>NC_140033.1:44968233-47368233 GCF_963513975.1 Fringilla coelebs | reverse complement strand
CTGTGGGAGGTGGTGGTATGTCAGTGGTGAGTAAAATGGTTTTGCCTGTGTGTCCCCTTGCACAGGATATCAGTTTGAGCCAGCACAATTGCCACTGACCCTTTTGGAAGGCTGGTAGGTACTCAGACTCGATATTGAGCTTGTGGAGGGTGTCATCAATGGCACAGCAGATCCCACCACCGGGCAGATGAGTGAGGGAGGGTTAATCAGTACGGCTGAGGAGTGCAGAAGTAGTGCCCATGGCTGTTCCTTGGCCTGTGGACAGTGTTGAGCACTAGTTTGACAATGATGTCACTGCTGGTGCTGGGAACAAACAGCTTCGAGCATCTCTCCCAAGCCCTGTCTCCTTCTCTGCGTGCATCAGGTAGGGAAGGAGGCTGTGGCTTTTCTCTTCACCTGGCCAATGTTTCTGCTGCTCTGCTCACACCCAGAGATGTGTGTGGGGATGTTTGTGGCCATCTCCCCTCCCTCAGCTCGGTGCAAAGGCGATGTGAATGCGCCGTACCGGGTGACTGAATGTCTGAGCCAATTCCTCAGTCAGCAGTGCCTGTGTAACTAACATGGCATTTTGACGGCTGTTCAGCCCTCACCAACTAAGCTGTTTCAACACCCTGTCACCATGTGTTGCCAGGTGCTTGTAAAACAAGCAGAGGTGTGCCCAAACCAACAGAAGAATAAACACAGCAGGGAAGGAAGGAACGGTGTCACTAATGAGGAGTGCAGGAATCACAGAGGTCCAGTGAAGGGCAGTTCAAGTGATCCAAAGCAAGAGGGGCTGGGGAGCTGTCAGGGGATGAGCAAGGAGCTGATGCATGGTAGGGCTAGGGATGCTGCAGACCAAAGTGTGGGTATTAACAGGTGCATGATGAATGATCAAGAGCAGGCCAACAGACACTCCAAGCCAGCCTGGTACAAGAGAAGAAGTCATAAAAGCTACATGCTTTTCCTTTTTATAGATTAGAGGCACTCACATTTCTCACCCTGCAATTAATCAGTCCCTGGGATTTGTTGTTTTTGCATACATCAAATATATATAATGTAATAACAGATTTTGTGGAAGGCCAGGCAGGTATTTATTAACAGCAAGGCTCCTGGGCAATGTCCTTTGAAAGACTTGCAGCTGTTTTCCACATCAGTCCAGCTGGCTGGAGTTCTCATGGCTCAAAGAACCTCTCAGAGAGAAACAGAAACCACTGTCACAGTACAGCACAAGGAATAGTAAATTTACAGATTAGACATTAATGTAGGAGTGTTGTGCCCCAACAAGAACTTGGTTGAAATTTACCAAGAGCAAAATCAAAAGCATAAATTAATCTCTAGTAGGGTGAGGAAGACATTAGGAGATTTTCCAATTACAGGGAGTGTAGAGCTCAGGAAGGGAAGAAAAACTACTGCCTGTCCTGCTGGTGTGTCTCAGGCCACAAGAAAGACAAGCTACAGATAAAGAAGGGTCTCCTCTCTGAGGGATCACTCAGGTGCACTGAGATGAGGAGGATGAGTCCAAAGCAGCCCCCTAAAGCACGCTGACTGTTGGTACCTGCACACAGCACAAACAGCACCTGTGTTAGTGCTTCTCCACCCTGAGTGCTGGAGTGGACACAGTCGATGTCTGTGTGGGATTCTGCCACTGCTGACAGTAAGGAGAGGATGCTGTAGGGACCCTTTGCTGCTGGGCCGCCCACACCGTGGTTGGGTAAGCCATGGTGAGGGAGGAAAGGTAGCTGGAGCAGAGGTGTGCATCTCTCCTTCCCCCTCCATCTTACTCTGTGTTTTCTCTGGCCTCAGACTTCTCTTTCTGTGGTAGCTGAACAAGTCCTTGAGAGGGGCTAGGCAGTGGGTGTGCCATAAGCACAGATGATCCTACTGCTGAGAGGTCAGGAAAGCGAGCAGCTGCCAGGGCACAGGTGCAAGGCTTGAGAAGGGGATCTCCACTCTGGGTCCCTGTGTTGGCTCTCCTGCCTCTTCCCTGGCTGATGGGCTGTGCCTGCTCTGGCAGCCTTGCTGTGCCAGCAGCTTTTCTCCATGTCTGGTGTGCAGGACTCACGCAGGAGGGACGAGCTCTCATCTGTGCTCGTGCAGCAGCTAGCAGGTGAGGGCTTTGCTTGTGCTGAGGTTGTCTCCAAAGGTGTGCCACAGCACAAACACAGTGTGAGCTGCTTGAAATTAAACAATATGTTTTAGCCACCTACATCACATTTGTAAGTGCTTCTCTGGGGACTCAGTCCCTCATGAGGCTTTATCTTCCAGTGGAAGAAAAGCAGAACTCAAAAGGGTAGGCTAAATGGTTTTAGAAACAAACAGTCACACAAAACCACATGGGCACTCTTGAAAATTAATCCCAAAACAAAAGCAAACTCATGGAGTGAACAAAGGCAAACTCATGAGGCAGCTCTGCGTGGGAATTCCTTGCCCTTGGGAGTAACATGGGATCTATCCTCCTGGCAGGGTATATATGTGACCAGCTGGTAAGTGTTAGAGCTGCTTTTCCTATTTGGATGGATTTAGACATTTTGCATGCACTCCTGTACTGTTCTTACTTCAGCTGCTTTGCTTTGTTAAATGCTGAAGGGTCCTGAATGGAAATACTGGAAGGGAAGAATCTTACAAAGGGAACTGACACGTGGCCTGAAGTCCCCTGGCACTGCCCTTCTTGTGACAGGCACAGGAGGAGCATGAGCCAGTTCCATGCTCTCCTGTGTCCTTGTGGCTGCAAGGATGGGGAAGCAGGTTTGTGTGTCTGCTCGAGGAGAGCTGCAGCAGGGACAGTGCAAACCCACTGGCCTGATGACCAGTTGGATCTGCTGGGTACACAGGTGATCCACTCACTCAGCTATGACAGTGAGGATGTGCAGGAGGCAGAACTGATAGGAGGAGAAGTCTTGGCTTTTATTAATCCTGTAGAAGGGGGGCAAAGGGGCCTTGAGACAAGCCTTTCAAGCTTGCTGCTTTCAAACACAAGAAATACCGGTGTGCCTGAAAAAATCTCCCTGTTTTCACACTGCAATATGGGAGTATAAGTGACTCCTCAGTGATGCACATTCTGGTTCCTCTTTGTTAATGTGACATTCTGTTATTTTATTAAAACACCTAAGAGCATATCAAGCCTATAATCAAAAAATACTACTAGAGATAATTTCAGTCCAGCCAACAAAAGTCAGACAGTGGGGAAAGGGCATTATTCTGATCAGCAAACCATTCCTGGTTTACCAAACTTGTCCTTTCTGTGCACTTTGGCCACTGGCTTGTTTCCAGTAGGTGGAGGACTTCAATTCATGCCAGGAAGGACTGAATTCTGCAGACACAGGGCAACATTACTGACATTGTATGAGTCCTGAAAAAGGAGGTGCGATCTTCTGTTTCTCTCAAGGGGTACCTCTAGGGACATCTCAGACATGCAACCTAGATGTGGCTGGCAGAAGTGTTTTACCAGCCAGCTTTTTTCATTTCATTCAAAATCCATTTGCCCTGCCCTCAGACCTTTGATCATGCTGTCATTTCATCAGTGGCAGACTGTGTTTTAAACTAGACTCGTGCACAGCCTTCTATTTCAAACTCTGTTGATGTAGTTTGTCTTTATACAAACATGTCATGGTCACTTTTGCCTCATGCTCTCATTTAGTGGTTATGACACATCAAATTCTTTCTCATTTCTCTAGCAAGTAACAGTTTGACCCTCTTTTTAGAGAGGTCTTGTGTGTCTTCTGGCACATGGGTTTATTTTGTAGCAACTTCAGTCTTAATTAATCTGGGATCCAAAATCTTTTTAGACGATGGCAGAATTCCTGTTCAAGAATCTCTGAAATGGTGAATCTCATAATTTGCTGCCAGATATTTTGTTCTGCACTAAGACAGATCACTTGAATCCAATAGGGCTTGATCTATCCAGCACTCTTGTCATTTGTATGGATTTCTCGTTTACCCTATTTGACTCTGCATTGATGGTGTGCTTGGAATGACACATCGAAGAGGAACGCACAAATGAATCACTGCTTATTAGGAATGCACCCAAAACTTGGTACAAAACCCCTGCAATTTTTAGATCTATTAGCCTTCATTCCTTGTTGCGCAAAGCTTGCTTCATAGAAATGAGCATAGTTTTTTCCCATTTCATTCAATCTGAACAGTAGCTGCACCACGGACAATTAGTAACGCCTGGAACATCACGGATCCCTTGCCAATTTGTCTTTAGGATTTTTGTTGATGCCATAGATTGACAACCTTTCCAACAGCTCCTTCTCTGTGATCTCACACCACCTAACACCTTGGACTGTCAATCTTCAAAGAGTTATCTTTGGCATCTTCTTTTACTTCTCCTCTTGCCAGTTAGGTTCACAGAATGTCTGAGGTAGGAAGTGGCCTAGGAGGTCATTTTGTCCAGCCTCACTCATCAGGCAGTGCCCAGGACCACGTCAGGCATTGCTCTGGACCACACCCAGATGGCTTTTGAGTGCCTTCCTGGATGAAGATGCTGCAGCCTCTCTGGGAAACCTGTGCCAATGCTCCGTTGCTGTCATGGTGAAGAAGTGTCTCCTGGTGCTCAGAGGAAACTGCCTGTGTTTTAGTCTGTGCCCATTGCCTCTGGTCATGTTCACCACTGAGAAGAGCCAGGTTCCAAGGTCTTTGCACTCCCCTTTCAGCCACTTGTGCACATTGACAGGCCCTGAGCCTTCTCTTCTCCAGGGTGAACAGCCACAGCATTCTCAGCCTTTTCTTGGACAAGTTCAGTTGCAGCAACTCAGCTGCAACAAAGCAGAAAGACCTTGTGTAAGTATTACTTTACCCATTATTTTAAAGTCCTGCATTTTAGCAGATTTCTTTCCCTTTACTAATGTCTTTCCAGGATTTTTAACTGCTTTTTCACAGCAGTTCTTTTTAAATAATCTTATTCATTTGTTTGTTTATGCTCCATTAAACAGTCTTATCTTGGCATGCAGCAGAGAAAAATGCATAAAGTTCTGTTGATGAGAAAAAAAAAGGGAAAGAAGGAATTTTAAGAAAATGCAGCCACAATCCTTTTGGTGAGTGCCAAAGGGAGCTCTATTTCTGTGTGTAACATCCCAGGTCAACAGTAAAGTCGTCACTGGCAACTCATTCTGTAAACTACACCCAGGTGAGGCTGCCTACTACAAACTCTACTTCTGTAATTTGTCTTGGTAAAGGCAAAGATGTTAGGCTTAGTTTCGCTCCATGGGCCCCCTGGGAGGCCATTTCATAAAATTATTTTTATCAAAAGAAGTGCTTGCTGTGATGTAGATATGCTTGGCTTGATCTGTCATGTTTCCTTTGCTTCTTTGTTCCTTTCTTTCTGTCAATCACAAACCAGTTTGTGGTAAAGGCTGGTTTCAAAACAGCTATTTAAATCATCAGCAGGGTTTTGTCCTTCAGAGACATTTAGTTAACTCATTTTACATTTCTTTCTGCTGAGAACAACATTTCTCTCCAATGGTTTTCCAGCATGCACGACGCAGAGCCATTGTGCCTGGACGCTGCTCTGCTGTGCTGAGGTTGTCTCTGCTTTAGTGCAAGGCAGCCTGGCCACCACTGTGTCCCTGCCCTCTTTACCAGGGCTTTTTTAATTAGGCATGTATTTGTTCCTGCAGCGTTAGCTTGTGCTTCAGTGTGGGCAGTAAGTAACCTTAAGCAGTTGTCAGCTAGAATGTTAAAACATTTATTTTTCCCAAGTGCTGTGCTGTTGTGGCCACTGCTGCAGACACATCTCAGCTGAGAGTTGATGTTAAAAAGCAAGCCAGCTCAGGCCCAGCAGTCATCTGATTCTGCCCATCAGCAGCACAGTCCTCGCTGCCATTACAGGTACTCGTGGTGATTCCAAGGTCAAGAGGTCCCCTTCTGCTATGTTTGGGCATTAACTATATTTCAGACAGCCCACTTTTTAAAATTTAAAATACTTCACATTTGTATAATACTGTTTTATTTCCGTACTGCATTCTCTAAGGGGATCATCAATGTTGTAGTCTGCTAGTTAGTTTATGGCAGAAACAGGGCACCTTTCCTATGTGGCATTCTCATCCAGAGCAGAAAATCCTCTAACAACTTTTGCCTTGCTGTTTGCACTCACTGCTGAATGGCAGTCCTGCTGTCATGCACACCCTGGCATTGATCTCTAGCTTGCAGGGTTTTTCAGTGCCTGTGCATTTTTAGGCAAGGTCTGTATGGCAGGCCTCCACTGCCTCTCAGCCTGCCAGCTCTCCCCTCTGTCCGTGCAGCTGTACACCTCATCTCTGTGACACAAACTGAAACTCGAAATGGGACAGCTTTGCTACCATGACCAACCCTGCAAGGATCCCATGCAAGCCCTCCAGAATGGCTTTCATGAGCTGGAGGGCTGCAGAAGGCTGCAATATGTGGTGTCCTCTGCACGGTGGCACCAAGACACAGTGGTCCTTAACTTGCCAGAGGTTTACACCATCTCCTCCCCCTGTTCTCTTTTCCAGGAAGAGAAATTCATGTGACCTGTTCTCCGTGTGGCACTGCAAGGATGAGAGCTCCTCTGTGTCACAGTCTGTACATGTTGAAATGGTCCCTGTTGTGTGATGGGAATTGGGAACACAAATGTGTAAATTCCATTTGTGAGAACAGAGATCGGTTTCATCTTTTGGCAGCTTCACATATCCCTTGCTGAACACTGATTTATTTTATTTTATGCTGCAGTCCAAGGTCTCATATCACTGACATGCCTGCTGAGTATCTCGAGCAAGCTTCAGTCACCCGAAAAAAAATTGCAAATTTTCAAGGCACAGGATCATTATAAATCTCTGTGTCTAACTTTTCTCAAGGAAATTAATGTTTGTGACAGGGGTGGAAGACAGTGACCTACCTCTCTCTTTTCCAAAAGCTGTCTGGCCATGGGGAATCACTCACCACTCTCTTCCCAGGTCAAAAGAAAGCTCTGCGGCGTGGCTTGTGGAGCACAGTGAGTGACTGGCTGTGTCCTACCCCTGCACACACAGCCTCTGCACCTTCTCTCTTCCTCCCTATACCTCACAAGAATCTGCAATTCCCCACGTGCACACTTCAGTCCTTTCTCTTTTTGCCTCACTGCCGTGTGTCTCACAGGCTCTGACCTGGCTCTGCACCCAGCTGACACACTGCTGTGGCTGCTGCCAGACCACCACCCCACGGAGCTCAAACCATCCAAAAGCACAGCTCCTTCCTGGCCACGGGTGACCTTGCCAACTCCAGAGCCCTCCAGTACCCAGGTGGACCCACATCCTCCTCAGAGATGTGTTTCCCCTTCCTGTAGGTCCTCAGGGCAGTTTGTGGGCTGTGTCTTCAGCTGGCTGCAGGACCCAGAGACAGAGAACGCAGGATCTAATGATCTGCTCGCCAGAAAGGCTGCTATAGCTGCAACCTGACACAGATCTCCTCTGCTGGCAGATTTCACAGCCACAAAGCATCAAGCAAGGGCAGCTCTGCATGCTGCAGTGGCAGTGAACAGTCTAAGAGCTGGCTGCTGGGCTGTGTGACAGTGCTCAGCTCTATCAGCAGCACTGGGAGTAAGGGCCGGAGGCTGCTGATCCCTAAGCAAGGGGAACAGTGTGAGAACAAATGCAGCCTCAAAAGGACCAAGTCCTAGGTGCCCTGCTTCCTTGTGCTATTATATATGCTGGCATTACATGTGACAGCACGGGCTCAGTGCTGGTGGAGCTGGTGTGGGGCTGCAGAGGCTCTTACTAAGGCTGGACTGAGTGCAGGAACATGAAGTTCACTTAAACCTCAGGTTCTCTTCATTCCATGGTTGCCCCATCCCTGCAGGGGAGGACTGGTCCTGCTGACTGAGCAGGTCAGTGCTACTTGCAGGAAGGAGTTTTTGCTGTTATGGTGAAGAAAGCAAAAAAGGGACAAACCCCCATCCCATACGCAACAAAAAAAGAGAGCCCGTGTGTTAAGAAGGGGAAAAAATGCATGGTCTCTTGGCAGGAAGGGGAATTCTGGCAAGGTGAACAGTGAGAACCCCAGGCAGGATGAGCCACCTGTATAGGGGCTGAAGACTAAAGTGTGTATAGTGGTCAGACATTTCTGGAGTGTTTACCCAAACACCGCGGTGCTGTGGTGCCACCAGCCCTCTGCACATCAACAGAGTGCTTTGAACAGAAGGCTTTTGAGGGTGGACAGCCTCCTGGGCTCTAGCAGTAATGCTTTTACAGGTACAATCTGTGGCTTTTGCAGCCCTCCCTCACCCACACCCACATCTGGAGAGCTGTTCTTCACCCTCTTACTCTGCTGCTGCTGTAGAATAACCCCACAGCAGTAGGTATGAGGCAAATGTGCAAGGGACTAGGCTGTGGAAGGACCGTGTAAGGCAGATCTATAACTTTGACCCCAGCCTCCTGCCTAGCACCCGAGGTTTTCTGTGCAGTCTCCTCCCTGAGCCCCAGTGCAATTTTCCCTGCTTTCTCTGGAGGCTCTGGCACAGCTGCTTCAAAGCCGTCTCAAAGGCTTCCTCAGTCAAAGCAAAATGTGTTACACAGGGCTTCCATATTGTGGGTTTTTTATATTTTCCTTTTTTTCATTTTTCAAAATTGCTTGCTAAAAAGGCTGATTTCTGATTAGGAAGAAGCACATGTGGAGAAGCCAAACTTGATGTACGTTATACTGGAAGAAACCTGTTTATAGAAGGAGATGCACCACTGTTTTCCAGCCTGGTATTCCCTTGGCCTACAGATGTGGGGGAAACTGGGACAGCACAGTGCAGCAAGACCCCAGATGTAAACCTCAGAGGATGGGAGGGGGTGTGTGGATTTCATTCAGCGTGCTCTCCCACTATGCCAATAAGAGCATGTCATGGCATATTCCTTGCATATGGAAACAAGAGTAAGGCCCTGGCAGGAAAATGTGCAAAAGTATTCTTACAGTCTGCCCTGAATACTCTTAGTGATTGATTAAGTCTGTTGGAGCCACTAGCACCCCCACTGCCAACGGCAGAACTGTTATCCTGAACAGTTCTCACAGAAAGAAAAGCTTGAAAGTCAGGGAAGAGTGCTCAAACCCAGGAAGAAAAGGTCTGCAGGAGAGATAAAAGCTTTACTGAAGAGTTCTGAACAGACTGGAGGAGCTAAACCAGTGGTGGCTGTGGAGAAAAAGGTCTGACACGAGCAGAGAAAGGGTCATGCATGTGCCCGTGTGCCCTTTGCACGTCTCAGAGGTGAGCTCGACTCATCAGCCCTGAGGAGCAGGAGCTGAGGTGACCACCAGCACACAGGGTCCCTCTGCCCTCCCACGGGCAGCAGCTGTGCCCTGCAGAGCTCAGTCCTCCCTGTAGGATGTCTGCAGGGGCTTCCAGGATGTCTCCTGCCAGTGTGCCTCTAAGTGCCTTTTCCTTGGGGGCCTGGCCACCTGGGCTGGGCTGGCAGCTCACACACACGGAGATGGCTCTGGAAGAGGCATTGCAGCTCCTACCCAGTGTGGCTTCCTTTTGAGTCTAGAAATGCATGTCAAAGCATGAATAAGTAGCATTCCCCTCCCCACAATGCTTATTAACGTCTAGGTGGCTTCAGGAGCGGGCAGACCTTGCAGGACAGTGGCAGCAGAATGAATTGGCTGCCTGTGGGAAAGCAGCTCAGACTCTGTTTTACCACCTCAGAATTCCCTCTTCCCTCTAATCCTTCTTTTATCTTCACGAGTTACAAATGAGAGGTCTGGAAGCAAAGGCACACAGCTGTACCAGAAGACAGGAAACTTAATTCCTTATGAAGAAAGAGGAGGGTCCAAGACATGGATTGAAAACCATGAGATGATTTCCACTCTTGAGACTTTGCTTGCAGTGAAGACTCTCTGAGAATGTGCAGGGATTTGGGGCCTCATGAAGAATTTCTTGATGCTGTGCTTCTGCTAGAAAAGTGATTCATGAGGCTGCTGTTGTTTGGCAGGAGTGCGCCCAACTGGATAAATCCATGGACAGGACTTGGGCATGTTAAATATTTGTTTAGAAAAGGAATTGGCTGCTGTGCTGCCCCTCACCTTGGCTTCCAGCCTCCTGCCTTTGAGTCCAGCAGCTGTATCCAGGCTAGCAATCTTGTTTTGTTGGTTTTTTTGGTGTTTTTTTTTTCTTTTGGTATCCAATGGATAGTTATCCCTTAGCCATTTTCACAGAATCACAGAATGGTTTGGGTTGGAAGGGATCTTAACATTCTGAATGTTTAATTTGGCAGAGCCAGAGGTTTTCCAGTGAACCAGAGGATTTCAGAGCCTTCAGAAGATGTCGGTGCCTCTTAGATGAATTCCCATGCCTTACTGTGTGCTGACTCATCAAATATTTTGCAAAGTGGGAAGGGCTCACTCACACCTCTCAGTGGTCCCTGTCTGCATGCTTTTTATTCATGGCTACACACAGGAAGGTAGTTTACAGTGATGGTACCTTGCAGCAGAGAGAAAAATCGAGGGAGAAAAAATGCCTTAGCCTGGCTAAAGGCAGGAAGTACCTGGGCTCTGACCATGCTGACCTGGCTCAGCTTGGGTATGGAAACAAAGGATCTCTGGGCTGGTCCAGCACTCCACAGATAGGAAAAGATTAATGAAGTGATGGGAGATACCGGAAAAAACTGGAAATCCTTGATGGCAGTTTGGCTACAAAGTCTGAATTAGTCAGACAGGCTCCACCAGAGCAGGGAGCTGACGGCTGGGAGGTGGGGTGGAGGTCTGCAGCGGACAGAGTACAGAATTGCTGCACACAGCTGCACAGAAAGCCCTTATTCTTGAGAGTTCAGAGCCTTTGACTGGCTGTGGGTGACTCTGCCTCGGCAGAGTGTATAAAGGAAGGCCCAGTGATGGCAGCACTGACAAACCAGGGCACTGTCAGAGCTGTATGGAGTGATGGACATGAGCAGCTCCGTGGCAGCTCACGAACCAGCTCAGTCATCCCCAGCAGTTCTGGGGCAGTATCTATAATTGAAGAGCTCTGGGAGGCTCGCAGGCTTGTGGTTCTTCATCAATTAGGACTAAAAGGTTCCACTTATTAACAACTGGATTGTTTAAATAACAAGCTCCCATCAAGTGCTTTGGCTGTTGAGCGCTCAGAAACTTGAGTGCTCGGTGAGTTGTGCAGTGCCTTGCAGATGCCTCTCTCCACAGCCCCTGTGCCAATCCCCTGAGCCCTGCTCCCCTCCAGTTCCCTGCTGGGAATACTGATCCCTGCCCACTGCCCACCACCTCTCGCCCCATTTCCACAGGACCACCTCCCTGCCTGTACGCACACAGACCCACAGCGCTTCCCCCGTGCTAATGTGCTCACACTCCTGTGCATCAATTAGGCTGCTTTTTGGAGGAAAAGTGGATTTTATGTTCAGTGCTGGCACTGGAGGGACAGTGTGTTGGATCTTGATGGAATAGATGATGTGCCCCGTTTTGCTTTCTTCTCCCCTAGTGCCCCTGGGACACACTCATGCAGTGCTTGTACTGTTCTTGCTGAACATGTTTTTCCACTATTTCCTCGCATTTTGCAGTTTCATTGCCCTCCCAAAAAACAGAAAAAATAAAACAAAACCAAACTTTCAGAGTAGAACTTTTACCAGAGCGTGTGCAGGTCTGATGAGGACCCACCCAGATGGAGTCCTTGCCATATGTTTTTGAGGACAGAACAATAGTACATCACAACTTTGGGGTGTCTACAACTAAGAGAGAAACTGCATCCTCCTCCACCTTCCCCAGTCTGGGCTTTGTTGCAGGTTTGTTGTGCTAAGCTCCTGCAGAGTTCTTCACCAGCCAGCTGAGGAACAACTCCTCCAGCAGTCAGAATCACCACCACATCCTGGGCTTGTGAAGGCAATAGCTGGAACTCGAAAGAGGCAGGGCTGTCCATTGGCCACAGCACAGCCTCGGAGCCTTTCTTTCGATTTGTGGATTCCCATGACAAGTCTCAGACCGTGTAATCAGCCGTGTCAGGCACAGGAGATCCCAGGATGGGGGTAGGTGTGAGATGAGGCTGGGGCAGAGAAAGAAGCTGTGTCATTGTCAGGTTTGTGCAAGAGGAAGGGAAGGTGTGAAGGTTCTGGTTGCCAGACCCTTCTGGCACATGCAATGCCCTCTGTCTCTGGCCATCATCAGAGTCCTTCTGTCCCCTTGCTCTTCACTCCTGTAACAGGCTCCTCATTTCCCTGTGTGCATCCAGGTTTTTGCTGTTTTGGATGTGTCTGTTCCTGTTGGTGTTGAGTGGACAGCCTCCCGAAAAGGGACTGGCAGTGGTTCTGAAATGGCCAGTCCCAGTGAGGGTCTGGTTTCTCTGCTTTTCTGGGTGGACCAGCCCTCGTGCTGTGCTTTTGCAGCATGGTGCTGCTATGTCTCCAACGCTGGAAGACTTGGCTTGAGAGGAGCCACGAGGATCCCTGACACTCAGGTCCACTGTTCAATTCTTTGTCCAGTCTTTCCATGCACAGGCTTTTCAGGGAGCACAGCAGTTCCACTTCTCTCTCGGGTATCCCACAAGCTGTTCCAGCAAAATCCATTTGCTATTGTGAGCTCAAACAGGCTCAACCCTCTGCCAGCTCTGCTCCTCCACTGCTCCCTCTGCTTTATGTCCTACAGCCTCAGGCCCTGGGGAACAGAAGTGGAACTGAAGTTTGTTGACAGAACTAGTGAAGGCCAGAATTGTTCAGTGCGTGCCATTTGTGGAGAATCCCCATGGATGCCCGTTAACAAAGAAACCTAGCTTGTATCTCTCTTCCTGAGAGACAAGACTACTGAACACAAGCACTTGCCTAGCTGTAAAATATTCCTCAAACCCCAATGGACCTCTGGAACTCTCCAGATTCTGACTGGATTCTCGTGCTTATGGCCAATGTCCAGGCTATTACATCTGCATAGAAGATGAAGAAGAAAGTTATGCAAATAGGGGAATTATTGTTTTCCAGCCCTGTACACTCATTTTCACATGGTCAGCACACGTGTTTATGCACACACAAAACTAATGGCCTTCTGCAGTTGGAGCTAACTGTGTTCCTGTTGGCAATGTCTGAGGAGATGCTGGGGGTGGAGCAGCCTGGCTTCCCTCTGACAGCAATGCTGAGGCACCAGGGGGACAAGGCTGCTCTGCACCTCTCCCCAAGCAGGACTGCATTCTGAACATCAAGACACAAATATTCCTCCCTGGAAACCAGCAAAATTCATTCATTATGTAGAGGAGGGCAGGGGCTCCTGAGTTGGTACTGTTCACTGTGTGTGGTGCCTGTTAAACAAAGACCTCTTTGTGTCCCTCCAGAACAGGATCTAATTTTTTTTTAAGAGAATATTCTTAGTTCCTGTGTGAAGTGCTTCTTGGGCATGGTTTGTGGCACAGATCCCCTACCCTGCACTTAGCTGCCAGTTGAACAGAGAAAAGCCAAATGTTCACTGCAATTGCTCTTCAGGCTGAGGCTCTTGGGCAGCTAGAGGGGCAGCCATGGCCAGCAGACCCAGAAAAACAGAGAAATGAGAAAATGGGGCTGGGCAGAGCAGAGCATGGAGGCTGCCTTAAGTGGTGGGATAGATAAACATTTGTCTTGTAAAGGAAATGATAACTGCTTGTTTCTTGCCTCTTCCACTGAAGGTTGCGGTGGTTCTCAGACTCTGGGGCTTTGTCTGTGGGTGTGTGGGTGGTGATCCTCTGCTTTCCACAGCTGTCCTCTTGCTGGGGCCACGCTGGGCCTGAGGAGGAAGACACTTGGGCTTTGGAGAAAAGTCTTGATCTCTTGAGTGAAGGCCAAGGCAGCCCCATGGTCTTCCCATGCGGTGGCAGTGGTTGTGCGCCTGCAGCAAGCACAGCATCTTCCCAGATGTACAGGCTTTGGCACAGGGTTTTTATTGCCAGGTCAGCTGTGTATTTACATGGTAACTGAAGCCTTTCGAAGCTCTCTAGCTGTGGGGAGCAAGTTTCTCTCTTATGAAAACTGCCTACCACAGTGGCAGGCTCCCCTTATATCCATGGGAGAGGAAGGACATGATTTGTCTCATCCTTATGTACCTATCTCAAAAAGATCAAAGAATCACAATGTAAAAGTAGCTGTCTCTCCTTTTACTGCAAACAGTTCTAGCTCCATTTTCTATGTTACGCTTTTATCTGTGCTTAGACACCAAAAATTACATGGCATTAATCACACCAGGGCATCTATCTCCTTCCCCACATCAGAAGTGCATCTTCTGCCACTTCTGTCACTCTCATTTTCAAATGAGAACCTTTGCCTCCTAAGGAAAGCTTTGTGGGCAAAATATCCCCTGCCAAGCTGCAAGTGGTACAGAGTATGGAAATGCTGACCGCAAACGAACATTTGTCAGGGAAAAAATTCACTTTACCCTGCCCCTGTTGACAGTTTTTATGGAAGACTGGGCCAGTCTTGGGGCTGTGGGCTCTAGGGGCTTTCTGCTTGTCTCTGGGACCTCCTGGCACTCCAAATTACAATTGCCTGTAGGGTTTCATTATAACACCTGAAGTCCTGTGTTAAGGTGTCTGTAGTGTGAGGGGTTGCTCTGCTTCTGCACAGCTCAGGGCCTTTTGGTGCCAAATACAGCTCCTCTTAATTATGTCCTTGCTCGTCAAACAGAGGCCCTGCTTTCTTTTGATCTCCTGAAGCCTGGTTCTGTGCATGAAAATACAGGGCATGAATTCAGGGAGTTATTCAGAATGTTTTCTGTTGTTTCTTTCTTCGTCCCTGGAGCTGGGTTGGGGTTTTTTTGGTGCGTCTGGTCCTTTTCACTCACCTGGAGCTGGGTCAACTTCTTGGCTTCTTCCTCCTCTGCACACCCTACCCTCCCAATCCTCCTGCTTCTTTTCTCATCCTGTAGTTTTTTTTTTTGGTTTTTGCCGAGGTCAGTGTGTGTTCAGGCTGGAAGCAATAGCTCAGTACTCCCTGTCTCTTAGGTCTGCAATGATGATTCCTCTTAGAAATTCTCTGGGAGTGTCCTGAACAGCTCTGCAACACTCTTCTGAAGGACTTGACAGTGTCCTCCAGTACTTGATAATGCTGGCTAAATCTCTCATATAGCACATTATGCCTCCCAATAAACTGAGCATCAAAGGCTTTCCTCACTTTCTCATAATACCTTTTTTATTTCTTTCCTTCCTGGGAATGTCAGCAGCATTCCAGTCACCACCTTGGGCCAAGAGCTTACCTGAAGCCATTTGTATCCCAGATGAGACCTGGTGTTTCCCGAAGTGCCCACGCCTTCCCAGCCAGGAATTCTGTCATTAAGTGTCCCAAGGGCCAAACTTGTTACAAGAAGTGCAGGTATTGTCCCTGTTGTTAAAAGAACAAGTTATTCTGCATAAGCAGGAGCTTTTCCAAGATTGTTCTCAAGAGCTGTGTGCTCTGGTTATTGGCTGCCTGTGGGAAGGGCTGGATGCTCAGACACGGCCAGTGTGCCTAACCCTTCCCCTCTCTGCTTAAAATCTGCTGCTGAGAGCCACAAAGCCCATTCCACTTTCCAGTGAGGGGTGATGGGGAAGGGATCACTGTGGAAAACACACGGTTTGTTACTCCCCTTTGCCAGTGCAGCTGGCTGAGTTGATAAAAGGGATTCTGGGGTGGTTCGTGTGAAATCCATGGGAACAGCTCCTATGTGGCTGTGCAAGATGGAGGCAGAGGAGCCTCCCTGTTTGTGGGAATGTAGTCCTGTCCAAATCTGCCCTTTAACAGAGTTATGCATGGAAATCTCCTGGTAAAGGGTGAGCACTCTCTCCAAATCTCACTCGCCATCAGGATCTGCTGTTCTCCTGCCTTTTTCTTGACCTTTTTCCTTCTTTGGCTACATTTAATTGATTCTAGTGCTGGATAATTTGTATGTCTTTCCTCAGCCTTTTTTCTTCTTGCTGCTTTATCACAATTTCTGGGATGTGCGTTGGATCATCTCTCCTCCCATTCCTTTGCTTTATGCTCTGTGACCTCTGTGGGCTTTTTTGTCCTCACGTGGGACATTTTCTTTTTCCATTCAACATGTAAAGCAAAGCTTTTTCTCTTTATTCTTCCCTGCTCCCTTCACTGACTCAGGCCTTTGCAGTCAGGTTGCTGCTGCCTGGTGGGCACTGAAGAGCACAAACTCCTAAGGCAAAACATCTGTTTCCAGGATGATCTGCCAGGAAGAGGCATAGCTGTGTCCTACTGCCTCTCTTGGACCTGCCTTCCCACTAAGCACTGGTGGATTGCAAACATCAGTTCCTGTCCATGGCCCTTCTGGGAAGCAAATGTGCATGAGGCAAATAGAGGTGTCTCTTTCTGATCAAGAATAAGCATGTTTTCTCTGCCCTTTTCCCCTGCTGCTGCAGGAACAGTCTAAATAACAGTTCTGCCTAAACAAAAAGCCTGAGAACAGAGAAACCATTTGTATCCTCTGGAGGCCTCCATGAACGCTGCTTTCTGGGTGGATAGTGCCAGATGTGCAGGGCAGGGGGAGCACTGACCCTTCTCTCCCATGTTCACACCCAGTTCTCCCCACTGCCAGACAGACTGGGACAGGACCTCTGCTTATTAATCTTCCTTGAAAGAATTTGTCTCCAGACACCATCATCTGTATTTACCTGATGACAAAGTTCCCCATACAGTTTCTTAATTACAGGCCATGTTCCAAGGGAATTAATTTGTTGGAAATGCATAGGGGGTAAGAGAAATCTTTGAAGAGCAGGTAGGAAATTTAGGCCATATATTTTCCTATTTGGGGAGATAGTATTAGTGCAGATTTTGAAAGCTAGGCAGAGTGCTTCTGCTCGCTCTCCTATAGGAGACACTGGAGAAAACCAAGAGTGAGATTAGTGACTGCATTTATAGCTCCTCCCAAAGACCTCATCACCAGATCTGAAACTACTCTGGATTTCTGTGGCCCAGAGCAGCTCATGCTACCCTGCTTTCCTGATGAGGCAGGGAGCCATCAAGGGTGCTGATTGCCTGTGCAGTCCACAGCTTGTCCCTGTGGCAGGGAAGTGGACAGAGAGCAAGGCAAGAGGGGCACCATGCCAGGCTCATGATTGTCCCAGAACCTTCTGCATCTGAGTTCCAGCATGCTGGGGCTGTCTCCCCAAACGACACAAGAGGCTTAGCAGAGACTGAAGACCCTGCATGCTGGACCTCCATGCTAGTGCTCCATCCCTGACCCACAGGCCAACAGAGGTTAATCTCAATCTGCACCCCCACCCCACTCCCACTTGTTTGGGAGTCCAAACAAACCATCTGTGTCTGTCTCTTCTCCTCAATTTGTCCTGTCTGATGGATTTATCCTTTAGCAAATCCCAACTTTCTTAATGCACACTGAAATTTTTCATCAAGTTTCAGAGAGGCTTTATCGAGGATTTGTGCTATCTTCGAATATACTCTTCATTTGCTCTTCAATTTTCAGCTTCTTAATACAGCAGGGGAAAAGCCTCCTCTCTTTTCTGCTTTATCACTTTACTGGCCAAAGAGCAGCAGGACAAGAGTTGGTTATTTCCTTCCCCTGATCCATTCTTTTCCTCCTACTTGTCTTACAGTGAATTTAAACAGCCATCATGTGGAGAGAACTCAACACCCACTTAGCTGAGCCAAGGGAAAGTTGCTGTGAGTGCCCTTAACCCAGACATCAGCTCTGTCCCAGGGCCTCCAAGGGCATTGCAGGGTGCTCCTCTGCAGCTTGGCCACCTCTGCTGGGCACGGTTCAGAGACAGAGCAAGGAGACAAGCTAATCTTGACAAGCCTGAGCTAATCCCTGGCTAAGGCAGAAAAAGGGTCTGGGGTCCGGGGGTGCCTCTTTTTCCTTGCGGTCCACAGTGATCCCTGTTGGCTCTGCCGTTGGATTGATGGACAGAGACTCTGTACTCTACGTCCCTTCTCCTCTGTCATGTCCATTTCTGCTTTAATGTCCTGGGACCCCTCTTGCTGATCAGGCAAAGGGTCACTTTGTTTCCAGGGGCCTTATGTTGCTTACAGCAGAAGGGAATTTTTCATACACAGTTATTCAAACAGTTCTGGGGCTCACAACTGGTTAGAGCAGCTTAGATGAATGATGAAAGAAAGTGGAAAGAGGAAAAGTAATGCAGCATAATCTAAATGCTCCTATTGAAATTAGATGAGGAAGTCAGATTACACATCATGTGATGCACACTTCACGCTCTGGATCATGAAAGACTCTTCTTCTTTTGGTCATGAAAGAAAAAAAATAAATAAAATCCACAGGGATAATGTATTTACTGTCTGCACAGGATAAGAAGCTCCCTTCTTCCCTGCATCACTGCAACACCCTGTCTCCCCTTGCTGACCAGTCCTGCTACTGATGTGAGATCTGACAAGATTAAAGTCCAGGTGGTTTGGCTGCAGGCAGAATAATTCTTCCTTTTATGGAAATTCTTCTGCTTCTCCCCTGACAATGGCCTTCAGATCCCTGCTTAGTAACAGAGGAGATTTTTCTTCTTCTTTGGAGCCCTCACAACAACAATCTCACCCACATAGAAACCACCTTGCCTTCTGCAAAGAGCCACTGCTCCCAGCTGTCTCCCTGTGAGAAGGTTCCAGCTGTTAGAGAGGGGGAAATGGGGTGCACAAGGAAGAAACACCCCTCAGTCCCCTTTGCTCATCATGCTTCTAAAGTCACTGGTGTAAGGACAGAGGTGCTAATCTGGGATCTGCTGAGTGAGGCAAGCAAAGGATTCTCCAAGCCCCCAGATCATTTGGGTACAATATTTTGCTGCTTCTTATAGACCATGGCATAATTTGGTGATAGCTGCAGCTAAGATTAAAATTTACTTGCAGAATGTGCCAGTGGTAGATACACCACCAACGATATCTATGCTCACAGAACCAGGGAGGATTCACTTTCCCATCTGGCAGCATCTTCACCCTATTTGTTCTTTCACATTATGGTGATGCTTTCCATCAATCTGCCAGCTTCTTCTTTTAGGCTGAGATGAGATTTTATGCTACAGATTCAGACTTTTTCACTTAAGCACCACCCCTCCACCTACACCCCAAAATAATACTCATTAAAAAAAAAAAGAAAAAACAGTGAGGGGATCTGCCCTGCCCACGTAGGACTGGAATAGCTGTCGTGATTTCAGTTAATTGAAATCATAGATGAGCTGGGGGAAACCAGGACAAAGAAGCAGATGTGATTTGGCAGAACTTGAGCCCTGCTGGGACTTCCTGGCAGGTATCTGCCGTTGGAATGTCAGCTATGGCTTGGCTGTGTGGCACAGAGACAAGAGGCATTTCTGGCATGGGAAGGGCATGAGAGCAGAGGCTGCAGACAGTAGCTCTGGAGACTGGACTGTTATGCCCTGCAAGACTCAGATCAGGAGGCTGCTCGGCTCTGATTTGTTGCACCAGTGAAAATACAGGTTGGCTGTGAGACCCTGACAAGGGTGCAGGATGCCAGCTGGCTTGCTGGGAGCACTGGTCCAGGATCAGTTTTGAGCTTTAGGGGAGAGGAATGAGGTGAGGTTTCCCATGTCAGGGTTTGGGAAGGGAGCATAGCTCTTTAATGTGATGCAGACAGATTAAGCTTTAGCACTGATTTGGAGAGAAGGCAGAATGTACTGATTCATCAGCAACTGTGGGATATTCTTTCATGTTGCTTGTATTTCAGCTCCGGCAAGATCAGAGCTTGAGGGGTAAGGGTGCACTGTGCTTAGGTAAAGATGTTCCCTGGGGCCCAGATGAGGAGTATCTATGCTGATGTATTCTGCTGGTTGACTTGTCCTCCAGGCCAAACTAGAAACTCTGGAGATTTGATTTTCTATTTATTTGGCAGCAGCATTTGCTTTGCAGGTTCCCTGCCCACATATCACTGCCATCATGGATGTCTTCTCCTGGCTGTGGAAAGACCCACTGCTGGGATGAAAAAGCAATTCAGTGACACTGTATCTCAGCTGAATGGTCTATATCACATTGCACTCCCCGGGCAAAAGGCAATACCTCTGAAGGTATTTATGGGATTCTGTATGATGTAACATTTTGCTAAGTGTCTGCTTAGATATCTCAGTACTAGACTGCATGAGAGTTACCCTTGGATTCACCTAGGATATTTTTCCTGTGCCTTTTTAAGTGGAACTAGGAAGCGCCTTTGCACACAGGTCACCAAACAGGCACTCCCCATGAAAAGGATTGCTCTGTAGGACGGTGTTCTAGGATGGCTTGCAATGTCAAGCACTGCCAACCAAGAACTGTAAGGTTGCTGCTTGCAGTTGCTGGAGCTTCGAGGGAGCTCCCTGATTTCATGGCACAGCACTGAGCACAGCTCCATCCCACGTGTGGGTGCATCCCTCCCACCTACAGCTTAGAGAGCCACTTCGAGCCTTTTGCTCTGCAAGCTCAGGTCCAAATTCATGGTCTCACTTTTGCTCTAGCCTGTGGATTACTGACTTAAATTTCTTGCTTGTGAGCAACATGTGGTTTGAAACAATGCCGAGCAGCACCCCACAGTTACTCAGCCACCCATTGCTCACTGTTGGTGATTCAGTAGGCTGTCAAACAGATCTTTATCCTTTTCCAGCTCTCCATGTTGACCTCACTGAAACACAGGGGAGCCCTGGCTGCTTAATGGGGCTGACCACGTGCCCTCAGTGACCAAGCACCAGAGAAAAGAGGTGAATTGAGTCTGGATCTCAGTGTCGTGTGCCTCCACATGTGCTCCTTGCATTCAAGGCTGTGTAGGGAGTAGTGTCTGGTTCTGGTCCCTACCTGGGCTGTGACATCTCTCAGCAGATGTCCCAGATGCTTTGCAGTGGGCTGCTGCCCAAGGGTATGTTCTTAGCATCAGCAGGGTGCACGTAGAGTTCTTTTTATGCTGGGGCTGTAGAATGAGTGGGTTTCACATCACAGGTTTTGCTTTTGATCATATAGGATAGATATTGGGAAACCTCATAGATTAAAAAGATTTTTTAATCCTATGGGCAAGCTGGGTCAAAACCTCTTATTCTTTTTCCAGTGTATGAAATCAAAAGGAATGAAGTTATAAAAACAGTAGGAAATCTAGGCAAGAAATGAGGAAGTGGAAAGATAGAAACAATTAAGTGATGAAGCTTAGGGAGCCAAAGAAAAAGGTCAATAAGCTTTAGAAAAGGAGGAAGTTGTGTTAGATCTGCTGTGATGCTTTCTGAAGCCCAAGCAGTCATGAAAAAGTTTATCAGCAGTTGCATTAAAAATAAATTTTTCTTATTCTACCACGGTCTGGGATTACTCCTGAATGTTTTCATCCTGTCCACGGCAAGCTTGATGGAAACAATTTGTTGGGTTTCTCATAAAGCCTAAACTTGTCTCATCTAGTGTTAGATACTTCAGTATTATACTGAATTAAATATTGGAGGGCCATCTCATAACAAATGTGGAGATCAAGCAGGCAAATTACCCTCTCTCCCTATTTCTATCGACTGCAAAGGACGACAGCGTGATCTGGTTTCTAACTCTGGCAGATGAATCTGTGCACATGTGCTTGCAAAAGGAGGGAGAGGGTTTGGGGGGAAAACCAGAAGGGGCTGAAAAGAGAGGGGGGATGGTGAAGTGTTTTTCTGAAGCGCTCAAATTGCTGTCAGGGGGCCAGGAAAGCCTGGAAAGCGGCCCATGCACTTGTGTCTGCAACACACAGGAGGGTGTCAGATTCCACAGGCCATCAGCTACTGTGCAAAATTGTTCATGGTGCTTTATTCTGGCACTCAAAAGAAGCACTAGAAAATGGTCGAACCCATTCAGAAATGGTCCCACATTTCCTCTATGACAGGAAGGAACAAGAAGAATTGGGCTTCCACAGCTGGCTCCACACGCTTCTCTTCCCCTTTTCAGTGTCATCCTTGTTGCACATGACATGCCCTTTGCTGTAGATTCATGGGGTGCAGGGAGGGGTCAGAAGCTCAAAGCTTCCTTGCTTTCTTTCTGTATGCCTTTGTCCCTCTCTCTCCCTTCTCTCCATCTGCTTTTTTCCCCCTTTCCTTCCCTTTTCCCAGTTGGCAGCAAAATAATGTCTTGTCTCTGAGTAATGTTCATGGTGTATAATTTACAGCCTATAAATAGATGACTGTTATTAACAAAAAAAATAAAAAAACCAAAAAAGAGCCTTCCACATTTTTTTTTCCCTAAGCATTAACCAAAACATTTCAGACACAGAGGAGCCAGTCCCAGTGTAAAGTGTGTGGTGCCCAGCTGAATGGCCAGGTCTCTTTCTCCTCTGATTTCTCATTCAGCTTGTTCCACTCCTACTCTTCATCCCCTCCTTCCCTCCAGCTTTTCCTTTTCCCTACCCTTGCCCCCACCCCCAAGTCCCTTCTCCACCGTGTGGAGCCACCACCTGTCTCCACTGCTGGGCTCTCTGCTCCTTGCCCCTCTGGGCTCAGCTGGAGCTCCAGCCCTGGCCAAGCCACAGTGAAGCTGCTGCCTGAGCAGAAAAGCAGAACAGTAAGAGAGAGGGAGGGAGAAAAGCTCCGGCACAAGAATGAGCAAGCAGAAGAGCTGGCAGCCAGGAGCCACACTGTAAAGCACCAAAGCCTTGAGGCTGAGCCCCAAATCCAGATTTCCTGAAGTCTCACTCTTCATGTGCCTGCCTTGCTCTGCCCACAGCAATGCTTTCCCCATGCATGACCTCCTGTGCAATGCACCTGGCTTGTCTGTGTGAGGAGCCTGGGCAACAACTGCAGACCATTGCCACTTCTCCAAGGTTTTCTCCAAGTTACTGGCACCTCTAACCTTCCACAATTCTGTGGGAAGGGCTCCCTGTTAATCACATATCTCTTCCAGGACCTTTGTTTTCTCTCAGTGTGTCTCTTTCAACCCTTGTCCTCTGCAGCCACCCACCTGTGTACTTTCCCCAAAACCAGCCAGCCCTGCCAGGCCTTGGGGAGGTCCTGTAGAGACAAGTTTGTGGTGCCAGGGAGGAGCAGACAGAGGCAGGAAAGCTGGAAAACAGGAGACATCTCCATGTCAGGGGCAGCAGTCACACAAGGGGACCCCCAGGAATGTGCTGGCACCTGGTAGGGGCAGCTGGGAGAGGAATGGGGAATGTGATGGACTGCCTGGGGGTAGAGGGTAAAATGCATTTACAGGCTACACTCTGCAAGGTGGCTGCCAGTGTAGAGGGGACAGTAAAAGTGGCAGTGGGATGTTCTCTTTGTGACCTCTAAAGAAGGGGTGGAGTAACCAGGCTGTGGAGAAATAGGACCAAGGGTGCCTTGCATTTCCACAGTGCCTTGTATGCCCAGGAATCTCATGGGAAGAGATTCATGCATACACTGCGCTCCACAATGCCCTTGTTGGCCATCTCATGGGAAACCCAGGGCACTGGGAATATTTCTCTGTCTGCCCTGGGATGCCCTGACCCCCAGGGGAGCACTGACTTTGACCCTCATTCATGGAGAAAGTTTCCTAGACTTCAAGATGGACTAGAATTAACAAAGGTGGGAAATAGATTACAGAGAGCAGTGTAGGTGTGTCACTTGGTGAGAAATTTAGGGTTTGGGATTTTTAGTATGTTTTGGGTGGAAGCAGATGGAGGGCACAGGGTGTCATTCTGGGTTTCTTCTTCATGCCCCTTCTTCCTTCTTCTCCCTGGGTTTGGGTGGCATTGTGTAATTGGGCAGCAAAGTCCCCATTGTGGCTCTGTGGGATCAGTTATTGGGTTAAAAGGGAAAATAATCCAGGTGTCAGCTCTTAATTGGATAGTTTAGTCTTAAAAGGCCTTGTAACAAGAGATTGTTGGCCATTTTGTGCCTCCTGGTGAAAAGCTGCCAAACTCACAGTAGTGAGACAGTTTTACTGATAGGAAATAATAAACACTTGAGTCTGAACATGAACTACTGTCTCAAGTGCCTTCAATCCAGACCCAGAGAAACCTACAACTGGTACTGCCACAATCTCATATCTTGAACCAAGAGCAATGCTAGCCTCACTGTCTCCCACCACACCCTGGGCTTTGAATGACCAGTGTGGGCTTTGCACCCTCTGTACTTTTCAGGGAATGATTGGCTCACCTGGAAAGCGACTGAGAAAAAAAGAACCAGAAAAGTAAAGGCTTGTGTCCCCTCAGCTGAGTCACCCTGGGGCAGGGCTGTGACTCAGAGAGGGGCTCACCATCCTCAGTACCCACTCTTCTCTCCAGGGCCACAGGCAGCTGGGAGAGTCCCTGGGGTGCAGTCCAGCCCAGGGGACAGGGGCGTGGGTGCCCATCCTCTGTGTCAGGACAGCAGGTGGTGCAGCAGCGATAGTCACAGGCAGGCAGCTTGAAAAGTCAAACCTAGGAGGATGCATCAGTGCAGCACAAGACTGCATAGTCCTTGGAGATTTGGGTTATTGTGTTTCTGTTTTTAAATAATATCCTGGGCCCTTGAAAGGCCTTCACAAAAAGAATGGTGTAGCCTTTTAAGTTTTTTATCTATGCTTTGTTATACATTTGTGTATTTCTCTGAGTTACAGGATTTAGCATCCTGCAGTCTAGCCCTGAGCTGCCTTCCTGAGCTCTTGAATTTTGATGTGGAAAAAGAAATCTTCTGGAAAAACTGCCAGAAATAACACATTGAGTCACTGTTAACATGGATGGCAGGGATTTCTCTTCTCTCCACCTCTAAACATACTGGCAGAAGAAGGGAAGAAGCCACAGTCCTGAGGCCAGGAGCTTCATCTTTGCAAGAGACCCTGCTGCTGGGTACTGGCAATGGCATTAAACCTGGGTGCAGACTCCAGCCTCCTCCCGAAGCCCAGACAGCTCTGACAGACGTTGTTTTCACCTCATGAGCTGAGGGTTGACTCCTAAATGTGTCAAGAGATCTGAGGAGTCTCAGTGGAACCTGTTCCAAGGGGTTCAAAGGAGTAATTAAAAAATTACGCTAAGAGCAAATTAAAAATTTAAAACAAAATGTTCCAAGTACCAAACAGCTATGGTAGCAGCTCAGCAGGGGTTGGTCTGGATTCCCATCTGGGCATTAGTCTAGAGATACCCTTTTCCAGCTACCCTAAGATGGTTCTGGTCTTTTGACTTGGTATAGATTTATTGTCTTTTACATTCAGACAGCTGCCTCAGCTTTCAAATTTGAGCTCTGACTCCTGCATTGTGCTCAGTGAGGAAGAGTTTCAGTACATCTTGTGAGGAGGGAAGATATTCAGAAAGCAATAATGCCTGGATTCAGAGAAGTGTCCCATGTGACAAGTTTAGACGTGCCTTTAACAATTTAGTGTTCCTGTGCTGGGCTTTGTGTGTGTGCTCTGCTTGCATTTTGCCTTTTGGATGCCTGTGAAAACTCATCTGGCAGTGTGATATATCATACATTATTTTCACACAGAGGGGTTGCTTTATTTGGCTAAGGGCAGATATTAACGTGCAGTAGAGATACCACAGCATCTTCTGTTACTGCTGATGGCCGGGCTGTAATAACTAATTGTGTGGATGCTAACAGCTCTTGACAGATGGGAGATAAAACATCTCAGTTATCATCACCATGAAAGTGCATCTGCACAGCTTTTCCACTGGCCAGAGAAGCTTGATACAGCCAGGCTTGCTGGGCTGTTGCTCCAGTGCCACCAGATGTGACTGAATTTCTACTAGGGTTAGCAGGGCAGGCAGCTTGCAAAGGAGGATTCATTCAAAAGCCATGGATGGCTTTCCTGGCAGCTGGACTTCTGCAGAGGTATCTGCTGCAGTCACCTGGCCCCACTGCGCTGGATGCCTCAATTGCATGGAAAACTGTACTGACTGTTGCAGTCACACAGCCTCCTCCACAGCCTGTCTGAAAGGGCCATTGATATTCACCTGTCCACCTGTCCTTCCGCCTGTCCACCTGTCTACCTGTCCTTCCACCCCTGTGGGAGCCCACCCAGCTGCAGCCTCAGCATCCCACTGGCATGCAGCAGACAGGTAGATAAAGACCCTTTGGCGGATACAATTAACTGGTTAAAACCAAGAGAATGTTACTGCCTGGAAGCAGCTGAAGTAAATCAATGGAAGTCCTAATGTTCCACATGAGCTATTTTACCTCTGAAGGCTGTGGGCCATGCAGGAAGATCATTAACAACCCTGGGTGACAAAGGCAGAATTGACAAATTCCAGCCTCAAGCCTTGGTTTTGCATCCCAAGAGGTGACATTCAGGTGGGAGGAAGGAGAAACAAGCTCTTTTAATTTTGGGCTATAAACCTCCCTATGCTAACTCAGGGCTCCTAATGGTGTCCAGTTACAAGATTGGGCAGCCCCTGAGCATCTGCAGCTGCACATGCGTCATCCACACAGACACAATTCTGAAGGGAAGGACCACCCTGTGTCTATGGCCCTTAGGGATGCTTTCTAAAACAAATCTTCCCCAGCTGTGATGCAATTCTACAGTGAGGACAGGTTCATCTTCTCCCTCTGCTCCAGGGCCAAGGGTCCCTGGGTGGTGCTACCTGCTGCTGTGGGCGGTGTGGAAGAGTTGGTGTGACACAGAGATGTCTGGTGACAAAGTACCTCTGACTGGTACTGAGACACTGCTGACACCTGTTTAACAGTAGAGTTGAAAGGAGAGATGTTTTTGTGGGCTTGTGAACAAAGTAGGATCACTATGGGAATTCCAAGGAGAAAAGGTGAGGAAGAACACTGGAAGAGGCAGAAAGGGATGAGAGGGAAAGTAAGAGAGGTAGGAGAGAAGAAAACATGAAAGAAGCAGAAGGGAAAGGGAACAAATAGGGGTGAGATAATGAAACTAAGGCACACAAGTTTATTTACACTTTGGGGTCCTTCTCTTTTCCCCTTTGATGGGCTTGATAAAACCTTTTTTTAAAGCTACATCTCTCTCAGAAGTGAGGTGACAGAGGTGAGATTGTGGGGAAGTGAGAAATGTCAGTGTGGGCTCTGGGCATCCTGCGTGTCCTGCTCTCCTTCCAATCCTGTCTGAGGGAAAGCCCATGGCCAGAGCTGCAGTGACTGTGGGCACACCCAGCATCACACTTAGCTCGGCTGACTCTCATACAGGCCATGACTTCTCCACCCCTCTCCTCTTTGGCTCCACAGTCACACTTGGTGGGCATTTCTGAGTGGAGAGGATCTGAAATGTGTGGCGGAAGGAGGCCAGTGTGAGAGATGCTGAATTTGGACCTATTTTTTTGACAAATCCTCCATCCCACCACTGAGGGCTGTTGAAGCGGTGTTGAGGATGCAGGGCTCCTCTTCTCTCTGAACTGTGACAAGCTGGCATCCAATTTTGATTTGTCTTATCAACAGAGGATCTGGATGCCTCTCCAGAGCTCATCTGGACCCACTCAGTTCTCTTGCCTGATAAAATTTCTGTCTGAAATTAGACGGATGAGAGTGCTTGACTGACACCCCGGGAGACTCATATTTCCCTTTCATCACCCCTCCAGATAAAAGCTCCAGGTGCAGCACAGCAAAGATAATGTACACCTCTCCTGGCTGACCATTTATTGGAACAGGAAGGAAGCTCATTCTCTGTCCTAGTGAGTCCTTTGCCTTCTGACCTAAAGTTGCCAGCAAAAGGGGAATTGGATTTGGTTTTTGGATGCCTGTGATAAATCATAGCACCAACAGGAACATGAGATGACTGTTTCTCACTGGGCAGTGGAGTGGCATTTTGTCACTAACTGTATGAACTGCAGGTGAAAGGCTTGCAAGCATTATCACCCCAGTGTGTGTCACCCTTTAACCCAGGGAGGAAACAGTTGAACTTCAGTTAGGCAGAGATCCATCTCTGTACTGTGCCCATTTCTTCCTGCAACCAGTCTCACTGCTAGATTTCCAGCAAAGATACAGAGCTCATAAATTACTGAGACATCAATAAATGACTCAATGATTTTAGAGTGACTAAAATGAAACGTATCTTATTTATGTTAATGAAGATGACTGACATCTTGAAGAATCACTCGCTGCTTTGCAGACTACATACATTCAGCAATCATTCAGCCACAACTAAATGCAGCTACCTCTGGGATGGATTGTGTCAGATGCTTAATAATGTCTGGAAACCCAGCAAAGATGTATAGCAGTAAGCAAAAGCAACACTTTGTATGGAAGCCAGTAGGGCAAACCTGAGGTAGACAGTGTGTAGCAACAAACTAGGACCTAATGAGATTCTGACCTTCTTTTTGAGCAGTGTTTGACACTGAAATCACAGGACTTTGCTGTTTGGAGGTGGGGGAATGAGCCCCCGCCACTGGGGGTCTTGTGAGGCTATTGCATGTTTACTTTTACTGTAATTATAGCAGCCTTGTATTCAAATGAGGCTGAAAAAATGTTTGCTCCTGTAAAATGCATGGTTTGTACAGGCACTCAGCACTTGCAAGTGCCATTTCAGAACTGGGCAGGCAGGAATGCATGTGCCTCTGTGCTCTGCAAACCTTAATGAGCTGTCATGAGCAGGAATGAGCAGGCACTTGGCTCCCCATGTCACTCAAAGCCAGTATGTCACATATCTTCCCTGTCTGCTGCTGCTGCTCACGACTGTGAAACAAAGAGATAGCAAATAAAATGTTTAACCAAGTAATTAAGAGAGACGTTCATGGGTTTGCTTTCAAGTCACTTCTGTGAGTGCCACCTTAGTAAAGCTGTGTATTACAGTAAAGTAAAATGAAGAATGTTCTTTGGTGCATGTGCATGAATCACATTGCAGGTGCTGTGGTGGGTGGGGGAAATCTGGGGGGGGGGGGGAAAGAGCCTCCTCAGTTTTGCATTCCTGCCATTTAAGAGCTCTTCATATGAGGTCAGTTACACCCCTAGTTATGGAGGAAAGAGCTTTAGAGGTTTGGGAGGGGTGAAACCACTGTAGCCCAGCCCAAGTAAAGGCAGACTGACCATTTTACACCAGCAGAGCGTGGCTGAGGGATGCAGGTGTTGAAGGAACAGAACCAGAACTCAAATCGAATATCTTCACATTTAAATGGGAATTCATGTAGGGAGGCAAAAGGGTCTCCTCTGTGCCTGCTGCTGGAGACTGCAACCCATAGGTCCCTGTGGAACAGAGGCTCCATTAGAGCCCTCAACACATCGCTGGCAAAACTTGCTCTGTCCAAACAGACTCATCTTCTCCAGCTCTGCCCCACAGCATTAGAAAAACTCCCTCTAGAGTAAGGCAAAAAACTACCCCACCTTGTCCTCTCCAGAAACAAATGGATTCGAAACAGCTGCGAAAGCTTTTTGTCCTTTTACATCTGAGAGCAAGGAAATGGCTGCTGCCCCAACACCATGCTGAATTGAGGGAGAGCCCAGCAGTGCTCGCTGAGTTGCCTTCCCAAGGAGAAAGACAGAACCATTTTGCCTGAAACAACTCTCTGACTGCAGCACACGCTCTGGATGGATATATACAGCGGCTTTAAAGCAAGCTCCCTCCTTTTTGTATGTTAATGCCTTTTGCTCAGCAGATGCTCTCTGGAGCATGCAGTGTATACTGAAGGGTGCAGACCACGATTCAAATTGCAGGGGTGTAAGTGTGTGTGTAATACACCTGGCATGCTTGCATTTCCTGGCTCCACACCGTGTGTGAGGCCAGCCCCTGGCCCATTTCCCCCTCCCTGGCACACACAGGGATCTCCGTGCAGTTACAGATTCCCAGGCATGTCTGTGCTCCATTCTCACCCTGCCTGCAGAGCAAGTTCAGAGGGGTCCATGACGCAGAGCTGGCAGAGCTGTAAGTCAGGAGAGTGAAAAGGAGAGAAAGGGAGGGGAGGAGAGCTGCAGGAGATGCCGTGCCACCAGGCTGCAGCCCACTGCCACTCCTTGATTTGCAGCTCAGGCGACGCACAGCCTTCACCTTCCACAGGTGCATCGCCTCCAGTCTGCCCAAAAGGATTGTAGGGAGACAAGTGGTCACTGCTAATAATTAAGACAGCCAAATGAGAGACAAGAGGCAGGGAGCTGGCAGAAAGAAATGTCCATCCAAAGAACAGGATACCAGGGTCTTAGGCACACTGACCTGCCTGATCATCCCTTCTCTTTTGCACCCATAAGAGCCAGCCTGCTGTCTGTTTTCTGGCTAAAAGCTGAACAGCTTTAGCTCTGCTGGTATTGCTGTGGGAAAATAAGTGCTTGCCTAATTTTTGGCTGTCTTGGAATCCCTCCCTCCTTATGCTGGAATCATCCTGAAGCCTGAGAACTGGGGGCTTCATCATGGCTCCTTATCTTTGAGTGAGATAGCATGAAAATTTTAATGCACAGGAGTCTTGACACCCAAAAAGCCCCCTGAAACTCAGGTTATACACAGCCGTCTGACACCAGCTTAAAAAAAAATGCAGTAAGTGAAGTGACTCAAATGGAGTGGACTGTAGAGACCACACAGCCCAATAATGAGCGTGAACAAGATCAGAAGGAAGATAACAATTATGGGTCTAAAAACCTCAGTAAGTAAGGTCTTAGATGGATCTACTGCCAACAGTTGAAGAATTAGATGAAGTTCTGCCTTACTCCTTCCCAGCTGCCTCAATTTTTCCTCACACCAGGTAGAGGACTGCCCCACAAACTTCCCCAAGGGCTGCGGTGTCTAGACAAGACCTGGCTTGGGGATACTCAATTAAAAATATCAAAAAACAGTCTTCCCCTTTTGGCCAAAAGATCAAGGTTTGCTTTCAGTATCAGAGCTTTCATACTCATTTACTCCTGATTTACTGTCCAGGAAAACAAGACTGGGCTGTGAGCACTGGTGCCAGTGTCACCTGCACTTGCAAGGGAGGAACTGGACATGGTCTTCTAGCTCGGGGACTTCTGTCCTGCTTTCCCCCAAGCCAGCAGTGTGCTGTTGGCTGGCTTTTGAGTGAGCCACAGGAGTCACCCTCCTCAGCCAGAGGCTGTGAGAGTGTTTAGTGGCTGTATCTAACCCGTAGCATCTCCCTCATGTTAGAGCCAGTGTTCCTACGGCCCTGTACCTGTACCTAGTGGCCAGGCTAGAATGTGAGATTGTCCCTGCTGGGCTATGAGGTCTGTGTTTTCTGCAACACCCGAGGGTGTCCAGCCAAGGGGGGGCCATTCTTTTACATCTCTTGTTCACACTTGGGATTTAGGTCTGCAAGCTTTTCCTGCTGTTCAGACATTAACTAACTGAAAAACCTGGAGAAGGCAGCGAGGTAGGTGGTGCAGGGAAGGAATTTGTGCTGGAGTCAGAGGATAATATATATTTTAAGACTGCAGGGAAGCTGTAGGACATATGACCTTTAGTAATCTCTTTGCTTTCAGGCTCCTTTCCTCCCCATTGAGAGCCTCTCTCAACTGTTCCCCAGGGGATTTCAAGCATTGCTATTATATATAATTGCACAAAAAAAGGAGAACTCTCTGGCCCATGAAAGGAATAAGAGGGATAAACTAATTAATTCCAGGCCACAGAAGTGGAAAAGAAAGCAAATACTTGGCAATTAATCAGGGGCAGCTGAGCCCTTCTCTCCTATCAGATATGGCGGAAAGTGCTAATTGCAGAAGATAAGCCACACAGTGGGATGCACGAAACTGCCTCTGAACTGGGGACAAAAATAACACATTCAGCTGCCAGTGCACAGAGGAGAAGGAGGGGGAGCAATGGGCACCCTCCATCACCGTCACTTCGAGTTGTAGTGTGGGAACAGCACATTGTAAAGGGTCTGGGCTGCTCTAAAGGGTTTGGGAAGAGCTGGGGAACCAAGGTAGTAGGGATGTGGATGGGAGATTGGACTGTGAAACAGTCCACCTCTCTGTGCATCCTTCCTCTCATCTGTGAAATGGGATTTGTGGTTCTGTCCCTGGGCTGGCTGTGACCAGGGCGTGTGTGGTGCTGAGAAGAGCTCATGAGAACCCTCACAAATCTCCCAGTATGTCTGGCTTCAGCAGGGTCTGCAAGGCCAGCAGAGAGGCTGTGGCTCTCGGGGCAGGTAGTGGCAGTGAGTTTGGGAGGGTCGCCTGAGGTATGCAGCAGGCACCAGGCAAGTGTCAGGTTGGCTGCTGTGCTCGTGTTTGGCTTCACTGGGTTTGGCTTCTGGCAGAGGGACTTTCAAGGGGATTTTCCAAGGTCTTTAATCACTTCAAAGTGAAGGTAGTGTAGATGACAGTGAGGTTTAGAGGTGCCAGTGCAGCACTAATTTCAAGCATTAGAGCTTGGGAAATTCTTATTATGCTCCTCTCTGTAGGAGGAGAAGCTTTCATATCTCCATGTTTCACATCCCTGGAAGTGTTAAGGGCCAAGCTGGATGGAACTTTGAGCAACCTAGTGCAGTGGAATGTGTCCCTGTTCATAGCAGGGGGTTGGAACTAGATGATCCTCAAGCCAACTCTTCCAATAAAAACCATCCTATGACTTTATGACCAGGGGAAAACCAGGATGTTTCAGTGACATGGAACCCTTTCCTCACTGTGATCTTGCCTGACCACTCTTCCCCTCCTGGAGAACATAGGCTGCCTTCTCAGATGCAGGAGTTGATGGAGCATTTAAAAAGAGGTCAGTAGCCCTTTTGGGAAAGGGCTGTGGTTTGGGACCCCTGTGTGCAGTGATGTTTGAGGCCTTCTATCTCCATCTCTTCCTACCTGAATGCCAGATGCTCAAGAACAGCCACAGACCTTCATGCAGAGGTTTGCTAGCAATCCTCACCTCTTTGATGTTCCTCACTTAGCACTCGGAGCCCAATTACATACACAGACTAACAGGTGTCATCGCTTTGTTCCTCGGAGGATGCAAAGAAAAGCACAGCTCCCTAAATGTTACGGGTTGTTGTTGGTTTTCTTCTTCCAAGTGCTCAGATCCCCTGGGGGCAAGTCTTTTACATCAGGCCCGGAGGGGACTGATTATCAAATTGTTATGCATGCTTTATTCCTGCCAGAGCCCACAAAAGTTGGACATGTGCAGCGATGCCTGGAATGGCAGAAGGCACCATGGGAAACTACATGTATAAACCCCCCTGATGGGAGTGTAAATCTGGAATAACTCCCTTTTAGCTTCACTAGCCACAGATTTACATCTGTGCTAACAGCAGCTTGGCCCTCCCCTATAATTCAAGGCATAAATTCTGTGTAAATAAGCTCCCTACTTGGGCAGCATGTTTTTGCCTCTTGCTTGGGGAACCAGGAGGGTCGGCACTGCTCGGGGCAGCTTTTCTGCCCTGCTACTGTCGGTGCCCGTGCGCAGAATCAAACATGATCTGGCAGCTGCTGCAGCAGCCCTTGTATTTTGCTGTCCTATCCCTCCTAGGATTTCAACACATTTGCATTCCTCCTGCTGAAGATGAACTGCAGGCTTCTTCTGCATCAAACCTTCATTTAGGGGAGCAGAATTCATCAATATTTCATGCTGAAGGGGGAGAGGAATATGTATATGTGTATATATACTCTAAGAGAAGGAAAAGGTTAGTACAGTGAAAAGAAGCAGATAAAGCTGAGAAAGGAAGGAGGGAGGTGGAGGTTTAAAGGATCAGTTCCTTCATTTTTGACCTCTCATTGGTTATGCGTAATCCTAGGGAAGGAAAAATCCACGTGGCATTGAAGAATCCCTTCTTAATAATTCTTTTGTTTGTAGACATCAGTACGGGCAGTATCTCATGACAGCCAGGCAGAGACTGCAGATCTAGACAGGTGAAGGGAGAAGGAGAGACAGAAAAAACGACACGGAGAGAACAAGAGACAGTGTGAGTGAGTAAAACACGTGCACACATGGGCTGGGGGGATTTTCAGCAGCAAGGCTCCTTCTGCTAAAGCCCTGCAGCCCTTACTCAGCATAATGTGGCTAGTCGAGTGAATACGATGCTTTTAAAAGTCTCTGGCAGCTCTTTTATTAAAAGCTTGACCGCGAGGCTGGGTTATAAATAATTTGATATTAAACACACATGTCAAAGAAAAGGGTGGTGAGGGAGGAAGATTGTTTTCAAGCCAAAGAATAATTATTCGGGTATATAATTTTAGCTCCAAGCTTCTTGGGGGATGAAGAGGCAGCACAGGGTGAGGGAATGGTGAAGAGTAATGGTTTCAATATCAGGCAAGACTGCGTTGGTGCTGGCTGCAGCACAAGGTGGGGCTGCCAGCTGGCTGAGGTGCTCCCATGTACTGCACAGGCAGAGGCTCTGCTGCCTGCATTTTACAAAATGGGTTCAGAAATAAGTGTCTGGGCTTTCACTCACTGCCAGAGAGCCTGTGTGTGCTGCATCCCTCTATCTACCCTGAATGCACACACACACAACACACACAGGGTTCATACCTGGGGCTAGCCTGCACACACACACGCACCCATCTAAATGCTGCAGATGCTGAAGGAGACTCTTCCAGCCAGGACTGCTGCTGCTGATGATCTGCATTGCAAAGGACAGGCTACAAGGGTTAGAAGTATCTCTTGGGAGGCAAATATTCCGTGTGGGACTGCAGGGAAGGGGACAGACAGCAGGGATGATGAGCAGCCTTCAAAACCTGTTTGGGTTGAAGGAGGGAGGAAACATTGTGGGATACGCAGTGAGCCCCCACACTGGCATGCTCCAAGAGGGTTTCCTTACACCTGCATACAGGGAGCCCAGCTAACTCACTGACCCACCTCGTGTCCCCAGGGTGGGGTTGCTTGAGCATGGCCCACACAGGGCCTTTCCTTCAGCTGGTTCAGTGTGACATCAGGCTCTCCCAGCGCTGCGCGGGGCTTCTTGCCAGGGACAGCACTCACCTGCAGGCTGCCCAGTGCCTCCCAGCTGTTTGCAGCTGGCTGTCTTCTGCACAGCCCAAAGTGCTGGGTGTGTGGTTACCTTAGAAACTGCTTTTCCTCCTCTTCCTACTGCTGTGCATGAGTTAAGTGATGGGTACCGCAGGAAGAATTCGGGCTTCTGCCTCCAACAGCAGAAAAGACCCAATGCCCTGCAGGCCAGCCTTATCCCTCTCTATAAAGGTGCTCCTGGCTCTGCTGCCAGAGTGAAAAGTTCTCATTTGCTGCCATAGCTTAGCCAAGGTAACTGTGGAGGAGGAAAAAGAGGATAGGCTTAGACGTTTTTGCTGGATACCATTGTGGATGCTCTTGTCTACAAGGCAATTGTTTCTAACCTCGGGCACTCATTTTTAACTAAAATTGGATTAATTGAATAAATAAACATTAAGATTTATGTTAAATAAAGCTTGGCGACTTTCATACTCTTTACAACATAGAAACACCTCCCTTGTCTTAGGGTTTTTGGACTGCTAGAATGGGATGGGGACTCGGATTTGCTCTTAGGTGGGCATTCATAAATGTGAAGCTGGTAAGGTAATCAATGTTTATGACCGTGGAACTGGCAGTTTTTTAAACTCTGGGGCAATGATGACAGTGACAACAGATGTCTCCCTCTGAAATAGGCTGGTGGATCTCAGCCTGGTTTCCAGGTAGGAAGAATGGGACCATATCAAACTACCACTTAATATCTAAATGCAGACTCAGCAGGAGATCAGGGATTGAAAAGCAATGAGCAGTTGATCAGTATTCCTCATTAGTTCTGACAGAAGTCACCTTAGTCTTTTTAGAAAATGGATGAATAAGCAAAAAGATCTCAAGCCCATCTTATGTCCTACTGACATTCTTATTCCATAATTATCTGAGATTGATGTTTTATAAAAAATATTTATTTACTACCAGTTTTAAATTTTTTCCTCTGGCTCATTCACCCATGGCATTGGGAATAGGTGTCCATGGATTCTGGGGCGCTGCAGGAAGAGTAGGGTGATGTCATTTTGCAGACCACTTGATGCATATGGATCACATGTAGTAGGCAAATTGGAGGGTGGGGAGCCCAGTGCGGAGATGTTTGTTTGTTGCAGGTTGGGATTTTATCTTTGTTTGCTTTGTGGGTGTTCCCACCGCCTCCACCCCAGTCTCCTCGAGCAGATTTCAGCTTCTCCATCCTAGCTTCAATTACCCTGAGCGTTTGTGTGGCTCAGTGTTCAGGGAAAGGCTCCGGATCATTACTGTGAAATGTGTTTGATCTCCTCTCGCCTTTCCATTTGAAATGGAAATAACTGCTCTCGTTAGCTCCTCAGGTCCCCAAGTAATCGTCCCACCGGTTCCTTCGTCTCCTTTGGCAGACTCCCTCCCCCTCCACCACTTGGGAGAGCTAATGATTAGCCTACTCCACCTCAGCAAGAGGTTTTTTTCCCTTTCTCCCAGTGTCATTTTGATCCAGATTTGATAATTTCTTGTTCTTCCTGCTGGCAGCAAGTTCCTCTTTTTAGTGGTCCCTTCTTTTGCCCTCCTGACTCTCAGGGTTTGCTTACCTTTGCTTTACCCTCATAGCACAAACAAAATTTCCTCCCTTTACCTTGTGACTCCTCAGGACTGGATGAAGAAACGAGATTACCTGGAAATTCACTCTCCCATCTTTTTACTTGGGTCTTCCCCTCACTGGCACAAATGGTTGAAGGTGGTCCTTTTGGTTGGTTGACTGGTTGGTTGGTTGGTTGGTCATCCTCTTCACTGCCTTTTTGTCTTCCAGCCAGAAATTGTTTGGCAGACCCAATTACTGTATTACTTCAGCTGAGGAGCATGGAGAGGACGTGTTTGTGTTGTCTCTCCCACTCAGGCAACCTTTCAAAGGAGGTCTCCTGCTACAACTGCAAGCCAGGGAAAGAGAAGGGAATGAGTTTGTGATGCTGGAGAAGAAAAGCTTGACTTTCCCCATCATAATTTTTTAAAAATCTAACTGTCACAGCATTTGAAAATGCCTAATGCAAAAAGGACCGCCAGTTTCTCAGTTTCTGTAGGGCTCCCCAAAAGCAATGCTTTATCCCTCTAGCATCATCTTCTTCCCACCTCATGATCATCTCCTTGCTTTTTCCTTCCCTAGTCTCCCCTTCCCTTCCTTTCCCCTCACAGCCCTCCCCCATTAGGCTGCTGGACCCGCTTTCTGCAGTGACCTTGCCTCCCGTGGCATGAGAGATCATCAGCTGGAGCACAGGCACTCTGCAGCCTGCCTCCAGCTCCACAGCAGGTCCATGTGCAGGTTTTTCTTGGGCTGCACATCAGCATGGAGGAGCAGCAAAGGAGCTGCCCCAGGCACAAGAGCACCTGCTGCAACCCCAAAGCCCCATATTCATCTCTGCAGAACATAATTAACTCTGCTCATGAACACTCTCTTATCTGAAACACAGAAGAAAAATGAGCTGTGGTGAAGGGAGACAAGAGAGGGAAAAAAATGAAAAGAAAAAAAAAAAAGAAAAAAATTCTCTCCTTGTTGATGTTTGGCAGCGTAGCAAGGCAGCAGATGGGCAGCCAGCATCCCGTGGTCCTGGCAGGCACAGATCAGCCGAGCCGTGCTGCATCCCCAGCACTTGTTCACAGCCAGGCGGGGTCAGGCCCCCTGCTCCCCTTGGGGGATTGGAGAGGGCTGATGCTCAGCGAGGCAGCTTGTGACTGACGCCTCCTTCCTGCTGTGAGGTCCTGGCTGCGCGGAGCATCCTTCTCCTGATGTGGGACATCATTACTGCCTCCCTCCCTCTCCTCCCAACACAGCCCGTCTCTCCCAGGGGAGGGTTTCCCCCTTTCTCGGAGGACGGGGATGCTTACCTGTCTGAAGTATGTGTAAGGATCTGCACACCGCGGTGCACATGCTGTTGTTTCACGTGCAATATTCTTTCCTGACTCTGGTTGTTGAAAACAAGGCCCCGCCAGCTGTTTCCAGCAAACAGTAAGTCTATTTTTGAAAGAATATGGTCATTTGACTTCTTTTCCCACGGCTTTGAATACTTTCTCTTGGTGGTTTCCCTCTAAGAAGGTGTTTCTCCCTCTGGTGGCAGCGGGGTGTGCTGGCTCTCCCCTGTCCAGCACGACGAGGATGACAGGCCGGATGGCTGAGGCTCAGCACATGGGGAGGAGGCTCTGGATGCTTCTCCGGAATGTCGGCGCCGCCGAGCACATTGGCTTCCCGAACGCTCGCTGTGCCACGCTTGCCAGCTGAACTTACGAGAGCTCGCTGTGGGCTGCCCCTCCGGTCCCAGCCCAGCCTGATAATTGGTGCAGTAATCCTCCGGATTCCCTCATTAGCAGCCGCTAATGGCCGTCGCGTTAGCAATGAGCAGCGCGAGCAGCGCGATTCAATTAAGCCTCTAATAAACCCATTGTAAACGGCAATAGCCGCGGAGTTCAAAGGCAGGATTACGGCAACTCTTCCCGGTGGCTGCTGGCAGCAGATGGGGGGTGCGGCCGGCTCCCGTTAATGGACTGCAATGGACTGAATGACTTGGAAACCCGCTGCACCGACTGGTGGGAGCAACAGGGGTCGTGGGGAAGGAGGCAGGCGAGGCTGCGGTACCTGCACGCCGCCCGTCCCAGCATTCCCGTCCCTCCCCAGGCTGCGGTCCCGGGCGCCGGGGCAGCGGGGCTGGGCTGGGCTGGGCTGGGCTGGGCCGGGCTGGGCCGGGCTGGGCCGGACTGGGCCGGACTGGGCCGGGCTGGGCTGGATTGGGCTGGGCTGGGCTGGGCTGGGCCGGGCAGGGCTGGGCCGGGCCGGCAGCTCCGCGCCCCGCCGGGCAGGCAGCGACCGCGCCCGGTGCGCACAGGGACCTCCGCGAACTGCCCGGAGCGCACCGTGCCTTCCTCGCACACTTCATTTGAAGTGACTTGGCAGGTGACTTTCATAGATGATTTGTGGCCTGTCACTCATCCAGGAGACACTGAAGTGAGGAGGGCTAGGCAGAAATGTCTCGCTGTAAACTTCTTCATTCCAGCGCTTGTGGGGTTTGTTTCTTTGTTGTTTTGCTATCGCCTGGATAAAAGTTGAAAGAATCTTGTAAAATTCCTTTTTGGAGAATGTGAGATAAGAAAAGGTAAATATATTAAAAAAAAAATCATAAATTGCCGCAATTGCATTTGAAAATATTTTTTTCTTTAGAGATTCTTCTTCACAACTTTATTCACATTTTTAATGATGTGAAGATTATACATGCTGACATCAGAATTTATTTAAAAGCTATAAAAAAGACTAAAATTGGAAAATTAAATAAAAAAGAAATAAGATAACTAAATACATTATTTTAAAATGTTTAATTGAAACATTACCTTGTTCTATTTCTTGAGAAATATGGCATATTCATTTCAATTTCTAATTGCTTTAATTAATTTCATTCTGCATTTGCACTAATTAGACCGGGCAGGTAGGTCACGTAATAGGTCTTTGTTCTCTTGTTGGATGTGTGTGATTCCTGGAATCAAGTTTCTCAGGTAAATCCTGACTACAGGGGATCTGAAATTTCTCCTATCAAATCTCCTTTAGGACTCATTTAAACGTTGCTGGTTCTGCAAACACACTCACGACTGAACTAAAGTCCTAGAAACCTTATGAAAATGACCACAGGTGGGGAACTAACACACAAAATGATTTCATAATTGAAATTAAAGTTTCCAGCTGATAATTTTTTTGCCTTTTTTCCCCCCATGCTTCCTTTGGTTCTGCAGCCTCCTGGTTCTACAGCCTTCAGACTTTGCACCACCTCGAAGACCCACCTTGTGTGAGCCATAGCTCAGGCAAACACAGTGGTTGCCCAGGGCCAGGGGCACTGCCAAGTTCCCATCTTCAGTCCAGGCTCAGTGGCTCCCAGCCCTGCTGTCTGCACCTGAAGGTCTGATCTGATGGTGCAGGGCTTCAGCACCACGGTTTGCCCGGCCACGGCCAAGGGTGAGTCAGGAAGGAGCTGTCAGCAATACAGAGTACATGGGCTTGATCTGCAGTCAATCTCAAATGCTTCTGAATCAACTGGACATTCTCTCTTTGCAGCCCAGGGATTCCAATATCTCTTATGGCCATGGGATATAAATGCATCATCATGCAGCTCTCCTTCCAGGCTTGATAATACAATTACCTTCTCTGGACAATTCCCAGTACACAGAGAAAGAGTTTGGAAGAGCTGTTAGCACTTGGTGAACCTGCTCTGGCTGGGATTTCAAGGTAATGACTCCCTGACACCTCCTCTGTGTCCCCAGGAGAAAAATCTATTTACCACTGCATCTGACTCAGCCCAGAAATAACAGCAGCCTTTTATTCTCTGCCAGTAATGCCCTGGGCAAAGCTCTTAACCTCCTTGTTGATGCATACAAATCTAAAAAGGCTCCATAAGAAGCAATCTAAGTTTTCCATAAAAATACAAGGCCTGCACATAGCAAAATAGAATGAGAGAAGGAGAAGAAAGGGAGATTGACAAGTAGACAAGCTGGTCCAAACCCAGCAGCAGGAACCTCAGCTCCACTTGCCACAAAACTTAAGGACAGGTATAGGTCTCCTCACTCCCCGTGTGAGAGAGTGAAGCTATCAGTCTTTCATACGTGCTCTCACAATTTCTCTCCCTACCACTCCTATATTTACTCAATCATTCTGGCTGCAAGAGTCTTAAAATTATGCTTGGATAATCTGGATTTTGAGGGACCCCTTTGTCAGAAGAATTCCTGGGCATGTAGTCCCTACTTGTTGAAATTGAGAGTTGGGCAATTTGAGGATGTGGAGTAAATTAACAAGAGACTGAATAAAGATATGATCTTCTGTTAATGTAGAAATCCTCTTTTACATTTTTAAGGAACTCTTTAACCAAATACATTCACTTGCACAACCATGTTCTTTTGTTTTCTGTCAAATAAGATTCTGACTTCATCTATTGTGATCTGTGTCTGCCTCACTGGGATTTTGGACCTTAGCCTGTGTGCTTGCCAACCTTGACCTTGGAGATCCTCAATGTATAGGCACCATTTGAATTTGCTTCTCCAAATCCCTTTAATGTTTCATCACTGAGTGTACATGTGGTTGTCAGTCACATGCAAAAAAATCATGCAATACAGAGGAGGGAGAGGTGCAGCGCTAGGAGAAGTTCTCCTTGGGCTGGAAAAGCTCATCCTGCTGTGTGCACCCTAGAAAGATGGTCTGGATGCTGCACGAGTGTATCAGAAATCAGGGCAGAACAGTTCAGGGGGCCAGGCAGGATGGGGACAAAGCGTAGGAAGGTAAACTCTTTCTTAAATTATACCCTTGGAGTGCATGTCATCAGCGACAACACTGAACAACTCTGAGTCGTAACCTTGCCTCTGGGTGCCTGTCACCACCTCCAGTTTCTGTCTTGTCTTCTTTCCCTTTCTCTTACCCTTACTTCCTGCACTCTTTTGTTCTCTTAATTCTTGCTTCTGAAGAACACCGCAGCATTCATATGTAAATTGCACCTAGAGCTGCAAAGGGGAGTGTGTCTCAAGGAGATATACATGCCATCCTCCTCCCGTTGCATTTTCCACTCCTCTCTCTCGGTCTAGGAAAAGAGGCAGGGATAGGACGTGTGCGGGATGGGGAGATCCCACGCATGGCCTCCTCCTGCATTTCCTTTGCACCTCTGCCTCCATGCTCCCTGTTTCTGCAGTTAGCAATTAAAGCTGTCATCTCTCATCGCGCCCACAGCGTGTGGGGCGGTCGGTGCTGCAGGTACCGCCCTGCACCGGGGTCATCCCAGGTACCAGTCTGTCACAGCCCAGAGCTGCAAGGCTGTCCCCTTCCTCTGACACAAACGTGATGACTGCCATAGTGTCGTTGTTTGTAGAGGTCTAAGTCAAGCGGAAAAATCACATACAGACACACGCATGGAGTGATTTTTAATTTTATTTTTTTTCCTCCTAGGAAAGGGATTTTCAGGAGAAGTCTCCCCCAGGGGACTGGAAACAGAATTTCTTCATGTGTAGGCAGTGTGCTGGCAGGTTTTTGTCACTTTCATTCACTCCCTAGATAGGTTACTGGGGGCTGAGAGCTACTGCTCTTCTCTTCCCTGTCATCTCTTAGCCAGATGATCAGCTTCAAAAATCAAAGATTTCTGTCCTGCAAGTCAATGGAGCAAAGCCATGCAGTGCACCCTGAAAAAGGAGAAGATATCTACCTGGACAGCTTTCCTATTCTGCTTGGTACTGACGCATTTATTCTCACCACACACCACAGTCCAGATTTAGCTTATTCAGCCATGGCAACCCAGCTGCCTGGGACCTGTGCTGTATTTCTCCCAGGCTGTGTATGACGTGTTCCTCTGCTCTGCCCCTCCTTGTCACTTCTTGAGGAGCAGGCTCTGAATTCGGCACAGGTTCAGGAACGTTTCACACCAGCCACTCACCCTTTCAGTCAGTGCTGCCAAGGTTTCTGGACCGAAATATCAGTACAGCTGCTTGGAGGCAATCACCTTTCTGAGCCCGAGGGATGGTGGTGCAGTGTGAATGAGCTGTTGCTTGATGAGGATGCTGGCTTTCCCAGCAAGAAACACTCCATGCTGGAGCATTACAGAGGTGAGAGGAGCAGCAGCCCCTGCAAGCCCTGCATAGAGCCAGGCTGCCATGATGGGAAATGCTGAAGGCTCCCTGGGATCACCCACTCATCCATTGGTAACATTAAGAAATCTGATGTTGATTATTGGCAACCGTTTTGACTTCTGTTGTTACAGCTGCTGGTCACTGATGCATCTGATGGTGGGCCCCAATGCAGAGTGCCTGCAGGTTAGGGGAGACTTCCTTTTGTGTTTAGCAGATTCTGGCTCAGAGGTGTGCTGCTGGAAAGAAAACACTGGACTGTCTGTGCTTTGGCTGCCAAGGTGGCTCACCCTGGTTTGCCCCTCCCTTCCTGCCTGTGCTGACAGGGCCTGAGCAGCCCTGTGGTGAACCTGCAGGATACAGGACTGATGCCAAGGGAGATGCGCCAGGGGACCAGTGGAAGGGGTGGAGGGATCTCAGCGAAGGATTTCATCCTGCAGTGGGTCTGGGATCAGCTTTTGATGAGTGGATGGGTGGATGCAATACAGTAAAGCCCTTTTTTCTGCGATGCTGAATCAGATAGCTGAATGAGAAGGAGCAGCTTTTTAAAGGATATTTCTCTGCAGTAAGACTGAGCACAGCTTAAAGGATATTTCTCTGCAGGAAGGCTGAGCACAGCTTTCATGGCTGGATGCAGAGATGGGGCAGCACTGGCCCTGGTTACACTGAGAGCAAGGGATGGAAGCAAGCTTGCAAGGAGATGTGATTCTCAGCAATGTCAAGTGAATGAAATGCCCATTTATTAGGAAAAAGCAGCAGTTTTATGCTTCTGATGTCAGCTACTGATTTACAGTGATTTATATCAACAGCTACAACCTGTATCTACATAAGATTTCTCACAGGACTGTCAGGGCTCAGTAGAGGAGAGTTAAAAATGGTCTTAGGCTAAAATTGTAAAGCCAGAGAGCCAGGTTTTTTGCAGGACTCTGCCAAAGCCTCCTTTATCCATTTAGAAAGGTTTCTTTAAGCTTAGCCCTTCATGCCTGAGTTTCTCCAGCTCTGAAATGGGGACAGTAACACTTTTCATCTTCACACAGAGAGGTGGGTGATGGAAACTTCATGAGATGGGATTAAAAAAAAAAAAACAAAACCTTTAAGATCTTGCAAAAAGAAATGCCCAACTCCTAGCGATAACATCCCTTGGGTGAAAGGGCACACCAAAATCATTAGTAATCTTGCCATCCTCTGGGCCTGTCTCCAGTGAAGAGACACTCTGTCTCAGTCTGGATTAGATAGACATGCCCAGGCCACGATGCATTCCTTCAATCACTGCTATTTGCATGACCTGATACTTTAAGAAGTCAAAACAGGGTGGATGCACAGCCCCAACCACAGGGATAGGGCTGCCAGGGCCCATGCATAGCTGTGATCTCTACTGGAGGCTAATGTGCACCCCTAACAGTCCCCTTGTGCCTGCAGAGGGTATATTTTCTTGTTTCTATCAGAGCCCAGTGCCTAAGAGCCAGCACTGCTCCCTGTGGGAACCCTGACTGACAAACCTGGCCCCTTTTCAAGGTGCCAAAGCATTGGAACGGGGCTGTGTGTGTCACAGGGAGGGAAGGATGCTGCTTTCCCAGCCAGGTGGGATGTGGGAGGGGAAGGCTCTGTCCATAGGTCACCCCTGTGTCCTCCCACTGGGGTGTTTAATTTTTTTCTTAATGTAGTTGTAATTTTTTAGGCCTCACTGAATAAATTAACCAGTTTGGAACACTAAACATGATTTACTAAAACAGAACCAAGAGAAGACATTATTTTTTGCTTACGACAGCCACCGTTGGACTTTCCCAGTATAAGCAGGGAAAATGAGTTATTTTCCTTTACTGTGCCAGGTCCAGAGAGGAATCTCTCTCCTCATTTCAGGATGACAGTGAAAAAACATGGTCAGTAAGAACAGATTTGTTGAGCTCAGCAGATCTTCCTTTATCCTAATGTCCAGATTCTGCCAGCCCAGAAATTACTTTTCTGAACCAGGCCTTTTAATTACTCCCTTTGTACAGTTCTGGGAGAAGCATCCCAAGTTTAAGCTACTTGAGGGCATTCCAGCCTGCTGCAGCTCTTACCCACGGCTGATAGGGTCTCCAGCCAAGAGAGGAGAGGCTGCTGGCTGCAATGAGCAAGCAGATACATGTGTTTTGTCCCACGGTGGTCTGTGGTGAAGATACAGGAGTGTTATGTGATACAAGAGTGTTATGTGAGGCTGTATTATGATGGTATTAGATAACGGTGTTCTGCACAGCAATTCTCTCCCAGGCAAAGAGCTGTGTGGCTCAGAGCACCATGCTGGCTCTGCATCATCAGAGATGCTAAACAGATGAAAGGCCTTTAGTCCATATGTCTTGAAGTTGGCCACAAGTAGAAAATATTGATTTGCGGTGAAAAATTTAATTTCTAAATTAATTGAAGAAAGAGATCATTCTGCCTCAAGCTGTTCCATTTGCATAAGAATGAGATCACCTTAGACAAGAACAAAGAGACCCTTATACATAGTGAATCGTGCAAAAAAACCCCACAAATTAGCTGGAGGTGGGAGAGCTGAACAGCCACTGACAGGACAAAATTAGCTAGTCTGCATCGTAACTGTTATAGAAACAACAAGGAGGAAAGAAAACAGACCTTTGAAGACAACATGGATTTTTTTCTCTGGAAAATAGACTCATTAAGTACATCTTGGCACACTTCACTTGATTGATAAATGACCCAACAAAACATGCAGAACTGTCTGCCTGTACCATTCTTGGTGTGGCACTCACAGCAATTTGCAGAACACTTTAACTTTCCCCAGCAAAGGTGCTCCAATCTCCACTTTAACCCATAGGTCTATTTATTGAAATGTTTATGTCCATGCAAGAGGCAGGTTTCAAAGTATCTCTGGCACATTGCCTGCATAACTTATCAGTTATAGGCATCTGATTTGGCAAATTTTACTGTGGGCTGCTGTACATTCAACCTTCAGGGCTATAGCTTTGCTTTAGCTTTGCTTTAGCAATTCCCAGCAACAGACACAGATAGAGGCAACTCTGACCTCCAGGGAGCATCAACACAATCTGCAAACATTCCTGGATGCACATGGACACTTGGCAGCTGGGCTGGGCTGGGGTGGGTGAGGCTCCCCTGCCTCCCAGTAAATCCACAACTGAGATAACTCAGGAGCAAGCTTTTCTCACTGAGCCCATATGCTGCAGCCTCTTTCCCCAACACTTGCTTTGAACAAGCAGTGGAACACATGCTCAGCATGACTGGTGGATATGCTTGTCTCTTGTAAGGTCTCTCAGGAGGTCTGTGGCAGACCTCAGAGCTGGACCCAGGTGTCTGGGAACGGGCCCAAATTCAGGGCTCTGCATCACTGGAGCAGACCAAGGTGACAGCTAGTAGCAGAGCTTAGCTATGCTGCAGGCAGCTCTTCCTCATGTTTGTTTTCTTCATACACACACACACACACACACACACAGAGCCTCTCACCTCATGTCTAAACTCTGATAAAAAACTATTCCTGGCTGCCAAACAGGCAAATTTCATAGGGATGGGAGAAGGGAAAGAAAAAACAATAAATCACCAAACCCTTATATTTTTTCATGGCAAATGTTTGCTCAGCTCTTCTTCTGACTATGACTAAGAATATTTCATACTCAAATAATCCGTCACACTTAATGCTGTTAACTTTTCAATACCAACTGTACAACCCACAGAGTATACAAAACCCCTTCTGGGATTCTTTATCATCACAGCAACAACTACAGAAGACATTTGTCCTGCTGGTGAAAGGCACTAAAATCAGATGATCATCTAAAGTCCTTCCAGCCCTTTTCTGGCCATGAAAGATATAACTGATTCACAGGTGAGACAAAGCCTCATTGTTTCTCTCCTTTTGTGGTTCTCCCTGGGAGTTTCTTTGTAGAAATACTGTGGGTGGGGATATTAACCACTTCAGAGAGGTGGCAGGTTTGGAGGGAAGCAGTAGGGGACCCTTCAACTAATACCCTTCTGAAATTGTCTTTATTGGGTTTTTTTCATTGCTGCAGTCTCCTACATCCCCATGCCCTGAGGATAACTGCTGCCTCTGGAGTTGTGTTTGGCACCAGGAGGCTGCTCTGGGCTGTGCAAACAGTTGCTCAGGGCTTGGGAAGCAGAGAAGAGAGGAAGGATGCTACTGGGCATTTGGTGGCTGGAGAAACTGTAATTGGTGCCTACTGGCTGCTCTTCCCAAGCCCTCAGATTTGCCGCTGTAACTGTGTGTGTGCTGGCTGCCTCGCCTGCTCCTGGATGGGGGAAACACATCTTGCGTTGTTTGGGAATATTTATCTAAGCTGGTTTATATAAGCAGAGCTGTGCTAGTGAGTGCCAATGATGCTGCTCTGCTGCCAGGTCTGGAGCATGGTGATTTCTTGGTCTTTCTGAGCTGTACCCATAAAAGTGTGCCCAAATGCAGCCTTTGGGTGCCTGTGGGAATAACTGTGCCTTAACTCCATTCAGGGGCACACAGATTTGTCTGGGTGAGACTGCTCCTGCTAAACGTGAGTGCCCAGGCCTTGTCATGAATGGCAAAACTTGCACAGGAGAAACTAAGGGAGTGTGTGGCTGTTTAGCAGGTGGGAGTGCTCTGACCCAGCTGCACTGGTAACAAAAGCTGAGCTGACCCAGCTTAAAGACCTAAAGGGAGAAAATGTTAAGTTTAAAGGCGTTTTAGGATTTTCTTGAGCGTGAATACTGCTGGGATATGCAGGTGATGTGGGTCATCTCTGCTGACACCAGTGATTCATCCAGTGATCCTATGCACAGGAAATCCATACACTTCTTAGATGCCAAAAACCTGCTGTGGTTTCACTACAAATCTGAGTGCAAACCCTGAATCCACATCCTTACTTCAAAAAAGGGCATTTCACTAGCACCGTCTCTTCCTAGTACTGACTTCTAGATTTATTTTAAATAGATTTAAATAAATGTTTGGCATGAAAATAATCTTGGGCAAGACAGACTGCTTGACAGAGCAAGCAGAAACCTAGCCCTTGGTTTGCCTAAATCTCTAAGTCATGGGCCATTACTGCTGTTTTTTCCTTCCAAAGGGAGTCTGACAATGCCGTGCTGTTTCCCTCATGCCTGAGGCTGGAGCAAGAAGATGAGTGTGGGACCAAACCTCACAAGGAGCTGGTCCTGCATCCAGGCACTGCCTCACTGCTATAAGGTCACTCTGACATCTACAGGAAGCTCTGGGCTGCTCTCCTGGGCAGAGAATATTGAGGTCAGACCTGTGAGACTTGCTCAGGAAGGAGTTGCACCAAGCTCGCTCTTGAGTCCTTTGAGAACATTATGCTCCCTAATTTAAGTGGGTCCTACAACTCTCACATATAGAATCTGTCTGTGATGTCCACAGGTGCAATTTATCCAGAGGCTCCAGTCTGATTCATGCTAAGAGAAGTTTCTTTAGGCCAGAGAGAATTACCAACAGATGCTCGGCTGAAGGTGAAGTGGGTCACTCTGGCCATTGAGGTTATGTGGAGTTTAATGGGAACCCAACAGGAAAGCAGTTTGGGCTGGGTCCTGGGTAGTGACTCAGCACAAGGGAGGGGATGTAGGGAGCATCTGGATGTAGCAACTCCTTCAATCATATCTTGTATCTATATGGAAACCTTTAAACTTCTGGACAAGCTGTTCACTTGACATAACCAAACCTGCAAGATCTTCTTGCTGAATGCCCAAAGTTAACCTGGGTTTTCAAATTTCAGGTTGTGTTTACTGCAAGCAGTAAACCTGGGAGCAGCAGGACCTGTAGCTATCCAAACTGTTAGATGCAAACTGTTAGGTAAATGGTACAAGGAACAAATGATGTAGGCCATCCAAATGAGTATCGTTTTAGGACACTGACAATTAAACCATTGAAAGTTGAAAATATTCTCTCTGAATGAAAAGGGAGATGTAATTCAGTACCCTTTTCTGCAGAAGGTGTGTTCAGGTCTGGCTCTTTACGTTGGTAAAGGCACAAGTACAGACATTGTCAGGATCCTGTGGTGTTAAACAGTTTTCTCATCCTGCATAAAAGTGACCCTTTTCACTCTCATGCTATCTCAGAGCACACATTTAAAAGCTGCCAGCTCAGGTGCCCGCTGCAGGGGAGGGGAAAAGAGTCACAGAACAGGAACCAGAACAGCTGATACAAATTACCTCTCAAATTGGAGCAAATACTCCCAGAAATGTCACCTATTAAAAGATCAACTAATAAGTTCCTGCTGCAGCCCAAATAACTCAAGAGAAAAAAAGATATTAAAATTCTGATAGTCCTCAGGCGCAGTTTTTTTCTGAGCTTTGAATTCTGGGGTTTATCAGTTTTGTACTTAGTGCAATTGATGAGGCTCTGGGCAATATTTATTTCAAAAACCTGCTGGATCCCCTTGAAAACCTGGACTTATCAGGAGAACAGACATGTGACTCCTTTCTCTTGCCAAATCAAGATGAGAACTATAGCAGATAGCCAGAGACTGCTGAATGCCAGGGCTGGGGGGTGATTTGCTGGTTTTTCACAGGCTGATTTAGTATATAGATATAAGCTGAAAAATGCAGTAAATGTCCCAGTGCCCTGGAGCCTGAAAGAGCAGTATGGTTTGGATGGGGTTACAAGATGAGCATCTCATGGCTGCAAAAGCTTTAAAATAAGTATGGTTTGACTGTATCCTAATGGGTAGATTTAATTTTCTTTGAGTGACTCCTGATCACATTTCAAAGTCATGTGTGTAATCACTGTGAAACCTACAACTTTCATATTTACAAATATTGGCTATTTTAAGGTTTATGGACTCTTCCTGTCACACATTTCTTGTTTTTCCTGAGGAAAGTTTACTCCTGTGGCTACCAGCTGTGAACTTGGAAGGTCTCTACCATCCTGACACAGGTAAGGATCTCATTGGTAAAAAGATTTTTTAACTATGGAGCAAACCTATCAGAAAACAACTAACTGATAAAGTAAACCTCTGTAGAGGCTTCTTAGAGCTAATGGTAGTGACACCAAGCCCTAAAACTGGAGGTTGTGGAGTCCAAACACCACTTGAGTCCAGTATGTGGATGGGATGATGTCTACTTGTGCAGCTCTTGATTGTAGCCTTATTTGAGTATCTTCTGGTCATCTGCTTCCTGACTCAGGGCAGATGCCCCTATGGCCTAGAACCAGGTAAGGATGAATACATGCTGTCTGCAGTAGCCTGGCATGAGAAAAGCAGGTTTTCCTGGCCAAGCCCTCCAAGACTCCTTGTAAATCAGCAGTTAGCACCAGGGCCTATCATTAAGATGCTAAACAAGGAGTGATGTGTTAATGCCAATCACATCATAGCAGAAAGCAGCATGTCCAGGCAGGCCTATAATGAAGTACAACACATCCACACAAAGGGTTTGCAGTTGGGCTGGAGAGAGCACCCTAGCTGAGACACAATAGCAATCTGTATCACTCATCTGGTAAGTAAGATAATTTTCTGTCTGCCCATTTCATAGTTGGCACAGATGTTGCCACAGATCCCAGGTGTGGTAGCCTGGTGGCCTCTGGCTGCTGATGCAGCAGGACTCGCTGTTGGGGTTAGACTGTCACCCACATAACCTAGTTTTAATTCAGTAAGGATGTTCCTGCAAGGGTAGCAGTTGCACCTCTGTGTTGAAGTGCAGATGTGTCTGTAATCATGCAAGGGTTGGAAGGAGATGATTTTCTTCTCCTGTAGTGTAGAGGGTAACATAAATGGTTGTTTGAACAGAGTTACAGCTTTCTGTGTGGGTGAATTGCTGATGGTGTTTATTGTAAAACATTACACCTGGGGAGAAGTATCACAGCAGACTCTTCTGTCTCCTCCCAAGCACCATGCAAGGGAAACACTGCCAGAATACTTCAGTACCTCTGGCTTGCTACCCTCTCTGGCATAGTCTGTGTCAGAGCAGCATTGATACAGACACTTGCAGAGCTACCAGGGAGGCCTCTGCCACTGCACCCTTTGAGCACTGAGTTCCAGCTAAACTGAAAGCCAGATTTCAGGTGAATTGCAGACCCACCAGGCCACATAAACAAGATGAATTAAGACCTAAGTTTATATATTAAAAAAAAGAAGCGTTGTTTATTCAACACAGTATGCAGAACAAGATGCTCTGCATTTTGTGTTTTAATGGCTAGATAAAATTGCTTTTGCCCTGCAGAATGGTGGCCACTTGGTTTCCTGATGTTGTATGGACAACAGGTGGCCACTAGAACTCCATTACTTTCTAAAGCTTTTCTTCTAGCTTTTTCACAATGTGTTGCACAAATAGTTGACTATGTTTGGGTGCTTCCTGGGAAGCTACCTCTCCTGCAATCTCCTAGTTGGATTATTCTCAAGCTACCATCAAGGAAGTCTTAATTGCCCTGCGGCCAATCTGCCAGTCCTGTAAGGGCGCCTCTGTGATCCTAGAGTGGCACATCCTGAAGGGAGCAATGCAGTAGCAGGGGACATCCCACACCATCCTTGAGATGACAATGGGGTTTGTAGTCCTGATGGGGAAAGAGAATTTTGACTAGTCATCTGGGGAGATGCAATTGTTTGTCACCACTTTTCCCTCCAGATCCTCGCCAGTACAGGAACAAATAATTTGTTCTCTTTCTCTGTAGTGATGTCTCTGCCAGGGGCAGAATAAAAGGGAAATAACAGGGTGTATGGAGCCAAGAGGCAGGAGAGTGTCTGTGCTGTGCCAGACAAACCGACCCAGTGCAATATATTAGGAAAGGACTAGAGCCAAGAGCTCTAATCCACACTAGTTGTGATGCACCATGTTTCCAAAGTCTTGTACAAAGACACCTCTTTTTCAGATCAGCCTGCTTCCATGGAAAAAGAAAACTGTCGAGGCTCTCTGTAGTCTTTATAGTCTCTATAGGACATTTATTGAGGAACATCGTTCTTTCTGTGAACATTAAGTCTCAAAGTTTGCTGAATGAAGGGTAGAGAACAAGGTCATGGCCTTCTGCTCCCCTCCCCTGACACTCTCACTTGACTGACACCATGAAACTAGATGCTAATAAATCAGCAATCAGCCATGCCCTTCTGAATAATCTCCTGTTCTCCTACATTATATCTTCTAACATTGGTGATTTCATATAATTTATGCTAGACAAGGGAAGGTTTGGAATTCATGGCCTATAGGAATGCAGGCTCTTTCTATGCAAGTCTCCCCTGCATCTGAAAGAACTCTGCCTTAAGTAATTGTTGCCCTGATTTTAGGATTACTGCTGGAATAAGTTAAAACAGACAAACGGAGCTGCCTGCTGCATGGCAGAGGGGGCTGGAGCCATGAGGTCTTTGCTTTCGCCTGGCTGCGCTGATAATGTTTTACGCAGGCAAACTGTGCTAATCCCAGAGCACCTGGAACTCTCGCTGGGAAGGACGCTGCCTGCCACTTCTGTATCATGGAGATGGAGTTTTTAGACACACGCAGGCTTACATAATTTTCCTGACTAAGTGACTTCCTCTTTGATAATGTATAAATCAGATGTACCTTAAATTGCTGTCCTGTTTTCATGAAAGCCTGCGCAAAGCTGTACAAGCTGGGAATAATGATCCCTTGATAAATGAGGGAACTTAACTTTCCAGAAAGGGGGGAAATGGTATAGGCAACATTGTCATGAAAGGCAAAGAAAAAGCCTTCACAAAGGCTCATCCAATACCCCAGTACTGGTTTTGGTTATGGTGCGGTCTTCCCATGAGGAAAAGGATGTTTTGGTGGGGATGATTTCTGCCCCACTGTCTTGGGGGGTAGGCAAATATGTGTGCCTAACAAGTGGGAACAGCAGTACTTGCTGAGCCATGACATGGTGCTAATCTCTCTGTCCTCTTCAGTGAATATCTGCTGGTTTTCATCAAAATGCTCGTTGCTATAAAAGGATGGATTTGAAATCTGATGGTGTATGGGCTTAGGGAAACATTGATTGGTGTGAGGAACATCTGGTCAAATGACACACAGGCAGAGACACTGCAGTTTTCTACAGAATATTCCTGCAGAAGAGGTCATACTTTATCCAAAGGGAGTTGTGTTGGAGCCAGTAATGTGTCCATAGGTCTCATGAGTTTAATTTGTATAACGTGTTACCAGACATTATAAAAAGGCTGCAAATTGATGCCAGGCTACTGCATTTGTTGAGCTTCTGCGGGAAAAGGGCAGCTGTCACCAGCTTCCTGAACTCATCTCCAGCATGGCAACGGTGTCTGTTGGCAAAGGTGGTGGCTTGTCACTCTCTTCTGTTTCCCCTGTTTTGCCTCTGCCTGTGGTGTTAACTCCCAGTGAGAGAGGTGAAGAAATCTTTTCATGTGGGTTTTCTCTGTCATATTTTGGAAGGCTTACTGTATCTGTTTCGGATCTTGCTCGGATGTAAACTATTTGTTTATCTCTTCACTGGTGTAAAGCACAGGATTTTATGGATGTAGAATTAGTTCTTTACAACTCCTTGGGTAGAAGGCTTAATCCTCTCTTAAGGGTAGGGAAAGGCACACAGATAGAGCTTCAATGACTGACTAGAGGGCTAATTATGAGTAGAGAGTAAGCTTGAGATTAAAAATAAGGTTTGAATTCAGCCCCTTAATGAACAGTCCTAGATCTTGCTGCCTCATTTTATGCAAATGTACCAGTAGCATATGTTTTACACAACAGATTCATCGTGTTGACTCATCGGAAGGAAGAGAAAAGGGACTGTTTCTGTATTACCCACTATCTGCCTTTTGCGATGCACTTTCCCTGTCTCTGTATCTTGAGCACCCTCCTTGCTCTGGTCTCAAAGTACGTGTGTGTGTTCATGAAGACAGATGGAAGTCTCTGCAATCACACTTCAAATGAAGGGGTAAAGGTGGAGAGGGAAGGAGGGGATTTTGGCAGGATGGAGCCAGTTGAGGAATCTGCTCCCTTGCCCTGGGAATGGCACAGATGGGAACACTGTCTGCCAGAGCCTGGACTGCATGTTCTGGGGGGAAGAAGGAAGCCTATAAATTAGGATTTCTTCTTCTTTCTATTTTAGCATTTATTTATTTGTTCTTTTCTTTCTTTCTCCTCATCCCTCCCTGCCATCAATGGCAAAACTAATGGCATCATGTCAAAATCTGCTAACGCATCTGCTCTGCAGGTTCAGGTTATCAAAAGTATTAGCTAAGCCAGTCTGCAAACACTTGGCGAACATCTGTCTGCCATCACACAAAATACTCTGGGTGGCAGGGAAAATTAATAAACCTAATTGGTTATGAAGCAGTATTAGACGTTGACTAATATCACGCTGGAATTCTTCCAGTGTCCCCAAAGCTGTTGCACACACTCTTGCTGTGCATGGACCATGACTGTAAGGGAGTCTAGGAGAGGCTTGCTCTGGATTTCCCACATCTGAAATATTGCTGGCTGATGGCATTAATATGAAGTTCCTGCTCTGATATTGCACCCTCTTCTCTCTAATGATTCCACTGGTGATAGCAATGGGTGACTTTTCCCCAGGCCATAGATGTTTAGAAATTGCTTTTCATTTCTCCCCCTAAGCGAGCATACACTGCCTTTGAGCATTTTTGCCATGAGTGGCAGAATCTTTGTTTTTCTGGGTAGTAGATGCTAACTGTGACTCCAGTGTAAATCCTTTCCTCCCATCTCCCCTAAGAAATAAACTATAATTATACAGGCTGAAGATAGGAGAAGGATTCATGAGATAGAAGCCAAAGATGAGGTATCTTTTTAGCAAATCGATAGATTTCTGAAGAGTTGAGTAGCACAGTGAGAGCTGTTGAAGGATTGGCAGAGAGGATTAACAACATGAATCTATCCAGCACGAGGCACAGCCACTTGCATTGACTCAGTCTCCTGGCTGCTGCTAAAAAATCAGAACAAGATGAGATAAAAAGACATTCCAAAACTGTCTCCCCTGTGGAGGGTCATACATGGTGGCTGAAAATCTGCACTCCACAGACTGCACTGTAGACCAGGTTTTTACTGTTTTCTGACCTCAGTGAACCATGGCTGCCTCAGGGAAAAGGGGATGTAAGCAGCATGAAGAGGAAGAACTCCCAGGGAAATTGTGAAACAGCAGTCATGAAGAAGAAGCAGCTGTCCTGTGCTGCTGAACAGGGGATCCTACTGCATTAACTCATTTTCTGCTTCTGGATCACCTGAATGAGTTCACTTTCCCAATCTGAAGCAATCTGTGACTTTCTTGCTAGATCCTCCTACCTCTTCTGTGTGGTTATGTCACAGGTTAGCGACCTGTTCCTCTTTGTGAATTGAAGAATCTTGTCTCAGTCTAATGGTGTAGTGGGACATGCTAAAGAATTTTTGCTTTGTCCATAAACTGGAGAGAGGTGGCAAAATTTGATCCTCACCCTTGGATCTCCGCCAAAACTTCGCAGCAGAGGGACTGATCCCAGCAGGCTCAGTCCCATACCTGGCAGCTCCAGCAATGATGCTCAGGCTCCAATGGGGCATCTGCTGTGATACTCCCTGCTTTTGCAAATAGGCAAAAACCACAAACCCTAGATTGAGACTGGTTTTCAGATTTGTTCTCAGCATTGCTTTGGTGGCTGTAGCATCCCTGTGTAGCATCCCTGTGTGTTAGGCCATTCCCCATTGGAGGGGCACTAAAGTCCTCAGGAGACAGCATTTTATGGTCAGCTCCACAGTCAACACTTGCTTGCTTCAACTCTTTCAAGAGCTTATCAGTGCCCTGAAACCATAACTGCTCCTACTCTTTCCCTTCAACACTGGCTTGCATGCTGGGAATGTCTCTGTTCCATCTGGCAGCCTCTCCCATGGTCCTGGTGCTCCCAGTCTCCTTGTCAGGCTGAGCACATAGGTTTCTGCTCCCCAGGTAGTTTTGTTCCTTGCCCACCTGAGTGCTGATGCTATGGTAAAAATAATTCTGCAAGGAAATGAGAGCACTGATTGGGATTTAAATAAAATTTACATAAAACTCTGCCTTGAGTACTAATTAATTAGGTGTTAAAAGCCCCTGAAAAAGCAGAAAGGGGGGCTGGTCTGCCTTGCCACATGGGGAGAAGCTATTAGGAATCATAGAATACAGAATCATTGACTCATTTAGATTGGAAAGGACCCTTTAGATAAAGTCCAACTTCTAACTCAGTACTACCAAGTCCACCATTAAACCAAGTAAGTTCAAGTGCCTCATCCATATGTTTTATAAATGCCTCCAGGGATTGTGACTCCACCACTTTTCTAGGCAAGATGTGATAATGTTTGACTTCTCTGTTGGTGAAGAAATTTCTCCTAATATAACAATGAAAAAAAAAATTCCAACTAAACATCCTCTGCCACAACTTGAGGGTGTTTCCTCTTGCCCTTTGCTTGTTACTTGGGAGAAAAGACTGACTCCCACCTGGCTACAACCTCCTTTCAGATAGTTGTAGAGAGTGATAAGGTCTTCCCTGAGCTTAGTTTTCTCCAGGCTAAACATCCCCGGTTTTTCTTACCTGAAACTCATTGGCAGCCACTGCTGAGGCTGTGGTCACCAACACTGTGAGTAGCCCAGATGAGGAAGATGGGGAGGGAGCAGAGTTTGTTGCAGTGCTGTGCTCCCCTTGGCATGTCTTTTGCTACAGCAGTGTTCCTGGACCTCTAGGTTTTATGGCTCTCAAAACCCTGCCTGTGACCCAAAACAGAATTGCAGCCCTCAGCTGTGCCAGAGGAGCCCAGCACCACGGCTAGCCCAGATGAGAAAGGTGGGGAGAGGAATGCTGGGCCAGCGCTGTGCTCCCCTTGGCATGCTCTTTGCAGCACCAGTGTCCCTACTGCTGTGATGGGGAAGTGCATCCAGCCTCATTTGGTGGTATCTCCAGGCCTCCTTCTTGGGTGGGCTGTGCTCACAGAAGGCGCCTTTAGCTTGTTGTCTTGTTCACTACCCAGGCAAGTGCAACATCAAGAGGGAGAGGGGCTGTGCTAGTAACTTCTGTATGCTCTCTGGTAGCTTCTCAAGACAACTTTCCCCCATCTATTACAATGATTATAAGGGGCAAGATCTGCTGCTTGTGGTGACTTACTGGTTAATTAAGCAATGACCTGTACCAGCCTGGCTGACACCAACAATTAACTTGTTCTTCATACTGTCTATCTAATTTAATCTATCTAGAAGTTTATAGAACGCTCATGGCCATGGAGAGGCTGAGGGTAGGGAGGCCTTTTAAATTTTACTGCAGTTTATAGTGCTGCCAGAACCCCTTGGCCACCATTAGAAAATGGGTCACATAAATGGACAACCAGGAATGCTCAGTTGCTTGAGCTATTTGAAATGGGATTGAACCAGCTTGTTGTGTCAGAGAGAACATTTGATTTTTCCTAGACACATATTGGACTTTTTATGCCCCAGCCAGTGCTGAGAAAATTTCAGTGGGCTGGGTTATGAGGCTTCCTTCCTCAGCAGGTCCTTACTACTTAAAAACGTCCTGCTGTGTCAGACTGGTTTCTCTGCTTCCACAATCTTTTAGTTTGGAGGATGATGGAGCAGTTTTGATGTTAATGGGTGTCCTCATGGAGGCTGCCTGCCAGGTCAGGTGTACAGTTTGTCTGGATCCTGGCCTCTCTGGGAGATATCACTTTCTCCTCTTGTGCCCAACTGAGCAGCAAATCGCCTTTCACTTGTACAGAGATAGACTTTCTTGGCCTATTGGCAGCCTACTGGTTGGCTTGCTCAAAGCTAAGAAGACCTGTCTTCCTGTGAAAATTGAGGGTTTTTCCCAAATTGGAAATTCTGCCTCCAATAGAATTTTAAATATTTACATAATCTCCAGAAGATAATTTTTTCTCCTTGCCCAGTGGTACTCTCAAAGAGCGCAACAGGCTGCTGTGCAAATCTGGAGTTAATACTTTATGTGAGTCAAAAACCTTTCCCTGCTCAGCTTTGATAGCCAATCTCTTTAAGCTTTTTTTGTTAATTTTTCAGAGAGGTTTGGAGCTCACAAAAGCCACAGGCAGAGGAGAATCCCCTTGTTGTGCCATTAATTTTTCTCCACAGCTGATCATTAAGTACATGGGAGCTGCAATAAGCCTCACTCTTTTCCAGCCTTGGCATACACTACATACCTTGAAATGACAACAAATCCCCATATGGGAGTCCCTTTTCATCCTTTCCATCACCCAAAACTAGTCATATAGACTCTTCAAATATTTTGCTTACATTCTCTTTCCCACCATTTCTCCCTGTACACACATGTGCCCCCTAATATTTTGGAAATTCCAGTGTCCCTGGCACAGACATGTGGCTTTCTGACTTGTTTTTGTGTATGTAACAGAGGGAGATCTGTCCAGATCAATGCATGGATGTGGACCTTTCAAGGAAAATTAAGTGGGTAGCCACCCTATGGTGGGCACATAGTGATCACCTGAGCTTGGGCCGCTGCAGTTCTGGAAAAGATGTGAACAGAATTTTCTTCAGTGCTGTAGAGGTTAATTCCTCTGACAAATTCCAGGTGACATTACAAGCTGCTTATCTAACCTCTTCTTTGCAGCAGCACTTGGCTATTGCTATGCTGTTTGGGATTTTTACCAGAATGGTAATGGTCCAAGGCCTGGGGAACAAAGTCTAACAATCCAGATTAGAGTCCTTCAGTGCTGGATGCTGTCCAAAGACAGGAAAAACAGGCTGGAGACTGATTTCCTGGTTTCTTTCTTTCTTTCCCTGTCCCAGTTCTTAGCCCATTTCAACTTATTTGAATTGCAAGTTCAGTCTGAGCAAGTGCATAGTTAGCATAGTAGGCTACATATAGTTTTGGAAAATATCATTCTTCCCGGAATCTCAGATGCTTTCAGCTTCCATTTTTGGGTTATGTATTCTACCTTGCAAGTGAAGTGTAAAAGCAGAGCTGCTCTGTTCTGAGTGGATATTGAAGAGTCCACTGTATCTGTTGTTCCAGGAAGAGTTTGTCCCTTTCTAATGTCCAGAACCTCTTTGTCCTAAAATGCTCAGCACCCTGACAGTCTGTGTAGTGCTGCTGCCATTCTACTGATCACTACTTCAGGGTTGGAGACACCATTTGCAATATGAATTTGGGATTAATTTGTGTGGACATGAAGCTACGCCAGAAAAGTAACATCTCTCCACAACTGGGTGACATGTGGGATCTGTAACCAAGGTGGGGTGACTAAAAGCTGCATGCAATATTCTGATTCTACACTGTTGAAATAATATCTAGCCTTCTGGATCTTTGGCAAGGTATCCAGTCAAGATCCAGGGCTCATTTTACCTCTAGTCTTACCTTCACCCCTGAAATGTTTGAACCCTGCTCAGTGATATATTATGTTAGAAACTTGATAAGCGTATCTGGAACTAAAGAGGTGCATTTCTGAAGAGAGGAAATCACTTTGAAATATGAGTACTTAACTATATATTCCATTGTTTTATCAAATGGGAGGGAACTCAGTCTCTGTTTCTGTTATATTTATGTTGTGTCAGGCTTATATTCAGTGTTCCTGCAGTTGTCAGGACTTAGAAAAGCTTAACTTCTCCTGCCTTCTGAATTTTCTTCCTTTTCCATCTTTCTCTACATCTCTGGAGACAGTCATAGCTCAAGACAGGATGCAGATCACAAAGTTGCAGAGCTTCAGGTCCCTTTGATGTGTTCTGCTTACATGCTCAAGATATTTGCTGAGCTTATTCATTTTCCTGCTAGATGTCTGAACCCTTATTAGGCCTTCCTGAGGAAGCAAGCATGCTGCCTCCTAGGATCACCTGGGAATTGTGTTTAACAAATTACAATTTAATGCAGAACTCCACAACAGTGACAGCACTTATGCTCTGTCTAACCTCTTCTAATGCCACTTTACAGCGGTGGCATAATATGGGTCATAAGTTTGTAATAGTTTGGTGAAGCATCCTGCAGACCCTAAACTGAGCAATGCTTTTGTGACTGACTGTAATGAGCAGGCAGCAACCTCAATGCCACAGCTGCTCTGATTTATTCCTATATGGAGGAGGACACCTGCCCAAAGCTCCTCAATGACTGAGGTTAGGATAATCTGAATAATATCAGTTATGCATTGCCATACTTCCCAGGAGATCTTAGCTGTAAATGTAATTCTTTCAGACTTTTTATTCATATCCCATTTCCTAATGTTACCCCTTCTTCTTATCTAGAGAAAATCCATATATTTCCTCTCAGAGAGTAGGTGGAGTGATAAAGGCTCACTGCTTACAAAAGAACTGCATTGTATTTGATCCATTTCAGCCATCTCCTATCATTCTAGTAATTACAAGGGAGCTAACTTGTTCTCAACTCTAGAAAAAGTCGAAACTGCTTTAAGTTCCTGGGTGCTGCTGGTTTTGATTTATTTTTGTTTGTGAATCTAAGCTCCTTTCTCATGTGTGTTCCCCTGTATGTCTTTCAGGTATAATGTTATTTTGAGTAAGATGCTTTAATTTATTTTTTAGGGATTGCTACTGCAAAGAAAGAAATAAATTACTCTCTCACACATGCGACAAATTCAGTATTCAGAGAGTAATTCATCTGAAACTGAGAACAGCCACTATGTTTTGGGGGTAAACCTGTAGTTCCAGGCTAGAAGAAACTCAAGGGGCCATTTAGATCTTGCTCAGGCAGAGTCAGTGACCTGACTTACTTCACCTTACTGTCTTATAGACACTGTAGCCTTAACTCTAATTCCATCTGAAAAAAACCAGTAATAATAATAATAATAAACTAAACACAAATTCATCAACATTATATGCAATTTTGAAGCATTGCCACAAACACTGACTTTTTTCTCTGCTAAAATACAAGCAATATCATCTGCAAGTGGTAAACCATCACATTCCCATTTGATAGCACATTTTTCTAAAAATCTCTTGCATACAACTATCACTAGTGTCAGTCCAGATCTAGTTATGTACTTTGAGTTGCTGGGAAGCGCTGGGGGTTGAGCACAGGGAGCTCTGTGTTCAGGGAGAGGAGCTGTGTGCAGCGCATGGCAGCTCTGGGGAGGTGGTGCAGACATTAATACTTAAGGATTCACATCCAATACAAGTAAATTTGTCCCAGATATCCTGGTCTGTAAGGCACCTGTCCTAAGGAGTGGAGGAATAAAATCATCTTTCCTGAAGTCAGTGGTCTCACTGCCACACTGCCATGGCTGCCAGCATAGCTCCAGCAATTGGATAGGGTCCAGGGGTGGAAAGAAGCTGTAGTGATCACATTCCTGCTCTCAGTTTCTACTGTGTGCAGAGTAAGTTCTTGGGAGAAAATTTACAACAGTATGTAGGTGCCTGCCAGGGTCATACTGATCTCTTCAGAAACTCCCAGGCACCCAAGTACGTCAGTGAATATGCACCTTGTTTATTCCCCCACAACACGATCCTGAATTTATCTATAATGAGAAGCTACTGGATGCCTGCTGGGACACCACTCTGGGGAATGGAGCTCTGATTAAACCCAGGGGACCTGAGTGGCAAACAACAAAAATGATGCAGTTCTGGGAAACTGAACTCACTAGAAACCTTTCCCAGCCTCACTAGCAAGATGTCTTACTCTGCCAGGGCTCAGCCCAACTGTCCAAACAGAAAAAAATGTCAACCTGTCAGGTTATTTTTTTACTTGCCCAAATATGGATGTACCCTTTCCCCCCTTGCTGCTCCCCTCTTCCAAATTACTCTGGCCGATAGTGCAGATTTGACACTGGTCAGCCAAGGGACAGGTTTTTACACATCCATCTTGGTAACTGAAGTCATGTTGATGAACTCTGTAGCAGGTTATTGTGCAGTCAGAACATACTTCTTACAGACACAAGAACCACCAATGAGTGAAGCAGCTTTACTTCAGCTAAATATGCCATGCACTTAAAATGTCTGTCTTCTATGATAGGATCTTCCAGGCATAGTGGTGGAAGGTGTGTGGGTTGTGACTATGCCTCAGCCAGAGACACTGTAAAAATCCAACAAAAACATTAAGAGTTGAATGGGATTGGCATGAGCAGCACCAGAGGACATCGCAGAAGAACAGGAATGACAGCTGTTGATCACACCTAAGCTAGAAGATCATCAAGATCACACCACATCTTGCAGCTTCTCAAAACACCCAGACTGGGAATGATGCAGAAGACAGACGGAAGCCATTAAGAGGTAAGGTAAAGGACAAGCCTCGAACCATTAAAGATATAAAGGTAAGGCAACTAAAGAGAATCTTTCCTAATAATTTTGAAAGGTGAGGAGACAAGAGATCACAATCACTGTGAATTCTTAAAGTGAACAAAAGACAGATCCAAACCCAGCCTGGCCACCTGCCTGAGATGAACTCTAGAGATGTGGTGACACATTATATCATGTCCCCTGCCCCCCCTGTCTTTGGGAAGAGTCCTAGCTGGAGCACACTGGCACACAGCTGTTGGTGCCTGAGAAAATGCGGACATGAAAGAATGGGTGTGAATGAAAGCAGGGGTTTAGAATAAAATCATCTGCCCTGATAAGGTCTCTCATTCAACTCTGCTGCATCAGTTGAGATTTCTGCAAGAGCAGAGCACTCCAGTTTCTAGCAAAGGAGTCAGTGTGAGCTAAACCCGAGAAGATGCTCTGCAAAAGAAATACGGAATATTCACAGGCAGCTTTGTGAAGGTAGGTGTGTGTGCTCCAAAGCCTGTGGTTAAATTAATTCTTAAAGCTCCTCAATTTGACACTGCTTTCCTCTCCATAAAGAATGCAGCTGAAGGAGGGATAATTTTCTCTCCTCCTCTGCTTCTTTCTTTCTCTACCACCTGATCCTACATATGATGTCTTCTGCCATCAAAGACTATACATATGATATTGAATGAACAAGCCCTGATACAGTGCTGTAGTCCTGAGGCAAAGGTATGCAGGGAATATTAAGAAGGCAGGCTATGAATGGAGAGAAACTCTACATATTATATAAATCCTTCTTTGTCTTCATTTTCCTGTAAATTCTGGCTCTAACTCATGTGTGAGCTGCAAGACATCTGTCAGATTGAGCAGTGCTTATTGAATATATTTAGTGAGGAAAGAAGGGTTGGGCTAGTGCAGTAACAACAAGCAAAGCCTTCATCTCAGTTGACAGGTGGCTTGTGGCTACTGGCAGGACCCAAAAGCTCATTTTCCCAGGAACACTGGAAGTGAATGCAATTGCATCCTTTCTTCTGTCCTCAAGCACCCCAGGGTACCTGGGTAACAGCAGCATCTGAAGCCCCTGCGCAGCTTTCCCCCCACCCCATTTTCACAGAGAGAGTGGGGACACCACCTGAATGTGAAATGGCTTCTTTCTTCCTCCTCCTCAGCTACAGCCCTGTTGGCTTCAAGCACAAGTCCTGCTGTGTGAGGCTACAACTGTAGCTAACACTGGAGCAGTTTGGTGGCTGCAAAAAGGAGTCAGTGCTTGAAGGGTGACTGGATCCTGCCTGTTCATCTGCCTGCCCACTGTGTGCACTGAGGTGTGACTGGGTTGGAGACGGCCACTGGTTTACTGGGACTGGACACCTGCCTTCACTGTGCACCCCCTGGCACCGTGGCAGGTGGTGAGCCTCAGCTCTGTTGTCACCTCACCTACCAGACTTGGGGAGTCTGTAGAGATTCCTAACATTTTCCTCTCAAAGCAATGACACAGCCATTTTGCCCTCTCCTTCTACAGTGGCTGCCCCAACCCTTGACCATTTTAGCTGCTCTTCTCCATGCTTTCTCTGACTCCCTGCTGCCCTCCTGGGAAGCAGGGACCAAAACTGCCTACCATATCCCAGAGCTGCACGCATCTGGATTTTATATGGTAGCAAAATGGTACAAAGGAAGAAGACTGCACAGTGACATTCTGTTCCACTCAGGAATAAACACCTTCAGCCAGTGCTACCCTTGACCCCTTTTCCCACCTATTCCTTTCATTGGACAATGATATTTTCACCAATCACTTTAACTGTGATATTTTTCCAACTTTTCTGTCCTTATAAATGCAACACTAATCAGGGAAACTTTCCCAGGTTTTGTGTAAGAGAGAGACCCTAACTTCTCATGCTGCAAATATGGGGACAGCTCAGCTCAAAGCTCAGACTCCTCTTCAAGCAATGCAGTGAAGGGAGCATGAGTGGATGCATCCCCAAGAAATACACAGCCACCTCTGGGCAGGAAACTACAGCAGCAGGGTGTGGTGAACCAGGGAAGTGTGAAGGTGAGGGCTACTACTAACAAAAGTGGCTTGGGGGAATTTTGTGACAAACTAATTGCACGAGTTAGCAGTTGTCTCAAAGGGAACCTCTCTTAAAACAATCTTGCAGGGTGTCCATCAGTAGTTCTCATGACCTTGCTGAAAGGTCTGCTATGAGGCAGAGCAGCAAGAATGAAGGAAGATGGAAGGACTTCTCTGACTCTTTTCCTAAGTGTGAAATGCTAATTCTAGATAACTTTGGATTTTAGAGGAGAAAAAAAAAATCTAAAAATAGAATGTTCCTTCACAAGAGCCATACTCTGTTTAGAAATAATTGTAGCATTTAGAAACTGCATTTATTCTCCAGAATTTGCTAACTGGACCATGGCAGAATGTCAGAGCATCATTTTCCACTCATAACACAACTCCTAGCACTGTCAGTGCAGTCTTTTGCCATTTCATTCAACAACTTTCAGGTGGGAAAATGGGAGAAAGGGGAAGTCTCTGCTGTACTGCACTGCATGACTGTGGCTTTGGGAAACCTCCTTGGGCCCTGGTGGCATCGTATTTGCCAGTTGAGCGTTCCTGGGGAGATGGCAGCATGCAAGGACCCCACCAGACAGGGGAGGGGTTCTCAGCTGGTTGAGCATTAGCACATGTGCTTCTGGGGGACCTGTGGCATGGCAGGACTGAGGCATCCTGTTCTCAGATGTCTGGGTCAAATGCACGCTGTCTGGGAGGCCAGAATACCCCTCAGAATGATGAAACAGCCTGGAAAACATATTTGCCCATTTTTATCCTGGCATTAGCTGAACTCACCTCCATAGCAGAGACAAGTAACTTGAGCCCTCTGAGACTTAGTGTCACCAGCTATAAAAACGGGGTTAATATCAAGCTTACCTACTTTCCAGTGAGTTGCAGCTAATTAGAGTTAGCGTTAGTTAATGTTTGCACAGCCTTGGGATGTGAAAATGGTAATATCATGCTAAGTATTACTCCTGGTGCCTAGACACCATGATTCCTCATAACCAGAGCAGTCAATTAAATTAGCTGGAAGTGGAGAGATACAGCAGCGAGGAAGGCAGAGGAGATGCAAACTTCATCCTGTATGCATGATGGCCTGCAGCTGCAGAGGGCAGGGAAAGCTCTGTTCCTGCTATGAAGGGAGCCAGAGAGCTCTGTTTGTGTAGGAGTGCAGATGTTCCACAACAGCTTTGGACTGCACTGCAGCAGTCCGCTGGCTGAGGAAGGGAAGGGTCAGTTCCTGAGAGATTGATGGGATAGAGGGCTCTCTTTAATCCTCACATGGCTCTTGCTCATAATGTGTTGAGGATGCTGATTTCCTGTGAGGTCTTTTGGACAAAGCAGAGCAGCACTTCCCAGAGAGTGAAGGCCAACCCTGCCTCATGTCTGTCAGCAAGCAGCACCCCTGGTGGGGCGTAAGGAAGACTCATCACAGTGGGCAGCACAGGACAGTGTTTCACCAGCGACAGTGCAGAACAGCACTGGGCAAAACACAGCCTGATTGCTGCACTGTCTTGAACAGGGGATCCATTTCACCCATGCCAGCTGTGGGCATGGAGCAGACACTCAGGGACTGTGGGAGAAACAGAGTGGAACAGAGCCATTTTTGTTCCCAGCAAGGCACTGCTCTGAAGGGAAAAGTCATTGGACTTGCTTGAAGCCCAAAAGGGGGAATGTAGAAGTGTGTGATGCCATTTCCCAAACCTGGATTTTGTCCAAAACACTTGGATTAATACCATGTTTTTTTGGTGATTTATCAGGACTGACTACCCATATTAGGACCACAGCTTGCAGCCTTCCAAGAGCCATCCCCAGTCAGGCAGAAGTCTGACCGCTTGCAGAGGTGTGACCCACCAGGAAGGCAGAGGGAGGACTGTCACACACTGGATCACCAGTGCTGTTTCTTAGAGCTCCCCAGTGCTCACCTACGTATTAGCTGAGGATTTGGCTACAGCTCCTGGCCAGCTTCCATACTCTGCAATTGCATTCTGCTGCCTTGAAATTCCCCTCCTCATACACATGCACAAACACACCCCATGGTTTAAGAGGGACACAGAAGCTGTCACTACTCTCTATCCAAAATCCCTGCACAGTGGTGGAGGTGGCTTATCATTCTCAGGAACATACTCTATTTCAGTGCCACAAGACATGAATTATGTGCCTGGAAAGGTTATAAAAACACTTTGGGATCCTTTGGAAGGAAGATGCAATCTTGAGATGAAAAGTGATATTAAAATGTCACCCGGTTTGACTTCTGGCATGATCAAGGCCTCAGGCTTGGACTAGGAAGAGGTGTCCTCGTGATGCTGGGAAAGATCTAAGCACTAAGCATATTCCATTTATGAAGTCATAAAGATGTCGGTACTGGGTAACTGATTTAGGATTTTGTTCTTCCTTTCTCCTCCTTTCCTTGTCCTGTAGTTTTTCTTCAGCCTCCTCCTCCTCCTCACACTCTGTTCTCCTCCCAAAGAAGCCAAGTATCTCCTGCTGTCAGAATGATTATTCTCCCTTGTATTAGAATGAATGATTAGTCTTTGTCTAGTTGCCTCCATAATTAAGTGCTGCATGAAAGAATATTTTTATAAGTAACCAAGGCAGTTGCTCCCTCTGGAGCAGTTGGGAGCATGGTACAGCGCTCCATCAGCTTACAGGCAGAGTAGTGGATGTCCTGCATGGAAAGGCATTCACACCCAACCCCCGTCACAGGTGCTGCATGCTCAAGCTGTGCTTGTAGCTGGAGTATATACCTCTCCAAGAATGCTGTGTGAACATGATGATCTGTTTGGATTCGTTTGTGGGCTGCTACAGATACCTCACCTGACGGGTGTTTGCACAGGGGCACAGACTCAACCCCAGGTACCCTGTCCTATGTAGGTTTGTACACTCCTGACCCAGGACTGAGCCTCTGCATACCTCCAGCTTGTCTTTCTCATTTCCCTGACTCAAAGCCATTAGACTAGTCCTTTCCTGTCTCCGTGTACCCCCTGGATAAGCTCCATATTAAGAGAAGGCTTTTGAGGGAGGGCTGGGGTAAGGGAAGAAGTCGTGAGTGGGGGAGGGATATTAGACAGTAACAAAGCCTAAAGAACACCCCACCCTTCCTATAAATATCCCAAGAGCTCCTCTGCTTCCTAGCAGCACTAATGAGGCTCAACAGGAGTGATGGAGGGCAACAAAGGAATCACTGATGAACAATCAGAAATGGTGCTTGGCTGCTAATCGGACTAATGAGATGCTTTGCATAAAATGAGAGGGAGAGAGGAAGATGAGCAGATGGGCTCTTGGAGGGAAGGCCAGTGGCAGCAGGAGTGCCACGAGGAGTGCCCTGCAGCATGGCAGCACTGGCTGCTGTCTCTCTGCTCCTTCCTGGCAGGAGACACTGACCATGAGAAGGCCAGCACTGAGCAGCTCTGCCAGAGTGGCTCAGGCACAACTGAAAGCCTGGTGTGAACCACGACTTATCGCAACATGCCTCAGCCCACATGGCAGTTCTTGTATCATCCTTGTGCATCAGAGAGGTTAATCCAATCATTTGCTGAGGAAAGGGGGGACACATCTTCCGTAACTCCAGTGGGCAAGACACAGACATGGGGAGCTCCAAAGTACAACTCATACTACTCTTAGAGATACCCAAATCAGAGCAGAGGTGTCAGACTCTGAAAGTGTATTTACCATGGAGGGCTGGATTGATTCTCCACTTTTCTATCTTCTGAGAGACACCAGCTGACCAGCTCATCAGGCACATACCCTGGGGGTTATTATCCCTATGAAGGGGATTAGCATCTTCTTCCCTACATTTTTCCAGTAGGACCAGGGGTCCAGTTGTAGGTGAGAAACTGAGGCTTCACAGTGAATTAGCAGCTGTGTTACTGGGAAGGAGGGTACAGGAGAAAGAGTAAGAGACAGACATATACTGCAAAAGAGCTATGCTAGTCTCAGCCATGTATAGGCAAACCATAGCCTAATCCCAGGCTACATCAAAATATTTACAAAGATTTTGGGACTTAAGGGACTTAAATGCCGGGTGCATTCTGGCAATGCATGTCAGGTACACAAAGAGGATTTCCCAGCTAGAGGATATGACATAGGCAAAACACATTTGAGTCACTTTTTCTTGGCACATCAGTACCATTTTTACTATGCTTGCTAATGGGAGAGTGGAGAGACTATGGTTTCCTGTTTTTCTTCCTACACCTGACTGCTGATCCTTCAGCACTGCTAGGTGAGAGCAAATCTACCATTTCTGTCATTTTATTTCAGACCTTGACCATTTTTCTGAGGCTGTGGGCAACTACACAAGTCATGATCTCTATTGCAATCCAGACAAGCATCTGATAATAGCTGTCTGAGGTCTGTTAATGTGCTTCCCTTTCACAGAAGCTCCCGGAACAGCCAGAAAATGGTGACGACTGTGCAGCAAGAGCAGCAGGTTAGAAAGGCTGCAGCATTGCTCTCGTTTGAATTCAGAAGCAGATGCTATAATTTATCTTGCAAATGGAACTGTAGGAATGATTTTCTGCCTCGCCTCCGTAATTTGTTGGCACTTTACCTAGGTGCACAGCTGTGGATGGGGTGTCCTCACAATAGGGAGAAGGCACTGAGCTCTCTGTCTGCTTACCAGCTTGTACTGGGAGAGATGATCACAGGCTGGGCGCAGCTCCTGTAGCAAAGAGGGGCTGATGAAAACCTTATTTCCCCCAGGGCAGGCTGTATGCAAGGCTGTACACCGACTCCCTCTCCTGATGTTTCTCTGTGCAAGGGGCATCTCTACCATGAAAAGGACCTAGAGAACCAGTTCTATATTCTGAGAAGCGTATGAGCTACATAAAGCCACCAGATATTCAGATGGTCCTCATGCTTCTCAAGGCTTTGCAGGGAAAGGGAGCAATAGAAAGGGATAATTTAGTACTGGATAGATGTGAATTACAGTGCCATGCTGTCTTGAAGCCAGCCAGCTGGGATGCTCTCAGTGCTGGGCTGGGAGAGACTCCATGCTGTGCAGGTGTTCACAAGATAGCCATGCTCCATCTCTCCTCAGACCTTTTCCAGCTGCTGCTTTGCCACTCCAGAGTCATACATGTTGAACTCCAACCTGTGAAGTCCCTGATTTGAGCCCAGGAAGACGTGATACCTATACCTAGGATGGTATACCTATCTCCTAGCATGGAGATCTGAGCTGTGAGGCTGATCACTTACAGGCTCTTTGTGCTGCTTGTGGGGTATTCAATCCTGTCACATTTGTCAAGTCTGCATGCCTACAGAGCTGCACTCTGACTTGCTGTGAGCGTCCCTCTGTCACTGTACCCCTCCTGTAGCTTTCCAAGGGCTGCTGTAAATGCTTCTTCAGGACCACCTTCTGGCAGCTCTGCAGAGCTGCATAGAAGTCCTGTAGAAAAACCCTGAAGATTTTCTCTGTATGAAGAGTACTGCAAGGAAGAGAAGTAAAAAAGGACATGCTTGGCTCAAAATCCAATTCCCTTCTGAAATGGCCACCCTGCTTTTCTGAAGCCTGATCAAAGAAAGAAATTGACCTCTTTGTTAATGTGATGTTATCCTTAAGGACTGTAGTGACATGAGGCTAGAGAAGGCCAGTTCCTTATGGATGCACAGATGTAGATATATAAATCCTGTGTGTCCCAAGAGTGTACAAGAGAAATCCATGATAGATGACTGGAGCAGAATATGAAAACACAATAGAAAAAATGCAACATGAGTATAGCAGTTATGGTTGTCACTGCCAGTGGCATTGGATCACGTGGGATGAAAGAAGCGCTGGAAACCGGTCTGTAGCACTGAGGAGGGAAAGAATTGTAAGGCAAAACTGCAGAGAGTGATGGGAGGATGTTGTCTATGGCCATCGGTCGCTGTCTGGTCTGCTTTCTGTAAGTGCTTTGCCAGCTTCAGGCTGTGATTGGCATTTACTGCCAGCTCCTTCCCTGGTGCAAAGAAAGGGTACTGCTGTCCAGGCCTAACAATTATATACATTCTTCCCTTCAGGATCCAGAGGTGCTAAGATTGCTCACTTGGAGCACAGTTTTGTTACCTGTTCCCCTGCTGCTGATCCTGGCATCAGAATCTGAGAGCACAGGTACTTGTTTTCTCTAGCTATTGGCACACTTCAGTCTCCACTCCATATTTCTTTTCCCAAAAGTTAGTCAGAGTCAAAATGAGGAGGAAGGACACCAGAGAGACCTGCTTAACAGAAATTTTCCCCAGCATGTCCTTTCATAGCCTGGTCTTTAAAATATAGGACAGTGTAGTTGTTGCTGCTCTGAGTTCAATGAAGTTAATCACTGTAGCGTTATCTTCCTTCCAGCTGATAAATGCTCTCCTGCTTCTTCTGTGTGATATGCTATTATGGCTGGAGGATGCTGGGTTGGGGTTTTTTGTTTTGTTTGGGGTTTTTTGTTTATTTTTGTTGGTTTATTTTGTTGGTTTTGTTCATTTGTTTGTTTGTGGTTTTTGTGTTTCTTTTTTTTTTTTTTTTTTTTTTTTTTTTGGTTTAGTTAGTGCTGTTTCTAGTTGGGGAAGAAAATGACTTTGCTGAAACCATGGTGGGCAGAGAAAGGTCTGTCAGTGTCAGGTTCCCATGACCATGGAGCTGTTGTGCTGACTTTATTTATTCCATCTGTACCATTACGCTAGGCCTCAGCGGCTGAGCTGCATCTGCAGAGTTCTTCAACGAACACCTGGAGATACTACTCTGAAGATAGTCATATCATTAGACATCTGGATGGAGGTCAGGAGCTGTAGGTTCAACCACTTCTATCCCAAACTTTCATTACAACTTTAGACAAGGTATTTTAACCTTTTGCAATTCATTCTTGCCTCCCCTCTGCAAAATACAGATACCTAAATCTTTCTCTTACCCACTTGGATTACAAAATGCCTAACTGCCTCTCTTTGTGCTCCTGAGCATTACCATACCACAGACAGATAGTCTTACTATTACAGCTCATCGTTTTTAATAAGTGATGATCCAGTGATGCTCATTGCAATAGGGTGAAAGCTATGTTTGGAGTCCTGTTCCAGCTCTTCTCATATCAGTATTTTCTCTATCTAATCAGTTCCCTCTCCTGTTTCATATTCCTTTTTTTTTCTCTTGAATTCTTTCATGCCATGCTGCTGTGGTAAAACAGCTGGCACGGAGCACCTCAGCTTTGACATACATGTATGTGAGAAATAGGAGGTGACAGTTGGAAACCAAGTCCTCTTGTCTTGGATGAAAAACTGCAACTTCTTATTCCAAAATCTGCAGTTAAGAATGATTTTAACCCTTAAGTTCTGTTGTGGGCCATATTCATTCAGCAAAGCAACATCGTGGAAGGGCAAAAAACCACAATGCACCCAAACCTTCACAGACATTTGGTCTGCAACAGGTACCTACACTTTCCTTGGATCTCATTCTGTCATCTGTGGAGACATCCATTTCCAGGAGCTTTGTAAAATCTGAGCACTTACACACAAGTAGAAAATTTACAAATGCACCCAATTGAGGAAAGGGGTCTTTGTAATTATCTTTCACTTCACTGGCATACCTAACAGTGAAAGTCCTCTTTCTCTGGTAGATTGCTCCAGCAGAAGCACCATAGGATATGTTGCCATGGAAACAAAACCTTTTCCTTCTCGTATTTCAATAATGTGTTGAAGGTTTTCAGGGCCCTTTCCCTTTTTTTTTGCTCTGCTTGGCCCTTCAGCATTTACTGTGCATCATATGCTGGAAGTGTAATGCTCTTATTCTTCAAAACCCAAACAAAAAACAACTCACAAAATTGCTCTTTCATCTAAACTGACTCTTTGCCATCCTTCCCTATTACTCATTGTCCCTGTTATTTAATGGCTTTCTGTGACAATCTAACTCCGAATCAGCAATTTATTTTCTGTGATACAAAGTTTCTTTGCCTGTGCCCAAAAGCTCTCCCCAAGGGCAAGGGAGAAGTCCTGCTGCCACAGGCCTGTCTTGCAGATGAAGTTTTTCCCTGTTACACAATGCAGTTGAATGTCTTTTGGGGTATCGGGGGTGAGAAGGAAGGAGGTGTAAGCTTTTCCACTCATGGGAAGAAAGTGATGAAATGTGCTTTCACAGCAATGATTTTTGTCTCTGCAGATTCAATGCCTTGCAGTCTCTGCTGTGAAACCTACAACCACAGCCTGCTTGCTTCATTGCATAGCACTGGGTTGCACTTGCGTATTGGAGTCTTGGTTATTGAATTGCATAACAGATGAAGGAAGAGATCTAGGAGCAGTCAAGCTCTGAGGAGATGGTCTTCACTATGCTGTGCAGCTGCCTGTTTCCTTTCATGTCCTACAGTTCACTCTAAACAATGCATGTCCCACTGCAGCTCCTCCCTTGCAGTCCACAGGTGACTTCCAGTTTGTGAAAACCTTTTGAAAAGCCTAGCAAAAGGTCTTATGTGGTTGTGGCCATCATGTTACATCCCCTCAGAATTCATGGGCTGCATTTCAGAAAAAATAATTATGAGCACACTCACCAGTCACAGCTTCCTTCCATTCTTTCCCTCCAGAAGCACAGCTTTGGGTACCTCTGCTCTTACATGCTAAAGCTGACTACAAAGGATGGAGCCCGTTTGTGTTTTGTTGCTTCTGAGTGTGTGGGAATAACTGTCAGTCCTAGAAGGCAAACAGTGTTTTCTAGATGGTTAAAAAACAAAAGAAAAAGGCAATTTATTTGAAGGCAGCAGGGGTTTGGATGGCTCTGAAGGCATCCTCTGACCCTGCAAAAGGATAAGCTAGGACACGCAAAAGCATAAGAGAATGCCCATGTTTACTGCATTTGACTGCCAGGAATTAGAAGAGCTGTGTTTCACAGCTGAGTTACTGAGGTGGGATGACAAAAGTGCAGATAATCAACAGCCAATTTTAATGAGTGTTGGGCATGCTACAGAAAGACAAAAGTAATAAGAGGGCTTTCCTATGAATCAAATTGTTCCTCTTTGGTAGTTTGGGAACACATACTCTCAAATCAGTCATCAACCACCATCACTGACTTCTGTAATCTACTGCAATTGCCCCACTCCAGGAGAAGAGTCAGAGGGGAAGATTATGAGACCCCAGTGTGCGCACTGGAAAGCTTAAGACTGCAAAACAAGTGTGCCTTCCTCTCAGGGAGATTAGTCTGTTCTGTTTTCTTACCTGTGCTCTCAAATAGGAGTCAGATTGAGCTGCCTCTTTATTTGTTTAGGAGACCCCTAACTTTGCTACAAAAAGGTTCTAATGGATTCAGAGTTGTTGGAATTCCCCAGGAATCCATGGAAAATGTTGTTCACAAGGCAAGGGCGTGCTTTGGGAGGTGCCTTCTTTCTGGGGAACAGAATCACAACACTGAGCACTTGAAGTCGTGGAAGACTTTGCTCTCCAGGTCCAAATGATACAGTGTGCTAAAATGCACTCTGAGTTCACCGCTTAACAACAGAGTTGTCTACCACCAAGGGAACTGCTTGAGATTAAACCATTATACAATTGCACTCTAAACTCATAATTACTTCTAGCATTTCTTTCCAAAGATGCAGGGCTGAACAGTGCCTCTTATTTTGCAGCAATTACTGATAACAAATGGTTTAGTTCAAGCTTAGTAAAGATACTTTTAGTTGAAGCCTCTATTTTTCCACTGTGGACTGGGACTTAATATTTTTGGCCACGGCCCAAAGAGGTGACATTTCGAAGTATGAATAAAACTAGCATAAGAACTTGCAATTGTGCAAAGACAGCTAAGATCTACAATTCCTCTAATTCCTTCTGTTGTCTGCTGTTTTTTCTCATGATCTGTACTACCTCTGTTTGCTTTAACAGCCAAATAAAGAGGCAAGAGCCATCTTTCTGTTACAGTTTTATCCAATGCCTTGCACAGGAGCTGATGGAGTGGGGCTCTCCAAGCAGAGATGAGACTACTGGTGTGATGAGATGAGCAGAGATGGACTGCACAGAACTGGGAGGGTGGTCCTGTGGGAAATATAATCATCACACTGGTGCCAGTCACAGCTAGTAGCACTGGGGCTTAAATCCCCATCATCATGGTTATCAGAGCTGGCAGGAAAAGGGAGCAATTTAAGCAGATGGAATATCTCTAATCTTCCTAGTAGTTGTATTTGTGCATTGCTGCCATGAGGGCAAATAATCTGGGCATCTAAATCCCTTGTCTACACTTGGAGTGTATCCAAATGGATGTCAAGGTAAACAATCACAAATCCTGGCTTGGACTGTCTACTCTTGAGGCCTCCAGCAATGTCACCAGGCTGGGTGGTTGTGGATTATGATCCCTGCCAAATGTACACAGGGCTTACTCTGAATGTGTCCTTTGGAGCAGAGTTTCCTTCCGAACACAGCCTTTAGGAGCCAACCCCTGTGCTGGCACACCAGCCAGTCAGCAGCTTTGTCTTGCAGTGGAAAGGATCTATGGGACTGATAAAGAGCAAGAATTTGAGACAGATGGGAGAGCGTGGGTGACAACCTCTCCCATGAGATTTTGTATGCACACCATTTTCCCCAGTGGAGGCTCTGGGCTCTTCAGACAGCAGCAATGTGAGGCTGTGGGGGCTCGGCTGGGCTCCTCCGAGGTCCTGCCGTGCTGTGCAGCTGCTCTCCATGGCTGCCTGGCTTCTAGGGTACAAATCAGCAGCGCTGAGTGGCACAGGGTGGGAAGGCAGGCTGCTCTCTGGGCATGAGGGCGGCTGCCTCTGGGAGCAGTTTGACTGTAGTAGCAGCAGACAGTGGATGCCCACTGAGCTAGAGTTCTACTTAGGGGTGCATCCTCCAGCCACTGAGCCCAGCTGAGCATTCTGGCCCCTTTTATCCCAGAGCCTGTAGCTCTCACACTGCTGTCTCTGAGATTAACTGGTTCCTGCTTCCCTACGGGTCCAGAGGCTGCCTCCTATCCCTTCCACAGACCAGCCCCGGCCCACCTTGCTTCTGTATATCTCTCCTAAGTCCTTCAGAGCTGCCCAACTGATACATGAAGTTTGCTGTCTCCCATTCCCCCCGCTGCCTTTTTTTCAAATGTGTCCCTTTTTTCTTCATTTATATCAGTGACAATTCCTGCTGCTTCGTGTGGCTGCTCCAGCCACTCCTCACCTGCCTTCCCAAGAGAGCAATTGCTCCAGTGCATCATGCAGGTGTGCAAACAGCTGGATGCTGGAAGAACATGGCCAAAATTTCTCTTTTGAACAAATCAAAGACCATAAAAAGAGATGTGTCTAGGAAAAAGTTGACTTATGCTAGTCTTATTGTTGTTGATTTCTACTGAAGGTACAGTAATTTGGTCTTCCTATTTTTTTATAACTCTGTCCTGCATTTGTTTAAAAAATGAGGGGTTTTTGGTGGAGGAGGCCAAAGTAATTGGGCATTTGAGCCAAGTTTGAGAGAAGATATTGGTATTTTGAAAGTTAATTTTGGACACAGATTTTGATTTGGGGGATTTTGGAATAGGACTTAAAAATACCAAAAAAATTACTAACATTGCTTAAAAAAAGTGACCTTGTTGAAAACAAGAAAAATGGGAACATCTTTTCAGAGTGATTAAATAACTCCAAACTGTAAGATAGGTCAGTTTGGAAAGAATGAAAAGGGTCAGGCTAGATCCAGAATAAACTACTTTGCTTAAAATCTGCTTAAAAATATTGCTCTGGGTTGAATCTTATTGAAGGTTATATAAAAATAAATAAATGTCTCCCCAGCTCTACTTTATACAACACTGAGAAACGCTAGAGGTGGACTTGCAGACTTTTGAATGGAGACAATCCTATTTTTGTACAGTACAGAAAGAGACAGTCATGGCACAGCAGAATGTACAACCTCTAAGGAAAAGAACAGAGGAAAAAGAAATAGTATGAGAAAGGATGTGTCCTGTCAGCAAAAAGGAAGCCTTTGTAATATGTATTTGTTTTATGGTGATACGTTTTATTAACAGCATTTTAACCACTGTTTGGGCTTGTTTAAACACCAGTTTTATACAGATTTAACTAAATCGGTTTACAAAACAATTGAATTAAGTCAGGCAATATCTGAGAGCGCAGGCACCTGTATCATAAGTGTTTATATTGGCTTAGCTTGTGTCAGTATATCATCCTTCCTTTGCTGCCTGGCTTCTTCCCACAGCAGTCGCTTGATTGCACTGCAGGTGGCTTTGCCTCCCTCTTGCCCTCTGGAATCTGACTCCATCCCCCTGCAGCAGAACAACCATAAACTGGAAGGACAGGTGCAATGAAGCCCTGTTGCCCTGGCGGGCTTTTTGGGAGGTGGTTCCTGAGGAGGGCAAACACGCAGAGAGGATGGCAAGCAGCTTTGCAGGTGCAATGCCTGCATCACCTCAGAGATGCAGCTTGCAGCTGACTACAGTGGAGCCCTGGCTCACCCAACAGCTATTTTAGCTGCAGGAGCTCAGACCCGAGCAAAAAAGTTGTGGTGTTTTGGTGTTTTTTTGGGGTTTTTTTTTGGGTTTTTTTGGTTGTTTTTTTTCCCCAGAAAGCAAGCAGTGCATGTGAAGATGCCATTTCTTCATGTTTTGTCCTTGTGCTGGCTCATTCCCTCCTGATCCAACATGTTCTGTGAAAATGTCTCTGCCTAGGTCACAGTGATACTATTGTTAGACAGTTTCCTTCGCCTCTTCACTGACTACTGAAGTGTGGGCCACTGAGACCTGCGGAGCAGTGAGTGTCCCTTGAAAACCAACCTCTGTTGGTCAACATACCTGACATTTTTGTACCTTCCTGTTTTGTACCCTCCTGCTTTACTTGTTGCTGGACCTGCATGTCAGCAGGTGACATGTCAGCCCTGACCTATGGCTCGTGCATAGAGGGGAAGAGAGTGACCAGGGTCTGTAGTAGAAACATGCAATTCCCAGTACCTACCATGGAGGATCAGCTGCCTGGCACTCAGCATATCTTCCGGTGCATCATTGAGGGTTCTGCCCATGTCCAGGTGTTTACAGGTGATGTTGCTGTGTGGAAAAACAGGGAGCAGAGCTTTCCTGCAGGATGACAAATGCACACCTCTTAGAAAACACTTGTGTAGGCCTTCAGCACGGATGGAGGAACATGTGAGCCCCAACATGCTGTGACTCTCACCAATGTCTGGGGAACATAATTTTTGTAGTGTCAGTTGCAAATACCCCCTGCAGTGGGGTGCACCAGGACTGGTGCCCCAGGGATGGGGCAACCCCGTTGGCATGGTACAGACAGACTGGGGAATGAGGCACTGGAAAGCAGTGCCATGGAAAGGGACCCGGTGCTCCTGGTTGATGGCAAGTTGAACACGGGCCAGCAGCGCCCTGGGAGCCAGGAGAGCCAACCCTGTCCTGGGGGACATCAGGCACAGCATGGCCAGCTGGGCAAGGGAGGGGATTGTCCCCTCTGCTGTGCACTGCTGGCCTCACCTCTAGTGCTGTGTGCAGTCTGGGCACCACAATAAAAAAGATACTAAGAGATCATCCAAATGAGGGCAATGAAGATAGTGATGGGCCTTGAGAGGAAGGCCTGTAAAGAATGGCTGAGCTTGCTCTGTTCAGCCTAGAGGAGACTGAGGAAAAACCTCATTGCAGTAACAACTTCTTGTGAAGGGAAGAGGAGGGGGAGACACTGATTACTTCTCTGTGGCCACCAGTGACAGGACACAAGGGAATGACCTGAAGTTGTGTCAGGGGAGGTTTAGGTTGGGTGTTAGAAAAAGGTTTTTCACCCAGAGGGTGTTTGGGCACTGGAACAGCTCCCCAGGGCAGTGGTCACAGCACCAGTCCGGCAGAGCTCAGGGAGCGTCTGGACAATGCCCCCAGGCACAGGGTGTGACTCTTGGGGATGGTGCTGTGCAGGGCCCCGAGCTGGACTCGATGACCCTTGTGGTTCCCTTCCAAACCAGCGTATTTTGTGACGCTGTGATCCAACCAGCAGCCAGATCCGCCGGTCCCCCGGGCTCTGCGGGGCCCTGTGGCGGCGCACGGCACCCGGACCCCTCGGGCCGCCCCTCAGCGCGGGCGCTCGGCGGGGCCCGGCCCGGGGCCGCCCCTCAGCGCGGGCCGCGGGGCGGGGCTCGGCGGGGCTCGGCGGGGCTCGGCGGGCCGGCGGGCGCCCCCTGCCGGTGCCGCTCCGTGCCTGCGGCCGGGCCCGCTTCGCGCTTCCCCTGCCCGCGCCCCGCCGCCGCGGCCGGCCAAGATGCTCTCTCTCACTAGGCCATCCTTCTCAATCTGGTACCTATCAAGCTAAATGAGGCATAATTAGGAATAATTATGACATGACATGGTCTGGAATGAGAAGCAGATGGGGCTTCCCCCAGGATGCACCAGGTTGGATTTCAGGGACGAGAGAATGGGGACAGAGCGGGGACACGGAGCAGTCTGTCATGGTTTCCTACCAGTTGTCACCTCCGCTGGCAAGGGCTGGAGACACTGTCCCAGCCAGCAGGGTGCTGCAGCGAAACCTGGGATGTGGGCACTGTGCTGTGAGACACCTGTCTTGGCCACACTGGCTGCTCTGCAGCGGCTTTATTCATTCCCTGTCAGAAGAGTGAAGCAGCACCTGAGTTTGGCCATGTGTGCTGCCCCTCTGACTCTTCTTTCTATGCAATATCACTAGCATATGGAGTTTTTCTCTAGGAAGTGGGTGGAAGAGAGAGACGTGAGGCGTATTGGCTCTTTGGTACAGGCAGAAACCTCTGGTACGGAATGGTTGAAGCCCGAAGGTGTTTTCACACATCCTTTATGTCCTCTCTGAAGGACACTCAGCTGCTCTGTGTTGTAGGGTGGACTGGGTAACGTCATGGGAGAGGTGCTGGCAGAGGGATATTCAAGGGAAACAGCCTTTGGCTCTTCAGGTCAGATGCTCCTTTGAAAAGGCATGAGGAGGAGGCCCCGTGTTTCTGGCACATTTACTTACCTTGATGCCTGTGCAGGAGCAGAAGAAAATGTAGGTTTGGACTGGAGATGTGCGACACAGCGAATCCACATGGATGTATTGAGGAAGGGTAAGAGTATGAATTGTCGTGCAAGCATCCATTTCTCATGAAAAATCACTGTCATCCACAAGAAAATCCAGGACTAACTAAAGGAAGCTATAACCACTCTCCTTTCCCATTACAATAATTTTACATGTTGGAAGGCTTTTCCCCCAGCATTTTCTTACACTCGTAACAAAAATCTGGGTACATGCCCCTGAGGAGAGAGCCAAACCTCAGCAACAGGAGGTGGTGCTGTCAGGGGCTGAGTTCAACACCAGCTGAAGCCTTTAGGTGCCTCTCTAGGAGCATGAGGGCAGCCTAGGCCAGGTCTCAGATCGGATTGTTGGGAATCAGGACATGTGGCAGTAGAGGAGCGCTGTGCTGCTATCCCCTTCACCTGTCCTCTGCTCTCCAGCTCCCAGCCATGCCCCGAGGCAGTACCTGACATACAGAACAGCTGGTTTTCTTTAACCCCTTTCTCTGTGACCTTGGCTGCAGGGAAAGCATCCAGAGGGACAAGTTTCTTCCCCTCCTGTGAGGGTAAATCTTGCTTGTTGCTGAGAGGCATTTTTCACTGTCTTTCAAGCAGCCGTTCTTGAAGCTGTTCCTGCTTCCAGTTACCATAAGTACAGATTTGCTGCTTCCAGCAGGAAGCCTTTTTGCTTCTGAAAAAATGAAGGCAAAGAAAGAATTTCCAAAGAGTTTTATGGGAGATGGATAGGTGCACCCAGGAGTACTCAGGAGCTGCAGACTGGTTCTTCTTGGACGTACGGTCATCCTATCTCTGCTCCTGTTCCACTAGTGTTGCTTGTGTCATCGCCAGCACCTGGAGATTTCCTGGAGACCTCTGTGGTTGAATTCAGCCTGCTGACCACTACTCTCACCCCCTTCGGGTAAATTAATTAGCTCTGGCTCTTCCTGCTTGTTGCAAGGTGTTTGCCATGTCTCATATGTAAACAAACAGCCCAGTTCAACTGTGGATTTGCAAAATAATTCCTCCTAAGGAGCTGCCTTCCTGCTGTGAGAGTGATGGCTGTAGTTTTTTAGTTTTCTGGGGCTTGGAAGCTCTGGCCTTACCAAAGTTGATGGGCTTCTTGACATCTTTCCTGGCAAGTGGGAATAAAAAGCAGTATTTCTGGTTTTTCCTCTACAGGGAATTTTCAAAATGAAACTGAAAAATTGCTTCTGGAAAATCAGTCTTGTCATCTCAGAGTTCTTTAGAAGTGCCATACTGTTAATACCTTTTCATGCCAGAACAGTTGAAATATCTATTATTCTCATTTCATTTTCAAAACCACTAAAGGGAGGATTTTTCTTAGAATCCCTTGAAACCTCTTTTCTAGAATAGCTGCTTCTGTTTCTTTTATAGCAAAATATTTTAACACACTGATAGAAAGGGAAGGTGGGTTCATCTTGTTCAACTTCACTCATGGAAAAGTTAAGCATTTAAGCACAGTTTGTCATTTGGGCTCCTTTTGCAGTCAGGGAGAGAAACATAAATCAACAGCATGATCTAGTGAGGTTATGCTGTAATGAGAAATAGCTCCATCTCACAGGGCACTGAATGAGTAGTACTGCCCTCTTCTTGTTTGGTTTGTGATCAGGCCCACTGAATTGCCCTCTGGATGCTTCTGTTTCTTCCTTTTTTGCTATAGAGGGAACCCAAATGCATAGTTTTGCCCAGATGCCTAATTATTAGAGACCTAATATTAATATGAAGAATGTTACCTCACAGGTCTTGTTCAAATTTGAAAAAGGGAACGAAATACTTATGTCATTTGGGCATTTTCAAAAATGCCCTCACTGGTAAATGCAGTCATCAGCATGCTCCATACCCCTCAAGTCTCCGTGCCCCTTGAGTGTGCAGAAGTGAAGCTTGGCTACTTCAGGAGATATTTCTCTGCTTCTCAGTGAGATATTGCTCATGAGCATAATGCTGTTGTCTGCTTATACACTGTGACACGTGCTGTGTTCACATTCACTGACTGTGCTCCCCTTGGGCATCCTGGATAGCACTTTTTTCTGCGATGGCATCTTTCATCATGTCCAGTTTTAAGAACTGTCTTTATCAGCAAGACAAACTGGGAAACATTTTATGCTAGAATCATTCTAAGAATAGAAATTTGCTGGCTATCTATGCAAGATGCCTCCTGGGTTTATTGCCTTGTGGAGTCTTCGATCCTCTCTTGGAAGTGTAGGTAGGCACCTGCTTTGAAGCAGATCAAACTGGAAGACTCCTCTGTGCTGCTGATTCACGTAGCCCCACAGGTTATAGACTTGTAGCAGTGTGTGTACCTTAAACATGCTCAGTGCTGGGTTCTGGAAATGTTTCTAGATGAGGTACTACAGTTTGCAGTAAATGAGGCAGAGTGGAGTCAACTCATGTGAATGATGGCTATGAAATGGAAACCAGTCTCACCTTCTCTGGACTGCTGGACATCTAAGGGTCAGCAACTGCGATTTAGATACAAACCAGATTCAGAAAATATATGTGCGCCTAAGGTAATATGGTAATGCAAACTATTTCCTCTTTCTCTATGTCTTCTCCACATTTTGGCACTTACCAGATGATACAGGGGCATGGGAGAACATACAGAACTACTGGTTTGGAAAAGCTGGGAGGAAGCTCTGCATTAGGCATTCACTAAGCCGATAATGCAGAGGCTCCTGGTTACTGGCCATTCCCACAGTGGTTTTGTTCTCTTTTCACCATCCTCAGTTATAGTGGCTGGTAGGATGTGCACCAGTAGGGATATTTGCTGTTCAGCATGAGGCTGAGTTTCACCCTGAGACCTCAGTTGTCAGCAGTTTAAAGATTAGATGCCACTTCTCTAAGTGAGTGTCAGAATCACCACAAAAATCACTGAGAGGTAAAAGACATAATCCCTTAGGAGCATCTCATTGATCCTCTCATGGTTCCCAAGCAGCATGTAGTACTGCATGACTCTTTATTTCTTCAGATTAGTTGATTTAGTTACACATCCCTTGGGCTTTTCAGGGGGTAAATTTGTATCCTTGGAAGATGCAAGAGTCAAGTAAAAGCTACTCCAAACCAGACCAAACAACATTACTCACTCCAGCAAAGTGCAGGTGTCCCCTGGGTCTGGAAAAGAGCTATTTCTGTTGGTTCTGCTGAAACCAGACCAATTCCACTGTTTCCAGTGGAACTGTATGCTATGCATGGAGATTATTGCTGCTGGCGTCTGGCATAGGGTCTAAATACTACTGTGCTGGGGAAAGATGTTGAGTTTTTTTCCAACCTAAATGATTCCAGGATTCTATGACTTATGTCTTCTCCCAGATTCAGAGCATCTATGATGCTCACAATCTCCCCCCAGCCAGCTGTTGAATGGGTGTGTCTGCATACAGCACCCTTGAGAATTGTTTACAAGTGCTGTGCCTATTGCATGACTGATGCTTTCCCAAGGAAGCATTCTCTTTTCTCTTTATTTGCTTAATTTTCCCCTGCTCTACCCTCTACCCCTTCACGTTTACTAAAATGTCTCTTGTTTTCTGATATTCAGTCTTTGAAGATGAGTTGTCTTGCTCTGACTGTAAAGGCGTGGAGACAGCAGCCATACTACCAGGACATGTTCATGGGCATTTTCTCCAATGAAAACCATTGAGAACAGTTCATTAATCTGTTTGTTTGTTTGTTTGTTTGTTTAGTTGCATGGGAGGAAATGCAATGAATGGGGAGACTTCCCTGGTATTCAGCATACACAGTCATTTTGGTATGAATTAAGGAGTCAATTTCAGCTGATCATTTCTCATATGCAAAGCCCTCTGGTGGTCACTGAACATTTTGTTTTCATCTTTTGAGTTTTATCCAAACATATATGGTCATTTGTAAGACTCATTGTGTGTGCGTGTATTTTTAAGGGGGAATTTTGCAAATGTTGGTGTAACAGTTTAAGAATAGTTTTCCCACTCATTTTCATCAGTTCTTTCTATTAAGAGTGGTATTGTTCAGTTGCTCAGTAATGTTTACTTGGAAAATTGGCTTGGCCTGAGAAGTGCCATATTTACTCTGCAGGCAATAGAAATTAATGGAAGCTGTTGCAGTGCAGTTAAAGAAAATCCAGGGAGTGTTTTTGAGTTAGAATTAATTTCAAATTATCAAGTACTGAAACTTTGACTTTGCCAAAATCCTTCCTTATAAACCTCCATCTTGGAACCAAATTTTTAACAGCTCTCTAAGGCTGGCTGAGTCTCTGGAGCAGAACAGGGGAAGTGGTCAAAGAAGGGGAGAGGAAGGATACACGAACTGCCATGCAGTTCTGCTGCATTTTCTAGATGTCACCTTTCCTTCAGCCTTCTCTGTTTAAGCACTTTAGCTGTAGCAGCACCACTCTCTGTCTGGTTTCCCCAGACTCTCAAAACCAAAAGATTGTCTGTGCTTTGTTAGACCAGAGGGGCATCTCTTCTGGTGCCATGCCTCTAAAAGATGTCATGATCACCAGTCAGTTCCCCTAGGTTACACTCACATAATGCTCTCCTGGTGTGCTCATCCCTGTAATATCAAGCTATGGAGCACCTCTCTTTTTACCTCTGAAAACCAAACTGTCTTCATGTTATTGTCAGACAACCACAGTCTAAAAGACACAATGGATATAATCTCTGCCAATCCATCTGGAGAACAGGAGCTCCTCTACTTAAGAAATCATAGACTACAGACAATTATGATGTAAACACTCCCCCCAAGATGTCTATCATGCAGGATCTCTCATCTCTGTGTTCCTGGAACATCCCAGAAACCTCTGGAAGAAACTGTCTTCTTCTGAATGAGTGGGGCTGTGATTTGTGTGCTGGACAGGATGGTGAAAGACAGCAAGCAGTGGAAATCTAGAAGGAAACAATGAGCTCCTTTTTTCCTCGCGGAGGAAGGAGGCAGCTGTCCCTTGTGAGGAAGAGGCAAGAGTCAGCATAGAAGGAAAGAAAGTCTGACTTATAAGAGGAAAAGAGCAAATACTCCTGAGAGGGCACATGTGATATTTTTGGTAGTAGACATGCAGTAAGCTTTAGTGTGTGTGTGTTCATGTGCATACATGCCTGGGGATCTTAAAAACCTGTTCCCAGGAGGTTCAGATAAACTTATGCCTTCTTATTTTTGGGAACAAGGGGGCCATGCTTTGGGGTGCTGGCAGTGAGCTCCTTGCTGGGTGGTTGTAGGATGGAATGTGAATGATGCTGTGTGTCCAAGGCCAGCCAAGGAGCAGCTAGAGAGGAGAACTTGCCACAGTCTTGGGGTCAACCTGATCCTTCTGTCATCATGTTGAGAACTGCAGCAGATTTGTACGGCTTGTTTTCTGGGCAGGAACCACCCCAATCTGATTATTGGAATGCTGTCAATTTGCACAAAAATGCGTAAAATAATTATTGTGGTCACTTATGAAATTTCACTCTGGCGGATAGTTTGTATAAATTTCCTTATGACATGGGCTGAGTCTTCATCTTGTTCCTAAGTGAAAGCTGTAGGGGTTAGGAGGACACCTGGGAGCCAGGCTGTTCTCAGATCACTCTCTTGATTGTAAGCTAAGTGATTTCTCAGCCACAATTTCTCTCCTGCATTGAATAGCAATAATAGTCATTACCTGCCGTGCCAGGCTGCTGAGACAATTGAATAATTAATCAATTTGATGATGGCATGATATTGCAAGGCAAGCAGATCTGGGCCTGATCTAGCTTGCGTGGAGAGGTATGGGTGATACAGTAGATGACATTAGGATCCTGTTACATAGTGCAAAGTTGATGAACTTGATGGCCCTTCTGTGATCAAATAATTTGTATAAAGCAGGAGAGTTCCCTTCTTATCACAGACTTGTTAGCGTTTTCCCAATGATATGGCTTGGTTTGGACTGATGACCTTGCATTTTTTAGTCTCCTAAGCCAGCCCCTGATACATGCTAAAAAAAGGTTTCTTCTTTTCCAATCTCAGAGAGAATAAAAATCAAATCCCTACAGAACAAAGAACTTAGAAGCACTACAGAGCCATAGGTAGCCAAGTCAAGCCATTGGACAGCTGGAGAACTCTGAAAGCTTAGATTAAATTGCCTGCTTTCTGAACAGCCCTCCTGAAGAGATGTCACCTTTCACTCAGAGGTGGAAACTTGTTCTCCTCATTGTGAGCATGCATGTGTGAGAGAGGCAGGCAAGGAGGGGGAGGAACAAGTCTAGTGAAACACAGCAGATTCCTATCAGGAGCTGAGTGCACTGAGTTAAAAAATTTGCAGCCACTGAGATGATCTGTGCTGCCTTATGAGATGCAGAAGAGGCTTGTGCAAGTCCTCTAGCACAGTTATCTGGAATTAGGGGCTAGTGTGCCACTGAGTTTTTCTACTGGAGTCTGCAGAAGTACTGTAAATTGCATCCTAAAGGCAAATTGCCTTATATTTGGAGACAGTAGCCTCATCCCGAGAATGTATGTTCCTTTCCTATGAGCTAGAACTTCAGGATCCAGCTCATGAAAAAAACTCCATTACTTCCCTCTCTTCCCCCACAGCCAGGCACGATCTCATTTCCTCACACTGATGAGAAAAGCCTGGTACCTATCTTCAGAGTGATCTCTGTCACCCTTAGCTCTGCTCTCCCAGCTGCTGTGGGGCCAAGGGCTGCAGGAACAACTGTAGTGCTGCCAGCCCAGCTCCCACCAGGCAGGCAGAGCCTCTCTGTGTTCAATAAACTGTGCAATAGCCTTAAGCCATTATGCTGTGACTGCTGCTCTTATTGTGTGACATTGAGGTCAACGCTTAACTGCATTCACATATGTGTCTCTGTAGGTCAATGCAAATCAGCCCAGGAGGAACTTTTCCACTAACAATAACTGGAACTGGGGAAAGTGCTGCTTTCACCTGGGGTACTGCGAGGAATTGCTCTTTGTAATCTGCTTCTCTCCTTCTGCGGCACGGAACTGGGGCAGGGATGGGGGAGGGCCCTCATCCAGCTGAAAAACAACAGAGAATTTGGCCTGTGTATGTTTTAGGGCAGTCACACTTCTGATGGTTTTCTGACAAAGCTTTTAATTCCTTTTATTGGTGTAATAATTGATCTCCTAACAGTGCAGCCTGAGATGCTGCCAGGCATTTCCAATGGGTTTGGATTAAATAGCATGCAATTCCTCCATTCAGCTGTGATAACACTTCTCTGGAATTATCCTGTAGATGAGATCAGGGTGAGGTAGGCTACCTCTGGCTTGTGTGTAGCAATTCAGGGGAAATGGGAACATCCCAAAAGACATTGTTCAAGGATAACCTTCCCGGAGGGATATTTCTGCTTAATCCCTGCCACTTAGAATCTGGTTTTTATACCCTGTAATACACAAAGCTCCTAAGAATTCCCATCCATTACAAGATGCATCAATCCTGCTCTATATTTTGCTAAATTCTTAACCTGAATGACATTTTCCAACAAGAAATTCGGCAAATTATTTAGATGCCATGTGGAAAATATTTCATTGTACCTGCCTCTATCATAATTGAATCCCCTTCCATTTCCTGTACAAGGCAATAGTTTTGCCTTCAACTTTCTTTGATATTTATTTATTGCTGGCCTCACTTATTTATTGCCTCTTGAAACTAAGCAAAGATAATTGTTATAATTTCTCTTTCTGTCACAGTCTCTTTACTCATCTAGGTTTTTGCCCCTCTGTTTCTAGTTCAGTTTCTGTTATGTCTTTCTTAACATCCTGGTCTGACTAAAATTTGTGGCACAGTTAGTGGATAGCTTTATTAGTACCTTGGTTTCACATTAAAATCTTGAAGGCAGAGTGCTGTTTCAAGTGGAGATGCATCATAGTTTTGTCTTCTGAGGGTACTTGCCCTCTTTGCAAGTTACTGATGCTACCACATATTTGGGTTATTTTATACTCTTAGAGGAAGAAATTGCCTAAGAGCTGTGATAACTTTAATTGCTTGTCAAGACATTTGCAAAAATGTAATAGTAGCTGGTGTTTGGCATCCAGAAAGTACACTCAGGTTCTCTGGGATGAATTATGCTGGGAGAAGTGAATTTGTCATCCTTACCAAAATTATCAGCTTGCATTACTTTCCATAAAGATAATGATTTCAACTCAGTTAAGTGATTTCTCTTTTTTAGACATGAAGTCCCTCATGCTCTCCAGTTAAATCCATCACATGCTTGGCATTGGCCTCAGAGATCTTGCAGGGATGAAAACTTGCATTTGCTGTGGTTAGTTCTTTTGTAAAGGATAGCAGACATTGCTGTGGGTGCCTAGATTTCTATTTAATTGAGGGAAACAATGCTTGAAAAGGTACGGTTGGCTTCATCTCTGTGATGTCTGAGACACGGAAGAATGAATCACCAGGATGGAAGAATTGCTTGCTTTTTTTTCCCCTGATAAGTCCCAGCATGGTGTCAGGCTGGAACCTGAAAATTTATAGCTTCAAACCGGCCGTGGATGTGTTAGATGCCACGTGGATTTCCCCATTCATTTGCAGGTCAGACTGCACTGCTGGCATGCCATGTGTGGGCTTCTGTGGATACAGGAGCACAGCTATTTAGGAATTCCAAGCTGGTTTTCTGACCTCTCCCTTGGTTCATCTACAAAACGTCCTTCCTCTTTCCTGGTAGTCACGATACTTTGGGCAATTGGTCCTTTACAGATTTGGAGTAAATACGTAGTAAAAATGCCGATGAGGAAAAAGACAAGGGATTAAATTCTCTTGGAAATAGCAAAAGAGTCTGAAGGACAAAGTTTGATCTGCCTGTGAATGGATATAGGTGGGTAGGAGGCTGCTGAGTTCACGATCTGTCAGACTGACAAGCATTGCTTCATTGTCTCTTATTCCCCTCCTGGTTGGTATCCATCTGTTGTGTCTTAGGATATTAATTTTGGCATGTAATTGCATCCCATAATCAAAAGGAAATAAAAAGGCTTTTAAAGTAAATGAATGTTGGAATTTAACCTCATCCAGAAAGCACTCCATTCCTCTTGCCATTCCTCAGCTCTGGTCCCCAGTCTTATTCCTGGCTTTGCTGCTCTGAAATAGATACCTCTCGGTATTTCTCACTTTAGTTGTCCAAGACCCTAACATTCTGCTCCTATCTTCTTGGCCAACATGTCTCATGTCACTGGCTGTGCACTGCCTCTGATACTCCTGAGCAGAGCTGGCACCTCAGGGGTGTGAGATATGGTTTTTGCTCATGAAGGTCTCCTCCAGCTGTCTTTGTGCTCCTGTTGAAAGGAAGCTGGCAGACAACAGTTTTCTTTTCAGAGTGAGTGGCTGAACATGTACTGTTTTCCTGCCTCTCTTGGTAGGCTTCTCCCCATTCAGCCCTCAGTTCTGAGACCCTTGAGAACACTTACTTTTCATTACTTCCAGCTGGGAATCCTCAGAGTAGGCTCTTCAGTCCAGTGAAGGTTTGTGGTGGTGAGGTTTGGCCTCAAAAATGCTTCTGGGGGCTGTGTTGTGGCAGGATAGCCCCATTCTCAGACACCAGCTCCCTGAAAAGCTTATGTTCATGCTTAGCTCTGTCATTGCACTGCAGGATACTCTAGACTGTGATTTATGAAAACCCTTAAAGCTGTGTTTGAGCACTGGTTGGGGGTTGAGAGGTCAATTATACAATTAGAATTATTGTGAGGGGAAAATAATAATGCAAGGTATATTTAAACATAGAGAAATGAAGTGGGCGTGGAGTTGGGCAGGAAAATTAATGCAAGGTGCAGAGAATATTTCCAAGGTGCTCAGATACTCGCAAGTGCTCATGTAAAAAAAAATCCGTTGTGAATTTCTTTGTGTCTTTCATTGCTGTTTGTCACAGGGGATTATCTCTGCATTGAAAGAAGTCACCAAAAATTAAGGGCTTGAAGGAGTACTTAAAGCTTTGACCAAAACAGATATGAAGGTGTGCCAGCTTAGAGTGGCTATTAGTTAGAACAATGCAAAATTAGTGCATCTTGAGGAAAGAAATATAGAGCTGAAAAGTCAAGATAACCCTAAAATAAGGTACAGGTAAGTACCTTATCAGAGTCTGTGGTCCTTTTTGGTCACCATCAACCTCATTGGTACAGCATCATTTTGAATTAGGCTATCATTTGCAGAAACAGTTCTAACTTAAGAAACTGAGATGGTATGGGGGAGATAAAGAATTAAATTAGGCTTATGGATGCACAAATTGTTTTAAATTGCTGGGTATGAATTTCCTATCATGTACAAAGTATTTTATCTCATTTGCCTCTTTCTCTTTCTACCCATCTGACAGCTACTGATCTGACAACTACATTGTTTTATGAAAAAAAAGATACAGAAGAAGCAAGTGCTGTGGACAAGACACCAGGCTGTGTGTTTTGCTGACAAATCTGAAGCATGTGTGTGGTCTGACATGCACGCAGGTGGGCTGGCTGCAGGCAGGGGCAGAGCAGGACATTTCTTTGGGAGTCAGGGTGCCCAGAGTAGCAGAACAGAGGGATCTGTCACTGCGACAGGAGAGCGGTACCATCCACTTAAAGCAGTAGGCACTGTGAGCCTCTGCCTCCTAGCATGGCAAACAAGGCTGGTCAGCCTGGCTGGTGTGCTTCCCAGGAGCAGCTTTGGTTGTATTTGGTCCCTCTGTTTCCCTGGGTGAGTTTGTCCCAGTACCAACTGCCATAACAGAGTGGCAGATCCTGCATGGGTCAGCATTTCGTGTTTGGCGCTTTTACTGCTGCAACGTAGCTCTGATTTCCTGCCAGGGAAGAAACCTTTTGTTCTGGTCATCAACACCAAATTTTGCCTCTGCTGCTAGGCATTTTTGAACTTTCTCTGAACCTGTCTTCACAGGCACACACATGCATGCTTGTACTTATGCAACGCCCATTACCAGGAAAGAACACTCGGTATAAACACATACACACACAGAGCCATATGGACACATGCTTATTAATTGAAACCAGGCCCATGTTCTGAATCTCTTTGTTAGCATCCAAATCCCAGCCAATCTGCCAGTACTTAGGAGATGCAAGACTGGATCACTTCCATTGTCTGTCACTTAAAAGCTGAAAATTATTTCACTGGCCCCTGGCCTTTGCTCCCATATTCTTTGAGAAATAGCATTGTCATTTTGTTTGAATGCACATGTGGATACATTTATATTTTGTGGAGTATTCTACATATAAGCTGTACCTGATGCTTTCTCCCATGCAGATGGTTAGCTTAAGGCATACAAATAATTTAACTTGTCAGATCCAATTTAAGTAGCCAGAAACACAGTGAACTCCAGAGCAGGGAATTTCTTCTTAAAAGTCTACACACTGGAAAACAGTGTTTTGATGATAAAAAGATTTGATTACCCAGGAAACGTCACAATAAAGTTGGGTGTGAAATTGAATTCTTATTTGGCATCCCAAACAATTCACTGATCTTTAAATACAAGAGCACATGGCTCTTCTACACAGAACCTCACTTATCAGCAGAGGAGAGGTCAGAGCTCAGTGGCAGTAAGTACTGCAAAGCACAGAATCTTATATTAGTCCCTGCAGATATTGAAAAGTTTAAAGAGAATGAGGTGGAGGTCCCCAGGCTGGACACAGAGGTACCTCCACATTAAGGGTGTTTAAAGCCTGACAATTCAGAGGAATGCCTGCCTCTGCCACAGCTTTCTGTGTGATGTTGTGGGGAGCAGTCAGAATGCTGTGGCAATTTGCTGAGACTAAGTTTGTGAGTGACGCTTTACCCTCTCATCAAAAAAGAAAAGCTTTTTATGCAGCCACATATTATTATATCTTAAGATCTCTCTCTGGTGTTTAAGGTCTGGTCCTGTAAACAGATCCCTGTGTCCTGTGCCATGCTCTGCAGGCAGAAGATGCAGCTGGGTCTCATGTCATGAGCACACACATCTCCTGATCATGACTCGCGTATGTAAAATTCTGCCCTGAAAGCCAGGTCTCCTGCAGTCTCTGTGGTGAGCAGTGCCCAGCCTTCAAAAGACCAAACCCTAGCTTCTCTTCTTTAGATTGTTCAAAAGTTTTGGTCTGAGTGTTGTTGCTAAAAGATCATTTCTTTGAAACAGGCAGGGGACTGTGGTGACCAAGAGTAGAGCAAGCAAGCCAGGTCTGGCAAAATCTTTGCCTGGCAAAGGAGAAAGTGCAGGGCATAGGGACTTGGGAAGGGTGGGCTGGCAGGGAAAGCTTAGTTGCAAGCATTTTAAGCTATCCAGTTGAATCCATGCTCTGTACCAATGTTGCAGACCATAATTTTCCTGAGGACTTGGTATTTTGAAACTCACTATATGTGTTTGATCTGTCTTCCCTCTAAAAGACCATCAGGAAGATTTGCCAGTGATTTATTGTGCCCATACTGGAGGGAGGGAAAGCAGATCATTAAGCCTGGAATACGCCCTGCCATCTGGATGGGCTCAATGCGCAAGAAGGCGTAAAGTTGGGATGCAAATGTGTGGCACTTGGTCCTTAGCCAAGACAGAGCTTGTGCTCAATTGTTTAAAAGCAGATCTATGCAGGCATGACTTATTGCAGGGAAGGAAAGGGGCTGAAGGCAGCCATGGGGCCTGCTTTGCAGAACTCACTGCAGATGAATCCTATGGCAGCTGTGCTTTGAGTGCAGAGAGATTTTTATACCTGGGCTATTGGTGTCTTGACAGAGGTACCTAAGATTAATTGATCCTTTTGACATTTGTCTTTGTGTTCTTGTGTTACCCATCCAGAGGGTTTACAATGTTGAGAGGTTTCCTGGTGTTCCCCAGATCAGGAATCCTGAGGTGACTGGTGGCTTAAGGAGAGGCATGCAATCTTCCTTCAACCTCTTTATGCAGGCAAGGAGACGGATACAGCTTGCTGTATGAAGAACATTATAGTGGGTTGTAGAGGTACACTCTTCCCCCTCTGCCTTTGCCATGGACTCTGAATGTAATGCTGAGCACATCACCCCACCTCAACTTTTCAGCAGTGGCCACAAGCTGTTTTATATGTAAGAGGCCACTGTGGTGGCCAGAAGTAATGGCCACCATTGCAGAATTTTAGCTGCGATCTGCCTATGAATCAATTCCCCTGTTTCTAAAATATCTGTGATAATGGTGTGGTTTTGTAGGGGTGACTGGAAGACAGACGTCCTTTTGGATTTGGGAATGGCTTGATGGTGATAATGATGAGGCAAATTCAAAGGCCCAGAAAGGAGGCAGAGCTCTGTATGCTGTGCAGTGCGCTGCTGGCGAGCAGATAAATACAGCCACAAGAGTGAATAACAAGGACAGCCTCATCCACAGAGCACTTCTGTGTGCTGAGTGAGGCAGGGGGTCCAGTAGAAAAGGGAATAAAATAGGATGAGTTAATTAAAACTGTACCTCTATTATTATTTCTGTTTCTAGAGTTTGGTCCCTTTCCACAATCCATTTGGTATCAAATCAAGGATGGGTAGGAACAAAATGTTTATTTTTAGAGACTCTTGTGGGGTTGAAACTTACATTTGATATCAAAAGTCATTTCCTGTCCATATTTGAAGTTGGTATCAAGCTATTCTGCAGCAGTTGCTAGTGGAAACTGTTGATGTGTTGGTACACTTCCATTATCCGTTGCTCTGCTCTGCAGTTAGGGAACTGGAAGGCATGCAGGTGGCTTCATTTTAATGTCTATTTAAAGTGTAAATGGCTGTCTGCAGTGCTCTTTGAAAAGGCAAGGGCTGTTGGAAGCTTTCAACACTGGTGGGAGCTAAGAGTGCACATGTGACAGAGAAAAGTGGCAAACGTGATGCAAGATAATTGCTGATGGCTTTGAGGATTAAAGCCAGACTTCTGCCCTTTGAATACCAGTGAGAGCTCTGGAAGGTGGCAGCACTGGGAAGCAAGAGGAATGCAGGGAAGCAGTGTGGTGGGGGTGTGACGAGGCATGTGTGAGTCAGCCCACCCCTGGAAGGGCTGGGGATCAGACTGTGAGAAGGGTGCTTTTGGTTAAATCATGTCAAGTGGTGCCTATTTCGTGCCTGTTGATCCGGCTGTCTTGAAAGTAGGAGTCTACAGAGTAGCCTTGTTTGCTTGTCAGAAACCATCAGTCACAAGGTTTTCATAGACCCAGAAAGCTGAGGTTATATGATTTCTCTCCCATACTAGAAATCTGTCTTTCCAGACCTGCTGGAGATGACTTTGCAGCCATGTTTACGATTTTTGTGAAGTAGGTGATGAGCAGCTATGAAAATTGAGGTAAATCCATGCATATGAATAATGGGATTATAAATAGAAATTCCAGACAGTGAAGGAGAGGAGAAACAAGGGCTCAGGGTCTGTGGCTTCCCACCCATTGCACCTTCTCACAGAGAGAGCTCCCTGATGAAAGTAGAGCTCCATTTTACTTGAATCCCACTCAAATCAGTGATTCTGGGGAAAAGAGTAATTTTACAACATAGGGATGTGGATTTGTTCCTTTAGCTCCATCTGGCTTGACACAAGCAGGGCTGTGTAGTGTTTTCCACTTGAATTCCAAATGTATCTGACTCTACTGTGGCATAAAAGCTTTGCTGATGTTTGGATACACGTGCAACACAGTTGAAATTGGCATAAAAAGTTAAGAATGGGTTAATTTTCCTGATTGTGGATTCTCTGAGCAAGTAGTAGTTTTATCTATAGCATATGTGTTGGCCTAAGTGACATTGTGATATATATTATAGTCATGCTTCTCTACGGGCAAGCAATTATACAACAGAGACCACTAGATTTACTGCACTGCAAATACAAACTTTGCCCTTATTGCATCAAGGTCATTGCAAATCTTTTGGTAGACACATGGCAAAAAAAAAAAAAAAAAAAAAAAGACACTTCTCTTTGTCTCCCTATTGCAGAGTTTCAAGGTCTCTACTGGCTGCCTGTGTCCAATTTTTCTGTCTTGGGTGTTTGAAATGAGATACTTAAACTGATGGACCTTGCCAAGCCTCTGCAGCTTCCACAGATTTCACTGGCAAATCATCAGGATTAAAACCACACCCCTGAAAGCTGGTTGCCTTAATACAGGTTTAGCTACTGATGTGCTGCAAACAGTCTTTAGGGACCTAAGGCTTGCTGCTTGCAAAACTGAGAAAGACCCTGTTTTCTCAGGATCCACTGGAAGTGAAGGAGAGTTAGCTAGAAATGGTGCCGCCTTGAAGCAGGAACTGTTGAGGTCCTAAAGCTCTGAAGCATTTTCATCTTCAGGCCATCCCATCACCTCCTCCATTCTCTGCTTCCAGTCTGCTTCCCCCAGGTCAATCTTATTTCTTTGCCTCACTTTCTCTGTCTGTACATAGCAGAGGGGTTGGCATTAACTGCAGGAGAAAAGGGCAAACCCATTGACCTCCCTGAGCCCAAAAGGGATCTCGGTAACCAAAGGGAATTGAGCCATGGTCATCTGTTCCGGGCTGATGATTCCAAAGTTCTGCCGATTCCCCCGCAGAGTTTCTTCCTCCATTTCCATTTGCCCTGTAGGTTTCTTGCGGGTGAGAAACACTCCCATGATGTCGCCCCTTACGTGGGTGATGAAAAATGCTACATTTTTCTTTTTCATGACATGCCACAGGCCAGCAGGGAGCCCATCCGAGGGCTGCCAAGTGGGGCCGGGGCATGCTCCCATTTCTGAATTATACTGTGATAAATCAGCCCTGTCCTCGGCTGGGGACGGCCGTACCGCACAGAAATATAAATTCAGCAGAGGAGTTTGCTGGGCTTGCAGTGACCTCTAGTGACAACACAGGGGACCAGGGCCTCCAGCTGCCAGTGGCCTGAGAGGGCACGTCTGGGTCCATCCACCGGGGCTGGGTGGTTTACAGCAGCTCACCACAGTTTTCGGCAGAGCTGTGAATGTCAGTCCACGGTACCGGGAAGCAAGGCCACTGACTGATGAGGGTCTGACTGCTTGGTAGATGGCTGCAGTGGGTCTCAGGTGTCCCAAATTCTGTACACCTCCCTGCTAAATTGCTTGTCCTCCCCAGCCCACCAGTGCAGTGATGATCTTAATTTTCTGCAGCATCTGTTCTTCCTGTCCATCTCATTCTCCCTTCTGTCCCTAAATTTGATAACTCGCTTCCTTCTACTGCCCCATTCCTTCATGGCTTCTGACCACTGCCAGTCTACCCAGATCCTGAGTACTTCATCTCTGCCTCTGACCTCTGCATCCCCTCCTCACCCCTGGCTCTTTTGCAGGGCCTAAAAGTCCTTTCCAGAGCTGGGATACAAAGGGCTGGGCTTCTGGTTTCTTTGCCATGAAGCTTCTTGCTGAACCACATAGTAGGTCATCCTCTGTGTCATGCACATGAAGCATCTCCTGCTTCTAATGTGGTTCAAAAACAGAACTCTGTAATAAACATGCACAAGCTGTGTTGAGGTTGTCTTTTACTTCTCCAGATCTGTAAATGACAATGGTGAAAACTTGGAATGCAGTCCTGGGAGCTGCTAAACGTACCTCCAAAATGCTTAGCAGACTCAGCTTTTAGGGACACCACAAGAACTCATGGGCTGTCAGCAGTTCCCAGGGAGCCCTGCATTCCCCAGGAGCATGGGGGAAACCTGTCATGGCTGCAGTGTGAGAAGCACATGGAAGCCTCTTCCACAGCCCCCGCTGCTGCATGCTGAGCCCATCCCTCACCCCATGCCCACAGCAGCACCCTTTGCTCTCTTGGCTAAGCAGCCCTGGCATTGTGGTTTCTGGGCTCTGATAACAAGACAGTGCCTCATTTGGTTGATACTCCTATCTCACACAACCATGCATTCCCCCATCCTCCCAAAGACCTAGGAAGTGCTTTTACTCACTGAATTACAGCTCAGTTACACCAGCTCCATGTTATCATCAGGGCAAGGCCCAAAAAGTTCTGCAGTGCACACAACAATGAAACAAACCTTTTATTCTGGTAGTTGCTTCCAGAGAAAGAAATAATCTATGATGCTCCATAAAGCTCTGCATAAAAAGTCCAATCCATCTGTGAACTCCAAAAGCTAGTCTCTGTCCACCTAAATGTATGTATCTGGAAAGTTGACAGAGGCTGGAGCATCCCCAAAGCCCTTTCTTTAGCACTTCTGACTGTGTTATGTTCTCCAGGTCATCTCTATGAGAGTTACCATATTCATAGGACAGAGCTCCACAGCACTGCCTCTTCCCTTAGATAGATCCAGTTCTGTCATCCAAATGCTGATACTGAAATTAGCCTGAGAGATCAGTTGAAGCATCTTGGCTTCTCATAAATCTCTGCTGAGGAGCGTGCTTTCTGTATTTGCCTTGAGGCATCTGCTGTGGATTGACCCCTCTGGTCTCTGGCTAACCTGGTTCACATGAGAAGCCTGAGAGGGGGTGGAATGTAGGAAGGCTGCCAGCTACAGCCTTCCATGCTAGGCTGAGCAGAAAGGCAATCAGGTTTCCTAAGCACTGTAACAGATGACAAGGTGTATATTTATACCACATACCCACGTACTTTGAGTGAATTGTGCAACATGAGATTTGTCATCATGCATCAGATCATAGTGTATCTAATTCAATACTGTGGTGCTGACAATGCTGGGAGAGCTGAGCTGCCTGCAGCGATGCACCTCACCAACTGTGCAACGTGGGAACAGAGGGTCTGCAATTAATATTCCTCCCCAGTTCCTCCAACAATCAACTGGTACCCTGACTGTTCTTATTATCTGAGCAGGCAGAGCTGCAAATATAAATAATCACAAGTCTGGGCAGCCTTCTAATTACAGCTAGTACAACCACAGAATTCATTTCTAGTCTGCCCCCTGGACTGGATATATTTTGAGTGGGATAATATGTCACGTAGATTTCACCTTACTTTCCTCTGTTAAAAGATTCCTGTGCTAGTTGCACCCAGGATGCCAGCAGTGAAGCATTATTCTAGTGCTGGAAGCAGCCTGTAGTTTTTTACATCACTCCTGGCGTCATCTTTGATACCTCCCATGAGCTCCTCATTCCTTGCATGCTTGGTTTTTATTTAGTTTTGTTTGGTTTGGGGTTTTTTTTTTGTATTTTGTTATTGGTGGTGGTGGTTTGGTTTTTCTCTGTTGTCTTTGCTGCAAGGGAATCAAGCCATTCTTCTGCTTTGGGTGTGCTGGCAGTCAGCCACATTCTGTAAATGCAGCAGGTGCTGCTGCCTTTGTGTTCACAGTGCTGTCATCACCCTTTGATCAGGCCAGGAGTCACTTACTTTGCTTGGCTGGTTTGGGCTTCTGCCATTTGCAGAGCAGGGCTCTCCCCTAAGGTGTCTGCAGCGGCTTTGCAACACCCCCAGGAATATGTAGAGATACCTTCAAACCCCTTAATGTGACCAGTTATTGGACTACTTCTTCCCAGCCTACATAGTGTGACTTTCTGATAGAGCAAGAATGTCTCTTGTCCAAAAAGCCCTTGTCCCCTTAGCTGTCCCTCATTCTTAGTGCTTTCTGCAGCTGATTTACTGTAGTCAAATGCCCTGAATAAGTCAGCTGTTGGTCTGTGTCAAACACCTTTCTCCTTGCAGTGACCTGCAGAAAAGAACCAGGGAAAGGGGAATCCTTTTGCTCTGCAGTTGAATTTCTCCTCCCTCTTTCTCCTCTTTCAAAGGCTTCTCTTCCAAGTCCAAGGAAGTCCACTGTGAAGTGCTGGAGTCAGCTGTTGTCCTGGGCCTTGTGAAGCTTGGTCCCTGAAATCCCTGTAATGGCTCTCATAGGAGTGACATGACTTTGTGTCTCACAGTCCATGTGGCACTGGGTCAGTGTCACTTCAGGCTGTGTTGAAGATGATTTTTGAGCAAACATCTGTCATATGACACAACCAATAGTGCTATTTGCTCCTACCCTTTTCTGCTTCCTTATGTTTTGTAATTGATCCATATTTGTTGGCATCTGTTTTTCTGTTTGATATGTTCTGTCTTGGTGGTGCCAAATGTAAATTGGTGCCTGTGTGCCCATAATGTAACAGGATTCAGAAGATGGTGGCAGGAGCTGCTCGGTGTGGAGCAAAGACTGTCTCATTTGCAATGAATTATGCTTCACGGACCAGTTAACTAGGTTTATCAGATGCCAGGGGACTCTGACTTTTTCCACCTGTAGGTTAGGGTACTGATCCTTCAGTAGCCCAAGTGATTTTTTCAGACAAACCAAGCTATCCAGAGGGTCCAGTAGCCTTCATACCCTTTCTAATAGTTTGTGGTGACAGAAATGCTGTTGGAGACCACTGTTCAAAATCTGGGACCATTGCCTATGACCTGGTCATGCTAACAAGGCTGGCATTGCCTTGTCATCCAGTGAGGTATCACATTGTCACATGTGCACCGTGCTAGGAACAGGACACAGATACCAGCCCAGCAGTGGGTGTGCTCCTGCAAGGCTCACTGGCCAACTTCCCTCAGAGCTCCCCCCTCAGTGGGTGGCTGATGTCTCATTGCCAGTGTTAGCCTTGTCCACAGTGGCCAGATGGTCTTTGGTTACCCTGCACTTCCAGGAGTGCCGGGAACATGAGGAACAGCAGGAATCAGTGGCCACAGGACTAAGCAGTGCCCACAGCACCAAGCCTGGCAGAGTTCAAGAAGCGTTTGGACAATGCTCTCAGGCACGTGGTGTGATTCTTGGAATGGCCTGTGCAGGGCCAGGAGTTGGACTTGAAGATCCAGACTGCTTCTTTCCAACTCAGCATATTCTATAATCTGTGACTCCTGGAACTTCCTGAGACCAAGACAAGTGTCCACCCACAGCACACTGTGAGCCCTTCCCAGACCCTGCAATAAGAGGTCTCCCTCTGGTAAAACTTCAGCTCCTGAAGATTCATGTCACCATTCTACCCTCAATTAGCATGTCTTAGCTCTCCCTGCAGTAGATTAATGGATAAAGAAAAATTTCCTACACAGCTGATTCTTGCTAGATCTTACCTCACAGCTCACAGGATTGTGCCCCAAGTTTTCTGAGATCTGCCAGTGTCCTGGGTTTTCGACTCTTTGCTCAAGCTCTAGAACTGCAGAGGTGTTTGGCCAGACAACACTAGAGAGGTAACACCTATACCAACTCATGAGACCAGGCAAACACCTTGGTGATTTTGCTTCAGGACAGATGAGACTCTGCCAGAGTGAGAACGTATGTTTCCAGCTTTCCTGGGTGTGAGGCAAAGCCTGGCACTGAGACTGAGTGATACCACTGCTCACACTGTCTGCCTGAGCTTGCAGGCAGCCTGAAACAGGAGCTCTGAGAGTTGCTCTGCTTCCTCCTTCCCTCCAGAACAGGAAATCTCATATACTGGTATGCAAGAGAACATGGTAGTTCTGCATTGTCTGAAAGGGTTGGGCTGAGATTCAGTAAGAACAGCAAGTACTTCTGCTAACAAATCTCTGAAATACGAATGGGAAAAAAAACCCCAGCAAAACTCTTTATTAGAAAGGAAATCAGATTTTATTTTTATACCCACAAAGTTAAAAATATGCATTTCAAAATATTTACAATGACTATATATGAAATAACCTTTGTTAATGAAACACCAACATACAGTACTAGAATACGTCCACCAAATTTATAAAGTCTATATAAGAAGAAAATGTAACAGAAAGAGAGAGAGAGGTAAAGAGCATCCATGCACAATCTGTAAATACTCTCTACCTTTTAGTTGTGAATGGAGTCACAGGAAATTTTGACCTCGTCTCTTGCAAATGCCTCTTGTGACTGAGATTCTTCAAACTAACAGAAATTTGTGGGTTGCAGCAGTACCAGTGCCTAACTTTCCTGTGCCAGCCTTTCACATGGGGACCTTGTGTTACAGAGTGGAATCAGAATCTCTCAGCAACCCTGGGAGGTAGCTAGTTTTATGGAAGGATTTGGCAGATGAAAAGCACCGGGTTAAGTGGCTGGCCTAATGTTGTGCAGCAAGGAGCAAAACTCACAAGCGCTACTTCCTCTCTCCAAATCTCTCATTAGGGAATAACTTTCCTCTGCTAACCATTATCTACTTTTGAGATGAGCTTTGTCACAAGGTGGGGCACTCAATTAATATCATCTACCAGCTGATGATGTGGGAAAAAAGCCCTGCCTACACATAAGGACTTGTCTCAGTAAGGATCTGCGATGTAGCAGTGCTGCTACCATGCTCTGGAGTTGAACAGAAGATTATTTTAGTGTAGACACATATCCAGGTGGTTCCCTCCCTGCGTGTGTACCACTGAGCAACTGCACCCTCTGTAATTAAGAACCTCTGTATATCTACCCCTATTCTCTCTCTCTCTCTCTCTCTCTCTCTCTCTCCATCATCCATGCCTGTATATTTGCCATTCCTACTTGTATCTTATTCAATCATGGGAATATCAAATAGAAAACAGAACAGCAAAAAAATTTGCTGCCTTATTTTTGTAGATATTTTAATACAAAATTAATCCAATTTCTTTTTTTTCTCAATTTAATATCTTTATCGTTCACTTATGTGCATATATATATATATATATATATTTTAAAATGTAACAAAAGGCCCATCCCATTTGTTTCAATGGACAAATAAAGGGGTCATAATCCTCACTGCCCAACTCACAAGGCACACTCAAATGTAAGTGAGAAGGGCTCTAGGAAGAGAAAAAGATATAGTCCTTGTTTATGTGGTGCCCTTTAATCATCACTGCTGAGCTTGAAGCTTTGTGAAGGTATGGCACAACTTTGCAGAAAAGAAGAAGAGCTGCCTGGGTCACTTGCAGATTTCTAGCCCCAGAAGTGCTAGATCAGTAGGAGTTGTTTCTCCCTCTCTTTGGAGGGAAGAAGTTTCTGAGCATTCTAGCTTTGTTAGTGATTTTTCTGTGGTGGCAATGGTGATGATGGTGGCTATTTTTGTCTATTGGCCCAACAGTTCTCTCAGCAGAGTAATTCTTCCCCACTCCCAGTAGCCAACCCTCTCCCCTGGACACCCATCAGCCTTATTTTTTCCTAAGAACAAGGTAGAGGATGCCAATGATGAAACTGAAGCAAAAGCAGATCCAGGCCAATATGAAGCAGTAGCCGTGGTGAGGATTTGTGGAGAACGCCACTGTGCTTGTGAACCGAGCTGTGTAAATGGAGACTGCAATCAGAATGCACATCCCTGTGGGAAGGAAGAGGGAAAAGAGAGTTGGAAAACGCACAGAAACCAGCATTGCCGCAAGACTTCTGAAGTGCTGCTGTCCCCTGAGATTGTAAAGCATGTCTTGTGCCATATGAGAGAGGAGCTGCTGCCCATTAGGCTTATTTGTGGAGGATTTCTTTTGCAGCTGTGATGACATAAGACACTTGGGGCTTGTTTAGTGGGTGCCATGAGGAATAAACCTTTGTTAGGAGAAAATCAGTAATAAGATCTGACGACAGTTTGGTGCCACGTATTGAATCCCATGTGCAGTAGCTAACTGTTTATTCCCCTGCTCCCCCAAAACACTTGAATCCTTTTTGTTGTCTTTCAAAGGTATTTTGCAACACCCACTGGGATTTCCTAATGAAAATCTGGAAATACTTTCATTGTATACAGCCAAAAAAATCCCAACCCAACACTTTCCAATTTCCCGGTGCCTTGTTTTGTAACAAAAACTGGGCCACTGGAAACATTTAGCTGGCTGACAACTTCCCCTGGTGACCATTTGTGGCTACTTGTGTTCACAGAGGCAGTGGGACACGCAGGGAGCCAGGCACGGTGCGCAGGTGCATACTCACAGCAAACCAGCATGACGGCTCCGGTCATGTAGAAACGTTTGCCTTTCTCCAGGGTGAACAGCTGGATAATGAACAGGACGAGCGCCACAACGGAGAAAATGATCGAGAGGATCATAAAGGCTTGCACGGCTTTGAGGGAAGCTGTCAAAACACAGAGAATAGATTGGAGAAGGTCAGGACTCGGTCTCGGCAGTGCTCATCAATGTCCTGCGATTCACCACGACGAAAATGCGGCTGTAACTTACCCTCATCTTCACTGCTAACTGGCAGCTGAGTGCAGGTCCTGTTGCACAGCAGCCAGAGTCCCGTTGAGATCCTTGCGTAGTTGGAAGAACCCACCATCCAAACCTGAAACAGGATAGAACAGTTGTGCCTTGGGGCGGGAAAGCTTCTTTGCTCTTCTGTCTGACTAAACCGTGAAGCGAGCACCAGTAGCCCAACTGCCCGGAAAGGTGGGCGCCGGACAGGTGGGACACGGCACCTGTCATGGCAGGAGTCATTTGGTCTGGGCAAAACACCGTGAAGTCTGCTCCAATCATCGTGGAGAAATCTCCCGGGTCATCCTGGCCTCTCCCTGTGCCCGGCGGCGGGGGGTCCCGGCTGGCCAGGCGGGTGCGAGGGGACCCCGCAATGCCCTCCGAGGGCGGGCGGGGGTGCGGGCACCCGGGCGGCGCCACCAGGGGTCCCCCTCGGCCCGGAGCTCCCGGGGCCCCGCCGCGCCCCTTGGCGGGGGACGCGCCCGGGTGGGAGCCGCCTGGAACTGCTGAGCCAGGCACCGCTGAGCCGGGCACTGCTGAGCTCCCCGGCCCCAGGAACGGCGCTGAGGTGCTGCTGGCTCGGGGGTCCGGGCAGGTGACAGACAGAGGCTGCCTGCTGTACCATCGCCACCGCCTTCCTGCTCCCTGAGCCACACATCACTGCTTCCTCACTCCCCATGGCTCCGAGTGGATGCTCCTCACCCTCGCCTGAGCACCCACCCTCCCGGTCTGGGCTGTATCTAAGGCCGGCTGCTGCTGCGGGAGGGGACAGCCATGCCTCGTCCAGGGCAGTCTACTTACGTTGGCAATGGTGGAGACAAAGAGCATGATGACAGTGGCGATGTGAACCACAAAGATACCAGCCAGTAGCACCAACATCTTGGGTGTCTTCTAGGTGGTGTCACCAACCAGAGAGCTCTGAGGGAGAGCAAGAACAGAGGGAGGATGTGAAGGGAAGAACTGAGTCAAAGAACAGCATTACCATAAGATTTGTTTACATGCAAAAACCCAGGCCAATCTTAGGTTCACGCTGGAAATGTGGAATTGCCAAATAATAATAATAAAACAAGGCAACTAAAAACTTCATCAAAATCTGCTCAAGAGGTTAAACAGAGCCTGAAGATTAAGGAGCCAATATGGGAGGAGATGTAGAGCATGGGTAGATAACTTGGGGGCATTTTAAAAATAGCCTGAATATATACACAGGTTGCTTGAATTGATGTGTGTTAATGTAAAGTAAAAATGCCATACTCCAGGCATACTTTCTAGAAAGAGGAGGTTTTGCCCATGGGATTCAGAGAGGTCGGGAAAAATTCTTCTCTTCCCATTCTCCTCCGGTGTCTCAGCCTCTTCCATCTATTCTGGGTCACAGACAATGGTATGGAATGGGGGACTGTAGGCTCCTTGGTGCCTCAGCTGTTGAGTACTTGTGGAGAGTGAGCCAGAGGGGTGGCAATTACTCCATAGACCACTCCTTCAAGTGAAGGGGATAGTACAGAAATGCCATGAGGTTTTTTGGAGCTGGGGGAGATGCCCAGGTTTGCAATGAAGACTGCCTGCTTCCCTTTTAAAACTTGAGGCATGCAGGTCACTTTATTAATCCAGTAAGATTCTCCTGTAATGCAAATTCCTCTTTGGTTTGTTTTGGTTCTTTTTGCCTCCGTACCCTGCAAACTTTTACTTTTTTTTAAGATTTCCTGTCTTTGATGAACATGTGATTGGAAAGAGAGAGGGGAATGTGCTTCAGAAAGCTTGCATGACACGGTTTGTCAAGACTGATGGCTTCCCCCCTGAAAATGTGAAATACAAGGAACAAATCTAAGCTGTGAGAAGGAGTGCAGACAACTCACACAAATCAAGTGAGTATATTTCAGGCAGAAGCATTTACTGAGTCCACTCTGTGGCCAGTAAACTTCCTAGAAAGTTTGACAGGCCGTGCTGCTCTTTCACTCAGAAGTGGTACTGAAGAGCAGTATCAGCATGTGATTAATGCTAGCTGTCAAGTTATTTTGGTCCAGGTGACTCAGGTAGGGTCTGACGCTGTCACCATTTGTACAGGGTGTGGCAACACTGTCATGAAACAACACACTTATACTTTATGATGTCTTTCAGTCAAACTGTGACAAAAGGCTTTGTAAAGTCCCATTCATGTGTCTTTTTCACTTAATGACTCCACCCACTCCACTACTGTCTTTCCTCTCCCTGTGGCCATGAGTGGGAGTGTGTTCCTGTAAAATGCTGCAGCTGTTGCTGGCACTGCTTTGTATACAGTTTCCCAAACCACAGTGGGTAGGCAGGGCCTCTCCATCAGTGGCACTTTGACCAGTTCAGCTTTAGCTGGTGACCAGGAAGAATTCCTTGAGTTTAGGATCTCAAGGAACCAGTTCTGTCAGGTCACTGCTCCCACCCAAACAAGGCAACTCTTTAGTAAGACAAATTAGGTTTGGTGACTAGTCCCATCTCCTCAGCAAATTGTGTCTACTCTAAGGTTTCCTTCAGCTGGAGAGCTCTCTGGAGATGTTAAGCCCTGACTTGCTGAATGTGGGCCAGGTTTGCTTGTCTGCTTTGGGGTGTCTTGGCAAACTCATGCTCTAGAGCTTGGTCTGTCTGGATGGCCTGGTCACTGTGACCTCTCTTGTCACAGTGCCTCCCTTAGTGATGATCTTGGAGAAAGCACAGCCTTCTTAGGACTTTTCCTCTGACTGTAGAGACAGACACTTATGATTTCAGCACTGCTAAAATTCAGGTTCTCAACAGTATATGCAGGCTACCACATGAACATACTTAACCTAAGAGTTAAACCCCTTCTTTCCATTGTAAAAAGAACAAGGGTTTCAAAATGCTGGATGGCAACTGATACAGATATCAGCACTGCAACTCAAACTGAGAAACTACTGCTGTTGCCATGACTAAGTGACAAATCTGCAGCAAACTCTTGAGTCTAATCTTTCTGTCCCTTTGACTACTTCTCTTTTTTTTTTTTTTTTTTTTTTTTTTTTTTTTTTTTTTTGTTACCTTGGTTCTTACACAAACTTTAACAAGTGCTTTTGACACTATAGGGTGGTGGCAAGCATAAACCAAACTCTGACAAACTTGCCTGCTCTGAAATTTGCCTTTACTAAACAGTGGCTAAACTTTCTTAGATGGATGTATTTTTCCATGGCCTCTTTAAAATCTCATTCCACACTTTTTTTTTCCTTATTTTTTTTTAGGACCTTCAAACAAAGCTTTCTACTTGAAAGATTAAAAACCTACTTTCATGACATCCTAAGGACTAGAACAGTCTTTTTGCATGCATCTTTTGTTTGCATTCAGAAATGAAAATGAGGGATAAACGTTACTTTACAATGCAAAAAAAATCCTCCAAAATCATGACCCCCCCACTCAGGACTTTGACCAATACTCTAAGAAAAAACTGAAATCCTTTATTCCCTTTGCTTTTTCTGCCTATTTTAACACTGCAGGAGAGCAGTGTTAGTTCAGGTGCTTTCAGTGCACCTACTTCCTGAGAACGTCAGCACCTCTCCCTGAACACACAGGCTATCAAATGCAAACTCCCCCAGGGGATATGTGCTCACAGCTTAGTTTTGATTCTTTGTGAGTGAAAGCACAAGCCTCCCTCTGTATTCATTTGCTCTCCCCTTTCTTCATCTCTCTCTGCCTGTTAAATAAAACACGAGAGAACAATCCCAGAGGAGCCATGGGTGAAGGAACGGCACTGAAATAGATTCACTTCTGTCTCTGATGCTGTGGCGTGGACATTTCCTCCCATTAGACAGAGAAACTGGCAGAGCGTCAGGGACTGACAGGATACCGTTTCCATTTGTTAAGTGTGAGACATCTTTCTCCACTACAGGGTGGGGTCACATTGCTGGAGCAATAGGACAGAATTGCATGCAAATGCCTTTTCTTCCATTCCCCTACCTAAACTGCAGCTGCATTTGGAGTTCCTCAGGCTCTTCTTGGGCTATGAGTCAGTCTCAGCCTTCCTAGAGCTGCCAGTTTTTTCCACTGACTCACCCCAAAGCTCTCAAACACCACAATAATTTAACCCTGAAAGATTAAGTGCTCAGGACACTGTCAGTTTTAGGACTGCTTCTCAAGAACCAGTCAAGCAAATAATTTGTGAGTGTTCCCCAAGCATCCTTCAGAGGGGAGACCCCAACTGAGACAAGGAAAAAAGCAATGAGACATAACAGAAGAAGGACTACTGAGGTCGGGCAGGCTGGTGGGGAAGTGAAGGTCATGCATGTGCTGAACAGCCTGCATGAGTCAAGGGAAGATCTTGTGCTGATAACAGCGGACTTTCCTTTTCATGAGGTGATGGATGAAGAGAAATAACAAGCCACACCAACAGTAGGCATGAATAAGAATCACCATAGAAGCCTACAGTACAAAAACCTTGCAGATAAGCATGGCAGACTCTTAGCTGTGTAGAGACTATTTCTCTGACCATGCAGGAGTACACGTTCTGGGGAACAACACACAGCTCTGCTGCACCCCAGTTCAAGCTCAAGCAGGCTGGTACTATCTACTGCCTAAAACAAAGACAAAGTCTTCTCATGCAGGCAGATTGTTGCCACCTCTATCACCCCTCTGCCTACTTAAGTGTTTTGGATCTTTCTGTCTGAGGGCAATACAGAGAAGTGAGTCCTTGCCCCGGTTTGCTTCTTAGCAAAGGATCAGGATGGAATGTGTAGTGCCACTTGGAGATATGATAAAGGCCAGTGGTATAGCTCCTCAAATACAGGGAGTGAGTTACTCAAGAGGGTAAAAGCCAGATTAGGTGGAGGTCCTTTGCCTCTGTCAGAAAGTGCATTGCAGTGAAAGGACTAGAGGGTAAGTGTACAGGATGTTTCTGCAGGAACAATGGGGTTGTTTCAGGTGAAAAGTCAGGGCACTCTCAACTAAATTTGAAATATTTCAGATCTCAAGTATTCCTTAATGGATGTAGCTCATCTGACTTCCATTTCCATCTTCCTCTCTGAACTGAGGTCCCTGCTTGGGACTGCCTCTCCCAGGCTGAGTTGGTGAGGTGTACTGTCAGAGATGCTGGCTGAGGTGAGAACCCAGTCAATATCCTGTAGCTCCCTAGAGTTTCCAGGGAGAAGAAGACATGCAACTGCCTGTGCACACTGGTGACCTCTGACTCCTTTCAAAGTGAATTTTTCAGCAGAGGACTCTTTAGTTTGATACATTAGATTCCTCAACAATGGAAAGATGGCTTTTTGGGGAAAAAACAAATGCCTTTAGTTAGAATGTCAACGAAAATCTCCATAGATTGAAAACAACTAACACAAAAGAAATTCTGCCTTTCCCAGCTGCCCCTACAAAATATAAGGAAGGCAGTAGTAAGTCAGACCAGTGGTCTGACTCTCCCAGTCTTCTGATGGGGACAGTAGGAGGTCCAATATTTAGAGAAAGCATGTGCACTTGGCCACTGTCTGAGGGGCACAGAATCACTGCAGGAATACTGGTGGTTCAAATCAGGGCCAAGGCCACTTGGAAACGAAGGATAAAACTGGACAGTAATGTACAGAAAATAAAAACTGTCTGGTATTGTTTGAGACAGCCACAAGCTTCCACCTCCGTTACCAGTGCATTCCTCAGTGCAAAGCCAACCCACAAACAGCAATGCTGCCATGTTGCTACCAGTAAGGGAAACCTCAATGTGGGATAAAACCTTCTGCAGAATTTGTACACATGCCTTTTCACTGATCTGAGACCATCGCTGCATCTTAGACCTGCTACAACTGCACACCTCGTCCTTGTGTGGGCCATGAGCACCAGTCCTCACTGAGCCCAGAGCCATTTCTCAGGATTCAAAGATGTGAATATCTCTCGGATATTTCAGTGCCATGATGACTTTGGACATGTCACATCCTTACTGGAAAGCTCATGACAACTTTAAACAACAGGGAAGAATCCTTTTGCTTCCACCCTTTGCCCTGTCTCTTGCTTCAGATCCTGATGAATCCAGAGTCCTTGCTGACTCCAGTCTTTTCCAAACTACTGTATGTAAGCATTGCTGTTGACAGCCTGGTTTTGACAGACCAGCCTGACTCAATTTACAAGTCAGATGCTTTTTATAGACTCGTTGATGAGTAGGCTGGTGCCTCTGGAAAGAGATTTCACGTGTGTGGGAGAAGGGCTGGGCAGGAGGCGTGCGTGGGCACACGGAGACCTTGGAGCCTCTGGCGTATGGCCCTGAGATCTCACCTGCATATGGGTAATGGCTGTGGTGACCACATGGGCCACAGCAAGGCTGTAAAACCAGCAGGTTGATGTCAACCAAAAGGAAAGTGCTGACCAGCCTGAGGGGCTACAGCTGAAAATAAGTTAAAGTAAATGGAAGATTTTGTCTGGTTCTTGTGAATCATTTCCTGGTGGAATGGATCAATTCCACTCTCTCTCCAAGAGATCAGTGGAATTGCCTTCCCAAGGGAGTAGTGAAACACCAGCATGTGAAAAATTTCTTATGGGATCTGACAAATTCCTCAAGAATCCACCCTTGCTGATGAACCTCCACTCACTGAGAGCTGCAGAGGGGAGTCACAAAAGATGACACATAAGGGTTTTCCAGCTCTCATGCTCATGATTCATATAAGAGTGGGGAAATATCAGAATTCCTAGGGCAGACAGTGAGAAATTGGCATTTTCTCCAGAAGAAACCACCCTTGAGTGCTCAGCCATGTGACAACATCAACTGAAACTCCCAATGCTCGCTTGGTAGTGGGAAAGGGAAGAGACAGCTGCCTGGGGCCTGGCAGGCAGCCAGCAGGCGCTGCTGGAGGAAAACACTGTCACTCCTCACCCTAGGCATGCCAAGGAAGGGCTGGGACTGATGGGCAGCAAGCAAGAGCGAGGGTGGGGAAGGGAACCCCGGAGCTAAGGGAGGCTCAGAAGGGTTCCTCTGCTCCTCCAAAGGCGCCAGGCAGAGCACTCTCACCCCTCAGAGTGCTGGGTGGTCCCTGGGTGGGTTAATTAGACCCTGAATGTTGGCAGAAGTTCCAGCAAGATTCTGAGATACACGAGAAAGATTTGTGGGAGGACCGACAGTCTGGGCGCGGACGTGTTGTGTGTAGGGTGTGCATCTGCAGCTCCGTGCGGCTCCCCCCATGAATGGGAGTGTGCATCTGTGGGATCCCTGTGAACTCTGGGTGTGTGTCTGTGTGTGTCTGTCTGTCTGTCTGTGTGTGCACAGCCTCTTCATGGGTGCACAGCCTCTTCATGGGTGCACAGATCAACTACCTGTGCCACACTGGCAGTGCCCACGTGGGAGAAACTATCTGACAGCTCTGACAGGAAAGCTCAGGTTACAGAGTGGCATGAGCCAAAGTACACAGATCGATGCTGGTGGGACTTCCTGCTTTTCCTCTTTGCAACAGCGCTTAGACAGAGGTTGAAGGACTGTGAAGCCCACATCAGCTGTGCTTTTGGCTGCATTCTTGGATTAAAACTGTAGTCCTGTGATTTGCACAGACAGTCTTGTGTAGCTATTCCTTTTTTTCTTCTCCAAAGGAGGGTAACTCGAAAAAAGAAGTTGTATCTTACAGCGTGTGTGTCTCTCAAAACTGCAAAATCTCTGAACACGCAAGTGCAGCCCGTGAGACACTGAGGAAGGTGTGATGGGGGCATCTAAAGAGTCTGAGCTTTTGGGTCAGTTTTCTTTCAGGATGCCTTTGCTACTGCAAGCCATCTTGTAAAAGACTGTGCATGATCCAAATACAAAATTGTGTGAAAGCTCCTTCTTTCAACCAAAGCGCACAAGTGATGAACTGGGGGGAGCGTGCGTATAAAGCAGACACAGGAGGATGCTGTGCAGCCCGGACCTGGTCAGTGCTCCCTGCAGGGTGGGATAAAGGTGGTTGTGGTATAAAATACCCCATCTGGCTTTCAGAGGGCTCCTTACACCTGTGCTCAGTAGGGTATAAGCTGGTTCGTGTTCCGTGTGGCTTTGGAGACATCAGGGGCTCCCCTGCTGAGGGCACGGCACGCTGGCCCAGCTGCAGGCACTGGAGGCAGCGGGCAGGCAGGCTGGCTCAGCTGCCCAAGCTGTCACAGCCAGGGGATGTGCCCAGCTCTCCTTCAGCAGTGGCCCACATTCCTGGAGCTGGTCTTCAGCAATCCTCTGACCAGCCTGCTCCAGCCTCTCAGCATTTTGTAGCTCTCCCCTCTTGCTCCCAAGGCTCTCACTATCTTTCCCAGAGGCTTGCTGGAGCCAATACAGGGAAGATATCTCTCTGGAATGAAAAGAATGTGGACAATGGACCCAGTCCTGGAGGTTGCTTTCACAACTCCCCTCCTTCAGCAGACTCTGCCCTGAGAGGGCAAAAGGACAACAAAGGTCCTCACCCTGGATTTCCTCAAATACAAACACATATTGCCAGGTGGCCTCACATCACAAGAGCTGAGCCTTCATCATGAGTCACTGTTCACCTGTGTCAGCCACCCCAGTGCTCAGGGTTCTGTGCATTTCCTGCAGGACTGGGGATGACCCAGCCCAGATCTGTCCCTGGGCTCTCCTCATGGGTGTCTCCCCATGCCTCTGCTACAGGCTTGTTTTCACAGGGTAAAGGGGATAGATCTCAATTATGATCTTGGCAAACTTGTCACTCCCTTGGGCAATGTGGGTTTTGGAGCTGAGTTGTCCTAACCTGTCCCTCCTTTCTATGACAAGGCATGGGCTATATTTGGTCCAGCCAAGAGAGCACCTTCCATATACCCTCTGCCCTCCTGAAAACAGCTCAGGAGGAGCAGGATGCGTGAAGCTGCAAATTTGGCCAGAGTTTCCTTTGTTCACTGTCAAGCTGTTCTAGCTAAAGAGGTACTTTCCAAAACTCTCCCAGCAGGGTTTGAAGAAATCACACTCCAGATGGCAGCCCCGAGATGTGCTGCTTTGCTGCTCTCCCTGCAGTGTAATGGCAGAAAGCAGCTTAAGAGGCACTCCAGATTCCCTCTGGGCAGTTTATACAGGGAACTGCTGTTTCACCCTGTGTCACGCTGTGGGATGATTGGGTATGGACTGACCCTGACAGGATCAATACAGGCATAATTGAGATGTGCTTCAGCACATTTGTTCACTGCCCCTGTTGAAATGACTATGAGTTAGTTATCAATCCTGGCAGGGCCATGGAGAAGAGCCTCCTTTTCTGTGAATGCTGCTGTGCCTCAGCAGAAAAGACCGATGAAGTATTAAACATCCATCTCCAGATGTGAAGATTGGAAATCCCCTTCCTCACCCTCCCTTTTAGAGGAGCAGAAGAGCAGCTCCCTGCCTTGAAGGAAGGGAGGGTAAATAAATAGTTGTTTAGTTTTATCTCATTAATTTTTTGTTGGAAAACAGAAGGAAGGAAAAAAATTAGGAGTGCCATGCCTTGCAGCCTGCCTTATGTTGTGCTGGGTGACAGTGCTGTCACTTCCCTATTGAAAGGTACAGGCACAGGAACCTGCTAAGATCAAAGGGGTCTAGTAGTGTTATTTCTGCCTTACAGGGCATCTGAGGGCAAATTCCAGCCCAGCATCAGGGAGCACTCCTCCTTTGCCATCCACGCAGCACTCAGCGAAGGGAGCGCTAAGTGACCTGGGGGGTGAGCAAGGGGAAACATGCCATGGCAGGGGGGTCCCAGCAGCCAGCTGGGGATTAAGGGCTCCAGGAAGCCCCATGGGAGCAGGCAGGGCTAAGGAAGCAGGCTCCCTCCTGCTTTTGCTTGCTCTGAGGAAACAGAAGCAGGCACAGGCTGAGTGCCATGTAGGTGCCTTGCGGCTGGGAGGGTGACGAATAGAGAGAAGGATTAGTGCTTGCAGCAAATCTCCCCAGTCTCATTATAAGCAAGGCCCTGAGGTGGCTCTTTTACCAAAAACATGCTATTATCAGCAAATCTCCCAGAACTGTTTCAAAATACAACCTCTGCTCCACCCCAGACCACCAAACAGTAATTCCTGCGTGCACTCGCACCGCTCCCACACAGCAAAACTGAAAGACCACCGGCTAGGCCAGAAGGGCAGGTTTTCCAAGCCCAGGGCTCTGTGTCCTCAGCAGCAGGGTCTTACTGGGGGAGCACTAGCAGCCCTGCAGCCGAGGCACCCACTCCCAAGCTTGGTGCTTCTCCACAAGATCCCACATCAGTCACTCCTGCATGACTGTGTCCTTGGGTGTGGCTGGGCTCCCCAGCTGTCAGAGGTATCCCTGGGGATGGCATGTGCCCAGTGGAGATCCCCGCTCTCACACAGGGGTAGTAGCCAGGATGAATGGCTCAGCCCGTGTGTCACATGTCTGGGTGGTTAGTCATAGCTGGGGGAGCTTCCACAGGAGCCTACTGACAGGAATTCCTCAGGGTGGGTGGGTGAGCACCCCACCAAGACGCTGCATTTCAAGGGGGGCTTCCAGGCACTGCAGGGTTAGTAAGGTACCTCAGTTATGATCCTTTTCCGATGCTAATCCCCACGGGAGCAAAGAGAAATAAGCTGCCTTCAAGCCCTCACTCTCTCAGTGCTCACAGTCCCCAGGGGGACTGGGTGGAGGCATTTGGCTGGCTCAAACCCCTGTTATCATAGGAAGAGTAGCTAAGGGCTCCAGGTTTTCACACTCTTCATGCCCACCTCCCTTGAGTGTTTGCTCAGAAAAGAATCCCACTACATCCAGAAATGTCAAGTGGGCAGTTCCTGGGCAAATCTGCTCTCAGAGGTGCCTTGAGGAATTCAAAGCTTCTGAGTGAAAGTTGTTCTGTGGCCACAGCATTTTTTTAAATATCAGTATGATTTAATTGTTAATCGTATTAAATGACAAGTTCCAAAAATGCCTTCTTCCCATCCCAGTTTCTGATGCCCTGGAAACACTCGCTGCCTCAGTCAGTTTCCCCATCACTCCAACACATTTATTTCTTAGTCAGTAGGCACCACTGCGTAACTGAATTACAAACAACAGGGCCAGAGGAGACTTAAAAATTCACAAAATCCATTCTTTTTTCAAAAAGTTACAGTCAGCTCAGCTTCTAGTTCATTCATATAGTAATTATGCACAGTCCCAGCCTGGGCCCCACCCATTCCTGGCTGTATTGGGCTAAATACTGTTCAGTCTCTTTCCAACCCTTGAAACTGTGCAGGGGCGGGCTGAGTTCCTGCAACAGGAACCAGTGTGGTGCCAACAAACTGGCTTTGCTGCACTCCCTTTCGCAGACCTCAAAAATAGCTCGGATTTGACCGCAGGATGCAAACCACAGCAGACAGACGAAACAAGAGAAATGGTGAAGAAGAGGAGGGAAAGAAAGAGGGGGTGGTTGCGTAGAGAAAAGGCAGGTGAAGAGGGAGAATTGCCAGTCTCTGCAATCCCACATTTCCCATCGGTGTGTCTATCTGCTTGACACACCCTTCCAGCAGAGCATGGTGCTCCTAGCAATTCCACCCGCTCCCCCACTTTGCCTCGCAGTGCTCCCCACTCCAGTGGCTGTGCTGCCACAGAAGGTGTAACACAAATTTCCCTGAGCCCTTCCCCTGGCTCTGCTCAGAACTGGGGCTTGGCTTCAGCCTCAGGAGCCAGAACCCCTGGAAAAAGAGAGATTGTCTCCGTTGTACTCCAGCGTCTGCACCTTTGGGACCTCTCAGCCTTCACTTGGAATGATTGCTCTTGTTTTAAATTAGAGCTTGGCAAACTAATTATGGAGGGGAAGGAGACAAGCAGAAGTATTTGAGCGCCAGAAAAACTGAGCCTGAAGCCCTAATTCCAAGCAGGCATTTTTCCACTTTTGTCAACAATGCTACTCCAAAAGCACATAGCAGCTCCTGAGCGAGAGCTGGCCCAGGTTGGGCACCCGTGCCTGCACCCTGGCTTCACGTGTCCCGGAGGTGAAAATAACATTGCTGCTGCAACCAGGGCGCCTTGCAGCGCCCCTTTGCCCCGCAAGGCAGCTGGATTTCAAAGCAAAAGATGAAAATTAAGGTGCGTGCCATAGCCAGCTCAAGTGGCAAGATGAAGAGAAGTGAAGGGGCAGAGGAGAAAGGCAGACTGGTGCTGTTAGGAGAGGGGAGCAGCCACTGAGGGAGAGAAGTTGGTGAGGATTCTCAAGGGCAGCTCTTACCGTGTGGGCTGGGGCCGGTGCTGGCACCTGTGGAAGAAGGAGCGTGCTGGGCTGCAGCGCCGGTGTCCCGAGTGCAGAGCTGGAGTGAAGGGGAGTGACCTGGTGCTGGTTTAAGTTTCCTCCGGTGGTGTGGGAGGGTGGTGTCTTTCCACTCTGTTTTAAAGGAGTTACTATGAATCAGACTGCCTTTAAAGAGAAGGGAAAAAAAAAATAAAATTAATGAGCTACGCCCTGTTTTGTTGGCAGGGTGTCAAGAGTCTCTGGGAGGAAACCAGCGATTCAAAGAAATCTGTGCAGGGCTGCCTCTGACTCAGTGTGCAGCACACAGACCGCAGCCTGGAAAAACGGCTGACGCTGATCCAGCTGAGTAAGAGAGGCCCACAACAGCATCTGTTTATAAAACTGAACTTCTGGTTGTCATAAAAAAAAAAAAAAGTATAGTTACAAATGTGGCAACAAGGCTTCAACAATAAGGTCGCTCAAACAAACAGTGGGTTGGCAGGGGGGATCCCGGGGCTGGGTGAGTCACCGCATCCCCTCCCCGGGCTGCATGGAGAGAAGTCCCTGAGGCTGACAGCACGGGGGAGTTCAAATCGGACCTGTGAGGCTGGCATGGCCAAGACTTTTGGGAATATATCAAGGAGTAGAGATGCTCAAAATGCAGCTCTGCTCCGGTGGTGACTCTGGGGTGATTTGGCCAGGTAGTGGTGGTTTGCTTCCACAGAGAGAGCAGGCAGGGAAGAAGAAATAAGGAGCTTGTTATTCACAGTTTTCTGAGGTCAGCATTTCTTGCCATCTTAAAGACTTCTAAAAATAGATCCTTTACATTTGCTGAGAATTGGCTGGTGGAGTTGTCTCGTAGATGCTACAGGCAAGATTGAGTAGGGATGTGCTTGAGATGTGGGTGAAAGGGGAAGAAGTTTGTCAGGAAGCATCTGTGTTAAATACGATCCCATACTGCAATAGAGATGGCAGTCTGCTACTGCAAGGAATCAACCCTGCCTTTGCAAGGCCCAGCAAGAGATAAGCAGATACCGACAAAATACCTGGCAAGGGCCTTTCAAACTTTAATGAGGATGACATTGGATTGCCTTTATTTGAAAAACGAAGCTGGTTCTCTTTGAAATCTATACAGATTAAAAGATTTTACTGGTTTTCAGATGATTCCTTCTGTCGGGTGTTATTGATATGTGTCTGGTCTAATTTTAGACTATAGCAACCTGCTTAGAAAAAGAGCTATGGATGAAACAGCAGCAAAGATGACACATATGGTGGGCAAAGACAATCCTGTGGGAATTTTTCCACTGATGGAAAGTAAAGACAGTCTTTTTCTCCCCAAGGATAAAATAAGCCTAACTGTGTTTAATACCTGTGAATTAGAATGTGCTTCTTGTTGATATATATGAGTACAATATCCAGGATAGGAGTTTATTTGGAAAGGAAAGTTTATTTGCTTTCCCTGCAGTAGAAGCTGGCATTTGCATTGAGCTGCACCGTCCATTTCCCCTGCTCTGTTCCCCTGGCAGAGTTTATTGGAGTGAGGGACGCTCAGCTCCATACAAAATACTAGAGTGCAGGATCTCAAAGCAAACTCTGTTGACCAGAGTTCAGCTGTGGTGAAGTACCCTCTGCCCCAGACCTGTTCACAAGTGACTGCCCACCTGTCAGGGACCAGCTGCCTGCAGTCACAGAAGTGCTTAGTGGGACCCAGCAGACACAGCACCTGTAGCAAAAAGACACACTGGGCAACAGCAGTGGAGCCCCTTCAGAGGCTGGGTATGAAGTGAGCCGTGACTGGCAAAGCACTATTTGTCCTGAGGGAGCAAACTAGTTTTGTACAAACTGCTCTCTGACCTGGGAGGCCGTGGCAGGCAGTGGCCAATATCAGAGGCTTCACAGGGAGGTGGAGGTGTTCTGCAGCATCAGCATCAGCTTCCCCACCGGAGCATTGCTTCCTAGCTCTCCATCTGGAAGTGTTGGTGGCCAGCCAGCAGAGAGAAGAGTAACCAGACAGCCCACACAGGCTGTGACCGTGGCCCTGGAGGAGCGCTGGTACCCTGCCAACTCTGGCTTCATCCCTGCTGCTGGACCTGTCAGGGGTATGAGGGGGGGTAACAGCACGTGTCAAGTGAACAGGAGTGTGGATAGATGCTCCTGTTTGGGAGCAGTGCTGCACGTCAGCAAGATGATGGTTTAAGGAGAGAGTACCCTCTCACACCAGGGTACACTGAGGGCAGGGGAGAGTTCAGCTTCCATTGAGCAGATTAGTAGCTTGTTGAGATACTTCCACCTTTCATGTGGATAGAGAGAAAGGGTAGAAGGGAGATGACTCCTACCAATAGCTTAAGGAAGGAGAAAGTTTCAAGCTGATAAGATAGTTCCCATTTTCTGTAGCTGTTTCTGTGGATGAAGGGTTAGCCCAATAGGTCTTTGCGTGGTGGTGGTGGAGAACCAGCTCTATCCCCTCATCCAGAGAAGAGGCTGGTCTTGCTGTGTGTCTGCAGCAATTTTTTCCTTCGTGGTGCGTGGTTTCCACAAGGCAGGTTGCAATAGAAAACCCGTGACATGAGAAGTCAACATGAGATCAAAAGTCTTAAGCATTCTGCAGGTTTGACACGCTAAGGTTGAATTGCCTAAGATCCCCATGCCATACTTCAGGGTGTCCCTTGACTTAAGCATCACTCCTTTCACAGGCTTTTCTGAACGCCTGCAGTTTGTTAATTGGAGGTGGTCAGGTCAAAGCCATGAGAATTTAAGATGTAAGAATCTGAATTAGCATTTCTATGGGCAATGAGAGGGTGAAGTTTTCCCACGAAGCGCTATGCCTTTGCTGAAGTTCTTCCCAAACAAGCAGCTTGCTGTAACTCTGCTTGTTTTGCCATGCCCCGGACATTTGCAGGCATTACTACTGTCTGTGAACAGTAGCCCTTGGCATTAAAGGTGAGTGTCCACAGTGACATTAGATAAGTACTAAGCCTCTGCAAGCCCAGATCAAAGGAGGATTGGGGGATATGGCTGGGAAATGGGGTGTGAAGTTAGTTTGTTTTCAGAGACTGGGGGTGCCAGCAGAAACAGACCATATGTGATGTCTCTGCACTTTTTGCAGATGCAAGAATCTATGCTTGGAAATGTTCTGTAACTGAATTCCTGTGCTCTCTGGGATGCTCTCAACAGGAATTTACCTATATGCAATTTGGATATGCTTTTGTGGCTAACTATCTGCAAACACATATTGCATATTAAGCCCTCCTCAGTCTAGAGAGCATGTCTTTCTAACTAAAGGGCTCCTCTCTCTTACATGTGCTATTTACTCAGTGCATCATCTTGCTGGCTGGTGGCAGGGCAAATGGAAGTGATGCGATGTTCGCTGCTTCTACACTTGTCAAGACATGGAGAAGGCGGGCTTGAGCCTCAGCTGCTGTGTGGGTTTAAAGAAATAGAAACCAGCAAGTTTCATACTGCTCTGTAGTGGTGTAACTGATGTGTTTGTGTGTGTTGTGGGGTTATCCACGTGATGCAATAATTTGCAGAGACATAGGATAAATCTCAGAGCTGTGTGATAAACTGCATTTGTCACGCCTGACTGTGCAGGGCTTCAAATGTGAGCAGGCATCCACTGGAGAGGAAAGGGCGGTGGTTCCCTTATTTATAGCTTCACTCAGTTTTGAGGAAGCAGATATTGGAAGTCCCACCTCTGTGGTTTTGGTCATTCCTCTAATGTGTCTTGTCATGTTCCTGTCCCTCCAAGGACTGCTAGATGTCCAGTACTTTGGGTGGCTGACTTGGCAAGCTCAATGGTACAAGAAAAGGGTGGATTACAGTCAACACTGAACAGATGTAGCTCTTCCTGTTCACCGTTTGGTTTTTGGGTTGGGTTGTTGTTTTGGGTTTTATGGTTTTGGGTTTTTGTTTTGGTTTTTTTTGTGTGTGTTTGTTTGTTTTGGTTTTTTGGTTTTTTTTTAGTTTTTGGTTTTTTTTTTTTTTTTTTTGTTGTTGTTGTTTTTTGTTTTGTTTTGTTTTGGTTGGTTGGTTTGCTTTGGTTTGGTTTGGTTTTTTTATGTCAGGGATGATTTCTGTCCTAAGTACTCTGCCTGCTTACTGTATGATGAACAAAACCCACAGAAACATCTACATGTGATTTTTCCAGAATCACTGAGGGTTGCCAGACTGAATGATCTTTTGAAAGTGCAAGATAGGTATTGAGTAGAAAATGCACTGGGTTTATAGCATTTGTGCAGGCATGGTTTGTCACAAAGCTTTAACAGGTAAAAATTGGAATAGTTCCCTCCAGGACTTGAGCAGTGTGAGTGGGATCTGTGACAGAATTCCCCACACCTCACTTATCACATCTCAGAAGACTCAAAAATTCCCTTGTTTCTTAACAGAAATAAAAAAATTGATGTGGACATGAGTTAAGGGGATCATTCCTACCATAGTTTCATAGTGATTGGAATTTAGTTTTGTCCTCCCATTTGGAAAGGACTATAACTTTGTTCTTATGTCAGAAAGGGAGGTATCATTCTGCTGTGGGGTGGGTAGACTTGCTCCTGAGACTGTCTGACAATCACATCCTGGTCACTGCAGAAGATTCTGTGGGCTTGGGTGCATGGCAACCCATTTGTAACTGGTGGAGGTGTTTGAATTTTTTCTCAGGGGATGGGTAGCCCAAAGGTGTCTTGGCTTCCTAGGTTGGATGGGATGAACATGATCCTCAGGCTGATGTTCTGAACACATGGAGGAAGCAGCCTGAGCTGGCTGGAGCTAGGAGCAGAGACCCAAACCTGGAAAAATTAACTTTTTTTCTGTGCTCTGGTGTAAAAGAAGGCATGGTGAGAGCCATCCAAAATGTGGTGGTTTCCCCCTGCTTTTATCAGAGCAGGACAACTGCAGTCCCCATCTCATTTTCCCTTACTTTCATCTCCATCTTAGTCTCTTCTTTTTTTTTCCATTGGTAACAGCTCAGCTGAAGGTATTTGCTTATAATGTGCAAATGGTGCCTCTGCTCTGGCAGATGTGTCTGAGCTGTCACTTTCCACAAGAACCTCTCCCACTCCACATCAAAGGGTTGGTGGTTGGTGGTGTTCTCCACCTGCACATGAAGGCCTTTCTTATGCATTCTGGCAGCCAGAGAGGTTTTCTTTATTGCTCTCTCCTGCTCCTGGTTCATTTCTAACTCTGTCTTCTGTGACTGTTGTAGTGTGCACTGCACAGTACTGATTGCTTCACCAACAGGTTTTACCATATTAGTAGAGGAAAAAAAAATCCTACAGGCATCAAGAAATGGCATAAGTTCACAGTGCCTTACTGTTCTTCTTTAATTCAGTGACAACAAAGTGAATTAGCTGCTTGACTGTCCTGCATCCTAGACTGTAACTGTGTTGATTGTCCATAGAAATGGACCTTGGCTAAGAGGCCAAGGCAAGGGCAAGGTGCCATTTGTGCTGTGGTTGACGTTTGATAATGGGACATATTTCTATTTATCTGCTGCTGCCATGTGTTGTATGCATGTGTTAGCTCTACTCAAGGTTTGCTGGACTTTCTTCTTAGAGCAGATGTTGTAAAATCTCCTTTTGCAATCAGATGTAAAGTTTGAAAGGCACATGAAGACTTCTGCACTTGCTTCTCACTCTCCACAGTACCTTGCTGTTTTGAATCTCAGCATGCCTTAAATTAAATAATGTTATAGCGTCACAGGCTCTACAGATGTGCAGGAAGAGTGCTAGCCTGGGAATATAGATGACAGAGACTGAAAGGGACCTGGCATGTTAACAAACCAAGCAGGCAGATCACTTGCACAACTAAATGGAAATAAAAGCCCAGGAAAGTCTTCCTAGTGGTTACCTATACTGGTCTCCCATTGAGGAGAAGGGTTGCACCAAGCTCAATACATAGGAAGAAGAAGGAGACGAAGGAGAAGAAGAGGAAGAAGAAGAAGAAGAAGAAGAAGAAGAAGAAGAAGAAGAAGAAGAAGAAGAAGAAGAAGAAGAAGAAGAAGAAGAAGAAGAAGAAGAAGAAGAAGAAGAAGAAGAAGAAAAAAAAGGAAAGTGTCTCTGGGATGGAAAATGGAAATTGACAAGGTCAGGGCAGGACAGAGAGGGCTGAACACCATGTGTGATGCAGCCAGTAAGGACAACACCTCTGAGCTCCAAGTTCCCGAAGGAAGTGCAGACAGCTGGCAGGAGGCTGGGAAGTCATCTCCTTTCTGTTGCCATTGCATGGAAGAGGGAGGGGAAAATCTCTATGTTTGCTTCTTCATTCCCTGAGGGGGAGAGAGAGGGAAATGATTCCTGTGACTGCAGAGCGATGGTTCCCTTCTGAAAGAGGAAACATCTCCTTGTGTCACACTGCGGGCCAGCTTCCGAGGTCATTTGCAGCAGGACAGAACCAGAACAACTTGAACTGACTTCATGGCAGTTTTTCTGATTAGTGAATCAGGGATTGAAGCAGTGCCACCATGTCAAGAAACTGGTGGTAAGGAGAGAATTTTTGAGGGGGAAAACCTCTCACCACAGCATAAAGACTGAACATTTAACTAAGCTCTCTTTCCTTGCTCCGTGCCCCCTTTGCTTCTTGCCAGCTCTTGACTGGACTTTTGAGAAGAAAAATAAATTATACTTTGCTTCCCTTTGTGCATACCCACTCCTTGTCTGTGCCTTGTGTATTCTCAAACACAAAAATTTTCATGACTCCATTTCTTCTGCTTTTGTAATGTACAGTCACCGCTTGTGTGGCTCCCTCGTGCTTGAGGCAGGATATGGGCAGGAAATAATAGCACAAGATTCAAACTGGAAAAATGCAGACCTATTATCTGGGGGAAAATAAATTCAAAGTTAGCTATTCAGAGGGTGTGAGCCTTTGGAACTTGCAAGAGAAATAAAGCTGGAAGCAACTTAACAGGGACAGAAGAGAGAGCTGGAGAAGAGCTTGCAACGTGATAGCCCAGAAGAACACAGATCATGTCATTTAGAGCTCTTCAGATGTTCATGTCCCTCCGACATTCACAGATCTCACAGCCATATTTCACCCCCAGATTTGCCCTACCAGTGGTAATGACAGTGAAAGCTAAAGGTTTTAATTTCTGAGAGATTTCACTAAAATCCTACGACAAGGGATCTCTCTCTAACATAGTCACAAATGGTGCTGTGGGACTAAGGAATTGCCTGGGTGGTCTGTGATACTTGCACACCAGTCACAGAGCTGTCATGTCCCTGTGCAGCTCCACACTGGGAATATGGGGGAGGAAATGAGCTAGCAAGAGGAAGGAGAAAGGGAACACTCACCACATTGCCAGGCTCTGAGGGTGATTAGAAAGCACAAAGTATTGAAACCTGGGCTTTTGGATTTCAAGTGTGCTTATTAAGGATGATGTTTTGTGAGTGTGAACAAAATTCAGCAAAACATTTCAAGGTCACAAAATGATGGCTTGGATTTGATAGGTGTCACAAAGTGATTGCTTGGATTTGATCGGTGTGTCTGAACACCTCCCTCCCTGTGTGATATATGACAAAAAGTGAGAATAATTGAATTGAAGCAAAGGACATGATACAAGTAGAGTCCTCACAGGTGAAGAATAAAGACTTTTGGAGGTGAACTGAAAAAAATGCAGATTTTGAACCTTGGACTGAAGCTTAAGTGTTGCCCTAGAGCTGTAGGTACTGCCTTGATGAGAAAAAATGTTACATCTCCTGTGCTATGCAAGAGAATGGGTCTACCTTATGGTACTCATCAAAATTGGACTAGAGGGTCAAGCTGAGCTAAATGAGGCACAGGCTGAAAAACCTGCAACAGCAGTTTTGTGGTGGCCAGGTCTAGTATGAGTGCTGAGTTTTTGGGGTCAAATGAAGCACAGAGGAACAAGAGACACCATCATCTTCATCAGATCCAGAAGAACAGGGCAAAGGTCTCCTGAGGGCAGGGTGTGATCCTGCCCACAGTGCTGCTGTGAGTGTGTTGGAGCAGGCAGTGTGCCGCCAGCTGATAGGGCACTCCAAAGTTCTGTTCCTGTTATTGTGGCTAAAGAGGCAGCGAGACACGTGTTGGGAACTTCTGTGTTATTCCTGCCAGATCACCACCAGCTCCATCTGGCTGGCTGCAGAACCCTTTTGTCTATAGGAGAAGTGCTCAGGGTGGAGGAGAAGGGAGGTATCGATGTCCTTTGAAGTCTCCAAATGTTACAGCAAGGATGGACTCGTCATGTGTCAGGAGCAGTAGTGTGGCAGGGCAGATCAGGCAACGAACATTTATGGGCTGCACAGCTTATGGGGGTTCCTTGTGCTGCCTCCTATCCTCTTGTTCCAGTCCAGTGCTGTCACCTTCATGGCTCCATCCATGCAGAGGTCATCTCCATGCCGTGGGACAAAGAGGGGACATGGTGACGTGTGCTATGGTAAGTTAAGAGAGATCCCGCAGCCACCAAAATAAGTGATTGCAGAGTGAAAGCAGGATGGAAACAGCAATGACAAATGCAAGCTGCAAAGTCTTTGGTAGCTGATGTGCATCGCCATCTCTCAGAGGGGTTTTATTGTTGTCCCCTTTTGGGGGGGCAGGATATGTGGCTGTGTTGGAGACATGAATTCCAGCCTTTCTCTTTGCTGGAAAGCAGTCCTGCCCAGCAGTCATACAAGTGGCCACTGAGGTTCTCCACTGCACTCTGTCCCAGCAGCAGCTGATGCTGCTCGCCAGTGTGGATCACTGTGGGTATGCACTGTGTCCCCCCAAAATGCCTGGAGAGGGTTGCCAAGCTGAGAGGCTCTGAGTCAGAGATCTGTGGAGGCTTTTCTTCCCAGGAGAGCAGTCTCTGAAGGCTCAGCCTGTGACTTGCTGGGTACCATGCAAGTTCTTAATACAAGAAAGGCCAGCTTGTCACTGGAATTTAAAAATCCTTCTGCCGTCTAGGGAAATGTCAGCAGGCAGAAACAAGTAATGGGAGGGCTTGACCCTGACACAAAGAAGCTTCTGTTTTTTGCGTGTTCTGGCTGTCAGTGGTGTTAGGTTGCTCAATGCTGCAAGGAAAAGCAGCTCTGGAAATTCTCTGCCTTCCATGAAGCCTGAAGACTCGTAAAGTGAAATGCCTCTGCCTGAATAAACACCTGTCATGGGAAGAGCTGGGATGCTGAAGTACAGCAGGGTGAGAACTGGCAGTAGGCCCAAACTGGGAGTTGAGGAGAATCCTTTGGCAAAGCTGACACCTTGTTTTTGATTGCTTGCTTTCCACCTCCAGGTGTAATCGATACCCAGGTGCTGGAGTGACTAAACTTGCCCGCTGTTGCTGCTGCTGGTTCAGCAACTGCACAAAGCAGTGTGGAGGAATAGAGGGAGGGGATGGGTGTGAGAGAAATTCCTGTCTTGAGAACCACAGAGGCATTCTCATGCCTGGGATACTTTCCTATTTGCTTTCCCCCAAGGTGGCCCCTCTCACCTTGGAGACAGTGTGGCACCTGAAACCATGGGGCACATGACCATGAGGTTTTTGGCAGCTGCAGAGTCAGGAGCAGAAGGCATATCCTGCAGTTTGGAATCCCGACTGGGGGGTTCTGGGGAGCTGAATGTTGAGGAGCTGAGGTATTTCAGAAGAGGATATCAGGGCGACACCCTGGCTGAGCCTGTGGTTTGGCAGAGGAGAGTGGGGGCTGTGCTGTGCTCACACTTGGCCCACTGATCCGTTCCTAAGCCATCCTGCCCTTGGTACGTGGGGGGAGGAGTTGCAGTGGACTGGTGCAGATCTGCACTTCTCCTCCCCCAGTGTGAATAACCTCAACCTTCCTTGTGCAGCAGCCCTGGTGTTACTATGCAGCCCTCAGATGCCTCTGTGCATCAGTGACACAGACACCTGCAAGCATCTGGGTTCAGTTTCTTGCATGCCTGGATTTTTTTTGATTTAAGGTCCGTGCCATTAAAGCGACCAAGTCCAGTTATCACCGAGTGGCCTCACATACCTGCTGTCTGAGCACACTGCATCTGTAAGGGCTGGTGCCAGGCTCTCCTCTGCACTGGACCAGTCTCAGGGGCAGGCCCTGGCTGTGGAGAGCTCTGTAAATGTGATCAGAAGTAAGAAAACAAGCCTCAACCTGAGCACTTCAAATGGTCAGTCTCGACAAAGAGCTCATCAGAAGGACCTCGCAGGGCTCTGTGGTGGCACTAGTGTTGTTCAACGCACTTGTAATGGTCTGGACAGGAACATGAGCAGTGAATTTACTTGAATCCCACAGTTATTCCAGAGAGGCAACATAAAGCCGGCTGCAAAGGGTTGCAGAAAATCTCCTGGCAGTGATTGCCTAGGCTGTCCCTGGTAGATGAAATTCAGTGGTGGCAAATGCAAGGGAGTTCCACTAGGAAGAAAACAGTCTGGCTGTACAGATATATTGAATGGCTCTAAGTCAGCTTCTACCAGCAGAGAAGGAAATTCTTGGATTCATTGCAGACAGGCTGCTGAAAACAGTCTCTCGGGGCTCTGTTGAGGTCAAAAAACCAAAAAGAAATGTTAGGAATGAGTACAGAAGAAACAAAGAACATGATTATGCTTCTGTGTACTTCATGGTCTGCTGAAAGTCTGAAAGTTGTGAGTGTTTCTGGTTACTACAGTGAAGAGCATAAAGAAACACTAGTAAGAGAAGAGAAGTCATCAACAACGATCAGAAGTAGGAGAAGTTTCTGGGTAAACACAGATTGCTAATCTCGAAGAAGAGATGCCTGAAAGGGAATCACAAATGGTATGGAGAATGTCAACAAAGAACTAACATTCATGCAGTTCCATATCACAAAAACTAATGGCACCTGATAAACTGGTTAGGCAACAGGTTTAAAATAAACAGGCTATGGACTTTTCCACGTAGGCATCAAGGAATAATGGAACTCTGCCACAGACCGTTGGTGGAAGACAGTCCATGAAGGGGTTGGGCACATCTGTGCAGCTAATTTCCTTTGGAGAGTGTCAAATGCAGCAGCACAGAGGTTACCTCTGCATCAGAAGTGTCCTAAACAACAGGCTGATGGGAGCTGAGAAGGCAGACTGGGATACGCAGTCGGTATTTCCTCTGTTCCTTACATTTCTTTCCTAAGTGAGGTGGCTGCAAGAGAAGAGATACTGCCTCTTCACTCTGAGCTAGCACAGGTTGTCTTACATTTCTAGTAGAGCTGTTTTTTGGGGTTGTTGTTCTACAGTCATTTCCATATTATTATCTGACCACTGGTGACATATTGCAGAAGTGGAAAGTGAACTGATGAGCTGGAAAAGAGAACAAGCTTCCAGATGAAGACCTGACATCTCTTAAGGACATTCCTAATGTTCTTTGCCCTGGTGTGCTAGGACATGTCATAATCCACAAATAGGGACTTTTGAGTGAAAGTAAGCAAAGATCGTGGTCATGTTCTCAAAATGAGGAAAACATTGTTTTCCCTATTACCTTTAGTTTCCTTAGATTTCCTTAGTAGATTTCCTTAGACATTTAGAAGATAGAAGAGACTTAGTCTTCCCTCGCAGTAAATGTGCTCTGGCTGTCTGATCCAAACAGTTACACCTGTCCAAGCAGGAAATACCAAATTTTGTATCAGCAATTAAATTTGGATTCTGTGTGTTTGCAGTTGGGAGTAGTACATTTGCAGAAATAACTGAGAGTAAAATTTGTCCCCAGGGATGTTGGCCTTTCCAGCTTGCACAGATTCATTGCTTGGAGACAAATTTCAATTAAGGAGAATAATTTTGCATGAATAAGCTGAAAGGAGGTATAAGCTGTCCATAGACAATTTTTGCAGAAGAAAAGATAACTGGCTACAAGTCCAGGACTGTGGGGTGCTGGTAAGAGAAGCATGTTGTTTGTGGCTTAGCACAGTTTCACCCAGAAGCTGTTTTAGACACAGCCTCCCTGGAGGTGTTTCACAGTTTAAGCTCCTGTCACAGCTCTGGGGAAGGAGCAAATATTCTTTCTGCAAACAAAGCTATGTTTTGGTTTATTTGGCCTTTTCCATTTCAAATGCCTCGATTGCTGATGCCTGCCATATTGTTTAATGACCGATCCCTCCTCAGAGAATACAGCTTTTAGGATGATACACATCCTGAACTATTTCAGCTGTGGTCCTGCTTTTTTTTCCTATTCTGCTCTGCCCAGTTTCTGACTCCACCTTCTCTGCTGCCCAGCCTCCTCAGCAGACAATGTTTTTCCATTTAATTTTATGAGACTAATGAAAGGCATTTTCATCCCCTCCCTCTGGACTGGAGAAGAAAAGCCCACATCTGGAGGCTATTCACAGCTGGAAGACCTCTTCTGACCTTCCTTGCTTTGAAATCCAATCCATTAACCTTCTGTCTAAATACTCTGTTGCAGACATGGCAGAAAGAGGCTTTGTGAGGGGAGTGGGTGAAGAAACCAGTGACTCTGATATCCTTTTACAAATGAGAGACTTCAAGACTTTCTTCACTACGAGGGAATTTTTCTTTGGGTTTAGGGGTTTCCTTGTTTCAAGGTCTCCAAATACACGTTTTGGAAGCAATTAGAAAAGGGAGCCTTATTCTTCTGAGGTGTTAAATGGACCCAGCAACAGTTAAAATGAGTTGTCTGAAACATTGCATAGGTTCCAACATCCACAACTGACCTTGTCCAAATGGTCCAGCCAGTGGCCTGTGGGCTGCATTTTGTCTGTAGGACAGCTCAGTTCATCCAGGCTTCTGGCGACTTCCACCACTGAAGAATAAAACTTCATGTTTCCTGAATCCTCCTTGCCTCCTCAGAGTCAATTGCTGTAATCTGACCCCTGCTAGCCGGGAAGTTGGATAATTTGTAATTCAATTTTAAGTACCTCTGAACAGACACTTACTTGTTATCGCTGGGCTTGCTCAGCCTGTATAGGCTTTCTTCTATGACTGCGTGGTGGAGTGCTTTACAATGCTGACAGCCACACTCATCCTTGTTGTAAATGCCCCTGCCATGACTAATAGGACAAAGATCATTGAACTGGTGGTCTGGAATTTAAGGGCTGGCACAGAGGACGAAGGTGTGTCTTTTCCCTAAAGTAATTAAAAAAAATTAAAAAAAAAAAGTGAGGGGGTGTCCTGTTTGTTCACCAATGGGAGTCTGTTTTTTTTTATGTCCTGAGAATGGCCAGCAGCTCCCTGTGCCTTTCCTGTGGGAGTTCACTGGTTTTCACCCATAGCCTCAGGTGTTTCACCCTGCATTGGATCTCTGGGACCTGAATGGTTCCAACTGCCTTAACTTCTGGCACCACACCAAGGTACTGCTTGCTTCCTTGCCTGGAAACATCTGCCTTGATGCTCCTTCTTGTATTGCAAATCTGAACAGACTAGAGAGTCTGTATTCTTCTATGGTAGTATAATTTGGGAACCATTTGTGGCTGGTTGTTGAATTTTTACTCTTCAAGTCAGTGAGCCCTATTCTGAAAAGAATAGATGTATTGTGTATGTACATGCACTCAAGAGCTGGAAGAATATATTATAATAGATCTGTCTCAATTTTCTAGTCCTCAGTCCCAGAGAGACTAAAGGCATCCATTCACCTTTTGATAAGTTAACTATTGCAGGATGTGATTTATGCTGTTCTGTTTCACGTCATACCACTACAGGCACCGCTCAGCTCGTGTGTCATAGCTCAGAGGATAGCAATAAACCACTGAACAAGAGTGCCTTAAACCACGACAGATTTTACAGCTACTTGTCTGGCTCAATTTAGCTTTCCAGGCTGCCCCACAAAGATATGTAATTTAATGGTCTGCACATATCTGGGCCATATTCAGCCTATGTGCTACCTCAGTTTGACTCACATTTTGTGACTGTTTCCCTGGTAAGCCTGCTGAAGGAACAAGGGATTAATAGCTCTGGAGAATGTGATGGTTTTTTTCTTTTCTCAATCTTGAATTGTTCTTTTAGTGAGACAGAGCATCTGGAATAGACATGCATTTTGGGGAATATGGCTGCTTGTGCCTAGAGCTAGTGTCACTATATCCTCATAGAGCCAAGTGAATACCTTTGTAGCACTGGAATTAAATTTGCACTGGCATGAAAGGCAAGCACAATGCTCATTACTCTTGCTGACAACTTATTCTAACGGTCTGAGGAAGCAAACCAAACCATATTATTACTAATGATTATTACTGTTATCTGCTCCATGGCAATGCTGAGAAGCCAGGCCCCAGCGTGCCAGATGCTGCTCAGAAATATAATCACCACCCCTGCCCTTGGAAATCCAGGTGATGTTGAAAGGCAGTAGTCATCACTAGCACGGCTATCACAGAGATCTGTGTCTCTGTTTCAGAGTGCAGTCATTGGCCTGAAAGGAAACCATTTTATTTTCATGATTCTCTTCAGTTTTGATACTTTGGGGAGTATTTCTGTACATGTGACTCTGACCTTCGTACCGCAGTCATTCTGTTTCTGGTGATCAATGCTGTCATCAGGAGCAGCAAGACCTGTTCTGGAGGTAACCAGTCCAGTCCCACTGGGTCTGTAGCCTCTTTGCCTGCTGTGGCAGCTGGACATGGTCACTGCTGCAGCTCCCACAGACTGCTCTGGGATTGTGATTCCTTAACAATTCTGAAAATCTGAGTCCTGCTCCCAGCACTGCACGTGCTGTGCATCCTTTTGACAGGGTGGTGAACCAAGGCAGGGCAGGGCTGGACAGGCAGGTCCTCTGAAGGACTGGGTTTGCATACACAGTGATGAAACTTTGTCTTGGGAGGACAGAGGAACGGGGAATATGCTGCTTGAGGGAGAAGATCCAGAAGAAAGTATCTGGTGTAATGGAAAGAAAGGGAATTTTTAGTTGAATATCAGGACTGACTTTTGTTGATGTGTGGAGTAGCTTCCCAAGGGAAACCCAGTAATGGAAGCCTGTTGGTTCTGGTCTCCAGTGCTGGACTGGACACAGCAGGGCCTACTGCAGGCCAGGAAATTACCTTGCTTTGTCTGGGATTAAGACCATGGGTGCAATCCTGCACCACAAAAAAGCAATGTGAGTGTTGCCAGTGACCTTCCTTCTACCCAGTAACCCAGTGCTGATTTTCCATCTCTCCTCTTCAATCTAAGGTGTTTCTTATCAGTGCAGCTGTGTCATGGGTATATCCAAACCCCTTCCATTCAATTCTACTGCTTGCTCCCTTCAGGCAGCTGTTAAGGAATAGTTCTGAGAGTTTCAGATGCACAGAGCATTAGAAGAAGAAAGCCAGATATACTTTTCACCTGCAGGGATGGGAGGGAGCATATCTCTGTTGTGCATGAGGCTTGCTAGACTATGTTTATTTCACAGAACCACAGAGTGGTTAAAGTTGGAGAAGACCTCTCAGATCACCAAGTCCAACTGTCCCGCCAGCATCACCACCATGTTCACCTCTAAACCATGTCCTCAAGTGCTGTTGATTAACTGAAACTCACCCTGGCCTCTGATGTGGCAGAGACAGGGAAAGGCAAAGGCAAAGGAATTGCTGCCTTGCTGCCAGGCTTGGTCCTACTTCCCTTCATTTGCAGGTGACTATTTTTGCTCTTTTGTGCTAATGACTGGTCCCAGTGGACATCTGTCTGTTGCCAGGTGCATCCCAGCACAGCTATCCTCCTAGCTCTTCCCAGTGCTCCCAAATGCTAAGGTGTGTTAGGAGTGGGGTACACAGGGCAGTGGTGAGAAGGGTGGAGGCAAATAACTGTGGTTTTAAAAGTAAATAATTTATGCAACAATAACCTCTCCACCCAGGTAATCACCTCGAACAAACATTGTGCATGTCAAAGGTGTTTCTGGAGATAAGGGTTAGCACAATGAGACTCCTGCTTTCTTGGCTTTATCTAGTGCTCAGACCTTAATGCCACCTTGCTCTCTGCTGAAGCAAAGTTGTCCCTTTAAGTGCCCCAGCAGAGGTTACCAGTCAGGGGCAAAACTTCAGGGGGAAGTCTTTGCACTGACAATAAGGACAGTAAGCTTCTTGTATGCTAATTGTGTATTTTCCAAGAGAGCTCAATATAGCCCCTAAAACTTTGCCCATGATAGTGAAGTGTTTGCCTTGGGGAGAAGACAGACAGACATGGAGAAAAATGCATTCTGATAGCTGGGAAGTTAAGCTCACAGCTGCAAATTGTACTTATGCTTGCAAAGCAGGCTGAGGCTTTTTTTTTCTTTTTCTTTTTTATTACTAATACAAATATTGATTGATGGAGATAATTTCTGTCTCCTGGGCTACCTGACCATGGAGAGCTCAACAAAAGAAGTCCCGGAGTTTGCTGCTGCAGGTTCAAGACTCAGCCTTGTGACCTTCCCGTGGTACATTGACAGGCCATTACCGTGTTGTGATGGTTGCCTAGCACGGCAGTGACACTCGTGCTGAGGCACGGTGACAGCTGTGTCACACCTGCGGGCTGGTGAGGCTGAAACTCCGTAGTATTTGTTTTGCAACAGCGCAAAGCTTGCATCAGTGTCCCCCTGAGTCAATGGAGCTGGTGCAGGACAGGGTGACACTGTCTACGTGCTGGCCCAGCCTGCAGCCCCGAGTGCCCTGCAGCGGCTCCCTGCCTCGGCGTGACCGGCGGCCCCGCGGACAGGAGTGACGGAGCCTTGAGCAGTCACAGAGGCAAAGGGACGGAGCAGGAGCTATTTCTGTGTTGGGATGGAATGAACGAGACCGTGGCGTGTAAGAGCCCGTGGGCTGTGAGGCAGAAACGTTCTTGTGGATGGCAGGGGTAGAGGCAAATAGCCAGCAGCACTCCTGCGGCACGGCTGGAAAGCGTGTCGGTGGTTAGACCTCAGAAAGTACCTGCCAGGGGAGATCCTCTCATTAGCAAGTGCTTCTGGGGGAAGGGGGTCCCATGGATGTCACCTTTTATCATCTCCTGAACTCATTTATCAGGAAAATTTAATTTCTGCCATGTTTGTGTATCACATAAATGACAGGGAGGAGGACGACAACAGTAAGGTCAGCTCAAACTGCACAGATGGATCTCTTCAGTGCATTTAAACAACAAACTGCTATGGCTACCTTCTTGTAGCAAAGTGGGTATTGGGATGTGGCAGGGAGATTGGAGACAGTATCCTGTCTCACAGTGCCACTATAGAGGATATGGGAATCAAAATAAATAGGCTCCAGGCTAAAAACCTCACCAGATTAGGAAAGACATCGCTCTGGAACGTATGAGGAGAACAGTGAGTGGGACAACATTTTCATTTTTTCAGTCCCACTAGCTTCTGTGTCCAAGCTGAGCAGTGGAAGTATAACCTGGCACCCTCTAAAGTCTCAGTCCCCTGAGAATTCATATCAGGAACAAGATTAGTGTATTCCCCCCTTGGCACAATTCTGTAGGGTCCTGACCCTGGAGATGAGGTACACAGGTGAGGACAGGAGGACTTGTGCCTTGTGCTGTGCTCCTAAGAGGAAGGCAAGCTGGGAAGAGCCTGCGGCACAGGCCTGGCTCGTGAGATCATGCTGGACTACTGTCTCCTGTTTCCCTGTTTGAAGCTCTCAAAGGATGCTAAAAACTGGAAAGGACTCAAAATGTAGTTTACGTAAAAGAAAGTTAGGAATTGACTTAATCAAAGTCCACAAATATTTCACTTGAGAGATAGGTTTCTAATAGTAAACAGTGCTGGAAGAAAAGGTCTTGTAGAAATCTAGGTTACACCTACACTGGTAAATAAAGTGATCTAGGGTTAGTGCTCTGAACCTGAGGGCAAGTGGTACAGCATTCATTTGAATAAAACTTCTTCTCCCCCAAAGAAGGTAGCCTTGCCCAAATAATCTGTTAGGAATGATGCCCTGACCCATGCTGCCAGAGTCAGCCCTGCTGTTAGGAGAGAACCCTCCTGCTGTTCAGAGAGCACTGGCTGCCACACGCCAGAACTTGCCACAAAGCATGTGAACAACATGGAAAATTGCCTGTCAGGGCTTGTGCATGTCTTGAACTGCTTAGGTTGCCAATAGAGAAGTCACCTCCCTGGCTGGCAGTGAAGACCATCCAGAAATAGGGTGTGCACTCTGAACGGAGAGGTTGGTTTGCTACTGGGACAGTTTAGGGGTAGTAAATTCCTTGCCAATTGAAGTTTTTCAGCCCAGCTTGGATGTTACCCTATTAAGACAGAGATTTAAGAGAAACCATGGCTGCAATGTGGTCAGGAGAAACCCCAAGGGTGAATGCTGTGCACGGGGTCAGAGCAGGTAACTGCTGTGTCCAGCTGGTGCCCCTGTGTCCCTGAAAAGTGTGACTGCCACAGGGAAAGCCTCTGTGAGAACCTCCAAAGATTGTGAAGAGACTCAGTCTCCTTCATCACTGCTAGGAGCCCTAAGCTCTGTGGAAAGCACTCGCTTCAATCTGCCTCTGGGACAGGAGATTGAAGTGGCTCTCTCTGCATTCCCTGCTGCTCTCTCCTGTGGGAAGTCTGAGCGCCCACACATAACCCAGTAGCTTAGAGAGGCCCTGGGCTCAGAAAAAGAGAGAGAAGCTTTTTGGGGGTGGACATAGGCATCCCAAGCCATGGCTATTTTCCAAGCAGTGGTGGAATAAGCTGGCTAGGATCCTGCAGACATCGGGTCACTTTCCCTGCCTGTACATTTTGGTTACAGGCTAGTGAGCTGGGTGTCTGAGTCAGGACACCAGTGAATGCCTGGGAAGGTGGAGAAGGAATAGTACAGGCATCTTCCCATTAGGAAATACAGTAAACAAAGCCAGATTGGATGTATGGCTCCTCTGACACCCCTGCCTACGCCTTCCTGAATACATCCCCAAGGCAGCAATTGGTGCTGTCTGGGACAACCTGTACTTTGCCAGATTTGATCTGCGACCCACAGGTTTTTTCTTTAGCAACAATGAAAAGACATCAGTAGCTCTTCTGTTCTAGAGGATCTCAAAGCTTCTTGAGGACCTCAGAAGAGCTTTTGAAACAACAGTCTCTAGATCTTCAGTGCAGAGTTTAAGCCAGCTGTAAAAATGGCCAAGAAGGTCTGTGGGGAAGTTCACAATAGATTTTAATTTTCATTTAATAATTAAAAAATGCTTTTTAATCTATGAAGAGAGGGGAACAGCAGATCTGCTCCAACAAAGCCACGAAGCACACATTTAAGGTCTGTAACAGACTGTGGGTGGAAAGAAACACCAGTAAGCTCAGGAATGGTTTCATTTGGAATCTTAGCAATATTGTACTTCCCACGTCACCTTTGTACCAAACCTGGAGCATGATGATTACAGAGGGAGCTGTTTTCCTGGTCTGCTGTGCTAGCCCTAGAGGTGTTCCAAGGCTGGAATAAGAAATGTGCTACAGTAGGATTGACTGAACTCTCCTGGGGCCGATTGGGAAATGCTCAATAAGGTTGGACTTCAGGTGTCCCTTAGCAGAGCCCGAGGGCATCCTCAGGATTGCAGCACAGACAGATTTACCAGACCTGGTAAAGGGCCCTAGCACAGGCCAGTCACCTGCTTTGAAAGGGGTGTGGCTGACCTGGGACTGCATCCACTCATGAACTGAAATGCTGGGGATGTTGAAAGTCAGGATTGCATGGGTAAAGCTGTGTGTGAGGCTTCATGAATGATGGGAGTGATTGAGGATATTTATTTTCCAGCACTGGATTGGAGCGAAAGACCAGCTCTTCAATCCCTTGTTTTAATCCAACCCTCTGAAATTTGAGTCCAAACCAAAGCAAAACAGAAAATTCTTGTTTTAAAGACAAGGAGAGTGGGAGAGAAGCCCCTCATCAAAATATCCTGATAATTGCAAACTCTGCTGGTGAAAAATAATATTGGAGAGTCGTGCAGAGAGCAGGAGCTGAGCCTTCCCACTTCTTACCCAGAGCTGAAGACTGACCATGAGTGATGACAGCATGCTTAGGCAGTGTCACTGCTCCCTCAGAGTCACCCTCTTTACCACTGACCCAGCCCCTAAGGCTTCACCGTGGTGTCCTCAGTGTATCTCACCCATGTTTCAGCCTGGTGGGAAGCTGTGTTCCCTCCTTTTCTCTCCAGCCAGTCTCCTAGTTTCATAGCCTATTCCAGGCTGAGGACTTCTTCTTTTTCTCTTTTGTGTCATCCAGGAAACACACCCACCTCTCTTGCTCCAGCCTCATATTCTGCCTCACTCAGAGATTCTCTAACTCATGTGAAGGAATTTCAAGCAATGCTAACTGTGGCAATTTTTTTTAACCCTGGAAATTAGAGATTGGAAAATCTTGCTAGCTCATCCAGTCCATTATTTTACATTCTAGCCTAGCCCAATTCCTGCAAGATTCTTGCCTGCAATATATTTTCCAGTGCATTACCCAGCCTGCATCCTTTGCTTCCCATGAGAAACTGTACCACAGAGGACTACTTTTCACTGTTTGGAAGAGGTTTCTGAAGTTTTCTTTCCATTCTGCCTGACCTAATTTCTTCAAGTCCTGCCTGTGGTAACATGCTAGCTGGGTTCTCCTGCCTTCATGCTTACCTGGTCCAGGTGATGGCAAATAATTCTTGTTCAGTCAAGCTGTTTAGCCACAATGCTTAATGCTTAGTTGTAAAGCTCAGCAATAATAGTCCTTGGCTACCTGGAAGAGACTGAGGTTGAGATTAGCGTGGTAATGGGTGCACAGAGCACAGCAGAAGTTCTGTTGTCTCTTTACTGCAACAGTCACTTGACACACTCCATCACAAGGTCTGGCTTTGGCTGCTTTTGCCTTTGCCAGACTTGAAACCAACATCATCTAGCTCATGTCTGCTCCAGGAGTTTTACAGGGCTCTTTTTGGTTTTGTTTTTAATTTCAGTCATGACCACTTTGCTATTTCTTGAGAACAAGGCTGGCAGGGGAATTCTCTGTTTTATCCACATTTTAAAAATCCTAATTACTTTTTCTTTAAAAAAACCCAACAAACCACGTTTTGAGCAATGTCTTGCACTAAAATAAATCACACTTTTTCTGTCAGAAACAGATCTTTTGTCATCTATGACAAAAGCCCCTGCAAAGTTGGCTAAATAATGAGCTTTTGAGATATTGCAGCTTGGGCCTGATCAGAAAAAAAATAATGGGGGCTAGGAAGGACTGTTGTTTATCTTTTTTTTTTTAAACTTTGAGCCTGATGGAAAAATAGCACGTGGTTCAAGACCCAGGTTCTAGGGTACTTGCAGAAAGGCCCCTGGCTGTGGCTGCAGGGTCACCTCGTTCTGGCCTCCCTTGGGCCAGGATGCTGTCACTGTGCCTGGCCCCTCCTTTCCATGGCTGGGTCACCCTTGGGAGCTGATGTCCTTGGCCCATGCATGGAGCTGGGGTTACCTGGGCATGCAGAATCCTGGCTATGAGGAAACAGGGAGGTGTGGAGAGAGGAGGAGAGACAAAAAAAAACACCCAACAGAAAGGAAGGCAATAAAAAAAAAAAAAACAAAACAGCAGAAGAGAGGCAGACGCCCAATTGCTGGCTGTCTCCAAAATATTTTGTGTTTTTGTTTTCCGCCACTGGGGCACTCCTTTCCCTCAGGACTTGTAGGGAAGCCTGGGTGCCCCGAAACTCCCCTGGCACAGCAGGCACGTGCTGCCTCCACCCCATGCCCATGGCAGGGACACCATCTGATCCTGGCATTCCTTGCTCCCACTGGGCCTCCAGGGCACGGGGCCAGGGCCCCACACTGGTGTCACTGCTGCCCTTCCTGCCCTGTCCCCTCCCTGGTGCACAGGTGGCTTCAGCGCTGCCCACCGCAGCATGCATGAGCCACGGGGAGTGGGTTTGACAGCAGGACTGTCTGTGAGGCCACAGCTCCAAAATGCCATAAAGGAAGGGAAAGGAATCACAAATCCTCATCAAATCTGAGCAAAAAAGGAGATGTGCTCAATCCTGGATAATTATCAGGATATCTGGAAAGATAAAAGGGGCAATTGTAATATCCAGCATGATTGTTTTCAAAGCACCCACTGTAGCAAAACCCCTCTGCTCAGCCCTGTAAGAAAGCTGGTCCCATTTTTCTCTTCAGACAGCATATTAGACCTTGACCCCTCTGATCTGTGCTTGCTAGCACCCCTGCTCTGTCAGGGAACCCAGCCTGAGAAACTCGCTCGTGCCTTCTGGCCATCATGCTTACTGCATTACTCGCCATGCTGCCTCTTTATTCATTAATCCTTCCCCTCCCAGTTTTCTCTTCCTCCCCCTTTTTTTTTTTTTTTCTTGTCAAAGCAAGGAGTTTTTAATAGCTAAAGAACGAAAACACCTCCCACGCCTTGCCTTAAAAAAGCTAACTCTCTGTCTTACTCACTCTTTTAGGTTTCCAAACCTTTCCTGCTAGCTAAGATGTCTCGTTTGAGGCGCTGGTTCCTCAAATACCAGCATGTGAGTAGAACCTTAATGAACTATGTAGCTCCAATGGCCTTGAGAGGTCAATCCATGTGAATAAATAAATCAGATGTGGAATGGACACCATGGCATTTTGCAGAGATGGAAAGGTTTTCTGGTTTACATCGTGATTTGATTGGAAAAATAAGATATTACAAAGGACTGTATTCCAGGATGGAGTGGTGTCTCCCTCGCAAAAAATTTTAACAGTAGGCTTGAAGGTTTTCAGGGCGCTAAGGTCATAGTGATGCAGATGGATTGATTTAATAATCTTTGGAGGCTTCCTCTAACTCTGCTTTTTCTGATTCCCCATAGTGAAATGGAGGAAAAGATAAATTGAAGCAAAGAACAATTGCTTTAGCTTTCTCATTTCCATGAGTGAAACCGAAGTACAATGTGGTTTAACTGTATTGTTCCAAATTTTATTTTTTTTTGCTTTAAAACATATTAAACATATCCTTGACTGCAAGATCACTTGCATCTGTGTGAAGTACTCTCTGCACAGATTAATTTTAGGTCCTCAAATTTTTTCATTACCAAAACAGAATGTCTCCCACTGCCTTTGTGCTGATTCCAGTATCAACACGGATCCCCTGTGCTGTAGATTTGCATCTGTGGGAATGACTCCAAGGACCCAACTTTATAGTGTGTGGAAACAAGGGCTATTTTGAACTATCAATCCAGCCATGGCTATGTGGAGCTTGGCGCAGTTTGCTCTGTTCCTGGCCTTAGGTTTGTACCCTGCATTGTGCTCCATACTGCTGGAGTGAAATTCCTAGCAACACCCAATTAAAACAAGCACTGAATGTTTACTCCCCATCACTGCCACTGCTTTGACTGCAGTGTAAACGCACCACTAATGACTTGGCCGATGGGAGGGGAAAATGATGTGTCAGAGCCAAGTACAGAACTAGGAATTTGGGCCACCAGCCAGCTGGTTAGATCACAGTGTGTGCCTCTAATGAAACACATTGATTTGTGACTCCTACAATAACATTTTTAGGAAATCACTTCACTGGCTATTTATTTGCGTGTTGGAGCAGCCTGGTCAGGTTGGAAAACTAAAGCAGACGCTGTTTACAGAGCAAGAGTAAAATTTTAAGAATGAGATTAATTAATCGTTGGAATAACTTTTCTAAGGATGTGATGGGTTCTCCATCATATTCTGCTGCACAGTCAATACCAGATAGTAGTATAAAATATGTGCTATGGCTCTGGTAGGAGTTCTGTGTATCACTAGAGGTGATTATCCGAAGTTATTTGGGCTCTGTTACATCTGAGAGGAGACTATGTTGTTGCAATGGTTCCCCCTTGATGATAAAAAGCCCCAGGAGCCTGTGGTAGTCATTGAGTCTGAGTGTTTGTGATTCTGAGTAGTAACAGACTGAGATCTTGTCAGTGGTAGATTTAAAAGTAGCAACAATTTTCATAGAGAGGACTACCAAATTACAAAGGCTCATTCTGCAGAAGTGGACGCCCTGCCAATCTAGCAGCTGATATAATGTGCTGTGATGATTTAGCGAGCTCAGAAAGAATTAAACCATCAATAAAATGACAGACTTGGTACTTTTCAAAGCATCTGCTCAGATCTCATGGAATTTCTTGGCTACTACATGCTCAGTCAGACAGAAAGACATGGGGGCAAATCCACGATCACCTTGTAGTATTTCACTGGATGTTTCAGAAGAGCAGATGGGAATAGTGGGCAGTGGATAAGGTAAGCATTTATCTGCTCGGGGTTTTGTACAGACCCTTTTCTGGACTGGCACCTCTTTAATATCCTTATAGATCTATGTGTAAATTTGTGGTTTTCATGTCTGTTTGCAGTTTATGGTTAGCTAAATTCATAAACACTTTTTTTTTTTCTATGTGCTCTGGTGAACACATCCTAGAGTTTAAGTACTCTGTGAAAAGTAACCCCCTAGCCTTATATATAATATATAGTCTTATACTTCCTATCCAGAAATTGAGACACCTAGAATGAATCTCTAGTGAATCCTCAAAGTCTTTGTTGCTGCATCTGATTTTTTTTCCTTTTCATGTCTGCTTTCTCTGTGGTTTTTGAGTGTCTGACAACCATAAAGATTAGGAAAAAAAATCCAGCCAACTAAGACTTGTTTCGAGAAAAAAAAATGAAGGAAAAAAAAAAAAGTAGTTAGGTCCAAACTGACTGACTGGTTTGTCCATCTTTAAGATGCATTTACTTAGTCCAGTTCAATCTTTGTTTATGCCACAGTCTCAGTGTCTAGCAACGTAAGCTGATCATCTTAGAAACAGAATTCACCTTTAAATGTGCTTAGACTAGAAAAAAATATCCCTGGTGAGGTCATTTTCAGAGCAAGAGTTAATGCATCATGCAAACAGCTAAATAAAGGTTACAATCTGAGTGGAATTATTCAGAGCTCAGGGAGAAATCTGGCATTTGCAGTCTGTCACTGGGTTTGAGAAGTCTGGCTCTCTCCATGTCACTGTCACTCGGGAGACATCCTGCTTTCTGCGCGGCAGTAAGGGAGGGGACTGTGGCTCCGAGTGATCTTCCTGTAAAAACAGCAAAAACAGGAGCAGTGGGAAGTGTCATGTGCGAGGAATGTGTGGAATGAGGGGTGAGTATGAGCCTGTCTTTGTCCAGTTTTCACAGAGCCACTCTAGGGGTGTAAATAGCCCCCCTTCCTCCTCTCCTTTCCTCTTCAGGTCAGCTGAAGAGCCAGTGTCAGGATGGCAAATGGTCCCTGATATCCCTGGAGCATCGCTGCACGGGGGGCTGTGGGGAGCCGTGTGCCTCTGGAGACCCACCAGTTAAATATTGCAACTTTGGGGTTCTATCTGGCAAGGTCTCCGTGACCTTCTTTTCCACCAACATCCCTGGGAGTTGAATTTGTCACTTTGGGGCAGGACACACCCAAGCCAGGGTGATGATGGTGATAGAGCCAGGATAAAAATGCATCACTCGTCAATGGCCAGGCTTCTTTAGAGTTGGCACTCTCTTCAGTGGTGCTGCGCAATGATTTCGGGGGTTTTTGCATTTTGTTTCCTTGTTCTGTTTCTATAAGTCAAGCATTTGGCTGATTGCACAGGAAATCAACTGCTATGGGCATTCACTTCAATGGGCGAATTTTAAACGAGTCACCAGGGACTGGCTGCTGCTGAGTTCAAAGAGAAAGAGGCATCCAAAAACTCTAGCCAAGCCAAATTATGGTGGGAAATATCAGATACAAAGAGGAGAAAACTGAAGGCACAGCAGGGTGAAAGACAGATACAGTTGACTTTCCTGTCTATAATAGGTCAGATTGAGGTGAAGTTAATATAGAAAATTTAAAAAAACAACCAGCCAACCAAAAGCCAAACCAAAACCAGATAAAATCCCCATAATTTTGCGAAGGGGAGTTTGTTGAACGTCGGGAAACATGCTCTGGTGTTGGTGTTCTATGAGTTGTGTGCAATAATCTGGGGAAATTTAATGTGATACTTGACAAAATATTATGAAAAGTGTTAGAAAGAATAGTTTCATGCAGGGCAGAAGGTGAGCAAAAGCCAAGCTCCCGCAATCTTTCCTCTTTTTTTTCTTTTCCCAGTGATTTCAAGTGTTCCCATACTCAGATAATTCCAAGGGACGGATCCACACCCCATTTCAGAATCAAGGTAAAGAGTTTGTGTTCATAAAATTGTTAAAAAATATATACATAAGGGGAAGGAGGGAGGAATTTCAAGGGAAGGAATAGAAGTCTAAACTTCAGTGTTGCTTTCCCCCAGCATACATGTGAGCAGCAGAGACTCCTGAAAAGAAGACTAGAGAAAGATTGCCATCTTCTGGAAGGATAAATATCTGCCATTATTAAGAATACTAAATCTGCTATAAGCATATTTTTTAAACCATAGCATATTTCTGATCAATTTATTTCCCAACATGAATTCTTATTAATATAAAACCAATTCAGTTTAATTTCATCGATATATGCCATGAATCCAACTTTAGAAACTGACAGAGAATCTTGGCTTTTAATGATATTCTAATGAAGCTTAAAATTAGGAAGGTGTTAAGGATTATCAGTAGAGTTGGACTTTATTTATTCTTGAGCTCGTAAACCAGGCTTTTTTTTTTTTTTAACCGAGCATTTAGAAGTTAAATTTAAGGTGTCCAGATGCAAAAAAGAAAGCAAAAAAAATCACTCTCCTTTTAAATGGCATCAGCTGCTGTTCTACCTACTCCAGTAAATTAAGTACATCTGTTTCAAACAGAACCTTTTTATTAATCAAAAACCTGCAGGCGGTCCATGGAGCACAGGGACATTCAGCATTGCTTTCAGTTAGCCTGTCTTAGAAACGCTTATCTACATGAGAGGAGTTTATGCAGCGACTGGATTAAAATATCCACAGAGCTCCTGCCCGTTCTGCTCAGGGCAGGGAGGGTCAGGAGCCCGGCATGGCACAGCCCCTGTGCTGGACCGTGAACTTCTCTGTCTGCTGCCCGTGCTGTGTGGGGCTGTCACAGCTGTGCTGTCACCCACAGCTATTCCTGCTCCTGCTCCAGCCTCTGCGCCCCGGTGTTGGGCACGGGGCGTGACAATGGATGGACCACTGGCTTCCTCTGTCTTGGCAGAGCAGCATGCAGGGAATCTGCCTCCTTCCCTCCCAGTGGTGGTACGAGCTTCACCCGCTTGCCACTGGGCAGAGCGCTTGTGGGGAGGACAGGATGTGTCTTCCTTTGGGATGCTCCCCTCCCCGATGCTCTCCTCCCTTGCAGTTTGATTCAGTGCAGCTCTGCTCCATGGCTTCTAGCACCTTCTCATGAGAGGTGGTGACATTCTTACTTTTCATGGGTTTGATACCACACAGGTATTTTGAGAGCCTTTAAACTTTCAGGACAAGAGCTCAGAGGGGACTCTGTCAATGTGAGTCTCTGTCTCTTCTTACTAGGTTCCCAAATTCATCCAATGTGAACCAGCTGGGACTCCCAGTGACCTTCGCATTTTGGTAAAAGCTGCCACTACAAGTGACACTGACAATCTACCTCATTCTCCTGTGCTTTGACTATTGGCTTGACTTGCTGCTGTTTCAAATACCTCCTTCATGGTAGTGATGCCATGGTGTCAGTCTGCCACTCAGCAGCTCTTCTGCTAAGAGGCTCCTTTTGGCATCAACAATTCCAGTGCCCATGGGGAGATCTCTACTGGTATCTCTTCAGGGACTGAGATCCTCAGTCCTCAGAGCAGGTGCAGTTGCATAAACTTTCCTCTCCCCATTTATTTTATTCTGCCCTTTCTGAAACTATTGGGTGTGGCCAGGAAGATATCCTAGGATGCTTTTGGTCTTTGCCATTCCGCTGGGACAGTGCACAGTGCAAGGGGTGACCTGATGCCAAGGGTGCTGGCAGTTTCCCAGCTAAGGTCACTCCTCCCCTGTAGCATTGGCCAAAGCTGCCATCTTTCCTCCATACAAGCTCCCAGATACCCACCACATGGGGATGGCTGGAATCTTTCAGTGTTTTAGAGAAACTTTCTACTCAGTTAATACAGGTCACTCTTCTGCACTTAATCCAAACCCGCCGTACCAATCGCTTCCCATATAATCTCCCAGAACAGCTGTGCTGTGATTGCATTGTGGATTACAAAATGACCATTTTCCACAAAACAGCTGCTGATCAGAAGGATAGCATTTAATAATCACTGGCAAGGAGAAGGAGGAGGGGACCAGACAAAGGAGGAAGGGATTTTGCAGCAATTGGGTTTCTTGGAGGATATAGAGATGAACAAAACAGCAGACAAAGCCTGAGTCCCACTTCTGTGCTGTTCATCCAAATTAACAGGACTTCAAAGACTTGCTGCTAAGGTAAATTCAACTGTCATTCCTTTTTGGGGTTATCTAGACATTATGGTTGGTTACTACCAATGAGTGCTTGGCTTTTGTGGAGGGAAGCTTTTCTAACAATGTTTTCAGGAAGTAGTTCAGATTTGCTTTTTATTCCATATGTCTTCTGCATCCTTGATCCACTTCCTACTTCTGACTCATTTGTTTCTTGTACTTTTTATGTCTTTTCCTTAACACTCTTCCTGAAATTATACGGCCTTTCAACTACTGTCATAAATCAACTGGAGAGAATATTTTTCCCACTACTGAGGATTTAAATTAGAAAGATGATTTTTGTAAATATTGTGAGTGGATTTTTTTTTTTGTTAAATAAAATAAAAGCATTAGCAACCCAAAACCTGATGACAGAAAATCTTATCATTAAGCATTGATGAAAAACTGAAAAACTTTGTGTGCTGAATGTTTCAATTTTCAGGTGAAAAACTGGTTTTGAGAAGAGCAATTTTGTCTGCAATTTCCTTTTCAGTCATAAGCCAAATTTTCCACCAAAAAAACTTTCAGTGAGAAGTTTGACACTAATCTTAGCCAGGAACTCTTCCTAGTAAGTGTCTTCTTTGTGAAAATGGTGATATTCAAAATGCCTTCAAATCATGAAAGCCATTAGTTATGGCATCACTAAGTTACCATCTCCAGGGTGCCGAAAGAAATGTCCTGGTGAAGAGGCAAAAGAAGCCAGAGTATGAAAAAGCACAGGAAAATTTCAGGAGCCGAGTATTATCTTGCTTTCAGCGAGGGTTTTTGGGGCTGGGCGCTGCTTTCTCAGTGTGATGAGATGCTAATAAGGTCCTGCTTTTCAAGACGAGCTTCTGCACTGTCTTTGTCGACCGTGTTTCCAAGCTTGCTGGGTAGCAGAAAAAATTGGTTCTAAGTGCACCACTTTTATCAGTGTTGCAGTCACAGACAATGCAAAGCTGGGTCTGTATTGTTTATTTATAGTGATGTCCACAGAATGGTCTTTCTCACACGTTCAGCGCTGGGTGAGTCAGCTGAAGTTAAGTGAAGAGGACCCGCAGCAGGCAGTGTCTGTACAAACTGAATCTATTCATGGGTAAATAGATTTTCAGAGTCATAAATAGGAAAGGGTGGGAGTATCTGGATGAAGTTGTGCCCAACACAGGGAGTGCCACGTGGGAAGAGACATGCATTGATTACATGAAATTTGATGTGTGGGTAGATGACATCTAATCAATCTATGGAGTGATATTTTGGGGTTCTCAGGAGTCAGTGCAGGGTTTTGCAGGAACCCTAAAGTCTTCATCTTCCCTCTGAGTGCGAAAGTCCCTGGTTCACAAACTGCTTTCTGAATTACTTTAAATTATGAGATGAAATCAGTAAGAATGTTTGTGGCAACACTCGCCCTTATAGGGAAAACACCTTTGGCACCTTGTGTGAAAGCACAGACGCTGCCATCCCACCACCCTACCAAATTTCTGATGTGCAGATGACAGCTCAGGTGGAAGGTGCTGCTCTGTGGCTTGTACTTAAGATCCCAGGTCTGGATAGCTGGGTGTTCCCTCTGAGCCGGTCACTGCTTTGATGTGTGACCTTCAGTGATTTAGGAACATTTTCCTGCCTTTTCCCACTGAGAAATCACTATACTCTCTACCTCCCTAGGTACAGTAATGAGCTGTTTGAAAAAGTGTTTTGGGACACTTGGCAGCAAGATTTCTCATATAATTGGAGAGAGCTTTCGTATTTCATGTGAAGGCAACACATGGTACTCAGGGAAGGTGGTTACCAGTTTCTCCCTATCATCTCTGAGATGGATGAATGTTACGTTCCTTTCGTTTTGCTCACGTGCTCACACACCTCAGTGCACTCAGCCCTGCTATGTCACCCTCTCTTCCCCAGTAGAGATATTCAGAATACTTTGCTGAATATGGTTGAAGCTGACCAGGTCCACTGCCCTGGCTTTCATGGTTCTTCCATGCTGGGTGAGCTGTTGGGATGTTGTGAGGAGGGCAGAGTGCTCATAACCCCTCCCCACAGCTGCATGCTGGCAAAAGGGGGATTTGTGAGGCTGTGTGGGACAAGTGGGCGGTGCGATGGTCTGCCCTATTTGTGTGTTGTAGATGGAGCTGCTGAAGGGACTGCCCTTGCGCCGTACTTTCCTGGCTGTCATCCTCAACCTGCTGGCTCTCACCCTCTCCACCACAGCCTTGCTGGGCAGCTACTGGTGCACCGGGACCCAGAAAGTACCCAAGCCTTTGTGTGGGAAGAGCAAAGCCTCCCAGTGCGTGGGTGTCCCCATGCCGTCCGATGCAGACACGAGCAACGTTTCCTCGGAGGACACAGTGCACTACAGCTGGGAGACTGGGGATGACCGCTTTGCCTTCAGATACTTCCACACAGGGATGTGGCTTTCCTGTGAAGAGAGCATGGAAGGGCCAGGTAGTGTTTTGCTCAGGCAGACACAACTTATTGCCTTGTATTTACTCCACAGAAGTTTGAAACTGAAAGGTGGAAGGCTGAGAACACGTGGGAGAAAAGTATTCTTCCTTTTCCTAGATGGTATCAGCCCTGTGCACTGGTGCAGTCAATATATTTCTGTCCTTCATTGGAATTCCTGTCCTTCACAGAGCAGGGAAATGGAGAGTGGTTGTCTCTGGTGTGCCCTTTGGTCTGGAATAGGGGCTGTGAAGTGCAAGTGATGGTGGTGGTGGCAGTGGCTTTATGATAGTACTGTTCATCCTGATGGGAATTTCCATGAGCCTCCTTTCCCTTTCCCCATATTTCCATTCCTATACACAGCTTACTTCAAGCTCCTCAGGGTAAATTTGTGCATGTCCTTTCAGAAATCTAAGTACAGTGATTTTATGCATGATGATAATTTTCAGCTATCACTGTGAGGACAACAAGAGTTGGTGTTCTTAAATCATCAAACTGAGTAGTTTTGTGTCATTTAACAGAGACTGGGCTTTTCTTAAAAAAACAGAGAAAGGGAATTACTACCTTATAGATTCAGAGAAAACCTGGAGGATCTGAACCCAAAGGAACGAAAACTATTAGGTAAATTAACCTAAGGATTGGAGCTGCAATATTGTAATTGTTTTTAGTTTTTGTGATATTGTGACAGATTTTATTAGTGATTTCTGACCACGTGGGACTGGCGCTGTAAATCCTGAAGTGCCAGGGACTGGTTGTGCAACCTGTACTAGAACCCTTTGGTGCTTCCCTTCACCCTTGACGTGCTCCTGCCCAGACCTGCTCACGTCCTTCTCCTGAAACCTGTGCCACACCAGCACAGGTGGGTGCTCTGCAGTGCTCAGATGCCCTTTTCTACCCGGCACACACATCAAGGATCAGAACTAATCCAGAAGGTGGCCAACTCAGAGATTTGTATCTAAAAATAGAGTGACGAAAGTGACTTTCATCAGGGCCATTCCCCAGAGCCCACCACCCTCCCTTCATCTCTGCCCAAGTACAAACGTCTCACCTTCTTTAACCAAGCCATCCTTCCAGTATAGTATTTTTCATCTCTGTTTCTGTCAGTTTGAAAATAAATAACTGGTGAAGAAAAGCAGACAGAAGGAGGGGTTGGAGCAGAAGGGAATGTGCTTGAAACTCTCATGTCCTAACAAGTGGGCTGCTTTTTTGTTATGAGCGTTTCCAGAAGGGCTGTGGAAGGAGATGTGTTTATTTAGGACTGCTTTGGGTTGGGTTGTGTTTCCATGATGCTAGTGGGAATGAAACTACATCCCTTGACTGATTTCTCTAAACAACTTTTCTGTTCACTGGGCAGTCCTGGAATAACCCCAGTGCCTGAAGGAACAGAGAAAGTATGTAACATCTGGATCACAGCAGAACACGGGATAGAGCACGGGATAGAAGCACAGTCAGTCTCAGTCTCCTGCTTCCTGTAAATCACCCACCCACTACTGTGCATCTTTGAAGCAACTGCATAGACAATAAAAAGCAACAAAGAAGGGACTACTCTGAACAAAAGGAGTTTGAGTTGAGCTGGAGAAAGGATTTCATTTTCAGGCTAATCGCAGGATCAGTTTAGATGAGCCATTACTGAATATCCTCATTAAAGTTCTAGGTGAAGTAGCAAATTGCAAGTTAATGAGAACTGCAGATGGCACTAAACTGGGTAGCATCCTGAGAGCTGTGGATGACAGAAGTAGCACAGGAGATTTGGAAAGATTAGAACTGGGGATAGAAATTAAGAAAATTAGATTCTTACATGAAGCGGAAAAGTCTGGGAGAAAATACTGTGCCAAGTGGAGGAGAGGACCCTCAACTGCAGTAATGCAGTATGCAGGGACAGAGGCTTACAGATAATAATGATGGACCCTCAGCTGAGACAGTAGTTTGCCAAAGCAGATATTAACACAATTTGTTGAAATAGCATGCCTAAAATGTGAGGACCAAGGACCATATTTCTGTATGAGTCTCTGCCACAGAAGGGGGACATGTATCTCTGTCACAAAGTATTTCACTTGGGAAGTTCTTTTTTTGCTTTCTTCTTTGAGAAGCAGTGCTAGAAATTCTCTTCTGAGATTAGGGTGTGTGGGAATTCAGCAGAAGTGATGGATCTGCAGCCTGTTACAAGCTACAGCCTTAATAGACCTCATCATCAGTAATGTTGTGAATGAGTAGCAACAGATTTTTATATTCAACAGAGGCTAGAAAGATTTACGAATGGCTGAAGCTTTTTTTCCGAAAAGGTAATTTCTAGTTTTGCAGGCAAATGCTGCTTTCCTATCCTTTGCCTCAGTGAAGGTCTGGAAAGATAGAAAAAGACCAGAGGTGAGAAGGTCTGATGGGTAGATTCAGGGATGAACGGATCTATGCGCTGAAGAGAAAGTGAGATGAAGAGATTTTCTTCTCCCCTGTGTTCCCTGTATCATTTTATAAACTAAAAGCTTTGCTTTTGTGTTGCAGAAGAGAAATGCCGCAGCTTTATTGAGCTTTCACCACCAGCAGAGAGAGGTAAGAGCAAATCCCTGTATTTCCCTGTAGCTGCACAGTTCATCTCCTAGGGACAGGGGGCCTGCAGCATTTTGCCTGTGTGGGGACAGCAGGGTGGGTCCCCAAAGAGCCAGGTAAGAAATCCTGTCCTTGTAGTTTCTAAAAGAGCAAAGATTTCCTCCCAGATGTTTGCATAAACCACTGCCATTTGTGAAGTCAGTGCTAGAAACCTCAGATTCCCTCCAGTATGAGGTGGGATTTCTCCCATGTAGTGAGTTGCCTGGTCTGGGGTTGTCATCTTGCTGTAGTAAAGGGGAAGAGAATAGATGCAGCCTCAGGGCAGTCCCTCCTACACAGACTACATGTTAACCCAGTGCTTCAGTTTGAGGTCTAATAAGATGAATCTGGAAGCTGAATCACCTCTTACTTTGTGGTAAGTGAACAGGACATCTGAAAATTACGCTTTCAAGGTGAAGTCCCTGCCTCATTAAAAACAAAGCTACATTTGGGTAGGAGAGATCACCCTTGCTGTCATTGTCACATTTCAAATCACCCTGTGGATAGCTTCAGTATACTTTGATGTAAGTGTACATATGCTACGAAGATTCTACTTAATGAAAGCTTTTCAATTGGTGTGGGCTGGCTAACTATTCTCTGAGATGGAGGCTGGAGAAAAGTAATTTCAGAAGATGTTCATATATGAAGGGAAAGGCCTGGGGTGCAAAGCCTGTCACAGCACTCAAACCCTGAAAGCAAGGGCGCAATAAATGCTGGGGATTTGCAAGCACCATTTTCACCCCTTCCTGCACAAAGTATAATCTCAACATGTCCGGTGCAGGTGCTGTTGTATGGCTGGGTTAGCACTGCACAAGGGGGTGTGACTGCTGACTGTGGGATGGGCTGCCTGAGCTGGCTGTGTGCAGAGCAGCTCCAGAGAACACAGGCAACATTACAAGACCAAAGTACACATCATCAGTGGGAAGCCTGGACTCACAAGGAAAATTATGCAGAGATCTCTGTGTATGTGTGGTGCCTGCAACCTCCAGAAGACTTTTGACAGTCTGACCTTTAATGAAATATTCTCCTTGATGGTGCTGCAGCAAGCAAGCCAGCTCCTTTAAACAAGGAATGCAGCTCATCTATTTCTGCTAAATAGCTGGTTGACTTTACGGCACTAATGATGTTGAGTATTCAAGTCAGTGCCACATTAATGAGAGTTTTCTTCACACTCCTTTTCCCCAGTTGAATGTCTCCTCTACAGCCATTAATAGTTGCTAACAGTAGCGTTCACAGTGCTGCTTCATTTGTCAGATTAATGTTTCTTCCTCACTGGATCCTGTGCTTTTCCCCAGCCCAGCATTACAGAGTGCCTTTCTTCAGCCTCCTTTAGTTCTTATTGCAGAGCTGTAGAACTCAGCTCAGCTGTGGACTCTGGTATCACTTAAATCCCACTCGAAATCCCAGCATGAAAGTACCTGCACCCTGTTCAAGAAGCAGGGAGGGCAGTCAGTGTTACTGCCCTGGCTGGATATCAACCCCAAGGAACATACTTTCATTTTAATTGGGGTTTCAGTGAGAAATACAGGTTTGCAAGAGGCTTCCTGCATCCCTGAGGCCATGTCCCAGACAGTCATGGATGCACCATATAGTTCTTAAATAGCTGAGTCCCAGGTTAAAAGTTTTTTGCTTTCATTGTTGTGATTAGAGCTTGGACGTGTTTGTGGCCAATCTATGACCATTAGATTTTATGCTAATAGTCAACATCTTCCCCTGTCTTTTTCCCTTCGCTTTCCTCCTTGCTGTTTATGAATAGTGCTGGCTTGTTTACAGAGGCCATTTTAGATCCCCTCAGCTCTGCCATGCTAGAGGAGACAAGCCATCCTCTGTGACATGCACTCTGTCCCCTACAGCATCCATTGATTCCTTGCTCACAGGCTGGGGAGATTGCTTTTGGGTGTTTGCTGTTTTCCTTCATTCCCTTCTACCCAAAGGACATCCTTTCAGGACTGGGTTGGGAGAGGGGAGTACTCTTCCTTGAACAAGGTTGCATCCCGTATTCCTCGCAGGAATCCTATGGCTATCACTGGGATCAGAGATGCTGTACATCAGCTTGCTGCTCATCAGCTTCATCCTCCTGATGGTGGAAATTCTGCATACTGGCAATCCTGTCTGTGGGATGAAGCTCAATGCTTTTGCTGCTGTCTCCTCAGTGCTGTCAGGTAAGTGTATTACTGTAGTCTTGTAATCTCAGCACTGGAGAGCCTGCTTTTCCACTCAAGGCTGAAGTATGCTGCTCTGACTCCTGCTGTAACTTCTTTGCTTTGTCCTCTGTGTCCAGGTCTCCTTGGGATGGTGGCACACATGATGTACACTCAAGTCTTCCAGGCAACAGTTAATCTGGGACCGGAGGACTGGAGGCCGCACACATGGGACTATGGCTGGGCATTCTAGTACGTGAGCTCTGAAGCCATCTTCACCCCCAGCCTTTAGAGCTTCAGCCATGCCACCTGCTTCCTCCTCCTTTCTTGACCTTCTGTGTGTTCCAAAAACAGGTGTACCAAGGTTCTACTACTACTAATCTCCTGTCTTTGCCTCACCCTGTTTTAATAAATGGTGGCTGAGCTACTTAAATGAATGGTTACCAAAGGACTGAGAAAGCAGTGGGGTGACACCTAAACAATTGCCTTCAGCCCTGCTGATTAATTAGGCTTGCCCCTCTGCTGGTTTGCCCTGTTTGGTCTCAACTCTTCCCTGTGTGCAGAGGCCAGTGTCACACTTGTAATGATGTTCTCAAACACACCTTGTTTTTCTGCAACTTTAACAAGTTGCATGCTGTTTTGGCATCTTCACTAACCAGTGTTGGGCCAGAGGGCCTATTCCTGCAACACCAAGCCTAGACATGAGCCTGAAGATGTGGGCACGGCTCAGCCCCCAACCAACAGCCACACCATCTTCTCCAGTGCTGGCCCAGCCATACAATGGCAGCTGCACTGGAGGCCAAGGCCAACTTCAGATGGTACTATGTGCAGGAAGGAGGGAAAGCAGGCAGTACACCACAGTGTCACTTGTGAGCCAGGAAGAGGGGCTACAAAAAGCAGGTGGCTCAGTGTGCCCTTCTCTAAAGAATAAAGCAGCCAAGCACAGCGGACATGACATACCTGACCTGAAAAACAGTTGGATGAGCCTTGCAGGTGCCCATGGAAGGTGCAGGTTCAATTTCAACACTGTATTGATGACCACATTGATTCTTAAACACTCCAGTGCCATGTGCCACCCTGACATCAAATGCCAGGATGGCAATTTGGTTACGCTCAGGTAGACAAGGCTCACGCACAGTAAGACACTGAGAGCGAACTTGCTTCCGAGGAGTGCTCCCTTGCTCTGACCAGTTACACATGCTTCTGCTGCCCTTCTCCCTGTGTCACTCCCTTCCCTGTCATGGGGATGACCAATATTTAATCCACTGATCTAGGAAGAATCTTGTGGTGGGATGACCCCTAAGAACTGTAATGCTATGAGCCTTAGTCACTCTAGTTTATGTCTGTGCCCAGAAAACTCTGCCTGGGTAGTCAGGGAGGATTGGGGTGTGTCATGGCGTTCCTTACTCTACATAGCTTTTCACAGCACGTGCTTCTTCTGTGTGTCTCTGGCAGCATGGCCTGGGCCTCCTTTACCTGCTGCATGGCCTCTGCTGTCACCACTCTCAATACCTACACCAAGACGATACTGGAGTTCAAAAGGAACCACATCAAGGGATACGATGGGACCTTCAAGGATCACCCTCAGCACCACCAGTGCTTCATACAGCAAATAAGCAGCTACTATGAGCCCAAAGGCAAGGTCTTCCATTCAGTCTCGGAGGGAGTTGACTTCTACACTGATCTGCAGCAGAAGATGCTACAGCGGGAACCAGAGCTGGACCTGGATGAAGTCTTGGGCCAGACAATCGGGGAGGATCGCTGTTAGGGATCAGTGTACAGGGACAGAACAGCAGGATTTGGGAGGAACAAGAGCTCTGAACCAAGCACTAGCACCACTGTTAGCAGGCTTTGGGGAGCTCTTCCAGTCTCTAAAGGGAGTAAGGAGGCAGGCACTGGGTCAGGGCAACTAGAGTAGAAGTTTGGGGGTCCTCCCTGGTCATACACAGTGTGATGGTACCCTCTGACAAGGGTGAACTGGAGGGACATGCTGGTGCCAGCTGTCTCCAAGAACTTTCAGAGTTGAGTCAGATGTCCTAATCCCAGTACTGCACTGGGGAACAGACAGTCAGCACCATCCAGATGGCAAACTGCACTGCTGGGTGGCGTCACACTGACCTTCCGTCAGCACCTCCAGTTCAGTGCTATGGTGGAGGCCATCAGTGTTCATATTGATCAGCTGTCACCCTCTCTGAAGACACTGCTTATTCTTAATTTCCAAGCCCAAATTCTTCTCCCTGCCCCCAGATTTAAAGTCCTGCTACAGTAGGAATAGGGGGTAGCTTTCAGACATCTCCTCCTCCTTCCTATCTGTAATGACTCCCACGTTTCCTTCTTGCTTTTTGCCCAAAAATCTCCCATTCTGAAGTACTTTGCTGTCTGCCTCTTTTTACTGTTTCTTTGTAACCATTAAGAATTTGGCCCGACTTTTGCTTTTTATGTTACTTCTATTCATCTGTTCCTTTTTGTCCATTGTAAAAATATCGCAAGCAACCCCTGAATCAAAACCCCAAGCAAACTCATAATCTCTCAAAGGTGAAACACTGGTTCACATCACACGTGACGCTGTACACAGTATTTATTTTGTTTCACTGCAGTTCAAATACATTTTTCCAACAATATACAGACAGACTCTTTATTTACAGTGGGGGGCGGGGCGGTGTGGGCAGGGTGAATTCACATTAAGGAGGAGCTAATATCACTGCTCTTGAATATCAGTTCTCTCAGGAAGAATCTCAGAAGTAACTACTTAGGTAACAGCCGATTCACCTTTCCCAGCAAGGTGGTGGCTGGACAGGAGGGAAGAAACACTCCTGTTTAATCCCTCATACGTTACTGGTCCTCACACTTTCAGTCCTATTATGCAGCTCTATAAACTGACACTAGCTCTATTATAAACACTAAACCCTGTCTGGAGGAAAATACCAGGCCTAAAGCCATTGCTACAGTTGTGCTAATATATACAAAGCTATTTACACAAAAATACCATTAAACATATACAAACTGTTCACAGCTCTGACATAAGGAGATCAGGGCCCAAAGACCAGCCTTGGGGCTTGCAGCTAAACCTGAAGGGCTATCCTGGAAGCTTTATATAGAAATGTGGGATGATGGAAAGGGTGATACAGCAAAGGGAGGTGTCAAGGGCCCAGAAGAGCAAACACATGGCTAATGTGCCCATCGGGAAGGAGGGTCAAAGTCTGCTGTCACCTCATAACTCATGGGGAAATGTGGGGAGGCTGGAAGGGCACATGCTATATGGAAAAGTCATTTGCAATCCTCATCTCACCCTGTTTAATCCTCATCCCAGCTCTGTTTAATGTCAAAGGCCAGGCTTGGAATGGCATATTAAGAAAGGAGCTCCCATATTGTTGCCCTAAACTACCGGTGGGGAACTACCGGGGCACCAAATTGTTTCACTTTTATATGGTCATTTCTACTACAAGAAAATTCATACAGATGCTCCTCAAATGCAACAGAGAATGATGGCACACTCTGGGACAGAGTGGGACACACCTAACACACTGTGAACAAATGTGTCCCAGGGGTAGCTTGCTCCTCCTGGAGCTGTACACAGGGCTGGGCTGGCAAGGGAATGGCAATATTGAGCTCATTATAGTGTTAAAATGCACAGAAAATCTTTCTAGTTCTGTCTCTGTCTGAACCTCTAAACCCTGGAGCAGCAGTGTAAGAATCAGCTTTTCTGTGGCAAGACTGAGTGACCTTTACAGTGACATTTGGGATCTGCTGGACCTCCTATCCCAAGGGGGGTATGATACATTGGCAAAGGGAGACTGCCCATTGGACTGCTGTGTGATGTTACAGTGATAATGTGGGTTCATACAAACCTTAAGGATAGAGAGAAATAAGCTGTGAACCTTTCACTTCTACATCACCCACATATGCCTGAATTTGGTGTCCTGAACTTGGAACTGGGAAAGAAAGACACAAGTGCAAGGGGCTGGCAAATGCTGTGGAGACCATCTTTCTCTAGATCAGGTAATTCAGACAGAGAACTAGTTTGTTTGTGAGTCTGGCAACAGCATGGACAAGAGAGCTGAGAGCACAGGAGAAGTTATAGATAAGACTAAACCTGCAGGAGCCAGAGGCTTCTCTCAAAAAATAAAAAGATTAGGGATGTCCTTTAGCCACACCACTTGCCTTGACTGATCATGGTCCACTCTAGGCATAGAGCTTGTTAGACTGCTTGGGAACACCGTCTGGACATAAAAAGGTGTGTCCTAAATCTCATTCATAAATTAAACATACAAAAAATATACATACATTGTATAAATTAACACATATATATATAAAGCCTGATTTTATATATATATATGTATATAACCTATAAATTCACATTTCTGTGTTACCTGGAAGGAAGCATGCAAGAACAGCATACGGAGAGGGAGTTGCTGAACAAGGTTTCTCTGGCACAGAACAGGTCTGCCTAGGACAAACCTGCCTCCAGCAGCATTCCCCAGAGAGCTGAAGAAAGGGGAAGTGCTTTTAGACCCCATTCCCTCTATATAGCCATTTTCCTGAAGATAAACAGCACAGCTTCCTATATTCCCAATACGGTCACAGGTCCAACCAACATCTGAGGAACCACAGGCTAGAGCTGAAGAAGAAAAAGCAAACAAACATTAAAGCCAAAATCTATTATCATCTAGTCTGGTAAAGTCAGCAACAGAACCTGGGCACCACTATATGGAGGATCCTTGCTTGCCCATGTCAAAACAAGTGATCTCAGTCCCACCTCTCTGATCCCTCTGCAAGTCTCTCAGTCTCTTACGGTCATCATCCCTGCTTCTTTCTAAGATCCTGTGCTGTGTTCAAGTGCCTAAGTACATCTTCGCTTCATCATCTGTCTATCTCAGGCCCAAAGGGGCAGCCAGTCATCTTGCTAACAGTCATTTTGCATCCCACCAGTCTCTTTTCATCCCAAAGAGCACCTTAACTGTGTCAGTGGGGAAGAGATCAGATGTTTTCAAAGGCCTGGATTTCATGAGGGATTCCTGCACAATCTCACCTTCTGAGGAAAGTCAGCAAATTTCATCCGGGCAAGAAATCGCCTCACTTCTCCACGGCTGATTTTTGGAGTCCTGCTGTCCTTTAACCACACCATTCGGCCTTGACTCATCATGGCCCACTTCAGGCCCAGCTTGCTGACTGAGAGAAATCCTGGCTGTTTGTCAGAGGTTGCAGTTGTTGTCACAGTGATGTGAAATGCATCCTTCTGGAGATCATTAATTCCAACTGGTCCATTGGAAAAGGGCAAGAAAACAGTGGTGAGGAGGAAATTATTATGTTTCTTCCAAAAGAAATCTTATAGCCCTTTCTCAGTCAAAACATCCACTAGACTGATAGCATATTCAGTCTGACTTTACAATTCTATGTACCTTAGTTGATAAGGAAAAATTATTTTAACATTTTTCCATGGAAAGAAGCTGAAATATAGATCAGAAATGGAAGGGTTTGGTTCCAGGTTATGCTTTTGAGTTTGACATAGATTATGAACATACTTCAAGCATACAGTTCACTCTCAGCTTTCCTTCCCACACCTGTTAGTAGCTATTCTTTACCTCTATAAAATGGGAAATTTGTAAAGCACTGGCAAGTCAGATGACTCCAGTCACTGCAGAATGATCTGTACAGACCTCAGAAATCCTAGTTTCTAAAAAAAACCCTGTAACAATAGTATTCTATTTGTTCTTGCCTGAACTGTGTTTTTGATTCAAGTCCAATTAGATGTTATTACTATGCAGCAGTTTTTCTACACTTCCTGGCCTACTTCTCTTAGTTCTGCATGAACTGATCTTTTATCCCACACTCCCATGCACAAGAGGCTGGTTATTTGCTGAACTGCTTTAGAAAGAGCAAGAAAATTGAACAGGGACTGTAAAATCTTGTATAGATGTTAAAGCCAGATCTACTTTTCCCTGAAAACACACATATATTTTGATTCCCCCTTACAAAAATAAAGAGGAAGTAGAACAGCTCCTATGCCAAAGAGTGGGACTTTGCCAACAACACCAGAAGTGTATCTGAGGCGACAGAGAAAAGTTTTATAGTGATACTTTATGCACAGCATTAAATTAAATATAGCTCCATGGAAAGCAACACAACTTCTCTGGTGTAAAACATGCATTAAACCTGTCATTGGTTAAACATGTAAGAAACTTTGGAGGTCTTTTATTTGCAAAGTAGGGGGTGGACAGGATGCTCCTTCAGAAGGAAGATGAATCTTATTTCCCATTGTCGTGCTATGTGTGCTGGACCTTAGGTGCTACCTTTAAAAGCACAACTGCAGCCCATTGTTTCTCACAGCTAGTTCTCTCTCCATGTTTCTAGCCTAGGTAATTTCTCCTCCATTTGTACTCACCTGCTGAAGCAATGACTTTGTCTGTTGCATTGGTGAGGTCCAAAAGGACTGTAGGAAAAACAGGATGGAGGAGATAGAGGTGGTGCAGCCCTGGGCGCTCAGGTCTGGGACCAGGCTGCTGTTGGAATGAAAGACACAAAAACATAACAACTGCTAGCAAAGGGGAGTCTAGCTTTGTCAGAAAAATTAAGTTTTCTGGCACTGTGTTGTTTTTACATGGATCAAAGAATGAAAACACATGATTTTACAAAAATTAAATCCAGAAACCCTTAATTCCCTAAAACTGATTTGCTTTACAACCTCTCTTTGATAAGGTTGAAATCTAGGTCTGTCATATGCAGCTTGATGGGCAAAGCTACAGTCTGGAAGTTTGAGTCTCCATGCCAAACTGTGTGTCTGCATGGACAGAAGGAGCATTCTGGGCTGGGAACAAATCTGCAGTTACAACTCTTCAGTGCTGCATGAAAAAATGAAATTCACAAATTTTGGGGTTTGCAGATGCAAAATTTCTGTCAACAAAGCTTTACAATGAAGAATTCGCACATGAAAACTCCTGTGTTCAGGCTCAGAGAAGTCAGAATGTCAAAGTAAGAGATGTCCCTGACAGCATTCTCAAGTTCAATGACAATAGGAATAAAAGACAGACCGCATGTGCTTCACAGAGAAACCTCAAAGTGAAGAAAAGATGCATGCTCACCAAACTTCGTAACACAGGCTGCGGTTCATCAGCCCAGAAGAGAAAAACAGACTTCTTGTCCAAAGTCATGACTGAGAGTGCATCAAGTTGTTGCCTCTGCCATGGAAGTTCCTGGTTCCAAACAGGGAGGCCGGATTTGCCATCTATCACCAACACCTCAAGGCAAGGAGAGATTGAGCATTAATGGATGCCAAGGCATGGGTATGCAGAGCCCCCTTGCAGAGGTATGGCCTGTGCTGTTCCCTTTCATGCCTATGGCCACACCCTAATGAATGCCATGGGAAAAGCAAGGACCAGAGAATGTTTGTCTTTTTTTACCCAACCTTCCCCACTCCTGTGTGGCCACTGCCCTCCCTGCCTTCATCTGTTTTACCTTTTTGTTCCCATCTCCAGTCTGTGCTTGCAGCATGAAGTCCAGAGTTTGGTCAGCACCAAAGTAACCTGGTACAGGCTGGCTGTAAATTTGGAAAAAGAAGCATTCAGCCCCATGGTAGAAAAAAAGTAATTTCAGATAGAGGCAGAATAGCTACCTTCATCCTCCATTCTGCCTCTTAAAATGACAGGATTTGTCATGCTAAATAAGGTCTTTCATTCACTCAGAACTATTCTGACTGTCAGGAATCATTTGTTGATGGATTAGAAAAGTGCAAAATGGTAAAGAGCCCATGGTGCTTTTCAGCCATTCTTCAGAGTTGTCCGTGTGGGGGGCATCGCTTGATGGGCTGTGTAGACATCTGTTTATCTTCCTGTACACTACTCTATCATCCTGTCCTTTGCATGAGAACCTGCAGCATTGTTGCTATAATTATATAAAATTACCCAGCCCATCCAAAATGCATTGGCACATTTGCCCTCCTGCAGAAAGTGGATTTCCCAGGCTGCCATAGCTGTGTGAAATGGATCTTAACAAACTCAACATTAATGTCAGCCCATGATTCCTTGTATTGTATTCTTACTGCTGGCAGGTTTACAAGCCTTTTTGTGACCTTAAGCAGGTTAAATGAAGTCCCTTCTCATCCTCTCATTTCTGGGTAACATAACACATTAATCTCTCTTGTTATAACTGTTTTTTAACCATATTCCTTGCTTTTGGCTTTCTAAGCCTTGCCTCTGTCTTCCTGCAATTCACCACAGCCAGACACACAATTCTAAATAACCACAGTTGAGTCTACAAAGTTCACAGAACCAGAGATTTTATGGCAAGGCAGGATCAGAGTATTTACTCTCTCCTCTTATTTATGACAGATTTCTGTATTTCACCCAATTAACCAAGTATCAGTAGGCTGGCTTTGCCTCATCTTTGATGAGATGAATTCATCACTTCTCATGACAGTCAGTTCTAATGATTAATTTCACCCAAAGAAACATTCCTGCATCTTCTTTCTCCTGAACATGAATGGCTTTTGCTTCAAGGCACTTGTTCTTGCTTGTTGCTCGAAGGCACTTGCTTCTTGCCTGTTAGCTTCTATTTCTTACACACGCTTATGAACTCACCTCTCAGGCTTCTCTTTGATCATATAAACTCAATAATTAAAATTTTCCATGCCAAAGCATTTTTTCCAGACCTTTTTCCAATTTTTTTCCATCTTCCCCTTTAAAACATGCATGACAGGATGGTTCCTGAACTACAGCACCACAGTGGCTTGACTTCATACATAGGACATCAAACAACGTCATTTGCTTTACAGACACCTCTGGCAACCAGGTGTTGCCTTCAAGGCAGCATCACGAGACACCCCTATAGCTTGAAAGCTCTCCAGTAGCAAAAGGAAGTAGCAGACAATTCTATCCTATGACCACAAACTCAAAACATCTCCTAAGGTGCCTCTGCCCTTATGGGTCACAGTCAGTGGCAGACCCCACAAACTGAATGCACACAAATGTAAGTACATCGGATGCTACCAATCAAGCAAAAAATCCCCTGGGCACTTGCTCAAATGAACCAGAAGGCTAGTAATTATTCTGCCCAACAGTAATCCCCCCAGCAACCTGCTATTAATCCTCTCTCATCTGAAACATCCATTTACAACACAATTTGCAACTGCTTACTCAATTTCATGGTCTCTGAACTTCGCCCTTGTTTTATGACTACTGATTCTCCTTTATGGTTTTCCAGGGATCTTGTCAAAAGCTATCTGGAAATGCAGCACATCTGCAGTAGCCATGTTGGTTTTCTCAGAAATTATTCCCACAGGCATGCACTCAGTCTGCCTGGATGTAGTGGTGTGCTTGGGGGAGGTTTACCCAGGAAAAGGCGTGCTCGCAGCTGGCTTTGTAAGCTTAGTTTAAAAAGGAATTCAGTCTGTTTGACTCTGTGGTAACATCCCTGACCTGTATTTGATGCTTAAGTAGAACTTAAGTTCTAAAAAAATCCAAGCAAACCTCTTAATTAAATGCTTGCCCACAATACATTCAGTGTAGTAAATTTTGTCTTTCTTAACTCTTAGAAAACAGGTAGTCCAGGACTCTAGCACAGTAGCCTAGAACAAGAATTGCTTTCATTATTTTTCAATGATTATCTGCCAGCTTCTCTACATGTATTGTATTCTGTCCCTTGGGAGGTCAGGGAATGGGAAAAAGCAGCAGCCTTGAATACTAGCTACCCAGAGACGTTGCGAAGTCTCCATCCTCAAAGATATTTAAAACCTAACAGCACACAGCCCTGAGTAATTTGCTCTAGCTTGTCTAGAGTCTGCTTGAGCAGGTAGGTGGGATTAGGAAATCTCCAGAGGTGCATTCCAACCTCAACCATAGTAGTAAACAAGTTTTCAACCTTTCAACCTTCTTGATTTGTGTATTCCAATTTATTGCTTCCTTCATTTAGAAATTTCTTGTGTATAACTGATTCTACAGCACCTATGAAGTGGCTTTTCTTAGTCACTTTACACACACTTGCCCTTTAAACTCGATGACAGACACATTCAGAAGTCTGCAGATTCTGGGCCCAAAACACTTCTAGTCCATTTCCTTTCCCCATAGCATGATCAACTAGTCATAATTCATTCCTAAAGTTGTGGCTTGTCACCCATCAGCCCTCAAGAATGTGGACATTACCTGAATATCAAAGATAGCTGAACACCTTTTTTTTTTTTCCTTAATGAAGTTCCAGTGCCTTCTTCCCATTTATGCTCTTGCACTTGGGTAACACAGAGCTGAGAGATGCTCTCTTTATTCTCAATACTAGAGAAAGCAATTGTTTCCCATGTAATTTCCCTCAATTGTGCCCAACTGCCCTTTGCAAATATTTAATACTGGGAGCACTGAAATTGCTGGTTATTACCAACCCACAAGATCTGGAAAATTACTTAATTTCCATGTGTGAAATTAGAGGATGAGCGGTATTATTTTAAGGTTTACATTTAGTATAGATGCTGACTGCCATCAAAATGCTCATTTTCAACTTTCAAGGAACATTAAGATCTCTGGGCCATACTCATTCATCCGCTCTAAATTTTTAACATTACTAATGTAACTGATCCCCTCCACTGAAGCCCTGGACAGCAAGTGGGCTGAGTCACACATCAGCAATCCACTAAATTCCAATGCCACATTATTCTCATGACTTCAGTTGGGCCCCTTATTTGTGATCACTCACAAGCACACAGCTCAAGTTCCCAGTCTCCTGTTCCTTGCTCCCCCTGCCCTCCCCACTTGGCTCAACAACACACACCTCCAGTACTTAGATACCTCTTCAGACTTGAAGAATTACTGTCAATTGCTTTCTAAGGAACACACGTACTTAGAACTGAAAGTTGGGAAATGGTACAGGAAGAAATAGGACAAGTAACCTGCTGATATTCTGCAGCTCCAGGGTCCAGCGGCGCTCCAGGTCCTGTCCCCTCAGCAGGATCAAGCTCTCTTTGGTTGTGATGAGCAGGTTGCTGCAGTTTGTGTCAGGTGTCTTCACTGTCTGCAGAAAGTCAACACCCCCACTGGCACAAATGGAAAACAGAGGAGATCAAGGCTTGTATCTACACATCTCAGCCCTAGCTGCCTGTCCGTGTGGCAATTCCTACAAAAGATATGAACTATACTTGGAAAAGTCCATCTTTTCCCCAGTGATGTGAGCTCCTCAGTTAAGTGAACTAAATTCAAATGTGGGGTCTTCTGAATATCATGAGTTACTATAAAAAGCATGAAGTTTGTGAGTTCACATTTGCTCCCTCCCTTTATTCCTACCAAGGACAGCCCCACAGTTTGCCAGTAAAGAAGAATGAGCTGAGAAATCCAGGCCCACGCAAACTGAGCTTCCCAAAGAGACTCCATTAGCTGGGAACACCTCTTTTTTTCCCTTCAGCAATATATACAGGACTGAAGAAAGGAACAAGGAGCAGGAGAAGCTAAGGATTCCCTTTTACCATAGGCTGCACTTCTTTGGCTAGGACAACCAGAGGACAGGGAGGAAATGACAGGTTCCCCATAGTATTCATCAGTTATCAACTGGAGAATGAAGGGAAGGGCAGTATTGAAGTAGAAGCAAACACCCCTAGGAGCACTAATAAATGCCTACCCTTCCCTTCCTCTCCCAGAAGAAGCAAGATGACAAGTCCATCTTCTACCTGTAAATGTCAATGAGCTCTGACAGGTTGACAGATCTGCGCTTTTCCCACTCTGGCTCCTCCTGCTGCAGCATTGCAGGAAAGTTGTCCCGGTTTCTGGCTTGGGTAAAGATATCCCTCAGGGCAACAGCCTGAACATTACCTGCCAGGGAGAGTAAAGATGAGAAGTCCTGACTGCAAAAGATAACCCAGTAGAACAGAGGGTAATTGGGACCACGGCAGTTGTGGTGGAAGGCAATGAAATGCCCAGAGCTGGAACTTCCCTGACATGATGTGCCTTTGGGAAACTCCAAAGTATTTGAGACTAGCAGGTATTGGTGCTCCTGTATTTTCCACACCATGGCAGTGAGACTTGTGCTTTTGCCCTCTTAGATTTTACAGCAGAAGGCACGGCACAAGTATCCCAGGGACATTCTGGACCATTTTAGGTAAAACAAATGTTTTCTCAGGAAGGTGAAGTGCTGCAGAGGCAAGGTGCATCTTACCAAAACCAAACAGGATGTAGATAGCTCCCCGGCTGGTGATGTGGACTTGGGGGCCAATCACTTTCCCTTCTCCATTGGTGCTGTACCTGACAGGCCCACCCAAAGCAGTTCCAGTCTTTCCTGATACCAAGATGAAAACCACATCAGGCTGCAAGGAGAGGGAGGCAGAGATTTTTATCAGTGTTTTCAAGCACCTCTGCACTCAGAATCTTCTCCCAGCCCCATAGCATGAAGCTGCACTGATAATTTCCCCCTCAGCAAGGTCTAGATAGTGTTTGCTTTCTCTTTGCTCAGTCCGGCTTCCTAGGCATCTCACATTCATGTTTTTCTCTTGACACAAATGCATCAAATATGAAAGGGAATTCAAAAATCTGAGCTCCTCTAACAAAATCTATGTTAGAATTGTGAGGAGGGATGAGCATAAAGGAAATCTGCATCTGAATTAATCACACAATTAATCTGAATTAATTAATAAAAGAAAGTATTTCTTTCTTTTGGATAAGCTAAATGCTCCTTTCTCCAGAGATCCATCCCTACACTGCTGCAAAACACTCACTTCAAACCACACATTCACTGAATAGAAAGAGATAATTCTCAAGTCTCAGTCAAGTGCAAATAAGGACCCTTCTGTTCATTCCCAGCTGTCAAGAATGCAGGTAGTGTCTTTATTGTTTGATCTCACTGCTCTGAGCTACTGGAAAAAAAAGGGTTCTTTTCAGCAAAATCCAAGGGAATGAAAATTAGGGGTTCTTGCAGCTCTGGTTACAGTCCACATCAGTCTATTTTTCCTCTATACAAATAGTAAAGGTCCTTTCAAACCTTGTGTAGGGATGTGCTGTACCTGTGTTTCTTTGAGAACCAGAACAACAATATCCCTAATGCCATCTCCATCTACATCTGGAAGAGTTGCAGCTGGTGCAGCCAGGATCCCACTTGAAAGATGAATGGAGTTCAGTGTCCAGATGGTCTTCCCTGTGGAAAGAACAGGATAAAAGAGACCTGTACTTGGGGAACCAGAGGGCATCCCTAGAGGTTCCACAAAACCTTCTTGAAAAGGGAGCAAGAGAAATTATTTCTCCTATTCTGTGTGAAAGGGAAAGACACATCTACAAACTGAGACAAACAGTAGTGGGAAGCAAAATTCTTCTCCCAGCATTTCTTCAGATTGCCTTTGAGTCAGGTCCCAACTCTGCTGTGCTTCCTCCTTAGCATCTCTATAAAAGACCTGAGCCCTAAATAATTTCTGAAATAGCAGAGAATATTTAAGGTTCATTTTACAAAGGAGAACCCAAATGAGAGTGCTGCTCTGCAGGACAACAGTTGTTTGCCTCAGCCAGCAGTAAAGGCTAGGTAGATGTGAGGAAAGGAAACAGATGGATAGTTCTGATATTCAGAGTGCAAATCTGTGTCTCAGTTAAATTCCCAGGAGCAAATTACCACTCCGGCATGACATGCTCACTCCACCTCAGGGGGAAAGCATGTTAACAGACGTGATGTCAAATGGTTCAGCAGTCCAGCACAGACCCAGCTGGAAACACAGTAAAACCAGACTTGAAAACTTGCAAATAAACATCAAAAAAAAGGGCAACAATTAAATTTGATTAGTTTTTTATAACTCTTTTGCCAACACTTCTGCTTTTAAAATATTTTAAAATGTTTTTCTGCTGCTGCTCTGTAGGAAAAGGTTTGGCCCTGAATGACAAAGTACACCAAGGACCAAACTTGTACATTACTACTGCTGGTAAAGGAGGCAGCTCACGGTCCTGACCATGCAAACACCGTGCAAGTAACCAGGTCCCTAAAAGCATTTGAAAAGTGTGGGAAGACAGCTGGGGGTAAAATTAGAGGAAACTTGAGAAGTTATATTCACATCCTAACAGAAGTTCTAACAGTATGGAAATTTTATGGTAAAATTAGTTGCTGCTCCCTGGATGGAATGTGATTGGCATGCCTGAAACCTATTCCAGCATGACTCCACACACACACAATCTGCAACCACAGCACCTGCTAAAGGGGATGGAACAAAGGGTGGAGTGGGAATACCACACCCAGGCTGTAGAAATCCTTGCAGAGAGGGGAACTTGATGGCACTGTGCAGCTGATAAACGGCACAGCACCTGTCAGCCAGGGGAGATAGGAGAAAGTGCCTTGTTGCTGAGCCAGCAACTGTGGTGAAATCATTGTCTCTGGATGAACGGAGTTCATTAAAACCTAACTGTAATATTAACATACACCTCCACCCCAAAGTTACACGCCTTCAAGGTACTTTTTAGTTGATTCCAAAAGCAACTCTATACCTTCCTATGGCTATTTCTGCCAATGAATTAGTCTGGGAGAACAAACAGCAATCAGAGAATAAAGATACACATGATCAAGTGATTAAAAATGCAATATTCATTCACATCTAATCAATTCAACTATGGGCCTAACTTCTCTGCAAGGTTTCCTGGATGTCGTGTATATCCTTATGTAACTTCTCCAAGAATGCTGTTCTGCTTTGCAGTGCTGTTAGGTAGGTCCTGAGTTGTACCAGCAGCTCAATGCTAATGAGAACAGACTTTACATATTCTTTATGACATGGAGATGCTACAGGGTAAGATTAACACTTTGAAATACTCTGAGATGTAGGATGAAGATGCTGCCACAGAGATGAAATGTTTTGGATTCTCTTATCCTGTGTAACTAGAAATATACTAGTGTTTTGACTCCATTCTGTGTGTCACAAAGTAACAGCCACCATGATGTGTCAGAACCAAATCATTCATGCTTATTAGTCCTTTAAGGTAAACAAAAAAGCAACAGCACATTTCTAATATGCTGGTAGTTAACTTTACCTGTGGAGGCACTGAGAAGGCTGAGGAATTTTGATGTTCCTGTAACAAGGCAGACAGGCCCTGCAGCTGCCCCCAGTGAGAGCCCATTGCACTGCACACTTTGTGTCTCCTCTGGAAGCTGGACGGACCACAAGGTGCTGCCATTCATACCAGAAAGTGCCACCACAGTTACAGAGGGTCTAGAGACACCTAGAAGAAGCAGGAAAGAGAGAATGTAATCCCTTGGTGTCAGAGGGATTACTCTGACCACGTTGCCTTGGGTCCTTGAGCTGGAGATCCAGCTCTAATTCCTGGAGCTGAGCAGTTCAAGACAGACAAATCCATACTGCCTGAAAGCAAAGGTCAAATGTCACCTCATGGCTGAATTTCTCTGCTGCAGAGCTTAGCAGTGATCTCCAAACAAGTTGGGCTGAAAATCGACAGCCCAGAAAATCATGTAAACCTGAGCTCATAGCAAGAAATGTGGTCAGCTGGGCAGAGAGAACCAAGTTCCTGGGGACAATGTGCTCAGTTGTGGTGTCTTCCTCCTGTGAAATTTACTGCTGTCAAATCAGACTGATTCTTCTGATCCCCTCTCCCTCAACAAAACAGCTAGCAACAAGGGGAAACCTTAATGGACTCCCAAGGCAGATGTCACCTCACATGAAAGTGCTGGTTTGTTTGTAATTCTGGAGCAACAGAAAGTGATTGGTGGTCTGAGGGAGCTTTCTTTTGTTTTCCAAAGGAGTTTCATTGTTGTGAAAAACAGATTGAATGCAAACAATTGGTGGAACTTGGTATTCATTCTCCAATTCACCAATTAGCATAAAATAATTGTAAAATAAAGTAGTCTATGCTGTTTCAATTGATTGTTGGTTCTGATTCCAAATGTGAACAACTTTTAGCTCAGCCTGCCCTGAGACTTCAGTGTGGTTATTGTAACTAATCTCCACCTAGTATGGTCATATCACAATTTATGATGAACTCCCACACATTTCAAAATAACAACAGACCCAGCCAACTTCTGTCTCATTAGCATGTGACTGAATGACACAAAGGGCATATAAGGGCCACTGGCTAAACACAAGGCTGAGTCCAGTCTCTAAATCAAACTCACTCTCTTCTCAACTGAAAATCAAGTGGCTTATGCTAAGGGGTTGCCCCAGACCAAGTTATCTTTGTTACATTGATAGGAACCAAGAACAACTAACTCCTGAATGCAGCTCACAGCTGCTGTGTGTGCAAGTTGGAGAAACAATTAACAGTGTTGCAGATTACTCCACCGGGTGCCTATTCCAAGCTTATCTCTACTTGGCACTGCGTGAATGCTCCAAGCACAAGCTACAGGTGGCTGATACCCAACTATGTGAGTTTTCGATTGTGATCTGCTTACACCTGTTTTAGTGTCTGTTTTTTGTCTTCCTGCACAGCTACAACCCAGGATGCAAGTAGGTATGACTAGTTTCATTCAGAGCATGCTGACTATGTGTGTATCTGGGATAAAAAATAAAAGCAATGTAATGGCAAAAATATAGAGTGCAAGTACAACCTATATATTGGAAAGCAGCCTTTATGTCAACCATATCTCCCTCTCTGTTTTTAAGTTACTTTACAGTTTTCTCTATGTTCATAAGTTTCTTTTTACACAACTTGCTGTCAAATACCACAGGCCTTGCTTGGGCCATGGAGAAAGGCATCTTCCCTATCCTCTAACAATATTTTTACTACCTCTTTGAAGAACCAAGGCATTTTGCTCCAAGAATTTTCTTCAGGTTGTGCAATGTATGCTTGCTCCCTGAATACATCTCTGAGGCAGAACAGATTCATCTGACACCAGGTGATGCCAGGATACGCAGATGCAGTACAGCAGGCAGCTGGGAACCCCCAGGGCTTCAGAAGCCCAGTGCAACAGGGTGCCACCGGATTTGGCAGCCCCTGCGTAATGGTGGCCAGCATCAGCAGGTTCTGCTATGTTACCTGAAGGGTGTGAGAACTAACAGAGAAAGCAAAGCAAGCAGGAGGAGGAACCAGGGCAAAACCCGCTAAAAAGCAAGGCACAGTAGCTTCCCCATCACCAGCCTATTATTTGTGAATTAAGAGTGATTTGGAGCCTGGCAAGTATATGGAGTGACCTGGAGAAAAAGGCAGCAAAGTACAGTGTTTCTAAAAACAAAGTGAAGTGTGCACAAATGCAGGACAAAGAGACAGAGCTGCCCCTAGATGAGGTAAGTGCAAATAGATGATGCTGACCAAAAGATATAGGATCACAGGCTTGTAATGAAAATTTTAAGCATGACCAACCACAGGCACAGTACACCAGCAATTTGAAGGAACTCTGAAAAGAGCAATGCAGTGGATTTGCAGTGGCAGGGACTCTTCCTGTGTGTAAGACAAACATACAAAGGTCCATACTGATACATTAAGAGGAATGGAAAGGAGCTGAAGTGCTTACCCATGACACTGGCATTCATCAAGGCAGTGAAGACAATGAGTATGTCAGGGAGGCCATCACCATTCACATCACACAGCTCCAGTGGGGATAACACACCACCTGCAAAAATTACAGAGCGTCACTGCATGTCAAAAAGGCCACCCAGCTCATTTTTCACACTGGGAGAGGAGGGCTGGCCCAGAAATGAACTTATGCATAGACAAGCCTCACAAAGTCTGCCAAGGAACCACCAAGGGCACGCAGCTCACACCATGGTGAATTTCATGAAAAGACAGAAATGTAGCATCTGGGTCAGAGAAAGGGAAAGGAGAAATGGAGTGGCTAACAGAGAAAGACTGATGTTTCCCCACTTCCATTTCTGAAGCAATGTGAAGCCAAGTATCTTATGAAAAGCTTGGATTTGGAAGCCAGGGGCAAAAAGCAAGGAGGCAGAGACATAGCAGACCTGGCAGAAATTACTTCACAAAACAGTGTTACTTTATTGCAGAAACCAGAATGGGAGATACCAGTGACCCATACAGGATGACAGAAGATCTCAAATGTTGATTTATGGATTCAAGCAGGAATAGAAGACAATGGAATAAGGTTAGTTAAGCTAGTTAGAAGACATAAAGACTTCTATCCCTCTCCTGTCAAACACAACCACATACTTCAGCATGGAGGTACTGGTAAAGTCCAGGCTGTAGAAAGGGAGGCACTATTTTAGAGTGGGCTGGGCCATCTCCATCTGGAACAGAGCACAACATCCAGACAAAAAGGCAGGATGGAAGAAGAGTCAAAATAATTTCTGATGTTGGCAGAAACAAAATTTTGTGGCACTGTTATGTGCGGATGCCAGATTTCACATGCCTCAGCTGGACATTCAGCTGGACGTTCAGCTGGTCTGAGTGAGCAGGACACAGCCACCTGTCTATTATTTTGGAGCATCTGTAGTGGTGAAGAAGGCTCTCTGCTCTGACCTGGCTCTCCCAGATATGTCTCTCCCACCAATGCCCAGCCTAGGAGCTGCCACCTCCCCCATGCCAGATGCTGTTCCTGGGGCTTTCTCACCTGCTCCCTGACCTAGGTTGCGGCTCCAGGTGTTATGCAAGTCTCTAGGGGGACAGGGAATTAGAAATGCGCACACCAGCACAAGAATCATCGAGATCACCACAGTGAGCAAAAAGATGGCAGTGCGCAGGTATGGCATGAGGGAGGGAGCAGCCTTCTGCTCCAAACTCCCAGCTGTCTCGGCAGGATAACCCTCGGGCGTGCTCTCTGACGTGTGCTGCTTTGTCATCCCAACCTCCACATCAGAATCAGGGTCCTGCATCTCTTCAGGGGGGCTCTTTCCATTCTTGACCCCCCCATTCTTCTGGATGTTGAGTACAAGGTCATCTTCACTTTCATCACTGTCAGCCTGAGTGAGGGGATCATATTCCCCAAGGTCTGGGCTCTTCTTTCCTGAGAAAAAAGATGGAGAGAGACAATAAAGCATGAGTTTTTGCAGGATCTCAGTGCAGAAAAGGCTGCAGTGCAGAGTGATACAAAAGGGGCGACAGAGTAGTTTGCATTTTGCATGGCTCCAAGTGAGAAGCGTGAGAGAAATGACAGGGTCTCTCCATGTTTCACAGTAGCATCTGTGGGAGAAAAGATGCTGACAGTTTATTTTCCTCAGATGTGTGTGTATACTCATATATGTATGTGCATGCATACGTCTATATGGAATTCATGGCTGATTAAATTCTTTCTTGATTAGTAATGAAACATGAACTTTCCCTGAAGATAAGGAGAAAGTAATTTTGCCCCTTTGGGCCAGTAACAAGCTGATGTCTGGAGGAATCAGGCTGTTCCTTCAAGACACCACTTTCTCTGCATGGCTCAGTTCTGTGAGAGGGAACACTCTAACCCCTGCCTGAGGCAACCACAGTGCACCTGCTCTGCTCCTGCTCCCACCAGAGCCCACAGTCTGTGCTTAGCCTGGCCAAGATAGGTAACTTGGTACTGATCCCTTCAGGTGGTGGTGCAGGAAGGTAGCTTAGTTTTGGGTGTCTCCTGCACAGGTGCCCAGCACACGTCCTCTCCCCCAAGCCCTGGAGAGCTGCAGGAGTGCGGTGAGGGCAGGTGTAGAGCCGGTCACACACCCTGGCATAAGCCCAGCACCATCTGGCTATGGGGACAGAAAAGATCACGCAGACTCACTGCCCCGAGCTACGAGTGCAGGGTCACGTCTCAGGGAGCTGCCCCGTGCCACAAGGCTGGGCATGGAGCCATGGCCAATGCTCTGACGATTCTAGAGTCTCAGTCTGGTTCTCTCTCTCTCCGATTACAAGGTGGGACCTTGCTATCCTAGGTATCTGTCTCATTTCCTTTTGTTTAAAGCTGATCTGAAACAGGAACTAGCTTGTGCCTGAAGATTCCTGAAGTGATACATGCAAGGCATAACTAATAAGCAAAAATAGGCAAGCTGTAACCCCTCTCAGACACTAAGATGATGGGAAGGCTTTACAAAGCGGAAATTTTAGGGCTTTCATGATTATTCTTCCTGACTAAAGATAGTATACCATACTTCTGGTTTTCCTGCTAAAGACACTCAAGTTACAGATGTACTGTAGTACCTAGTTAGTGCAACACAGCTATTCTGCATAATCTAGGGTGTATTTTGCAGCACATGTATCTTAGTTCTTCCTCATTTCTCACCCCACAAAAGGACCTTCACTTTCCCTTCATCTACCACTTACAAGTGGTATTCAGCTTCATTGTTAGGATTTAAGAAAAACAATCTCACTAAAAACTAAATGCTCCAAATTAGGTGGAACAGCCAGGACAACTCACCTACACTGAACAGAGGAAAATAAAAATATCCAACATATTCACATATCTAAGACAGACTCTTCCTTTTTGAATTAGGGGCTTCTACTCAAAAAGACTCAAAAACCTGGTGCACATACACACTCCAAAACACAGTTCCTTGTGGAGGCAGGAACCAAGAGATACTGCATTCCTATGGGTCGGTCTGGTGTATACCTGTGACATACTGCATTGTTTCACATAGCTCTGCTCTAAACATGTGCTCAAAGCGTGGGCTTTTCAGGAAGTCCTGAGAACCTTGGCTCCATCCTGTGAGTGAGTGCACAGAAGGCCACCGACCCTGGTGGCACACAATTCTCTGCTCAGAGGTTGCAGTGTAATTTCACAGGTGTGTATTACCATAAGTTGTGCTAAAAAGTGACTGGAAGACAACTCAGCCAAAACAAAAAATTCCAGAGGTCTCGCTGCCAGGGTACTTGCAGCTTCTCACAACAGATCCAGATGTGCCAGTTCAAGCCAGGTCAGAATGGCATGAAAAACAAACATGGCTGGCCCAAGAGTAAATGGTATTAAGCCCAGGAAGTCAAAGCCAGACAGTTGTGTTAACTAGACTGCTCCTGATTTTGGAAACTGGTAACCTTTGAGTAAAACAACTCAAAGTATAATTATGCTTCACATATACTATGTTTTGTTTAATTATTTTAATTCCAAACAGTCAACCAAAAGACTGGAACCTGCTGATCATCCTTGATGCAACTGAAAGCATTGGTATCAATTAAATTTATCTAGAACAGTTTTGTTCTGGATGCCTTTCTGGAGAGAGAAAGAACCTTGAAAATATGGCTCACCCACTCCTCAAACTGGCAGGGACTGAGATGCTGAGATCAACAGTGGTATCAACCACAACCTGTAACAGGAACACCTGCCCTACTGAGAACCACTGAGCAGTGGCTAGAAAACAGCCACTACACAGTAGTGACAGCTTCTGATGATCTACATAGTTAAGAATCTGGAGAAAAATAGGAGAGCTATAAGGCAGAGAGCTGCTCAGTCTTAATTCATGTCTAAGCTAGAGCAGGAATCAGAAACCAGCACTCCTTCACCCTATCTTTCCCCAAAAGGTTATCCAACACACCCACAAGGCACAGCCATTCAGTAAACCCAGGCAGAAAGTGCCCTGCAGTTTTGGGGTTTTTTAAGCCAAAAGGAGGGAAGATATTGCCCTTTAAGAAAGGCTGCTGGAGCACTCATCTAGCACATGTAAAACCCAATTGTATAGCTCATCTCAGAGGACTCAAACACTTATCCCCTACTGTTCAGAGAGAACCTTAACCAATCTGTAGGTGTTTTGGGAATGCATTTGGAATGCTGGCAAGCATGTGCTCAGCTCAGCCTCCCAAGGCTGTTCTGTGGTACAGAGAACATGTAACTCATGATTCACCTGGCTGGAGGGAGAGCAGAAGGAACATGACTCCTCATCCAAATTTTAGGTCACTAGCTGTGGGAAGGAGGGATAACACACCTGGTTTTCACTAATCACTCCCAGATGATTTTTCAGCAGAAAAGCACAAACTAACATAAAAACCAGTAAAGAATGTGTGAAAACACAGGCAGTCTCACACCTTTTAGAGAATGAAGATTTATTTTTAAGTGTTTCAGAAATCAAGCTCTTTTCTTTCTGGTCAACAATAAGGCTCAGGATGAAGGAAAACAGTCCATCAAGAGAAAGCTAAAACTGCCTCTATTGCAAGCAACCAGCTGTCAGGGAACACACACAGTTTTCAGTTTTCCATGGTGGAAGTAGAAATGGTAAGATCTGAGTTGACCTCTTGGTGAAACTCTCACTGTATGTCCTGAAAGGATAACCACCGTGTAGCCTCCATGAGAAATTAGTCTCTGTGCTAAAGCAAGCTGCAGTTCTGTGGCCTTATGTAGGTACCAGGTCTGTGTAACTCACACTTTGTTATCTGTCTTCCAAAGAGACTCCAAGTGAATACATACCAAGTGTATATGTACTTCTTGCATCCACCTCACAGGTATGGGGCTAGTATCAGCAAAGTCAGTTTCCCTATAGCTCTGTGTTCCCTCCTTCCTACAGGTAGAGTAAACAAAGATATTTTTCTTGGTTTCAACAGATGGGGAAGGCTTTTCTTTGCATTTACTTTGGAGTGAAAAGAGCAGATTTTGGACTTTAGACAAATGCAATTTTCATTGCATTATTCCAATAATGGCACACAGGTTCCAGTACGTGTTGTGCTAATTTCATGTTCTGTTTATTTTTCTGGCAATTGGCAGGCACCAGTCACTGGGTACTGCAGACATATCTCTAAGCCCATATGGATTTTTAATTAATTTAATGAGATGCAGGAAAAAAAAACAGATATAGGAATAGTCTTTCCGCTTTCTCATTGCTGTTGGAAGCTGCATTTCTCAACAATTAAACACACAAGAAAGGTGTGATCTCTGCATTTAACCTCAGGATTGATACAAGAACTGTGCTCTTAAATGCAGCTGCAAGGCCTATTACAATCCTTTTCCAAATCAGTGTTTCCCAACATCATGCTGGTTCCAAAGGTCCCAGAAGAGATCTGCACTTCTTATTGCAGTAGTCATGCCCTAATGCACACACCTACACCTACCAGTTTGCACTCGTCCTAAATAGACTTCAGGGTAATGTATTCCCTCCCATTTAGACAAAGGTATAGGTGTATATATATGTATGTATGTATGTATGTATGTATGTATGTATGTATGTATGTATGTATAAAACAAGTAAGAAACAAAACTAAAAGTAATGACTCCTGGTAAGGGTTACGAAAAGACGGAAGGAAGGACCTTCAGGGACTGCTGGAGGCAGAAAGGATGATCAGTGAGCCTCAGAGGCTGGGGCCATGCAGGACCACTGCGGGGTGTAGTGCCAAGGAGAAGCCCTCCCCAGCAGCACACAGCTGGGCCCTGTCTGTCCCAGGGCTGTCCCAAAGGCAAGACACGGTCAGGAAGAGCAGTGAGCTCTTCCCACTGAAGTTAATGCAGCCAGGTGCACTGGCACCGTCTACAGTACATACAACAGCAACTAGCATGCTTCCAAGATCTGGTTTGGCAAGGTATTTTAATTCCCTTTTAATCTCCTTACTGAAGAGAATGGCTGTTTGACTGCTGCTCACCGCACACAATAGCCCCTTATGCTTCAATATCCTTTCATCTCGCTGCAGATCTCTGGCTGGAAGGTGCAGAGGCGGCAGGCAGGCTTTAAACATTTACCTGGGTAATTGCACTGGCACTTACCGAACTCCTGGCCTGGCTTCTGTGGGCAAAACCCGGCAGGAGCGGATCCGAGAGGTCAGCGCTTCCTTTCCTCCCGCGCAGCCCCCTCACAGGGCCGCGGCCCAGGCTCCCCTCTGCCACACACGACGCCCTCCGAGCCCCGAGACGCCGCGCCGGCCCCTGCGTCCGTCCCACGGCCGCAGGCCCCGCGCGGAGCCCGCCGGCCGCCCCTCACCGCCCGCACGGCCGGGCCTCACCCCACATCGCCACATCGCTATGGCAACGCGCCCGCAGCCCTCAGGCAGCGGCACCCGCGCCTCCCGCCATCGGGGCTGCCCTGGCCGCGGCTGTCCCCGCCCGGCTCGGCCCGCCCCAGCCTCCCCCGGCCCGGCCCAGCCCGGCCCGGCCGGCGGTCGGTCCGTCCCGCGGGCGCGCAGCCCTTACCCGGCAGCTTCAGCGCCCGGGACAGCACCGTAGCCATGCTGGACACGGCAGTGCGCTCGCGCGCCGCCCCGCTCCCCGCGCCGCCCCGCGGCCTGCTGGGAATTGTAGTTCCCAGGCGGGAGAAGAGGCCGGGCCCTCCGTGTCCCCGCGGGTCTGAGGGGCAGAGAGCCGCGGGCAGGGCCGGGCCGGGGGCAGCCAGCCGTGACCCAGGAGAGCCCAGATCTCCGCAGCCTGCGCGGCTGTGTGGGCACGCACAGATGAAAAACAGGCTTGTCATCCTACGTGGCTTGCAGAGAAAGCGCCAGTCCCCTTAAATTGCTGTTGCTATAAATATATGCCTTCATTTTGGTTGGAAGAAATCTAGTTGTTTTCTTTTTGTTTTGCAATTTTATTTTATTTTATTTTATTTTATTTTATTTTATTTTATTTTATTTTGTTTTATTTTATTTTGTTTTATTTTATTTTATTTTATTTTATTTTATTTTATTTTATTTTATTTTATTTTATTTTATTTTATTTTATTTTATTTTATTTTATTTTATTTTATTTTATTTTATTTTATTGTTGTAGTTGGTTAATTACAAAAGACGGCCAGGTTGTTTTCCAAAGCTGTCCTCAGTCACCGCGGCCTTCCGAGGTGAGTGAATAAGTGAACTCTCCCTTTCCCACAAGGGGGAAGCTGAGCAAGGAGGGTTTTGTGGCTTCCCCAAAGCCACAAGGCTTCCTGATTCCCAGGCCTCCAACCATGCCACTTCTTCAAATCATGATTTATGTGAGAACTCACAAGGCAACATCCTCTGCCACTGAATGAGAGGGGAGAATATTGGCCAAATACATCAAAAGAGACTCTGCCTGGCTAATGAACACATCACGTTTCCTCAGCATCTGCTGCTGCTCTTGCTTTCCCCTGTCTCAGGTGCTGTTTCTGCCAATGGTGTCCTCACTCTGTCATGTCCAGCTCTGCCCTGGAACTCCTTGAACAGTAACAATAAGGAGCAGAAGAGAGACACCAAGTGGTCTAGTTGGTGAAGAGAGGTTTTGTTGTTTTTTTCCACAGATATGAACAGGAGAGAGAATAGTTCTGATCCAAAATCTTTTGGTAGCAGAGGGTTTTTTTTTCCACTGATGTCACCAGGCTTCAAGGAGAGACCTTCCTGAGAACAAACACAGCACTTGCGGGGGCAGTCCCAGGTGGCAAACTCTGGAGAAGCCATCACAGCTGTTGTCACTCTTCCCCTTCCAGGTCTTTCTGAATACAGAGTCTTTCTGTTCCATGTGCCATTTCCTGTCCTCCAGGCTTTGATTTAAGAGCAGTGACAGTCCTGTATCTATGTAAATATTTACAGGACAGATCCTGGATCCTTCCCAAGTCTCAGTTAGCAAAGCCTGTGATAGACAGGGCAAGAGCTGTCCAGCAGAGTGACTCCTTCTAAGAAAATGCTTCTGGTACCAATTAGGGCTGGGAGCAAAGGAACGGCAGAAAACAGCCAGAAGCAGGAGCTGGGATGTCTGGTGTCCTCATTTGTGATCTTCTAACATCTGGCACACACACGTACAGTGCAAAAGCCCACAGTTTGCTATGCTTTTACATTTGGGGTGCAGCATAGCCCACTCCTAATTTAATGTGTCCCTACAAAAATGGCTTGTTCCCCAAGCTCAGAGTTCTCTGTGAGGCTAATGGATTGCAAGGACAAGTGATTTGTGGTTAAACTGATGCTTTTGAGGAACATATGACTAAGCAATATGTTCAGAGGATTTAATGATTTGCAAAGCATGAGAAATTAAGTTTTCCTTCTTTACGCTGTGAATGTAAGCTGATTTGCATATAAATTGGACCTGTCAAGTGTTTGAATATCAATCAAAAAGCTGCAAATAGTTCATTAATTGATGTGAATGTCACCATTAATTTTATTTTATTTTTTCTTTTCCAAAGTAGTTTGAAATAGCCAGATGGTGAAAAGTTAGATACTTGGGGTTAGACTTGAGAGCTTTGTGTAGACGATGTGGTCATTTTAGAAAAATGTGACAAGCAAAAAGCATGAAAATACACATCCACCAGCCCCTCATCAGTGTTAAGCCTGTGCCACCCCTTGCTTCTTGCCACCTGTCTGCCAGAGACTACAGCCTTTTCCAGCCTGCTGGAGCTAAAACCTCTGCTTGCTCCTTGACCCTGAAAGGAGCCACATGAAACACTGCTATTTAAGGTTCTCAGGCTGGAGAGGGTCACTCCTGCAGAGCTGCACAATGGAGGGGCTGCACACACAGCCCTGCTGGAAGATCAGAGGGCAGTCACCTCCTGACGAGCTGCTGGGGCAGGAGCTGCTCCCAGCTGTTCACTTTTTCCAGGCATCCAGAGCAAAGAAGTAACTGTATCTTTGCATTCCTACTAGTGCTAAGCCAATGTTTTTACCCACTCTATTCATCCCATCCTTCTGTTCTGCCTGGCTACAAGGCAAGGCCAGGAACACCATCCTCTTTCCTCCTGTGCCTGGCTGAGTCCTTCCATGACAGGGTCATCACACAGGAGCAGACATTGCAATAAACAGGAAATGCTTGTTCAAACAACAAAATAAATACAATCAAGCAGTGAAGGATAACAGTAACAAAAATAAAGGCAAGTGAACCCAGGAAAAGTGCCAACAGCATTTCTAGGAGGTGAGAAACAGCACACTTCAGGAAGTTTTAAATAGTGCAGATCACCGTGGAGTTTCTAATGAACCCATGCAGTAAAACCAACACCAGTTCACCCTAGCATGAGAAAAGGCCAAAAGATGGTCAGGACTGTGGAAAGTTTAATCTGTGCAGCACCTGAGGCTGTGGGATGTGCCCACACGCTGCCTTCACGGGGTGTGTTAGTTAAGGGAGTTACTGCAGAGGGTTGCCCCAGCCAAACTCCTGATGGCCCTGTTTCTATTCTCAGCATTGTTCTGCCAACACTGGGCACCCTGTGGCTGAGAGCCCAGAGGGAAGTGCCCAGTCCTTTATGAACTGGAGACACAATAAAGAGAAGGAGAGGGTAGATAATAAAGTGATATGTTATACAAAAGGGAAGGCAGCACCTGCTGCAAAATCCCACAAACTGCCCAGCAGCAAGCATACATCTTAATGTGCCCCTGGGAACTGCCCTCTTCCCTCGGAGCAGCTGGGTCTGCCAGCACTGGCTCGATGCATGCTCTGAGGTGCCATCAGGTTTGCTCACCCAGTGGTTCTGTGCTATGCCCCCATGGAGGGGGTCCTGCTCAGAGCATTCAAGCTGGTGTCCTCATCTCACACTGACCATCAGCAGTTTGCTTCCTCTTAGCAGGGAGATGCAAAGGCATAACAGGACTGCGTTTGCCACATGCTGAATGGGAAACAGCTGGAGGCAGATGATTGTTTGGGTTATTTGCCTGTTGCCTGGACATTTTGTTTGCTTGTTTGAGCCCTGAAAAAATATGTTTCCAGTTCCACCGGAGGCTGGTCTGTGTTAAGCCTGTATATTGTGCGTTGATTTTAAAAACTGGTGTTTTATAACTTTGCAAATGAGCGTCCTGCTGTTTCAGTGGCAAGGCTCCACGAATAAGGCAGTCTTCTCAGAAATTTCCCTGCCCCAGAGCCAGTGGGACTGGGGGAGCAGGAGCAGCCAGAACAACATGCTTCTGGTGTCAGAGAAGCAGCTATCCCTGAGTCTGGTTCCAGTGGAACCTCTTTCTTCTTGACTGGATTTAAGTGGCTGACTAAAGGATAACGCTGGCTGATGTTTATGCTTAAAAGCCACTCATCTTCCCTTACAATCAGCTCCTCAGTTGGTGTACACCAGCATCTGCTGTGATCACAATACTGCATTTTTAACTGCTCTGTCTGTATCACTTGCATATACCCCCTGGTTCCTTACTTCTGGGTGTTTGCTTTTATTCTTAGTGGCTGGGCAGTCTTTTGCTCTGTGAGAAAAGTGTCTTTTTTCTCACTGTATAGTGCAGCGTCTTGGCTGTGAAAAGCTGAATTAAGTAAGAATAGGCTGGTCAGGAAGCAGAGAGGGTGTTTTTGCCAGTTGATACTGGAGAAGTAATACTAAAAAGAATGCAGATTTGGCCAAGGCACTCGCAAGCAGTGCCATGGGTCTAGTCATGAGAGATGCGCGCAGCAATTCTTCAGCTTCGGGCTGCGGTGGCTGCACATCTTCTCAAATCACAGCCCAGTACCAGTTTGACACAGACATCGGACCAGAGTCAGGGGTTCACCCCTGCTTCACAAAACCCATCCCTTTAACACTTTGCATTTGTTTAGAAATCGCTTTATTAAGTACTAACCAGACCAAAGCCTGTTTGATTTGGCAAATGCAGACCTGGGGGAGGGGATCAAGGGAAAAAAACAACAACACTGCAGCCGATTCATCCCTCCTTGTTTATTCCACTAGAAATAGATTTGGCAGAACGCATCAGGAATGAACTAATCAGCAGGGAATTAATTGGCGTGTTAGTTAAAAGGCAGGAAGAACGCGGTGAACAAATTCATGACTGGATGGCTGGAGGGTTCAAGCAGCCAGAGAGAAGCACTGCATAGTGGAAACTGTGACTAGCAGGAGAAGTCATGCAGCTGTGCCAGAGAGCCGGCGGCTGAGAGCTGCCCAAAAGAACCGGGGGCAAAGATAACGCGAGTGTCCTTGGAGACGGAGCTGTTTCTGAGAAGGGCTCCATCGCCCAGGCTTCCCTTCCCATGAGGCTCCCATGTGTGGGGGAAGATGGCCAGTTTGCAGGAGTGGGAGGGAGGGGTAACAGAGGTACAGCTGGAGGAGGCTCCACGGAAAGACTGTGGAAATGTGGAAAGCAGGGAAATGAAGAGGGACACGTCACTCGTTGCAAGCTGAAATGCAGAGGGGGTGGTAAGGGGAAGAAAGGAGCAGGGAGGCAGAGATTTGGAAGCTTCATCACAGAAGAACTGGCCTCAAGAGCAAAGGTAATGCTTGTATACAATTCTCTGCCTTCTTTCCCAGGAATGTTTTGTTTCTTCCTCTGGAGGAAACAGATCCATACACCTCAGAAAGAGGTTGTTGCATGGAGGGACTCTAAAGGCACCTGTGGGAAGAGCCAGGAGAGGACAAACTATATGCAGACTGGCATGGACGTGGAGGTTGGAGGATTGCTACCTACAGTTCCTACAGAGAACAGGGGTGTGCAGAGTAAGAGAAATAGGGAGAAAGAAAAAGTCCTTAGTCAGGCAGACTGTCAGACAGACAGACATGGAGAGTGCAAGGTCTGTGAGTGTCTATCTAAGGAGAGAGAGGAAACTTCCTAAGAGGAAGGACCGAGTATAAATGAGAGAGAGTTGAAGATAAGACATATCCTGAAAAAGCAGGCACTCCTGGAGAAGAGGCAGAAGGTGAATATTACCTCCTCAAAACCAACTGTACTTTACAGATGTATTGCAGCAGATGTTTGCTTTGCACCTGGATGGCTTTTTGTTTTCTTTTCTTCTATATCCCCACTATGGCTGCCTGCTGGCAACAGCATCACCTTAGCTGTCTGTTATCAGGGCTCTCAATCAGATCTCCGTGTTTGACAGGGTGGTCAGGCTGTTTCCGGGATTCAGATGCCCTTCACTTTCACGCAACATCCAGGTAGAAAATGAGCACTGTAACTCTTAGTTAAATGAAAAAGCACTATTTAACTCAAATTTGTAGCCAAACTGGAAAAACTCAGGAGGATATTGTTATTCCTACATATTGTTATTCCAACCTCAAACTGAGTGTGTGTGTCTACCAACATATAGCATTGTACCCACACGTGTAAATTGAAGATTATTCCATTACTATGGATTCATAACAAAGACTTCTGAAACAGGTGATACTCTCTCTGTACCACTGTGGCTGGCTTAATATTGTAGGATCCAATTTTTAAAATTATTTTTGGCCTTTTTCATGATCTTTCCACCATTACATAATTCTACAAGCATATGTTAATGTTGCTTTTTTTTTTTTTTTTTGGCTTGGAGAGCTAACAAATGCCATCCACTTTGCAAGTAGAGCTCTTGCAAATACTTTGATTGTTCTGGACTCACAGGCTTGGCAGCTATCTCCTCTAAAAGCTTAGAGACCTTTCAAGATCCCAGGCTGGGAGTCTCACAGAACTGGCATTAGAAATTGTATGCAGCTACAATATGCTTTTTTTTTTTTTTTTTTTAAATAAGAAACTGTTTGGTTTATATAACTGAAACCTTCTTGAACCTAATACATAAAACAGAACCTTTCAGTTTGGTGTGTGTAAGTAATATAACCTTAAAATACTGCAATGGAAATAAAAGAGGTAGAAGGAAAAAAAGGCAAAGAGGAACTCCAACAGTATGCAAAACTAGCTTTATTATCTATTGAGATCCTTTACAAAATAGAGAATCTTAAACATGCTTTGATGTTTAAATACCCATTATCATTGGAGTGAGAGCTACATTTTACGTATTTATGATTCACCTGAGATCAAACTCCCTGATTCACTTAGAGCTATATTTTATTTCCCTGCAAACGACCCAAAATCCAGAATCACTCTTCAGCTTCAGTCTGACAGTAGCTCAACAGGAACTTGAAAAAGTTTTGAGAGGAGAACAGAACTCAAATGAAAAGCATTTATATAATTCACTCACATTTCAATGTTCAAATGCAGAAAAAAAATCCCTTATTCTAGGTATCACTGCAGGGATTGATAACTGTAATCAACAACATCCTCCTCTCAAAACAAGCATGGGCTTGAGCTAACACACTGGGATGCTGATGCACTCAGAGAGGGCATGTGTTTGGAACAGTCAGAAGAACAGGGGAAGGTTTTGAGCCCTCTTGATGTACAGGGGGCAGGCAAACTCTGCATCATAAAGCAACAACTCGCCTGTCTGCAATAGGATGTGTGTTCTCCTCAGGCTTCAGCGGAGACAGGGCTCTCTGAAATGAAGCTGTGTTTGGTACTAGAAGCAGTAATCTGGGTAAATCCCCCATATCCTGGCAGGCAGCACAACCCACAAGCAGTGGTGCATGTCGTGCTCGACCCCAGTTGTCAAAGTCTGAGGCAGATACCAAGGAAATCTCAGGGCTCTGTTGGGATTACGCGCTACATTGTGAGGAGGGATGAACACTGGAAATGGAGCAACAAGAAACCAAAGGGGTTAATGGGAGAGGGACAGTGATGGGAGTTCAAATACTGGCAGTACTCCTTTGCTTTGGGGCAGCGATTCTGGCTCGGATGGCTCAACTGCTGATCCCAGCAGGGCTATGCTCAGGGTATTAAGCTAGCTGAGCTCTTTGATCATGCTGAAGTGAGGAATCAAAAGGTTAAATGATGAAAAAAATATTGTGTAATAATGAGACAAATATGTTGGTCTTCACTGCCTCCAGATGAAGGGCCTGTCCAGTGAATCACTGAGCCTACTCTGCTCCAAGGGCAGAATGTGATGTAATTTTCTGACAGCACTTCATATTATTGTAAGTAATAGTAACAATGACAAAGCTAATATGTTGATATTGTTATTCTCTGCATTTAGGAAAGAGTTTCCATCCAAGGATGTGGGAGAGTTGTCCCTGCTTGTCCATCTGTGTTCTACCCTGATAGTACTTTCCAGTGCAACTCTGCAAAAGAGCAGAAGACATATTTGAATCGGCTGGGGATCTGGTTCCTGTTACAGATGACCCCGCAGACTTTTTCAGCTAGGAACTTTGTTCGTGAATATCCATTTGCTGTCTACAATTCCACCTAAGAGAGGGAAGATTGCTCATTTTCTGTGGGCCTGAGGTATGAGAATCTACTTCAAAGATGATTATAACCTGATGTTTACTGTGATAATAAATTACAGTAGACCCTCAGGAATGCAGGGAGCAAAGCTACAAAGAAACTGGTCTGTGAGGGGCCTTGCAAATAGAACATGTGGGTATTGTGTTTCATTTGGACACCTGATGTTTTAAAAAGTTGGAGCTCAAGTAGCGTGGATTTTCAGTCTAAGATGTAGGTGGAATTTATTACCACTCTACTTTTAACAAAAAGAAAAAGATCAAAGTATCCCAGCTGTGGGGTATTGAAACAAGTGGGAGTTGGAAAGGATAAGGAATGGACAATCTCTACAGGAAGTTTTCCAATTAGCTTGGAAGCCACACTGTCTCCTTGATGTTGGCAGCATTTTCAAATCATTTGCAATTAGACACATAGGTGTCTGTAAGTCCTTTCCCATCAGGGAAGATTAAAAAGGCATGTGCAGGGCATAGTCATTCAAAGAAAGAGAGGGGAAAAAAAGCTGTAAAGGCTGGCGCATTTATCTGGAAAAGCTGAGAGGTGGAGGAGGTATGGTGTCAATGCAAATAGTTTCAAGAAGGTCCATGAAGACCTTTTCATTTTGAGCCTTGGTGATATTGTCAGACCTTCTTACAGATCTTTATTTTGGCAGCTCTGAGTTAGAGGGAAGAAAAGGTGTATGCATGTGTGAGATAGGAAGAAGGTAATTTATTTTTCCTTTAAATGAATACTGCAATTAGATGAAGAATACTAAATGCAAATTACATCCTGACAGATGGAAAGGAATGTTTTTAAAGTATCATGACATTTTCCATTAGTATGGTTATATTCATAATGATACTTTAAATAGTGGAAAAATAAATGCAGTTGCAATTAAAATGCACTAGTGATCAAATGTAAGAAAGGCACAAAGTGAAAGGAATTATTTATTTACTGCTTTATCTGCACACAGCTTCTAGTAGGTTTTGAGGTGATTTAATTCTTCTCAGATGGTTATATTGTATTAAAAAAGAAATTTAATGTCCTCATAAATGTCCACAGTGAGATCTTAGGCTTTTGATGCATGTGCCTGAACAGGAAAATAATTCAGATTTTCTGGATGTGCCTGCTTCTCACATGAGCCCCTCCATCACTGTGACTACAGATGACCAAAATCATCACTAAACCCCATGAACTTGGCAATGCATTTTTCCTGTTTGCTATGTGCAATATGTGCATAATGGATATTTTCAGCCAATTTCTAGCAGAACAGCTGTTCATGACATTTTTTTTTTTTTAATTAAAGTACCAGATTCAACACTGAGGGACTAATTTATTGGGAAGGAATAACAAATCAGCATGAGTAAGCTGTGGAGAGACTTTACGTTTAGGGATGGTGCTTGCCCAGGAGGGCTTGTGGGTTAGGGTTGGCTTGGGAATGATGGGAAACTTGAAAGAAAACAAGGAGTTGGGTAAGTGTTCACATCAGTTCATATACATGTCCTGTCAACTCTGCAGCTTTGCTCAGGAGGAACTGACCCCGTGACACCAGGGCAAGGTGGAGATAGTACAGGGGGGGTGGGGTTACCTTTGAGGCTCCATCACTGGGCAGCACCTAAGATATTGCAACTGGTTAGTGATCAAAAAGAACTTTTTTTTTTTTATTCTGGCCACTATGAGACACTTGATAAATTGTTCAATGGTTGTTTACCTTGTTTCTCCAAAATGCAGAGTAGGGATGCAGTGATTTTCACACTTTGTAGTACCTCCTCCTGACACTGCTAGAACAATTGTAGCTATAAGGTGATATCCCAACACAGCTACATAGGAAGCAAAGCTACTTTCCCAGCTGCTGCTGGTTGATGAAGCATCTCAGTACCACTCTGTTGCTTGAAAGGGAAGTAAAGTTCATACTTGAGAAGAAGAAAGGTCCCTGTGCTTCTGTAAAACCTATTCTGAGCAACCTGAACAAGATTTTAAATAAAAACATCAGCAGAGAAATTTGGTGTTGTGACGACAGATGGGAAGTGGAGAAAGAGAAGAAAAAAGAAATAAAGCACTTAGCAAGACATTTTGTCTCCACAGAGGCAGGGGGAAGTCAAGATCCTACAACAGCTATCATGGTGACTCTTCCTCTTTTCCTCCTCTTCATCCTTTTGCCCTGCAGTAAATCTCAGGAGGACTTTCTGGACCAGCATCAGAAGTGGAACTACAGAGAAGGCGGTAGGAGGTCACAGTGGTGGTTCAGCATGGGAGGTGTTCAGTAACTCAGAGATGCAGATTCACTTATTTCGTCCTTGGAGTGAGATAGACACTGCTCATCCATGACTGCTCTTTCTTGATTCCTGGGTAGCTGCTGAGACTTGTGGAGAAAAAAATGGTTTTAGAAATAATCAGCTGGGTTATCCAGTGACAGCAGAAAACCTGGGCACCTGGAGGCAGAGCATTACACTGTGAGGGAGAGTTACCTGCTTTTTAATTTAGATCCTCCATGTGTTTGATATAGGGCATTTCATCCCAACTGAGTTGTGATGGGGAATGGAATCAAACTCGGAGCGCTGGCTTGTATTTCCTTGTGCTGACACATTTGTTTTCCTCTCTTCCATGGATGTCCTGCTAACCTAGCTGACAAGGTCAACATAGAAGGTGTTTACAGCATTACTCAAACCCTCGAGAAATGGGGAAATGACATCTTCTGGCAAATGAAGCATACCCTGCTGAACAACCCAAATGCTCTCCTGCCTGAGTTCTCCAGGTAATTCCTCTCATCTGGAGGTGGGATTCAGTCCTCTCCTGGGTGTCCTTCCCTGAGCAGCACTCATCTTCTAAAAGATGAATTTTCATATTTCTCAGCTGGGGGAAATAAAACACACTATCTCAGTACCTGTTGTGCTACCAGCTCTGATTAGTAAACTGAATACTCTGCTAACTATTTATTGTGAAACACTCTCAACTGCCATCATTGTATTACAAGAATCTTCCTAAAGAAATGCCCTTGGCAGCTCACACTTGTGAGAACAGGCTGGAAAAAATGAATTGTTCTACAAATCCACACATGGGCTTGGCCACAGATCAGGGAAAAGAAGCTGATTTGGTCTGTGATGTTTTTTTAATTTCAATCTCTAACACCTAGATCTGAGAAAGCAATTCACGAGTTCATGTCATCATATTCCCCCTTTGCATTGCTGGACATATTAACTGTTGAACAAACTCATAAAATTTAATTCAATCTCATATTTCCAAAAAGAGAGTAGGAAAGGCTGGGAAAGAAAGAGAGGAAAAAGGAAATATTGGGTATTACTAGAAACCTAATATCACTTAAATCAGAATTGTTCCTAAAGCAAGTAAAGTAGCTGTCTTCCATAACTAATTGTTCTCTTCAGGAGACAAGAAAAAACAAGTTTGCAAATGTTACACATTGAACCAGTTGAAGAGGAAAGGTTAGAAGAATAAAAAAGGCATTGGGCAGGTGGTCACATGGTATCTGTGCAAATCAGTGTTTCGGGAGGATACGTCATAGACTGTACATTGGCCTTTGGCATCAAGGGGATTTCTCCCTGGCTGCATGGTGGCTGTTGCTAGCACAGAATTCATCACAACTTTCCCACTGACAGTGCTGAAATTCATTGGTGCCTCAGATTATCAGGGACGATATTAAGTCTTGTATTTGGGAAGCTGTAACTTTAGTCCAGGAAGATGTGATGAGAGTATCCAGCCATACATCCTGTACTGGGCTTTGAATTACCAGTTTGCTGGCAAGGACACAGACTAGTCCATTAGCAATGTTGAGGACTAACAGCACTCCATGGAAACCACTGGCCTAGCCTCCAGGTGTACTCCTAGTTAATTATTACTAATTAAAATAAGGTGGTAGAAAGACCATGTTGTTCATGCTGGTCCTGAAGCTTGTGCTTTCCAGGGTTCAGATGGGGCCCTCAGATGAACTCCCATCACTGAAGAGCAGGGTACCTTTGAAGCATTTTTAATGGTTGCAACTCTTTCATCATCAAGGGCCCTTACCCAGCAAGAAACAAAGGTCATGGTAAATTACTTTGCATGCTCAGAAACACTCCCTAGAAAACTGATTTATTCTTCTGCATTACTCTCGTTGTAGTCTCCGCCCTGTCTCTGCAGCTGTGGACAACCTTGTGAGGGAAGTCCAGTCAATAAGGAAAAGGCTGGAAGAACTGAACGAACGTCTCAATGTCATCAGCAAAACTGTCCTTCCCCTTCGACTGAATGCTCTGCAGAGCCAGAGGCGTGGGAATACTCAGCTGAGGAGACTCCCGACACACAGGAGAAGGTTATATGCTCGCAGGAGACCTCAGAGCAGACCTCAGAGCACTTAATTCTCTACCAGAAAAAAAGGGAAATCTTTAAATTTTTTTTCATCTGCTTAAGCCTTTCTCAATGAGACATTGCTGGAGAGAAAGAAAGTAAAGCACACACACAAGTCAGCTTTGCTAAGGAGACCAGAACTTCTGCATTTTGTTGCTGCCTTAGGTCAGTAGGCAAAAACTGACCCTGTTCTTTAATGACGGCTGTTTTGTGTCGCAAGCAAAAGAAAAAACTTGACAAGCTCAGTCTTCTTGAGTATGAATACCTTTATTGTATACAGGCATTCTTTCTGCTTACCAGAGGAAGGTCTTTCTATAAAGATCAGGTGAATTTCTCTCTCTGCCCTCTTTTTAAAGCACTCCATCTGAAACAGCTGGGGAATTTGAACTTCGAAAGTGTTGAACAACTGATAAATGCAGAAAGATGGATTAGTGCTTGGCACTTCCTGCTGGGCAGGGAGAGGGAGAGGAACTTATGTTTCAGAATATCACCTTAACCTATTGTCCATGTTCATATGTTCAGGGGGTGAGTAGGGCTGGATAACCTTGGTCTGTACACCATGATTCAACACTGAAGATATATCAACTGCTAGGGACCAAATATGAACATCCACCTTCTGCAGAGAGTCTTTTTCTTACTACCTGGAACTGTGCACTCAGAATGGTGTTATTCAGTAGATATGTTCAGAATTTCCAGCACTCTGAAACACACTGAACTGATTTTTGCCACAGACCCATGGAAACCAGGGGATTTTTAATTTTTTTTTCAATACTTTTTAGATACCTAATGGCAAAGATAGGTGTCTGGAAAGATTTTCCAAAATAGCTTAAGAGACTCTTCAGTCCCCAAAATCACAGATAATAATTCAATTGGCGTGAGTATTTTCTCCACATGCCAGCCCTGACCTCCAGACATTTTCCACCATCCTTTAGCACAATTAATATCTGTAGAAAATTAACAACCACACTCTACAAAGACTTTGGTCCCTCAGGGATTACCCAGAATACCCTGCCTTCAGCTTGTCTTTGCCTGTGTCTTCCTGACAATAAAGCTGGTGAGAAAAAAAGAGTGCATGAATCAAATTATGCACTGAATGGAGGATAGACTGGCTTTGCCCTTCAGGTCTCTAAAGATAAATCCAATACAGAGATTTCCATTCAGCACAGCAGTCAACTGTGTACATGACATGTGTTGAAACATAAGAAAGAGAGTCAGGGAGGAAAAGAAACAGGTTGTCTTTAAGGTCTGGATGAAGCAATTTATGAGAACACAAATAAAGAATGGATTATGTCTAAATGATTGTGGGGGTGTGTGGCATGTCAGTTGTTTTGAAAACACTGTCCGGTCACAGTGAGGATGCAGACTAGCTATTTAAGGATTCCCAAAGCCTGAGTTTATAGAAAGAAATTCAGTGACAGTACAATAACCTCCAAAAGGAAAGGGGTAAAAACTAGTTTTGTGTTATATCTTTCAGAATGAACTAAAAGAATTAATGCAGCAAGAATTTTAGCTGCAGCCTGGGAGTTAGTTGAGTGGGGGAGGTATAAGACAATCTGGTAAGTAATTCCTGGATGTAAGTTCTCTGAGTTCAGGTTTTCAGAAAATAACAAAACTCGAACTTGGCCCTCTTTGGCTTTTACTTGGGAACTTGAAATGCTGCTTAGCTAGAGAAGAGGAAAATCCAGACTGTGAAAAGGCTGATAAAAAGATACAGTTGAGCCTTTGTTGAAGTTGTCATCATAATTTCTCAGGAAATGTAGAGCATTTTGATCCCAGAATATATTTACATAAATTACAAGGAATAACAGGAGAGAAAGGCCCCTAACTTCTTGTTATTCTGCATTCAGAGTTTCTAGGCTATGCTGTAGCAACAGCTGCATCCTTGCACAGACTGCTGATCCCTCCAAGGGATGCTTTGCTTGGGGCTGTAGGGACTGCTTTTTATTTTGGCCTATCTGGAGGAAGAGTACAACATAAATGTTAGCTTTCATGGTTGTATTTTAGACACAAGCATTTTATCAGGCAACCTGAAGTTGTATAAATCAAGGACTACTTGAAACACAAAGATGAGACTTCCCTAAGTCCCTCAAGTCACAGATGGCTGGTGGTGGGAGGCCAGGCCAGATCATTGCATACTTTTACTTTATACCTAAATGTCCACCACCAGCTTCTGCTAGAGACAGAGGGCAGACCAAGGTGGACCCCCAGTCTAACCCAGTCCCGTATTCCTATGCTGATATGTGCAAGTTTGTAATCTTGGCAAAACCTCCTCAGCACAAGGGAGAAAGTCACCGTCTACTTTAAAAGAGAATAAGCTGCAGCATGCAATGTATATTAACAATTCTTCAATTTCTTGCACAATGGTGAATAAACCAAGTAATATAAATGGTTAATAAATTACTAATCTGTGACCTTGGCACCAGTGACAGCAGCCCTGCCATCCACTGTGAAAGCCCATGCCAGGCTCCAGCCCAGCTCCCTGACCTGAACACAGCCTGTTTGATCAGATGATAACAGCCAGCTTCTTTCACCTCTTTGCACAACCCTCTCTCTAAATGGAAAAGTGTTAGTGTCCTATTTATCTTATAATTTTATTCTTTGCTCTTTAAGAGTGTAGGAAGGTTATGTGCCAGCCTACTTCTGCATTGTTCACCTTCTATTTGAGGAGGTAGCAGTCCAGCTGAGCAACTTGAGATGCCTCTGTCCCATCTGCCTGGGGAAGCTGGCCTGACCCATAGGACTGATTCCCAGGGACTGGTATTTGATTTCTGCTCCTGCTAACCTCTTCTTAAAAGATCCTGGGTAAGGCACTTTCTCTAGCTGGCACTTGCCCTTAGACGTGGCTTACACAACAAAAAAACACTTGTTACAAGGTGTCCAAGTCCTCCATGCATATCCAGCCACAGAAGCCATCAAAGCTCTCTGCTGCGTTCATTTACATGTATTTCTGGGAAAGGATCTGGACGGAGCTTTTAAACTGAGGTGACCAGTTGGGTGGTCAGTGGAGGGAGATCAAGTATCATTAGGAACTTCTAAAATCTATCCTTCACCAAAAGCTTACAATATCCAGTGACCAGACCACCTCCTTAAAAAACGACTATGTTCCCCTTATTTCAGTGTATTTTTAAAAACCACAAAAGACTTAAAAAACAAGAGGTTATGATTTTGCAACTCCAGGACCACGGTGCCCTTCCACGCTATGCATGACACACTTTGCCAGTACTTCCCTTTTCCTGTATTTCATTCCTTTCATATCCCCTCTCATATTTCCTGTCTCCCAGAGATGAATACCATCTGTCCCCGCACTTCATGACTCCTGACACTTCTCGGCGTCCCCCACACCTCACCCTCCGGGGCCGCCGCTCCCGCTGCCCTCGCCCGGCCCCGGCCCCGCGGCGCCGCCGGCCTCGGGCGCACGCCGGGGGCGACGGCCGCGCTGCGGGCGGGGCGGCTCCGGCCCTCCCGCCTCCTCCGAGCGGGGCCGAGCCGAGCCGGCAGGGGCAGGGCCGAGCCCGGCGGGGCAGAGCCGAGCCCGGCGGGGCAGAGCCGAGCCCAGCGGGGCAGAGCCGAAGCCAGCGGGGCAGAGCCGAGGCGCGGCATCATGCTGGGCATGGTGAAGAACTCGCTGCTGAGCACGGTGGAGGCATGGCCCTACCGCCTGCTGAGCAAGGGCGAGAAGGTCTGTGCCGGGGCGGGCGGGTGTGCGCTGCCCCCGGCGGGTCTGCGCTGAGGCGCTGCGAGGGAAAGCGGGGATCGGCCCCGGGCAGCGCGATCCTCCTGGCAGCGCCTCCATCCCCATCTCCTTCCCCAGGATCAGGTCAGCTACGAGGAGAGGACGTACGAGGGCGGGAAGTTCGCGGCGGTGGAGCTGGTGGGGAAACCGTTCGACGAAGCCTCGAAGGAAGGGGCGGTCAAGCTCCTCAAGTACGTCGGAGGAAGCAACGACAAGGGTGAGGATGCTGCCTGCCCCGCGGGGCTTGGCGGGTGTTTGTGGTTGAGGCTTGGTGACGGCAGGATGGATGGAGGCAATGGCACTGCAGACCCGCCTGGCTTGTGGCTCCTGGCGCAGCGGGTCTTTGGCGGGGATGGCCCCTCACTGGTAAAAGTATTTGTAACAGGCTAAGAAAGAATTTGTAACAGGCTAAGTCGTGCCCAGCCAACTCATGCTATGAGTCCGCTTATAACCTGTCTCTGTTTCAGGATGAAATCTCAAAAATTATTTGTTTAAACAGGAATGAGTTACCTTGCAGTTGGGATAACATGAGGACAGGCAGACAGGTATCTATCACAGCTCCCTGGGTGAGCAGTAGCTGATGAAATCCAGAGTATCTGGGACACTTCAGTTCTATGATGTGCCCTTGTGGGCAGTGAAATACCAGTTACGACCTTGATATTTTATCTGGCTATTTTTATTCATGAAAGGGTAATGAACAGTGAGCTTTCTTTTTAATGGTATATTTTAATGTTTTATGGCAGTGCTTCCAGGTGATTGCTTCTAATTCTCATCTTACTAAAATGTGCCCATTTTAACCATTCATAGCAGGAGAAGACTGCAGAGTAGCTCTGAGGCATATACATGCTCTTAAACACCTTTCTCTAGCATCTGGGAGAGGGACTAGTGTAGTCTCTATAGGAGTAGCAGGTGGATGCAGTGGGAAATGGTATTTGCAGCAACATTTTTGGAAAGGTGATGATTGCTGTTGCTGTAGTAGAAGGGGTGCCTTCTATAACATGTGACACAAACAAAGGTATGACATCAAAAGAAAATAAATGAGAAAGATGGCTTGATCTCTGCTGGGTTCCCTATTGCTGCAAAAAGAGTGAAAAAAGCTGGTCTTCAGTGCCATGTGGTACTTCTTGGTGGTAATGAGTAGGAAAAAACCATGCTGTTCCTGGAGTGTGGAAAGTATGGGGAGTCCTGCTGAAAGCCGTAATAGCACAGAGGTTTGGGGCGCTGGAACTTGTAGGATGTCTGGAAGCATTTGGGAGGTTTTAAGAGAAAGCTGTCACCCAGTATTGGCTGTGGCTCACGACTAAGTGCAGATAGTGTTAATTTAAATGCTGATGTAGATTTATACGTGCCACCAGCCTGCCCTGGAGCTACAGACCCTGCTGTCTTACAGCTGATTTGTCAGAAGAACAGAGTGTCTTAATAGAACCACGAAAGCAGCACCATTAATGAAAAGCACTCCAGAGGTCAGTTGGGACACTTATTTCCCAGGCTCCTGGTGTGGACAGGGAGCTTGGCCCAAGCACAAGCCTGATGATGGCTGTTCTGCTTCCCCAGAGGAGCCCACTCCTGACAAGGAGTTTGTTCATATGAGGAGTTTTCCAAAACTAAAATTAGCTTTTGTGAATTCCCTGTTAATTTTGTGAGCTCCTGAGAGGTTAGACTTCTTTAGTAATGTCTGTTTGTTTCAGGGGTTGGAATGGGCATGACTGCTCCTGTCTCCATCACTGCTTTTCCTGCTGAAGATGGCTCCTTTCAGCAGAAGGTGAAAGTCTCTCTGCGGATCCCGAGTCAGTTTCAAGACAGCCCTCCATGTCCTACTGATGAAAGCATTAAGATTGAAGAAAGACAGGGGATGACCATTTATTCCACGTAAGGATTGCATCCTGGGATCTCCAGTCTCAAGTGATGAGGTCTTTAGGGTGCTCTGATAAGCAGTGTTTGTTTTACCAGGTGACTTGCTGTACAAGGGGTGCATGTGGCAGAAGGAGATGGAGGATATGTCTAGACTGAAGACAGGTGTTTTATGTCACTTCTTACCCCTGGTCATGTTGCACTGGTGTGGAATATGGATTTTTTTCCACTGGCTAAACAAGCGTGGAGGCTAACCCTGAAAGATACTGTCCCATTTCTATTGTATGAATCTATTTTTCCCATTTTTCTGGGTTCCAGATTGTTCATATTCGTTAAGAATGTTCTTTGGTGCAGTTCACAAACTGTCCACTGAAGCATCATTCAGATGGACTCATACCAGACTCCACCATGGAAACAAAGAGGCCACTGCGTTGCTTCAAGTCATCTTTGAATGTCTTGGAGTGTTGACTGACAGCCTGGACTCAAACTAGCATCACAATAGCAATAAGCTCTTCACCTTATCTTTACCCTTTGGAGGTTCCCCTGCCTACTTTCTTGAACTATTTTGGCTGACTAACTGACTTCTTTCTTGCCTCCAACTGCTGCTTGGCCTTTGCTCTCTGGGTGTGGGCCACTTCTGCAATATCAGCCAGTTTTGTCTCAAATTTCAGCTCCGAGGGAGGGTGGTGAGGTGCAGGCTGATGTGGGAACAGTTCCTGTTGGTGGGAGGTCGACATAAACCAGGCCCATTTCAGTCCACCCCTTTTACACAGCATTGTGTTCTGTAACTGCCAATTGTGTGTTCCTACCTCCCCTTTTTCTTGGGCTAGCTCGAGTTTGGCTTTCCTTCATGAGCCAGCAGACGGCTGTTCACACCACAGTGAACATGGTTGTTGACAGCACTGGTGGGGGCTGTGGGCTGAGCTGACTTGAGATAACCTTGTATTTTAGAAAGTTGTTTCTCTGATATGGTGCTGATTCACGGGGCAGGGCCATTCTGCTGGCTGACATACGTGGGGCTGTTTGGGGGGATCCCTCTGGGGCCTCCCAATGGATAACTGCCCAGGGACTTTTGTTATTGTGCTTGGTGGACCCAGGTGGATTTTATCTCATGCACTTGTCACCCTTGGCCGTGTCACCCATGAGACTTCATCTGTCCCAGATGAAGTGTGCTGCTTCACAATGAACAGTGCACATATGAGTGCATGTTGGCAGGGCCTGGATCAAATGTGTGTGTAAATATACTGTGGCTATTTATTGTTCTCTCTGTCTTCCTTCTTTGCTTTTCCAGGACTGCTCAACATCTCTCTGGTTTCTTTGCAGGCAGTTTGGTGGCTATGCCAAAGAGGCAGACTATGTGAGCTATGCTGCCAAGCTGAAGGCTGCTCTGGGGAGTGATGCTGCCTATCAAAAGGATTCCTACTTGTGCAATGGTTATGACCCCCCCATGAAGCCTTACGGACGCCGCAATGAGGTCTGGTTTGTGAAGGAGTGAGTGTCTGGCTCCCCGTGGTGCTGCCTTGCTCTGATAACCTCCCCACGCTATGTCCCTGTCCTCTTTATAAAATAAACTAAGAATTCAACAGAGGCCTTTTTCCATGCCTATGCCTTAGTCTTTTATGGACCATAAAAGCCATTTTAGAAGAACGCTTGCTGACCCTGCTGACGGTCCTGCTCCTTCATTCCAGACCAGGTCCTCAGCCACACAGACTCGGGATCTTTCCGTGGCTTTGTTTTTATCTCTTTTGTGCTTCCAGAGTTCAGTGCTGAGAAAGCCAAAAGTACTTAATTGACTGGTGCCTGACAGGAGTCACGTCCAAGTGTAGGCAGACTATTAGTCTCACCCGAGACGGGCAGGGGAACATGACAAAAGTGCATACAGAGACTTTTTTATCTCCTTCAGTTTGCTGCAGCTGTAAAATGCTGCTTTTATCTTTGCCCTTCCACAAACAATCTAAAGGGACACGGGCATTGCTGCCAACACAGCATAGAAGAAATAAACATCCTTTACATTCATTCAGAGTGTGCAGAAGATCAGCGCTTCTGTCATCTGTCTGAGAAATGCCATTCAGAGAAAGATCCAGATTCTGTTTGCAGCTTTCTTTTGTTTGAGGAGAGATGTTTTGGCGTGTGCTGTGTCTTCATCTCAGCTAGCAGCTGGACAATGTTACCTGGAGACCTCAAGATTGTTTCCTCCCCATCCTATTACTTTTGTGTAACATGTCTTTAAAACTAGCCTATGCAAGGGCCAAAGCAGAAATGTGTGTGGTTATCTAATTGAATTAGAGAAATGCAAGGCTGGGAAGAAAGCAGATGTCTATTACTTGTGATCTGAGGGTGCATTTGAAGAATGGTGAAAATATGGTGAAACTACCATGGGTGCCAATCTAAAAAACTTTTCTTAAAAGGTGTCAATTTTTGAAGGGCTATGTAGACCAGCTGTTTTCTTTAGAGGAGGAAAAGGAAAACATGGCTGTTCTGGAAAGCAGGGACTTGGGTCAAATAATCAGTAGCCTTTTGGAAACTTCAAATACAATAGCAAGTGTGGGTCATGTTTCAGGAAGAGTGGCACTGTTGAAATGTCAGGCATCAAACCAGCATTTTAGCTGTTGGCTCTGCCAGGGACACGCCAGAGTGCCCACAGTGGGAATGCTCACCCTGCTACTGGGTGTGTACAATTCCTTACCTGCACTAAAAGAGGTGTGCTCCTCTGGTGGTGAAGTGCCCCATAGTTCAGGTGCTTTCCAAAAGCCATTTTCCCCCGGAGCTGAAAGAGACATTTGTCAGCTGGCATTGTGGCTTCTGGCTGGTCAAGCTGTTGCACGTGCTCCTGCTTTCTGAGAACAAATCTCAGCAGGAAAAGGAGAAAACCTGAGGTTTTGATCTGCTTTCATTTTCTCTCTTGCTGAGCCATATGAGAGCTTTGCTGTGAACTTCATGAGAGTTTCAGTCACCTGTGTGCAAGAGCAGCTAGTTCAGGAGGGGTAAAAAGAGCAGATACCATTTAATTAAGCAAAAAGCAAACAACAATGACGGGGAAAAACTATTGGCTGTGGTTAGTGATTGCAGTGCAGGGGAGGAAGAATACAAAGAGAAATCAAGACAAACAAAGAATTAGGCTTTTGAGTGAATTTTTGAAGCAGCAAATGCCCTTTTAAAGCTTGCATCTGAATCCAAAGGGACGGTTCATGTCCCAGATTATTTTAACCTGTGTGGGTGAGGAATGGAGGAGCACAGTGTTGTCCAGTTTGTGCCTTCCCAGGTTCGTTTTGGAGCTTTTGTGGGTGCAGTCTGGAGACCTGTGGTGAATGTCCTTCAATGATCAAAACCTTGAAATTTCTCAAAATTCATCTTGTGAAATCTCAGATGTTAGGGATGCCAGTAATAAACCTGGTATAAACAGAGCTGCACAGTTCAGCAGATACAGGGTTCTTTTATAAAGTGCATACCCTCTGAACAGAGAGTGAGAGCTTCAGACCCAACAGTGAGAGCAAACATCTGTAGGCTCTGCCTGTGCAGCCCTGCTCCTGGCCTGCCTTTTGCATCAGGCAGGCAGGATAGAATTTCATAAACATTGTTAAATAATGTCAAAGCCTTACGCAAACTGAATTGTCTTTTCTGTACACATGAAGATGCCTGTGTTTTGTCTGCATTTTCTAGTTTTGAAATAAATAAATGAATAATGATATTGTGATTTACAACTTCTGTTCTGATCCCTGACTTTGTGAGCTCAGTGGGAGTAGTTGATTTGCTAGACCGTAGGTTGCCAGTTTATCTTTCTATTTGGGGTACTAATCATGCCACAGCATTTATAAATAGTCATAATGCTTTTTCCAATAAATCACTATTTTGGGTATCCTGGCGTGGCCCTGCATTATCTGACTGTAAGAGACAGGAGCTGATGAAATAATCTCCTTCATTTGTTCCAGCCATTGAGAGGCTTTGAGCAATGTATTTGTGTTATTGTAGAAACAAAGGGCCTGCTTACCTGAGGAAAATTATGTGTTCCTGTGGCTGGGGTTCACAGGCAGTGAACACATTAATGTTCAGGCAAATACTGGTGACTGATTTTCAACATGATCTATGATCCAGAAATGTTAGACATTTTGTCCCATTGGGGTCCATCTAGCTTGGTGCCCTGTCCCTGTGATGGACAGTAGTGGACACCTGAGACAAGATTACAGGAACAGTGCAAGTGTGGGCTCAGACCTCCTCTAAATATTTCCCTGTCTCTAGTATGATGTGGCCCAGGGATTTTTGCTATTGTGCTTGGTGGACCCAGGTAGATTTTATCTCATGCATTTGTCAGGTTGCTTTCTAAAAATCAGGTAAAGTTACTATCCATGGCATCCTTTTGTCCTTGGTTATGGAAAGGTAGAAACACTCTTTGTCTGAGGGTTTCCAGCAGGCTGTCTCTCTGCTCCTTAGGCAGCTTTTTGATACGCCTCTGTCACTGCAAGTGAATGTTTGTTTGGACAGCCAGAGTTGCTGTTGACATTGGAGGACTTCCAGCCACCTCTTTGTGCTGGGGCCAGAAGTCAGAGGAGCGTTCTGGATTTTGACCCAAGGCCAGCATGGCCACAGACACTGTTACATGCAGTGGACTCCTGAACTGATGGTAAAACAAAAACATTTTTCTCCAATCCCTGCAGTATCTGAGAAATTGGAGTGTAACAGATTATCTTGAGACCTCCTTGCTTCTCTTCTGCACCTGTGCAATGTCTTTTTCTGTCTCCAGTGAATGCTGAAATGGAGAGATTTTGGTGCTTTTCAGTTGTTTGACGGGGCACCATGACTTGCCTGTTGTGTGTTGGTTTAAAAAGACAGTGCCAGGGAACTGAAAGGTGGATGTTTCTCCGTGCTGAGGCCCCTCAGTGCTGCCAGAGGTCGCCTTGCTGGGTTGTTGGGATGTGGTGGCTTTGTGCATCACACCCTGCATTGCTGCCCGTGGCCCCTTTCCCATCACCTCACTTGTCAGGGCACTGGAACAGCCCCACAGCCGCCTGTGCTGCCTGCTGGGCTGGGCTGGACGGGCTCAGCAGGGGAGTGGCCTTGGGAATTATCTCTGCCTCCCAGAGACAGGAGTGTCCCTGCTCCTTATTGGCAGCTGGGCAGGTCCCTCTCAGTGCCGTGCAAAGCAGTGGCACGATGGCAATGGGACTGGCCGCAGGAAGGGCTGCGTTTCAACAGACCCAAACTTAAAAGCATAATTTTGATGGGAATTATACACGTGCCATGTAGATTTAGCTGTGGTGGATATACAACCTTCCTAAGCTACTCCACTTGTTAGTGAGGAATTTTCTTGCTGGTATTAACTGTGGCAAAGCCTTTATATTTATATTTATATTTATATTTATATTTATATTTATATTTATATTTATATTTATATTTATATTTATATTTATATTTATATTTATATTTACGTGCATATGGGTATAAATGTATGTATATGTGTATGTAGACCAGCTACTTTGATCTGTTGTTTGGCTTCTGTAGTCACTGAGTAAGTCACTAGAGCGAATGCAGCCACAGGGTGAACATTTGCAGGCTAAAGTTTTAAGACTGCTAGAATGAGAGCTTTGTTAGCTTCAGAAAGGAATACTTTACTTTGTAGACACATGCTTTAATATATCTAACACTGCATTAAGAGGATGACAGCCCTTATAAAAGAGCTAATTGGTTAAGTTGTCCATATACATCTTGCCAGACTTATAATACCCCAGTCACTTTGAGGGGATGGGTGATCTATGGTGAGTGAGGAAGTAACATCATTATTTCCCCATTTTCATCAATCCCTGTGGCAAAGAGTGTGCGAGCAGCTATTGTGCTTATGGTCACAAATTTTCAGTTTTGCAATGCTGCCCCAAGGCGATGGGTCAGAGGAGGAAGATTGTGGCTCCTAGCTCACATCATCCCTCCCTATTTAATTACAATAATACTTCTTTTAGAATAGCACTCTGAGCAGCAGCTCTCTTTCTTCTGTGACAGCATTTCAGCCACACTGAGCTAAAAAAGAAATGCATCTCTTTTAACAGGGCCATAAGTAGCTTTGGATGTATAACGCCTCTATAAAACTGCTTGGCAACATGATTTATTAGAGCAGGATCAGTGGTAAAAGTGACTTCTCTGACAGTAATGGATGAAACACTTCCAGCATAGCTACTCTGTCTCTGCTTGGTGCCTATGCCAACAGCAGGCTGGTTTTGTCAGCTCATTCATAATCTCTGCTTTGCTCTCAGCAGAATCCGTTGCACAAGACAGGTTTCAGCCACGGCCAGATGCTTTTTTCCTAGTCCTCTGTGGGAGCTGCTGCAGAAGATGGGTCAGTGCAAATGCTGCTTGATTCCTGAGACTCTGTCTGCTTAAATCTGCATCCAGACCCTATACCTAGGTGGGAGTTGGGTGCTTGCCACTCCCATACCCCTCACTGCTGCCCACCCCCATGAAGAGGAGTTTGAGTGGCTGGGGTGAAAGGAGCTGCACTGTTCTTAGACTGAGTGAGAAGTCTGACTGATCAGCAGCCCAAGGTCCCAGGGAAGTCTCAGATGTATCTTCTGTGCGGTCCCTGTGAGAAGACAGGGTTGGGAAACCTGAATCTAAGGTGCAGGTTTTTGAAAGTACCAGTGGAAGGGAAAGATCCCAGAAACCACATCCTGCCATATACCATGTGCTGCAGCAGCCTGATCTGCATTGTGGCTTGAGTGACCTTGGGTGTGCCACATGTCCCTGCAGTGTGACCCGACTCTGGGGCTGCTTCTGGGGGGGCAGCAGAGCCCAGCCTGTGCCACCCGGGCAGCTGCACCACCCACCCCACCCAGCCTGGGCCTGGAAGCTAGGTGGGTTCTAAGAGAGGTTTGGTTTTGGGATGTGTCTTCTTCAGCGCATGAAAGCAGAGAAGGATTGCCATGGCAACTATTCTCAAGTATTTTTCCAGTGTTTTCCAATGTTACCCATTTTTTTCTTATATCCCTAGTGTTTAATTTAAGGCCTTTCCTAATTGGAGTCCAAAAAACCAATTGAAGTGAATTCTCTGATTAGACAAAAAGTTCAGGCACCTTCCCACACAACTTGTGAAGTACAAGATCAACAGAATTGAATGTTGCTGTGAGTAAGAGGAGATCTGAAATTTGAGATGCATTGTACCCAGACAAATGGAATAAATGAAGCTTTTTACTTAAAGCAAAGCATTGAAATAAAAGATAGTGTACAGCATGACAATTTTGGGCACTCCCTTGCTGGTAGATCTTTCTAGGCTGTTTAAACACTGATTATAGACCTTCTCAATCTTCTTTATGACTCAGCTTTGTGAAGGAACATCTTTCAAAATCAGCATGTGCTGGCTCATTGAAGTATCTTTAACGAACTGTAGTATTATTTAGTCTGGGTACTTGGAAGGGAATGGTTGCTGCAGTGGTGTTTCTTTGGGTAATTACCATGCCTCTCATTTTCTTGCTTCCACTTTGTGTGTGTTTTGGCCGGGATAGAGTTAATTTTCTTCACAGTAGCTGGTGTGGGGCTGTGCTTTGGATTTGTGCTGAAAACAGTGTTGATAATACAGGATGCTTTTGCTATTGCTGAACAGGCTTACCCAGAGCCAAGGCCTCTTCTGTTTCTTGTCGCAATTAGACCAGGGGTGCGCAAGTAGCTGGGAGGGGAGAGAGCTGGGGCAGCTAACCCCAGCTGATATTCCATTCCATATGGGGCCACGCAGCTTATAAAGTTGGGGGATAAATGGGGGGAGGATGTTCAGAGCAGTGTCATTTTTCTTGCTGAGGAACTGTTCCATGTGATGGGGCCCTGGTGTCCCGAAACTTCTGCCTGCCCGTGGCAAGTGGTGAACTCATTCCTTGGCTTGCTTTGTTTGCATATGAGGCTTTTGCTTTACCTATTGAACTGTCTCTATCTCAACCCACAAGTTTTCTCCCTTTTATTTTCTGCTTCAGTTGCCCATCCCACCGGGGTGGGCGAATCAGCGAGCAGCTGTGAGATGCTTCACTGCTGGCTGGGGTTGAACCGTGACACACCTGCACACCCCCAGGCTGGAGGGGAAGAAGGGATCCTGTGGAGCTATAGGAAGGAGAAGGTTGATGCCATGGCTGTGCTGTGTGAGGGTGGGTTGGTTGAGTGCAGAGTCTCTGGTGCCCCGTGCCTCCCTCACTGGGAGACGGACAAGCCCCTTTCAACAGGGCTTGTGCTCTGGTGGCTCGGCACAGTTAATCACAGGAGAGATTCCTCCCAGCTTCTCCAGCCCTGCCTTGAGACAGGCGACGTCTCCTCCCTACAGCAGGGCCCAGGGAACAAAGATCTCCCTGGAAATTCCCTGCCTGACTCTCCTCCCGCTGCGTTGCCATCTGCTTTGCGCAAGGTTTGGGTGTGCGCCTTTGTGGAAAGCAGTGCTCTTCCTCTGAGGACATCTTTGGCGCTGCTTCCCTGGAGGGGCGAAATCCTGAGGCACAAAGTACAGCTGAGACTGTTCTGAGCTCTCCTCCCTGTCCCACGGCAGGGAGGGAAACAGAAATGACAATTTTATGAGATAGTGCGTCTTGGGAACCTGATCTAAAACACCCTCCAGTTGGAAGCCTGCCCAGCTGATTGCAAAATGATGAAAGCAGTCCTGCAGGTTTTGATCCAAATGGGGTAACAGGGCCTGGAGCAAATAGAGGTGGGAAAATGGGTGCAGTTTCAAGCACACAGGGTGCCCAGGCGTGGTTTTGTTCCTCCCAGGTGTATTTGTTACTCCGTCCCTGCGCTGACCCCCGTGTACCGTCGTGCCACGGCTCTCCCATCTCACTGGGTGTGACAGTGGCACTGTGGCACTGCTCACACGGGGGGTAGCAGTGCCCTTTCCCCACTTTGCCTCTCAGCTGCAGGAGTGGTTTGTATCAGCCTCTGAAGGGCTGTGCAGGACATCTCTGAATGCAGGAATGAAGGCCAGATCTCGAGCCAGGGGAGTCGTCTGGCTGGAGACAGCTCTCCACAGAGCTGGTCTGTCAGCAGGCAACAGGAGTTCATCTATTTTTCATCACGATGATGCTATTTCTGAATAAGAGAGAAAAATGAGGGCTTGTTTCTGAAGCATATGATTTAGTTCTTGGCCTTTAAAGATTTGTTTGTTTTGAATGGAAGCCCAGAATGCACAAAATGTAGCAAAAAACTGCAGATACAGAGAGGGATTTTTGTTTCACCTTTCAAGTTACTCCCACTCCTGATGCTAGGGCAGTAACATTTGAAAAGGCTTTGGATGTTTTTCCTTTCCTTGGAAGGAAACAAATGAAAATAATGATCCTGAAGCAATGCTGAAGGCACCTGCTTCCAGATAGCTCTGCTGAAAGCAGCAAGGTACAACCAGGCACCCCAGGGAGATGAGGAAAATATCCTGGGAGCTGCCCCCCTGACAGAGTTTCCCTGTGACTGCAGTGCCTGCTCCTGGGACATGTAGCAAGGGGATGAATACGAGCTCCCCAGACAGTCCTGATGGGAAGGTAAGCACAATTGTTTTCTGAAATGTTTGATCCCATAATCCACAAATCCGTTTATCATAAATAGCCTTCCGAATTGTTGTGGCAAACTCTTCTGGACTGGTTCCAGCTCCTGAATTATGAGAAGCTAAAAATGGTGTCTATTCCCATGGCTATAGACGGAGAGATGCTACTCAGCAACAAATGCACCACCAAGTGCCTTAAAAATAGCCCCTGTGGAATAATTCAGTGTTTGGGACTTGTCATTTCATAGGGGTAAAAATGGATTCATTTTGGCACAAAATATGCATAATATGTATCCACAGCTTTATAAATAGCGTTTATAAAATTATGTGTATAATTTTATATTAAATTGATGCTGTGCAAAGAGACAAAACAATCAACAGGAACCTAACACAAGTTTTGTTCTCAGATAATTGTAAGACTTTTTTCTTAGAAATGCAGGTGTCAAAAGAGACCTTCCTCCCTTCACCTCTCCTCCCTTTCTTTCTTTAAGACAGCCTTAGGGAAAAAAAAACTTGAAATTGCTACTGTTATGGCAAACATGATAGTTATAAGCCAGAGAAGAAGCCTGGCCCAAAGTTGTCACCCCACACAAATTAATTCCATGGCTTTAGCTATTCTGGGTTTTCAAAATGTAGGCCTTTATATCTCTTGGAGTTCCAGGCTTTGCAGGTGGAGTCACAAAGACGGTGGAAATTCAGTTGGTGAGATGGTGCTCTGAAAAATAACTGGGTCAATAGCTGGAGCATAACTTGAATTGACTCTTAGAGGAGCATTTGGGGACCATGCTCTCTGTCTTCCTCTCTTGTTATTCTGCTTCCTTTCATCTCACTTGGCCGTGCAGTGCTCAGGCAGGGCTGATGCCTTGGTACTGGTGGGTGGGGTGGATAAGGGCTCGTTGGAGGCATCTTTCCTTTTCCACTTAGGGGCTCTGCTGGAAGGGAGCAGGTACAAACATGAAGGCTTTGCTGCTGCCCTGCTCCAGGCTTTCCTGTGCACCCTCTACCCTGCAGAGCCTGGCTGCAGGCTGCATGTCCTTCTTGCCTCTAAAGGTGCTCAGTAACAATCTGCAGCAGCCTAAGCCCTGGGAAAGGGTGAAAGGTAGGGCAGTAAAACAATATCCTGGGAAAACATTTTGCAAAATTGGAGCAATAAATCAGCAGAACAAAATGTGAGGCCTTATGGGCATGGAGGACAGTTTTGTTAGTGAACAGAAGTGGTTTGGTTCGCTCACACTGGCACACCTGTGCTCAGGTGCAGTGGATGGCAGCAGCCAGGTGATGGTTCAGGGTCACTCGGGGTCACATTGCCACAGGCACCACTGATATGGGGACTGGCCACCAGGAGTGACCCATGGCCTGCAGGAAGGGCAGGACAGAGAGCTGGACCTGTGAGCAGGAGGATGTCACCCCATACAACATCGAGCTGTGTTTGGGAACTCTCAGGATGTGGTGTAGCAGCAGAGTTGGTTGTCCTGTCCTGATGGGGGGATGAGATAGATTAAAAATGGGATTTGGCAATTGAGAGAAGAGAAGAGAATAAAACAGACTTCCCAGAACAGTGCAATGGCACAAGACAGCAACTTCACCTGAAAGAGATCCTTCAAATTGTAATGCTTTTCTTAGAAATCAGCATTTAAAAAACCTTCCAAATGGAGTGCATAATTTTTTATTTGAAAAAACTCTCAGAATAGTACACTTTTAATAAATGGGGTTTTTAATATGATTTCACAAAAGTCATTAATACTTTCTTCTTAAAATTACATCCCTCTTACCATTTTACTGAAACTATTAAATGGTTTCTAGGGCAACTTACCAATAGCATTAGAGTTCACTTTTCTGTTTCTTGAAGGGTCACGGAGGTCTGCATCAGAGAAATCAAGGGATAGACAAAAATGTCAGAACTGTGCTTTGATGTTTTCCCACCTCTTGCTGAAGCAAAAAAAAAATTGCCTGTTAATGTGATAAAAAGGAGTGAGGCTAGCTGGAGATTTATGCCCTCCTGGAGACATAGTGTGTCAGCTCTCCTCCAAGTTCTCTCATGCTATTTCCATGGCAACTCCATATAATGATAACTCCCACAGATTTTCTCCTTTTATCTGCTATTTTGGTCCCAGATAGTGATGGAGTTGAGGCATACATTTCTTTCACACCATTTGATGCCCACCGACAAGCAAAGTAAATAATGTCCTCATTCTTCGGGTCTTTAGGAAAGCACAGTTAGTTCACAGCCCTTTCAGGAATTCACCTGCAGGGCTGGACGGAGCTGAGACAGGAAAAGCAGTGCTACAGATGCTCAGAGGAAGCTGCAAAGGACGGATGCTCACTGTCAGCACAACGTGACAGGATTACATTGCACTCCTGCTTTTCTCCTCCCCTTGGCCAGGGCAGCAGATGGACACTAAGGAGGAGGCCGTGGTGGAACGGGAGGATGGATGGTTTGGGTGCAGGGAGCTGCATCTCAGCTGCTCTGCCCGGGGAGACAGGAGGTCATTCTGCCTGACTGGGAGATGCTCCCACTCCCCCTGATGTCTGCTCATGATTGCAAGTCTGGTCCAGCTCATGAGACAAGGGCTGGGAGTTTCAGCCAGGCGTAGCCGCAGCCAGAAAAGCCCTTGACCAAGTGCCACTAACCCATGACTTCCTCCCTCTTATGAAATCTCTGCAGCAAGATGCTGCTGGCTGATTTTACACAGCAGAAGTGGCAGGCCTGCAGCTTGTTCTGGGAAACTGCACTTTCTTCACCTAACTGATAGGGCAGGACAGGCCAAATATCAGTGCTGGAGTGGAGGGTCCACAGGGATCCTGGGTCCAGCTGCCAGTGTGGGCTGAATTGAGCTTCTGTGCTTGGTTTGCAACTGAGTGCCAGAGACAACAGGACAGTCTGAATGTGAGGACCCATACCAAACATCCCCTTACTTTGTGCTCGGAGAGCATCCAGGCATTTTCCCCCTTCCTCATTTCTTCCTACAGAGGCTTCCATTTAAGCAGATGAGCAATGCTAGGTGAAAGGACATCCTCCTCCAGGAGGGGATCTTAAACCTTATACTCGACAGTAGTGTCCCTTCTGAGTAAGGCTGCTGCTCAGAAGAGCTGTCTGCCTGTTTGGTCCCCTCTGTCCTGTAAACCAGATGTGGATGGGAGCATTTCTCCATTGCAGGGAGGGGAAGGAGGGCACAGTATCATGGAGCCATGTAGCTTGGGAAAGACCTCCGAGATCATCAAGCCCAACCTTCGATTGAATGCCACCATACCCACTAAGCCATATCATTAGATTCCATCTCTACTTGGTTTTTTTAACACTTCCAGGCATGGAGGCTCCACCACTTCCTGTAGTTTGAGTCCTTGCCTGGAAGCAGCCCAGGTGTGACTGTCTTTTCTGAATGACACAGAGCGGTTCACCTGGGTGTGTGGGTGAGCAGTCACCGAGGCATGGTGAAAATTTGACCTTCACCTTCTGCCCTGGATATGGCAAGTGTCATTTCCCCATCCTGATGGAAGGATAAACATGTGGATGTGGAAGACCTACTGAAGGACTCTTAGCAACTCAAAAGACATGTCAAAAACAAGACAGCAGAATTTCTGAATAGCAGATCTAAGGTCACCAGTGCAAATTGGTGGTTAGCATCTTGTCCACGTGTATCGTGATGATCCCATCAAACACAAACAATTCTCCATTCCCCAGGCTAGGACTGGGGTTGAGACAGTGGGGTTAACACAGTAGCAAATCTCTGTTAAGAGGGAGGCCACAAAGATGTGTTTTTAAAACCCTTATGTTTCCAAGTTCACAGGTTGTTTTTATTTCTTAGGATTATGCTAAGACACATAAAGCCATAAAAATGATTCCTTAGGTACTTAGACCTATAGATGTCTCTAAGGTGAGAACTAAAGTCAAAGAAATTTTTGCCATTGATTGTACCTATAAGAATTTAACTTTTTTCCCCCAATGTTCTCACTTCAAATGCACCATCTTGCTTCTATTAATTTCGTGTGAGCATTGAATGCACAGCCGGAGGCAGAGCATGCCCCAAAAGCTGACTACATTTCAAGAGTGCACTGTGAAAGAGAAATCAGGCTAGGCACTGGCAAGGGTTTCATCTCTGGGATCCTGTAAAGGAGCATGCAGCTTCTTCCAGCATTTCCTCATTCATTCCATAAAGTAGATTCCACTTTTAGAGAGTATTGCCAGACGATAAAGACAAATGATATTCAAAAAAAGTAAAAACTCCTAAAGAAACTTGCAGAGAGAGGACTTTCCCCTCCTCCCACCCCACTTGTCCGAGGATTTGGTAGCCAGAGCCAGGGCTAGACACCTCAGTAAATCTGGCATTAGAACTACTGCTGTCGGATGAAAAGTGTGATCATCACCAAGAACCGAGCTGCTGATCTGGTGTGAACTCCCTCGAACGCTTTGAGCGGGTTAGAAATGGTCCATGGTGTGTCTTCGTGCGCTCCGGGGAGCTCGGCGGGAGCGGAGCCGGGTGTCCGCGGTGGAAGCAGATGCCGCAGTGCCCCCGCCTGGCTGCCGGAGAGCCGGTGTCACGGTGAAACACCTCCAGGTTTCGTGCCCTCACACCGGACAGGTTTCTGTTCGGCTTTCAGGGAATTCACTAAAGCACAGCGGGCAGTAGAGCCGATGTCCTCCCGGGACAGCAGCAGGGTGGCAGAGAGGGGGACAGTGGCACTGCAATGCTGCACAAACTCAGCAGACAGCTCTCAGGTCATTCGAAGCAGTCCTACGACTGTCCCACAGCCTCTGCTCTGAAGAATCGAGCATGCCTTGGCTCAGCACACATGTCCTTGCATCAGTGAATCCATCTGCTTGTGAGCTGACTTGTGCTGAAGAACTGGGCGTTTAATCTTGGCCCTTTCGATGGCTCATCTCACACAAATCATTTGCTGGTTTTGACCCCAAAGTCTGGATGTAACAAAGGAGAGCCACAGCACGGTCTCTGCACATAGTACTGACGGTGGTGATGGGTGAGGAGGAGAAAGGACAAAGACCTGATTCTTCTTTGTGTAATAGATTTGTCCACGTTGTTGCTCGATACCACAGGCTTTGACACTGGGGGTCTCCTGACTTTCTGACTGGCACAGCCCCACCCAGGTGAGCCCAGAAGCTGGGGGCCTCCATCTGGGAGGCTGCACAGAATGGGGAGCAGAGCTGGCGGTCTGTACTCTGCCTGGACAGTCTGGCTGCCAGAAGCATGCCCACCCCAGCAACTGCCCATGTCCTGCAGCCTTGTGAAGCACCAGGAATCTGCAGCCTCTGGGTGCTGACCGATCTTCCTTGACCACAGACACCTCATCAAAGATGGGCAGCAGCCTGTCCAGGCACCCATTTGCCTCCAGCAGCTCCAGGAGTGCAGACACTCAGGAAGGGGCTAGTTGAAATCAAACTAAACTGTGCCCGAAATAAAGCGAGTTCAGAGACAAGCTCTTGGTGCTGCTGTATAAAACAAGTAAAACAAGCAGAACATCACAGTGGACAAGCTTCCTTTTTTTCAGAAAGTTATAGTTGCTTGTGGGTTTTGGTTGTTTTGGGGTTTTTTTTTGGTTTTTTTTTTTTTGGGTTTTTTTTGGTTTGTTTTTTTTTTTAATTGGAACATGCTGAGTCAAAGAAATCATTTGATAGTGGCAAAATTGCAAATTTTACAGAAGTTCAATGTAAGGCCATGGAATAAAATTATTGTTGCGGTGGTGGTTGTTGTTGATGATGATGATGATGATAATAACAATAATAACAATAATAACAATAATAACAATAATAACAATAATAACAATAATAACAATAACAACAATATTAACAATAATAACAATAATAACAATAATAACAATGTTGCTATTAAGAGTTTTAATACCAAAGCAGAGCTGAGACGCGGGTTGTCCTGCCCGGGCTGGGGCTCTTGCCGGGGCCGAGCGCGTTTCCCCCGCTCCGGTCCAGCCCGTCCCTCGGCGGCCGCTCCGCGGGGCAAGGGCGCCGCCCGGCGGCCGCTGGCGGAATGGCAGCAGGAGCCGCCCGCGGGCCCCCATCCCGCCGCCGGCTCCTCTCCTCTCCGACCCTCCGGCGCTGCCTCCGCTTCTTTCCTTCCCGAACCCTACACACAGCCTTCTCGCTGTTTTCGAGGGTGCTGCTTTCAATCCTGCAAGAGTTAGGGCAGTGGGATGAGGCCCACCCGCCGTGGGTCCCGGGCGGGCGCTGGAATCGCTCCCGGATCCGGCGTGCCTCGTTCATTTCGCCCTTGGCACCAGGCTTAGCTGGCTGCGGTGGGGGCTGAGGACGTGACGAGCAGACAGTGAGAGAGGTTCAGCGCTGCTAAAACGGAGTGCCTGCAGGATCAGCCTGCTTTTTGCATTATAGGGGCACCCTGGGATGACCGAGGGATGCTGAGCAGCCCCTCCGTGCCTGACCTCGGAGATTCAAGCGTGCCTGTTTGGTCTGGCAAAACCAGGAAAGAGATGATTTGCAGGAAATCATAGTTTCTTACAGCATTGAGCAAGGAGCAGTACCAGAGGATATTGAGGTCCTTTTCTGTCCCTGATTAGAGATCTCATCAAAAATTTTTGGCATTTCTCTATACTCAAGCACATGCTCCTCACTACAGACTGTTCTGAGAGAGAAACAGCAGACAGCGACGTATGCTGGAGACACAGCATTCTATTTCAGCTCTTGACTAATTAGCTGGAGAGCAAGATGCCCATTTTGTAAGCCACAGCCTTTAGCTTTCTCCTCGGATGCACCTGTTACCGGTTTGATGGGAGAAACCACTCAGCCAGGCAGAGCCCTGGCTGTCTCTGGAGATAGATGTAGATAAAATCAGCCTGGTCAGACAGGAGGGCAGCTCCTGCTCCATGCCTGGCACTTCAGAATGTCTTGTAGAAAATGGCACTCACATCTAGGAGAGTGCTTCACTCATTGCCATAGCGAAAGCAAAGCAAACAGCAGTTTCCCTAGAAACTGCATGTGGCTGTGCATATTGACTTTAAGGGAGGGAAAGAATCCTAAATAGGAAAGTACTGGGTGAGTGTGCTGCAGGTAGGGAGAGGGGACAAGACGTGTCCCAGGCCCCAAGGAACCAAGGTGGCTGGAGTGCAGCAGGGACCCCAGCAGAGACTCTGGTGGCCATTGTCCCTGGCTGGCAGTGCGGTGTCAGAGGCTGCCTTGGGGCAGAGGCAGCTGAGTCCCCGTGGCCGGGTGCTCCAGAGTGCACAGCTCCACTGAGAGCAGCTGCTCACCAGCAGCCCACCAACCCCAGCCTGGCTGCAGTGACACAGAGCCGGTGGCACCCAAGGGCTGGGCTTGCTGCCGCTGAGGCACACCTCCACTTTGCATTCAGGGAGCAGGCAAATTTGAGCAGGGGCTCTTGGGTTTCCTTCTCCAGGGCTTCCTCCTAGGAGAGGCAGCTGCCACTGCAGCCCTCAGCTCAGCGGCCTCGGGTGCTATTCCTGGCCCCAGCCAAAAACCACCTGCCTTACAGAGGGAAGTGCAGGACTGTTCAGTCCCTTCTATTTATAACCCACACAAGCTCCTCCAGGGCAAAGGGAGTAACTGGTGCTGGGGAAAATGAGTCTGAAGAAGGCATTGTCCAGCGATGCACACTCATGGCAATGTACACCAACCACATACCAGGCTGGCTGAGTAAGGCTGGAGTCAGCAAGGTGAGGGAATTGGGTTATTCCCTTTTATTTAGAGCTCAGGAGGCTCTTCTGGAGTATTGTGTCCAGCTTGGATCTCTCACTCCTACAGAGCTTGATCAAGGGGAACAGAGGAGCTGTTGAGACCTTTGGGAGCTTTTTTGACCATGTCAGCAGGGAGAAAGACTGAGGAACCTGCTTAGTCATCAGAGGAAAGGCTAAGGGGGATCCAGGTGCTCTTGTCTATGAACTGCATGGGTGCTATGGAGAAGATGGGACCAGACTTCTCTCAGATGTGCACAGTGAAAGGTCAAAGGATGACAGAGAAGTTGCAAGAAGGGGAATTCTGATTAGACACAGGTTTAAAAAAAATCCCAATGAGAGCAGTCAGACACCAGCACAGGGACCCCAAAAAGCTGAGGGATCTCTGCCTTTGGAGAAGTTCAAAGCTTACCTCAAACTGGTCTTGGAGATGAGCTTTATTCAGGACAGAAGCTGGACTGGACCTCTCCAGAAATCCCATCTGAGCAAAACATTTGAGTGACTCTGTAGTACCACTAAACCTACTAAAATGTAGGAAAGAGCTGGAAACAAGGAAGAGCTCTGTGGATTCTCAGAACCACCAGCTCCCTGCATGTTCTGTCAGCTCACATTTTAAAGGGAGCAGAACATTCTGCCTGGGGCAGAATAGAGGAAGAGGCATCCCATGTATTACTCACACACGACTTTCACAATGGCAGCTTTTCGATCTCGTGATTGTCTTTAAGAAGCTGCAAATTCGGTGCCTCCCTGGGGAGTGTGTGTGTGTGTAAGAGCAGTGGAAGTGGAAGTGTAGGGCGGGCTGAAAGCTGTCTCTTGCTCCCGAGTGTTGATGCCCTCTAGGTGCTGCTCACAGGCTGCAGTGCAGCTGCCAGGATGGCTGCAGGACGCTGCTCCCAGCTGTTCACTTTGCCTCTGGCAGGGACAGGACAATGGCAGGCATTTCTCCTCTTCAGCTGCCTCTGGTTCTGGTCCAGTGTGAAACCTCCAATGTAAGGTTTGTATGGGAGAAGGTGACTGCTGTGACTGGGCACACCAGCTGCACTGTCGGCCCTGCTGTGAGAAAGTCAGTCACCTTTGGCAAAGGAGCAACCTGCACACTTGGACCAAAAGTTGTCACAGGTTGTGGCCCTGTGCTTCTGTTCCTTGTGAGCAGATCTGATTAAAGTGATCACCTGGCCCTGTGAGCCTGGAGAAGGCAGCCCCAGCTGAGGAAGAGGGACTCATGACCCCTGTGCCACAGCAAGGGCTACAGGACTTGTAGGAAGAGGGTGAATCCCTCTCAAAGAAAAATCTTGTTTAGGGAGGGTGGCACCGGCACCAGGTGCCAGAAGGGACAGGGAGGTTCCTTCCCATTCCAAGTTGTGTCCCCACTGACATGGGTCTGGGCTCCAAGGGTTTATTGCACCCTCCATGTTCATTCCTGGCCAGGCACGTGGAGCCCTACAGTCCTGGCAAGGCCACGGGATGGTGACCCTGGAGGTCCTGGGACCAAACATTGTTTTTGTCCTTCTTTGCTCTTTTCCCATGACACCCCTGACCCTAAGTTCAGCAGTTTATCCTGCCCCCTGATAATCCTGGCTGCTTTCATAATCCAGGTGTGCTCTGTGCCAACCTTTCTCCGGTGTGTACATTTCTGGCTCTCTGGTCTCCTTCAACAGGGAGAGAGGAGGGACAGGAAACCAGAGGGCCCTGAAGGCAGAGCACCTGCAGCCACCACCACCAAGGGAGAGAGGGATGAGCCTTACTGGGCTTACAGGCCTCCCAGTGAGCAGGTTTTCAGAAACTGCACAAGGATCCTGCCTCCTCAACTCACTTGTTCCTTTTGGATCTAGTCTGTCTGGCCCAACCAGTTTAGGAATTCCCTGGGATGTGTGTTAGTGACTAAGTGGCAGCTGGTTTGGTTTAAGCTCAATTATAAGGAGAGAGGAAACTGCTGCTTTTCCAGAAGTCTCTCCTGAGGTGTGAGAAGCCTGCAGCACAGCAGCACCCCTTACCCAGCAGTGCAAAGTTCCACAGAAACTCATGTTTACTTTGGCATTTAAATGAGCTCTCACACAAAGCTGCCTTAATATCAAACAAGTGCAAAATAACTCCGGGCAGATTAGTATTTGTGTCATTACAGAGGTTTAAAAAAATTACTCTAAAAGGCACTCTTAAATCCGTGGAAGGAGATTTTCCTTCTCTGCCAAGCAGCATGCACAGTAACCACCAAATAATCAAGAAAACCGCCGTGCCCTGAATCAATGGGAGGGCATAGGGTGTCTCTCATCCCTCCTAGTTCTGCTGCCTCTGGGGCCAAGGCACATCGAGAGGCATTTCTGGTCTGTGGCAGGTAGTGAAGGAACTGGCAAGTGTCTGGGATATGGGAAACACGTGGTAAGAGCACACCTCACTCCTATTTCTCCTGTTAGCCTGCTCCTTTGCTCCACCAGACTCCACTGAAGCAGAGGAGGTGGCTCTCTTTCAATGCATTTTTGGACCATCCTGGGACATACTACAGTTGACACATTTCTTGAAAGTTAGCAGCTCTTTCAAGCATATCCCTCCTACCTTCAGTCTACAAGTCTCATCAGGGCTTCACAAACCCTTTTCCCAGCCTGCTCTCCAATGTTATATTAGCATCCTTGAGTTTTCTCCCTCATCCTGTGTTACACCTGTGGACTGTGGAGGTGGAAGAGAGAAGAGGAGGGATGGTCAGCATCATTTCCACCTCAAATTTACTAGAGAAAGGCAAGTTATCCTGTGGTACATTTCAAAATCAATCCTTAGGAGGGATCTGTCTCATGCCAAGGGATTCAGAAGCCTCAGAAGTCCTTGTGCTGCCTTTCGGTGCTGGTAGGCAGAGTGGGGAAGACCCAGGCTGCCCGATTCACTGTGCCTGAGGAAGGGCTTTGCTTGCCAAGCATAGGGTATGTGGCAGCATAACATGCCATGTGTTCTCTAAAAAGGGAAATTATAGCCTCATACCATCAGGAGGTTTAAAAATTATTATTATCATCATCATCTTCACTGATGTGATTTTGCTTTTATATTGTTTCTACTTACAAATAAAAATATTACATGTATTCAGAAAGACACCTTTTTACAAACTGAATTACATACCTACAAGCTTCTTTCCTATTCTTGGTCATGCAAGTACCCAACAAGACACAAGTGAATAAATATAGGAGTACTGACACAGCAGACACGGACATGTGCAGTGATGAAAAGTTCACATCTTTCCTCTGGCATTTGCTTGCCGTGCCTTGGATTTGTATTTCTGCATTTCTTAAGCACTCCTAACATTTAATCAACTTTATTCAAGAAAAGTAGCATGGAGAAGATACTAAGCCTTCTTCTGCACCCTCAAGCAGCTGCTCTTTGGTCCACAATGAAGCCTCAAAGAAGCACTTCTCTGCCATTTTCCCTAAGTGCAACCTCCCAGAGGTGGCCCACTCCAACCCATGGAGAGCTATTGCTGTCACCCCACCAGCCATGACAGGAATCACATTCCCAAGGAAGAACAGCAGTTTCTTAGAGACAGGCTGTTTGGGTTTTTATTACTTAAACAGTCCATATACAAAGTACTAAATAAATATACAGCAGTGTCAGACGCCAGTGTACCACACACACCCACTTGGAGAGCTCTCTGTAGTTACAGATGAAATACCATGGAAAGCTATTTATCAAATGCAAAGCAGGTTACAGAATGATTCAACTCTGCAGACTCATTGCTCATCACCAGGGTGCAGTCCACACACCACACACACACACGCTTTTGCTCACTCATGCCTGGGAAGAAGGGTGTCTGCCCTCTGTAACCTGGCTGCTTGGGAAATGTTTGTGTGAATGCCACAGACACACTCAGGAAGAGGCCGAGATCCAGGTTCACAGGATTATATCCCACCAGGGTATTGCAAGGAGCCACATGGAAGAGGCTTTGTCTTTGGGGATCCACAGCCTGGAATGGCTGGGGTGGGGAGGGAGAGTTTGCAGGGGGGGCAGGCACCTTGGGGAGCTCAGCTGAGGCACAGGCAGGAGCCAGAGCTGGAAAGGAAGCTGTTGGAACATGAACTGGAACCTGTGACAGGGTAAATTGGCATAGATGGTTTTATGTCTTTAAGTGTTCTTCCCCATCTCCAGCATACCTCCTAGATGATGAGGAAGGTGCTGGAAGCAAACATGAAGATGAAAAATGGAGTATTCTTTTTCTCTCTCTGTCTCTTCTTCACTGATCTCTGGAGGACAGCCAGGCAGGGCTGGGAGTGGGCATACATAAAGATGTCCTCAGCAGTGCCTGAGATGTCTGTGGGTATACAGAGGAAGGAATGTGTAGGGATGATGCTCCTGCTCCTTCCTCTTCTCCCATCAGATGAGGGGTGCAGGCACCCCCATGAGCTGTTTAAAGCAGGTCCTGTCTGGGGCAAAGCCAGTCCCAGACCCAGCTGATGATCTTCCTGCTTCTCTAGCATTCCTGCTGGAAATAGGCCAGAATGCTCTTCCATCAGAAGAGAGAAGCTCCATCCCATGGAGACAGAGTGAGCAGGGACAGGATGGCCAGGGCTGTGTCTGAAAGCTGTGTCTGAAGAATAACAGAGAGCTACCAAGATGCCTGTGTGGGGGAAAGAGGATCCCTCTCCTTTTTTGCTGGTGTGGGTTGACTCTTCTGCAGGATCATCTCCTTTGTCAGCATGTGGCCCATTCCCCACGCCTCTGCTGAGGGGCACTCAGTCTCTGCTCACTGTGGAGCTGCTACATGGGGCTTTTCCCACCAGTGTAGTCATGGTATGGGCTTGTCCGGGCCTTGGGGCGAGGGATGGAGAAATCATTCTGGGGTTCAATGGCCTGAAAAGGAAGCACAGAAGTCTTTACCTTTGAAAGCTGGACAGAAGTAATAAGACAAGGTTTATAAAGAAAACAAAGGAAGGAAGGGAGAAACAGAGTTGAAGGTCACCAGAGGGAACATGATGTGAGCTACTAGATCTGGCTAGGCTGTGGTCTGAAGGAGGACTGGTGAATGGACATGCAGACTGCCTGCTCTGGATCTGCACTGCAACTTCCAGTGTCTGCTGGTGGGAATACATTCATGGCATGGGCTGAGGAAATAAGCACCCTCTCCTAGGAAAGGGCACAGCCTACTGTAGGAACTGTGCTTGAAGAGAGGACTTCTTACATCGTACCAAATCCCAAAGTATTGAAAACCATAACTACTTTGCACTGGGCCCCTCTTGCCTTCCCATGTCCCTGGACATGTCGCAGCTCTTTCTTTCCACCCAGCCACAGGCACCTCCACGAACATGGCACAGAATCACTTGGCTCCATGCAAAGCATGGGCCTGCCTTCACAGAGCCTGCTCTAGACCCATCTGTCTTTGCCCCTTCTCTTTCCCTTCCTTCCAGCACCTGAACAGTAGCCTGTAGGCTGCATGTGATGAAAAGAGTGACAGTGGCATGAACTTACCTTCATCTGAAAGTGAGAAGCATATGGGGAGTAGTTGACGTTTCCTGTGTCACAAGACAAAGGCAAGGGAAAGTTAGTGCATTAGCATTACACAGTAGCTCAGAAATACCACATCAAGGGAGACTCAGAGGATCTGTGGCTACATGAGCAGCTGCTTTTAGACTGGTCTAACTGTGCAGTGTGCAGGCAGGAATGGGCTAAAATCCATAGGTGGAGGAGATTAAATATTTCCTTCTGAAAGCAGGAATGAATGGTATTGCAAATAACAGGACGCGGGTGGCCTTGGAGTTTACACACCTCCTGTTGCCTCACAATTACTGCCACCACCACCAGCCAAATCCCTCCCACCTGTATGCACAAGACCCCCCTCAGGGTATTCCCTGAGAGAGCACAGCCTTTCTTTGCTATTCTCTCACAAACCTGGGGGTCTGACTGCAGGTGACAGAACACGATACCAGGAGCAAATCCACACCCAGAAGAATCACATCTCCTACCCACAGGTTTGGGAAACCTCATTGATAGCAACATTTTGCTTTGTCCAAGTAGGCAAAAGATTCACACAGAAAAGAAAGAGCTCCTTGCCTCCTTTTTGGATGACGGATTCATTCTTACATGGATATAGGAACCTGATCAGAACTGGAATAAATAACCTCCAAGGTATAACCTAGACAAGCCTGAAGAGCTGATGCATCGCTAAGGGACAAAAAAACCCTCCTGATTTTTAGCATGGACTTCCCAGACATAGGAAGGTCATAAAGAGTTATATTTCAGCCCTGACATGCAGCAAGTCTCCTACTCAGTCACTGCTCCTACACATTGCTTTTGCATTGGTCCTCACTCATTTCCCTCATGTCTGGGGAATAATTTGCATGGACATCTCCAAAGTTTTATCAGTCTGAAGCTTTTTCCTAGCCTCTCATTTAGGATATCATATCAAATTCAAATCTTTTCTTGTAGCTCTCCCACCTCTTTTAGGTCATGAGTGGTGCTTGTGTGCTTAGGGCTGGGGGGACAGTGGAGTCATTCACTGCACCATACCTTGCACAATTTCATCTTGGGTGTAGGCACGGTTGTCCACTCCAGTTGCTTGCTTTATGAACTTGGGTTGGCAGAAGTCATCTTCTGGAGGGTAGTCCTCTAGCTTCACAGGAGCAGTGAGGAAACAAATTTCGGGGACAATATACATTATCAGGAAAATCCAGCCATTGGACACCAGAGCAATGGCCACAACAGGATCATCCCACACTTGTTTTTCTAAAACTGTGTTGCCTTTTATGAGCATAGTGATCCACACCACCCAAACGGCAATGGAGAACAGGACGGTGACAAAGATGTGCGCCCCGTGCCTCTTCCAGCTTTTGTATGGCCCACAGAAGGTGAACATGGACACCAAGAAGGTCAGAGCCATCAGGAAGAGCACGTAGATCAGAAGCATGACAAAGTCCTTGTTGGTATTCTCCCGAGTCATATTCAGGAATTCTTCTCTCTGGTTTACAAACATGGTGACCAAGTACTCAATGTTGATCACAACTTGTACCAGGGCAAAGGAAACAAGGAAGAGCAGCAGCACCCGCCAGGAGAAGGGCTTTCTTCCTCTCACTAGTTTGTTGAGGTTGCAGGCATGGGTGAGGAGGCACGAGAAGCAGAGAGCAAAGATGACCCCAAACAGGAAGAAGCGAGTGGGACGAGTCCTGTCATTGAGTTTAATGATGAAGGCAAAAGTGAGACCAAAAACGCCGAGTGTGCCTAAAAGAAAGAAAAAATAGACGGAGATCATGTGCCGCTTGCTGTTGTCTTGGACTTTGCAGATGAGGAAGAAGAGCGAGCAGATGAGGAAAAGGGTGATGAGGATGCCTGCTGCAGCCAGCGACTCCAGGACAATGCCCCAGGCCTTCTCTGTGTCACAGAGCAGGTGGTAGTCAGCACTGATGCTGCCACAGCCCGGGGGAGGTGACGTTGTCATCCTCTTGCCTTCTTGAACAACCTCTCCAAAGCTGTAGGAAAAGAGAAAGCACAGGCTGTCAAGTCAACCATCTGGGAACTGTCAACAGTGGGGAAGGAGAGGCAGGACAGACCTCCATCCCCACCTCGCTGGGCAAGGACACCACAGTGCTAAGGACATGGGGCAATGGCAGCAGAGTCACCTCAAAGTTTGGCACTGGCTCTCCATCAAGAAAAGCCAAGCCCTTCAGGAGGAGGCAATTCACCTTGCATGTCCTCTGCACCGTGCCTGATGTTGTGCAACATTTTAGGAGTGTGGGGAGCAGGGAGAAGGGTGAGGTACTGGAGAGGGCGCTTGCTTGTTGCCCTACAGTGCAAAGACTGTGCTGCCTTGTCACTTCTGTGATACAAGAGCAGCTGTAGCCATAACACAGTTTTCACTCTTCTAACAAGTTCAAACAACTCTGTACCAGGGAGATTCAGACATGAACAATGCAGAACAGGAAACTCATTGTTCTCTTTTACATTAATTTTCCTCCTTTTACATTCTTTGAGGCACTTTTGGCTTTGGTTTACCATTATGAATGAAGGGGGAACTTTAACACCTTTTACCTTGCCGATAACTTATCCAGATGCCTTCAGCATAGCCCTTCTCACTCCAAATTCAACAGCAAATACAGGCCACCAACCACTAGCCCCAAACTCACATCTCTCCTTCTTCACAGCAGTGTAGCAATAAGGAGTGTCTCAGAGACTTCACTCTCCTCCCCACTGCCTTGCACTGACGAGAGGCCTGACATGTCAGAGCCAATGCTGTGCATTGTGTGGGAAGTTACCAAGTCACTGAGTGAGGAGTCCACAAGCCAATGATCCCTAACACACTCCTGCTGGCTCATCTGAAGGACTTCAGTGCTGTCTGAGCAAGCCTGTCTCCCAGGGGATAGGAGAGCTTCAGTGGGCTGTTGAGGGGAATCAAGTCCCCTCCTGTCTTGGGAGCTTGAAGCATATGCAGAAACCACAGCACAGGCGCCTTTGGCACATCACAGCACCGAGGGAGTTTAGACCCTAGGGGCCAGGTACTGATTTCTAAACACTAAATTCCTCACTTAGGCTTGAGTCTCTAAAATCTATCAAAAGAGGAGTTTAGATACAATATCACAATGAAACATGAGCAACCGGTCCTTAATGGTGACCCACTCTGGAAAAGTAGGCTTTCTAATAAAAAAAAAAAAAATCAACCTTGCAATGTGTAGACTTTAGTGCTCACTGTGCCATTTGCCTTAATTTTCCTGCTCCAGAACAATATACTGCACTCATGAAGCTGGTTCTCAAACCCTTCCAGCAGATTTTAGTGAGTGCAGATTGGGGTTTTAATAAATGTTTAGTTGATCTAACCAAGGGATGAACAAAGGGTGAAAATACCACTGACTCACTCCCAGCCCCACATATACTTCAATGGACCTGCTTCTAACTGAAGTGGAGAAATATTTTTCCAGCTTCTAACCTCACTGTGTAAAAGATGCGCAGTTCTTCAAAAGGCTGGCTACAATAAAATGCAAATTATTCAAATATGCAGGAACTTTGGACTCCCATGGACAACATGGAATAAGTGGATAACACATGAAGGAGTTTTCACAATCAAAGTACACAAAATTTTGGAGATTTATGATCTCTTGCACAGATAGCTGGGTTATCTGGACAATTGTGAGTAATAAATTTCTGAAAATATAGAGAGAGAATTCTAAAATTTTATCCACAGACATTTACTGTTGATTAGATTATTGGCTTATCTGCTCACAGCTCTGGCAGATGCAGACTGGTGCTCGCTGTTGAGGCACGTGGAGAGCCCAGAGAAGCAGCGTGAGTGACCTGATGACAGCACGGAGCACACCCATAGCTTTGGGTCCTGACCGATGCTGACTGCAAGTGGTGCTTGCCACAGCCAGCCACCACGGCCAGAGGAACAAATGGGATGGAGAAAACCTTCCTGACTTGGAGAACTGGGCCACTTGCGACCATTTTTACTGCCCTCTCTTTTTTTCCAGGGTGGATGTCCTTCACAGCATGATGAGGCATGAAGAGCCTCTACCCTGTCTCCTGGGCGATGTTGCTCCCCAGAAGCTGTGTCTGCTCATCCAGCACCTACAGCAGTGGAATTCCCCTAGGAATTCCAAGGGGCCCTGCAGTCCGTGCAGCTTATACAGCACACCCCAAATCACAGCTCTCGCTTGAGGGAGCAGGAGTCTTCTCCCTTCAGCTCGACCCTCCTTTTTCACAGAGGTTTCTACATAGGATGACATTCCCCCACGGATTCCCAGTCGTTTCCCGGGAGCTCTCCGCAGCCCCAGCTGGCAGTGCCATCCCACAGTCACGGCCGGGAGGCACTCGGAGGTCGCTGCGGCTCCCCATGCCCGCACAGACGCGCTCCTACACGCCGTCCCACCCCAGCTGCAGACGGCAGGCCCGACCTGGATCCTGTAACACATTCAATTACCTTCTGGGTCCTGCCTGGAGAAGGCAGCGGGGAGGCTCCGTCCAGGAGAGGCACTTTCCCAGGGCACCGGGAGCCGGGCACCTCCGCCGCGCAAGGCCGGCCGAGCAGCAGCTCCGCGCCCGCCGCCCCGGGAGCTTTAACAGCTGGAGGGCTGGGGAGGTGGGGCTGAGCACGCCTATTCCAGTTCCACCGCCTCTCCTCTCCTCTCCCACGGGACAGGGCTGTGAAAATTCGGCCCCGGTGCCAGGAAATGAAGTAAGGCCGCCTGACGTCAGCGGGGCACTCACCCCTGCGCCGGGGTGGGGATGGAGCGCCGGGACAGCGCTGAATGCCGCTCGCTCAGACACCTGATAAGGTGCTCCCCTGTCTGGCTCCTGGCACCCGTGGGTGGGGACCGCCGCTATGAATGGCTGTGCGTCCCCTCCCTGCTCCGAGCCTTTTGTGTCTTTGCCTGCTTTCCCGCCTGAGAAGCTGCTCGTAAAGCGGGCCGTGAGGAGGCTGTGGTGCCCAGAGCCAGAGTGGCAAGCGTGGATCCGGAGATGGTTTGTTTCCTCCGGGCTCTCAACAGGTGCTGCGAATGCGTGTGGGGACACGTCTGCTCTGCTTGTCCCTTCCACCCGCGCCAGCGAGAGCCCCCGGCTCCTTTCCTGGAAGGGGCAGCTTGGCTCTCCTTGTGCCTCGCTCACAGCAGCCTTGCTCTCTCAAGGCTCGCTTCTGCCGGCTCGCCAGCGCTGAGTCACTTTGTCCAAATTGCTGCTGGCCCAAACAGTTAATGAGCAAAGGCAATGACAAATTCCCCCTTGCTCTACATTTTATGCCTCTGGCCCGACACACCTATCAGCACAACCCCATCGAAATCCTCGAGTATATCCAATGTGTTGGTGACTTCATTTGTTATTTTAAATATTACTCACTGGGAGTATTTCATTATCCTGATTAAGGAATTGACATCAAGGCCTATCCACATGAAGCGCTCAGTCGCTACACACAGCCCCAAACCTGAAAATCCCCCTCACCTCACAAAGTTTGTGCTCCTTCCCAAAACCAGGAGGAGGTAGAGCAGCTGCACGTGCCTGTGCTGAGGTCTAAGTGCCCACAGGTGTCTCATCTGCTTGTTAATCTTGTTTGTTTTAGGGCTTCTGGCTTATTTTTGGGTGCTGATCCTTTATGAATCTCACATGTGGAGACTGCCAAAAAACTGGTACGAGAGAGTCCTCCCTTCCACACCCCACGGAAATGCATGAGGACCTGCAGGGATGAGTGGCTCAGCCAGTGAAAGGCAACACTCAGTGTAGTCACCGTGGGGTGGGCCATGCTGAGCCCTAAGACAGTTCTTCATGTCCTTCCAATTTTTACTTCACTGCAAAATCCCGAGGCTTCTTAGGAAAGGACATACTAGGTTTCTCTCCATGAAATTAATCTAAAGTTTAAAGCAGGTCTTGGGCTTAGTGAGCCAGCCAAGAAGGAGCAGTTATGAGAAATGAGAAGAGAAAATAAGTAGAGATGGAGAGGAGCTTAGCAGCATCTCAGTGGGACCCAACTTGTCTTAGGAAAGCATCCCAAGAAGCTTTCAAAGGTCACTGGTCACTGCCAGCCTATTTGCATCTTGTCAGAGCACATTACGGACTGCCAGCTACTTCCCCACATTTGCACAGACACAAAAATCCTCATGGAATAGACCATGTCAAATTATATCGGGGGAAAAAAGGAGAAAAGATGAAAGTAACACAGACGTTTTTCAGAATGCCTGAGAAATCCATGAGAGTCAGTCATCAAACATAACCTGTGCTTTCAGAAGGCTAATGGGGCTACATTTAAAAACAATCCCAAGCGATTTAGGAGCCTGAGGGCTGCTGACTCACTGTAGTGTGACCTCATGCTGCGCCAAGGAGGGTGGAGAGGCACCACTGGTCTGCAGGTGTGAGTGCAAATGGCACAGCGATCACACCAGGCAGGTGAGATGGCTGTCACCTCGCTTTAGGGACAGGATGTAACCTGCAGGTAGAGGCACCTAAATTTAGATGTCTGATGGTTGTTACCTAAATGTGAACTGAGTGTCTCAGCTCCCAAACAGCCATAAGGTCAGGAGGACTGTCCCAGCTGACTGGATGCAGGTGCCTATTTCTGTGTACACTGAAATGCTCCCAGGTGTGGTTGCCTGGATTGCCTGGGGCCTCACCTTAGTAGCTGCACACCAGCATAGCATCATTTGAGATGCCCCAGTGTCTCCTGCTCAACTTCCAGTGGCCACTGCAGGGGCACATGAATTTCCCATACCTCCTCTATCAGATCTGGCAGTCCTGTGCAGATGTTTTGAATACCCTTAGGCATCTCAAATCACCTTTGTAAGAGCAAATGGATTGAGTGCTCCATCTCCCTGGCTATTTCAGAGTTGAGATGGACAGCTGATATGTAGGTACCCAGCCCACTGAAAGGACTTAATTCTGGTACACCAGCAGAGATAAATAGTTAATTGAGGGTGCTGTAGCTCTGTTACGTGTTACTCAGTGAACAGCATAGGGGTGGCATATAAGATACAAGAGCTGTGGGAATCAATCCTTCTGGAGCATTAGTTCACTCTAATAACACAGAAAATCCCAAATGACCCTAGGCAGCAGAGTATGGACCATCCAACTGACTCCTAGGTGTCTACAGAGCAGACTTCTTCATTGGAGGCAGTATGAGGATTCCCACTACAGCTGGTGGAGAGAAGGGGGCCACTTCAGGTTAGTTGCAGTTGATCTGCTTCAAGACAAACCAAATCACACCTGAGAACTACCCATTTCTTTCCAGTAGAGATGGAGACGAGAGAATGATACAGATCCTTACACTTGACAGCTGAATTGCCTAGCAAATCTCCAAAATAATTCAAACACAATCCAGTAGCAAAATGCTGGCAATGTTGGAAGGTCCTACCAATGCTGGTAGCCAAACTGCTTGCTTTGGCCATATTGCAGCCCTGGACGAGCAAGCTGGCTGCTGGTAGTGGGAAGGATAGTTGACAAGGAGAGTCAGGGACAGCAGCAGGGTCTGACCCCTTTGGGCAACAGGCACCCACAACTCCCAGTTCTCAGGCAGCAGGATGAGGGCTGGGCTCTCCCTCTGAGTCAGCTCTGCTCCCTGCCCCTTCTTGCTGCTGGCATTGCTTGGCTCTGCTCCTTCTGCGGGGTGGGAGTGCCCAGTGCTGCCCAGTGCCCTGGGGCAGCCCTCCTCCACTGGCTTCAGTGTCACAGCAAAAGGCAGAATGCTGCAGCCCCCTCAGCTCAGCCAGGCGTGGGGAAGGAAGCGTGTCTGGAGGTGCAGGGACTGAGATAACATCTTTCATTAAGACAAGTAATAAGGCAAGCAGATGCCTGGGGAGAGATGGTGCATGGCGCTCTGGAATGTGTCTAAATAACATATTTATGTTTGACCAGTGATATTGGCTGCACTGTGAATAGGTTTGTCTCATTCCTTCTGCTTAGCTACCTGTGCACAACAGGTAGCTCAATAACATAAGAACAGCCTTGCTCCTTGAAAAACATCCCCCTGACAGTACTTATCACAGTCATCCTGAGCTGTCTTTACAACAAGCTCCATCCATTTTCTTAATCTTTAACTCAGTTCAGGTACAAACATTATGGCACCCTTGGAAAGAGCCTGGCACAGCGATGATGGGTCTTCAACCAGCCAGCTCAGGGCACCACTGCCTTAGACAGGAGGGAAGACAAGGGAGGGGGTGTCATTTCTGGAAAGGGACATGTGGGATCTTTGCATAATACTGGACTTTCTCCTGGGTGTCCTGTCCTTGAATCCCTCATGTTCTGGCTTTGAAAGCATGTATCCAAGGATTATTAAAAACTCTAAGAGCTGAATAGTTTTCCTTTGGAAATGAAGAGTGTTGCACCAAAAAGTAAATATTATCTAAAATAATTGCAGAAGAAACACATTCTGGTGTCCTTCAGAGCCTTTACTTGTCTTTGCAGCTATCAGTTCTTCCCAACTGCATGCTGTGCTCCCTGCCATTTTCAGTCTCAGGAAAAATATAGACATTTCTGGTATGTAACAATGCTTTGTTTTCTGTGCTGATTGCTGCCTCCTCTCAAAGAGGTTCCCTTCTTTAAATGAGCAGGTTTTGGCCAGCCCCTTTCTCTTCCTGGCTCCTCAATGCCCTAATTCCTGGTTTTAAAATTTCATTTACTGGGAAAGAGATAGATTTGGTCAAGAAAAGGACAAGGAGACTTATTAAAATATTGAAATCAATGTTATTGAGTATATCCTGTAAACAGAAACTTTCAAACCTGTGAATGCAATGTTACTGCATTCCTAATTGGTGAGAAGACCTTGCTTACAGAAATGGACTGCCTGGTCCTTCACTAGGAACATGATGCTCTTGCAATGCTGCAAACAGGATCACTTCTGCACACAATCCCAGGTGTGAACAGCCTGGTACCTGGAAACCCAGGGGCAGGGGGTAGCTCCTGGAGTACCTGCTGAACCTGGGATGAGTTCATGCCTTGGACATGCTCCTGTCCCACAGGGACAGGTATCACAGTCTTTCATACTCCACAAGTGTGGAAGCTGGAGTAAGAATGGGCAGAAATAAGTGAAGAACACCTGAAACTGTGACTGTAATCACTTTGGCCAGGAAGAGGCTTATCATATAACAAACCTGGTGCTTTTTAAGGCCTAAACAAGTTTAAAAAATTAATTATATTTATCACCTCCTTCAGGACTTTCAACAGTATGCTGATAAATATTTCACTAATGACAACTGAGCCATTCCTCTAGATGTAGTTTCCTGTGCCCACCCACATACCAAAAAATGCTCCAGCCCTCCTTTATGACATTAACCTCATCTGCTTTTTTGCTGATGCATTCCCAAAGCAGCAAGTTGCCCTGATAGATATTGCTGGATATTGTATATAAACAGACATTTTAGGATAATACCTCTCAGTAAACAAGGGATCTGAAAACACACCCCTTGAAAGGAAGAGAGGCCAGGGAAGATACAGGAGGACCTGTATTTGCTCTCTCCCAGAAAAGCTGGGATAATGATGTAGGAGAGAGGGGATGTCTGGCTGCATGTTTAGCTGCTGGAACATGATGGAGAGACTCTCAGCAAAGCACTCCAGGAGGTGCCAGCTTTTGCTTTCCCAGTTCTGGTTTTGGTACTCTTGTCTGGCCTGATATTTCTTTTGGCATTCCTTGCCCACTGTGTCTGGGGTAGTTTCCCCTTTTCCCTCCTTGTCCTCTCCACATTGTGGAATGTGGGGTTGCAAAGACTGGCTGAGGTTCTTGCTGGGAGAGGATGAGGCTCCCTCTTTCATGGGTGGCTGTTGGCAATAGAGATTCTGAGATAGCCAGCCTGCCCTGGAACCTGATTTCTCCAGCCAGCAGTGTCTTGGGTTAGAGGTTCTGCAGGAGAGTGCTTTCATGTAAGGAGCATTCCTGGAAATCGGGCTGCACACAAAAACAACCCTGCTCAATGATACGGAAAATTCTTTACTGCTTCTGGATCAAACACCACCAGAATAGCACAAAGAAAAGCTGAGATCCAACATAAATCACTCCTCCCTTTTAGACTTCATCAGAAAAGAAAAAACAAAAACATTGATAGGTTTTGGATTATTTTTTATCAACAAGCTTCTTCATGCAAGCACAGATCTGTGTCCCCACGCAGCCAGCATAAAAGCTGTGGGAACAATAAACTCAAAACTGTCTCTCCTGGATAAATGATCAAAAATACAGTTGTGTTTACATGTTTAATTAGAGACATCTGGTTGGACTTGATGATCTTGAAGATTTTTTCCAGCCTTACTGATTCTGTGAAATGGCTACATACAAGTCTGCTATTGACTGCAGAATCACGGCCTGGGAAGAAGGCAGTAGTTTTGGTCAGTGTGTGCAGGCTACCCTTTAAGCCATGCTATGATTTTTCTTAACAGAAATGAGCATAAGGAACAATTGTAAGATAAGGTCAAGTAATTGAATTCCCAGCCTATTGATCCCAAATATTTTCTTACAGTTTAGAGCAGGTCCCCAGGGCAGGCAGTTCTTGTTCTCTGAGTGTCACAAATCCCAGTGTCACCTCCTGGAGCTGGAGAGTTGCTGAGGAGCCATGCAGAGAACCACAGTGGGAATCTCATCAGGCTTCAGGAAAATGAAAGCAAAGAACATGGTAACACACAGTGCTCTGGTGCCAGCCCTACTGAAGGATGTCTTGCTGCAGTCCTGGGAGAAAGAGCTTCTCTTCTGTGCAGTTTCTTCTGGGCTGTTAGGGGCTTGGCAGCAAAGCTCAGTCAGATGGAGCTGGGGACTCCACCTGCCTGCTCTGCTCTGTTCCACAGACACAGCCATGTCCCAGGAGCCATGGGCATTACAATCTGTGGGCGCTCATGATTTGAGGGGAGATGGTTTGTGTTCCTGTGGGTTAGAGCTGGAGACTGTTAGAAGTGCCAGGCCAGTGCTTACCTGGCAGAAATGCCAGTGAGTAATAGTTACAAGATTATACATACATGACTTATAAAGCCAACGCCTCACTTCTGCTTGATGGTTCACTCAAGATAAAGTTTGTTGCTTGGCCCCGATTATAAATGACCATAAAACTTGTCAGACATCTTGGAGGGCTGCTCAAGGACTCACTCAAATGTCAGCATCCATCAGAAGAGTACTAGCTTGGTCCACACTCCAGCCCTTCCCCAGCTCAGTGTGCATGTGCCAAGAAGACCACTGTAGTCTTGCAAATGCTCAGAGATGAGACAGGAGAAAAGCAAGGATGTGTGCTTTGTCAGGCTAGGGCTAGAGCCATGTTTTCAGCACGCACAAAATGCATTTTCACTCAAATCCTGATTTGATCCTCCTGTGGCAATCCAGGAGCCTGGGGAAACACTTGGTTCCTGGCACAGGTAGATGGTATGTCCTGGAAGCCTGGACATCTCATGCACAGATGGCAGTGGGTCCCACCACTGCTGGGGAAGCCCAGATGATTGCTTAGGATGCTCATCCTGGGTGGAGGATGGAGCTGGCTGGGCAACAGAGCTCAGTATCCTCCATTTAAAAGGACAGCATATTGCTGGGCACCCTGTTTTCACTTGGCACAAACTTATGCACGCAGGTCTCCTTCCACTGCTTCCTCCATCATGGTGTGCACTGAAGTGAGTGGATGGCTCTTGCAGCTTCCAGGACTACACAGGCACAGTATCCATGGATACTGCCTCACTGGAGGCCCAGGACTGCATCTCAGTTCTTTACTCCTCCCACCAAAACCCTTTTCTTAAATGATTCTCTTAATGCAGCATTTGCCAGGAGTGATCAGTTTGTTGCATCAGTATTAAGGTCTCTCAAGTTTCTTTCCATCCTACTTGCTAATCACAACTGATGCTTTCTGAAATCTCCAACTCCCAAGTATCACCAGAGACGCTGAGTTCCCGAAGGGACATACCAACCACATGGGTGTGTTTCAGAGGCCTGATAGCATTCCTGCTGGCTTCTGTAAAATGAGGCCTCTTTCTGCAGTTTCTATCTAATTTTGGCAGGCACACACCCACCCAAACACACACATACCTGTGTGCAAGCACACACAGCCCGCCCTCAGTCACACCCAGCCTGGCACTGCCGGCCAGCTCTCACCTCTGTGGCTGCAGTGTCTACTACAACTAGGTAAAGATGCAGGACCTGCAAGGTGGGAGGGTGCTGTTGGTGGAAGCAGTAGCTGGGGAGAGAAGAGCAAGAGAAGGCAATGACAAGCCAGGAATGGAAGTGGCAGTCAGGCAGGTTGAGAAAGAGAACAGGCAATTGCAAGCCAGAAGCATCACTGAAAATGGTTTTCCATAGAAAATTCACTGGAGGATATGTAGCATATCTACCTATTGTTCCCCTGCAATGGGTCTCCTTTGCTTTGGGATGCCAGATCTGAAAGATGTGCACTCTTTAAATGCTATCTTCTAGTTCAGTAGCTCCACTTTTTAAAGATGGAGCACTTGAGGCCATAGATTTGAATCCTAGCCAGAGAGATTAAGTACTTGAGAACTGAAGTGGAGGCCTAATGTAATCCATTTAATTCTCCCTTTAAATCTTTCCCGATAAAGAGCGGAAATCTCAAAAGGAAAGTTAAGTGAAAAATGCAGTTTGTGCATAAAATTCCTCCTATTATTAAGTTTTCTGATTCATGCAAAGGAATCCTTCAAATATATAGCCTTAAACACTCACACATACACAGATACTCCTCCTCACTCATTTGACCAAAAGTCCATTATTCCATTGAAAGTTCAGGTGGAAATTTCCACTGACAATTCAGACCAGCTGTCAGAACTCAAAAGCGTCTCTTGATCTGCTGCTAGGACAGTTTCCTTGTCTCACCTCACAGCTTCATTTAACTCCTCTCCTGATTTCAGATAAGCCTGTGGAAATATTTGCTATCTCACATTTGCTGTGGTCACTAAAGATATTGTAAACCTGACATGTTTACAATGACAAGCAGCAATATTGGATTAGAAAAGAGCATTAAACTGTTAAATGTGAACTTCCAGACTGGATGTTGTGCCCAGGGCTAGGAGAAGGCGAGGTCTGAACTAGACAAAAAATATAACTGGTTGCCATGTCCCTGGCATTGGTTATTTTTCTTCCAAACTTCTTGACAACCCAGGAGCTCCCCTAAACTAGGGGGGGAAACATTGTGCAGTCATTATTAATAGCCAGATGGAGAAGACTTGGCTGGAAATAGAGAAGGTTTACAAAGCTTCTGGCTTGCAGTATGAAGAGAAAGAGGTCCTGTGCAACAATTTGGAGCAGTAATTCCAACCTAAGAAGCCCCTTTCAGGCTGTGCTATGCTTCTTTCCTGGGCCACTTCGCTGGCTACTGGGTGTGATGGACAAGCCTCCCATGGGAGCCCCTGGACTCCCCATTGCTCTCCAGACCCAGCAGCCCTGGCTATTTTGCTTGGTAAACAAAAGCAACACTGTGACAGCCATATCCCAGGGAAGGGTTGAGTGCAGGTTTAATTGCCAATTAACCTCTTCAGAAATGCAAACACAGCTTCAGCTAATGGTATGAGCAATCCAGAAAAGCATCAGAGATGAGGGATGCCTCTTGGTGTGTGCGTGATAAGCCAAGGAGAAGCTTTGCCTCTCTGCAGCAGGTTCTTCTCCTCTTCCAAAGGTGTTGCATTGCCTGATAATCCCTTCCTTGTTCATTATGAACAAGCTGCTATAACAGGCACTTGTTTGCTGTCATGAAATACCAACTGGAACACGAGCAGCTCTCTTTAAAAGGCTATATATTGCTTTTTCCAGGAATCCCTGGCTGCAGACAGGATCTCACCCAGGATAAGACCCATCAGCTTTTGGGTACCAGGTAGTGCTGCTGCATTTCAAGAAGCAAGCATTATTCCCTCTCTGAGACCTGTGGGGAGGTTTATTTGATCACACAGAAAATTCAGTGCCTTTGTGCCTACATTTTAAAAAGCACAAAGAATCACTACAAATTTTAGCACAGAGTTTCTACTTGGCACACAACGCATCCCATGACGTGGCATGAACTAATTTGAAAAAAAAAAGCCTGTGCTGTATGTGAATGAAGGGATCTCTCCCACATATGCTATGGATTTGAGCAATATTATTGCTCCAAGGGCTTTATCAAATCACAGAGCTGTGATACACATGGGATTCAAGTTATCATAAGATTTTACAGTACATGGGGTTAGCTTTCCCTCAGTCAGAACTGAACACATACAGTAGATCTGAAGCTGCATTGAACCAGAACTGAACCAAACCAACTTCAATTCTTACTTAACAACCCAAGTAAGAACTAAATCCAGCCTCTAATGATTCACCTGTCTGATCAGCAGTGTGCTGTCACTAAAAGCAAAGTGAAGTAGCAATCCACATGCATGATTCTGCCAAACAAAGCACACATTCTGGATGTGTTACATGACAATCTGGTTTCTTTAGCAAATGCAGCATCTGTTAACAGTCCTGTTCCAATTTTTAAAAAAGGTCTGCTATTATGTAACAGTTGATAATCCCCAATCTCCAGAGTGGTTAATCTAGATGTGTGCATGGTTAAAACCTCTGCTGGCCAATTGAAATCTGACTGAATTGAGCTGAACAATGACACTGTTGAAACTATTACTGGTTAGGATGTATCCTAACCTTGCAGGAAAATACAAAATTTTGACTGTTTTGCCCTAAATCTAACCATCCTTTTCTTAACTTATCAAAAAGAGTTGACTACTACCAGTAATGAGTTGAAACAAGTAATTGAGTATATATAAACCATATTTTCCTAACAAGCAATGTTAATTAATTAACAAGATTATCATTAATTAACAAGAGACTTGCCCAGAGAGCCCAACAGGAATCTCTGTTACTTTCTATCATACACCTACTGGTTTGGTATCTTCTAGAACACCTGGAAACACAGATTCCAGCCAGACCTTTAACAACTGAGGTGGGATATGCCTGCAGGTGTGCAGTGGAGGAACCTCTACCTGCACAGGGATTGTAGTAGCTTCCTCTGGTGAGAGGCTTCAAGGCACACAAGTGTTTCCTAAACTACCATTAAGATGGGGAGAGCCACGTGGGAACTACTGAGGCAGCTCACGTCTTCCCTGTCCTCTGAACTGAACAGACCTGAATGCAAACAGCTTGGGCAGACACCTGTTAGACAGACAGGAGAAGAACCTGCAGGACCATATTGCAATGCAGTATGAACAGCAAAGCACAGAACTAGCCCTGTTGAGAGGGTCTGGCTGCAGGCTATTTGGGAGGGGGCAAGGCTGGGGACAAGCCACAAGAGTGTGCAGAAGGTGCTTGGAAAAGGGGATGCACACATGAGACTTTCATGCTGAAGGAAAGGATTCAAACATGTAGGAGAGGCTAAAGGTGGTGTGAGAAGAGGAGGTCCCAAAAATCCACCAAATACTGGAAATTTACTAATGCAACACATTCTGCGACATGTTGAGCAAGAGGAAATTTTGCCTGGGTAGGATCTCAGCAGAACTCAGCAGGTCTGTGCCAGCTGAAGAAACAAAGCTCATCATTGTCAGTTAATTATGTGACGGGAACCCTTGGCCAATGCTTCCAAAGAAACAAGTCAGTCCATGTGGAAAAGCCTGAAGGCAGGGAGGGTAATGCACTCAGGCACTCGTGGGCGGAGGGCCTTCCCTACCCCAGCCTGTGCAGGGAGATTCCCTGTGCCTCAGTCACAGGAGAGGTGGTTCCCAACTTCACGCACCTGCAAGCATCACTGTCCCAAGATACCAGGCACTGAATGCTTCCAAAGCTTAGTGGAATCCCTCGGTAAGCCTTATCTGATCAAATGATGGGACTGGGTAATGATGCAATCCGGACAAGACAATTCAGGAGAGCAAAACGATGCAAAGTGTGCCTCTGGGATCCTGCCGACATGCAGAGCAGGCAGGCTCACCTGCCCTGGTGTAGCAGCACCTGGTATGTCAGGCAAGCCTGGTTCCTGCCATGAGGCTCAGCCCATCGCCCACGTCAGTCACCGAGAAAAGCCTTCCAGCCAAAGCAGAACCCGGGGCAGCACAGAAGCTCACAAGCTGTTTCCCTCTACAGAATTCATTTCAAGGCTCACAGCTTCTGGTTAAAAGGCTCACTGCTCTACTTTGACAAAGCAAGCAGAAATTTACTCATTTTTCCTGCCATCATGAAGGCAGAGGAAATGAGTATCCAGATCACAGAAGCCACTTCAAAGCAAGGTCGCCCAACCATGGCTGGCTTCAGTTCTCTATTTGTCAAAAGCCTTTTCCCACCAAGAGAGATAACAGCTTCACGCAAATTCACTATCCTGCTTGAAAAGAGGGCCTCTCCACCCATCAGTCCTCCTCTATCCCAGTATTTTCATGTATCAATAACTTATAACACTGTCTTTTCCACAGACTTCAGCATATTTCTGGACATTAACCCACAAGCCATTTGAGGCACAAAAGCATCCCCACCTGCACATTTTCTGTCCTGTCCCTATAAATGGGTAATACACAGCCCTGTAGATCTCAGGTGATCAGAGAAACAAAGGGCTAGCCAAAGCTGGACACTTCCAGCTGAGGCTGCCCCGGCCCAAGTAGTGGAAGCCAAAGAACAGGACGAAGGAAGAGAGCTCTCAAAGGTTTTAATCTGTTTATTCTGACTGGCAGAGGACAGCCAGTTCAGGGGCTCCACCTTCCTTTTCAAGAAAGAACAGAACAATTAGCTTTCCAAAGGGCTGCTTGTGTTAAAAGGAAAAAAGAAAAAAAGGAAGCCTCATTGGCTGTATGTGTAAGATGCAGAGATAAAGACACTCACCAAAGATTTAATTGATACCATGCCCTCCAGCAAGCTCCCTTGCCATTGCACAACAGGTTCATCAACAACAGGGCCCTTGCACTAGTCAAGTCTTTCCCTACATTTCCTGCTTCTACTAAATCCAAGAGAGCCACAATCTTCTGCTATAGGATTTTCAGAGGACACAGCAGTCACATATTCACAAACAGCCCGTGCAAGTACATGAGCAGGACTAGTGACAGTGATTCCCCCTCATCAGCTTAAAGCAACCCTGATGGAGGGGGAATTTCCACACTAATAATAAATTGTTCATCAGATGGACCAGGTGGCAGCATTTGAAAGAGGAGGGAAGAGCCTGAGAATACAGAGAATAGATCTTCACAAAGTCATCCTGTGAACTAGACAGAAGCAGTACAATTGGAGTACAGAAGACACATCTGAGTGGCAGCTTTGGAAGAACCAAAGGGTCACTAAACACTAGCAGGTTGTTTGCAAGGAAGAGCTCTCTAACAGACTCACCCAACATAAGAAGGCCTGGCTACACCCAGCCAGATAACCTCACACCTGCCTGTGCTAATGTCTAAGTTCCATCGTAGAGGGAACATAGTAAAAAATCTGTTTCTGACATTTCTTCCATAGATCATTTATAATCATTCCTCATTATGTTATCCATTTTGGAGAGAACAGCCTTTTTTTTTTTTTTTAAGTTTGCATTTTTATCTAAATTACTTTTGAAATTGGGAAGGCAACTTCAAGATTCCTAGATAATACTGAAGGAATTCTCACCAATGGGTGGAGGTAGACTAGACTAAGATACATACACATCCCTTGAGTGTATCCAATGGAAAATAGCTCAAAGCTCTCAGGATCTCCAAGAAGCATCCTGAAACCTGCAACTACAGGCATGGAAAGCTGCTTTGTCAGGAGTCTCTTAGGCTGTCTGCTTCATGTTGCTGATTTTGTTTGGAGAAGACTAATCCTTAATGACCAAAGTCAGCCCCTGGCAGGCACCAGGGTAGAGGCTTAAGAAGCCTGTAAGCATGCATCTGAGCAGCAGTCATAGGAAATCACCCACTTGTGGAAAATCTATCATTCTGAATACATACTGAGGGATAAGAAGTATCACTTCCCTGCCGATGATACACCAAGCACAGAAGCTGTTGAGGATGGATCAGGTTGGGTATTTCCTGTTAAAAATTCCCTTCAACTGAGCTACAGTTAAGACAGAAGACCAAGTATATGCAATTACATGGATGACTCTGGGGTACCCTAATTTCTGTTGCTTTAAGTAAAACTGAATGATCCTCCACATGTTCTCTCCCAGGCTTGCTCCATGGATCCTTAAATTGGATCCATGTAGGAAAGGAGGTACTTTTGTGACTCCAGCTCTTATTGTGCAAAAGACTTTCTCCTATCAAAGTCAATAAATTTCATGCTTTCACCTTATTCATGGGATGGAGCAAATGTTGAAAAGCACACAAAGGAGTCTTTTTTTTCTGGAAGCCTGCATAACCAAAACAGTTCACCCTTATCATGCAGTTCTCCATCTATATCACACAGATAACCTGCAGAGCAAGTTTTGCTATTTGCTTTCCTTTACACAGAGGCACGTTTGTGAGTGAAAAATTTGAGCAGGATTAAGGGGGGGGGGGGTGGACTTAAGTCGAAATGGGAATAAATGCCAAAAAACCTACCCTCCTTGAAAATATCAAAAAGGGAGGAGGAAGTGATGGACAGAAGCAAAAGTGTCTGTGAGACACAAGAAAAAACTTTTCCCACTTTTTGCATAGGAAGCCCACGTTACATTTCCCTTTCCTCAGGAGCCTTTACAAGCACCAAGCCCAAAGGAAGGCAGAAGCCTTTTACATGAGTTTTATCCCAACTTTATCACAACAGACCAGCATGTGCATTTTGGCAGTGATGAGTATCCTCCTGAAGACCAGGCAAAGGTAAAGAGTTCTCTTTCCTTTGGGCATGCAAAATTAGCCTGTGTTAACCTCTAGGAAACACAGCTTCAGGCTTGTAGGTGCTTCCCTGAGAAAGTGTTGAATAAGCTCCAAAAGCATCCACCCCTCCCTGAGGACCTACAATACCAACATCTAAAAACTGCACAGTGCCACTGTCTTCTATTGCACAACTAGGCAGGGCCTGGGCACCGTCCAACACATCCTACCATGAGGCATGGCATGACAGATACTCGATTACCATGCTCAGGAAGGCAGACACTGGTGCCCCAGGGGGGCTTTGGAAGCAGAGAGAAAGTGTTATTGTCATCACCCTAAGTTTCTGTATTTGAAAGGTCCTCAGGAAGAGATACAGCACTGCAGGCATGGCTGTATTCATCCTTGGGCCAGGGATCAAGTAACCATTTCCATTTCTTAGGTGCCAGAGGAACAAAACTTCCTTAGTTCTCCCTTTTAAATGTTGTTATTCAAAAGAAGCTTTCCTAGTCAGACCATGAGAAAAAGCCATCTGAAAACTAAGAAAGTATCTTTAACCCTATTTTTTTAAAGTTCTGGAGTCAACTCCAAATCTTGGGATTCTGTCAAAAACTCATTTTCTAATTCTCCGTGTTTACAATTGTTGGGGGCTCCCCCCCACCAAAAAAAATCTATTAACTACATAAGGAGGAGGAGTAAGAATTCAGAATGACTACATGAACTACATCTGGCACCAAAGCTGGATTTTTACAGCATTTACTCTGCAACATTTACAATAATTAATTGCTCACTTGAATGTTTACAGAAGCTCCTTACATGTCATTGCAGGCAAACCACAATTTCACATTTATACACCACCAGAGTGGTTGGTACATGCCTGTGTCTTTCACAGGTCATGCAATGAATTCCATTCTTTCTTAGGTATGTTCAAGAGCTTTTAAGTATCTTTGTTATTTGCCCTCTTCTGTGCTTGGTTAAACTGTGAATTTTTACTAACTTCAGTCCCAATTTCTAAACTAAAGCCTTCCAGATTGCCAATGACTTCTGAGAATTTCTCCTAAACTGAGACTCTCCTCAGCACAAGTTAGTGGTGTTGCTAGAAAGTCATGGCATTCAGCTCTGCCTCTTTACTTTTCTCTACCTTTCTGGGGGCAGGGGGACAGGTGGGCTGTCAGGTCCTTGAATGAGTTCATGTGTGCCTCATTACTTTTAGAAGATTAGGCTCAGGCTGCTGCCACAGAGCTTGGATTGCCCACTTTGGTTGCCAGCTGTGCTTTCTGGCCCTTGCCTTCCCTCGCAGCCCCTGGGCAGGAGGTGCATGGCACTGGGGAACTGACATGGCCAAATCCTTTTCAGATGGGTCAGTTCAACGCAGCTCCTGTACTGGACCCCTGGGTGGTTGCAGGGGCTGCTACTATTTTGCAGCTATTGTCACTTATCTTGAAGTTAGTTATCCACACTAACATCCACTTTTAATTTTACTTCTCCCCTCACAAGGGTTGACTCACTTCTGTTAGCTCTAGAACATTTAAATGAAAGACACTCTATCCCTATTTGTTACTGCCCCAAGTACTCACCTACACAGTACTAAAAATCAAAACCATAAAACATAATTTAAAATATGTCTTACAAATACATAAATAATCACCTTCTCATTATGGACTTTGGAAGTGCAGAACTGTTTCAAACTGCAAACATCCCCACTGAACATTTTTTGAGAACGCAGCTTTCATTGAAACTTCACCTGAGTTTCAACCATAAAAATATGACAGATTGTGTTAGCCCAGACCTACCTTACGTCATGCTAAGGTTAAACCTCCACTCAGCTCCCTGCTGTGTGAAACTCCAGAGGGTGCAGGGGTGTGCTCCAGAACTGCCCCTCAGAAGCCCTCCTGACTGAACAAACACACTGGCAGCAGTTTTTGTACCAAAGTATGCAGCCGTGCACATACCAGTGCTGGTCATTTCTGAACATTTATTCAGAGAGAGACAGGTCTCACTTCATTCTTTTCCCCTCATGTTTCATTAGATCAGCTAGAGATTTTGTTTTAGGCTGGCTGCAAATTCCAAATACATCTCCAGACACTCCCTATTCCACTTCACTTATAAAAACACCCTCTGACCCAGCCTCCCTGGAGTAGCCACAATAAAGAAAACATTTCCTGCCCCTCCAGCCTGCTGAGATATTTTTAGTTGAAACTGAATGCACATACCTGTGGCAGGTGAGGCACCAGTGAGAATGTGGGTGTGGTGAGACCTTTGCTTTCCTAATGTTGAGTGCTTCTACAGCTTGTCATTCCAAATCAAGGGAGGTGGCCAGCTGTCTAGTCACTCCTCTCAATGAGGCTCTGTATTCTTTCACAAGGAGCAGCTCTATTTCTCTCCACCAATATTCTTGCTACAGCAAAAGAGGGATAATCTTTGACTCCATCAAGGGACAAGACATCCCCTCTGCTGCTGTAGGCTGCTGAATAGGAAGAACACAGTGAGGTGCTACAGACTCCAACAACCCAAAAGGAATTCAGAAATGACTCTGCCCTACCTCTTCCAGCAGTCAGAGTGCCCTGCCCTACCTCCTCCAGCAAAGTGCCCTTCACATCACTTTACAAGATTGGTTCAGGACTGACTCTGCATCTCATCCATTACATAGCTGGGAATAACACTCCAGAGGTTTTCCAGGGATCCAGGACCCTCAGAGAGATTTAAGCTTCCTTTGCTGATACTGGAACCAACCCTATCCGGCCTGCAAAGAATGAGGAATTTTGTTCAAGCACCCAGCAGGACAGTTGGGAGTGCTCCCTTGCTCCACGGGGAACAAGCACTTGCATCTCCACCCATATTATCACTCATTTTGTTCTCTCTCTGGTGCAGTCTAGGGCTGTTTCCTCTTATCTGTGTGGTTTGCTACCAAAGGGCCCTGTAAAATGTTCTCATTTATGGGTTTCACCCCTGCCTCTCTGTGCTAGGACCCAGAGAAGATAAACACTCATAAGATAAACACAAAGGCTCTTAGCAGTGAACATACCCAAGATTTGTACACTTATGATCTGCCACTGACTCAAGACCATTTTAGAACTATCAGACTTGAAGATATTTGGGAGATTTAAATAAACTACTACAACACAAAGAGTGAGAACACTGGCACTCTTTTTGCTCCAAAGAGTATCTGAGTTTCTCATGAAAAAAACAGACCTAGGTTTTCTGGCATTTCTTTGCAGAATGTGCTGCCCCTAACAAAAGTGTAAAAGCATTCTGACTAGCATACATGTGGATACTAGATTTATGCCAACAGCATGAAATAACCACTGTGCTCATTCATCTTGGCTACTGCAATAGTTTCTACTTTCCATTAAGATCTAAAAAGGACTATTTTGAACAGTTTTTCATGTAGCACAAAATCCAGTTTATGAACACTGGACATTAAATTTTCATGTTTTCAGTAAATTTACATATGCAGCAGCTTCTCACTCTGCCTACCAGCAGGAACATCCTGTATGAAAATTTTTATTGTCAATGAGAACTAGCAGTAACCTTCTGGTTTTATATGAAGTACATTTATCTCATTCTGCAAAAGTCTGCTTATCTGTCATGGAACTCTGCCTAAGAGTAACAAAATTCCCTGCCCAGGGAAACAAAGCTTTCCAGGACACCTGTTTTTCCGCACCTCCCAGCTTGTGAGCGGCTTTCCCACGTAAACACCCCCCTCTTGTGTTCACTGGCAAGTACTACGAGAGTCGGCCACAAAAACCCCACCCAAAACCCAGACCTATGCTGGATGGTGTCAGTCATTAGCAGGTATTGGATGGGATTCCAGGCAGTGAATGTTTCATCCTGCTGAAGCTTGCTCTCTCTGCGCTGGACTGCTCTTCAGCTGACAGATCGAAGGTACTGATGTCACATCTGAATTGCTAGGACTGACCCAAGGAAAAAAACCTTCTGGCAGAGCTGATACACAAAGTGAACAGAACAGGTTAGTGACAAGACAAGGAAAACCCGGTAGCTTTAAAATTAAGCAAAATATATTTTGACTTCTCAATGTAACACATCCCTTCACCAAGGCAAGAGCACCACAGCTGTGCTGTGAAAACTCAGTCACTTCTTTTTAACTTTTCCTCTTTCTTCTGACAGATCTGACTCCAGATGCGGTCAGTGAGATTGGACAGTGGGACAGGCTGCAGCAGTGCAAAAGCTGCACTCACATTGCACTCCGTAGTGAATGAGCAGGGCCAGACCACAGCTGCTTCCAGGCCAGAGGTGATGGTCTCTGATGGTGTCCCTGAAAGGAAAGGTAGTGCCATGGTACCAACATGGGCCAAGCTCAGTCTGTGGCTGGTGAGGAAGAAAAGTGTTTTTTTTTTCCTCAGGGACTGCCAAATTTCATATGTAGTTCTGAAAAAAAATCCACTGGAGATGGCTTGGTAGACTGTTTCTGATAGCTCAGATAGCCATAAAGAGAAAAATAAAAAAGTCTGTTCAAATACCAAACTAGAAGGCTTTCCTTTTCTTCTTTTTCCCTCCTGCCACCTTATTCCTGACACCAATAGCCTCTTCTGTGTCATCATCATCGTTCCGAGATCGCTTCTTCTCTCCCTGCTCCCGCAGCTCCTGCAATGCAATCAACAGATTGATCCAGAGTTTGGGCTGAAGAAATTCAGGCTTCAACAGTGGGGACAGGGTCAAAAAGCCAGCACCCACCATTCGAGCAAACCTCTGGGCCTCAGCCACACGCTCTGTCAGCATCATAACTTCTTCCTCTTGCATGGGGAATGCTGGCAGCTTCTTGCCAATCAGGTGTTCAATGCGCTGGAACAGCTCTACATCGTACCTGAGGAAAGAAAAGGCACCAGCTTGAATCAGCCCTCCTGAGAAGGCCTCAGCCATCACCACTCACAGACTTCAGCCCTTGTCTCCAGCCCACAGATACTGTTAGTTTGTGCTGATGGTCTCACAAGCAGCTCAGCTGCATCCAAATGATGCTGTTTGGCACGGCTTCTCTGATTTATCCAGCTCATCTCATCTTTGTTCAGAAGTATTTGGTAAAGATTTTCTTTTTAGACAAATACTTGAGTGTTTATAAAACACTCCCAAAGTCATTTAACCTGCATTATAGATTTAAAAAATATATAAATATAGTGTATAGTCCAGCTATAAACCGTTCTGCTCAATGAATGCCTACTTCTAGAATTTTTCTAGACTTTCCTCCCTCCCCAGCCTGGGCTTTGAATTCTCTCCCCTTTAACTAAATAAAACCAACTGGCACTTGAAAATGAAAATTAATATTTTATCCTCACCCAGGATAAGGTCAGATATTTTCTGCTCTGAAACACAGCTGGAAAGAATAAGTCTGTTAAATTTTATCACTTACTGTGTGACGAAGGTGATAGATTTGCCAGATCTCCCAGCTCGAGCTGTTCTCCCAACACGATGAATGTAATCCTGCAAAGAATTTTCTTGATAAGCAATAATATATGTTCACCAAACCCAGAACAGATCTTATGGCAGATCAGCCTATATATTTTCTCTTTAGGAAAGAACAAGAGAATGTCAAGAACGTTCTGCCAGCATTAAATGCTCAGGAGGCACTGCAGCATCAGATTTTGAGAAGAGGCCTAACTGGAGGCACAACTTCAGTTTTAACATTTGAATTCTTCTCTTTCTAAATGAGAAGACCAAATCCAATTATTCCAGACTGCAGGATAAAAGTTGCAATACATGACCTTTGCCAAGACTTCACTCTCACTTCCTTGGAAAGCTAATATTCACAGTGACCCCATGCTTGCATTTTCAGTCTTGGAATCTAGTGCTCTGCATAGTGCATCTTCCAGAGAAACTGTCTGACAACTAGACTTAAACTTGGTAAGCATGGTAAAAGAGAGGATGACTGAGAATAATTTAGAAGAGTCTGATCTATCAAGCATTTTTGATCAATATGGTTCAAGGCTGTTTTCCAGGTTTTATACTACATTATGGAAATCAAAATACTCCTTCTCCACAGAGGATTTGCAGAGAGGATTGCAAGAAAGGATCTGTTCTATGGGTTAGATGAGAAAGAAGAGCACAAAGACCATAATAACACCATTCAAGCTGCTGCCCACACTGTTTTTTGTTTTTTTTTTTTTTTTTTTTACTTTTGTGCCTTTACAAAAGGAGTGCCTTCAAAAGACCTACCATGCTTTCTTGTGTTTGCAAGGCACAGTATCTTTAATCATTGTAAGCAACAATAGCAATTCCTGAAATGCAGGTTAATGGTATGCTTTCTGGAACCAAGCTGGGGAACAGTCACATCCCTGAGATAACCCCATACTTTCCATACAGAGAGTTGGTCACTTACTTTCTTTTCCTTTTGCTGTACTTTTGTGATATGAATGTGAGACATATTAAGGACACCTTTCTTAACCAAATGCTTGTTGAATGTCATAATCAGAGATTTTTTTTTTTTTTTTAAACACAGTTTAAAATATGAAGGCAGACCTGGATCACGGACACAGAGATGACTACATGAAACTAGTAATATGTTAAAATAGTTTCCAAAGCCCTTCAATGTAAAAAGGCAAAACATACAGTCTGAGCAGAAATGCAAAGACATAGAACATTCCTTACTCCCCCTCTTCACTTACAGGATCACTTCTACAACCCAGGCCATGAGACCATGCAAACAATGACACCAACTCAACAGCAGAGGCTGAACTACCCCTTTCAATGTACAGAATCACGAATTAGGCTTCCAGTCAACAGAAGAGAGACAAGATGTCTCTGTTCCTTTGTCCACCTTCTTTGTCTATCTGCTCCCAGAGACCAGAAGCTCTCAGCTGGCACACAGGCTTACCTTAGAGTGGGTAGGAATATCAAAGTTTATCACCACATCCACGTGTGGGATGTCCAGACCTCTGCTTGCAACATCAGTGGCCAGCAGAATAGAACGTGCCTTTGCCTTGAACTTGTTTAGAGAGCCCAAACGTTTATTCTGGAAAAAGGACAGAAAGGGAATGGGAGAATAACATTCATTCTAGTTTCTAGTTAGCTCTTGTTACAATATTGGCACGAAAGAACTGGGGAAGAAACTGCTCAAAAATTTCACTTCCCTAATTTCTTTTTTAAGTATTACGGAATCAGTGTCAGCATTCACGTTAGTTAAATTTCTACGGATCAGTCCATTCCACTAGCTGTGAAATACTCCTCCTGCAAGGCAGTGTGACTCAGAATGGTGCAGCCCACTTCCCAAGCCCCCTAACTACTCTGTTGTGAGGGTTCCTGCCCATACCTGACTCATCTGCCCGTGGAGGGGAATGGCAGTGAACCCCAGGTTGCGGAGCAGTAGAGCAGTCCTCTGAGTATTGTTACATGTGCTACAGAAGATCATGAAAGAGTTACCAGCCAGTTCATTCAAGATATAAACCAGGTAGCTGTCCTGTAAAGAAACAGAGGGAGAGTTAAAAAAAAAAAAACAAAAAACCAGAGATAATCACATGTGCAACATTAAGTCTAGGACTCAGAAAATTAAAAGATATTGGACAGATGTGGGAGCAAGAAAAGACAGTAAGAGAGAAGAAACAGAAGTGCCATTACCTTGAATTTGGAGGGGATGAAAATGTAGTACTGCTGTAGTTTTTCAACTGTCTGATACTTGGAAGAAACAGCACATTTAACAGGATTCTTCAGAGCAGCACGCTGGAGTTTTTGAACCTGGTAAGATCAATGAAATTTAGTTGGACAGAAATCTTGTCAGAAAATTATTAATACAGTCTAGTTAAGAGAATAGCCTGATGGAAGGAGAACTAAAACAGATTAGTCTGCTCCCACCTTCTTGGTCATGGTGGCAGAAAATAGGAATGTCTTCCTGTCTCGAGGAATCACTTTTAATATCTTATCCACCTGTAAAAAAATAAGGAAATGGAAATACTAAATACTACAAGCAAGCAAGACACAAACCTTCCACAAATATAAAGATCATCCACATGAAGACTAATGCATGTGTAAACATTTATACAGCAGGAGCAATTTTTTTTTCTTCTAGAGGGAAGGTGTAGGCTGATACCTTGTTGACAATTAGGCAGTGTGAACCCCAACAAAAGTCCATCAACAGTGCAAATATCAGGCAATGTTTCTGCAGGAATGTGTCTGTGATTGTTTTCTACACTAACTACATTCTACATCAGGCACTCAAGACACACCAGTGGATTTCAGAGACAAAGTGCCTCCTACTGTCTTGGCAGCACTCTGCAGAACTCTGCTATGTTCTAATCCCACCACAGACTTGTGTGTAATTATTAGATTTTAGTTACAATTCACTATTATTTTTACAGAACAGCTCAGTGTTTGCTATGTGCCTCTATGAAGCAATTCCAAAGGTTCCAAAACTCATCCAACGTTCCAAACTCGTCTTTCAGCAGATCCCTACCTCGGTCTCGAAATCCATGTTAAGAATCCGGTCAGCCTCATCCATCACTAGGAACTTCAGAGCTCGTAAGTTGAAGCCCTTTGTGTTCTCCAGATGATCAACTAGACGGCCAGGGGTTGCTACCAACACACAAGAGCAAATTCAGGATGAAAGCAGAGGAAAAGATTCAAACAGGCAAGACAGCTGTCCACTACAGAAATGGGATTCTTTGCCCTGGAAAAGTAAAGATTGCTTTGAGGGAATAACTCTTTCATAGAGTATCTTCAGAGAGTGTTTTGAAATAAGACTAATGGAGTCAGACTCTCTGAAGAATGTCCTAAAAAGAAGTGACACAAAAAAACTGTAGACAGGCTGTACTGTGAAAGATGAGAGCAGCATTTCAAATACTTGAGGAGAATGAAAAAACAAGCCAAAAGCACTTTAGGTCTAGCAGGAATGCTTTGGAATGAGCCTGTAGCAACAAAGTTACTGGTGGATACTTTAGAAACATCAACCAGCCAGTACTCAGATCTTGGGACAAAACACAAATGAAGGATGTACTCTGCTTTCCTTGGTTAGCTGCAGTTTGATAATATTCATACCCCACATTCCCAGCACATCAACTTACCAATTATAACATGTGGTTTCTTGGCTAAGGCCAGAGACTGAGACATCGTGTCAATTCCACCCACAATAACCGCTGCAGGACAAAGAGAGGGGAGTGAATCCCACAGCGAAGCACCAGCCCTCCCCTGGCACTGTAGTGTTTACTCTGACTACCCACCACCCACAGCAATTCTGTACAAATGAAAAGCTACTTATTTTTGCATATCTGACCTTCCTAGGCTTCTTAACCCATGCATTTAATTCCTCACCGGCCACAAGTATTTTATTTTCACAGCTGCAGAGCTACAGGCAGAATCTATTCCTTGTAGTTTAACTCAACTGCAAAAATCTAGGAATTCTAAAAATACCCACAAAGCTTTTTTTGAGAGATTATCTGAAGAATCAATATAGACAGCCTGAAAGGAAGATTAAACTACATCACACCATAGGAGGGAGCTCTATGCAATTTCACTGGACACAAACCCACTATTGAGAACACTCTCTTCTACTTCCACTTTTAACTATTTAGACATAGAATGCAGAAGAGCTGTAGACCACTCCATGAGGAAAGATCACACAGTCTTTTCTTCTCAAAGCTGATACCAGATCTCTGTCTTCAGCAGCATAAGCTCTTCCCACATTCTGTTCAACCCCTGATACAAATCCTCTATTTATATCTTTGCACTCTCAAGCTGACAAACTGGTCTTCAGAAAAACTGGTCCAATACCATAAAAGCTACTTACTGCTTTGAACACCAATGGAGGACCCAAGAGCTTCAAACTGCTCTGAGATTTGGAAGGCCAGCTCCCTTGTTGGTGTGAGCACAAGAGCAAATAATCGCTGAGGTGTTTCCAGCAGTGCTTGGAGAATGGGCAAAGCAAAGGCTCCTGTTTTCCCAGAGCCAGTTTCTGCCAGTCCAATGACATCTCTGCCTGAGAGAAGGAGCAAGGGGGCAAAAAACTGTTACATATCCACAAAAGGGAAAGAAGACTTTAAAGCACAAGAATTCCCTAAGGACAGGAAAAAAGGCAGACACACAGAAGGTAAAAAAAACCAAAAACTACAAAGGCCAAACCAAAGAATCTCAGAATCTCTCTGAAGCATTTTTAAGACTGTGACTTTATTTGTACAATGATTACAGTCTCAATAGTCAATTTTCTAGTTAAATCTCTGTTCATATAAAGGGTTTCATACAAACCTTAGGTTCAAAATAAGTTGCACTTTATAATGTCTCAAATCTGACATCAGTTTACAGCTTAATGACTCCACCTCACTATTCTAGTCCAAATGTTGTCTGCTTACCAGCTTACAAGGAAACAGACTGTGGTGTTTGAGACTTCAGTCACACAAACGACAGCACTACCAGGCTCACACTTCACAAGGCACAATTGTGCCATTGATAACAGGGTAATCTAAACCAGTTCCTTCAGTAGGAAGGGTAGGACAGAAAGCCTTTTACCCCCAAACAATGCAGGCAACAGGGTGGAATTCATCAACAGAATCCATTTTGACCTCCTAAGCTCATACAGCTGAGAAGAACACAGTCAACACACCTTACACTGGAAACAATTCCTCAGGCATGCAGTCTTACCTTTGTGTTTGTTTTTTTTTTTTTTCCCAAGAGAATCTTATATGTGTAAAAGAGTCTGACAAAAGTTAAATGCTGGAACAGAGTAGACACTGAAAGTTTGCTCCCATTCTGTCATTATGTTGTTCCTTTCCTCCTTGAGAGTGTTTTGGGGGGAAAGTGTTTAAAAACATAATATTTCTAGACGCAGAAATGTCTACTGAATTCACTAGTTTATTTTTGTGTAATTCTAGAATGCTTGCAGAAAGTCACTGTGGTTTGATTTATTACTCACTTCAGAAATCTAAATTCAAAGAGTTGCCTGCTCATAGCAAAGCAAATTATGCACACTAAGGGATCAGTCAAGGCATCTTCACTTTCAGTCACACACAAACACTCTGTAGGTCTCTATCAAAAGCAGTACAGCCCAAAACCTATTGGAAGCTTCCTGTGTATCCCTGAGTGTTTCAGGAACAAGATAAACAATGTGGACTAGCAGTTCAAATGATTAATAAAGATTTCTATTTAACATGGAGTGTCAGAACTACACAACAGGAGTGAACACTCAAGGAACAATGTTTGCACCCATTTGAAAGTTTGTGGCTGCAGGCAGGGTTATAGAATAAACTAGTATTCCAAGCTCCATTCTGGGAAGGACACAGAATAAATGTGAAAACTACTTCCAGACAGAGATCCTCAACAATGAAGAAGTTGGGACACACTCATCCCTGATCCTTCTCACTCAGCAAAATTCATTCACACAGAGCTCCTGGAGCAGTCCCCAGTTCAGGATCAAAGAAGTACACTGCTCACCTTGGAGAGCCACTGGTATAGCCTCAATTTGGATCTTCGTTGGCACCTTCCATCCCAACTGGTCACAAGCTTCACACAGGACATCTGTCACTCCCTGGACGTTAGTAGCAAGAGAAAAGGGAAATAGACATCACAAAAAAGACCTAGATTAAATCACACAGTTAAATTAAATACATGCTGCAACAGAGCCAACTCGTCTCTAGTGGAGACAAACCCCACCAGGTCCCCAGTGCAACTTTCTGAAAGAGCAAGCTGCTCACAGTAGTACCCTCCATCAGTAACTCCATCAGATTTGTTCAAAGTCTGTTAGAGATGACTGTCACAGGAAGAATATGGTCGGTTTTACCCTAGTTTACACAAGGAACTTCCCTCTCCACACACGCCTATCTCTTCACCATGATCAAAGCAAACAAAAAACACCATGCCAAGTTAAGACTACTTGAAGATAGCGGCGATGGGAGCAGCAGTGCCAAGGGCAGCGGGGCAGCGGCCGAGTGCCCGCAGCTCCCGCCGGGCCCGGCCCCGCCGCCCGCCGCACGTGTCTGCGCCGCGGGCAGGCCGGCAGCTCCCCCGGCCTCCTCCGAGCGGGGAGACCAGGACGCTGCTCCTCGGGACAGGGCAGCGAGCACCGGCGGCAGAAGCGGCTCCGGCCCAGCCTCACCAAGTCCTTGAAGGTCCGTGGCTCCTCCGCCGCCGGCTGCTGCTCCTGCCCCGGCTCCGCCACCGAGCCTTCCTCCTCGCCTGCCGCCATCTTGGCCCGTCCCCCGCGGCTGCAGCGCAGAGCACTCTGGGAGCTGTAGTCCTCCCCGGGGCGCGGCGGGATGTGTAGTTCCGGAGGCAGAGCGGAGCGGGCCGGGCGGGCTGTCCCTCCGCTCCAGGGATGCCCGGGGAAGGGCGGGCTGCCGACCTCCCGCCGCCTCTCCCGGGACAAGGGCGCCCTGTGGGAAAGCCTGCCCGCCCACCCGAGCGGCCCAGCCTCAGGCTGCACTCAGCCCCGCACGGCTTAGGCAGTGCTTGATGTTGTTCCCAGCTTCCCATGCCTTCTACAGCTGGGAAAGAGCAGGCAAAATGAGCTGGCCAGGCACAAAAAGGCAAGACTATGTATAAACTTACATCCATAATGCATATAGAGGATGTGAAAGATGCGTATTTTATGATTGGCTTTTCGCAAATATTAAAATGAATATTATATGTGTTATGTTAGAAAGTTATGCTGTGTTATTTTCTTAAGTAGTGTGTTAAAACTAGTTTTAGGTAATAACATAATGTTAAAATAGAAACTATGCTACGTAAGATACTTTTTTAAGAGAGGACTCCCACCAAGATAGCAGCCACAGGACGCCTTAATCTTTCAGAGAAAGAGAATTTATTGCTCTCTTATCGAGTTCTTCCCGCCTCGCTCAGCCCTGAAGCTGCTGTCAGGATTAAGAGGAAGAAGTTGACACTGACCAGACAGAATCCTTTGTTTGAATGGAATTTATGCAGCATGTATGAGATGTATGAATATGCAATGGGATATTGCTTTTAAGGGTTAATCCTCTGTTAACATGTGTCCTTTTTGGCTTATTTTGCCTAGAAAGAAGTACCTGGACTGTACATAATTCTTTGTTTCTGTTGTCTCATAGTATCCTAATCCCAATTTTTCAAATTTTTATTACTTTGATTATATTACTATTTTTATAGCCATTTTATTACTATTAAAATTTTAGAATTTTAAAAACAAGTGATTGGCAATTTTCACAGAGAACAAATTGAGTGCTTTGGACGTGTTGGTGCGAAGCATTTTGAAGCACTAGTGATGGGAAGAGAGAAAAGAGCTGTCATTGTCCCACATTGTTTTCCTGTTTATGATAATTGCTAGTGTGAATTTTGTGAAGTATGAATTATGAATTTTTTTCCCCTCTGTCTCTGGGAAGTCTGTCTGGGCGTGCTCCCAGTGGAAATGCTGATACACTTCAGCATCTGCCCCTGGATTCCGAGCGTGGCATTTCCTCTACACCCAGAACAATGAGGAAAGTGAGGGGAAATACGAACGAACTCCCTGTGTGACACGGAAAGAAGAGGAAACCTGAAACAATTCATGGGCAGCAGTCAAAATGAAACTGCTGCATCCCACTGTGCTCAGGAGCAGTGATAAATTAAAACAAAAAACCCCAAAAAAACCCAAACCACCCTGTGTAGATGCTTGTTGTTACCATATGTTTCAAAAATTACAGCAGCCTGACCATCAGCTTGCTGTAATTAGTGCAATTAATGCTAGATTAAATGTTAAATTAATTCATGTTAAATTAATGCTAAAGGTTAAGCCTGGCTAGCACGTAGGCATGAACCCCTATAGGGGTCACTGGGATGCCTCAGGAAATGGAGTCAGGGATGTGACAGGAAGTCACTGCTTGTGATTCTTTACTGAACTCCTTGCCCACATAATGTGGTGCTGGTTTTAGTGGGGAGCAGGGTGGAGCAATTCTGTTCTGGTGAAATTCCAGTTTGTGCAATTCCCTATTGTCAACAGATGTATTTGAATGAAAGTTTTTTTCGGTCCTAAACTGCTGTTGGGAGTATTCATGCATGATAAAATAAATATACAGCTTCAAAGTAGTAATTCCTTTTTTGTGCTTTTCAGCACAGGACACAGCAGATTATACTGGATTTAGAAATTGTCACTCCAGGGTTTTTAAACTTGGCTTTAAACAAATATGCTCCTAGCTCTGCTGCAAGTCCTTAGCAGGGGCAGGGTGAGAGCATCCCCAGCAGATGAATTTTAGTGCAGATATAATGTCAGTTATTTCATAAGGGGTACACAATGAGATGAGATGAGATGGACAATGTGTACGAGCACATTGCCTCCAGGAGTGCAGAGAGACACTGACACAAAAGTGCTTCATATCCATTTATTCGAATCAGCAGTGTACTTGTTCATTTCTGGCAAACAGGCATGGGTATCAACAGCATTTGAGTGCCACTCTGGAGAACCAGAGCTTTTATTCTTCCTACAACATATTCAAACAAATGTTGATATCATGAAAAGAAGAGACAGAAAGGAGAGGGAGTCAAGCTTTGTGACACAGAGTGTTGCCCTCCCTAAGAATTTGGTCAGAGTTACAAAATTACACAGTAGGTTTTTCTGATCATTTGGATTTGTGTCTGCTCAGGGAAGTTTCCCTTATCCACCGGGGCATGCTTGTGGAGGGAGTTACCTCGGCATTCGCCCTTTGAGTCACCTCAAGCTAGTTTCAGGGTCTCTTCCTTGCACCTCTTTCAGGTACTGACATGATCCCCATCATCACCATACTTGGGCACTTCTCAGTGGGGTGATCCCAGACACATCCTGGTGAGGTAGGGAAGTGCTACTGTCCCTGTTTTTAGACAGGGAACTGAGGTACTGATGGCTCAAAATCACAAAGGGCATATTTAGCAGAACAGTCACTTGAAACAGGGTCCCAGTCCTTGCTCCTGCTTTGTAGGGGCTCTGCCACTGAGTCATCCTACTCCTTTCTACCCCTCCTGAATATTAGTACCCGCATGTATTTCACTGAGATGAAGCCTTCCGTGGGAAGCATTGCTGAGAGCACGTGTGGCTTTCCATGAGTGCTGCCTCCCCCCTCACAGATGATCCACTGTGGGTCTCACAGGCTGCTCAACTGCATGGAGAGTGGCACCTCCACCTCTCAGGTGTGCTCCATCACATAGCGCCAACCTACCCTTCCCTTCCTGCTGCAGGAGATACAACTGCTTCCTTCCACCAATGCACGCCCTGAGGCAGACTGGTCTCAGGGCCACTCTTCTTCTCTCTGTTTTGGCTCCTAAAATCTATTGTCACTGTTTGAACTGTGTTTCACCTGTTTTATTACTATCAGCATTCAGGTCATGCTTTCTTTTTCCTACAGGGATCTGCCCTCCCTCACAGCAAAATAACAGGTAACTTGCTCTCACATGCTACAGACTTGCTTTTACTCTAAAAAACAACAGCTTTCCTTTGGAACAGAGGCCTCCTTTAAAAAAAATGTAAAAAAAATATATATACAGACTCTTAAATACAATATCATAAGCTTAAAATCATTCTATGCAAATAAATAGAATACAAACATCACAGTTCTTAGTCTGGAGAGTTTTCTCCAAAACGGATAAATTCTGGCCCTGCTGTTTCACCCTGGGATGGTGAACTATCCATACAGTCTGTCATATCTGGAGCTGCTTCTTCCTACAGCCTTTCCAGATGTACCTTGGTAATGGGATTGTACTCTACTGGAAATTGGCAGCCGCTGGCTTTTTTAGGGTACCCCAGCCCTTGTACCACACACGGATTCATAAGCTGTTTGCAAACCAGGTTCAGTCAGCACCAGGTATTTCATCTGCCTCCTGACCTACTTCTTTTTGCTGCCTTGGGGAAGCAGAGCAGTGGAGACGGCAGGGGAAAAAGGGGTCTGCAGAATGCCTGCCTCACAGCACCAGCACCGTGAACTGTAAAACAGCAGGCAGCAGCGCTAATGGTCACAGTAAATAATAAAATGTCTCCAAACCCAGTTGTAATACGGGCCAAGCACTGTTTCAGCTGGAGGGTCTGAGGATGTCAGCAGTGGCTTTAGCACCCGAGCCGAGTCTCCTGGTGCGCGGGGGAAGCTCTGTTCTGGACTCAAGGAGATCACAGACTTCATCCATTGCCCTGCTGCAGGTCTCGAGGTTGTCAGCCAGCTTCTGGATTTTGGCCTTCAGCACAGCCTGGCTTACTTTGGTGACCTCCTTGGTGTGTTCTGGCACCAGGAAGCTGTGGGAGCCGCAGAAGACCACGAAGCAGACGGAGTTGTAGAGCGAGATGGACGCCCTCTTCTCCGACTGCCGCAGCGCAGGGTCGCCCGGGCCCTGCCCCCGGCGGAGGAACTCCAGGCAGCCGAGTATTTCCCTCATCTGTTTCCGACAAGTCATTGCGATTTCCTGCACCTTCCTCAGCTCCCGGGAGTTGCAGAGCACCAAGGAGAGGTCGGAAGTGATGCTGACGGCCCCCCCGGCCGTGGCCAGGCCCAGCCCCACGGCCGAGGCCAGCAGAGAGGCTCCGAGCGTGGCGGGGCTCAGGGACAGCCCCAGGATGGCCGTGAGCGCCCCGGCGGCGGTCAGGGTGCTCCCGCTGACGGTGGCGATGACGGAGCCCCTGCGGAGCTGGCTGAGTTTCCGAGCTGCCCGGTGCAGGTGAGCGATTTGGCCGCGCAGCCTCCGCCGCTGGTCCAGCAGGGCTGCGTGGAAGTGCTGCGTGGGGTCTGGTGTCGGCAGGAAGGCAGCGCCGTCCCTCTCCATGGCTCCTGTTCTGAAAAAGAAAAGCCCAGGGTGGGATTTATGAAAAGTCAGGGTGGCAAAAAACCCCCGTGAGACATGCTCATCCTGGACCACCATTTCGGGGATGGCACCCAGCCAAATTTTTGTTGCTTCAGCCCAGCTACAAGAAAGGTTTTCCATCCGCACACGCGTGCGCACTCACGTACACACGCATACCCACATGAATGTGTACATTTAATTATGTGTTCCACTGTAACTTTCAGACAGATAAACTTGAAAATGTTTTTCTTAATCCCTGCAAAGACTGAAATATCCTAAGGACTGGGGTCAGAGGTGCTGTTACCATTATGTCTGTGAAGACACAAAAGGTCTTTGGAAACCCCGGGGACAGAAATTCCCCTGAGATTCCTGAGGTGACTCAGTGTCCAGAAGAGCAATGCTGCCAGAACTAATCTGTTGTCCCCCTGACGGGATTCAGAGTATCTGCAATATAGAAGGATGTCTTTCACAAGAAAGGTCAGACTCCAAGGAGGTGAAAGCAACCATCCAGGTTTTTGTTTAGGGGTGATTTCCTATTAAAGGAGGACAGAGGGAAGCTGCTGAGGGGAATCTATTTCTGGATTTTCCATATAGGAGGTGAGGAGCTTATTAATGCCTTGGAGGGGTATCGTGAACATCCTTCCTTTCTTTAAGCTTCAGCAACTCAAGGCCCTGCAGCATGTTTTTTTTTTTTTTTTCCTATTGTGACCTGGTGTCAGTGTATGAACAAAGATGGGAACTATTGTTCTGTGGTGCTTAGTCCAACCTATGGTCATAAATACCCAGTTACGGTGGCGGGGAGGCCTCTGAACCTTGCTAATTAGAGTCATGAAGAGCACATCAGAAAAGCAGGCCAATTTTTAGTGTGCACTCCCTTGCAGATGGGAAAACAGGGGAAATACAGAGGCCTGTGAATAAATAGAAAAGGCTTGAAAACTGCTGGGTCTGGAAAACCTCCCCTGGCAAGATAGTGGGAGAGGCTTTGCTTCTAGGAGATGAATCTTCAGTGTTTCTGTGCTAGACAGTCTCTGTCTGCTGCCTCTGTTCATTGCCACAAGTGCAGGAAGAAATGTTCCAATAAATATTTTCAGTTTGCTCTGGGGCTGCAAAATGCTCTACAAAGGAAGCCAGCAATGTCAATCCTGCTTACAGGGAAACCTGAGAAAACAGAGCCAACAGGAGTGGTGTAGCTGATTGTCTGGTGGAAGCAGAGTTTCTGTGCTTCACCACACTGCATTGAGCACACAGCTGTGCTGCCTCTGCACCTAGCAAGGTCCAGGCACAGAGCTGAGAAGCTGTTTGGAGCCCATAATGCCCTCACAGCCAAAAGGAGTCTCTGTAGCAGGAAGACCCTGTCACTAAGCCAAGTGAGCAAAACTATTCATTGCTGCAGGCACCTTTTTACTTCTAAATCTTCTGTACTGTGGGACCTGAAGGTGCCTGGTCCCTCAGAAAGTCACATTATGTTGCTAGGATCCTTGGGGCTTCATTCTGCAGAATCCTCATGTTTCTGGAGAAAACTTTGTACCATAGTCTTTCCATCTGGAAGAATATTCATAAATAATTCTCACTGCAATCTTTCCCCCTTCTGCTGGCTTGTCCTAATTCATCTCACTCAGATCTTTTAAGACACCCCCATGCTCTTCAGAAAATGCCCCCAGTCTCTCTTGGTGCCATTGGGTCATTTGAATCACTTAGTACATTGTGCTTCTCTCAGCTGGAGGCTGTGTCCTATCATTTTTACACTATAATTAGAAATAAAACTGGAAACGCAACGACTAACACTAATTTAAATGGATACCAGCATTGAAATGAACAATGAGCATGTCACCAATAACTTAACAACAGATCAATATGATGATCATTAAATATGTCAATTCCTGTAGCCTCTTAACAATTTGTTCTGAAGATTTAGTTGCTGAGAACTGCCTCTGATAATAACAGTGACTATCTCACTGAATCATTATAGCAATCATTCAATATACAGCATTGGCCATGTAGTGATGCAAATCTTTTGATATTGATTAATGCCAGCAGAAAGGAAAAAAAAAAGCCAACTCCTGCTCTCAGAGAAAAATCTCCCCAGCACTAAAGGTATACATTAGTCCATAGCCTGCAAACACTTTCCCAATGGAGAACTCAGAGACACTAAAAAAAATTACTGGTTCAAACTTACCTTCAGTTTCCAGCCACCCTCCCAGAAGACAAATTTTGATCTGTTTCTGGAGGAGACCAATTTATAGCTCCTGTGGACCAATGGCTGCGATGGGAATGCTTTGCCTCATACTGGGAGTTTGCCATTTCCTGTTCTCCCTTGTGCAGAAGGATGTGACACACTGGAAAGTGACCTGTGGGACAGTGAGCACACATCATGCTCAGGAAACGATCCCTGCGAATGAACATTGTGTGTTCACTTTTCCTGAAGTGTAGGGTGGAAAAAAAGTTTAAAAATCGCAGCCTATTCCTGGCTCTGAGCTAGTGCAGACATTCCCTGCAGGGAACAGTTGCCTTTCCTTTCCCTGAAATAGAAACTGACTTTACTCTGTGCTGGAGCTGCCAATTGTTTGATGACTTAAGTTTCCCTCCACTACACATCTAGAGCCAGGGGAGCTATCAGCCAGCCAACTACTCCATTCAAGGCCAGTGTACTTTTAAAATCCCAGCTCTTTGGGAAAATCCATAAAAGGGAAGCAGCCCCACAGCAAGATCTCTGCTCTGAATTCCCATCCCTTCTCCTTCCCAGTACATAAAAACATGCTGCAAAAGGAGTGCTCTACCTGTGGTTCTACTCTGTTTCTTAACCATGGGCACCACAATGGTTGAGAAACAGCCCTCTTGTTTTCCTGAAGTGCCTGTCCAGCAATTGGTAATCAGAAAGAAAGGATCATTTGGATCCCCTAGAACAGGGGGATCCTGCCTGCTGTTACCTGGCGGCTGTGCCAGACAGATGTGGCCAGAGGGAAGAAGTGATGAAGGTGTTGGGGAGGAACAGCCTAAGTGCCACTCCTGATGCTGCCTTCCATGCTGAACCAGGGCCAGTTTTAGTCAAAGATGCTTTTGATGGGGTCAGGAAAAATAACTTTTTTGATGGCACTCAGTGGTAGTCCAAAGTGATGTGTGTCTTTATTGACACGGGGCCTGTGGTCCTGGGGACCCTTCTTTTGAGCAGCTGTGCTCGAAGATGGGCCATCTAGTTTCTTGTTCGGTGGATTCTTGCTCTTCAGGATTATTTGTTGACAGGGAAGCTCTGATTTTGCCCCTGACCTACCTAATCTGAAAGCTATCTAGCTGTAACTGCATGGTGAGGCTTTCCTGTTGATTTTGTGGGATGTGTAGCCACATGATTGCTGGAGCTGACCTTAAAAAGGGCTGAGGCTGAGAAGCAGCAGGCAGGGAGTGAGAAGTCCAGGATTATTCATTTCAACAGCAACTTAGTTTTCAATTATGTTAAAATAGGTGCAAAATAGTATGTCAAATGTTTTTTCAGGGGTGGACCTACAGGGGATGAAACGTGAATGAAATAATGAATAGCATGGAAGAGTTATTTCAACCTGTCACAGACATGAAAAGAGAAAACACTATTTTAAAGATGTCTGAATATGCAGTTCTGGTCTGTTACAATCTGTACATACTGCATGTTAACAGGAAGGTGAGCTTTGACACTGAAGGAAACTGTGCTTTAGCCCTTCCCTTTGTTTTAGCAAACGTATGCTTGAACTGGAGCCCATCTGCCTTGGCAAGGGTTTGCAGTTGATGGAGAGTTCTTTTCTCACATTCCCAAATAGACTAGGGCACTTTTTTTTCGTGTGACTGCATCTGTGTTAGGATTTGCGCCTGCAGATATGTCCTTGTTAGGCCAGCGAGTTTTGGTAAAAGTGAAATAACAAAGAAAAGGAAAAAAAGGGTCTGGATGACAGCATAGTTTTGGATGCTTTCCTTCCTTTCCCAGTTCTCTTCTTTCAATATACTCAGCTGCAAAACATTGTCAGAAATTCCTGCAATGCTCAGTCTGTGGGCAAGGACCTGATGAGGGTGCAGAAGAAACAACTCATTTTCCTTAGACTATTCAGACTCACTATTAGACTCACGGACTTTCATGCCCACTGAAAGATCTGCACTTCACTCAAGGTCTGATGTTGGTCTTGGCTGAGGATGGTTTCTCACAGGAATCATCCCTGGGCCCTTCCACCCTTTAAAGAGAGTGTTTCCCCATAATCCACCCCTATAATAAGGTGCATACCCAGAAAGGATGGACTTCACACGAGGAGCTACAGATGTCAATGTGATTTTAGAGAAGAGATGTGTGTTTTAAAAAGAAGCACTATTTCCTAGGAAGTGGCCCTACCACAACATTCTGCTCTCTGCTCCTGTCCCTGCTGACACTCACAAACATCCCTCTGGTGAGACCGCTGGTCTTTACCACTGGTAATTAGAAAGAGCACCTCCAGCAAAGGTGAGCAGGTGGGAATCAGAGCTGGTTGGGAGAAAAGTGTCTTCTCTCAGCACCTGCCAAGGACTGAAAGGCTTCTAGTGCCATTGCTGCACTTGCCCAGATGTAAGTACAACTGCTGGGTCACTAGGTAGGTTCCAGGAACCTGCTTGGAGTGAATCTTGGCTTCTCAGGGATCTCCAGATGTGTGGAGTAGGTCAGACCTTCTCTGGGTGGTTCTGCAAGCTGGTGGGGCCTGACCACGCTGCCTGCTGAGCACTGCTGCCTCTCTGCTGGTGACCTGCAAAGTGCTTGGGCTTGATGGGGGAAGGGGCACAGCAGGTGTTTCACAATGACCCTGGCCAAAAACTGCGCCTCTGCTCCACCCTTTCCCATCTGGCCGCATCCTCTTGAAATGCCTGAGGGCACTCTGTGGGAGCAGGTGACCAGAAAAGGGAAGGAAGGATGTTTTATTGCCTCAGCTCTCTTCCTTTCAGGGGATTTTGGCAGAAAGGACTGGCTTTTTGCTCCTGGTCTCTCCAGCAGACGGGATATAGGGCAGAAATGTCTGGTCTGAAGCTGTTTGCCGCTACTGTGATGTAACATTTGAATGCAAATGTGTAACATTTGAAGCTGGAGTTTCAAATAAACACTTCCTTTACTAACATTATTTTGATCAAATAACTGAGAAAATTTGAGTAACTTTACACTTATATGCCATCTTTCTAACAGATTTCTGCCATGCTCGGTACTTTCAACCTTAACTACTGTACCCTGGAGCTAAAAGCTCTCTTTTTTTCTTTTATTTTCTTTTTCAATTGTATCAAAGGCAAATCTTAACTTTTCACAGCAAGATATTAATTCAGAATCAGCAGAAACTAGAATAGACCAAAACTAAAACAAAGAAAGCAAACTGGAAAAAAGGGCTGTGTCAGCTTTTTGTAACCTTACCAGCAGATCCAAATGAATTTTTTGAAAGCATTCCAGAATGTGACAGGCTGCTCTGGCTCTGGTCACTGGTGTACGTGGGTCCTCAGCTGGGTTTGAAGAAAGCTGCAAAGAGCAGAGCAGGGTGGGGGAAACAGGAAAGCCTGTGGGATGAGAACACCCCATGTTAGTTCCATTTAAGCAGAAAATTAGCCAAGCACACTGACTGTGCCTGCTTTGTGAGCAAGCATTCATGTAACAAAAACACCATCCTAAACCACCTCGTCAAAACACCGTTAGCACCGCTGGCAGAGATCAAGCATTTATTTGGATGTGGAGAATGAATTCCTGCAATGCATTTAGAGAGAGCAGCTCATCTGCCATTTGCCAGCTTTGGTTCCACGTTCAGTGCAAGGCTCTGGTGCACAGAGCAGCAGCTCCCCACGCTGAGGCACAGCTGACACCGGGGTTCAGCGCAGCCGCCCGCGGGCTCTGCTGACACCGGCGCTGCTGGGGCCTCTCCTCTGCTCGCCCTCCTAGCAGGGGCAGCAGCAGCACCACACCGCAGCAAGTGTGGCTGCCCATCCCCTGCAGGACTACAGAAAATAGAGAATTGTTGATGTATTTCCAGAGCTGCAAAGAAACCTTTTATGCTGGTAACAGGTAGAAATTAGGTAACCTGGTTTCTCGTGTCTCTTTTCCAATGGACTTCTTGATGGCTGAGTTCACAAGGCAACATTTCTCTTGAAAGAAGGGAGTCTGGATTCTTCTCACCTACAAAATCTACTTATTTTTGTGAAACTTGCAAGAAGTCAGTGTCTTTGAAATCTCGACTGCTTTGTCAAATTCTGGTTGAGATTGCCTAGGAGCCTCAAAAGCTACTGTGTTACATTGACTAACCCCCCCATCTGGCACAACAGAAACCTGACGGAGACACAGAGCCCTAAAGAAGTCCAGGAAAAGTTAAAAACTGTTACCTTGAACTTCAGCTAGAGATGCAGGTCGCCTCATTTCAGCCCTCTTTAGAGGTTCTCACGCAGTCAGTTTATTCACACTCTGAAGCTCCCTCTAGAGCCAGGAGAAGAAAAGTCATCCCCAAAAGCTCCTTCAGTCCATCTCTTCCAAGCACCTGCTCTATAATATGTGACAAATTACAGACAGTAATTCTTTATCCCCCTCCTGCCTCATTCGATGTCCCACAGGTTTGCTAGGTTTATGTTCCAATTTCAGACACGGCTCTGGGCCAGAGAGGGTCCCTTAAACCAGCCCTTGCTGTCCTGCAGTGAGCAGGAGATGCTGTTGTGGAAAACTGCGTGTGGCAGTGGTGCATCTCTGCCTGTCCCCCTCATGGGTTTTTCAGGTACCTTTTGACCCTGCTGACACCAGCAAGACTTGGGGACACTTCTGAATGACAGAACACTTGCATGAGAGGGATGGATCTCCTCTAGATCCAAAGAGAAATGGGCATCTGGCTATGAGCATGCAGTGTGGCCTTCTGTACCTCCCAAATATTTGTCATGCAGGTACCATTGCTTGCATCCAAACTTAACTCAGTATTCAGCAGGAGATATATGGCTGTTGGGATGGCCTTTATGTCCATCATGAACCAAATCTCTGTATCTGACAAACCTGCTTTGAAAAGTGTTTGTGGACTCTGCCTTTAAGGACAAATTCCATTCTTGATACCAAAATCAGATTTTGACTTATATCTCTTGTAGTATCCTAGGGCTCCCCTCTAGGCTGGGTATAACTTTATATTTGCAGCACATCAGACATCTAGTGATTGTTCAGATCAGATGACAACACTTTGTAGTGAGCTGGTATAGCTCTAGAAAAAAATGTTTTCACACTTGAAGCAGCTCTGCAGACTTGGAGAACTGGAACTGGGCAGAAAGAGTGAATATCTTCTCTTCCTGTCAGCCCTTCCTTGAACCTGGTGCAGTCAGGGAGCTGTATTGGATCTCAGAAAGCAAAAATGTTGCTGTACTTTGTGCCTCTTTACAGTGATGTCTGAAGATGAGCATCCTTCTCCCTTTAGCTTCAGCACACAGCAATCATTGCACCTGGAACTCTTCTTTCTTCAGCCATTCTGCAGGCAGGTCTTCCCACAGCCAGTGGTCATGAGGGAGCCTAGAGGACAGCAGCCTCTTTCCCTAAAATCTGCTCCTCAGTAGGAATCTTCTCCTCCATAGCATGGTGGATTGCAAGTAGGCATTGATAATCAGGCTGCCTACTTCTCACCACTTTTTATATTTCAGGAAACATATGGTGGCTGACGCATTTCCCGATGTAAACTCAAAAATCACATCAGTCTGGATCCAGGAGCTCTGATTATCTACATGGAGCTACAGACAATTCATTTCCTTGCTGTTCTGCAGCATTTTCAATGAATTCTGGTGGTTCCTGTTCTCACCTGATATGCAGGGAAACAGAGGCAGGGATGAAGCCAATGGTTTGCTCATTGCCTCCTGGGCAGAACAAACGGTGAATGGAGGTGCCCTTAGATGAATGTTTGCTCCTTACCCTCTGACCTGGCACAGCCTTTATAATACTGATCAGGTCATGATTTTAAATTCCCTTGTTCTGGGCCTTTGATGGTTGAGACTTTCCCATGTTTAAGATATATCATATTGCATTCTTCTCTTTATATTTCTTGGAAAAGAAAAGGTTTCTGTAAGCCAACAAGAATATTTCCCTTGTAAGGCTTCTGGAACAAAATGTCTTTTTTTTCTAGATTATTAATATGGAAGTGATTGGACAGCTGTCATAGCAATCCTCATTTGAGTAGATGTCAGCAATAAGGAAAGAATATTGCTTCATGAAGGTAGTTTTAAAAAAAACCTCAGAATCTGTTCATCAGTTCAAAACTGCCAGAAGAGTTAGTGGAAAAGGAACAAGAGACATGGATGTATTCAGGATCCCACAACTAAGCACTTTACATAACAGACCTTACATATGCTGAAAAATAAGGTGGCGGATCAGCCCACCAGAAGCATTCCTCCTCCTCTAGCTCCTCTCTGAATTTGCCTGCTTGCCCAAATTCATGCATTTCTCCTCTCTTCACAGGTGCAGTGATACCAGCAGCTATTTTTGCTCTTAGCTTAGGGTAGCATTTCAGCTGCTGGACATCTCTGCCAAATTGCTCCTTTCCTTTGCCAGCTCTGCATCCCAGGGTCCTCTAGAAAAGTGCTGGGAACATCATCTTCGATCCCTGACCTCCAGCAACACAGGGATGGGAGAGGGGGCAACCTCTTCTCCCTCTAGGGTACTTGTCCACCTCTTCTGAGCCATTATGAGCTTGTTTTTATGAGGTGGTAGCTCATCTTCCTGGCTTCTCTGCAGGAAGTGGAGGAGTTGCAGGTGGTCGCTCTCTGCCTGACCAGGGTGGGCACCAAAGGGGAGCCAGTGAACCACAAGAGCTGCAGTCAGCCAGAAGTTTAAGACCAGTTGCCTCAGAAGAAACAAAAAGTGCCCAAGTGATGTGAAGGTCGTGGTTCAGAGCAGGGTGGGAAAAGATGTGAGTCCCCACCAGGAGCTGGCAGGGAGACGTGCACATGGCCACCCAAACCAAAACTGTGGGTCAGGATTTTCTCCAGACAGCAGCTGAAAGGTGGAACAAACTGCTCTTCCTGCTGTCCCTTTTGGGTTTTGTGACTGCTGCATGGGATGGAAATGCTATTATTTTAGAAGGACGTTTTGGACACTGAAGCTGGCTGCTCTTGAGATGTTTCCTTGCGAGGTTGTTTCAGATGCAACTGACTGCTCTGGGCCCTACAAAAGGTGAGCTAAGCCATTCCCACATTTTTATGTGTTTGATGGCAAAAGAGTTGGGAATTACCAAACTGAGGTGCAGGAACTGTTGTTCCTGGCCGTCCTGAACCCAAACCTGGTGAGTACTTCCAGTGTCAATGATAAGTGCAAGTGGCAGTAGGGTTTTGTTATAACTGAAATCTGCTTCTGTCTCCACTAGGACTGAAATCAAACATCTGCATGCAACTTGGCCAAAAGTGCTCCCTGTTGTCTGGATCTAGAGCAGCTTTGAGAGCCTTTCACAGTCCCTGCTTCACCAAGGAGGGGACTGTCAGGCACCACCAGCCCTGCCATCCCTGCCCAGCATTTCCTGGGGCTCCCCCAACCCTGTTCTGGTCCCAGGGGGCCATTCCAGCCCCCCTGGAGCCATCAGCCCCTATTCCAGCAACACAGAAACAGGGCCACTCTCAAGTTCCCCACAGCCCTGCCTGGCCATGGTCCCACTGTCCCAGGGAGCATCCAATGCCTGGAGCTGGGGCTGAGCCCAGAGCCCCTCTCCAGGCTTGATCCTGATCCCACCTGCAGCTGACTTCTTGGCCTTGCTTCTGTGTGTGTATGGCAGGGAGCTGAGGTTTGTGGCAAATTAAAAGTTAAAATAAGCAGACAAATTCATTACATTTTGAACAGGTTTTGTTGGTTTTGTTTGTTTTGGGGTTTTTTTTGGTGTGGTTTTTTTTTGTTTGTTTTGTTTTTTTCTTTATGAAATTAGATTTATCATCTCTGAACCTTTTTTCTGCTGACAGTAAATGTTGAGGATTAACACCTACAGCCAGGCCTCAGTAGGAGAAGATTAGAAAATGTGAATCAAACTAAAATGGGAGGATCTGAGCAACCGTAGTTTTGAGAATTGTGAATGATGCTCAGTTCTCCTGTCTCCAAAACAGAGGTGGGCTTTACATGATTGGGAATGCAGTGCAGGTAGTTGTTCATATGGAAAAGTCATAAGGGAGGGGAGGAATAGGAGAAGGAGTTGGAGGAGAATTATCCCCAGTATGAGTACAAACAGCTGCACCCTGGGCCTTTGTAAGGTCCTTTTCCTAAGACTCTTAGTGTCATCTATGGTGGCCGCTTGGCTTTGTACCCTCGAGCCAAATATCACAAAAGGGACATGCAATGATTGAAAAGAACATGCAATCATTGGAAAGCTACCCTGATTTTGCAATTCTTTTACTTGGCTAGCAGGCACTGTGGTTTGGATTACTACATATTTTTGCAAGTTTATAGGCATTTGTTACTGGTTACAATAATCTATACCTTCCATGCTGTCTGTGAAGGGGTCTAAGGGGCTTTCAGATCTGATCTCATGCAGTGCAAGCTGGCTCACAGTGGTAGCACCTGCAAAAAAAAATAGTTCTGTAGGATTTGCTGGCAGGTTCTTGCTGCTCTAGCAGAGATCTCTGTCCATCCTGACAGTGCATGCAGACACCAACAGCCTGGAATGCCACTGAGATCCTTCTGTTCTTGATTTCACCTCTTCTAGGGTGAGGTAGCAAGGCTGGCTGTAACTGTGATGGTAAATGCACAAGAGGGAGGGACAATCTCTCACAGCAAGGATCCTTCCTAGCTGCTGTTTTTCATGTCTGCATTGCAGGGCAATATGTACTGCTACTGTATCTTAATTAAGTTCGACCATGACTGGAGTAATGATCTCTGGTGCACAACTTCAGGTTTTTGTCATGCTAATCACACAAGAAACAGCAGTTTTTGGGGGAGGAGGGTGAGCCATGAACCACAGTCTTTGTGTATTTTCTACTCTATGAGGTGATGCTGTATTCCTATCTCCTTGTAGGGCTTGATTATTCTCTTATACTTCTGCATCCTTCCCCTAGCAAAAATGACTTGCCTGCTTCTATATAAAATGGCCACGAGATTATATAATCTTTGTACAAATAAGGAATGGGAACATTGGAATAAAAACAGAAGAGGAAAATCAAATAAGTAGGAGCCCCTAAAACAATTACAAAATTTAGTCTCAAGTTGCTCAAGTTAACGTTTGATAGAGAATGGTGAAGAAAAAAGTGGAGTGAGATGAGGATTATCACAATGCGTGGCAGTGTTGCAGTGGCACACACTGAGAAGCTTTTCCTCTGGAGATGGTTGGTGTTGTCCTTGGCACCACCATACAGGATTTAGGCATACAGCTGTGTGCCAGCTGTGCATGTCAAGGAAAACAGTCTTGGGAATATTACATTACAGGCTGGAGGGAAGTGTGCTATTGTGATGCATTATTACTCTTATAAAATAAGATTTGCGGACAATGGGGGAGGTTGAAAGGCTTCTGTCCCAACACAAGTATTGGCATTGGTGATTGCAGAGTTGGTGAGCACAAAAACCTGCTTAGACCCTGTGACACATTTAGTTTTTAAAGGACATCCAGGATTCTGCCAGACCTAGATGGGACAGAACAGACACACATAGTCATCCACCTACCTGATTGCAGGAAACTTTAGGGGACATCAACAATTTCACTGTTCAATTCTTTATGCTCCCCTACTACTACGTGGAGTAAATACAGTCAAGTTCTCTTGGCTTTGTAAAATTTCCAGTGAACCTTACTCTATAAGCCATCCCACTTCCAACATGGTTTGAAAGCCCACATCCAGATTTGCTGAATTTTCTGTCTTATTGGCACTCTCTGCCTGATCATAACATCATAATTCCTCAGCTAGGGGACCTCGATGGCAAGGAGAAGTTAGAAAGAAAACATAAATGCAAGAAAAATGTGTTTGTTTTCCTAAAGTCTTTTTTACCATAATTATGCAAGAAAACATCAAAGTGCCAATATGATGGTTTTTTTGAATCAGACTTTGTGAATTAACTGAAGATGAAGAGCCTTCCAAAATCTTGAACAGGTTCATTTTACTGTTCTTTGGTGGAATTAAATAGAGAAGTGGGGTGGTATTTTTCCACTCACAGATTTTTCATCTTGTTGAAAAAGAAAAAGGGACGTCGACAATAACTGGTCAGCATCATACCTAAACTATTCAAGTGCATTTTGTTTACGTGAGGTATAAATAAATGCAGCAATCTGACCCTGCTAAACTATCAGTGGCCATTAAATTTCAAGGTAAATGAATTAGGAACTCCTGACAGAGACACAAAACTGTACCCAAAGCTGTAGCTGGTAAGAATGTATACATGCTAATGGGGTAGTCACCACAATGTGCATAAAGAGCTTTGCCTCACTTTGTGCTGCAGCCAAAGCTTTTCTGTACAGAAACTACTGTGACATGATCTGTAACACAGAAAAAGGGCAGTGAACAAAAATTGGGGTTTTTCTTTCCAGCTTCAGATCATAATATGAATAGAATGGTGCTCTGACATCTCTTGTGGACTCAAGATCTGTCCATTTCTTTTTCCATGTTAATGAATCACATGAACCAATTTTACAGATTTAGCACTGTGTGCTTCATTTAGAGTGTGATGTGTTTCTGTGCACCAGAGACTTACATGAAGCTCTGAGGTCTAACACAAAGTTTTTAATCTTTGGTGTTCAGCTCCCAAATTATTCCACTGATATTGCAGAGCCTTTTGCTACCTTAACAATAGGAAAGTGTTTTAAAGAGGGGGATAAAGTATATGCTGTCTCATACTTCATGGAAAGAAGTGTGAAACGTCTGGAAACTTTGGAAGTAAAAGAAAAAAAATATACCTGAGTGTTTCACAGTAGCCAGAGGTATAAACCTCATTAGGAGAAGCAGCAGCACAGCTTTGTGCCACCTCACTCTCTTTGAAAACCTTTTATTTTAAAGAGTGAGACTCTAACTGTGTGCTTTCTTATCTAAGGTGAAAAGGACCCTCAGAAGATTAATACTGAGTTTCTCACTCACGTTAACTTTAAGGAAGAAGTTCTAATTTACGAAGAAAAACAAAACTTTCGCGATCTCGAGGTCCATTTGCTAGCCGGACTCGGGGTTCCTTATCCCCTCGCTACTCAAATCCAACTCTTTTCGCGACAAGGCATCAAGAGGCGAAAAACAGCCGCTCCCACGGCCTCACAGATGTAGAAAAAGGACGATTTCGTGACAGATAAAACAGAAAAAAACCCATTCTATTTCACCGGAGGAAGCACTAGACGGAGGGCGGGGCACCGGGTGGCGGCGGTGCGGGGGCCCAACCGCGCCCGCCGCGCCGCGATAACCGGAGGGCGCCCGGGGCCGCCCCTGCCCGGTGCTCGCGGTTACCGCAACGGCCGGGACCGCCCCGGCCCCGCCGCCAAGAAGCCGAAGAAGGCGGCGAGCGGCTCCAAAGCCCGCAAGCCCGCGGGGCCCAGCGTCACCGAGCTGATCACCAAGGCCGTGTCCGCCTCCAAGGAGCGCAAGGGGCTCTCACTCGCCGCGCTCAAGAAGGCGCTGGCCGCCGGCGGCTACGATGTGGAGAAGAACAACAGCCGCATCAAGCTGGGGCTCAAGAGCCTCGTCAGCAAGGGCACCCTGGTGCAGACCAAGGGCACCGGCGCCTCCGGCTCCTTCCGCCTCAACAAGAAGCCCGGAGAAGCAAAAAAAAAAGGCTCCTAAGGAGAAAAAAAACTACAGTAATCAAGCCCAAGAAGCCGGCGGCCAAGAAGCCCGCCAGCGCCGCCGAGAAGGCAGTGACAGCAAAGAACAGCCCCAAGAAAGATAAGCCTGCAGCCAAGAAGGCAGCCAAGAGTCCCAAGGTGACGGAGGCTGTTAGGCCTAAGAAAGCGGTGGCAGCAGGGAAGAGCCCGGCTAAGGCGAAGGCGGTGAAGCCCAAAGCAGCCGAGCCGGAAGCGACGAAGGCAAAAAGGCAGCACACAAGAAGAAGCAAGCCCCACAAGGAAATAGTCTTGCTTTGCATTTAAACCCAAAGCCTCTTTTCAGAGCCACGAACATTCGGGCTGAAATGCTGTGGCTGCCGCCGTTTTTGGGGAGGAGTGTGGGGAAACAGCAGTCTGCGAGTGAATGCGATGTTTACTCCGGAACAGCTCGAGGGGGACTTGAATTGGTAGGGGGAGGGTAGTAGCGCCTTGGTAGCTTTTAAAATACCCATAAAGCGCAGGGATTGGTTGCGGAAGGGCTGAGCTGCTTCCTGGGACTGGTGGCAGCCCCGCCTCAGAGCGGGGCTAGTGCTGTGTGCACGGAACAGCGTCCGGCACTGACAGTTACAACGTCTGAGAAAAGCATTTCAAAACCTTCCGCGGGCTTTCACCGCCGTAATGACATTCAAGCTCTTTCTCTGAATTTGTAGGTGGCTCTTAAAAGAGCCTTTGGGTTTCTCTAGGTTGAATTTCGCAGCGTGTGGTTTTCGGCGCTCACTTGGCTTTAGCCTTGTGGCTGTCGGTCTTCTTGGGCAGCAGCACGGCCTGGATGTTGGGCAGCACGCCGCCCTGCGCGATCGTCACCTTGCCCAGCAGCTTGTTGAGCTCCTCGTCGTTGCGGATGGCGAGCTGCAGGTGGCGGGGGATGATGCGCGTCTTCTTGTTGTCGCGGGCCGCGTTGCCCGCCAGCTCCAGGATCTCGGCCGTCAGGTACTCCAGCACGGCCGCCAGGTACACCGGCGCGCCGGCGCCCACGCGCTCCGCGTAGTTGCCCTTGCGCAGCAGCCGGTGCACGCGGCCCACGGGGAACTGCAGCCCGGCCCGCGACGAGCGCGACTTGGCCTTGGCGCGCGCCTTGCCGCCCTGCTTCCCGCGCCCGGACATGGTTACAGCTAAACAGCCGAAGTCAAACACCGAATGCAATTATTCCAACGGTCGAGCTCGGCCTTATATACCTCTTCAGCGGAAGGCTCGACTTCCGATTGGCTAAGTCAGGGTTGTGCCTAAAACAGCCAATAGGAACGCGGATCCAGATTTGACCAATGGCGATGAAGGGCGGAGCGCTATCGCTGCAAAAGCTTGCCCCAGCCAATAACAGCTTCGCCTACGGGAATCCCTAATTTGCATAACCGCTCTATAAAACTGGGCGCTCAGCTGCGCACTCTGTTCTCTGCTCGACCGTTTGTTGGTGCGGCTGTGCTGAGAGGATTCGCTGCCATGCCAGAGCCGGCCAAGTCCGCCCCTGCGCCCAAGAAGGGCTCTAAGAAAGCTGTCACCAAGACGCAGAAAAAGGGTGACAAAAAACGGCGCAAGAGTCGCAAGGAGAGCTACTCCATCTACGTGTACAAGGTGCTGAAGCAGGTACACCCCGACACGGGCATCTCGTCCAAGGCCATGGGCATCATGAACTCCTTCGTCAACGACATCTTCGAGCGCATCGCGGGCGAGGCGTCGCGCCTGGCGCACTACAACAAGCGCTCCACCATCACGTCGCGGGAGATCCAGACGGCCGTGCGCCTGCTGCTGCCCGGCGAGCTGGCCAAGCACGCCGTGTCCGAGGGCACCAAGGCTGTCACCAAGTACACCAGCTCCAAGTAGACGGTTTCTGCGTTCTTTGTTCGATAATTTAAACCCAAAGGCTCTTTTAAGAGCCACCCACCTTCTCAGTAAAAGAGCTGATCCTGTTGCCAGTTTCTATCTGGTTTTGGTTTTTTGGTTTTTTTCGCGGTGGCGGCCTGTGGGGGAAATGTGCATTTACGGTGAAAAAATATCTTAAAAGGAAGGCAGAATTTACAGCGTTTGCTGTAAACTTAAACAACGTTCTGCATCTAAATTCAACGAGCCCAAGGACGTTCATAATTCCCTTTACAAGCTCACTCAGCCCGTTTTGGTTTATGTACGAGGTAGGGGAGGCGGATTAGAAAAATGCGGTGGTCTCTCAAAACAGCAGAAGCACGTACCTGACGGCTGGCGCATGGTAATGGCTGACGTACATTAACGAAACACTGAATCGGGAGCATTGACAGCAGACGTGCTTACAGACCACCCGGTGCTCTTGCGCCTTGTTCTTTTGATTTAGAAAACAGACACCGAGGTGGATACCCACTCCCCCGCCCCACATTGTGCATTGTCGCGGGTGACCAGGGGAAGGAAAGCAGAACGTGTTCTCGCCCCGACCAGCACAGGCTGGTCCCCGCGCAGGTAGACCCGAGCACAGGCTCCTCGGAGTAGCTTTTTCCCGGCTTTCGGGCGCCCCTCTCTCTCCCCGCCGTTTCCCCGTGCCCCATACACTCCGCCGCCGAGCGCGGACGGGGCTGCGGGCGGCCGGGCAGAGCCGGGGCCGCGCCGCTGCCGCGCTCGGTCCGACCTGAGTGAGGACTGCGCGGAGCCTCCCCGCGGGCGGGCCCGGCCGCCTCCCGCCCCTCCCGCCCCGGCGCTGATTGGTGCCGCTCGCGGCTGGCGGCCCGAGCGCGCGCTGCCCCGGGGCGCGCTCCCCGCACGGGACGCGGCGCTTCCAGCGGGCCGGGCCAGCGGCCGGGAGAGCTCGGCGGGGCCAGGCGAGGCGGCTGCCGCCTGAGCCTTTGTGCCGCGGCCCTGAACCGAAGGCGGCTGCTGAGCGGGAAGGAACCGCGAGCCTTCGGGGAAGGAGGCGGGCGCCGGCGGCAGCTTTAGCCAGGGGTCCCGAGGCCGGGAACGGAGCGGCTTTGGTAAAATCAGAGCGAGTCCGCACTGCCCCGCTCTCGGGCGCTGCCGCCGCCCCCGCTGTGCCCCGCGAGCCCCCACTGGAAGGGGGCGGAGGCGGGGCGGGGGCGGGGCCCGGGCGCGTATCCCGCCCCGGAGGCGGGGCTTTTCCCGGGCTCGCGACAAGCGCCCAATGGCAGCCGGCCGCTGTCGCGCGGGCCGCCAATGGGAGCGGCCAGCGCTGTATAAATAGCGGCGGCGCGGAGCCGAGGGCGCTGTGCAGAGCTTGAGTGCGGAGCGGTGTGAGTGGGTGTTGGGCCATGGCGCGCACGAAGCAGACGGCGCGGAAATCGACGGGCGGCAAGGCGCCCCGCAAGCAGCTGGCCACCAAGGCTGCCCGCAAGAGCGCGCCGGCCACGGGCGGCGTCAAGAAGCCGCACCGCTACCGGCCCGGCACGGTGGCGCTGCGCGAGATCCGGCGCTACCAGAAGTCCACGGAGCTGCTGATCCGCAAGCTGCCCTTCCAGCGCCTGGTGCGCGAGATCGCGCAGGATTTCAAGACCGACCTGCGCTTCCAGAGCTCGGCCGTCATGGCGCTGCAGGAGGCCAGCGAGGCCTACCTGGTGGGGCTCTTCGAGGACACCAACCTGTGCGCCATCCACGCCAAGCGCGTCACCATCATGCCCAAGGACATCCAGCTGGCCCGCCGCATCCGCGGCGAGCGCGCCTGAGCTCCCTGCCGCAGCCCTTGCCGGCCGCGCAGTGAGGCAACCCACGCAGACCCAAAGGCTCTTTTAAGAGCCGCCACATGCGCAATTAAAAGAGCTGTAATGCTGGTTATCACCCGTTTCATTGGGCGTGGGGCACGGGGAAAAAAACTACGTTAAATGGTGGGTAAAATAGTTCACTTCCGCCATTACTCTATTTTACCAGCTGCAGCATTTTCTCCCCCCAACTCAGTAAACCGTACGTGTTTATTTTACCAGCTGCAGCATTTTCTCCCCCCAACTCAGCAAACCGTACGTGTTTCGCAACAGCGCCACAGCTCTTTTAATTGCGCATGTAGTGGCTCTTAAAAGAGCCTTTGGGTCTGCGTGGGTTGCCTCACTGCCCGGCCGGCAAGGGCTGCGGCAGGGAGCTCAGGCGCGCTCGCCGCGGATGCGGCGGGCCAGCTGGATGTCCTTGGGCATGATGGTGACGCGCTTGGCGTGGATGGCGCACAGGTTGGTGTCCTCGAAGAGCCCCACCAGGTAGGCCTCGCTGGCCTCCTGCAGCGCCATGACGGCCGAGCTCTGGAAGCGCAGGTCGGTCTTGAAATCCTGCGCGATCTCGCGCACCAGGCGCTGGAAGGGCAGCTTGCGGATCAGCAGCTCCGTGGACTTCTGGTAGCGCCGGATCTCGCGCAGCGCCACCGTGCCGGGCCGGTAGCGGTGCGGCTTCTTGACGCCGCCCGTGGCCGGCGCGCTCTTGCGGGCAGCCTTGGTGGCCAGCTGCTTGCGGGGCGCCTTGCCGCCCGTCGATTTCCGCGCCGTCTGCTTCGTGCGCGCCATGGCCCAACACCCACTCACACCGCTCCGCACTCAAGCTCTGCACAGCGCCCTCGGCTCCGCGCCGCCGCTATTTATACAGCGCTGGCCGCTCCCATTGGCGGCCCGCGCGACAGCGGCCGGCTGCCATTGGGCGCTTGTCGCGAGCCCGGGAAAAGCCCCGCCTCCGGGGCGGGATACGCGCCCGGGCCCCGCCCCCGCCCCGCCTCCGCCCCCTTCCAGTGGGGGCTCGCGGGGCACAGCGGGGGCGGCGGCAGCGCCCGAGAGCGGGGCAGTGCGGACTCGCTCTGATTTTACCAAAGCCGCTCCGTTCCCGGCCTCGGGACCCCTGGCTAAAGCTGCCGCCGGCGCCCGCCTCCTTCCCCGAAGGCTCGCGGTTCCTTCCCGCTCAGCAGCCGCCTTCGGTTCAGGGCCGCGGCACAAAGGCTCAGGCGGCAGCCGCCTCGCCTGGCCCCGCCGAGCTCTCCCGGCCGCTGGCCCGGCCCGCTGGAAGCGCCGCGTCCCGTGCGGGGAGCGCGCCCCGGGGCAGCGCGCGCTCGGGCCGCCAGCCGCGAGCGGCACCAATCAGCGCCGGGGCGGGAGGGGCGGGAGGCGGCCGGGCCCGCCCGCGGGGAGGCTCCGCGCAGTCCTCACTCAGGTCGGACCGAGCGCGGCAGCGGCGCGGCCCCGGCTCTGCCCGGCCGCCCGCAGCCCCGTCCGCGCTCGGCAGCGGAGTGTATGGGGCACGGGGAAACGGCGGGGAGAGAGAGGGGCGCCCGAAAGCCGGGAAAAAGCCACACTGGGGAGCCTCTGCTAGGTGGTAGTGCCTGTGCAGGACTTTGGGGTAGTGCACTTTGGGTACGAAAACCCTTACTGATGGGAGGGAAGGAGGGAGGGCATTCACCTCGGAGCCTTTTGCTCAAAACCGAACTAGCTGAAAAACAAGGGCAGAGGGTCGTCTGCAACAGCCTGTGCTTTAAACGCTCCCTATTCGCACTGTCATCTATTCGCGTAGCTCAAGAGAGAAGCACCTCGGACTAGCAGTCAGGAATAGATTTGTTTCGGCAGTTTTGGGACCACCGACTGCACTCGTTTGTCTAACCCGCCACCCCCAAACTGTGCATGTACCTAAAGCAGGCTCACAGGGAATTATGAACGTTCCCTTCTCTGTTGAAGCAGATGTAAAGCACATCCTTTTACCTCAAACAATGCACTTTCCTTACAATTTACAATTTACAATGCTTTCACACCGTCATCTCCGTTTTCCCGAAAAAAACCCAAACGGGACAGGAAAGTACAGATAGCATCAGCTCTTTTATTGAAATGATGGTCCAGGAGGTCTGGTACAGAGGCAGCTTACTTGGATCTGGTGTATTTGGCAAGAGCCTGGGTGTCCTCGGAGGCGGCTGCTGTTTTCCCCTGCCAGCTGCATGCTCCGTTCGGGTGCGGGGCGGTTTATGAGACGGGGTTGCCGAGCACTGTGACTTCTCGTGGGCTGCAGAGAGATGCGGCCGCCCCAGATCCATGTCCAGGGATATTCCTGTTTCCTGGCTATCAAAATGCAGCGTTATTCGCGGGGACACTGCGGGCGCCGAGGAACGCGTGTGTGTCGGGGAAGAGCAAAGCGGAGTGTTTGCTGTTTGGAGCGCAGAGCTACGCGTGTGTCACCGGGAGAGGAGACATCCGCGCCCCGCCGGGCGCTGACTGAGGTGTGTGTCAGCCGCTGCAGAGTGATGCGTGTGTCGGCTGGCGCGGAGCAATGGGCTCATAGGGAAGCAGCAGAGTGCCGAGTCCGCTCGTCGGGGATCAGAATGAGCCCTCCGTCGGGGAGGACCGAAACGATGCGCTAGCAGCTCTGAACAATATTTGACAGCTGGTGCAGAAGTATCTGTGTGTTTGCTGGGCTCAGGAGGTGCCGTAGGTCGTAGGGAGCAGGGCGATGTATGTGTCGGGGATGCGGAGGGCTTTGAGTGTCGGGACGTAAGGCTAACGTGGATTGAGGGCGCTGAGCGATGTGGTTTTGGCAGCGGGTGAGGAGTGTGCGGCGCAGGGCGACTCAGAGATACAGGACTGTCGTGCCCTGCGTGCATCGTCGGGCGCAGAGATTTGTTTGTAAAACAGTGCAGAGCGACGGGCTTTCCTCCGGGAACGAGGCGATATGTGTGTAAATCGGCGGGCAGCGATGTGTGTGTGCGGGAGGAGCGGGACGATGCCCGTGTCATACTTAGGGAGGAGAGCGGTGCGTGTTTCGGGAGGCGCAGAGCGACCTACCGTACGCTGGGCAATGTGTGCACCGGCGGCGGGAAGCGACCTGTGTGTCCGGGGTGCACGGCGATGCTGCGCTGGGGAACGTCAATCTAATTTGTTTTTCGGGGTGCGCTGTCTTTTTCGGGATCATAGAGCTAGGTGTATGTTAGACACACCCTGTGTGTATGTTTGCACATCGTTTGATGGCAAACATATTATGGAACGTTTAGAAAGTGAGGGATGTATAAGCTGAACAAAGCAGAATACTGAAGCACAGCAATGGGCTCAGGAGAGAAGAGGTCATAATTTACCAGTTTAATTCCGTGTTTCTTCGGTCGAACTTGCACAAGCTGCGACAGCGCAGCGAGAGTTGAAAACCTTCCGCTTTCCCTTGTTCCCGTTTGCCGAGCACGGCGCTGCCCTCCTTGCCCGAAGCTCACTCGGCGGTGGGACCCAGCCCCGCTCAGCCAGGGGAAGAGGAGCTGGTCACGGAGGTGCCCACCGCGATCAGGAGCTCTTTGGCAGCGCTCTGCCGAAAGCCGCCACTCGCTCCGCTCGGCCGCGGCGCCGCGTCCCGCCCTGCTCTGCCCCCGCTCCCGGCTTCTCTCCGCGCCCGGCTTTGCCACTGACTTGTCAATTACACACACGTTCCCTTGGCGAATTTGTATGTGCCTCATGTGCCTATTGCTTTTTAGAAGCATTGGTTTTAAGGCGGCTAATTATTTTCTGTTTCTTGAATCTCTGCAGGCAACCCTTGAATTGTCATACTTATTGACCCAAAATTAGCACTTAATGGGCTTCCGAGGTCTGTGCGGAAACAGGGGAGTTGTACAGTCCCACAGCTGTGCTCGTGTTCCGGAGCAGCTCCTTTCCCCAGCCGCTGCACCCTGGTTAGCCCGTCCTGTCCGGGTGGGACCGCCGCGGGGCTGACAGCAAACCTGACCTTGCTTTTCTTCTTGGTACTAACTCTATCTGGATGTTGAGTGAAAAGTGATTGTACGTGGAACTTTTCTGAGTGTGAGAACTGCTGAAATAAATGTCGTGTCCTGTCTTGCGTGGAAGTATTGGACTCCTCCTCAGATCCTGCCCGCCTCTCCATTTGTCGCTGCCGAAATCTGTGGCATACAATAGATACGGGAAATAGCGACAAATACAGAAGGGGAATACGTTTAGGGGAACCTGTGATGGTCAGGCTCAGGGCCGAATCGCAGCAGGACCCTGACTGTCAATCTGCTTGCTTATCACCTGCCTTCACCATCTACATTTCTCCATGCTGGTCCGGCACACTCCGTCTCCTCTCCGCGGCGGCTGTAGCCGCAGCTCCGGGTCCCGTGCACCCACACGGCCGTGGGAAGGAGGGAGGGAGGGAGGGAACCTCCGGCACAGCCCGGAGGGAAGGGACGGCGCGGAGTCCTTCGTGTCCTCCCTCCCTGAGGCACGGAGGAGTCTGCGCAGGCAGCGCCGCGGCATCCAGGCACTGTTCTTTCAGCATTCCAAAGCCTCCTCCCAGCCCTCACAAGGGGCAGACTGTCGCCTAGGATCACGCTCCATCCCATCCCCTTCTGCCAGTGCCGCACCTGCTCACAGATTTGGCCGTGAAGCCACACTTCGCCTAATCGACACATCAGCTATCACTATTTGATCTTCTGTGTTATCCCGTAGCTTTCCAGGAACGGCTTCATACAGTTTCTTAAGGTGAAAATATCTTGGCAAGGGATGGGGGAAAATTCCTCTTCTCAGTGATGGTACAAAGTGCTTTCTCTTCTCAAAACTATGGCAACCATCACTGACATAAACAAATATTTTACCAAACAGCTTAACACTCAAAAAGTCTCACGGTCCCAGGGTTTTTGGTTGGTTTTTGTTTTTGTTGTTGTTTTTATGAGATGAAGAGAATCTAAACCCTTGATGGATTTTTGCAGAAGGGTCATGTCTCTGCCACTGATTGCCTCTTACAGTCTTCTCCCTATTAGGTACTGATAGATATGATATTTTGCATGGGGAAAAATGCTAGGTACCATCGAAAAAGATAGTGAGTAACAGCTGGGATCACCACCAGAAAGCGTGGTTAAAAACAAAAGCAAAAATCCAAAAGCCACCACTAACAAAAAACCCCTCAACACACAAATACCCACAAACAACAAAAAAAAACTACAAACAAACAACCCCCCCACCAAAAAAACCCCAACAAACAAGCAACTTTTCCCCCCCCCAAAAAAAAACCAACCCAGAAACAAACAAAGCCTCACCACCACAACAATAAAAAACCACACCCTAAAAAAACAATTCAGAATTGACCCAAGCAGTACAAATCAGTTTTTCTTTGGGAGTTGCTTATCAAACTGCATCTGTAAGGAACAAAACCATAAGAGCCCCCACAGTTAGTCTGATGTTTTTCTAGAAAAATGTCCATGAAGAGCTGTGGATGAGTAAGCTGAACTCATTGCTCAGGGTGGATGTATCCACATGATATCAAGGAACCGGGAAGGCAAAGACAAAGTGAAACATTTGCACATTTCAGACAGGGATTTTAACACCCTTTTTTTTTCTTGTAAAATGCTTTCTTTCCCGCAGAAACAGCCCACAGAAATTTTTGACCAGTCTGTTCCTCTCCTAACTTTTTCTGTGCTTTCAGATTTATGGAACTACTGATTCCCTGAACACAGAATGACATTTGGAAGGGAAGTTGGTCCCCATTTCAGTTCCACATGATGGAAAATCTGACCCTGGGCCAGAAGTGCAGAGCAAAAGTGCTTTATTCATGACAGTAACAGTGTACAGGCAGATTCCATTGCAGTTCTGCTTGCACTTCTGCATCCAAGAGGACTCTGTTCCCATAAGGAAAACATACTTCTTTTTGGTTGGACCTTCTTTCTCCCTTTTCCTTTGCCAGACTTGAAGGTAATTTGTAATTCAAGTTTGAGAAAACTTGAAACTCTGCACTACACCTGCTGGTTTCAACACCTTGACTTTGGGGCTGCATTCAGTCTCAGTTTTTACCTTCCACGTTGTGCCTGTGGGTCTCTGGCTCCCCTGGCTCCACTTTCCCAGCTCAACCTCACACCAACCCCACCCCAGCAGACTTGCTCCGTGACCCAGGATGTTGTGGCTGTGCCCAGTCACTGTCATAATCCCTGCCCCACTCACATTGTGCATTAAATAGGAAAAAGAATCATAATAAATCAGCTGATTGATTGATCTGAACTGATTCTTGAAGCTGTCCTTTAACTGAGCTCAGGAGTTATCAAAACCTTTGTGGTGTGGAATGATCAAGGAATTATTTTTCTCTTGCTTTAAACCAAAATAAAACTGTTGAAAAAATCTGAGTATTTTTGTAAGAAGGTAATTTTTAAAAAAAGCAAAACAAGCTGTATCTGTGTAATACCTAAATTTCCTGCCTAATGCCTACCAAAACTCTGTCCATGGATTTTTTTATTTTAAGAGATTGGTGTTCTATATGGGGCCTTTAAATCTCTATGGATACAAAAAAACTTTTGTCATGGGCAGGAGTCCTTTGCTGTAAACTGAACAGTATGTAATGATAAGTTCTTCCCTATTGAGACATGAAGTTTTCTTACTCATGTAACAATGTATTATGATTTAGAATATCATGATAAAACAGTTTTTAAATAAAAAAACATCATGCATGGACAAAAGATGTCTTTCAAATCACACAAAGTATGCATTGCATCAAGGGCAGGTTTGAGTTGCAGTGAGTAACTCTGTGATTTTTGTTATGGGGTATTTTTGTACCCTGCACAACATACATGAAGTATCCCTGCTCAGTAGCACAAGCATCAGGAAGGGCTTGAGAAAATACTGCAGTTACTGTGCAGATTTAGGCAGCCCCAGGTGAAAAACAAGGTAATGCTGGGCTTTGCAGCTACAGGCTTTGTGCATGACCTGATCGCCCTGTTTGAGGTATGCACAAATAGGCTGCACTCCTGCCTCCAGTGCATCTGTGAGATGGATGTCTCCATACTTCCTCCTGAGCAAACACTGACAGTCAGTCACAGTCACTGTTCACTCAGTGAGATTGATTGCAGGACTGAGGGGCTGAAGTGGATGTCTGTAAACTGTTCAAAAGGGTCGGGAAAGAAGGGTGGGAGCCAGTTGTCTTCTATGTGAAAACAAAAAAGTGGATTGATTGCAAAGAACTGGGTTAGAAAAACAGTGACTCACAGCTGAGAGCTTTGGTACTAAACTAGAGGCCAAGCCAAAAAGGGAAATCCCACTGTCAGTATTTACCACAGACCACCCAAACAAAGGAAGGAGGATGCTGATGAGGATTCTTTCTTCAACTACAGGTGCCATCATATCCACAGGCTCCTGTTGGAGCACATCAGCCAACCTGACATCTGCTGGAAACGTGGCACAGAAAGCCATGAGTTATCCAGGAGACTCCTAGAGCATATTGAAGATAAATTTTTATCAGGTGAAAAAAGCCCGACCGGAGGAGAAGTGTTACTTGACCTGTTCTTGCCAACAAACATTAACTAATTGAAGAGGTCAAGAACAGCTTTAACCTTGGCTGCTGCCTGAGCCCAGACCTAGCACAAATTTGAGGAATATGGGCCAGGCAAAGCACAGAAACAAGACATTTAATTTAGTAAACATTCAGTTGCTTAAGAAAATAGGATATGGAAACCCCTTGGAAACTGCCCTCAGGGATCAAGGAGAAGGTTAATCAAGCCTGAAAGTTATTTGTCCCATGGAGCAGGTGCACTTGATTCCCACATGTAAGAAAGCAGGCTAGGAAGTTAGAAATATAGCTGAGTAAAGACCTTCTGGTCAAAGTGAAGTGCAAGAAGTAAGTGCACAGGCAGTGGAAGCAGGGACACACATCCTGGGAAGAATGCAGACTGCTGTCCAGATGTGTAGGGATGGAATCAGAAAAGCTAAAGTACGTCTGTAACTAAATGTGGCAAGGGATGTGAAGAATAATGAGGGTTTCTGTAGGTACACTGGCCAGAAAAGGAGAACCAAATAAAATGGGGCCCCAATAAAAAAGAAAGGAGATTTAGTGACTGCTGGCATAGAGAACACCAAGGTACCCCACAAATTTTTTTTGCCTCGGTTTTTACTGCCAATCTCAAGGCAGAGACCAGGGGAACAAAGTCCCTACCTGCTGTAAGAAAAGATCAGGTTCAAGACCATCTGAGGATCATGAATAAGAAGAAACCCATGGCACCTAAGGGGATTCATCCCAGGATGTTCAGGGAATTAGCAGATATAGCTGCAATTCAGATACTGTGTAATATTTTCATCAATAACAGAGTGGGATGGAGCGCACCCTCAGCAAGTTTGTTGGTGCCACCATGCTCAGTGGGGCCACTGATCCACTGGAGGGAAGGGATACCATGCACAGGGACCTTGGCAGGCTCGGGGAGCGGACCCACGTGAACCTCCTGAAGCTCAACAATGTCAAACACAGGGCCCTGCACCCGGGCCAGGGCCATTCCAAACACCAGTACAGACTGCAGGGTGAGCTGATTGCAAGCACCCTGCATAGAAAGACTCAGAGACATGGGTGGGTGAAAATCTGGACATGAGGTGGCAATGTGCATTTGCTGCTCAGAAAGCCAGTGGCACCCTGAGCTGCATAAAAAAGAAAGCACAGCTGGCAGGTCGAGGGAGGTGATTCTCTTCATTCACTCCACTCTAATGAGACCTCACCTGGAGCCCTGCACCCACCTCTGGGGTCCCCAGTACAAGCAAGACTTGGAGGAGGATCACAGGAGGGCCATGGCAATGATCAGGGAGCTAGAACACCTCTCCCATGAAGAAAGGCTGGGAGAGCAGTGGCTGCTAGGCCTGGAGAAGACAAGGCTCTGGGCAGACCTTTATTGGAAAACAGGGCAACCCTGGCAACGGGGAGAAATGATGCATCTGACTCCCCTGATATCAGAAGGCTAATTAATGTATTTATTATTCTATATTATATTACACTATTTTACATTACATCTAAAGTGAATCTGCACAAGCACCCAACTGCACTGAACTGCCCAGAATCTTGTGACTGTCTGCTGGCCGACAGTCTGCACACGTGCTTGGCACTGACAGGCTAAGGAAACAAAACCCCATCACTCTGGGTAAAGCATCTCCATACTGCATTCTACTTTGGCACAAACACAGGCACAGCAAATGAGATAAGAATGGTTTCAATTATTCTTTTCTCTGCTTCTCTCACTGCTTCTCTCAGGCTCAGAGAATGTGAATCCCACAGACCTCAGTGTGGCCTTTTGACATATGAAGAGCATTTATAAGAAAGGCAGAGAAAGACTTTTCAGCAGGGCCTGTGGTGACAGGGCAAAGGGCAAGGTTTTAAAAGTGAAAAAAGCTAGATTTGAATAGGTTCCAAGGAAGAAATTTTTCATTATGAAGGTGGTGGGACAAGAGAAGTTGTTGATGGAAGATTTCCAAGCCATGTAGGATAAGTCTTTGAGCAACCTGTTCTAGTGAAAGATGTCCTTGCCCATGACAACAATGTTGGTCTAGACAATCTTGGAAGGACCCTTCCAACACAAGTCATGCTATGATTCTGTAATGCACCAAATCACATGGGCTCATAGGAAAGACCTTCCTGAAAGCACTTATCCATACCAGAATAGGAGAAAAGGGAGTTCTTGAACTTCTGACTGAACGTTGGAAAAAATTCATAGAATCGTAGCATCATAAAATAAGCTGAGTTGGATGGGATCCATCAGCACCATCAAGCCCAACTGCTGGCCATATGCAGGACGCACCAAGAGTCACACCATGTGCCTGAGAGTGATGTCCAAAAGCTTCTTGAGCTCTGTTGGGCTGGTGCTGTGACCACTTCCCTGGGGAGCCTGTTCTGGTGCCCAATCACCCTCTGGGTAAAAAACTTTTTCCTGACATCCAACCTAAACCTCCCCTGACTCAGCTTCATCCCATTCCCTTGAGTCCCGTCACTGGTCACAGGAGAGAAGAAATCAGTGCCTGCCTCTCCTCTTCCCCTCATGAGGAAGCTGCAGACTGCAGTGAGGTCCCTCCTCAGTCTCCCCCACAGGCTGATCAGGCCAAGTGACCTCAGCTGCTCCTCCTATGGTTCCCCTTCAGACCCTTCACCATCCCTGTGGCCCTTCTGCAGGTGCTCTCTAATCATGTAATGTCTTTTTTATTGTGGTGCCCAGACTGCACGCAGCACTAGAGGTGAGGCCAGCAGTGCACAGCAGAGGGGACAATCCCCTCCCTTGCCCAGCTGGCCATGCTGTGCCTGATGCCCCCCAGGACAGGGTTGGCTCTCCTGGCTCCCAGGGCGCTGCTGGCCCATGTTCAACTTGCCATCAACCAGGAGCACCGGGTCCCTTTCCATGGCACTGCTTTCCAGTGCCTCATTCCCCAGTCTGTACACACAACCAGGATTGCCCTGTCTCAGGTGCAGGTTCCAGCCCTTGCCCTTGTTAAACTTCACGTGGTTCATGATTACCCTTTTCAAATTTGTCAAGGTTTCTCTGCAGAGCCTCTCTGCACTGGAGGGAGTTGACAGCTTTTCCCAATTTAGTGTCAATGCTGCTCCTGTGCTGTGCCAGAATACTGTCAATGGCAAACTCAGCATTCCTTGAGCCCTGCACCCAGGTTGCTGAGGAAGATGTTGAAGAGAATTGGGTGAGGATGGAGCCCTGCAGAACCCCAGCAGAGACAGCCTGATGTTACCCCAGGCACTGTAACCCTTTGTGCCTGGACAACACATCCGCCCCTGGCTCCCTGCAGAAGGGAGTGCCTGGTTAAAATTACCCTTCCTTTCCTCAAAACAGAGGAGGTCCTGATGTGGGGTACAGGTGGTGCTGTTTTAGGGGCCCCTCTGTCCCAGAAGGGCTCACCTCATCGCTTCTCTGGCCTTTACTTCCAGGGCCTCATACCTCTTGTAGAAGGTGCCAGTCCTACCTGTTATGTGTTCAGAAGGAGAAGGAAGCTTCCTCCTGGCCCACCACTTCCAAATATCTTTGTCCACTGTACTTAAAAAGTGTTCTGTAACCAGAAGGATCAAGGAAATCACTGCCTGTGCTCCTGATCTTTCCACCAAGCAGCCCAAGGCGAATTGGTATTTAATAAATGGTCTGTTAGCTCGACACTTTATTTTAAGGGGAAAATAGAGGGTAGATGTCATTTTGTTTTCACTCAGTACATCATAATATTTGAAGCAATTATTTTTTAAAGTAAGTTCACCCATTAATTAAAGGAATTAAACTTATTTCTCCTTCCCTCATCCAACTGAAAACCTTTGCAAGATCTCTTTCCATTTCCTTTTTTGCTTAACCTAAAACTGTCTATTACTGTGAAAAACTAAATTTTAAAAGTCCACATAGGGGGTCAAAACTTTGGAGGGCCAGGTAAAGCAACTTTCAGGAAAGCACATTCCAGGAATGTGCTGCTACATCACTGTTTGGAAGTAGGAGAGAGGCCTAGCCTACACCCAGGAAAATGCATTTGCAAAGGTTCAAAATACTTTAAAGGTAAAGGAGATGGTCACTCTGAGTTATTAGAATGGATTAAGATACAGATTTTGAAGGAAATTTGTATGCTACAGAATTATCACCCAGAAATTTCCCCCCAGTGGTGTGGATCCTTCCCAGGAGATTGACTTCTGTTCCAATGTAGTTCGCAAGCCAAAATTTACAGTGGATTCAGCAGGTGAAATACCACAAAATATACATCAGGACAAAACCAAACCCACATCATCTTGTTTTTATCCTCTCTCACGTGGTGTTTTTTCTGCTGGCTCTCTTCCCTAGAAAAAGCCTCTCTGAAATGCCACCACATCTCTCCACAGTCCTTAAGTGCACCCCAACCACGATAACTCAGCACCACTGACAAGTTCATAAAACTGACCCCACCATCATCAGAACTCTAGAAGAAACTTTGTGTTATTTTATTATCAAAAGATAAAGGGAAAGAAGCCAAATAACTGCATTTGCAATCATTTGAATCAATCACCTGGCTTTCCAATTTGTTCCCACAGTGCACTACAAATGTACAAACATGATTATCCTGTTGCTATCCAACTCATCTCAAGAAAAATCATTTTTATATATATTCAATTTATCCCACATTTAAAAAGTCATACATTGGAAAAAGCCACACTGTTGCTTCTCTCAGCAGTTGTGAGGGCAAAATTGTTTGCTGAAGTCACTTGAATTACATCATTTTGTTACAGAAATGCCTGCAGCTTTACGTCTGTTTTTCATAATGAAGACATGTATGTTGTATTTCGATTTTATTTTGTTTTTCTCTTTTTAAAACTGGTGTTTGTGGCAGACAAAATTCCTGAATTATAATCTAAAAGTAAGCAGAAAAATAAACACTAGCTTAAAATAAGAACATACAAATGAATAGGTTTATCTACTGTGCATCATGAAAATAAGTGCTTTGGAGAAAAAATTGGAATATAGTTCATTAAAATAATAATACAAAGGTGCAGAAAACCCAGGGGGACAGACAAGCTACTATATGTATGTATAGCTACGTACATGTAAGTATTCAAGGATTTTAAAGACAGGTAATTATTTAAGAGAGCAGCTTTTCAGGTTAATGCTTCTGGTGAAAATTGTCTTTCTTTTACTTTTTAACAAGTCCTACTAGAGCTAAATGGGCACTATGTCCGAAGGTTTCATTATTTTGAAGAGATGAAGTCATGTTATGGAAAACAACTCATAACCCAGATACGGAGCCGAGTGACCCCCTTGTGTTACTTGCATCCTTTCAAAGATAATTTACGCTAAGATAGGGTCTCGAGATTACCCCCATTTTGCAGCACCTCGATGAAAAACCCTCTCAGAAACATGTGTCCGATGTCACTGAGGCAGTAGTGCCAGAAGCAAAGTTTTAAATCAAAAGGAGAAATAAAAATCTTACAGTCCCGCTCGGAGTGCAATCCCCAAACTCGGGGATTACTGAGCTGCCTAAAAGTCACTTCAAGTCTCGGTTGAATGAAACGTCGCAGGACAAAAATACTCTCTGTCCTCAGCAAGAAGGCCAAGAAAGGGGGTGCGGCGGCCCGGTTTTTCTGAAGAAAAAGCTTTTTTTTGGGAGGCGAGAAACACAGGGCGGGCGGCAGGGAGCGCCGCGGGGGCGGGGCCGGCTCGGCAATGCACCAATCAGCGCCCGCCGCGCCGCTATAAAAGGAGGCGCCGCCTGAGCTGCCGCGTTTGCAGCGCCGCCATGGCCGAGACCGCTCCCGCCGCCGCCGAGACAGCGCCCGCAGCCCCGGCCCCCGCCGCCAAGGCCGCCGCCAAGAAGCCGAAGAAGGCGGCGAGCGGCTCCAAAGCCCGCAAGCCCGCGGGGCCCAGCGTCACCGAGCTGATCACCAAGGCCGTGTCCGCCTCCAAGGAGCGCAAGGGGCTCTCGCTCGCCGCGCTCAAGAAGGCGCTGGCCGCCGGCGGCTACGATGTGGAGAAGAACAACAGCCGCATCAAGCTGGGGCTCAAGAGCCTCGTCAGCAAGGGCACCCTGGTGCAGACCAAGGGCACCGGCGCCTCCGGCTCCTTCCGCCTCAACAAGAAGCCCGGAGAAGTGAAGGAAAAAGCCCCGAAAAAGAAAACTTCGGCAGCCAAGCCTAAGAAGCCTGTGGCCAAGAAGCCCGCCAGCGCTGCCAAAAAGCCCAAGAAGGTGGTGACAGCGAAGAGCCCCAAGAAAGCCAAGAAGCCAGCAGCCAAAAAGGTAGCCAAGAGTCCCAAAAAAGTAGTAAAGGCTGCCAAGCCCAAAAAAGCGGCAGCCAAGAGCCCGGCTAAGGCGAAAGCGGTGAAGCCCAAAGCAGCCAATCCCAAAGCTGCAAAGCCAAAAATGGCTAGGGCAAAGAAGGCAGCACCCAAGAAAAAGTAAGCCCTTCGCTGAAGACTTGCTCCACATTTAATACAAACGGCTCTTTTAAGAGCCACCCACATTTTCTTTAAAAGAGCTGAAATTAAATTACGTTCTAAGTTCGGAATTTTATTAACTTGGCAGAATTAGAGACAAAGCCATTGTGATAGTTACAAATCCATGATTTTCAAAGGACAAAGAGGGCTGAAACTTCATGAAACTTTTTCATAATATGCCTAGTGGAACCCACGTACAAGAGAAGGATGGTCAAGGAACAGGTGCTAATGTGTATATGTATATTGTTAAACTAGGTTACTTTTTATAATGCTTAAAAGCAATTTTGCTCTTTTATGAGAAAGTGGGTGGCTCTTAAAAGAGCCTTTGGGTTTCTCTTGGTTCGCAACGTCTGATTTTCGGCGCTCACTTGGTTTTAGCCTTGTGGCTGTCGGTCTTCTTGGGCAGCAGCACGGCCTGGATGTTGGGCAGCACGCCGCCCTGCGCGATCGTCACCTTGCCCAGCAGCTTGTTGAGCTCCTCGTCGTTGCGGATGGCGAGCTGCAGGTGGCGGGGGATGATGCGCGTCTTCTTGTTGTCGCGGGCCGCGTTGCCCGCCAGCTCCAGGATCTCGGCCGTCAGGTACTCCAGCACGGCCGCCAGGTACACCGGCGCGCCGGCGCCCACGCGCTCCGCGTAGTTGCCCTTGCGCAGCAGCCGGTGCACGCGGCCCACGGGGAACTGCAGCCCGGCCCGCGACGAGCGCGACTTGGCCTTGGCGCGCGCCTTGCCGCCCTGCTTCCCGCGCCCGGACATCGCAGCGACTCCGCAACAGCAGCGACAACAGCAAAACTGGAGAAGCCGAATGAGCTCCGAGCCCGCCTCACCGCCTGCCTTATATACAGCCCGGGCGGATCGGCAGCGCCTCCTGCGATTGGCTGCGAGAGAAGACTTGTTCCACAGCCAATGGAAAGGCGGATCCTGATCTGACCAATAGCGAGTCCCGGCGGCGTGCGCGGAGCCGACAGAGAGCCAATAGCCAGGCGGCGCTGTCGGCGGAGCCGCTATAAATGCGGCTGCCGCGGCGGTGCCGCTGTTGAGAGCTGTTGGTCGCTGAGTTTGGCGAGTGACGGAGCTGTGCTTGCTGCCGAAATGCCCGAGCCGGCCAAGTCCGCCCCCGCGCCCAAGAAGGGCTCCAAGAAGGCGGTGACCAAGACGCAGAAGAAGGGCGACAAGAAGCGCAAGAAGAGCCGCAAGGAGAGCTACTCCATCTACGTGTACAAGGTGCTGAAGCAGGTGCACCCCGACACGGGCATCTCGTCCAAGGCTATGGGCATCATGAACTCCTTCGTCAACGACATCTTCGAGCGCATCGCGGGCGAGGCGTCGCGCCTGGCGCACTACAACAAGCGCTCCACCATCACGTCGCGGGAGATCCAGACGGCCGTGCGCCTGCTGCTGCCCGGCGAGCTGGCCAAGCACGCCGTGTCCGAGGGCACCAAGGCTGTCACCAAGTACACCAGCTCCAAGTAGGGCGCCTCGGACCGTCGCTTTTAACCCAAAGGCTCTTTTAAGAGCCACCCACTTTATCAATAAAAGAGCTTTAATTTCTTTGCGTGCACCTTTACTTGTACTGTGTTCCCTGCCTACCTTAATACATTTGATTTTAAATATCAACAGCTTTGTGGTTTCGTAATACAAACCATTTTTAGGCCCTAATTGTGTTTTTTAGCCTTGCATCTTTTTTCCCTACTGTGCCCAGATATTTACTGAAAAGCCCTAATTTTACTTGTTATGCATTAAATGCTTAAATTGCCAGGCGTTTTAAGGGCAGCTTGCCTGTGCCGTCCATGTCCTGTGTGCTTTTACATAAAATCCTTTCTGAGCCGTGAGAATGGAAAGGCTTAAGAGGTTTTCCCCCCCAGGTTCAGCCGTGGTCTCTCCTTTCTTCTATCCATACCACATTGAAGTTCTACAGATTTCAAAAGTGTCTTCAAGAATTTATTATAGGGCAATACTTTTTTTTTACCTCTACACTTTAGTCTCCCGATCTGAAAAAATAAATTGGTTTTAAGCAAATGCTTTAAAATATTAAGCACTTGCTTATTAATTAGGTTTATTATGGTAAGATTCCAAATAATAGCTTGTTAACAGGTTCAGAATGAAATAGCATTCATTTAAAGTGGTTTATAAGTCCCTTCTGTCCCCTTATGGGTGTTTCTGAATTTTCAGATATGTATGAAAAACTGCAAATACTGATGAGAAACTGGTCCCGAGGGACGAAATTCAAGGGGAAATCCAAAAAGATTAACTTTAAAAATCCAAATCTTACTGAATGGAGAAGTTAAAGAATGGGTACAAAATGAAGGGGAGAAAATTCTTCAAATTAAAGAATTGGCAGCACTCAAAGTCAGACATAGAACAGAGGCAGCCACCCTAAACCCAAAGGAGCTTAGGTGAAGTCACTACATGCATGATAGAAGGTCTGCAGCACTGCTTTGAAACGAGCAGTTTCTTAATACTTTTTTTCGTTTTGACTGTAATGTTACATTTTTAGGAGCCTGGTTTTCATATGTTTTTTTCTGATTCACATTTTACAGTGCTCCCGCATATTAAAAAAGTTATTAAATAAAATCCCATACTTTTCTAAAGTTCATTTACAATTCGATCCCGCGTCTTTGCAGTGTAACGTTTTACTAAGAGCAGGGAAGGGCAAAGTCAGGACGGATTCTGAAAATATGTTAGTTTTAGGTGGGTAAGCAGGGTCTAAAGACGAAGGGAGTTAACATCCCTGTGACTGTGCCTGACTACACAATTTGAGGAGGAGGGAGTATATAAACGACTATGACTACAGTTGTCCCAGACTAAAAAATATGCAATTAAGAAGCTCACCTGGCTCTAGGATAGTTAGAAATTTACCAGGGCTATTTCGAAGTTTTCCTATGGATCCCTAAAATATTATTGAAGTAAACTTTAACAGTCTGTTGTGTATATCACGGAGCAGCTGTTAAATGAGTTTTAAGTCCCCTATGTGAAGACTTCCCCCAAAGCCACAGATTCCCTCCTCCAATAACTACTAAAACCCTATTTGTTTTGAATATAGCGCTACAGCTCTTTTAATTGCGCATGTAGTGGCTCTTAAAAGAGCCTTTGGGTCTGCGTGGGTTGCCTCACTGCCCGGCCGGCAAGGGCTGCGGCAGGGAGCTCAGGCGCGCTCGCCGCGGATGCGGCGGGCCAGCTGGATGTCCTTGGGCATGATGGTGACGCGCTTGGCGTGGATGGCGCACAGGTTGGTGTCCTCGAAGAGCCCCACCAGGTAGGCCTCGCTGGCCTCCTGCAGCGCCATGACGGCCGAGCTCTGGAAGCGCAGGTCGGTCTTGAAGTCCTGCGCGATCTCGCGCACCAGGCGCTGGAAGGGCAGCTTGCGGATCAGCAGCTCCGTGGACTTCTGGTAGCGCCGGATCTCGCGCAGCGCCACCGTGCCGGGCCGGTAGCGGTGCGGCTTCTTGACGCCGCCCGTGGCCGGCGCGCTCTTGCGGGCAGCCTTGGTGGCCAGCTGCTTGCGGGGCGCCTTGCCGCCCGTCGACTTCCGCGCCGTCTGCTTCGTGCGCGCCATGGCCCAACACCCACTCACAGCGCTCCGCACTCAAACTCTGCACTGCGCCCCCGGCTCCGCGCCGCCGCTATTTATACAGCGCTGGCCGCTCCCATTGGCGGCCCGCGCGACAGCGGCCGGCTGCCATTGGGCGCCTGTCGCGAGCCCGGGAAAAGCCCCCGCCTCCGGGGCGGGATACGCGCCCGGGCCCCGCCCCGCCCCCGCCCCCGCCCTTTTCCAGCAGCGGCTCGCGGAGCACAGCGGGGGCGGCGGCAGCGCCCGAGAGCGGGGCAGTGCAGACTCACTCTGATTATACCAAAGCCGCTCCGCTCCCGTTCGTTCCCGGCCTCGGGACCCCTAACTAAAGCTGCCGCCGGCGGCCGCCTCCTTCCCCGGGGGATCGCGGTTCCTTCCCGCTCAGCAGCCGCCTTCGGTTCAGGGCCGCGGCACAAAGGCTCAGGCGGCAGCCGCCTCGCCTGGCCCCGCCGAGCTCTCCCGGCCGCTGGCCCGGCCCGCTGGAAGCGCCGCGTCCCGTGCGGGGAGCGCGCCCCGGGGCAGCGCGCGCTCGGGCCGCCAGCCGCGAGCGGCACCAATCAGCGCCGGGGCGGGAGGGGCGGGAGGCGGCCGGGCCCGCCCGCGGGGAGGCTCCGCGCAGTCCTCACTCAGGTCGGACCGAGCGCGGCAGCGGCGCGGCCCCGGCTCTGCCCGGCCGCCCGCAGCCCCGTCCGCGCTCGGCGGCGGAGTGTATGGGGCACGGGGAAACGGCGGGGAGAGAGAGGGGCGCCCGAAAGCCGGGAAAAAGCTACTTCGGGGAGCCTGTGCTAGGTGGTAGTGCCTGTGCAGGACTTTGAGGTAGTGCACTTTGGGTACGAAAAGGAAGAGCACTGTCCTACTTTTCTTCCTCCGGTGACCCGCGAAAACACATTTTGGGGGTAGTGTAGAAGAGCTGCACCCATCCCGGATCCTTTTGCTCAGAAACAAGAGCACAGGTTCGTCTGGAACCACGAGTTCTTTTAATGCGTCCAATTCGGGCATTAGAATATGCGTGCCTTTTTTGTCTTCTCACCCCTAGCATGGTTAAACCGGAATACCACGTACCAGCAGTCACAGGTCTTGTTTTCGCCAATTTAAGACCGATAACGTTTTATTTTTTAGCCCCCACTCTTGCGCTTAATACGTACGAGAATCAGGCTTTTAAGAGATGCAGGGTATAGCCCAAGTTTGCCACACTATGTATTATCAACTCTTCTTTGAAATTAGCCTACTTTTACACCGTAAATGCGTATTTCCCTCCCGCCGATAGGAAAAAAAAAAAAGTGGGGTAGGAACCCGCGACAGGATCAGCTCTTTTATTGAAAAAGTGGGTGGCTCTTAAAAGAGCCTTTGGGTTTAAAATTTTAAACAAAGAACGCAGAAACTGTCTACTTGGAGCTGGTGTACTTGGTGACAGCCTTGGTGCCCTCGGACACGGCGTGCTTGGCCAGCTCGCCGGGCAGCAGCAGGCGCACGGCCGTCTGGATCTCCCGCGACGTGATGGTGGAGCGCTTGTTGTAGTGCGCCAGGCGCGACGCCTCGCCCGCGATGCGCTCGAAGATGTCGTTGACGAAGGAGTTCATGATGCCCATAGCCTTGGACGAGATGCCCGTGTCGGGGTGCACCTGCTTCAGCACCTTGTACACGTAGATGGAGTAGCTCTCCTTGCGGCTCTTCTTGCGCTTCTTGTCACCCTTCTTCTGCGTCTTGGTCACCGCCTTCTTGGAGCCCTTCTTGGGCGCGGGGGCGGACTTGGCCGGCTCGGGCATTTCGGCAGCAAGCACAGCTCCGTCACTCGCCAAACTCAGCGACCAACAGCTCTCAACAGCGGCACCGCCGCGGCAGCCGCATTTATAGCGGCTCCGCCGACAGCGCCGCCTGGCTATTGGCTCTCTGTCGGCTCCGCGCACGCCGCCGGGACTCGCTATTGGTCAGATCAGGATCCGCCTTTCCATTGGCTGTGGAACAAGTCTTCTCTCGCAGCCAATCGCAGGAGGCGCTGCCGATCCGCCCGGGCTGTATATAAGGCAGGCGGTGAGGCGGGCTCGGAGCTCATTCGGCTTCTCCAGTTTTGCTGTTGTCGCTGCTGTTGCGGAGTCGCTGCGATGTCCGGGCGCGGGAAGCAGGGCGGCAAGGCGCGCGCCAAGGCCAAGTCGCGCTCGTCGCGGGCCGGGCTGCAGTTCCCCGTGGGCCGCGTGCACCGGCTGCTGCGCAAGGGCAACTACGCGGAGCGCGTGGGCGCCGGCGCGCCGGTGTACCTGGCGGCCGTGCTGGAGTACCTGACGGCCGAGATCCTGGAGCTGGCGGGCAACGCGGCCCGCGACAACAAGAAGACGCGCATCATCCCCCGCCACCTGCAGCTCGCCATCCGCAACGACGAGGAGCTCAACAAGCTGCTGGGCAAGGTGACGATCGCGCAGGGCGGCGTGCTGCCCAACATCCAGGCCGTGCTGCTGCCCAAGAAGACCGACAGCCACAAGGCTAAAACCAAGTAAATGCTTGGTGCGGCTAATCGCGAAACAAAGGCTCTTTTCAGAGCCGCCCACGTTCCTCATAAATGGCTGATTCACTGCAGTTTTTGTTATCCAGTGAACAGAGTCAGGAAGGCGTAAGTTGTCTTCTAAGTCTTTATTTATGTTTTTCGCCGTTTCAGTTTTCCTGTTCTTGTACGGGGGTTGTCTTAGGACTTGTTTCTTTTTTCTTAAAAGTATGTTTTTATCTCAGATGTGAATGTCAGCGTTAATGCCTTTTTAGAATTTCCTAATTAGTATTGTACTGACTTAATGTGTTGACGGTAGGAAGTGGGGGTTTTATAATTGCGTAAATATCACGTGTCCTGGCCAGCCAGCTCCGTGTTTGCTCTAAGTGCTCTGTTCAGTACGCATGAGAGGACAACAATAAAGTTTAGCAGCCTGGATTGTTTCCTTAAGAGTACTAAATCGGAGCTAGTCTTTGCTGCACCTTAATGTTTCAGAGAAAGGGTAGTGGGAAGGGAAGCACAACTCGCAGACAAAAAAAAAAAAAACAGAAAAACAAGGCCTAAAATAGTGTTACGCAGTCGTGGCGGCGACTTGAACAAAAGGTTTCTCAGCAGGAGGGGCGTTCCTAGCCTCGGGCCCCTGACTGGTCCATTTTTTGCTGCTTTTTAGCGCTCACGTGTGAGAGTCCCAGCAGCTTTCCCTGGCAGAATTGTAGAACACCAGGGAAAGTTTTCAGGCGGGGAGGAGTTGCCGGTGTTCCCAAGGCGTGCTCTGATATGATGTGCCATTACGGTGGTGGTCGCTGCGTGGCACTGGAAAGTGCACGATCGCTTTTAATTTCGCTTTTCTCGCACTGATCGCTGCATCCACTCCCTGTTCTCCCTGTGGTATGGGGAGTTTCGAGCCGGCACTCGGTTTTGGGAGAAAGCGAGTCATTCTTAGAATAGCTGCTGCTCTTACACCAGGTCACAGTGTTGCCTTATAGTTAAATTCCCTGGTGCCGCCCTGCTGGCTTCCGATTTCCTTCTGGCTTTGGTGTGGCTCCTCCTGGCTCGTTTTCCCCTTAGCATCCCGGGCAGGCTCTCGGCTCCTTGGCCCCATCAGGCTCTCTCTGTCCGGCAGCGGGTGGCGCCGCAGCAACGGGAGCAGGTTTTACCATGGCCACGTCTTTCCTCCAGTATAGGAAAAAAGCGACGTGACTTAACGTCTGTGACCTGATGAATTTCATTTTTCTAAAAGTGAGTTGGTGATTAATTCACTCTTCCACAGGGGAAGGAAGTCTGCACTCCCCTCTGTGTCACCTTGTTCCACATAATGAGAATGTCCTTCGCATATTGAATTGCAGTGAACAGTGGGGAAGACTTTAAAAAAAAACAAACGTGTGTGCATCATCTCGATGATGTGTGAACACTGGAATAAAGTTCTAGTTTGCAGACTGCAGAAACTTCCAACAGAACAATTTTATGTGTTTCTTTTCCCTAGAAAAGAATGCTTTGATATTAAAGGTACAGTGGTAATAGTCAGGAGGCTATATAGTTAATAACTACTATTGTAGTATTTCCTCTCATACTTTTTTTGCCAAAGAATGTGTTCGGTTATTGTGTAGTTGAGTTACTTACATGGGAAATAAAGCCATAAATTAAAGACAGGGCTACATGAGGTCTAAATTATGAAGGGTTGCAGGACCTCGAATGCATATTGTACAGCCAGACACTCTTGTGAAAATGCTTTATAGATGTGGCTTACCAAAACCGGGATAAGTGAGCAGAACTGCTTTGAAAATAAATGTATTTCCCAACAGTGAACACCGGCAGCCTCCTTTGATCGGCACAGATGGACTTTGACAATAACTTGTTTTTGCAGCAGCAGGATAGGAGAGGAAGGTGACAATGGGAGCGCTTATCAGCTCTGCCGGGACAGATGTTGGGCAGGGCACCGCCCGACCCCCTCGGTGCCCGGGGATGCCGCATCCCCTCCCTCTCCCCCATCCCCGCCCGCGCTTGAGGGAAGGATTCCGTGCCCAGTTTGGAACGGCGGGATTCACTGTGCCCCGGACTGACCAGCTGGCTCCGCGATAAAACAAGGAATCATATTTGAATTTGTGGTTGGTTTGGATTTTTTTTTCCTTTGTTGTGCGTTTTATGATTTAAAGGTAGAGTTGAATTTGGGGGCGTTAAGGAGGAGAGCTCGGCTGAAGCTGCGTTATCCCCTTGCGGGGTGAGTGACAGAGTGGATGGTTCCCACAGGGAGCCCTCATTTCTCCTGCGACGGCAAAACCCTTTGGGTTTGTCGGTCAGGCCGTGACAAGCAGGTATTTTCCTGCTCCCTGCACTGGGGCCAGGGACGGTGATTTAAGGACAAATCCTCCTGTGGGAGGAGGGAAATGCAGGGTAACACAGGGTGGAGCAGCACTTCACAGCGGGAAATGCGATGTTCTGGGATTAGGAGTTCGCCAGCTCCTGCTACTCCGTGGCTTCCACCAAGACCTCGCGCTGCAAGAGGCCCCTGGGAACAGCGGGGAGAAGGCAAAGAAAAGGGTGGGATATCCCCTGGAAGGGCAGGGCCCTGGAGTTTTAGATCCAGAAACAAGGTATTTCCTCTTCAGTTTTGTCCCAGCCACCAGTTAAAATATTTTTTACTCAACCATTGTCAAGAAGCGAACCTGTAGGGTGAAGAAGAAAAGTAGACATTATTCAGTTTCAGATAAATGCTGTAAATTAATCCCAGCTCTTTTGCAGTTTCCTGGTGTTTCCCCCTGTTCTTTGTACCATGACATTTTGGGAGGAATAGCGGATTTGTCTTTACAAACAAGCTGTGCATCTGCTGGTAGATAAAACTAGCACTGGGAGATAAACAATGGGAAGGATTCCACTGATTGATGAGTGGAAATAGATATTTGCTTTTACAAGTGAACTTTAGTTGTGCTGATAAATGAAATTAGGCATGGAAAGATGGAAGAAACAATGGGGAAGAAAACCCCCTAAATTCCATAAGAATTAAAAATGAAAAGGGAGGGTTATACATTAGAGGGAAATTTTTGGTATCAGGCATATCAGGAAGTCTCTGAGGTACCTCTCAAGTACCTCAGCCAATGGGGAAAGAGAGAAGGGAAATGTGGCTGGGAAATTAGGATAAAAAGGGAGGCTGCATCCTCCAAAAATTTGAGAGATCCCAGGGGAATGTCCCATTCCAATAAAGTAAAATGACTCCTCTGTCTCCTTTTTGGACATGAACCTCTGATGTTTGTGGATTAATTTTCCTAACAATTTCCTGCTGAGAAATGTGAGCTGCTATGGTAACTCTGAAGTAAAACACATGCACATCCTAGGAGGTTCTGCAGGACATGTAAGCATCAGTTCAGGCTGAAGCTCCAGGAGCTCCAGATGCCTGTGGAATGTGACCATTTCACTTCTCCCATGGGGATGGGAGCAAAGATTTCAAAAGCCCCGGCATATAGAGAGCAGAACAGACCCAGATAAATTTGGCTTCCTGGGGCAGCTCAGGGGAGCCCAGGCAGCCAGGTGTGCCTGTGATGCAGTCAGTCCAGTCTGCTGATGCTTGGAGCACAGCTGGAGGCAGCTCCGGTCAAAGATGTTTTTGGTATGTTGAAAGATTGGGCCTACGCCATTTCTATAGCAATTTGTGTCTTCTTTTCTTAGTGGAATGACTGAAGGGACTAACCTTGCTGTTTCCCAAGATCACAAGGGGAAAAAGCCCCAAAATTTGATCATGTGGAGTGTGCAGATTGTTTATGGTTGAGGTGGCAGCTATTTGCTGCAAAAGGAAAAGAGGATGCATACCAGAGATGTGTGCATTTCCTCACAGCTCTGATACTGCACAAAAGGAGGTCAATATCCTTTCATCCATTAGAAGTTCAGATTTCAGCTGTAACACTCTGTGCTCTCTTATTTCAGGAATTATTTCTTCCATTTTCCTCCGACCTTTGCAAGTAAAAATATCTACATGCAATATAAGCAGGACTGCAAGTACAAAAAGTTGTGGATTTTATGTGGGATTAAAATTCCCATCTGTTCTGTAACTCTTTTCAATCTACTTGTTTTCCAGTTGTAAAATTAATTATGCTCATAAATGCTTCCTGAGAATTTCAGTGATAAAAATGAAAGGATTCACTTTTTTGATTGATACCTTCCATCATTTTTGACAAGGAATGCTTTTGAAATAAGCATTTTTATAGGGCTGCACTCAAATAATGTGGCTCTTTGTAGGCATGAAAGAAATCTAACCTGGAAACACTCTTTTCACCTCCACAGGCCTCCGGTTCTGTGAGCCCAGTCCTTGAGGAAAGAGCTTCCTCTGCTCATTCTAATGCTCCATCCTTCCTTGGAGGCGTGTGGGTTGGGAGGGGAGAAGTTCCCAGCTGCATTCCCATCTCCTTTCAGCCCTCTCCTCCAGTGAGATTTGTGCCATGTCTTGGCTGTGCTGTTTTCTCAATGGCACAATGCTTAGACCAGCCTAAAGTCTCAATTTTTTTTAATTTGCCATCTGACCTGGGTGGATTTTCATCACTGGCAGAAAACATTACAGCAAGGTGTGTGTAACACCAAATATTTTTCCCTAGCTGCAGTCAATACCTTCTCCTGCAACTGTAATTATTTTAAAATAAAACATTTTCTATTTAAAATGGAAAAGAAAGCCCACGTGAAACTAACATTGCAATAATTTCTCTTGGGTGTCAGGTATTCTATGGCCATTAAAGAAAATAAAAAGTCCAGATTTGAGAACAGATACTGGTTTACTTAATTACTAAAAATGAAATAAACACTAAAAAAACCCAAACAAAAAAACCCAAACAAACAAAAATCCACCCCACCAAAATCCCTCCAAAATCCTCCAAAGCATCGGGAAGCAGCAAAAAATTGCTACAGACAGTCTGTCACTTGCTCACGTTTTGGTCCAGGTGTATGGCATCGATTTCTTATTTCTGATTCACTGTTCAGTCAGTTAACTAGAGAATACAGATATTTGTTTGCCCAGCTGGTGTATTTCATTTTTGCAGAAACAAAAAGAGAAGGTGTTTTCTTTTTTAAACATGATGATTAATAAATATAAATTTTACTGCAGGGATGGTCATCTAGAGAAGGTATATGTTCTTCCAGGAGTGACAATAATTTTATTATTCTAATTAAAATAAAATAGGGGATTTTTTTGTAACTGGTTGTATTGTTCTTCAGTGTTCTTTTTTTTGCTGCTGATATACTAAGCTGTAATTTCACTCTGATCATCTGAGATATAAAAAATTGGTGATATTAAAAATATTTTGAAAAAAATGTTTGTGTTACAAAGTGTAAATATTCTTCATATTTCAGATGCCGCAAATCAAGAGGTATTTTGAAGGTAAACATGGAGGGTAGATTAAAAGACAATACAATGGGCCTGTTTATAGATGACACATTCAAACACTTCTCAGTATTGAGAACTGTTGGGATAAATAACTTTGCTTTGCACTGGGAGGTCAGCAAGCTGGAGCCCTAGGGCACACGAGCTGATGAGAGTGGAAACTCTTTGATAAAAATGATGTCACAAACACTGACCAAACTGAAACTGGCAAGACGGAGGCAGAATGAAGATGGACCAAGGAACAAATCCCAAGAATGAGATAACTTCAGAAAGAGGCCAGCCCAGTGACCAAAAAAATCAATGAGACATCAAGGGACCACCAGCAAGGTTTAAATTCTTGTATTTGGGGATTGGGTGATGGGTGGCACAGATATGATTTGGGCTGCAGTCTGCTGTAGGGGGCTCCTCTTTGGAAACACGCAGCTCCATCTGCTCTGAACCCAGACAATGACACTTTTTACTCAGTGAGCTGGAAACTCATCTTCAAAGAGGAACCCCGGGCAGGAGAATTGTTTGAGGGGCTTCTGCTTCCTTCCTTCATGGTTTGGTGACAGCAGCAATAACAGCTGCCCCAGCAGGATGATGGATTTGAGCACTGCCCTCTCACTCTGCTGGGTGATCTCATCTGGGCAGGGTGTCTTAAGGAGTACAAAGGGAACTGCCCTGAAAGAAATAGGAAAGGACAGTAAAGAATGTGAATTATGGAAGAATGAGCTGTCACATGATTTTATACTCGCATTCTTTGCATTAGTGGTTTTAAATGATCATCCTCTTGTGCATGAAATTTTTAAGATTTGTTATTTTTGCTGAGTTTAAATCCTACTACCTTTACCTTTGATGAAACGACCAAGTGAAAAAAGTTTCCATGGTGGTAGCTCTTTGTCAGTTGAAAGACTTTGTTCTCAGCACTGTTAGAAAAATTAGAGTTATGTCACAATCAGTCCTGATGACAAATGCTATGCTCGCATCATAGCCCCTAATATTGCCTTGTCATTCTTACTGAAATTGAAAGAAGCAATCAGCAACATTTTGTTTTCTGTTTAGTGAAGAGTTTCCTAGGCCTAGAAACAATCTATTAAAAATCCTCAGAGTTTCTGTGATGGCTCCTAACGAAGGGTGCAACGTGAAGCACACAAACACAGGAAAAGCAAAATGAACACTTCTGAGCAGGGAAGCCAAAAGGCCTCCCTGAGCTCCTGCTTAAATCAGGCAGCAGGGCTTTCCCATGGCAGCTGTGGTTTGAACTGGGGTTTTTTCACATGGCTGATTATGAACAGAATGGCCACTGACAAATTCTTCTGGTGACCATCTTCAACTGTGAAAATATGAGCACTTCTTTGTGCTTTTCTGGTGACCCAGGAAAGCTTGAAAACACCTAGAGTGGAATATACAGTGGTTTATTAATCTTTTAAGGTATTAGACATTTACAGACTCTCAGAGTAAGCAACCTGTGTTTCTGAGTTTGCACTAAAGCATTTGGAGAGATAGCAAAACCCCATTCCAAGCTGATAAAAAACAGATTGGAGCCTCTTCCCAGTGGATATCTGAAATTCAATCTGAGAAGTCCCCATAACCCTTCAAACTGAAATTAACATTTATTAGGTATAGGTGACAGATTTATGAGATACTGGTGCCTGTCTCATTGCTTGTACTACCAAAGAATGTGCAAGTCAGCACTAGGAAACTCACTTCTGTCATTCTTTGGTCTCTGTATGAATTATGTTCAGAAGTTCAAAATACATACTTGGAATTTAGGATTATTCAAATCCAGTTTGGAAGTGATAATAGCTTTGATCTGCATCATTCAAGAGTGAGAGGGAGTGACTCAAAGCCTGCAGTTTGAGCCTAATTAGTAGCTATGTGATGAGGTCTGGTAGCTGACAGTGTCAGTGCAGTGTCTTGTTTCTTAGTGTCTCATAGTTTATTATATTTAGTGACAGATTAATGCAGAAAATGTCAGACAAAAAAATTAATCTTCCCGTGTTTCCTTACTTGAAAGGAGAACCCAAAGCTGTCATGGAGAGAAAGTAGGCAAGCTACCTAAAAAAAAAAAAAAAAAAATCAAAATTAAAAAAAAAATCACATGAACAGGAAGATTATAGAGACAAATGGTGAAGATAAAGGAGATTTTAGAAATAGCCTGGGAGTTATACTGATCACTGGGCTATTTACAACAGCTTAAGGTAAATGCCACCTACCACTGCATAAATTCCTTTATAGTACAGAGCGCTGTACTCATCTCTCGCTCCTGTGACAAAAATAACTGCGACCCCCCCAAAACTCCAAAGACTGAGCACCATCAAGTGGCCGATCTTACAATAGCAATGCTGTACATAGATGAGTACCCATTAATAATTTCGATTCCCTCCTGACTGGAACAATGCAGTAAGACTCCTATCCCTTAAGTTCACAACAGACACTACATGGACACTTGCAACAGTAAGGTGATATTGAAAATCGTGTAAACCATAAATAAAGGAAAACAGCACCTAAAAAAAAAAAAAACACCAAAAAACCAGAAAAAGAATCCACAGCCCCAGTCATTTAAAACTGCCTTTACTGTAGTTTAACTTCATTAAAAGTAAACTCGAGAGTAGTAAATTATCACACCAACTCTTCAGTCAAATATAAAACTGAAAAACCCTTAGAAAAAAAAAAAAAAAACAAAAAAAAATTCCAAACCTCTAAGAAACAATAAAGTGCTTCTTGAGTGTTCAGCTCTTTTATTGAAAAAGTGGGTGGCTCTTAAAAGAGCCTTTGGGTGAAAAGCAACGGTCCGAGGCGCCCTACTTGGAGCTGGTGTACTTGGTGACAGCCTTGGTGCCCTCGGACACGGCGTGCTTGGCCAGCTCGCCGGGCAGCAGCAGGCGCACGGCCGTCTGGATCTCCCGCGACGTGATGGTGGAGCGCTTGTTGTAGTGCGCCAGGCGCGACGCCTCGCCCGCGATGCGCTCGAAGATGTCGTTGACGAAGGAGTTCATGATGCCCATGGCCTTGGACGAGATGCCCGTGTCGGGGTGCACCTGCTTCAGCACCTTGTACACGTAGATGGAGTAGCTCTCCTTGCGGCTCTTCTTGCGCTTCTTGTCGCCCTTCTTCTGCGTCTTGGTCACCGCCTTCTTGGAGCCCTTCTTGGGCGCGGGGGCGGACTTGGCCGGCTCGGGCATAGCGGCAGCGGCGTCTCTCTGGCACCCACGAAGAGGCTACGGAACCAACCCGGGAGCGAAGTGAGATGTCGGGCTGCGTGCCACTTATTTATAGCACGTCTATGCAAATGAGTGGATCCTGACCTGCACTCTCTCATTGGTCAGACCACGAAATGATGTCAGCACTCCCCAGTTTTCGCTCCTGATTGGTCAGAATTGGATCCTCCTTCTCATTGGCTGCCTGCACTAAACCTACTTCTCAGCCTATCAGCGCAGGGCTGAGGCACTAAAGCGAGCGCGGAGCGGGGGAGCGCCGAGTGCGGCTGTTCCTGTGCCGGCAGAGCGAGCGAGGAGCGAGGGAAGATGTCCGGTCGCGGGAAGCAGGGCGGCAAGGCGCGCGCCAAGGCCAAGTCGCGCTCGTCGCGGGCCGGGCTGCAGTTCCCCGTGGGCCGCGTGCACCGGCTGCTGCGCAAGGGCAACTACGCGGAGCGCGTGGGCGCCGGCGCGCCGGTGTACCTGGCGGCCGTGCTGGAGTACCTGACGGCCGAGATCCTGGAGCTGGCGGGCAACGCGGCCCGCGACAACAAGAAGACGCGCATCATCCCCCGCCACCTGCAGCTCGCCATCCGCAACGACGAGGAGCTCAACAAGCTGCTGGGCAAGGTGACGATCGCGCAGGGCGGCGTGCTGCCCAACATCCAGGCCGTGCTGCTGCCCAAGAAGACCGACAGCCACAAGGCTAAAGCCAAGTGAACCCGAAAGGTTAAGCGGCACGTTCGCTTTTCCTGGACAAACCCAAAGGCTCTTTTCAGAGCCACCCACAAGGTCCTAAGAGAGCTGAGTTATCCAAACAAACAATTCTTGTTTCTGCTTATATTTTATTTTTTGGGTGGATAAAGTAGCAACGTTTTCCATGTTTTTGTTAACAGGGTCTTGCCAAAACGTCCTTCTCTCCGTGCAAGTTCTTCCTGGTACGGGGTATTGTCCGTTTAGTTCTTACGTCTGAGAACATACGGACGCTATTCGTTATGAGTTCCTGTCCCACCTCCCTTTTCCGCCTCTTTCTTCTCCGAGTGGCTGATGCAGTTCCAGAGATAAGAGGCGTAATCGTCTTCGGGGAAGGGAGGGGGAAGGGCAGAGGGCCGGGATTTCCGCTGGCCAATCCTTGGGCAGGGCGGGCTTTTTCAATACTTAAAGCTTTCTTTCTCATCAGGAACAAAAGGATTGCGAGAGATCAGGGCTATTTTTGTGTCCGTAAAGAAACCCTCCCCTCTTTCCCCACCCCCCCACCCCCAAACAGACAAAGGCATTTACGGAGATACTTTAAGAGAAATAGTTCAATAGATTAGACATGGCTCAGTAGTAGCGTGCCTGGCAATTGCATTATTTTGTTACAAAATATATCTTTAAAAAAAACGTACACCCGATTTTTTATCAAATCATTATAAAACATTGTTTCTTGGTAGTCAAAGTAATCACTTGGAGGAAAAACAAAAGTCTACACTTCCCTAAAGTCGCCGCACTCTAAAATGTTCTTAACTATTTCTTTCGGTAATCCCTAGGAAACAAAAAACACAAGACACAAGTGACCTCTTGGCGACTTACGAATTGCTGGACCCCTGCTGCAGGTTACGGACGACCTCGGTGCATCAGCTCCTTTAGGGAAAGTGTGGGTGGCTCTTAAAAGAGCCGTTGGATAACAAAATATGTAGAACAAAACTCTCCGGCTACAATTTACTTCTTTTTGGGCGCCGCCTTCTTCGCCTTGGCCGCTTTGGGTTTGGCCGCCTTGGGCTTGGCCGCTTTGGGCTTCACGGCCTTTGCCTTAGCCGGGCTCTTGGCCGCCTTCTTGGGGCGCCCTGCCTTGGCGGCTTTCTTGGGGCTCTTGGCCGCTTTCTTGGCCGCTGCAGCCGCCGGCTTCTTCGCCTTCTTGGGGCTCTTCTTCACCGCCGCCGCTTTCTTGGGCTTCTTGGCAGCGCTGGCGGGCTTCTTCGCCGCCGGCTTCTTGGGCTTGGCTGCGGGCGCCCTTTTCTTCGGGGCTTTTTCCTTCACTTCTCCCGGCTTCTTGTTGAGGCGGAAGGAGCCGGAGGCGCCGGTGCCCTTGGTCTGCACCAGGGTGCCCTTGCTGACGAGGCTCTTGAGCCCCAGCTTGATGCGGCTGTTGTTCTTCTCCACATCGTAGCCGCCGGCGGCCAGCGCCTTCTTGAGCGCGGCGAGCGAGAGCCCCTTGCGCTCCTTGGAGGCGGACACGGCCTTGGTGATCAGCTCGGTGACGCTGGGCCCCGCGGGCTTGCGGGCTTTGGAGCCGCTCGCCGCCTTCTTCGGCTTCTTGGCGGCGGCCTTGGCGCCGGGCGCGGGCGCATCGGGGGCGGCGGTGGGAGCGGTCTCGGACATCGCGGCGGCTTCCTCGGCGGAGCGGGCGAACACAATTGGGCTGGCCCGGGTCAGATGCTCGTATTTTTAGAGCGGAGCCGCGCGGTGATTGGTGGCTTGCAGAGCCCGCCCCGCCGCACGGCCGGGGAGCCCTTCGGTGTGCTCGATTTGTGTTTCTTTGGACTAACAAAAGTGTGTTTTCCTCGGAATTTCTGCCACCAAATCGCCCGGTTTCCCCGGTGAGGGGGGAGAAGAGCAGGTACTTGCGTTCGGGAGAGTTTCCTGCGGCAAACACGCGATTTGAGGTAAAGGAGAGGCGATAAATCCCGTGTGCTGCTGCTGGAGAGACCTCAGAAGGGAGAAACTTTTGTTTTTCCTTGCAAATTAAAAATTTCCTTTTGACATAAATGTTACGGCAACAACTCAGTCTTGTTCTTTAGAGGGTTTTCTTGGGGTCGAAGTTGAAAGCTTACGATTTGAAGCTATTTTGACAGTTTAAATTGATTTTGAAGAAGAGGAAGTAACACAAACTCCTTTTTCAGCTCTGAATATGGATTAAGAACCGGTTCCTTTGACCATGTGTTTTACCTACTAAAACGCTAAAGTCTAGTGAAATAGTGTCTCGTACAACCACCTATTCCACTTTTTATAGAAACATAAGCAATTTCTTGTTATCTGGAGATCGATGAACAGAGAGTTGGTTTATTTTCTCTTCCTGGGATTTCAGTACAAGGGAGGGAAAGTTACTCTGCTGCCCTATTTGGGGTGGGTTTTTTTGTTTGTTTTCCATACGAATTTTTCTACCAAATATTAAGTAAATCAAGCTATTTGCCTGTCATGTTCCATATTATTTTGAAGTATTTAGTAATTTAAAATCTTACATTACAAAACTGCAGCTTTGTAAAAGAAAGCAATCTCCTGCACTTCTGTTGTTTATGGAAATTATCTTTGTCTCTGGTAATTTAAGATTTGCAAGGAGTAGCATCGCAGTTTAGTAATCAGGTTCTTCATTCCCAAAGAATATTATCTTTTTTATTAGTTTCTCGAAAAGTAGCAGAATTGTAGACCTAATTCCTGTTTGGATTTTTCACTGCGCCTCGCAGAATATGGCTACACAAAGGTTTAGCTAAAGCCTCTGAGTGCTGAATCCCCTTCTCACTCCAAATAAAACCCACCTAATTATTACTTGTGCATTTTACAGCGATCACTGAAATAAGGAAATACTTTTATGACAGAAACTACAGCAATTTGTGATAACCTGAGTTTTAACAAGGGGAGAGGTAGGCCATAGGTCATTCCTAAAGAACCAGGAAGAAGTCAACCAATACTGATATCTGGTGGAAGATGGTGTAATATGCTGAGCAGAACAGAGCTCTGGCTTAATATTTCATTAATCTGTAACTGATTGGAAAAAAAGTGTATTATCCATTGTCTTTTGTGGTTGTTCAAGAATCACAAAGACTGCACTACAGCCAGCCCTTTGGTATTACTTGATATAACACATAATGTGAATACAGTATGTAAGTACATATTAGCAACCAGAAATTCAGAGTGTATGAGCGGATAGTTTTAGGAAAATGTAACTCTGTTTCTGTGTCATGGTTTCATTCACAATGGCTGTTTTATAATTACTAAAATGTGTATAAGATGGGAGATTTAGCTTGCTGTAAAATTGTGTTTCAGGGAATGTGAAATTACGAAGGGGAAAATTGTGACCTCCACCCCATAATGATAAAATATCATAAAAAAGGTTGCAGTAAAAATGCACCTGAGCTCTATAATGCTTTAAGAGGAAATTAATTGAGAGAAGAGCTAATCAAATTGTGACTTTCAAGGCCCTGTTTGGCAATACTATGTAACATGAAGTAAAGATACAGGGATTAAGTAGAGTGGATGTGGCTATTGCAGAGTTACCTTCAGAAATTGACAAATGAAGGTAAAATGTTTTATAGCCTTTATCCTGTATATGTAAAACTATGAATTAAGCTTTCCATTTATTTGTCTGCATAATACAATAAGGTAGCAATTGCTGGGAAGATATGAAATTTAGCAGTTGCCTAGAGACTTCATTGCATATAGACAGAGGAACTGCATAGACTATGAGTGACATGTCAGCAAAATGAAAAATTCATTTTTGCTTATTCTTGTTGCTTTGAACACATTTGTTTCAGTAATCTTCACTGAAGGAAATGTAAATATTCCAGCTCTCATTTGTGGCTTCACAGAGTCTTCATTCACATTTGTTGGTGGCAAATTTGAGGTGGCTAAAATGCTCACTATCCCAGTTTTCTGCCTGGCTTTTCTCCCAGCAGTTGCTACCCATTCCTCATTTCCAAAAAAGTCTACTAAGTATATACATGTCAGCTTCTGGCCTTCAGGTACAATTTAGTAATTGGAACTGAAGTAACTTCAGAAATTTCATTTAAAAAACAAAAAAAAAGAAAAAAGAGAAGCTATTTTTTAAATGGTTTCGAAGCAAAGAGATAAACCAACTTTACTGATGCAGAATTGCTGCTTGGAGCACATATGCTTCTTTATGTGAAAGAAATACCTACGGGAACAATATTGTGGAAAATTAAGGTGTATTTGGCAATTTTAAAAAGAGCTGCTCTGCAGTCAGAACAGATAGTTAAAAAACGATAAACAGATGTACTCAGGAAGAGAAAAAATGTGGTGAAAGATTACCTAAGAGGCAGGAGTGGGAGTTTTACCTCTAGCAGAGCAAATGAAGAAGGGAAAGAATCCTGTTTTAGATATAGGATTCCGTGAAAAAATATCATTAAGAAGACACTACACAGACTGTTAAATGCAGTTTGCTTTTCCCAGTGAGACTGGAGTGAGGTAGAATTCATTATTCAGTAAGGGAAGGAAAGTAAAATCAGGATCTCCAGAGATACTTCTGGAGAAGACACCCCTGTAAGGTCTACTTCATATGAATGACTTCAATGCTTCTCACCTTATGGGCACCCCAGCAGGCCACACTGCATCACAAACCTGTAATCTGAGCCCCCCCCGCAAATTGCTTCCCTTCAGATACCCAAATCTGTCCAACTTTTGCAGTTATCATTAAGGCCTCTTGGCATGAGCAAGGAGACACAGGAAGCACAGCCAAGGGCTGGCAGTACACCTGAGAGCTATCAAACGTTCCCATCTGCAGTTTAGGACCTGCCAATACTTGTTCCTACGAAAATAAGCTGTGGGATATATTTAGGTATGTCTGCATTAAGCAGAGGGAGCACAGTAGTTGTTCCCAAGCAATTTTGTTGGGAGGCATTAGCATGAGAGCCAGCCACACAGAAGTGGCTGCTGGGCTGCTCTGCCAGCTGCAGCTGAGGGCTGTGCTCCGTCCTTCCCAGCAGCTGAAGGAAGCACAGCTGCTCTCACACTTACAGAGCCCCTCTCTGCTGGCCATTTCCAGAGAGATTTAGGTGAGGGCCTTTACATGATGTGCTGCATTCCCACATACATGTTCCACAGGAAAGAGGTGTAAATGCTGCCTGCAACCGTGATTACACTCCTATTACAGTGTTACACCCATGCCTTACTTGCCCTCAGTGACATCATCTTTCATCTGAGTTTCAAATGTAATAACACTGCTGTGATCCAACCAGCCAGCACAGTTTGGCAACTTTTAACACTTAGCTAAGGAATTTTAAAGCAAGACCTACCGAACTACAAACTTGTTGCAGCTCAGCAGAACAAGTCTCTGCCTACATAATACTAATGTGTCTGCTCTTAGAGCTCCTAAAGGGTACTGAGGTCACATAAGGCCTTTTAAACTCAGGGTATGAGTGAGCATCTGTAGGGAGCAGAACAAATAGGGTAGGGCAAGGCATGGCTGTCCCCACAGACTCATCTTCCTGGAATGTTGTACACTCCTCCCTGTACCCTTGGTTAAGGGTTGGGGCACCTGTTGTGTCCTCCTGTCTTTGTTGCCACGGCATGTAATTTGGCAATTGAAAATCTATATCTGAAACCTGGATATGTCCGTAGTTAGGAGGCACTGGGAAGGAAATCCTTCCTGGGAAAGCAAAAAAAAAAAAAAAAAAAAGTCAGCAAAAAGTGCAGCAGGCCAAAATCTTTCTGAGAATAGATAGTGGTGAAAAAAAATGGACTTTGTTCTTTACTCTCAGTGTGTTTATTAGCTTAATGCATTTTTACTTTTTTCACACACAATGAAAAGGTCCTCAGTCAGATATCAAATAATAGAATTATTTCTATCTCAGAGTAATTTGGTCTTCTAAAACTAATCAGAGCCACTTGAAAAATTGTGTTCTGCACCACCCTGGCATAGTTTGAATGTCATCATCAATGGGAGATTGAGGACACCTCAGGCCCTTAGACAAGCTATTCTTGGGAGGTGAACAGCATTAACAGAAGCTGCATCAGCTTTGGCTCCCCAAAGAAATTGTCTTTTCCTGAATGGAGGGCTTCACTTTGACCTGCATTTAGTGGTGAAGTCCCCCAAGGAAGGGTGACACCACGCTGTCCTTCCACAGCAGCCTCTCCATCAGCTCAGAATCCTGCCTGCTCAGACTAGTCAGCAGCTCACACAGAGGGATGCTGAGCAGCACACTCTTCCTCCCTGCAACACTGCAGCACTTCTGTGGATTTTCTGCCCTCCACACTCTCGTGCTTGTGTGACAATGCTGTCTGTGACTTCTTGGAGGGAGCAATGAATCTAAATGTCACTTCCCACTCCAGCCAGAAACGTGTTTGGAACCTATGGAGGGACAAAGTGTCCTTGGACGCATCGTGCATGCACAGCTGCTCTGCAATCTGCCATCTTCCTGGCTGCTGACACCCCAGACACTGATGTGACACGCTTCCAGGTAAATTTGGGTTGGCAGGCAACTCATTTTCTGCCTCGCAGGCACTGACAGTGGCACCCAGGCACAATGCAGGCTAAGAGCCAGAGCTCCGTGTGACACACCATGGAAAGGTGCTCCCCTTAAGTGGTGCTGCCTTCCTGTTACTCACCAGAGGTGTGAAGGTGAAGCAGGTACTGGCTGCAGACAAGGCTGTTTGTGCCATCTCTCTAGAGCAGGAGTACTGCAAGTTAGCATTTGGGAGCTCGCTGTGCAGGCTGTTTTCCCAGAGAAGGGAACAAAAAGGTTTTGCAGAGTTGTTCACTGGGCAAGTGTTGTGCTGTAGTTCACATTTTCACTGTACATGCTTTGCAGCTGTGCAGCCCATGGGCTGGTGCCAGAGTAGCACTATCCCAGGTCAGTATGTTGTCCAGATTGCCACGGGCACTGGAAGGGCTGGCTGGGGCCTGAATTTCCCCTTGATTTATTAATGAGGTCAGCAACTGTCACCTCTGCTGTCATACAGTTACGAAGTCAGGAATCTGGCTTCAGAGGCCCCTGAGACTATGTATGTATGGTTTGGGCACATTTAGGAAGAATGTATTCCATCTGTTTTGCCTGCAAATTGCCTTGGTCCCAGAAAAGATTGACTTCCATAATGACTGTATTAAAACAAAATCTTGTTCTTTCTGGTACAGGTTATTTTTTGCTTTGGACCTGAAGATGCCATCAAGATTTTGTCAATTTGGTTTTGAAATAGGGAATGGAGTAATAACTTTAAGTTTTGTATGCTGTTTGAGGTTAGTAGTTTGTAACATCTGTCATTTAATTGTGTGGTTAGCAAGACTGGCAGAGAAGGCCAGGGCTGAGCAGGCAGGAGCAGGGAGCAGCAGACATCCAGATGTATGGAGGTGCTGAGTAAAGAGAAACCTGCTGGGGTTTGGGTTTGCTCAGCCTGCAATGAGACATGTGCCAGGAAACTTAATAGCTGAAATTACACAAAGCTATTGAGGAAGGGGCTGGTGATCAGTCAGGTGAACTTTTGAGTAATTCTAATGTTAATTGCCAAATCTAAGGCATGGTCTTGTTATTAAAAAAATTGTTAGGATAAAAAAGAAAAGGAAGAAAGAAAATAAATAGAACCAAAACGCAAATGGAGGAAAAATTGCAATCTGTTCTTGTTTTATCAATTCTTTAGGCCTTGGTGTGCTTGACTGCATAGAAAAGTTTTCAAGGGTTATCACTGTCAGCCACACCAGTGGAGGAAGACAGGAATTTTTGTTTGCATTTGACAGTAATGAAAGTAAAGATGGGTTCCTAATCTTCAAGTATGTTTCAGTTTAGACTTTTATTATTTTCATTTTACCACGTGCTTATTGCCCCTACATGGAGAATGGTCTTAGCTTTAGTTTGTGGTTTTGTTTAGGTCTTTTGGCTTTGTTTGGTTTTTTTTTTCTACCTTCCCCTTGGGTAGCAGGATCATCTGGTTATGGTCCCTTCAAACTTGAGGGACACACAAGCTCTGTTAGGCTAGTATTGGGAGCACAAAAGCTCTAAGTCTGGGAGAGCTCAGAAGAATACACAGTGCAGTAGTAGAACTTGTTTCTTAAGTTAGTTATATCAGCAGGGATCCAAGAGTGGGGAGAAATTAATGGGTGCTGTGAGCACGACAGCCTTGAGATTCTGCCCTCTTTGAATTGCATGCTGGAGACATAATTATAATGCTTGAAGAAATGAGTGACTAACAGGAAACTTCCTTGTGGACCAATATCCCAACTGTGACAGAGGCTAGTAAATAAAGAGGGTAAGAGCAATAGCTGATAATCTCATAGAAGTGGTCCTTTAGGTTTTAGTGCTTTGTAGGCTGGAGACTCATTGAGTCAGAGGGGATGTCTTAGGACAGGGATGAATTAGGGAGCTGCAAATGGAGTTTTCTTCTTTGTGTAAAGCAGTTGCTTTCTCCAGACAAAACATTTTTCATGTTTTGGGAATTGCTTTAGCATTACAAATCAAAAGGTTGAGGAGCAGGTGAGTGGGAGTGCTGGATGGACAGATGAGTGATAGGCATGTATACTGTATGGACTGTATCCCTGTCCTTGTGGAGAATTCCATTAACACATGGTTAGCTGCCCTCACTATCTGCCTGGGTTATAAAATGCTGCTGGAAAACATGCATGAAATGGAAAAAAATGCCCACTAGCAAAGAGAGTGAACTGAATACTCTTCCAAGTAGCTGCAGAAACAGAGGGAATGGCAAGTAATATTGAAAAGGAGATTAAAAGGAATCACAGGTCTTCAGGGCCAGGCTGAGACATTCTTTTATAAAATATCTGAGCTGAAAGATGCTGTGAAGCAATTACTTCACCATTATATTTTTAGACCCCATCATTTTTTCAGACTTACCCTGCTGGAGTCACTGTGACTAAGGCAGAAAAAGAAGCCAGAGTCAATGAGAAAAAGGGTTGCCAGAGTTCACAGAGATCTTTCTGAGCCCTTCACTTTCAAGGACTTTCCTCTGTCTCTGTGTGAGTAATAATGTGTGTATTTGGCCATGATGAGCTCAGGCAAATTCTCCATATTGGAATTATGTTAATTCCATAGAGCCAGTGGGTCCTGAACTGCAAATGGAGGACTGCAGGCATAGCCAACAGATATGAGGCATGGATTGAAAAGTAATAATGACTTAATTTCAGTCTTGCAGTTATTCCAAAATAACAAAGAGAAATGTCACCATTTGCAACATTCCCTTGTGAAAGGAAAACATATTACATGAAGGAAAGAGTATCCACTCAGAATTGTGCCAAGCCTTTGAAAACATGGGGGTACACAGGAACATGGCTGGCGCAGCCATTTTTGTTGTACATTTGACATTTGTTTATAATGTGAATACAGTTAAACTCATTAGCCAATGGAAATATAATGCTTTTTGTAAATCACCAAGATGTCTGCAATTTAATATAAAGAAAACAATAAAGAGAGAAAATAAAGGGTGAATGGGAAGCAAACACTGGAGACACTAGAATAGAAAATAAAGGGTGTTCAGTTCAGTGCTGAAAAAGTGCTGTGCAGATTTGCCACTGATACAATACTCTGAGAGTCAGACATAGACAGCTTTGAGAAAATCAAACGTTTACTTCTGGTCTAAGATAAAAACGTAGGCATGATTTACCTCATGCCTCGTGGTATACAAGACAGACACTGAGCTAAGCTCCTGACACTGACCAAAGAGTTCTTACGTTTATCAGGTGGTTCTCAGTATTTCTAAAGCCTGAATGGAACCCAGGAGTGAAAACATAGGGTCACAGCATGGCCATAAAAATCGTGCGCGGCGGCCGAAAGACCGCCACGTCCCTGCGCAAGAAAAAAAAAAAAAAAAAAAAGGTTTCTGCGTTCTCGCCACGACTGCAGGGGGGAAAGCAGGGAAGAGCGGCTCGGGGGTGCCGAGGGGCTGGAGCACTGGGAGAGAGGCGGAGGAGGGGGCAGAGCCGGGGGCGGGCACAGGCGCGGGGAGAGCAGCCGGCTCCGGGGCGGGGCCCGCGGGCGGCCCAAGGGGCGGAGGCGCAGCCCGGCCCCGCCCGCCGGGCCCGCCCCTGCTCCCAACCAGGTCGGACCGAACACCATAAAGCCGCGGCGCGGGCGGCGCTGCCCCAGACCGGCGGTGTCGGTAAGCACAGCAGCGGAGCTCTCAGCATGTCTGGCCGGGGCAAGGGCGGCAAGGGGCTCGGCAAGGGCGGCGCCAAGCGCCATCGTAAGGTGCTGCGCGACAACATCCAGGGCATCACCAAGCCGGCCATCCGCCGCCTGGCTCGGCGCGGCGGCGTCAAGCGCATCTCGGGGCTCATCTACGAGGAGACGCGCGGCGTGCTCAAGGTTTTCCTGGAGAACGTGATCCGCGACGCCGTCACCTACACGGAGCACGCCAAGAGGAAGACGGTCACGGCCATGGACGTGGTCTACGCCCTCAAGCGCCAGGGTCGCACCCTCTACGGCTTCGGCGGCTAAAGCCTCTTTCCTGCCGGACCGCCCTCACGAAACCACCAAAGGCTCTTTTAAGAGCCACCCACCTTTTCCCTTAAAAGAGCTGTGTCGCTGTACTTTGACATTTGTTTATTGTTGTATTTGCCCCTTGATACTCTCCCCTTAACGCAACGCTCGTCTATCTCTCTCTTTCACTCCCACATCGGGTAGGTCGGCCTGCTGTTCCTCAGCCGCCTTTTAGAGGTAAAAACCAAAATCCACACAGGGCAATAAGGTCATTTGCCCCTCCCTAGGAAAATGGGAGCAAACTGCGAGCTGCCAAAGATCACCACGACAAGGCTCCGCAGCATTCTTTGCCCGCCCGTCACTCCAAGGCACCTGCAGAACCAGCTCCAGCGCCCGTACGAGGAGCGCTCCGGAGCAGCCTCTTCGCTCTTACGGACGCCGCTGCCGCCCACGGGAGCGCGGGCCCGCGGCCAGGGACGGTTGGGCGCCCGCGCCATTTCCAAAAGCCCGCGCAGGCCACCATTGGCCCCGGGACATTCCGCGCTCCCTCGGCCCGCGCCCGTCCCGGCACACCGGCTCCCTGCGCGCCGAGAACAGAGCGATCCCACCCATAACGAACCAACTCAGAACACAGACAGCCCGCCAGAACCGCCCAGGGATAAATACAGCCAACACACGCCAAACCACACACACACAGCCTGAGACGAACACAGCAGCCCTTGCCCTCCGCCCTTTCCGTCCCCCCGGCCACAGCATTTCAAGCTCCTTCTTGAGACTGTGGGTGGCTCTGAAAAGAGCCTTTGGGTTCGCTTCTGGGCTCCGGACGCTTCCGCCGCCCGCTCTACTTGCTCTTGGCTTTGTGACTCTCAGTCTTCTTGGGCAGCAGCACGGCCTGGATGTTGGGCAGTACGCCGCCCTGCGCGATCGTCACCTTGCCCAGCAGCTTGTTGAGCTCCTCGTCGTTGCGGATGGCGAGCTGCAGGTGGCGGGGGATGATGCGCGTCTTCTTGTTGTCGCGGGCCGCGTTGCCCGCCAGCTCCAGGATCTCGGCCGTCAGGTACTCCAGCACGGCCGCCAGGTACACCGGCGCGCCGGCGCCCACGCGCTCCGCGTAGTTGCCCTTGCGCAGCAGCCGGTGCACGCGGCCCACGGGGAACTGCAGCCCGGCCCGCGACGAGCGCGACTTGGCCTTGGCGCGCGCCTTGCCGCCCTGCTTCCCGCGCCCGGACATCTTCCCTCGCTCCTCGCTCGCTCGACCCACAAAGCCCCGCCGACACCGACAAGCAGCGCCGCCGACACGGCCGCCCTCAGCCCTCCGCCTTTATATCTCCTCCCTGCGCGCCACCGCCGCCTCCTCATAGGCCGAGGCCCTTTCTCGGGACACGCGCTGCCCAATGGCGCAGCGAATCTCACGCTGACCAATCGCGACGGGCGCAGCTCCCAGAGGCTCCGCCCGCGGCCTCCGTCCGGCCAATGACAACCCGCCCAGGGCGAGCCTCGGCTCGCGGCCCCTCCCACGGGAACCGCCGCTCCCGCCCGGACCGGCGGCGCCGCGCTGCCCCGTCCCGCTCCCCGTGCGCTCGCTGCCCGGGGCTGGAATTCCTCTAAAGCCGCCGGCCTGCACAATACGGATTGGGGGGGGGGGGGCGAGTCAAGGACGTAAAGAGCAAAAGAGAGACAATGCGGCAGTGTCCGTGAGGGGGAAAAAGGGGGACGCAGGGGACACCCACGGTCGGATAAGGGAGCGCTGCACTCCCGCATTTTTAGCGGGAACTCACTTAAACAGGAACTCTGAACTTAAAACTTATTATAAGTGTAATCACTTGGTTACAAGCTTTGATTCCTAGCCCTATCTCCTTGTCTCGTAGCTGCTTAATAAAGTTTACATATCAGTGTGTTACCAGTAGGAACTGAAAGCTCTAAATGTTTTTCATTCTTGGGCTGAAATGACCTTGTTTAATATCCTTTAATTTGCTCCTTTCGAGTAGATATTTTCAACCACTATTTTTTCCTCAGATTAATTTGAAGAATTCGGTGACAGTTTAATGTATCTAAATAATAATGCAAAGCGTTTTAAATGATTTTTTTGTCCTTGTTAATACTGCACCAATATACCCATGAAAGTAAAAGGGAAACTTTCAGACTTGGAGGATGATAAACTGAATTTATAAGCAAGATGCAATTATAAACTTGTATAAAGTAGAAAAAATTCTAAGGCTTGCATGGTTTAACAACACTGAGTCTTATAAATTTCGCAAATGAAAATAGCATACATTAGAGCTTTCCATAAGAACAGAAAGCACTCAATAAGGATAAAGCCTGAAGCGGGAAAGCGGCGTTTGCTTAAGGGCGGGAGTTTTAAAATTTGAATCAACCAATGAAATTCAGCCTGAACCCGACTGCCTATCAGTGAATGACCAGTGCTATAAATACTCCCCGAATACGCGCAGGCGGTTATTGCTGCTCTTGGTCCGCTCTCGGTAGCTCGTATCAGTAGCGATGGCGCGTACGAAGCAGACGGCGCGGAAGTCGACGGGCGGCAAGGCGCCCCGCAAGCAGCTGGCCACCAAGGCTGCCCGCAAGAGCGCGCCGGCCACGGGCGGCGTCAAGAAGCCGCACCGCTACCGGCCCGGCACGGTGGCGCTGCGCGAGATCCGGCGCTACCAGAAGTCCACGGAGCTGCTGATCCGCAAGCTGCCCTTCCAGCGCCTGGTGCGCGAGATCGCGCAGGACTTCAAGACCGACCTGCGCTTCCAGAGCTCGGCCGTCATGGCGCTGCAGGAGGCCAGCGAGGCCTACCTGGTGGGGCTCTTCGAGGACACCAACCTGTGCGCCATCCACGCCAAGCGCGTCACCATCATGCCCAAGGATATCCAGCTGGCCCGCCGCATCCGCGGAGAGCGCGCATAAGCCTTGCCAGGACTTAACCACCTGTGTTTTTAAAAGTAGATAAACCAACACAAAGGCTCTTTTAAGAGCCACCACAAACACAATAAAAGGAGCTGTTGCACTGTGAGGCTTTTCATTATATTTTTAGGGACGCTAAAAAGAAAGAACACCCACTCATACAATTAATGCATCAATCGAAGGTAGTGTTAAAATTTATGTATTTAGGTTCTGGGATACAAAGAAGAGGGTTATGATTTTCCGCTGCGGGGAAGTTATGACGGTTTATAAGCCCGAAAGAAGGATCAAAACTGTTACAAACATGTAAAACCGCGGGGAAAAAAACTATTGTGGAACAAAGGGAAATTCACTACCCTCTCAGACCGTGGGTGTTCCCAGCGTCCCCCTTTTTCCACCCCGCGCACACCGCCGCATTGTCTCTCTTTTGCTCTTTACGTCCTAGACTCGGCTCCCCCAGTCCGTATTGTGCAGGCCGGCGGCTTTAGGGGAATTCCAGCCCCGGGCAGCGAGCGCACGGGGAGCGGGACGGGGCAGCGCGGCGCCGCCGGTCCGGGCGGGAGGGGCGGTTCCCGTGGGAGGGGCCGCGAGCCGAGGCCCGCCCTGGGCGGGTTGTCATTGGCCGGACGGAGGCCGCGGGCGGAGCCTTTGGGAGCTGCGCCCGTCGCGATTGGTCAGCGTGAGATTCGCTGCGCCATTGGGCAGCGCGTGTCCCGAGAAAGAGCCTCGGCCTATGAGGAGGCGGCGGTGGCGCGCAGGGAGGAGATATAAAGGCGGAGGGCTGAGGGCGGCCGTGTCGGCGGCGCTGCTTGTCGGTGTCGGCGGGGCTTTGTGGGCCGAGCGAGCGAGGAGCGAGGGAAGATGTCCGGGCGCGGGAAGCAGGGCGGCAAGGCGCGCGCCAAGGCCAAGTCGCGCTCGTCGCGGGCCGGGCTGCAGTTCCCCGTGGGCCGCGTGCACCGGCTGCTGCGCAAGGGCAACTACGCGGAGCGCGTGGGCGCCGGCGCGCCGGTGTACCTGGCGGCCGTGCTGGAGTACCTGACGGCCGAGATCCTGGAGCTGGCGGGCAACGCGGCCCGCGACAACAAGAAGACGCGCATCATCCCCCGCCACCTGCAGCTCGCCATCCGCAACGACGAGGAGCTCAACAAGCTGCTGGGCAAGGTGACGATCGCGCAGGGCGGCGTGCTGCCCAACATCCAGGCCGTGCTGCTGCCCAAGAAGACTGAGAGTCACAAAGCCAAGAGCAAGTAGAGTGGGCGGCGGAAGCGTCCGGAGCCCAGAAGCGAACCCCAAAGGCTCTTTTCAGAGCCACCCACAGTCTCTAGAAGGAGCTTGAAATGCTACGGCCGGGGGACGGGAAGGGGGAGGGCAAGGGCTGCTGTGTTCGTCTCAGGCTGTGTGTGTGTGGTTTGGCGTGTGTTGGCTGTATTTAGCCCGGGGCTGTGTGTGTTTAGTTTTGGCGGGCTGTGTGTGTTGAGAGTTGGTTCGTGATGGGTGGGATCGCTCTGTTCCCGCCGCGCAGGGAGCCGCTGTGCCGGGACGGGCGAGGGAGCACGGATGTCCCGGGGCCAATGGTGGCCTGCGCGGGCTTTTGGAAATGGCGCAGGCGCCGAACCGTCCCTGGCCGCGGGCCCGCGCTCCCGTGGGCGGCAGCGGCGTCCGCAAGAGCGAAGAGGCTGCTCCGGAGCGCTCCTCGTACGGGCGCTGGAGCTGGTTCTGCAGGTGCCTTGGAGTGACGGGCGGGGGAATAAGGCAAAGAATGCTGCGGAGCCTTGTCGTGATGATCTTAGGCAGCTCGCAGTTTGCTCCCATTTACCTAGTGAAGGGCACTTGACACACTGGCCCTGGGTGGATTTTGTGGGGTTTTTTTTCCTCTAAAAGGCCACTCAGGAACTGCAGGCCGATCTATCCGATGTGGGAGTGAGAGATAGACAGGTATTGCTTTAAAGGTAGAGTGTCAGAGGAAAATACAACAATAAACAATTATCAAGGTACAGCAACACAGCTCTTTTTAAGGAGTAAGTGGGTGGCTCTTAAAAGAGCCTTTGGGGGGTTTCGTGAGGGCGGTCCGGCAGGAAGAAGACGCTTTAGCCGCCGAAGCCGTAGAGGGTGCGACCCTGGCGCTTGAGAGCGTAGACCACGTCCATGGCCGTGACCGTCTTCCTCTTGGCGTGCTCCGTGTAGGTGACAGCGTCGCGGATCACGTTCTCCAGGAAAACCTTGAGCACGCCGCGCGTCTCCTCGTAGATGAGCCCCGAGATGCGCTTGACGCCGCCGCGCCGAGCCAGGCGGCGGATGGCCGGCTTGGTGATGCCCTGGATGTTGTCGCGCAGCACCTTGCGGTGGCGCTTGGCGCCGCCCTTGCCGAGCCCCTTGCCGCCCTTGCCTCGGCCAGACATGCTGAAAGCTCCGCTGCTGAGCTTACCGACACCGTCGGACTGGGGCAGCGCCGCCCGCGCCGCGGCTTTATGGGGTTTGGTCCGACCTGGTTGGGAGCAGGGGCGGGTCCGGCGGGCGGGGCCGGGCTGCGCCTCCGCCCCTTGGGCCGCCCGCGGGCTCCGCCCCGGGGCCGGCTGCTCTCCCCGCGCCTGTGCCCGCCCCCGGCTCTGCCCCCTCCCCCGCCTCTCCCCCAGTCCTCCATCCCCTCGGCACCTCCGAGCCGCTCTTCCCTGCTTCGTCCCCTCCGGGCGGTGACGGCCCCGGAGCTGTCCATGAGGTTCTGGCAGGTCCCCGAGGTGCTGTCGGTCCGGGCTCGCTGTGTCCCGGCTCAGGTTCCCGGGATGGCTCCAGCCCGCTGCGCCCTTGGCCGGGGCTTGCCGGCCCTGCCGCCTCCGCGAACCTTTCGAGTGTTCTGCCGCTGCGCTCTCCCGGTGTCGGGTTCGCGAAAAGCGTTCGGAGCCACTTACCTAAAACTTCGCCCTCTTCTCTCCTGTCACCTGTCACGCAGCATGCAATTTCGAACTCTGCCACATCGCTTTTTCTACCCGATGACATAACAGAAACCTATCTTTGTCTTCCTATTTTTGCATCTCTTTCAGATTTACGATGCATAATTTCTACCTTACTGTGTTGTTTTACCTACAGCACAACAAATATATATTTTTTTTACTTATCAAATTTGGGTATAAATAACCTGCCTTTTGGGAGTACTACTTTTTTTTCATGCACGGGTGCAGGTATTAGAACGTGATTTTGTTTCATTTCCTTTAGTCCGTAGCACTAAATCCTATAAATATCTTTGCTGTGTACCAGGAATTTATATTGACAGTACTTTATAAAGAAACTCAACCAAGTACAGCTTACTCTGAAAATAATTGCCAGAAAAGTGTATGTCCACTTTATCAGTCTTTCTCCTTTTTTAGATATGTGTTTTGGGCCTAGATGTACTCTGGAACTCTGTTTCACACCATTTCACATGAATATATATATATACATATATATATGTACTACAAAATAATGATTAGCTTAATAATGCATGAAGCCACTGGCTAACCATGGCAAGTATTGTGTTCATTAATTGCAAAAATTCTGAAAAAACATCCAATAGTTTTTCTTCATTTTTTCTCCCTGTAAAGTTTTCCTTGATGGGATTGGTTTGGGGGGCTTGGTATGTTTTTCTGAGGGATTTGGTGACGCTTGGTTTTCTGCTTGGTTTGTTGTTATGGGGTTTTTTTGGTTTGTTTGTTTGTTTTTTGTTTGGTTGGTTTGGTTTTTTGTTTATTTTTTAGAAAATCAGCACAGTACTATTATATTATGTGGAAGATATTTTGATTTGTATGTCACAAACACTAAGTTGCCTCCTCTATATTTCACCAGGGAGGACCAGCACATAATATGTGAAATGTGAGCGTGTCAGCTGTGAACTGAATCTCAAAATGACTTCCAGCCACAGGAAACAGCAGAAATCGCTGTGAAATGGCTGCCTTGGGCCTTATATGCCCCCAGATGTTTAGATATATGCAGAGCCTTGAAAGCAAGGTTTCTCGAGCATTATTTTTATTTAGCACTTTTTGGAGTAATATTTTCACTCACTTATGAGCCATCTGGTTATCTTTCCCTCTGCTGTAGTTATCTACTACAGTGCATGCTGAAGAATCCACCTGATAATCTTCTTTTATATGCAAGAGTTAAAATATTCACAAACCTGCAAACAGCAGGGACACACTTTTCCTCGAATTTTGGTTGTTTACTCAAAATTCTAAGGGCTAAAGACTAGATGAAAGTTCTCTTGGAAGCTTTGCTTCATTCATCTGCAATTTACATAATTGGGTTAAAAATAAATCTTCCTCTTTTGTAAATGCTCAGTAAAGAGATTTTAATGCAGATGTGTTAAGGCAAGAGAAACATCAAAAAAGAAGGAGGACTGCCTCTTTTTTTAAGAAGAAACATTTTATATTTTGAGTTAGTTTAAGAGAAACTACTAAAGGGAAAACCCCCCATGTTTCAATGTTACAATGTAAGATGTATTTTGTTAAAACTACATGTGGATTTAGTAAGTTTGAAGCAGGCAGGCAGAGTTTCCATTCAATGCAAAAAACCCTGGAGTGTGATCTAAAGTAACCCCCGGAGTCTGGTCTGTTACACAGTAATAGGAATTCAGTTACCTGGTATCAATGCAGTTGGGGAACTTCATGAACTGATTTTGCCATACAAACAAAAAGAGAAAAAAAATCCACATAGGTGAGAAATTTTGCAAACATCTTTGACTTCCCTCACTACACTGTATAAAACCTTTATCTCCTTGTGCCATATCTGGAGTTTTGAAAGGGCAATTCCTGTTCATTGGTTGTAGACAAGAAGGCCTCGCTCACCTCCTGCACTACAATTCTGGGAAGAACTCTAAAAAACCACTGTAGGTCACAGCATTCTTCACTCAGCTTTGGGAATCTGACTTGAAAGTGGCTCTTTGTATTCCATGCTTATTGCCAGATCTGTTACTGCAGACTAAGCATAAAATCACCCTTCTCATAATTCACAGCTTTTTGCCAGCTCCAGCAGCAGATTTAGGTCTTAGGCTGTGTCAGAAACTCCTTGTGTTCCACTTAAGAAGGAAAAAGAATTGCAGCTCGTTTGTGTTTCTGCATGTGGAGCAAGAGGATTTCTGTCCTCTCAATGGTAGTCGTGGCCAAAGATTGAAAGACAGTGATACAGTTTCCATCTGTGTTTGAATAGTGTGAATTTTAATTCCTGTGATTTAAAAATTGTTTCATTTCCTGAAAATGAGGCATGTTCTATTACATGAGAAAAAAAAAATTATATGTCTTTCAAATGTGGAATACAGACGTTTTTTAACATTCTGGAGTGCATATCTCACCTTAGGCCTTGGCCTATACCCAGAAATTTTCAGATATATAAAGTAAGATTACTGTGAAACCGAGCCAGAAGCCTCACCACTGTGGAAGCCACAACACTTGGTGAAGAATTTGGGTGCTCTTCATTTAGACATGGGGTAATGAAAATACTAAAGCTACGTTTGTATAGGACTTTTTCACTTTACTAGTCACTCAGGAAAATAAATGTCAGTGGGCACAGAGGAAAATAGTGGCAGCCTTTCACTTATTAAAGCAGAAATAGCGCAGATTCGTTGTTTATTTTACATTAGAACACTTGTGCTATGCATCAGCTTTGAATTTTGGCATTAAAGCACAGAAAATCAGTAATTTCTTTCTACATACCCTATTCATCTTTGGAACAGGAGCAAGGGTAGATGCCCAATTCCTGGAAGAAATCTGCATAAAGTGTAATTAATTTGCAACATCTGTGGGATTTTGATGCAGAACATGAACCCACTTGACTATGGTTCTTTTTTTCTTTTCCCCCTCTATTAACCTTCTAAAAAAATTCTGGGTAGAATCTCTGTACAGGCCTGTGCTACTTCATAAACATGTTTATTTCCTGGAAGAAAAGCAACAATATTTTACTAAAATATTTTGGTCTTTCTTCTGACATTTGCTGATTTTAAAATTATGGGGGAGGTGAATGATGATACCCAAACACAACTTCTGTGTGAAGAAAAGATGGAGCATCAAAGCCTTGGGAAGCCTCCCTGGTATACACATGCAAATGCACCAACTTGCTGAGGTGAGCACATGTTCCCTGTTTGGGGGGTTTTCCATAGTGGCTGAAAAAATAAATTTTAGTCTACAGTGGCTGAGAAATTAAAAGCCCACTTACTGGATTGCAAGGTAAATACTTGGATGATTCTAAGGTATTATGTTTGAATATCCAAAGCAAAACACAGCTGAAGAAAGAAGTCAGGCAAGTGAGTCTGACTTGCATCAACACTCAGCTCTGCCCCTCCTCTTATGCTCACCTTTGCTTTGGTCTCCACTGAATGGGAGTTCATAATGGTTCATTTCTCAGGAGCATCCACTGCCCCACATGACCAATCTGACATTTCTTTGTCTCTCACAGTGGGCAGAGATTATCTCCAAGGCTCAGTGATGATATCTTACATGAAGGGAAGATGAGTTCTTGAGACAGTAGAATCACAACTCTAAACACTTTACAGTTTCTAAGTAAATCAATATACACTCATGACAATGAAAATAAGGAAAAATACTAATTGTTCTGTTTATATTTCCAGGACTTCCAGAATTCCTTTCTGCCATAAAGAAGTATGAAGAAATAAAAGGATTACCGAGTCTTTCAGGGGTTGATCAAGATTACAACAGTTCCTGTACAAACCCAGAAAGTGGACAGAAAGCTGCCAATAAATGTGAATATCTTGACACGACTTAACCACTTCTATACAAATATCAAGGGACTAGAGAACTCCAGATCTTGTTAGCACTGGTGCCTCTGGGAGGTTTTGAACTGTTCTTGGCTATGGGGTTACTATTACTAATTTAGAAAAAAGTATTTTCAGCATTCTGGTAGTGTTCAGTAGCGTCACAGAAGGCCTTAATCCTCCCCCACTCTAGGAAATAAGTACCAGATTAAGTGGGCATTAAATTTATTTTCCCATTTCTGTGATTAATCAAGAAACAATGCAACATTCTGCAGGCTCACACCGCAGTTTTGTTATGCTTGTTATTGTCATGCAAAAGGTGCATTTACCTTTGTTTTAGAGGTTTACTAAGGGAAGCCTCACTAAACTGTATTTTTTCAACATTTACCTTCAAGAAGGGAAAAAAAGGTGTTCAAATTACTGGAATAAATCCAGTGTTTCCTCTGACTGTAGCAGTATAGATTTTTTCAATTAAACATGGATAATAAGAAAAGAACATGACGTTTCTCAAATTACTGAAGTCACTGTCTTTCTTTATTTTCACACTCTCAAACAGCGGGGACTCCAGGTTTTACCCACGTTTCATTCATCCTTTCTCACCTCCTTTCAGCTCTGAATTTAGCTGCTGGCGTGGTTTTAGGAGCTGATGATAGCCCCGGATATGGAGGGTACAGAACACAATACTGCTGCCGGCAGCCTGTTAACTGCTTGGTGTGTGAAAGAAAGAAACATTGCATTAAAAACGAAGGGGAAAAAAAAAAAAAGGGGAATCCATATATTGTTTGTAATATGGAGCTGCCACTTCCCAGGGCAGGAATCCTCCTGCTAAGGTGTAGGTTCTTCTGAAAGTACAGAAGTGGTGAATCACGAGATGGTGTTATCAAATAAACAAACTTACACAATCAACATTCTTCCATTAAAACCCAGAAACCACTGTTGCTTTAAGTCTCCTGGCTTCTCAGCAGACCATCAGAAGATGCATTTTCAGGTTTAACTCCCTGTACAATTCAAAATTCTGTACACTCCAGATTCTGCTTCTCAATCAATTTTAATTACAAGGGCAAAGGAGAATAATTACTGATTAAAATGAGATAAACTGTAATTGCAGCTATCCTGATTTCTGAATTTAACAAACGAAAGCTGCTTTGTTAAGGTTATGTGGAAAATGCAGTGACAGGAGCATCTGTGTACAAAGGGGGCACGTCGGTGCTTTGTTCCACTGAAACATCGAAGCATAAGGAGAGGAACATGGACTTTCACACACGCTGCTAAAGGACAAACATGTCCCCAAAAGGCCCTAGCTGAGACACCGTGATCTCTGAAGAGACAGAGCGCGGTGATTTCGGAGGGAAGCGGCGCAGCCGAGGGAGCCAGCTCTGCATCAGCGTCTGGGACCATGAGGCAAAACTGTGTTACTTCCTCGGATTAAATATCCATTTACTCTGACACCAACCGTTCAAACCACTCCGTTTTTTTCCCGCTCTGTAGAGAACCTTCTCAAGAACAAGATTTTGTGCCGGTTGTGCCCATTAAGATCACGGTAAAATTTTAATTTAAAATATAAACCCAAGGTTTCTCTCTGCCGAGGTCTCTGTAGCTGCCCGCCGCTGAGTTTCAGCGGTCGTGTATCCCTCATTTCCGCTCCTTCTAGGGAGAAACTCCACTAGCCTGTAGGACAGACTCCCCCCTTCCCTCCCGGCGAGAAACGGGGTGCACAGGCGGCAAATTTCGTGTGGAAAAAGTGCTTTTTGGACCTTGAAGAAACACAGCGGGCGCGGCGGCGGCCGGCGGGGCTCAGCGCGGCGCACCAATCAGCGCGCGCGGCGCCGCTATAAAAGGGGCGGCGGCGGCGGCGCCTCCATTGTTCGCCCGGACCGCTCCGAGCCGACATGGCCGAGACCGCTCCCGTCGCCGCGCCCGATGTCGCCGCCGCCGCCCCGGCCCCGGCCAAAGCTCCCGCCGCCAAGAAGCCGAAGAAGGCGGCGAGCGGCGCCAAAGCCCGCAAGCCCGCGGGGCCCAGCGTCACCGAGCTGATCACCAAGGCCGTGTCCGCCTCCAAGGAGCGCAAGGGGCTCTCGCTCGCAGCGCTCAAGAAGGCGCTGGCCGCCGGCGGCTACGATGTGGAGAAAAGTAATAGCCGCATTAAACTGGGCATCAAGAGCCTCGTCAGCAAGGGCGTCCTGGTGCAGACCAAAGGCACCGGTGCCTCCGGCTCTTTCCGTCTGAGCAAGAAGCCCGGAGAAGGAAAGGAAAAAGCCCCGAAGAAAAAAACCGCTGCAGCCAAGCCCAAGAAGCCGGCGGCGAAGAAGCCCGCCAGCGCTGCCAAGAAGCCCAAGAAGCCGGTGACAGCGAAAAAGAGCCCCAAAAAAGCCAAGAAGCCGGCGGCCGCCGCGGCCAAGAAGGCAGCGAAGAGCCCCAAGAAAGTGACAAAGGCTGCCAAGCCCAAAAAAGCGGCGGCAGCAGCCAAGAGCCCGGCTAAGGCAAAAGCGGTGAAGCCCAAGGCAGCCAAGCCCAAGGCAGCTAAGCCCAAAGCAGCCAAGGCGAAGAAGGCGGCACCCAAGAAAAAATAAGTGCTGCGAAAAAACCCTATCTGCCTTGCAGATAAACCCAACGGCTCTTTTAAGAGCCACCCAAATTTTCACAAAAAGAGCTGGAACTCTTAATTACTTTTAAAGTTTCTTTTCGTGTTAACTGTGCGCAATTAAAGGCCTTTTTTTTTTTTTTTTTTTTTTTTTATTCCGTTGCTGTCGCTTTTAAGTGGACCCGGTAACTTCCTTGCTCTTGCTTTTCGCCGGTGCAGAGCGGCACAGCAGCGGAGCTCACCGCTGTACATCTCATTTAAATAAATAATCCCCGAGAAAACGCCTCCCCGCTCGGTGCAGGAAATGCGCGATAACCGAGGCTCCTCGGGATAGCGACAGGCAGCGCTCAGGGCCCCTCGGCTCCTGGGAGGGGGAGTGGGGATGGGGATGCTGCGGCTCCCGGGTTGATCTCCCGTCAGCCGGGAGGCGGAGAGCCGCGCAGGGAAGCGCCTCGCACCGCCCCCAGAGCCCGGCGCTTTTCGAAAAGCCCGCGCTCCGCAAACATTGGCCGTCGCTCTGGGGTTTTCTAGTGCCCAGCAGTTTTCGGGTTAAAAAGGCGCTCCACCTTTCTCTTTACATTCCCTTGGCGGAAGAAGCTTTCGAATTCCCCGGTAGGTTTGTACCGCCTCTCCCATCTCCCTCATGCCCTCGGCCTTTTTAATTTCCCGTCCAGTTTCGTGCCCGCTTTGGAAAGCCGTAGGGCCCCCGCGGTCCGAGGAGTTCGAGGTTTCGAGCTGCCTCGGTGCAGACCTCCGCTTCGGAGCTCAAAATCCGCTCATTGGAGCTGCCGCGCTCAGTTCGTTTCTGGGTGTTCATTTCTGCACACGTGAAACCATAAAAACTTGGTATTCTCTACACACATAGCAGCTCTGGTCACTGGCAATTCTCCTGTCTCTGTTTAAAGGGTGCAGCGCACGCTCCTTTCGCCGATTGCTCTGTGAGGAAGTGGCTTACAGGGAGTATGAGGTGATCATGGCCTGTGGGCAGGGATTTACTTTGTGAACAAGCACAAAGCCCGAGCAAAGCTGGTCTTTCACTGAGGAGATGACTCAAATATTGTGAGAAATTGTTCCACACAACAAGAAAGGGTGTACGTGTGCAGGAACGCTGAATGCACTGTCTATATGAGCTCCAGTGGTTATACTGACCATTACAGGAGCAAAATTACCATCAAACCAAAAATTCCTGTTAAACTTGTGAAGCTGAAGTGGGCAGCATAGCATAGATACCTACTGGGAAAAGGGAGTGCAGTGGCAAAGAGCAGGACTGGCCTGGGAAAACTAATCCTGCAGGTATAAGTGTAATGTCACGTTTTTGCCAATTGCACCACTGGCATATCAGTCAGTAACCCAAATTCATCGTTTCTCATCCACCTTTCCCCTCAGCTTGGGCCCTGCAGGCCCTGCAGGTGCCATCTGAGTTCAGCTGTGGGAGAGCTGTGCACAGCTCCAGACTGATTCTTCCTCAGAAACAGCTACTTTTAAATTACCAAGTCACTGACATGGTGTCTGATCTCTGTCTGTCCTGCAGGCCCTCACACCACCTTCAGCAGGTTTCTCTAGCTAATAAGCAGATTCCTGTTCTGGACATAAGAAAAGCTGATATCCTAAGAAAAACTCAGAGGTTCCTGTTTTTCTATCATGGCTCAAATGCCTTGCTAACCTACTGGACTGAGGTTCAGTTGTTTGATTTATGATTGCAGTGAAGAGGGAAGGCATCTCACTTTTCTGACATATTATTTGAACATATGGTCATTAATTTTTTTCACTAAACATGTTAAGATGCCTCATGATACTGGCAAAAGAAAGAAAATATATGAGCTCTGCTCAGTATTTTCTAAGGTATGCTACATGCTGGTGTGTAGTGTCTGGTCATAACTTCCACCAAAAACAAAAGGATATACTTTATGATTAAATATTAAGCTGCCCCAAAATTAGAATTAAGGTAAAAAAAAAAAAAAAAAAAAAGTCAAAACCAAGGATTCTGTATTGCAATTTATTACAAGCAAAATCTGGTTTCATTTTTTTTTCTTGTGGCAGTACCAGTTGTAGGTTTCTCTGGGTCTGGATTGAAGGGACTTGAGACAGTAGTTCATGTTTGGACTCAAGTCTTTATTATTTCTTATCAGTAAAACTGTCTCACTACTGTGAGTTTGGCAGCTTTTCACCAGGAGGCACAAAATGGTCAACAATCTCTTGTCACAAGGCCTTTTAAGACTAAACTATCCAATTAAGAGCTGACACCTGGATTATTTTCCCTTTTAACCCAATAACTGATCCCACAGAGCCACAATGGGGACTTTGCTGCCCAATTACACAATACCACCCAAACCCAGGGAGAAGAAGGAAGAAGAGGCATGAAGAAGAAACCCAGGATGACACCCTGTGCCCTCCATCTGCTTCCACCAAAAACATACTAAAAATCCCAAACCCTAAATTTCTCACCAAGTGACACACTTACACTGCTCTCTGTAATCTATTTCCCACCTTTGTTGATTCCAGTCCATCTTGAAGTCTAGGAAACTTTCTCCATGAATGAGGGTCAAAGTCAGTGCTCCCCCAGGGGTCAGGGCACCCCAGAGCAGACAGAGAAATATTCCCAGTGCCCTGGGTTTCCACATTTTCTCTTCCATAGGGTCAGCTGTTTATTTCACAGATGTACTTAGTAATTTTCAGTATCTAAAGTCTGTGATGTTCCAATAATGCCAAATGAACCACCAAGTTAGATAAAGGCCTACATATAGCAGAACAGACATAGAAACCTATCAAGAATTCTCATTAAGTTCCCCCCCCCCCCCCCCCCCCAAGAATAACAAATCATTTTCTACTGAAGAACACTTTTTTATCATGGGGTTACAGAATTTTTCATCAGCATTAGCCACCACAGAGCCCAATAGCCTGTCAGATTACCACAAAACCAGGTAATTTTCAAGCATATATTTATTCATGTGCTCATTCTCTCTTAGTGGTTTATGTTATTCCTCTACTTCTTGTGTATGTCTACATGTTTTATGGCAGCTGTTGTCGGGTGAAAGAGTTTATTCTGCCTGGCCTCATCGTGTCTTTGATAAACAATAAAAAATTCTGCCTTAATGGCTCAATTCTTAAAACATCAAAGGTGGAGTTTTATTGCTAGTGAAATTATTCCACTAATTTATTAGGAGATCTTCTCTGTTTGGTAGAGGAAATTAGAAGCTAGACTTCCATAAAAAGCAAACTGTGTTAGTTCAGGCACAAAGTTGTTTAAAGTTTGTGCTGGGAACAGTGTTGATAAGGCAGGGATGTTTTAGTTGTTGCTGAGCAGTGCTTACACAGATCCAAGGCCTTTTCTGCTTCTCACCTCACCCAGGAGGAGTCCAGGAGTGCACAAGGAGGTGGGAGGGCAGGACAGCTGATCCCAACTGACTAAAGGGATATTCCAAATCCTGCAGCTTCATGCACAGCAGACAAAGTTGTGGGAAGAAGAAGGGAGGGCAGTATTCCAGTGATGGCTTTCATCTTCCCAGGTGACCATCAGGCATGGCTGAGCCCTGCTCCCCTGGAGGTGGCTGAACACTTGCCTGCCCATGGGAAGTGATGAATTAATTCCTTGTTTTCCTTTGTTTGCATGGCTTTTGCTTTGCCAATTAAGCTGTCTTTATCGTAAGCCACAAAGTTTTTTCACTTTTCTGATTTTCTCCACCATCTCTGGGAATGAGTGAGGGAGCAGCTGCCCGGTGCTGAGTGTCTGGCTGAGGTTTAACCATGACAGCTGAATAAAGCAGGGAAAAGTCCTTCCCATTTTCCTGGTCTAAATAAATTGTAAAATGTAAGTTGTGTACATTTCAAGACTAAGTTTGCAGGTTCTCAAAAGGAAGGAGCTGTTTCCAGTTGTGAAACACCTACAATGTATGGGCAGGAAGCTGGGGACAGCCAGATGTGGGGTCTGGAAGAGGGCGACATGAATAGCATTAATACCAGACCTGTTCTCTGCTGCTTGCATGTCAGTACAGATTGGAACCAGCTTGAATTTGGATACAGAACCGTTTTTACACCAGACACATTTGACACAGTAAGATTACACAACAGAGTTTTCCTTCCACAAGTTTACTTTTTACTATCTAGATCACAACGCACACAGTGTTCTGCTGGACACAGGGTTATCAAATCCTTTTTTCTGTGGGAATTTGAGATCTCTCCTCTACATGACATGTTGTCAAAGCATAATGAAGGCATCAGTGTGACTCCTCCTGGGATCCCCATTAACTCTCCACACTCAATTTTGGACAATTATTTCTAGAGTTGGAGTTGTGTTGCATTCTCACTTTCATTTTGCACGTAGTGTTCAAAGTATGTGCTACCACATATGTGACTGCATTACTCAGTTTTCCACCTTGATCATGCCACACATAAGAGGGAGAGTGGGATAAGATCATGTTTTCTATAAGGGGTTAGAAATTTAACCTGTTTGGGGGGAAGACAAAAAGACCTTGGAGACAGTCAAGAGGCTACTCTCCTCTCTCTCCTCCCAGCTGGGCAGGCCTTCTTGGTAAGCTTCATCACATAAAAATAGCAGTAATACTACTACTACTACTACTACTACTACTAAATAATAATATTAATAATATCCTCTGGGTTAACACAACATTATTGTTCTTGTTGAAGCTCTGTCATAGTGCATTTAGCACTAGCAATTCCAAATTTGTAGTTCTGTTTCTTCAAGAAACTACTTTGTTCTCCAGTCTGTGATTACAGCAGTTCTTATTGAATGCAACCAGGTCTATAGAGCTGAATTGTGAAACTGTGAATTTGTGAATCAGTGCTTGTGCTTCTTATTTTACACTACTGGGCTTACAGGGCAGAATTTTCAGGAATCAGAAATTAAGGCCAGCTGCACCCAGGCCCTCTGATGTGCGAGGACCAGCTGGAATGCAAGGGTGTTCATTTTCTGCCAAGTTTCTGTAGCCTTAATGCCACACAGAGGACAGTCTGTATGATCTTTGAATTTCTCTTCCATAGGGAATGATTCAATGGATCCTAAGTTACTGTTTAATTTTATCAAAGATACCTCACAGAACAGATGATATTTGATGTAAAATTTAGAATCAGCTGTGAGTTAAGAAGCGCAGGAACTCAACTCAAAACTTGCTCCCTTCTATTAGTTGTGTATTTCTGTCATGAGTTTACTGACTAATGCTATGAACAAGCATGTATCTATTATTTATTTTAAAAAGTCCTTTTCCAAATGGTTTCTGACCTTTTGCAAAGAAAACAGACAGCAAGAGACAGAGGAAAATGTTATAGGTAGTCACAAATCCTTGGGCAGAAGCAGCTCATTATGGAGCAGGATTTATGTTGTGAGGCTGTACCTTCATTTTATTCCATTGGGGAAAAAAATAAAAGAGAGAAAGAAGAAGAAAGAAAAGCTCAGCTTTACAGAACTGGACAACTTATCACAAGCTGCTTAGGTATGTGATTTGCCCAGGATTTTATGACAGCCTCATGGCAGGCATCTGCAAGTGGACACAGTTCCTAGGGAGGGCCTGTGTGTGGTGCAGTCAGAGTCCCTGAAGTCAGCTTGAAGAGACTGAAGGTCTGGATTTTCATAGCAGAGTAGTTCAGGGAATTCTGCAGCAGGTACTGCTAAACTGCACTGTTGGTAGCAGCCTGGGGACTCAGAGAGTGAAAAACCTGCTGCAAGCACGACACCAAGTGTACCCTCACCAGTGCAGGACACATCTACCTTACTCCCAAAACCTCCTGGAAGTGACAGAAGAGCTGACTGCAGAGTGCCCAGTTTCTCCTGATGGCCTGGTCTCCCTCAGCAGTCCAGGCATGGCCCCTGAAATTTCCTCCCTGAAAGCAGCAGACTGGCGTCAGGAAAGACACCAGCATGCCCTGAGCCCTGGCATCCCCACTGCATTCCACAAGTATCTGCATAGCCCAGGTGAGAATACTGTCAAGCTCCTTGAGGAACAGAGCCTTTGTCAGAGGTTTGAAATTTCAGGATGTCTCTTTCAGAGTTTTGGTGTTTGCCTTACCCCATTTGGGTTTCCTTTTGTTCCGCGCTGCAAAGACGGTGCATGAACATGCGACAGATCCCATTATTTTAATTTCTCAGTGCAGGAGGGGCCACTGAACAGTGATTTCTCTGCTAACAGGTGCAACATCTCTGTCTGTGGTCTGGGGGAAGATATTGATTGATTGTTGTTCAATCTTATGTTGTGTCCTCATGAAAGCACACATTACACAAAGCTGCCCAGCCAGCGAGAAAAGAAACCGACTATCAAGCAAACAAAAATCGTCCATGAGAGGGCAGCAACACTCAATACAGAAAACTTCTTTTCTCTTTCCAGATAATTTTCAGGTCGAAAACGCTCTACTGAATAATTTTTGCTAAATACAGCTTGAGTTCTTTAGCAAAATCTCAGAACATTTTCCTGCACTAAAGAGACCAAACCCAGAATTAACAAATATCCGAGAAATGCAAAACCACCCTTCTTTTGAGTATTTGATTTTTCAACTGTTCTAAAAATAGACATGCTCCTGTTTATAGCACCACTGCTCTGGAAAAATACTGTAAAAATATTCGTCCAAAAGAATACTTTTACCTTAAAAAATTAAAGTGAAACATGTAAAATCTTGGTTAGTTTGCCTATACTGGTAAATTCACCTTGAGATAACATTCAGAGATGGTGGGAAATGAAAATTTGAGAAAAAAACGAGGGCGGGTAGAATTTCTCAGAAACGCGATTGGACAGAATTTGCTGCAAGATTATCCATTTCTAAAAAAGCAAAGAAACTGTATAAACAGAGAAACCGCTCAGGAGAATCCATACAAGCAGGTGAAACCGAAATACATAAGATATGAATCTTTGAAAATAACAAATCGGAACATAATTAAAGTGAATCAATAAGTCGAGCAACTTTCTTTGAATGAGAATTCTCTTCTAAGCTATCACGACATATCAAAGGTTTTAAAAATACTTGAATCATTATAAAAAACCAGACACGCTCTCTTTGCTATCAAAAACACAAGAAAAGCAACGAAAAGCCACAGAAACACCGAACCCATTGGGTCTCGGGGAAGGGAAACTGACACAAATCCCGAAATTTGCTGCTCGCTCGCCGCGCCGCAGAGAAAGGGGGGAGGTGGCGGGAGCCAGACTCAAGCCCCGCCCCCTTTTCTGCTGTTCTCAACCAGGTCGGAACAAACCCTATATAAGCCGCGGCGCGGGCGGCGCTGCCCCAGTCCGACGGTAGCAGTAGTAGCGGCGGAGCTCTCAGCATGTCTGGCCGTGGCAAGGGCGGCAAGGGGCTCGGCAAGGGCGGCGCCAAGCGCCACCGCAAGGTGCTGCGCGACAACATCCAGGGCATCACCAAGCCGGCCATCCGCCGCCTGGCTCGGCGCGGCGGCGTCAAGCGCATCTCGGGGCTCATCTACGAGGAGACGCGCGGCGTCCTCAAGGTTTTCCTGGAGAACGTGATCCGCGACGCCGTCACCTACACGGAGCACGCCAAGAGGAAGACGGTCACAGCCATGGACGTGGTCTACGCCCTCAAGCGCCAGGGTCGCACCCTCTACGGCTTCGGCGGCTAAAGCGTCTCCTTCCTGCCGGACCGCCCTCACGAAACCCCCCAAAGGCTCTTCTAAGAGCCACCCACCTATTCCTTAAAAAGAGCTGAATTACAACGTTACAGAAACCTGAAGAAAACGATACTATTTTCAATCCTTTCCGAAACTGTTAACGATATGGCTACTATTGTTAATGAGGCCTCTCAAATGTGTCGGTTTGATGTTAACAAGGAATCTGTCTTGGCTGTATGGGGTGGTTCTTTTGTGCTCTAAATTCTCTTATAGAACTTGCTTCAAATGCTCCAAATTCAAGCTGGGTTTTCTCGATGTCCACTGATATAAACAATTACGTAAAGTGTTATTCCATGTCTTGATTTTTAAAATTTTATGTTGAACTTAGGTATTAAAAAAATTGCGTATTTTGAGTCTGGAAAAATCGAAAAAGTTGCCCTGAGGTGAATGTTTGCTTTCTGCTATTTCTATTCTCCACCCCCTCCCCCCCCCCCCCCGCCTTATTTCTTTCCCTATGATATATTTACTTTTAAAATAAAAGAGTAAATCTAATATTGCTTTCTAGTGGTTATTTGGGGCATGACTGGGGGGAGGGAAGGAATGGGAGGGGACTGGACAATAGAAGCAAATTATGAACCTAGAAATATTTTCTTTTTAATATATCAAAAGAAGCCTTGTGTGTGTTTATACTTTTGTCAACACAATTTTAAAAACAAAGAAGAATCCCAGTAAATATTTTCGTTGTACTTCACAACCGATAGGAAAAAAAAAAAAAACTTTATGAACGCTTTGAAATTTATTTGGAACCTGCAAAAAGTGACATCAATATATATTTGTGGTCTCATCTGGTTTTCTGACATCTTCATAGGTAGGGAAAAATTAAATAGGAGACCAATACCATATTCCTTTTCAATTAATTTCACACAAAATAAAGTCAGGGGCCCAGGTATTATCATCATCAGGCAACATTGGTTATGATAGGTGAAGCTTCTCCTTCAGAATTTCCTAGTACAATTAAAACATGAAAAACGTGAAGATAGTAGCTTAAGAATGATCTTAATCACTACAGCTTGTTACATATAGGTACATAGGTACTAACTTATGCTACTGGATTTTTTTGAGTGCCTCTGTTTCAAGGTACGAGTCCACCTGTGCTTTGCGTCTTTGGGAATAATATGCCTATTCACGTAAGGAGCTCTGTGCCGCACTGAAAGAGCCTTTTCCTTTTTTGTAACAAGCCCATCATTAAAAATAGCAAACCAAAACCTAGACACAAAGAAAGACATGATAAAGTGCAAGTGACTTCAGAATTTTAGCCTCTCCGCTGTTTCCCATCTGCCAGGAGGATTGGCAGAGATGCAGAGCCGGGGAAGCAGCAGGGATACGAGCCCTGTGTCTGATAATCCCGGCCGGGCCCCGGGCCCGCACCGAGCGCGATGCGGAGGGAGCGGGGCAGGGAGGCTCCGGCCGAGCTTCAGCCCCTGCCCTGGGATCGCACGGCAGCCAATAGGAGCGCGCCGCTTGCGGCCAATCACAAACGGGGCTGCTCTATAAAACCGGTGTTGAGAGCGCGGCTGCATTCATTTCTGCCTGTGCTCCTCAGCGGTTGTGCATCCGTGGTCATGGCGCGTACGAAGCAGACGGCGCGGAAGTCGACGGGCGGCAAGGCGCCCCGCAAGCAGCTGGCCACCAAGGCTGCCCGCAAGAGCGCGCCGGCCACGGGCGGCGTCAAGAAGCCGCACCGCTACCGGCCCGGCACGGTGGCGCTGCGCGAGATCCGGCGCTACCAGAAGTCCACGGAGCTGCTGATCCGCAAGCTGCCCTTCCAGCGCCTGGTGCGCGAGATCGCGCAGGACTTCAAGACCGACCTGCGCTTCCAGAGCTCGGCCGTCATGGCGCTGCAGGAGGCCAGCGAGGCCTACCTGGTGGGGCTCTTCGAGGACACCAACCTGTGCGCCATCCACGCCAAGCGCGTCACCATCATGCCCAAGGATATCCAGCTGGCCCGCCGCATCCGCGGAGAGCGCGCCTGAGTTCCCTGCCCCGGGTGCACTCGATGTGGTCCTGAGTTATCTCTCCCACACCCTAAAGGCTCTTTTAAGAGCCACTACATTACACAAGAGAGTTGGAACACAGTTTCCTTTATACTTTCTTAAAAGACAGTGATTTTAAAGGTTATTCGAATGTAGGTATTCTAGTAATTTAAAGTACTTAAACTGCTTTCCTGTTTCAGGTGGCATTGCATGCTGGTTTAGTGAGGTACATCCTAATGCCTATTCAACTGCACAGAGTAAGTAAATTGCACAAAGCATATGAGTGTACAGATACAGCAAATGAAAAATACAGTAGGTCAGACAGCTGGCACTTATTTTTCCCTGCCCCTTTTCCTTCCCCCTACCCCCAACTTGATAATTTCTGTAAAACAGTCTATTTGGAATAGTCCAGGTTTACTTTAAAGCTTAGGGGAAGGTATCATCTGAGTTAGCATTGGAAGAAAGACATCAAGTTTTAAACAGCTTTTTATTAAGTATTATACTCTATCATGACTTTTACTGTGATGTACTCTTGAAATTTTAAATGGATATCTCATCTCTCCCTCTGTCATGCGACTGAAACAAGAGTGCTATGATTATAAACTCGATAGGATTAGAAATTGAGAAATTCCATAATTTAGTCTAATTGCTTTTTTGGGGGGATGGGGGAGGATGGGTGGGTTGGTTTATGTATGTTAAAACAGAGGACAGGCTGGAGAAGGTGGCCAAGGAGTACCTGGAAAGGCAAAGAGAATCTGGGGGTTGGTTGTTTCTGACAAGCCTCCTCTCCTATTTCCCCAGTGCTTGGAGACCAATGGCGCAGAGGAAGTTTTGTGGCTTCTGTTTGGGACCACATCAGCTGAGGAAAAGAAAGCAGCTGTCAGGGCTTGGCAGATTCAGGCAACGTAGGAAATGGGCTTATGCAGTTCTGAGAGTTAAAGACAAGGGTTTGGTATTTGATGACAAGAAACCTGAGTCAGTAGAAGAACATGCACAGGGAGATCAAAGACCAACACTTTGGCAGAATTCAGTTGATTCAATAAAACTTTGTAGTCAGGAAATTACAGTCGTCCTTTAGTCCAATTTCTGGTTGTGCCAAATCTCACAGACTGTCACTGTTTTAGTATTTTAGAGAAGTCAAATTTTCTACAAATTCTCGCAAATAAAGCACTGAGATTTCTATTGATTTTGCTTCTTTGCTGTCACATCTTGTCCTCTGTCCTTGACAATTGACTACATCCTGTCCAAAAACCCTTCTGTAAATGTTACCAGCAAAATTGTTCTGAAATGAAAATTCAAGCATTTGAGCATGGCACATGGAGAACCCTGTAAGAGGATTCATAAGGTATTTTTCTGAAACAATACCCACGAGGTAACCACGGAATATACAAGAAATAATCTGAGCATAGTGGTGTAGGTAGGAAAGTAAATATAAACGCATCTATGTAAGTGTTATATACCTGAATACACACCTTCATGCTCTCTTTTTCCATTCATAAATTTCAGATCCATCCATCTCTTTGTCACTCCCCTCTGCCTCAGCACCATCTGGAATGTTTTCCTGCAGTTCCAATATTATATGGTGTATTAAATAATCGAAACTGTTTCACAGCTGGTACTAGATGATCACTCTGTCTCCTTTAGTTGAAATGGTTCTATTAGCTTTTATTCTTTTGTTTGTGCATCATCACTGAGTGGGGTGAGAATTTACACATGGCAATGCTCCTGCTGGAAAAGTACAGAGACTGTGCCTAAGTTTAATTTAGAAGGAGCTCTATTATTATAATATTAAAATTAACCATTTATCTGCCTACTCTCTAAGACTTCAGTAGCCTCCATGCTGATACTGCTTGTTGCTACACACTTGCAATTTATAGCTGACTCAAACTTGGTGACTAGGCCCAGATTCCAGGTTAGGAGAGGTTAGAATGGCTAAAGCCTTAGCAGTGTTACAGTTGGAAATAAAGAGGCAGGGGTCACTGGTGCCTGCCTATAGTGCACACCCAGGCTCTATAAAAAGCCTTCCCTGATTCCAGCCTACAGAAACTGCTCCCAGAAGTGGATAGGGAAATTATTCATTATATATGGGAAGTTATTAATTTCTTCTCAGTGATCTCCAGTAAAATTGCTAAAAGGGACTGGGTAGGATCTTGCAGCATTGACATGGTGCTGCTTGTTGGAAATAATACAGAGTTTCTTTATTTATTTATGTTTCCTAGTCTGTGTTGACATGCTCTATTACAACTGAAGCAGAAGGAAGAAAGACTGAGGTTATTTTTCCTTTCATATATTCTTTTCTCTGACTTTTAAAAGAACATGGAAGTTTTATAGCCTACTGAAACATTTCCTTCTCTCTCCAGGTCGTTAGCTAAAATTTTCTTATCATGCTGCTTAATCAAGATATAGAGAAACCTTCATCATACTTCACAATACAACTCTCCTTCCATTACAGCCTTGTTCCAAAACCAGGCCATGACGATCAATACATTCCTTCAGGGGGCTTGATGTGGGAGGAAGAAAAAAGAAGGAAGATTAAAATAGGGATAAAAGGCAGAACCCATAAATCTTTATCCCATCAAATCGGCAAACTCAGCAAGTCTTTCTGCTTTCTGTTCCCAGCCACCCACTGCTGTCTCTGGCAGACGGGGTCTGTAGCTCAGCATCTCTGAGCAGGCAAACAGTGCCCAGAAGACTCTGAAGACAGCAGGTGCCACCCTGGCTTCTAACAGCAGCCTTCAAGCGCTCCCCAGCCCTCAGGACTGACTGTGGCATCCCAAGTGCCAGATGTGAATATTTTGCAGATGGAAAGAAGAAAGGGAGATGATTAAAAAAAAACCTGGAGAAAGATCAGCTACTTATGAATCTGAGGTTTCATTTTAAACTCTTTCTTTTAATTCTCAGACTCTTGTTAGACTGACTTTGCCTTATAGTAAGAATTTGAACAAAGGTAGGTCCTTAGAAGGCTGAAAACTGCAGGTGGATATATCTGTCCTTCCAGAATCTCATGAAGAATGCTGAAGAACTGGCTGCAGAAATGACAACTCAGCATACATCATATATGGTGATCACTACTGGAGAAATGCAAGTTTAAAGACAAAATACATCTCATTAGGGCAAGACTATATAAATTTTCACTCCATGATTTTTATAAAACTTATTGAAAATACCCCTTCCACATTAAAATAAACAAACAAAACCAAAACAAACAAAACACCACAACCTTCCCCCTCCCCCCCCCCCCCCCCCCGTTTTGTTTTATTATGGTAACAAACCTGGAAATGTTTGACATTTGGAAAAGTTTGGTAAGTTATTCCTGTCTACAGTACTTTTCAATCACTTTCTTGGCCTTTTCAGTTACTTTTCTGTGCCGCAAAAAGCCTCATGCACCCTGTGCCATCAGCATGGTGGTCCATTGTTTTAACACCAGGTAAAACAATATATATCAAATCTGAGATAATCAAAACTGATTTATTGTGATGGATATTCTTGTTCCCTGTGTTAAGAATTGCCGGAGCAAGGCGGGATCTGCCTTAAGGCAATCTGTTAAGTTTGACAGCAACACAGGACAGTTAAGACAGGAAGTTTCTGCCCTTGCCTTGAACCACCCAGGCAGGGTTTAAGGTGCAGATTTCCTGACCACGGGTCGACTTAAGAAGAGTGTCCCTGTCAGGCCCCTCCACCCCCCTCTTTTCTCCTCAAATCCGTCATATCCTCACATCACTCGTAGCAATGTAAGCCCCTCCATCCTACCTCAGGCTCTCTCTAATCATCCTCGTTTAACGAGTATTCCTCATACTTCCTCTTTTCTAATGTTCTAAAGTACTTGTTACTTCACTATTTTGCAAAAAATCCCGCGTGAAATTCAAGGGAAATTTTAAGTAGCGATACAGCTCTTCTAATTGCGCATGTAGTGGCTCTTAAAAGAGCCTTTGGGTCTGCGTGGGTTGCCTCACTGCCCGGCCGGCAAGGGCTGCGGCAGGGAGCTCAGGCGCGCTCTCCGCGGATGCGGCGGGCCAGCTGGATGTCCTTGGGCATGATGGTGACGCGCTTGGCGTGGATGGCGCACAGGTTGGTGTCCTCGAAGAGCCCCACCAGGTAGGCCTCGCTGGCCTCCTGCAGCGCCATGACGGCCGAGCTCTGGAAGCGCAGGTCGGTCTTGAAGTCCTGCGCGATCTCGCGCACCAGGCGCTGGAAGGGCAGCTTGCGGATCAGCAGCTCCGTGGACTTCTGGTAGCGCCGGATCTCGCGCAGCGCCACCGTGCCGGGCCGGTAGCGGTGCGGCTTCTTGACGCCGCCCGTGGCCGGCGCGCTCTTGCGGGCAGCCTTGGTGGCCAGCTGCTTGCGGGGCGCCTTGCCGCCCGTCGACTTCCGCGCCGTCTGCTTCGTGCGCGCCATCGCTGCAGGACAGTCGGCGAGCCGCAGGGACCGGGGCCGGGAATGGAAATGATCACCCCGCGCTGCCGCGACCGCTTTTATGGACAGCACCGCTCCCTGATTGGCTGATAGAAATGAGCCGCTCCTATTGGGCGCTTCCAATTCCGAAAAGCCCGCCGGCAGCGCGCGCGCCTTCACCAACGGCTGCCCGCGCTCAGCCCCACCCCCACCCCGGCCTCGCCCCCGCCGCTTCTGTCTCGAGGGCGGTCTGTTTGCTACCACAGCTTTTACAGCCCCCTCAAAAATGAGCCCTGTACCGAGAAATGTTCAAACGGGAAAGGAGAAATCGCAAATTATGCCGAGCTGAATGCATAGAAAATTCATGCGTGTTTTTTCTCTGACCTTTTGGTTTTTTGTTCCCCTAAATAGGAATCCTAACAGTATTTTGGGGGTTTGGATTTTCGTTACTATGGGGTGCGTGGGGTTGTGTATTGTGAGGGAGTTTTGGTGGGAGAGGTTGGGTTCCACTTTGTGTCACTTTCACCTGGCATGGTAAATGTTTTTGATCGAAATAAATTGCAAATCTAAGTTTTCTAATTCAAGGGAGAGTGCTTTCAAATGATTGGGATCTTTCAGCATGCAAAGTATCCTTAGGTTGCTGCTGAATCACAGCAAGGCATATTGTGAATTTTCCCTTTTCCTCCCTGTACATACAGGCAATATTTCCCTACTCGGGGGCGCTGTCGTGGGAGCCCGATCGCAGAAGGGCTCTCAGGTGAAAGGCAGGTACTAACACCAGGCACGGAGAACACCTCTGGCAGCCCGAATTAAAAGGAAGTGTATTCCTAACCTTAAACACAGCGAAAGCACAAATAATGGTAAAATTCCTGCACATCACATTCAGAGAACAAAGGGGACCTTTTTTTTAACATTGAGAAGGGACTTAAGGAGCTGATACCTCTTATGTTGCATTACAACCGGCATTACTCATTTAAATGTAAACAGGTATCCGCTTCTACTGTTTACGCATTGAGGGGGAAAATCAGAGGAGGTGCCTGCAGGGAGGTACTGAGGTACCTTTCAGCCTTCAGCACGGAACAGGAGGCTACGTTTAGATTGCTTTCTCTTTTTTTTCAAGCTTTCTTAGATAGCCAAGTACATTATCCGAAATACAGGCCATTTAAGTACCTAAGACAGCCTTCTTAGTGTACGAGCAGTAAAATTTGCCACTGAACTGAACAGTTGAAATAAATACTATCTTAACGTACAGCAATGATTTAATATAGAAAGTTTAAGTTTCCAAGGAGTTAACACACAAATTTTAAAGCAACACAGCTCTTTTTCAGTTTAAGTGTGCGGCTCTTAAAAGAGCCTTTGTAATTTTGTAGTAGTGGTCCGGCAGGAAAGAGAAGCTTTAGCCGCCGAAGCCGTAGAGAGTACGACCCTGGCGCTTGAGGGCATAGACCACGTCCATGGCCGTGACCGTCTTCCTCTTGGCGTGTTCCGTGTAGGTGACGGCGTCGCGGATCACGTTCTCCAGGAAAACCTTGAGCACGCCGCGCGTCTCCTCGTAGATGAGCCCCGAGATGCGCTTGACGCCGCCGCGCCGAGCCAGGCGGCGGATGGCCGGCTTGGTGATGCCCTGGATGTTGTCGCGCAGCACCTTGCGGTGGCGCTTGGCGCCGCCCTTGCCGAGCCCCTTACCGCCCTTGCCCCGGCCAGACATGATGAGAGCTCCCCTGCTGTGCTTACCGACACCACCGGTCTGGGGCAGCGCCGCCCGCGCCGCGGCTTATATAGTGTTTGGTCCGACCTGGTTGAGGACTGCAAAGCGGAGGGGGCGGGGTTCCCGCCATTTTCTCTGCTGCGTCACTAATGCCGGAGCATCGCTCGCTGTTCCTCATTTAGGGCGCTGGGAAGTCTGGCGAGTGAAGCAAAGAATAAACCTCCTCTAGGAAACAAACGCACTGCGATGTGCGTGTTCATACATCTGGAAAGCTTCTCCCCCAGATCTGTATAAATCATTTGTATGTGTGCGCGTATTATATTTTGTAGCACTGGCAAACCTGGTGTGAATTACTTCAAATTCTCGTTATTTTCATTAGGTCATTTATAAGTACTTTTGGTTAATCAGTATTTAAAGTGCTATAAACGTTGTTTCACGCTTTGTAATGATTTGAGATAACAGCTTTAAATAATTTTCATCATAATTTTTTATTATATTGGTTTCTTTATTTTGATCTTCACCTCCCATTTCTTAAATATTCCAATTGTATATCAACAACTTTTTGTCTGTAATCACATATTAACTGGAAGGTGAAATAGAATTTTTTTAATATAAATAAAGTTATATTAGTTTGTGACTTCTGGTAATTTTGCTCACTTTGAGTTACTGCAGTAGGGTAATTTTTTGGGTTTTAATTTTTTGGAAAGTGACCTTTACTATAACTATAGACTGAAATTTCTGCTCCTTGATTAGTAAAAAAAATCACTCTGCTTCTTACTATAGATGAGGCTTTTCAATCCTTCTTTTTTATGTGTGTGTGTCTGTGTGTGAGTGTATGTGTATCTACATCAATACTGGAAGCAAAAGACATCCTGAATTACCTTTTGTGAAAGTCAGGAGTGGTCTTAGGACATTCTGAATGTCATCATGTAAAAACGTCCTGAGCTGGTACAGCTGGAAAATTGATATCTAAATAATATTGGTTTTGTCTTGTTCTTTTATGTATGAAAGGCAAACATAATTTTTATGTACTCTTTTAAAGTGTTAAAGTTTAAAAAAATCATTCATTATATACTATTTTGAATTGAGGTCAACATTATTTAAAAAAATATTGCCAGACATTATATTTTAAGAATATATATGATTAAAATTCTGGAAATATGTTTTCACTTTCAAACTAATAGTTTTGAATTTATGGTAAGCATTGTATAGGTTTTCATATTCCTTGTTTTCCACCCACTGGCAGCTGGTTCTTCCTTCCTCCTTCAAAATATTCTGTCACTCTCCAGGGCAGAATGGAAATGCCCCAAGCCCTCTGTGATGAGGCAGCTGTACAGATCCCTGCTTTGCTCTGCATTCATGCCCTGGTCATCTGCCACGCTGAAAACACAGACCTCCTCTGGAGGAAAGCAATGAATTCTTCCCTTGCACTGAAAACCTGAGTACTTTGGATGGAGCAGCATATTCCCACAGGAGAGGAGAGCTCAGAGGAGAAGGGCAGAACCTCCAGGAGCTGGAGGAATAAGGCACTAAAAAGAAAACTGTGCTCATTTCAACATCAGGGGGATGGAGGCGTCACCGTGGCTTTAGACAAGAGAGCTGCACCAGTGAATCATCCGATTTCCTCAGATGATCGGCAAAATCTAACTTCATCCCGAGCAAGGCAGATGAAAATGAGGGGTGGGGAGGATGGACCGTGTACATGTGAATCAGCCCAATACAACTTGTGAGAACTGGAGAACAAACAGAAAAGTTTGGAGATAGCAACAGGCTTGAGATGCTTTCAACCAACCTTTTCCCTCCCAGGGACTGGGCAGGGGGGCACATTGATATTGAGCATACAGAGACCAGTGGTGAGAATTTTGTTTCTACAGTGATTCAACTGTCTGCTGCAAATGCTTTTTTATGCCTGGCTGCGATTTCAGTACAGTATCCACCTGCTAATTAAAAATGCAACCTAACATCAAATATGCTCATTAGGAAAAATTAAAATGGAACATTAAACCCTCCTCATGTAACATCTGAAAGAACCTGGATGGAGAGTACTCAACTCCTGCAGCATGGAGATGGGGTCAGCTGGGACCTGCTTGCAGGTAGGGCCATAAACTGCACAGGATCTGACTTCTTTGGCAGCCCTTAAGCTACTAAACCTACCCCAGTGGTCTTTTTGTCCTCTGCACCCCGTGCCCACACACCACACCTTCAGTTCAGCACCCAAACCACGCTAGGAAGCTGTGCTTACTGAAAGAGACCAGCACCCATCATTTTGGTAAGAACTCTTTTAAGCACAGAAAGCTCTGATCTTGAGACCGAGGCACAAAAGTCAATATTTGCATGTGTGGATTTACCATTTGGATGGAATCTTCTGGCAGTAGCCTAAGTGCAGAAATCCTTTATGCTGTCCAAGCTAAACTAGAAAATACCAAAAATTTTGTTTAACGACTGGTGCACTGATAACTAATTCAGTGTTTTCCCTGCCTTTCCCTGCTAAATCAGAGAGTCAGACGTGGAGAGACCCATTCTCATCTTTTCATTTAACCACTGCAGCTGCTCAGAGATAAGAGCTTGGGCTGCAGCCCTGGCTTGGGCTGTTTCCAGCTTCCTTCTTGCTGCCAAATTCAGAAAATACGCAGAGACTGATAAATCAAGAAAAGACCTCTGTCGTGGTCCGGTGTCTTAGGCTGACCTTTGAGGATGCACACAGAGTGGCTTACAGATCAGGTGATCCACAGAGAGTCAAAAATCTTCCCAAAATCGTCTTGTTGTCTGAGTCCCTGCTGGGAGGAAGGCTTGCATGGGCCTCATCCCCATCACTCCCTGCACGAGCTGAACACCTGCACGCTCACTGCACAGCTGGGACAGCTGGGATAGCTGAATAGGTCCGGGAAAAAAAGGCTGGAGGAACTCCTAGATCAGGTTTGGGGTGTTGGGAAGTTAAAGAAATACCCAGTTCTTCACATGAAGTTTTTGTAGGATGTGGGAGAGAAGGGACAGGGTCAATAACCTGTAAGGGGGGGGCAAGGGCAACAATGCTGAGCAAATTCTGGCCATGGCGGTAGCATTCCTGGGCTTCTCTGAGGAAAACACCAAAGAGTGCTCTAGCAAACAAGTGCTCCAGGGTGGCCTGTGGAGCTCTGAGCTCAGCAGCACTCCGTGCAAATCTGCTCCTGCATTCTGGTAGAGACACAGTAAACAGCAACCCCAGCCTGCAAGGATGCTCAGGAGCTTTGCTTCTCTCAAATCCTTCCCCTTCTTTCTAAACTGGCACTTAATTGAAGCAGGACAGGTCTCAGGATGCACTGTCCCTTGATCAAGCCAGAAAGATGAGTGCAGGAAGAATTGTAAGCCCCACATTTTTTGCGCAGCTGAGACTGAGTAGCTCCTCTGGTTGCCTGGGCTCATGCAGAGCCGGGCTGGGCACTACGTGTTTCAGCTGACCTCTGCCAACTCTTACAGGGCTGTAAGTACTTAAAAATCAGCTGAAGTACTGCCTTGTCCAAGTGGTCTCTCTGGGGCATAGTTTTCCAAGTGCAAACCTAATGTGAGCATCCTTGTAGGAATTTATTGAATATTGTCTTGGGCTATGCGTTTCTGGAGGAAGCCAGCTCTGAAAAATGGCTATCTGCCTTTTGTTAGGGACTCCAGATGCTGCTGCTGCTGTGCTCTGCTCTTGTTACAGCAATTCTTGCTTGGAAAACAGAAAAATTCCAGTTGGAAACCCCAGGCACTTACAGGGATTTATTCATGGTCATGCTCTGGACTGTGGCAGTACCAGTTGTAGGTTTCTCTGGGTCTGGATTGAAGGCACTTGAGACAGTAGTTCATGTTTGGACTCAAGTCTTTATTATTTCTTATCAGTAAAAACTGTCTCACTACTGTGAGTTTGGCAGCTTTTCACTAGGAGGCACAAAATGGCCAACAATCTCTTGTCACAAGGCCTTTTAAGACTAAATTATCCAATTAAGAGCTGACACCTGGATTATTTTCCCTTTTAACCCAATAACTGATCCCACAGAGCCACAATGGGGACTTTGCTGCCCAATTACACAATGCCACCCAAACCCAGGGAGAAGAAGGAAGAAGAGGCATGAAGGAGAAACCCAGGATGACACCCTGTGCCCTCCATCTGCTTCCACCCAAAACATACTAAAAATCCCAAAACCTAAATTTCTCACCAAGTGACACACCTACACTGCTCTCTGTAATCTATTTCCCACTTTTGTGGATTCTAGTCCATCTTGAAGTCTAGGAAACTTTCTCCATGAATGAGGGTCAAAGTCAGTGCTCCCCTGGGGGTCAGGGCACCCCAGAGCAGACAGAGAAATATTCCCAGTGCCCTGGGTTTCCACACTGGACAAAGCAGCTTGTCCTTAAGGATACAGCAGTTAAGGAATTCACCACAATTCCTTCACCACACCTGGATATGCTGAGGCAATGGCATCCAAGTGCCTTCCTGTGCACACCTTGGCACTTCTCTTCAACAAACTGCACAAGATTTCTGTCGGCCCATACCTCAGGTTTATTAACATCTCTTTTGTCTGCAAGTATTACTTTTGGCCTTCTTCACTTGGTGCTATCCACACTAGCTCAGTGCACATCCACTAAATAATACCAGCCCTGGAGCATTGCATTGATAATGACACTAAGTTGTTGACTATGGCCCTTTGGCTCTGTGCTACAGACAATTTTCAAATATCCAAGAGCCTGCTGATCCTGCCTGTGGTCCCTCTGATCCCAAACAAGAACACCTGGGAGATGGTTCCAAAAATGTCATGAAATGTGAAGTATATTGCATACAACATTCCTCCTCTGTCCACACAGATGCTCTTTAATCAACAGTTTTGTGATAATTACCCATACCTAGACATGAGCAACTTTTGTTGCACCCCATCCACTGTCAAGTCAACAGAACCCATTTTGTTTCTGAGTCTTTGTCACTCTGCTTCTTGGAGACTGCTGTCATTCCCTGGAACATTTTCTACTCCATATTAGAAGTTATTTCCTTACTGCTAACTTGCTGCAAAGAACATCAGTCCCTCTACTTTCAACAATGTATATTAAGGAAAAATCCCTTCCTTTCTCATCATGTTTTAAGTGTTTAAGAAGAAACTTTAGTTTTTCAAGCTTTTCAGTCAGGCTACTTCAATAGCATTTGCCTTTTCATCAGGGAAGAATTTTTAGACATCTGACATTTGCTATTTCTCCCTTTTGTGTATTGACTTATTGTTCACTTCTCATTACCTGAAATTTGGAACTAAAAACTAGGCCTAAAACCCCAAATAGGAGTACAACATTCTTGACTACAAAGACCTTCTTCACCTGTCTCAGGGAAGCAGTCACTGTGATCCTTTCCTGCTAACATGCTGGTCTTGGTTCATTATCAACACAGAACTGTAGTCTGAAGATCCACATCTGCTGAGGTGCTTGTCGGCCCCTGCTGACAGAAGCAGTTTTGCAATATTTCCTAGTATTTGTAAAGCTGATACAGTTTATTCCAGATGAAGAATCTAACATATCTTTGAAGGCAATGTCTCTTACCCAGAATTTTCCAATACATAAAATGTCCTCAAGCATTTAAATTATTTTTCCTAGTAACACTCACGGTATTTTTATACAAGCTCTGTAGACTTTAATTCAAATCATCAATAAAATTATATCAGGCCTAGGACTGATCCCTGCAGTCCTAGGCTGTTTGAGACTGCAGTTTAATTTCACAGTTGGCAAACATAAACATTTAAATATAAATTTCTGCCCTAGAAGTGTTGGTGTTTACTGATTATTACTGTCATTTCTAACACTTTTCTTACATGAAACAAATTGAAACTGAGAGAAAATCTGTAGTGTATCAGCAAGTTCTAGAGAAACATTGCACCCTGTACTGAGACTATTCCTAAAGTAAATTTTGGGAAAAGCCTATTAAATATGGTTTTCATTTCTTTCTTTTTGTCTGTTTTGAGTACTGTAAATTCTAATTTTTATTCATATAAAATGAATAAAATTTAGAAACTGTTTGACCTTGTAATTACCACAACTCAACATCAACAAGTTATCCCTTCCTCAGTGTGCGCTGAGTCTGGAACCTGAGAAATGCATTAATCTATAACCCAAAATTACTGATTTTGTACTTAGGTTTTGGCCATACTCTTCAAATACCTAAAGACTAAGAGAGGCTGCATAGCTGGGCCTGCAGCATATTGTCCCTGGAAAACTTTCAGCATCCTATTTCCCTGCACTCAGAACGAAGGGCTGGAATTACCTTTGCTATCTTAGGAGATGGCATCTGACCACGTGTACATCCTGGGTCTCACTGCAGGGGTAGGACAGAGAGTTATTCTTTATGGATGGTGTAGTTTCAATTTGCAATTCTGACTGAATCAGTATTCACAATATCCATCACAAAAAAAAAAAAAAAAAATTAAAATCTCCTCTGGTGCACCCCTGGGAGGATAGACTGCATGTCACACACAGTTTCAAAGACCACATCCCAGTTCTTTCCAGGCACCCGGGTTACATTCCCATATTTTTGCACGTAGATCCATATCCCTATGTTCCTTCATCTTTCTGCACTTACTTTCTTCCTCTTTTTCTTCAGCTGAAATCCAAACAAAGTTAGTTGGTCTGTGGAACAGGGTAACAGAATCCTGCTCATTACTGAGGAACCTAAGCTTACCCACACTACTACTACTGCTAGCAACAATTCTCAGTCCCATGGATGGCTGGAGAAAAGTAAAATCTGGTTAGAAGAAGATTTCTGACCCAAAGGCTTTCAGAAGCTTTCAGGAGGAATGTTTTGATGCTTTATGCTCTCATTATATGGGGAAAAAGAGAAGATTTGGGAGGTCATCCATTAAAATGCACAGCCCTTTTCTGCTGGCTGGCAAACATTTAGCAGTTATGGCAGAAGAGTCACTTCTTTGATCAGTCAGTCACATTTTGATCACTCCAGACTGAAGGAATTTAAGTTTTGCTGAGACTCTAACTGGCCTTAACAAATCCTTCAGTCACATACAGCATGAGCACCGAGCCAAATCAGAGCTGCTCAAACTCATCTTGACAAGCCTTGAAACTGAGGACTGTGTGAGAGATTGAAGTGGTTTTTGAAGCTGTCTCCATTGACCTACCAAAACTTAAAATGTCATGGGAGTGTCATTCAGGGTCAATCTGTACATGGGCCTCACAAATTAACCTGGAGGAGGACAATGTGCAAAATGCTACCGAGGGAAATAATTGTTCCCCTCCAGAGAGCACAGGTGAGAGCAACCAGGGTGCTGTGACCAGTTCTGGCCTCCCCAGTGCACCAGAAAGAAGAACAGAACTGGAGTGGGACCAGTGCAGGGCCACAAAGGTGATCAAGGACTGGAGCATCTCTCATGTGAGGATGTGAGGGTCTCACCAATGTGTTCAGACAGCCCGTGGGGGGAACAGAGGACAAAGATCCAGTCTTCTTAGTGCTGCCCAGGAAAAGAGGCAATGGGTACAAACTGAAACACAGGAAACTCTATTTAAATGTAAGCAATAATTTTTTGGAGCATGCTCCCCATAGAGGATTTAGTGTCCTCCTGGTCTAGCTGATCCTTCTTTGAGCATGGCCATGACCCACTGAATTAGGTGTTAGATTAAGAGATGAGTTCCTTTTTTTAGGAGATGTGACTGTCCTACCACTGAAATAACTATCCATATATTTTAGTTAGCTTGGGTGAAGTATAACTAAAAGGATGTAGGCTTCTTCACTACTGAAACTCTTTGACACCTTGAGTCTTAATCTTCCCTACACATAAACTTTGCAGTTGCTGAATCAGTACTGTCAATATATTTTCAGCACGGCAGAAACCTGACAAGTGTCTTTTGATCTTGTTGTGGTGTTTTTATCACTAATATTGAGAGTGATTACTTGGGCAACAGCAAAATTACTTTTTATAAAGAAGACACTATGCTTCAGTAAAAAGTTGTCAATTTCTCTGTATCTTCACTGTCCTAACTATAGTAATTGTAATTAAGTGAGTGTAGGCTTTCAGCTAAATTTGTCTAATCAGCTTATCTGGATTGCTCTCCTCCTGCAGTCTGAATGTCTTATTTGCCTTTATTTGTCTAATGTTTTTTTTCCTTGAGAAGCTCCTCTCTTGACAAGAAGAAAAGTTAAGTATTTTCTCTACTATACAGTCTTAGGAATTCTTACATCATATATGAATTATTTTTGTTTTGAGGATCCCCGCATTAGAAAATACTTTGTCATTTGGTAGGTTCCTCTGTGACCTGCACTGGCACCTACACAGCTGAGCACGAAAATCTGGGCATGACTGTGATGGTGCAAGGGAATGAGGCTGCATTTGGGGTGCACATTTAAGGAGGGAAAAAAATGTGTTTGATTTCCTCGGTAAGAGATAAACAGACAAGAATTGTACAGGGTGCTTGGAAAGGAAACCAGGGAGAATAGCAAAATATGTTTGCTGTTTAATTAGTTAAAATGTTTGCTGTGACTTATTGTTAAATGAGTCACATTTAAATATCATCTCTTCACATCGAAGATGCAAACAGCTTTTATTACCAGCTCACTCTCAAAACTCTTTTTATTTTCAAGTAATTTTGTTTGATACAAAGAAAATTCTCTGTCTGGTTAAAAAAACCTGTTCCCTAATCGACCACTGATTTGATAAATTATGTGCTCAGATGATTGCTTTGCTTTGTGTTTTTTTCCTCTCATCAGTAAAACACCCAAGGCAATGTCAATGCTATTTGTAATGATCAGTCTCTAAAATACAAGAATTTGCATTGTGGTTCAGCGTTGCATTTAACAACTATTTCCAGCAGTGCAAACTTGAAAATTGCTGAAAGCAATTGACAAGTTTGTTTTACCCAATTAAGTAGAAAATGTCGTTGCTTGGCCCAGAGTCCAGGAATAACCCCTAAAAAGCTTCCCCTTCTCACACCTCTTATTTCTAAATCCCCTCTCTTTATTAACACACGCACACACACACACAAAAAAAAAAAAAAAAAAAAAAAAAAAAGAAGAAAAAAAGAAAAAAGAAAGAAAAAAAATCGCCTTCCCCAGAAATGGATGGTGAGACCAGGAACATTTTGTCTTCTCAGAAGTAGGCCAGGGATAATTCCCTGCAGATAAGAGCCAGGGTGATGGTTAAGGAGAAGATACAATAAAGGATGCTGACACACAATGCCGGAGGCCAGCTGCCAAGACTTCCAGTGTCTCAGGCTACTAGGAAAAAGCAAAGGACTTCAGGAGTGCAACTCTAAACAGGGAGCAGGGAACACGAGGGATTTACAGGGATGCACCCAGAACCAAAAGTGAGAGAAGTCCTACATTCTATCCTTGAAATACTTTACTGACGACCTTCACAATCCTCTTCATATGCTTTCCTTACAAAAACAAAACAGAAGGAACCAAACAAAGAGCCCTCCAAACCACCCAGAAGTGTTCCTGTGCCTTTAAAATTTATCACCGAGCAGGGACAGCAATCTTACCTGCTGCAGGTAAAGTGCTAATGCCTGCGCGACTCAGCCAGGAGGATCTAAGATCTCCCAAGACTTTTTATCTCGTCTTTATCTCCAACGTCCGGTCTGTTCGTGGGGGAAGGGAAGGAAACTCCCCTCTCCCGGTGGGCTGAGAACAGGTTTGCTAACAGCAAGCCTGAAGCTCAAAGGTGTGAATGTGAGGGAGGATGCACCCCTGGGGCTACAGCTGCATTCCTGTAGGGGCGGCTATTGTCCACCCCCCGTCTCTCCCAGGTTCTTGACCAGTTTCAAGTGTAATAAAGCAGTCAGGGAGCTCTAACACCAAACTGTCAAAGCTGCAGGGATTAAAGCACATTAATCGCCGCGCAGCCTTTATTCTCTGAAGAATGTACATCACATTAAACAGACCCGGATAGATGGCAACACTTCCCGGCTCCCTTTGTATCACCTACAGCCAGATTCTGCTTTACCTGTGTTCATTTAGACTGGAAAATATGCACAATGCCCTCATCCCACCAAACCAAACCCTTCTTCACCTCTCAAACCTGTTCATACTGTTCACATGACTTGCCACAGTGAACCTTCAAAATCTATGGCTCCTGTGGCCTTGGTCTAGCTGTTGATGTGGGACCAATGTCGTGTTCAGGAGAGGCATGGCAGATCTCAGAGCCCACTTCAATGTCCCCTGCAGTCTGGTTTTTACTCTGGAGTACTGACAAACCGAATTTTTTCCAATCTCCACTTACCGTTCCTCTCCTTCAGAGTATTTATTATCTCACCTGCATGCAAGCACAACAAAATAAAAATAGAAATAGAAGAGAATATGGAAGTGCCACAGTTTATTGTTTTGACTTGTAATTTTAATGTAACTCCTGTATCATTATCCTTTTAATCTGTCTCACTTAAATTAAAACTTCTTGCTATCAAGCATAACTTTGTGTCTTCAGCATTCAATGTATCAAAATGCATGTCAGGGCCCTTTGAAAGATACCTCATGTCATCTTAAATCTCATTTTATTCGGGCTAGAAAAGATGTTCTTTTATTGAAATAGCCCACTGACATTTTGCATGACAATTTCTTACAAAGTAGAATGTGGTAAAATATTAAGTTTGATCTTAACTTGTTCATTTAAACCAAGGGGAAAAAATTCTGGCTGCTTTTTAATTAGAAACCAATCGAGGATTTTGTCTTCTTACTTAATAAAAAATTAGCCCAAAAAATTCATTGCTCTCCTTAAAAGTTTTAATTAATTTCTATGGTCACTTTATGAAACTCGATAATTAAGAAGGATTATGATAATTAAAACTGATTCTGATTTATGAGGATTGTCTGAAAATTATTTCAGTATTCTTAGGCTTGGGATGGAAACCTCAATAGTGAATTTTTCCTTTTCCTTTAAAGAAAAGAATTGGAGGAATATGAAACCTATGGGGGGAAAAAACCCAACAAAACAAAAAAACCTTCACAAAACCACAACAGTCAGTGTCCAAATATTTGTAAGTTATATTGAAACTGAAGCATTCTGTTCATGAGGGCCAGATTTCCACAGTATTTAATTTATTGGGTGATAACTGATGCTTCAGCTGGCTCCATAATTGTTTAAGTAGCATATAATACATATTAGTGCATCTATACCTGTTAGACATTTTTCCTCTCCAAGTCTGCCTCTGATGTTTGTAAATCATAAAGAATAGCATCCACTATTGTAACAGAGAAAGTGTTAAACTAGCCGTTTTCCTGGGATTTCTAGGCATTAACAGCTTCCTTTTACAGACAGACTATTTGTAAAAATATCAAAATCTTTCTATCCACTTATAAAGCACCGCACAAAAAACAAAACAAAACAACACAAAAAAATCCCCAACAACAAAAAGCATAGCCCTGGCAAGTTCCAAACACTTTTCAACAGTAAATATATTCCTCTGAAGGTCTCTTCCTTTCCCCAAACAAGAAAATATGTTGAAATACCGTATCCTTAATAGTTAAAGATATGGTTAAGAGAGCCGAATCTTTATCCATATTCAAAGCTTAGCCATGAAATTGTGTTACTTCCTTGTCTTTGAAACCAATTTACAACAAAAATACTCAAGCTGCTCACTCGGTTTCTGTCCTAATCTGAAGAAAACCCCCCAAAGAGTAAGCCTGTATTACGGGGGAGACTTTTTATCTACGTGTTTTATTTTAATTTAGAAGGAAAAACAAAAGTTTGCCGTTCCCGGGGTCTTTCTGGCTTCACAACGCGGGGTTTAAAACAGCTTTTCTCTCCCATCTGCCGTCCAAACAGCAAGAAACTTGCCCGAATGAAAGTCCACCGTCTTCTCTTCACTCCCCGAAGAAACTGGGGTGATTTTGCGGCACTCCTTTTACGAAAAATATGAATTTATAACTCCGAAGAAACACAGACTCGGAGGAGGAAAAGCTCTTCCTGGCTAACAGTTAGGCGGGCTCTGCAAAGCACCAATCACAGATCACCGCTTCGCTATAAATTCAGGCATCGGGGTTACTGTAGCCCAATTACTTTCTTTTGATTAGGAAGAAGTCTCTGCAGCGATGTCGGAGACCGCTCCCGCCGCCGCTCCCGCCGTCGCGGCCCCCGCTGCCAAGGCCGCCGCCAAGAAGCCGAAGAAGGCGGCGAGCGGCTCCAAAGCCCGCAAGCCCGCGGGGCCCAGCGTCACCGAGCTGATCACCAAGGCCGTGTCCGCCTCCAAGGAGCGCAAGGGGCTCTCGCTCGCCGCGCTCAAGAAGGCGCTGGCCGCCGGCGGCTACGATGTGGAGAAGAACAACAGCCGTATCAAGCTGGGGCTCAAGAGCCTCGTCAGCAAGGGCACCCTGGTGCAGACCAAGGGCACCGGCGCCTCCGGCTCCTTCCGCCTCAGCAAGAAACCCGGAGAAGTGAAGGAAAAGGCCCCCAAGAAGAGAGCAGCTGCAGCCAAGCCCAAGAAGCCGGCGGCGAAGAAGCCCGCCAGCGCCGCCAAGAAGCCCAAGAAGGCGGCGGCGGTGAAGAAGAGCCCCAAAAAAGCCAAGAAGCCGGCGGCCGCCGCAGCCAAGAAGGCAGCGAAGAGCCCCAAGAAGGCGACAAAGGCTGCCAAGCCCAAAAAAGCGGCGGCAGCAGCCAAGAGCCCGGCTAAGGCAAAAGCTGTGAAGCCCAAAGCGGCCAAGCCCAAGGCGGCCAAGCCGAAAGCAGCTAAGGCGAAGAAGGCGGCGCCGAAGAAATGAAGTGTTGAAGTGGAAATACTTTTAAACCCAACGGCTCTTTTAAGAGCCACCCACTATTGTCCCCAAAAGGGCTGATACACTCCGTCACTGAGCTCCGTGCCTGCAGCAGAGCCAACTATTCGCCACTATCCGTGTGGGACGTTCGTCTGTGGAGTGGTGGGACGCTAAACTTCCGGCCCTGGTTTTACACTAAGACTTGGAAAAATAAAAGTTTACATTCCCGGCGAAAACGCTTTCTAAAGGCTGCTTTTTTTTTTTTTTTTTTTTCGGAGCACCGCAAGTAGGTGTTTGTGTTAAAGGGACTGCTTAAGGGCGGGTACCTTTCAGGGGCGTGGAGGTTCCTTTCGTTGCTCTAAATCAGCGCGATTCCTAACAGCACGGATGCGACCGCCACACCTCTTAGTGACCGTAGCAGGGAACTGTCAGCACGGCTCCTCCGCTTCCTCGGCAGTGACCTTTCCGCTTGCCAGCGCCGGCGTGGGGCAGGTCTTAATTTCTGCGTGATTTCACCGACCTACTTTTCCGAGGAGGCGGCTGCCGGGGCGGGAGGTGGGTTGGAGCCAGCAGCGTTCCCGTCCCGCTCCCTGCGGGGCAGCACGGCTCGGCTCGGCTCGGCTCGGCCGGGCAGCAGCGCCGAGCGCCGCGGGCGGGAGGCGGAGGCAGAGCGGAGCGGCTGCGCGCGGCTCTGCGCAACCCCGGGGCCTCCTGCGATTGGCTGCTGGGAGGAGCCGCAGCCGCTGATTGGGCCGCGGGGAAATTTGGAAAAGCCCGCGCTGCAGGGGAAGGGGGAGGGGTGGGGGGGGCGGTAAAGGGGAGAAAGCGCGGGTAGCGCTCCGTGCCCCCCGCCCCATCTACGAGCCCACCCGCGCTCCCGGGCCCCGCGTTCCGGGAGATGTCATTCCCCTAAAGCGTCCACCCCATTTCAGGGGCGTTGTCCCTTCCCCCAATCGTGCAGTCCTTGTCGTCCCATACTCTCGGAAAAATGTTTCAGCTTAAGACAATGAACATCAATACAAAATGTAAAGAGGATCGAGTCATTCTCCGTCCTTTTTATGAAACTTATTAAAAATTGTTGTTATCTATGTGAAGCATGCTTCCTATTTTAACTGTGAAACTTTAATTTGGATAGAACAAATTATAAAGTATAGTCTCATATTAAAAAAAAAACCCAAATACCTCAAAACCCCCACTGTTTTCATTTATTGAAAAAATATTTAGATGTTTACATTTAAGAAGAGTGAGTATATTCGAACTACCTCTAACTTAAAAAAAAAATAAATAAATTTGCAATTGCCATGAAAGATTATGTAGGTGACTAAACTTAAAATTTTATCTACCTTTTCTAAGCTAGATGTCCATACCCAAGCAAACCGAGGCACTATTGTGTTAAAGCTCTTTTACTGAATATATGGGTGGCTCTTAAAAGAGCCTTTGGGTTAAAAGCGACGGTCCGAGGCGCCCTACTTGGAGCTGGTGTACTTGGTGACAGCCTTGGTGCCCTCGGACACGGCGTGCTTGGCCAGCTCGCCGGGCAGCAGCAGGCGCACGGCCGTCTGGATCTCCCGCGACGTGATGGTGGAGCGCTTGTTGTAGTGCGCCAGGCGCGACGCCTCGCCCGCGATGCGCTCGAAGATGTCGTTGACGAAGGAGTTCATGATGCCCATGGCCTTGGACGAGATGCCCGTGTCGGGGTGCACCTGCTTCAGCACCTTGTACACGTAGATGGAGTAGCTCTCCTTGCGGCTCTTCTTGCGCTTCTTGTCGCCCTTCTTCTGCGTCTTGGTCACCGCCTTCTTGGAGCCCTTCTTGGGCGCGGGGGCGGACTTGGCCGGCTCGGGCATTTTGGCAGCGCTGTTCCACCCGGAGGAAGCTCAGCACACAAAATGGCCGCAGCGCCCGCTGTTTATACAGACGCGTATGCAAATTTCCGGTATCAGCTCCGCGCAATGCGATTGGCCCTTCCCGTGCCTGGCGAGCCTCTGCCGCCGATTGGTCCCAACACGATCCGGCCTCTCATTGGTTCTTTCGGCCGAGCCCGGTTCCAGCCAATGGCCGCGGGCGCGTCCCGCCCAGGGAGGGGATAAAAGGGCAGCGGCGGTTGCGTCAGGACGATTGTCTCGGTCTGCTCCGTGCCCGCCTTTCTCCGCCAGCGCTTCCAGCATGTCCGGCCGCGGCAAACAGGGCGGCAAGGTCCGAGCTAAGGCCAAGTCGCGCTCCTCCAGGGCTGGGCTGCAGTTCCCCGTCGGCCGTGTGCATCGGCTTCTCCGAAAAGGTAACTACGCGGAGCGGGTGGGCGCCGGAGCTCCCGTCTACATGGCGGCCGTGCTGGAGTACCTGACGGCCGAGATCCTGGAGCTGGCGGGCAACGCGGCCCGCGACAACAAGAAGACGCGCATCATCCCCCGCCACCTGCAGCTCGCCATCCGCAACGACGAGGAGCTCAACAAGCTGCTGGGCAAGGTGACGATCGCGCAGGGCGGCGTGCTGCCCAACATCCAGGCCGTGCTGCTGCCCAAGAAGACGGAGAGCCATAAAGCCAAGAGCAAGTAAATTTTGGCGAGCAAAGCCGCTCAGACTTTGCACGACATAACATTTTAAACAAAAGGCTCTTTTCAGAGCCACCCACGTAGTCAGAAAAGAGTTGTGTTGCTTTCTTTACAAAGGTGCTCTGGTGTTGACTCTTTCAACAGTTCTAAATTAACTCCGACACGAACTTGTGCTTCGGTCTTTTAAACTTTGTTTCTACTGAAGAGGGGTGATACATTTGCTTTCTAACCCATGTTTCTAAATGAATGTTAATATTTTTGTAATTGTTTCATTTGTTCATTGTAACACTCAGTAAAGAGCTGGTACTCCGGGATTCGGTTTACCTTTCGTGGTTCCTCAGCCTACTTGGGGTATAGAATACAGGACGGTGGCTAAAGCACGGGTGGGAGTGGCAAAAGCTGTGCAGCGTGAAGATAAATAGACCATCCTAAACCCCAGATGTAGCTACATAAAACAATTTAAAAAAGGATTTCTTCACTTCCTTTAAAGGCCTTTATTCTTTGAAAATGCTTAGCTCCCTATGTGTTTAATATATGCAGTTCCTATATATAAATATATTACATATATGTTAAATATATGTAATTCCTATATGGCAATATGTGTTGTTCCCTATATGGTAAATATATGTAATATAAAATGAGAAATGCCTTAGCAATAATGGCACTTGATCTACATCTCTGCTTAATCAGACCTGCACTCTAGAGTAACAGTGTAACATTTCCATTCAGGAGCACCTTGTAATAATAGTTTTGTCCTGTTTTAAGAGGCATTTCCCAACTTTCTACTCATAAATTCTCTCACTGTTCATTGCTAATCCTCTTGTTGCATCAATTAACAGTGGGCAATATTAAGTTTTCTACATGGTTGGCACAAATATCACCCCAGAGCACAACCATAAATCTCTTCATATTCGTTATTATGAATTATGAGGAGAACTGTGTGCCTGATCCCTCTTGCTAGGGCATTCCCAGGAGCCTCACCTGATGGTCTGTGGCACACTGCACTGAGGTAATTGGTCTCATCCTTGCTGCACCTCTGCCCTTTCCATCCCCTGGAGAGGAGGAGGAGTGCTCTGGGCTTGGGGGAAGGCAATTCCCCACTGTGCCTCCTCGCTGTCCCCAATCTGCAGCTGAGAGGTTTTTTAGGCAGCATTGTGCCATGGCCAAAGCAGGGCATCAGGGATCTTTTGTGGGGAGAAACATAAAGAAGAGAGCTGCTGGAGCACCAGACTAATCTGGTATCTACAGATGGTATCTGTGTCTAAAGGTTTTGTTTTTAAGTGGACACTTTTAGGGTTTAAGTGGTTTTATTATGCTGTTTTATTGATCATTTGCTACAGTTAAATATCTCCTGACCCTTACATTTATCTTCTTTAAAAACTGCGATGGTAATTAAATTTTCATTTTAACACACATGAGCTTCCTATGCTTAGTTTCCAGGAGAGATCTCTGCATACATGTTTGTCACAAAATTTCAGTCTCAGAATGCTTTGGGTTGGAAGGGACCATTAAAGATTATCTCATCCAAAAAAAACCCTGCTTGTGGGCAGGGTCACTTTCACCAGCCCAGGCTATTCAAAGCTCCATCCTGCCTGGCTGGGGATGGCATCCTCTAGGGATGGGGCATCCACATTTTCTCTGGACAGCCTTGTTTGGTGTCCCACAAGCCTCCTTGCAAAAAAAATTCCTTACTTGTGTGCAATCTAAAAGTGGCCTTTTTCAGTTTGAAATCATTGTCCTTCCTCCTGTCCCTAGAGGGCTGAAAAGAAGCCTTTCTGTATTGGAAGGCTGCTGTAAGGTTTTCTCAGCTTTTCCCCTGGCCAGACAACCACAGCTCTCTCTGCCTTTCTTCATGGGAGAGATGACCCAGCCTCTGATAATTTCTGTGGCCCTCTCTGGACCTGCTCTGACAGATTCCCGTCATTTTTATGCCAGAGGATCACAGAGCTGTGTGCAGCGCTCAAGGCTGGGTCTCAGGACTGCTGAGTAGAACAGGAGAATCACCTACCCAGGCCTTCAGTCCAGGCTGCTTTTGTTGCAGCTCTCTGTAGGATGGGCTTTCAGGGCCACAGGTGTGTATCTCTAGGTCAAAGCACTAGAATTCCAGAAAAAAGGCTGTGGGGTAGAGGTATCTTAGCAGGAGTTGGCTTCCTCTGTGGACAGACTCCAGTATGTGGAGGTCAGAGCTGGCAGAACAAGAGAGGGCCTCATCCTCTGAGTGTGGAGCTAAGCCCAGTGTATCCCTCCAAATCCTTCCTGGAATTCATTATTTTTTTCAGAATTTCATTCCAAGCACTTACTACACTCGTTTGTCTTCTCACCTCAGTACCTGGAGTTTCATCCTCTGTGACACTCACATCCACCCCTGAACACTCCCCGGATTTGTCTTGGCCAGCAGTGGTTTCATCAGCTGCTGCCATCAAGTCATGCGGTCCAAAATTTAAAAATCCAGTAAATCAGATGGATTAAGTGGTAGGAGAGCTGGAAAATCTCCTGGTGTTAAAGACAGCTTTCAGGCAAATTCCAGTGGATGAAGGAATGCAGCTAGGCAAGTTTAAATAAATGAATTTATCTCATTTGCATATGCAATAAGCAGTAGGAAAGAGGAAATCCATATCACATGGTACCTTAGCTGTGTCACTGGGTTGCAATGCACCTTCACATTCTAAAGAATTTATGACAAAAATAAAAATTGAATCTCCAGCCAAGGTCCCTGAAATGCTATAGATGACAGTTATGCTTGGGGATAACTCAGTGATGTCAGTCTATATTTTAAAGGACTTAAAACTGCATGGTGAAATATTCAAAGAGCTTTTCTAGCTCCTTTCATCTATATTTCTTACAATGCTAGGAAAAATGTACCTATTGAACAGCTCTTACATTACTTTAGTGTGCATATTATTACACCTATGATGACAGTTGCAGCAGATACAGATACGGATTTAAATTGCCACTTAAGCTCTCAAGAAAATTACAAGCAGCTTTGAAGTTGGCCATAATCCACTGATGCAATGACTTTTTTTACTAATTACATGCCCTCTTGTGCAGTCATAGTGAGATGTTGCCTTATTGTAATAAACAAATGCAATTTCCTCATTATAGTTTAATGAGGAACTAGGGCAACTGTCCTAATTAATGCACACTTGAAAAGCTACACATTTTTAATTTTCTTAACTAACCTGAGTTTTACAAAGGTTTCCTTTCTCATTTAACCCCTAGTGCTGTGTGCCCAAATTCATGAGAAAAATATAGTTTCTATAACATGCAGATTGGACACTAAACTTTGATCTAAAAAAAAAAATTATCTCCAATCAACAGTAGAAATCACTTTATTAGAGATTTTATTGAGCAGTAAAATTTTCTTTTGTCTCTTTTAAAATTTTTGCCTAAGAAAATGCTCTGATCCATAAAAGAACTGAATATATCCCCAACAGAAGGAAAACGTGTCTGAAATGTGTCCGTGCACACTTGCAGCAACACCTAGGCAAGGCAGCCTTCTAGAAGGCACGATGTTAAGTTGTATCTAATGTGTTTTCTTTACTTTAGGCTACTGGTCTCAGCCTCTCCCATCACCCATCTTTGGCAGAAATGGAAGGGAACATTCCAAGTCTTGCAGTGGTTATACTGCTGGAAGGAAAAGTTAGACCAGGATCCTCGTGCTGCATTTAGGAAGCCTTAGGAATAAATTAGTCCTTTGACGTAGCAAAATATTTTGTGCAATTTCTTTCAGGTTTCTTAAGTAATCTGAATGCTGTTTCTAACTGCCTCAGGAAACATAGCTAGACACAGATTTTCAGATATGAAGAACAAAGCAGGACTCTGTGGAGCCAAACAGGAATGTTGGGCACCAGCCTGGCAGGTTCACTACTGACAAATCTTCCAGTTAGTCTATAAACGGTCTGACTTCAGTCAAAAAAGCAAACCTAACCTAAATTAAAAATATCTTTTCCTCCTTATACTGTATTTATGAGTGGCAGTACTTTAAATTTGAAAGAAAAAGGACTTCACAGTGATACTTATAAATAAAAAGATTTGTAGCTTTTTGTCACCTGTAACTGAAAGCATGACTATCTCAATTACATTTCCTCCTGAATTCAGGGATTATTTTATTCCCAGAAATATTTTGGAGATGTTGCTGAGGTTCTCTACATTATATTAAGGAATAAACTTAAATAAATAACTGCACAATTTTTATAGGATATGAAAGATTTTATAGCAGTAGTCATGTTTAACAGACATAATAATAAGAATTGGCAAGCACCTAAGACATATCAGCTATTTTCTGTGCAAGTAATATTTAAAATCTTAACAGATTTCATTTAGAAATATAGTCTCATAACTCTCTCAATATTTATTCATTCACTTCACAAATACAGTCCAACATACTGCAAGCAGCATGCATGACATGTTTTCTGCAAAAGCGTGAACCACACGGGAAAAAATTCTGGATTCCTCATAGGAATAAAGATTGTTTCGCTGGTGTTCACCCTCCAGATGTCATACAGACAGTTGTTTGTGATATCCGCAATGCTTTCTTTCGCTTGCGGGACCTCGGTGTACGGCGGCGGATGCTTCTTCCCGAGGCCGGCGGCTGCCGGGAGCGAGCGCGGAGCCCTGCGGCCAGCGCTGCGGGGGCTGGGCCGCCCTGGAAGGCCGGTCCCGCTCCCAAACAGCCCCTCCGAGCTGCCTCCAGGGGGTCTCTGCCCTAGACGCTCCCTCTGCAGCCCCTCGAGCCGGTCAGGGGCTCGGCCCCGGCTCCCCTCGCACCGACCGGCAGTGGCTGCGTGCCCAGCCGCAGCTCCGCAAGGAGCAGCTCACTCCGTGGGAATGTCCGGGGAGACAAAAACAACCGTGAGGCCGCCATGGCCGAGGCAAACAAAGGCAGCGCGGCCCGGGAGAGACGGCTGCGTGGGGCTCCCCGCGAGCGGGAGGCGGACGGGGCGCGGGGAGGCGGGAGCGCCGGGCGAGGCCCCGCATTGGTCGGATTTTGCCGCAGACCCGCGGGGAGGGAGGAGGAAGGGGCGCCGCAGCCCGAAAGGCGGGCCGGGGGTGGCAGGCCCCGCTCCTGCTGCTGACGGAGACCCAGAGGTGCCGTGGAACTGCCGGCAGGGCAGGGGGCAGCGGGGCGGGACCCGAGAGCAGCCGAGGGACGGGCAGAGACAAAGAAGCGCGGCCCGACATTGACTCGGCTGGTTATAACCCCGTGATAAAAAGGGCAGTAGTGTACGTTCAATCTCTGTATGAGCCAACCACTCAAGAGTCGGGCTGGATGATGCTTATGGGTCCCTTCCCTTCTCAGAATATTCCGCGATCCCACGGCCGCTGGAAGCGCGGGACGAGGCCAGGCCCGCGCTGGAGAGGCGGAGCCGCCGCGCGCGGCAGAGGCAGGCGGCCCACAAAGCGCGGCGGCCGCGTCTCGCGGGAATCACGAGCGGAGCCGCGCGGGGCGGGGGGAGGAGAGGCGGAGCCGGGCGGAGACCGGGCAAGAGACCCCGCCTCCCCTTGCAGTTCTCAACCAGGTCGGACCGCCGCCCTTATACAGACGCGCGGGGCGAGTTCCAGCGTATTGCTCTCGTCTATCTGAGTGCGGCAGTATGTCTGGTCGGGGCAAGGGCGGTAAGGGGCTCGGCAAGGGCGGTGCCAAGCGCCACCGCAAGGTGCTGCGTGACAACATCCAGGGCATCACCAAGCCGGCCATCCGCCGCCTGGCTCGGCGCGGCGGCGTCAAGCGCATCTCGGGGCTCATCTACGAGGAGACGCGCGGTGTGCTCAAAGTTTTCCTGGAGAACGTGATCCGCGACGCCGTCACCTACACGGAGCACGCCAAGAGGAAGACGGTCACGGCCATGGACGTGGTCTACGCCCTCAAGCGCCAGGGTCGCACCCTCTACGGCTTCGGCGGTTAAACTCGGTTCCTGCAACAGGGCACCGCTTCTACAACACAAAGGCTCTTTTCAGAGCCACCCACAAATCTCAGAAAAAGAGCTTTTAATCACTCTTTAAATAATATAGCTGCCTGTTAAGGGTTGGGTGAAAGCGAAAGGAATTTTGTTTGTTTTGGCTCCCCCAAAGTCCACTGCTGCTTAACCCACTTTCCTGTGGTCTAGGGGGTAAAGATTCGTATTCAAGTGGGCGGCAATATCCCCATCTTTACTCGGGAGACGAAGCGAGGGCAACGGCTATAGTGCTTCACTGGGGTATCTCGCTCCTGTAGCAAAAGACCTGCAAGTTACATCCTTTATTTCCCTCTTTCTCTTACATACCGAGCACCTCTCGCTCAACCCAGATCCTCTTTCTAAAGAGCAGGGGAAGCGACAGACAGGCGAGAGAAAACAAAGCCGGGGGGTAGGTAGCTCGGGGCCAGCCGCCGTGGCCCTAGCCGCTGTCGCGGCACCGCTTTTACCGCGGCAGCCTGCGAGGGGAAGGGACCTCCTGAAATGGCGGCGCCCTTCCCTCTGCCATTCGGTGGGCGGGACGGAGCGGGAAGAAGAGACGGCCAAGAGCACCCCTTAGCGCCCTACGGGCTGCGCATCAAGGCGCTGCGAGCCCCGTGCTCTAAAGCCCTGCTGCCCTCTCGCCGCCCTTCTGAGCGAACCGCTCTCGCCTTCACCCAGCACAGCACAGCCCCTTACTCCTTTCTCAGCCCCAGCGGCTTTAGCCTGTGAATCTCACAATGACCGACACACACGGGGCACAAGGGGACGGCAGGGCAGGACCCTACGGAAGGCTCGCACTCCCCCAGTAAGCCCAGAGTTGGCACTACACCTTGGGCACTCTAAAACGCTCAGCAGGGGCTGCCCCTGCCTGCTCCGCAACACAGAGACAACAGCTCTCTCCAGTGGCTTTGTGGTGGCTCTTAAAAGAGCCTTTCGGTTTGAAGGAGAAGGGCAGGGAGCTCAGGCACGCTCGCCGCGGATGCGGCGGGCCAGCTGGATGTCCTTGGGCATGATGGTGACGCGCTTGGCGTGGATGGCGCACAGGTTGGTGTCCTCGAAGAGCCCCACCAGGTAGGCCTCGCTGGCCTCCTGCAGCGCCATGACGGCCGAGCTCTGGAAGCGCAGGTCGGTCTTGAAGTCCTGCGCGATCTCGCGCACCAGGCGCTGGAAGGGCAGCTTGCGGATCAGCAGCTCCGTGGACTTCTGGTAGCGCCGGATCTCGCGCAGCGCCACCGTGCCGGGCCGGTAGCGGTGCGGCTTCTTGACGCCGCCCGTGGCCGGCGCGCTCTTGCGGGCAGCCTTGGTGGCCAGCTGCTTGCGGGGCGCCTTGCCGCCCGTCGACTTCCGCGCCGTCTGCTTCGTGCGCGCCATCGCAACACGGCCTGCACACTGCGGCAGCAGCAGGAAAGAAAACAACAATAATCGGAGGAGCTTTCCCCGGCCCCTTTTTATATCCCATCGCTGCCTGTTGATTGGGCGATGGAAACAGCCGCGCTCAGGGGGAAGGTTTGAAAATCCCGCGTTAACCCCTTCTTATGCTGAGCTCTGCTCTTAAATACCAATACCAAACCAGCCTTTTCCCTTGGTCTTCCCCTTTCTTCCGAGCGGACGTGGCTGCTTTTTAACCGCTTGCCTTAATTAATTAAATTACTCTGCCACTTAAAGTGGGCAAAGATAAAATACAGTTTCTCTCAAAATTGCCGAAACCTTGTTTGTAATCAGGTTTGCTTACTCATATTTTATTCTCTATTTAAACTGGACGCTTATATTTTGTCATCTTATATTCTTATGGAAGTAGGAACAAAAGAATGGGGTGCTTTGCATGCATTCTCAAACAAATACTTGCGTGGTGGGTTTTTTTTTTCTGCTTCTTTTTTTGTTTAATTGTTTGTTTGCTGGGGTTTTAATGTTTGTTTCGGTTTTTTTTTTTTTTCTGTTTTGCTTACTTGCTTATAAGTTTGTTTTGACTGGTGTGGGGCTTGGGGGGATTGTCGTCCTCTTCAGATAAAGCTTTAAAAATAACTGCATTTCTTAAAATGCAAAGCCGATACTACCATTCGGAAACAACTTCGGGAAAAATAAATATTAGAAATAGATAGAATGCAATTAAAATCGACAGATGCTGATTCTTTTCAAACAAAAAGGAAACAACACAAAATATGTTTGGAGCCACTGAGGCTCGGAGCGGCTTCAGTTGTAACCCAATTAAATTCTCCGCTACATTGACCAATCAACGGCAGGGAGGCGGGGCCGCCGCGCTCTATAAATGGGGCGGGAGGCAGCGAGTTGCTACATCCGAGACCGATCAGAGTCAGAGGCAGCGATGGCGCGCACGAAGCAGACGGCGCGGAAGTCGACGGGCGGCAAGGCGCCCCGCAAGCAGCTGGCCACCAAGGCTGCCCGCAAGAGCGCGCCGGCCACGGGCGGCGTCAAGAAGCCGCACCGCTACCGGCCCGGCACGGTGGCGCTGCGCGAGATCCGGCGCTACCAGAAGTCCACGGAGCTGCTGATCCGCAAGCTGCCCTTCCAGCGCCTGGTGCGCGAGATCGCGCAGGACTTCAAGACCGACCTGCGCTTCCAGAGCTCGGCCGTCATGGCGCTGCAGGAGGCCAGCGAGGCCTACCTGGTGGGGCTCTTCGAGGACACCAACCTGTGCGCCATCCACGCCAAGCGCGTCACCATCATGCCCAAGGATATCCAGCTGGCCCGCCGCATCCGCGGCGAGCGTGCCTGAGCTCCCTGCCCTTCTCCTTCAAACCGAAAGGCTCTTTTAAGAGCCACCACAAAGCCACTGGAGAGAGCTGTTGTCTCTGTGTTGCGGAGCAGGCAGGGGCAGCCCCTGCTGAGCGTTTTATTAGAGTGCCCAAGGTGTAGTGCCAACTCTGGGCTTACTGGGGGAGTGCGAGCCTTCCGTAGGGTCCTGCCCTGCCGTCCCCTTGTGCCCCGTGTGTGTCGGTCATTGTGAGATTCACAGGCTAAAGCCGCTGGGGCTGAGAAAGGAGTAAGGGGCTGTGCTGTGCTGGGTGAAGGCGAGAGCGGTTCGCTCAGAAGGGCGGCGAGAGGGCAGCAGGGCTTTAGAGCACGGGGCTCGCAGCGCCTTGATGCGCAGCCCGTAGGGCGCTAAGGGGTGCTCTTGGCCGTCTCTTCTTCCCGCTCCGTCCCGCCCACCGAATGGCAGAGGGAAGGGCGCCGCCATTTCAGGAGGTCCCTTCCCCTCGCAGGCTGCCGCGGTAAAAGCGGTGCCGCGACAGCGGCTAGGGCCACGGCGGCTGGCCCCGAGCTACCAACCCCCCGGGTTTATTTTTTCTCGCCTGGATGTCTCTTCCCCTGCCCTTTAGAAACTGGGTCTGGGTTGAGCGGGTGGTGCTCAGTGTGTAAGAGAAAGAGGGAAATAAAGGATGTAACTTGCAGAAGGTCTTTTGCTACAGGAGCGAGAGGCCCCAGTGAAGCACTACAGTCGTTGCCCTCGCTTCGTCTCCCGTGTAAAGATGGGGATATTGCCGCCCATCTTGAATGCGAATCTTTACCCCCTAGACCACAGGAAAGTGGGTTAAGCAGCAGTGGGCTTTTAGGGGAGCCGAGAAGAACTAAATCCCTTCCGCTTTCACCCAACCTCAAACATGCAGTTATATTACTGAAAAGAGTGATTAAAAGCTCTTTTTCTGAGATTTGTGGGTGGCTCTGAAAAGAGCCTTTGTGTTGTAGAAGCGGTACGCTGTTACAGGAACCGAGTTTAACCGCCGAAGCCGTAGAGGGTGCGACCCTGGCGTTTGAGGGCGTAGACCACGTCCATGGCCGTGACCGTCTTCCTCTTGGCGTGCTCCGTGTAGGTGACGGCGTCGCGGATCACGTTCTCCAGGAAAACTTTGAGCACGCCGCGCGTCTCCTCGTAGATGAGCCCCGAGATGCGCTTGACGCCGCCGCGCCGAGCCAGGCGGCGGATGGCCGGCTTGGTGATGCCCTGGATGTTGTCACGCAGCACCTTGCGGTGGCGCTTGGCGCCGCCCTTGCCGAGCCCCTTACCACCCTTACCCCGACCAGACATACTGCCACTACCACTGCTCTCAGCTGAATAACCTGGGCCTCGCCCCGCGCGTCTGTATAAGGGCGGCGGTCCGACCTGGTTGAGAACTGCGCCGGGGCCGGGCCGGGGCGGGCTCTGTGCGCGCCCTTCCCCCCGCGGGCCGGGCCTTTGCCGCCATCGCTCCCGGCTCGGGCCCGGCCCCGCCCCCGGGAGCCCCAACCCGGCGGGGCCCGGAGCGGATCCCGGCCGGGGCCCCCCGTGCCCGCCGCGCTCGGCCCGGCTGCCCGGCCCCGCCGGCGGGCGCTCGGTGCCGCTACGGAGCGGGGCTCCGCCGCCGCGGGGCTGCACCAAAGCCCGGCCAATAGGGGCGGCGGCGGGGCCCGCAGAGCCGCGTCCCGCCCGGCTCCGCCGCCAGCGAGCTGTGCCCCGACAAAGGGCCCGGCCGGGCAGGGGACAGAGAGTGTGCGCCGTGGTCCCGCTTCTACGGTAAATGAACACTTTCTGCCGAAGGCTGAGAAGGGCGTGTAATGTGCTGCGATTTATATTTCTTTTCCTCTTTTGAGTGGGACTTTTTTTTTTTTTTTGGTGCCTTGTAGGAAAGCCTTGCGAGTCCCACATCTCTGACTTAATATTTCTGTGACTTCATTGTGTTTATGGGACTGATGAGCTAAGAACTGATTTGTGTCTCTTACTGATGTGCCCATGAAAAAAATCTGCATTTTGTCTGTGCTTTTAAGGATGTTGTGGGTTGTATAATTGTCATGGTCCTGTTCTTTATCAAAACGTTATGAAGCATTACTTTTGAAATTTCTTTCTTCACAATTTATTACTTTTTGAACACAAAAAGTGTTATTTTGTGCTGGGTTATCTGTTGGCTCCATAAGTCCATTCTGCTGCCGTGGCTCCTGAAAGGCTTCAAGCTTTGCATGTACACACCTCCTTTTACTTTTTCTGTCTGAGTTATTATTTAAATTTACTATAAATATATAGTTGAGTTATTTTTACTTGGTTCTGGAAGCATTGTCAAATAAATGCCATCCCACACAGTGGCTACATACCGTCTTTCTTGGCAGGAGTTATCCTCTGGTTAATTTAACCTGTGTGCAGTGCACAGGTTTGGGGATTTTTTGCTAGTCAGCTATTTCTCAATTTGTTTGATCCTCCCCCTCTTTTCCCTATTTCCAATGGATGCCTATTACTATACAATGCTTCTTGAATATGAAAAGGTTTTGCTTGGTAATTTTTAAATTTTTGCATTTGAGCCCTAACTGTTTGTTTGGTTTTATTCCTCCTTTTTCACCACCTTTTCTCAAAAGTTCTCCTTCTGAGGGGAGATGACAATGGGGACTTTTGTCTCTCTGTAGACCTTTTATTTGTATGTTATTTAATACAGGTTATGCTTGGCCACCACCATGATACGTACTTTCATTTGCAGATAGCCAGCCAGCATTTACATCAGTTTATACCTATTAATATAAAATTATTTGTTCTACAGGTGTAGGAGATTAATATTTATCTTGTGATGATCAGCGATGATGCTTGTAGGACAGATGGAACTCTTCCAGTTGTTGTGGAAGCAACCAAGAACCATGCAGGCACTTGCTCATTCCTCCACCAGTGGGACTGGGGAGAGAATCAAAAGGGTAAAAGCAAGAAAACTCATAGGCTGACAGTTTAATAGGGAAAGCAAAAGCTGGCCTCACACACAAGAAAACCAATTTCAGGCAAAGAATTAATTGAGCACTTCCCATGGGCAGGCAGGTGTTCAGCCAGCTCTGGGAGAGCAAGGCCTGACCGCTGCAGTGCTCACTTGGGAAGATAAATGCCATCACTTGAAATGCCTTGCCCTTCCTCCTTCCTCGCCCCAGCTTTATAGACTGAGCATCAAGTGATAAAGTCTGGAATATCCCTTTGGTCAGTTGGGGCCACCTGGCCTGGCTGTGTCTTGTTACAATCTCCCAGGCATCCCCAACTTCCTCACCCGCTATGGCAGCGCAAAAAGGTGAAAAGGCCTTGGGTCAGTGTGAGCCCTGCTCAGCAACAACAGAGACATCACCATATACTCAACCTGGTGCTCAGCACAAATTCTAAACACAGCCCCATACAAACCACCGTGAAGAAATTTAACTCCAAGCCAGCCAAAACCAACACATTTAGAATCACTGTCTTTGCACAGTATTTATCATTACACTTACTCAAGGAAAAAAACCCAAATATTTATATGTGGTCTTCCCCCTGCTGTCACTGCATTTATGGGCTACAACATAGACAGAACACAACAGAGAACTCAGGAAAGCTTCTGCATAACGATGAAACATATTCTTCCTTGCCTATTAGTGCTCTCAGTATTTGATATCACATACCTTTCCCTTGGCAGTGGTGAGTGTGCCTTTCTCTCTATTTATCTATATTCAGATGACCTATTTTGGTCTCTTCAGGACTCCTGTATGAATTAATTTTCCCTTTTCATGGGGCACATTCAGTTTTTAATCATGTTTTTTTTTTTTTTGATACATCTACTATGTAGCTTTCCTTTAATTTCGTTTCAAATGTATGGGTGCTGATATTCTTGCAAATAATTCAATTAAAGAATTTTATTTATGTGGTTTAATGAGTAGTTATTCTGCCTTGCAAAATGCACAGGTCACGTCCCTTGCCCAGTGTTAACTGGGATTTTGTCAAAAAGTGCCATCTCTTTTAGAATCCATTTCTTGATGTTTTTTAGTTCTCTAGATCTCTTTGTGTGGTGTTTATTGTGCAGTTAATATTTTTTCCATCAAATTTAGCCTTTGCTTACTTTTAAGTCATGTTTTCTTGATCTTCTCTCTATTAGACCACCTTAAATAATTCAGTTTTTATCATTATCCAGGGTCCATCACTTTCTAAGTATTCTTAAGACAAACTCAGATGAAGAACTACAACAGGTATCAGTGTAATTTGTTCCTAAGCAATACCTTACCTTCAAAGGAATAAACCCCACAGATTACTTAGAGTAAATTTTTATTATAGCAAATTTTACATAGAATCCTTGTAGATATGACAGCAATATACAAGTACACAGAATAGATTCATGCATTGCAGTGTGCTTGGGTTATTTGAGGAAATATTCTATATTTCAAGGTTGTCCATGTAATGCTTACCCAAATTTATCTTTTCCACACCATGTAGCTTAATTTTCTTGTTTTTACTTTAGCATATTTTATTTGTGTGTTACTTTTCTAAACTTCTTACCAGCACCTGTGGGGATAAAGTAACAGTGTGTATATTATTGAAGTATTAGAACACTTCTGAAGATAGACAAAATTAAACCAAAAGGAGGAGCAAACAGCCTGTCTACAGGAACCCAAACATTTCAATGTCATGAAAAAGAAAAAAGGAGTTCTAAACAATCTGAATTCACTGAATTCTGAAATAACACTTCACTTCCTATATGACATCTTTTACTTTATGGCCAGTCTCATGTTTAATGGCCAGTGTTCATCCCTCACTCCTGGTGGTTCATCTACATGGGTTATTTATTTATTATTTTAGCATTATCCCAGGGTGTGGGCAGGCAGTCAGGGCACGCTGGAGTGCAGACCAGGTTGGGGATGGCAGGAATGACTGAGAGAGTGACCCCACTTTACTCACTCTAGGAGTGTCAGCAATTTAACACTTCCCTTCTGCATCTGCTTTCAATCTCTCATCCTGACTTTCCTCCCAACACTCCTGTCCATCCCAAAAGAAAACCTTGAGGAGGCTGTTGAAAAAAATGTGATTTTCAAATTTGTTTTGTCTTAAATGATCTGCTTTTCTTTTCAGGAAAGCTGTTAGCTGAGCTGGAGGAGTCACTGATCTCTCCGTGGATCAGCCAGCACAAGTCCTTAGGAGAATTAATATTAACTTAGAAAGTCTCTGTAGTATGTTTTTTAAATCAGCTATAAAAGTATCCTGATGGAAATACTGAAAATCAGAGATACAGATTTGGTTCATCTCCTAAAGGAAAAGCTTATGATAGTGCTACTTTATTTAGATGAAACATTTGTGAGGGAAAGGAATAATCTTTTTTTGTATCATCTTCCTAGGGAGATGAGCATCCCAGAGCACTATCATATGAAATGTACAAGCCCAGCTAAAAATGGAGATGGGTTTTTGCTGAGAGTGATGATCAACATGACTAGATATTACAGAACTTGTCTAATTCCCCTGAGAGGAAAAGAAAATATTTTTGAAAGTTGCAGCAGAAGCAAAATTAAAGCTTTGTGCACACTACTGACATGGAGACTCTAAGCTGTCAGTCCCTGCTCAGCCCCTGTCAGCATGGCCAGTGGTTATCCCCACACAATAAAGGAGAATCACACCTTTCACACCTCAGTGTGTGCCTAAATTACTGCCGACTCGCTGAAGTTTGGTCAACTCCATCCCAATTCTCTTTCTCATTCACCTGGGCTAATCTGATGAAGCTGGGTCAGGGACTGACTGCCCCTGGGTCTGTCTGTCCAGGGCACAGCAGGATTTCCTCCTGGCTGTGCATCAGGCTAACCCAGCTCCCTGCAAGTGTGTGCCCAAGGCCAGAGCCAGCACACCTAGAGCTGCACTCCTCCAGGTGGAAGCTGGACACCAGCATGGATCATGGCAGCTCCTGTCCACTCACAGCGGAGTCCATCTCTGACAGAGCATTCAAAATTTAATGATTTAAATTCTGAATTTAAATCATTCCAATTCAAAGCATTTAAATAATATATGTGGGTTTTAACTATGGTGCTTACATATTACAAGGCACTAACATTTTTCACTCTTGTTCATTTTTCTGTGTAAGTATAGTGATTAAATTTTGGTCTTACTAACACTATCCACTGCCCATTCCATTCTGTATGAACCTCTTGTGGCTGCAAGGTCCTTTGGCAATCAGCAGTCCTCACACACACTGGGGACTAGAAACTAATGGGAATTTCACTGCCTATAGACATGGACTTGGACTTCTGGATCATAATGGTTTGGGTGATCAAATGGCAAATTCAGCCATCCTTTTGGTGAGGAACAAAATAAATCTTTGTTTTCCTGATGTGCAACAGGGAACTGGCCATGATCTGTATAGCATTAATATCTTGGGCTCTCTAGGTGTTTTGGTGTTATTAAATAGACCTCAGAATCTTCATTTATTTACTTTTTTCCAACTATAGTTTCCAATTTCAGTGCCTGTCCTCCCCTTGTGCCTGATTCCTAACTCACTCTTCAGAACTGTCTCACCACCATTTTCCACCTTTACTGCACCTTTTAGTTTGAGCCTAATTAAAAAAAAATCTTCCCACATTTGAAAACCATAGATTAATTAAACAAATGTGTTCAATGCTCAGAAGCACTACTTGAATGTCTAGAATCACCAGAAGAGGAAGAGAATAAAACAGGATTCTGTATCTTTGTACCACTGTAGCATTGTGTGAAATAGTTCCACCCAGCACAGTGTGCACATTTCTGACCTCTAAATAAATAAACTATTGCAAGAGGTAAAGAAATTTCTGAGAAAAGTGATAGAGCTGATTTAATGCTTAAAATGGCTTTTCTACTAAGCATACCAGGACACCTTCAGAACAATGACCTCTGCTAACTGAAGGTGTTCTTGCTAATCCTTACTACCTAGGAGGTCAGGAGTTAAATCCATCAAACTCAGTGAAGTCTCATCTAATCACAAAATTAGATACAACCAAAGGGTTACTGATGTCAGAAACGCTGTCTAAATTTCATAGGCAGTTTTTAAAAGTAAATAGATCCTTACTCGATAGGCTTTTTTCAAATCAGAGAGAAGAAAGATGATGTGTGGAAAGAAGAAATCAGTGCCATCTGTCTCCTCACAGAAATCAATTCTGGATTACACAGCTGCTTGCACAAGTCCTAACACTGGTGGTAAATAGAAAGTTTAGTTTTTCCATAAGGTAAAAAAAACAACACCAAAACCAAATCCCCTCCCCAAAAAACACCAGTCCCAAACAAAAAACTGATTCTACCCTTTCCTCCCCACCCAAAACACAAAACCAAACCAACAAACAAAAAACTTACCCTTAAAAAAGCTCCTTTTCAAGTGCCTAACTACAGATTTTTTTTTTTCCTGGGCTTCCAAATTGCTAGCACCCTGGTTTGTGCTGATATTCTCATGATTCTCTCAGAAAATACTTGTGAAGGCCGTAGAGGAATCCCCTGACAGGAAAAACCCGTAGCTTCTATAGGAACAGGACTTGCTTTCTATTTGAAAAGAGAAAAGAAGTACCAATTGTATGCAGCGTGCAGAAGCCTGAAACAATCCACCCCTCCGAGATGTGATACACACAGAGGTGCCTCCTGGAGAGGAGAAAAGGTTTGTTTGCATCAGGCCTGTTACTATGGCAGGGTTGTTTCTGTAGCTGCAGCCACGAATTGAGTCGTCTAGGACGGGATGGGTGCAATTAACAGGGGCTCCTGACAGAAGTCTTTGATCACCGAAATAATATTTTCTAACAGAGCAAGCTGGAACATCCCAACTGCTCCTTGGGTTGGTTTGGTTTTGTCGTGGGTTGTTTGGGGTTTGGTTTTGTGGTGGGTTGTTTGGGGTTTCGTTTGTTTATTTTGTTTGGTTGTTGGGGTTTTTCTGCCCCTTAGCCCGGGCAGCGGCCGCGGTATAAATAAGCGGCGGTCAGAAAGCACCAAGTGCGGGCTGACAAAAGGAACACCAGAAGCACGCAAAGCAGAGGCTGCTTTTACCAGCAGGCAGGGCGCGGTGCTCGTCGCTCATCGCGGTGTCCTCCAGCGGATTCACCGTCACTGGCTGCGGATTAGGGAAATTAGAGGAAAATGACTCGGGGGCGCGGCGGGGGGAGGACGGGAAGCGGCCACGGCAGGGAAGGCAAGCACAGGGAATGGAGGGGAAGGGATGGAGGAGGGGGAGGGGGATGGGGAGGGAGGGAAGCTGCTTCCCAGGCGGGATTGGTTGGAAATTGCTGCAGCCCAGGCGGGTGGTGCCTGCGGCCCCGCTCCCCGCCGAGCCGAGCCGGGGGAGCGCTGCGGAGCGACGGAGCCTCCCCGTCCCTCAGCTGTGCCACGGGAAGGGCAGGGATGGATGCCACGGAGGCAAAGGGAAAGGCACACAAGGGTCGGGCTCACGGCAATCCGCTCTTCCTGACAGAGCCGGAGCATTTCTGTGCCCCGCAAACAGGCGCCGCTCGCTGCCGCTGCGTGTCCGCAGCTCTGGGAGCTGCGCTTGGCTTCCACTTCCACACGAACGTCCTTAGCCCGGCATCAATGCCCCCAAAACTGCGTGGGTGGAGAAAAGTCTATTTCTTACATGTTTACCAAACTCCAGGCTAATCTTGTACTATGTGTTTTAGAGAAATAAACAATAACTTATTCTTCAAAAAGTACTTTTGGTGTCTAAGCAGGTCTGGGCTTAAGTGTTCAAGAAAAGTAAATTAGTCATGGTACTATTCAAATTATTTACATAGAATAACACCAGATTTGCAAGATGCTCCGGCTGTATTTTATTTTTGTATTGCAGAAAGCTACTGAAGAAACTAAAAATTTGAGCGAAGGAATCTGAGAGCAATTTAATAAAATAATTGTACAAGCTTAGCCGCTGCATAGGCTATGTGATGCAAATGTTCATTTCTGTTTTACAAGGAAGAGCCTGGAGCATCGTGGGGATTGCATTGGTGTCAGGTAATGAATTAATTTCATTCACGTTTGGTCTAGGTAAACACTCTAGCTTGCCTACATTATCGGTAAAATTTCTAGCCTAAAGTAAATTCTCATGAAACAAAACAAACAAACAAAAAAAAAATTAAATCAGACCTTCCTCTAAGACTTAGGAAGGCTGCTTACTACAAAGGGAGTTGGAATAGTATTTCTATCCTGTCCTCAATCAGGTCACTAGACAAAAATCAAGCTCAGACAGTCTTTTCTATAAAACAAACTAAAAAACTCAAACAAAAAACGTCAAAACCAAACCAAAAAACAAAACCAAAACAGTGTGAATAAGATTTTTGGAAGGAAATTAATATCCAAGGACTTTTTCTGGCACTCTATGGTTACTAAGACAAAGCCAAATAGTAAATGTTCTTTTATAACATCACTTTTTAAAAATTTGATTCTCAGCATCCTTCTGAATGTTTCTGCAACTGAGCATAGTTTCATTTTGTTTTTTTTTTTTTAATTTTTAATTATTAAAAATATTGTCTTGCACATTACCTCTCCCTGCTCTATGGAAAATCAAGAAGCTATTGGATAACTACAAATTAAGTAACATTCACTTGGGAGCAAGCAATCAGAGAGATTGCCCTGCTATGTTATGGTTAGTACTTTACTTAGTACTTTAGGATATATTTTGTGTGGACCTAAAGTTCAAAAGTAAATTAGGGTCATATTAAATGTTTATTTCATGATCAAAAGCATCTGTGATGCACTGTTCTTAAATCTAAAGCCTTCCTACTTTTTGAGAATTTAGATTGGCTGGGTAGATGAAACTATTTGGGAAGGGAAATTCTACATCTGCAATGAAATAAAATATTGTGCTTTCAAAAAAAACCACCACTTTTAACCCCCATTTGTCCCATACTCAAAGAAGTAATATAATACATTTCTCTCTTCTATTTCAATATATAAAAGCCTTTTATATGTTGAAATAGCCTTTCATTTAACTGTGGTAGGCAGAGAGAAAATGTTTGCATTTATAACAAGCCGAGGTAGAAGAACATGTTGCCTTTCTACATTAGTTGTGAATGACTGGTCAGGAGAAACACAGATATGCATGTATGAAAACATTCCAGGTGTAATTTAGCTGAAGAAAAAGAGGAGTTAGCATACAGAACTCATCAAAGCTCCTGTACTTAACAAAAATGTACTTAAACCCAACATGAAAATCCTGTTTATGACATAGAGAGCACAACTTATTTTTTTTTAATCTCTATATAAGGAAATTCAGCTCATTACATGAGCTGTCTCAAGGAGGAAACATGACTAGAAAGGCAGAGAATGAAATTGTGAACTTAATGAATTACAGTACTGAGCTTAACAAGTTTCTACTGAGGAACATGATAGAAAAAACAAAACAAGCACTTCACACTAGATTACAATCTACCCATATCTTACTTGAAATCTATTAAAATACGTGTTTTTCAAGTGATTTTTAAAACATCAGCAGGGGGCGGGGGGTGGGAAGTAAGAAATAAACCCAACAAAACCAAAACATGCAATTTCCAAACTAAGCAGAACATAAATACTGAAGCGCCTGAGAAGGAAATCTGAACATTGCTCTTGAAAATAAATGCTCCCTCCTCACACCCTCTGTTCTAGGGCAAAAATGAAAGCCAGGAGGCCTCTTTCAGGATTTTCAAATGGCCCAATCAGAACCTTGTACAAATCAATTCCCTTCTCCAGGCCCACATAATCCCTTCCTTCTCTACTAAATATACACCAATTGAAGCTTTTTCTGCCAAATATGCAAAATAGAGCAAAATTGATATTATGAAACAAACAAACAAACAAAAAAAAAATCCGGAAGTATTTTAGACCCAAATCGAGCCTCATATTTCAGAATGGTTACCAATAAAGTCCTGCAGTTACTGCTATGTCAAAGTCCAGCTCTGAATGGTGGATGATTAATATCTAATGCAATTTCGTCCAGCAGAACAGAGATGGTTTAAAAAAGGAGGAGGAAAAAAGTCCTCTGCCCATTTTGGGAAAGAAAAGGAGAATCCAAAGTAACAAAGGGATGGGAAAACTCACCAAAAAACCAAATAAAAAACCAAGCCAGAACAACAACAACAAAAAAAAAAAAAAAACAAACAAAAAAACCCAAACAAAAACACCAAGCAAAGGAAAAGAACTCAACCTGAAAATTGTTTAAGAATCATATAGCGCTTAGAAACAGACCCACGATTCTTATCTTGTTTCCAAGCAAGATTTCAGTCGGGCACTCCCACGTTATCTCCCTCTGGTTGAAAAACATTTTCCATTAACACAACGCCCCAGTGACTCACTCCTCCGCCTCCCGAGGCACAACGCGGGGGGAAAAGAAAAAAAAAAAAGAAAAGAAAAAAAAAGGGGGGGGTGGGGAGGAGAAAAAAAAAAAAAAAAAGGCAGAGTTTTCCTCACCTCAGTTCTCAAGGGACGATTTAAGGAACAAAGAAAACACCCTCCCCAGCCCCTGGGCAGCCTCCTTCGGGGGCTCCGGGCGCTGCATTCCTGCTGCATTCCTCCCTTCCCCTCGGGCAGTTTTCCGCGTAAAACATTACTGAACCAAAAACACACGAAAGCATCATTTATCTACACCTATTCTAACAAAGGAGGGAACGCCGCGTTCTTTACAGTGGGAATAAAATTTAAAAAAGAAAAAAAAAAAAAAAACAAAAAAAAAACCCCACCAAACAAAGGCAAACCCCCCAAAATTGACCTGTTCAGAGGAGAGAGGAGCTGCCACCGTCCCCCAGCAGCGCGGCCACCTCCGGCACCAATGGCGCGGGAGCTCCTCCCTGCGAATCCCGATCCCTCGCCTACTGCCGCGATGTGCAGGCCCCTGGCACCCCGAGAAAAGGGATGCAGAGGCTGGCGGCTCCAAAGACCGCAGCTTTCACATGGCCAAGGCCGTGCCCTCCCTCCCGGGGTGCAAGGGGCTCCCGCAGCCAAGCAGGCCCAGGCAGTCGTAGCAACCAAGGGGCCAAGAAAAGACAGCTAAGGCTACCAAATCCAAAAATATGGTACCAAAGAGCTCGGCAAAGCAAAGGCAGCAGTACCCCGGAGAATATAATTTATAAGTAAAGGAAACTGTTGCAGGAAAATGCCAAGAGCAGTTTTAAACACCACTCATGCTGCCAGGATGAAGGAGAAGGAATTAAAACATCAGTTCAGGTCCGGACTAGTGCATCATGACTCCCTTCCCATGCATATGTGACTTTCTATAGGGCTTCCACACGAACTGACACTCGAGCCAATTCTGCAGCTCTCACAATCACCCATCAGAATTCTTAATTCAGAATACCTGATGCCATTTTTTGGAAACCCTCCTAGACTGCGCCCCAGGGAAGTACTTACGGTTTCCTCAAAGCCTGAAAGCTTGAAGTTGCAAATAAGAGAAAAGAGAAGCACAGAAAGCAGAAAACAGCAGCAACCACTACAGTCTCCCGCCCAGCCCAGGGCAGAGGAGGGCCCCGCTCCCCGCGGTTTGAAAGCGCCGCGCTCCGGCCGCATTGGCCGCGGCGGCCCCGGACCCGCCCCGCCCTTCCTGCCCCGGGGGAGCGGCGCTGCACCCCCACGGAGCCCACGGGCAGGGAGGCGGCGAGCGCAGCCTTGCAGAGTCCACATCTCTTCCCAAACCACACAGCGGCGACCGATGTCGTCAGTGGCAACGGCTAGCTTTTATTGATTTTTTTTTTGTTTTTCAAAAGGGAAACTGACGCGCTCTTACATAAGTAACTTCTAGGATAAAGAAAAAAGGGAGGAAGCTCCAGACCACCAAGGCAAAGCCAAAGACACATAACATATTAAACGCCACCCCTTAAGATTTCAAGTTTCCAGGTATACAAACACAGCATGTATTCCTGGGGTCAAGCGTTCCTGCTCTTTCTAGGAAGAAGTGGGTGGCTCTGAAAAGAGCCTTTGGGTTGTTTGTCAGATGAGATTTACTTGGCTTTAGCCTTGTGGCTGTCGGTCTTCTTGGGCAGCAGCACGGCCTGGATGTTGGGCAGCACGCCGCCCTGCGCGATCGTCACCTTGCCCAGCAGCTTGTTGAGCTCCTCGTCGTTGCGGATGGCGAGCTGCAGGTGGCGGGGGATGATGCGCGTCTTCTTGTTGTCGCGGGCCGCGTTGCCCGCCAGCTCCAGGATCTCGGCCGTCAGGTACTCCAGCACGGCCGCCAGGTACACCGGCGCGCCGGCGCCCACGCGCTCCGCGTAGTTGCCCTTGCGCAGCAGCCGGTGCACGCGGCCCACGGGGAACTGCAGCCCGGCCCGCGACGAGCGCGACTTGGCCTTGGCGCGCGCCTTGCCGCCCTGCTTCCCGCGCCCCGACATGGCTCACGGAGGTGGGTTAAAAAAAGAGCCAAGCGCAAGGAAAAGCTGCGCGGAAGCAGGAAAAACTGCCGCAAAAATGAGTTAATGCACGGAGAGCGAAAACGCTGCCTTTTTATACCTTCCTTCTGAGGCTCGCTTGGACTTCTGATTGGTAGAGACAAGGATTGTGAATTTAGCCAATGGGAATGCAGATGAAAAAGTCGACCAATGGAAGATGCAACGTATTGGACGTCACGGACCCGAGCTGTCCAATGGGCAAAGACAAAGTTGAGTCATCTCATTTGCATACCGTCTCTATAAATACGGGGGGCTCCGCTTTTGTATCTACGTCGTTCCTGCGGTAGCCAGGTGTAGACAGACCCGTAAAATGCCGGAACCAGCTAAATCCGCTCCCGCTCCCAAGAAAGGCTCCAAGAAAGCTGTCACCAAGACTCAAAAGAAAGGTGATAAGAAGCGTAGAAAGACTAGGAAAGAGAGCTACTCCATCTACGTGTACAAGGTGCTGAAGCAGGTGCACCCCGACACGGGCATCTCGTCCAAGGCCATGGGCATCATGAACTCCTTCGTCAACGACATCTTCGAGCGCATCGCGGGCGAGGCGTCGCGCCTGGCGCACTACAACAAGCGCTCCACCATCACGTCGCGGGAGATCCAGACGGCCGTGCGCCTGCTGCTGCCCGGCGAGCTGGCCAAGCACGCCGTGTCCGAGGGCACCAAGGCTGTCACCAAGTACACCAGCTCCAAGTAGGGCGCCTCGGACCGTCGCTTTTAACCCAAAGGCTCTTTTAAGAGCCACCCATATATTCAGTAAAAGAGTCGATCACAGTTTTTTTTTCGGTGAGTGGTGCTTGTACGTGGTACTGTTTTAGTCCCTGGGTTAGAACATGCTGTTGGAAGACGAGGGGAAAATGTTTATCCTGCTTAGGTATCTGAAAAGATTCGGGTCGTCTTGCCTTCTGTTCTGTCAGTTGGTCCCACAGGTCTATAAAAAGCATGTTAAGCGCCTAAAAAGTTGTAAAGCTATTAAAGATTTCTTTCTTAATTTCTGAGTATTCGTACTAGTTATTCCCAAAAACAGTTTGTTGTCCCCTTTAAATACGAGATGTCATTCTGGAGGGACTTGGCTACAAGCCAAAGTGGCTTGTTTACCCGGGAAACTAGGGATTAGCCTGTCATGATTTAAAGACTGTTTAATGAAGCCTATAGCGACAGGCACAGCAGGTGCATTATGGTATGGAGAACAGCATAATTTTATTAGTCCCAGAGATTTCACAGGGAAGTGGTGTACTTTATTAATGTCGGATACATTAGTAATGTACACCACGGCACAGTGGAAATGCGGCAGGATTAAGAAATCCGTAAGTGACAACACAATAAGAAATTACAAAGAAATAGAAGAGACTCGAGAGAAATTTAAAAAAAAAAATTTAAAAAGTGAGCGCTTTAACAAACCTCAGGTAGCTCGGGATGCGCAGGGAAGGCTGTATTTGGCTTAATGCCTTTTACAAGGGGGTTAAATCCTGGTTGTCCCGGGCAGAGACCGCGAGAAAACTGCCGCAGAGACCGAGTAAAAACTCCGCGTCTGCTGCGGGCTGTAGCTGTGCGAGCGCTCCGGGCCGCCGCCAGTCCCGCTCGGCAGGGCGGAGCTGAGGGATAAGAGAAAAGGGAGCGCGGCAGCTCCCGGGGAGGCGGGAGGAGTGGGGGAAGCGGCGGCGATGGCGGCTCCCGCCTGCTCTGCCCCCTCCCCTTTCAGCCCCCTCTCCCGCGCGGGATTTTCAAACTCTGCCCTTGTCCAATGGCAGCCCGTCTCTGCGCGCTGGCCAATCACAGCGCGCTGGTGCCCATAAATAGCGGCCCCTGTAGCTGCTCCTGCTCAGTGTCCCCTCTCTGAGCAGTTCGGGATCCTCTGTGGGCCATGGCGCGCACGAAGCAGACGGCGCGGAAGTCGACGGGCGGCAAGGCGCCCCGCAAGCAGCTGGCCACCAAGGCTGCCCGCAAGAGCGCGCCGGCCACGGGCGGCGTCAAGAAGCCGCACCGCTACCGGCCCGGCACGGTGGCGCTGCGCGAGATCCGGCGCTACCAGAAGTCCACGGAGCTGCTGATCCGCAAGCTGCCCTTCCAGCGCCTGGTGCGTGAGATCGCGCAGGACTTCAAGACCGACCTGCGCTTCCAGAGCTCGGCCGTCATGGCGCTGCAGGAGGCCAGCGAGGCCTACCTGGTGGGGCTCTTCGAGGACACCAACTTGTGCGCCATCCACGCCAAGCGCGTCACCATCATGCCCAAGGACATCCAGCTGGCCCGCCGCATCCGCGGAGAGCGCGCCTGAGCTGTTGGCAGACGAAAGTTTCAGAACATCGAAAACCCAAAGGCTCTTTTAAGAGCCACCACAACGTCATTAAGGAGCTGTAAATTCCTAGTTATGCGTAGAAAGTGATGGGTTTTGGGTGTCTTATAGTTCGGAGGACCTTGTGCGTCAAGTAAGTACAAAAAACTTAAATTTGTATGTGGTAGGAACGAGATCTTGAGTTTTGCGAAACTGTTGTGCAGGGTTTTTTTTTTAACTGATTATGCTAAGCTAAATTATTCTTTTGGGTTAAAAACTGCTTTTCACGTGTTTTTTCCTACGCTATTTTGGTACCTAGGGAACACAGTCTTCACTGTTCTGAAAGAGAAAATACCCACGTTAAAGATAAGTGGACTTTATCTGTCTTTTAATAATTTGTTCTAATTCATAGAGAAGAGAACTCATAGAATCCCGCTCTCATAATTGGAGAAGTTGCTTCCTGGGTATTGTAAACGTGCTGGCTTTTTGTCCCTCACTTAACCTCACCGTTTTTAGTTTATTTATTGCTTCATTATGCCAGCAGCAATAGTGTATCTCGCTGCCTCCCCCCTTTTTATTTTTGGGAGGGCCTGTGGGACTTGCTTTGTTTCTGAAAGCACGAACAACACTCCTTTCCCGCTTTCCCTGGAAGGACTCCATCAGTGCTTTCTCAGTGCTCCATCACTCCTGGTCGTGAGCGCTGTCCCGAGGGCATTTTCAGCCATTTCAAACGCTATTATATATTCCCGAGATAAAATGTTTCCAAAAGTGGTGGGGGGGGTCAGGTGAACTATAAGTTGGAGGCAAGGATGGAAGTCCTTTTCCCAAGTCGTGTGCTCCTTGCTGGTGCCTTGTCTAGGGCCACACTCGTGACATCTCTAATGGTTAGAGATTTTTGTCTGCATCCATCTTCTCTGTCGTTATTGAGGCTCCCAAAAAGATGTGTTGAAGCTGCCGCAGGTGAAGTGCTTTCCAAGAAGCATCTGTGCTTGAAAGCTAAGCAAGTCTGGAACAATTTCTAAACGGAGGCTCTTCCCTATTCATCGTGCTTGGTGATTATTGTGAACGCACTTAGAAAACGGATTTCTCCCTGACTGTAAATTCAGTCACACCCCCCACCGCTCTCCTAGTCAATAGATCTGTAGTTGCCTGAAAAACGTACATTTCTAAAATTATTTCGCACTTTATGGCACCTTTATATATATTAACGGTACAGGTAGTTTTATGTAATCTGGGGAGCCTGCTGTTCCATTGAATTATTGGAAATTATGTCCCTTTGGTTTTTCGATGCTACAAATGAGTCCCGGCGGCTTTACGGAGCTGTTGGATTGAGTTAGACACAGCCTTCATTTAAACCAGCAAACAAGGAGCCGCTGAGAAATGCTTGGAGGAAATATATCTCCCGAAAAGCCTAAGATGGCAAGGCTCAGTTTAGTCTTAACTGCTGATAAAAACTTCATTTTAGGAATATTTCCTTCTCAGTGTGAGAAACTTGGGCTCTGCAGCAAAATCTGACCAATCAAGTGCCTCGACACCATTTTCTTTCCTCTGTTTTTCTCACTTTCAGCCATTTTCTGTTTCTGAACCTCAGAGGGTTAAAAGGAAGGGGGAAGGCATCGGGAGCAGGGCTTTGGGAATTAAGAAGCCTCTGCTGTGTTTTATTCATACCCCCAGATTTGTTCGTTGACATGCGACTTGTGTTTTTCCAAACAGAATTTTTTCTTCCTGTGGATTACTGCTGGAATTGCAGCAATGAGATGTAGTGAAAGCTAACTCATTTCATTTTCTGAGAGGGCAAGAGATATGTTTACCTGGACCTGCTTGCAGATGCTTATAAGGAAAAAAAAAATTAAATCAAGTAAAATAGCTTTTTCTAGCAGTTTATTTAGAAGATATTTGCTATCTTATGGAAGCCATTGGTGAGAGTAGTTACATTTCAGCAAAATGTAGCAGCAGAAATGATGGGGTTTTTGTTTTGTGTTTTTTTCTTTTTACTATGTTCAAGAAACAAATTATACTTGAGCAGTGAGATGGGGAAACAGGTTTTATTTGCCTTCATCTCTTCTCACTTTTCCTCTAGTCTTTTGAGGACCTCAAACTGTTTCACTAAATTAAGTATTATTTGGATTCATTCGGAGAGAGTTGCATGTTGGAATGGGGACAAGGCACTTAACACTTCATCAGCTGAGAAAGAAAGGTGTGCAGTGCTTATTGTTTTCACAGGGCTCATATAAACTCTAAATATTAATGCCTGAGCCTGAACTAGTTTTGGGGTGTAATGCACAGCAAATGGGTGGCACGAGGACACAGGTGATGTGGTGCAAGATTCCCTAAGTCCAAGTGAGAATAAAAGTGGGGGTTCCTCTGGTGCCAGCAAGGTTCAGCTACATTTCTTTGCTTTTTGCAGGGGAGCCTGAGATAAAAGAATGCTGCCAAGGCAAAGCTGGACGTGAGCAACACCTCTGTGCTGAGCAGCTGAGGACTGGCTTGAGAGCTGTTGTTGGTAAGGTGCTTTTGCAGGTGATTTTAGATGCTCAGCAAGATATTTGGCTAGGACTGTTCCTGGCCCTTTAGCCATACTCCATGCTTGGAAGAATGTTCTTATCAGTCCCAACAGGTAAAATAGGGCATCACTACTGACATTCTGCTGAAATACTTCATTTCATCCAAATACATGAAAGGTCTGATGACAGCATCTTTCTGAGACAAAAAATATTTTAATCAGTCCTACTTGACAGCTATAAGTTTCTGAAAAGATCTGAACAGATGCACATCCATATGAAAGCAAGGTTCTCATTTGAATTAACTATTGCAGTGTAAATATTTTGTAAAGCTGGTTTCCATGCAAGCCAGTATGCAAAGATAGGTCCTAAACATGTTTTAATCTGCAAGTCCCTCTTGTGGGCTTCTTCACCATCTGAATCACCTGCTGGTTCCACCAAAGTCAAGTTTGAACTTGGCCAGCCACAGCTCTACAGGCCAGCACTGCCCTGCTGCATCATTGCCTCCCTCTCCTCTCCCACTTTCAGGTCACATTCTGTCTTCAGCCTGGGCATCAGCACGTGTCAGACTGTAGATGTGCCAATAACATTGTCACAACTCTATGAACATTTATTGAGATTTTATATTAGAAAGTACTTCCATTATGGAATTACTTACACTGGCCACAATCACAGGGTCTGACCCTAGGATCCTGCTGATTAATGCACTCGTCCAAGTGAAGGTTTCCAATTTGTCTTTCATTAGTTCTCAGGTTACAGCTTGAGTTGGGTGGCTATGAAGAGTGACCACTTCACCAAAAATTAACCTTCAATCCCACACAGGCCACCCAGCACTCAATTCCCAAGCCCATCAGTTGTTTCTGGTCAGTTGTCTGTTTTGTTTGGGAGTTTGGGGTGTTGTTTTGTTTGGGGTTGGGGGTTTTTCGGTAGGTTTTTTTGGTTTGGTTTTTTTTTTTTTTTTTTTTTTTTTGTTGGATAGTTTTGGGTTTGTTGGGTTTTGGGGTTTTTTTTGGGTTTTTTGGGTTTTTTTTTTTCATTTGACATTACCTCAATTCTTGGAGTTGTCTCCTTGGTCCTTCCTTACATTTTTCATTCTGCTTTGGGTATTTCAGCAGCATTAGCTTTTAACAAAACCTTTTGTTTTGGTCAGCTCTTGTGGCCTAATGCTACAACCACTCCAGCCACTAATGCTAAACTACTTAATACATCATCAGAATATGCAGAATGCAGTTAATGAAAGTTTCCTGTAACAGGCTATGAAGTAGCACAGGATGGAAAGCCCTGTTCTCAGTGAGGCTGTTATGGCAGTACCAGGGTTTAGTAATAAAAAGACAACAAACTAAAGGAATGCTAATACATAAAACATAAGGAGCATTAATACATAAAACCAATGCACACTGAGTTTGAATTAAACCCATTTGTACATAAAGCAGGGTAAGCCCATCTGGCTGGGGGCCTCAGCCCCAGTCTGGGATGGCTGATAGGGAACAGAGAAACAAATCCAGCAGCTCCAGGGACACTGGGGTGGCAAAGGACATGCCCCAAACTTGCTCACCCATACTGTTGTCATCTCTGCCACCCATGGTGCCCTGCATCTCACTCTAAAGGTGCTTTTTGCTTTGGCTTCAGGTTCAAAGAGCCACAAAGTCTAGAGCTCCAGGGGCACTGGTGCTGCCCCAGCCATGCCAAGGTGAGCCTGGCACTGCCCCAGCCCCGCTTTCTCCACACCTTTCTCTTCCAGGCCATCCATGGTGCTGGGCACTTCAGCCTCAGCCCGAGCCTGCTCTTGGGGTAAGGTGTCAGAGTCACAGAACCCTCCCCTGCAGGGACACTGGGGTGGCAAAGGACGTGCCAAGGGCAGCGTGGCCCTGCCCCAATGCTGCTCCTCCCTCGCTGCTCTCATCTGGGTCACCTGTGGTGCTTTACCCAGTGCTTTCTATGGAATGCCAATGTCCAGGTCCATGTCTGGTTCCCCACCCTTCTTTTACCCTTAAGCACTGTGAGGTTTTAGTCCATTAACGTGAAGATGCTTTCTTAACGGGCTTGATCAGTTTGTCTTTACACATCAGCCAAGTCTGTGCCCTGCTGTGCTGTCATCTGCTCTAATGGGGGGATTAAATGTAGTTAAGATATTAAAAAGCCTGGTTATATATCCTCTGTGTCCTTATTGCTTCTCTCTCTACACTCTATTCTTGCTCATCACTCTCTATTTCTGAAGATCTAGTGCCATGAGTATTTGATGTATTTGTGAGTATTCCCTTTCTCTCTGCACATGGATTTTTATTTTTTATGCTATTCCAAGCACAGCACTGATCCATCAGGATGGGTCTGTAAAGCTATACAAAATTTTGGCTTGTAAGAACTTCAACTTGTGATGCCATCAATAGGAAAGTAATTGATCCAGAGGGCACATCACATGCTTTTCTGTAAGTGTTCCATGTGGTCCCAGGGATTTTAGGACAGTGTGCCAATGCTGTAATGAACATAAGGATCTAGAGCTGAAGGCATGATGTGAGAGGCATGACCAAAACAAGCACACACAAAAAACCAAAACCACATAAACAAAACAAAGCAGTGTTTCTGAGACACAGCTTTTCAAGAACAACCAAAAGTCAAATGTAAATCTTTGTGTGTTTTAGATGCCAATTCAGTGTGCTGAGGCCTGAACATTTCCTGAATTAACTCTGACTACTGCTAATATATGGAAAACAGGTAAGATCTCCACTGCACCAATGCAATGATAAAGAGCACTTGAGAATTTTTGAATGCTCTGCTGCAGTCAACTAGCTCTGTCAAAATCCTTGTCACGCTGAAACTGAAATACTTCTAAGCAACAAACAGGCCCAGCTGCAATTCAAGTTAGTTGTGTTGTGAAACAGAACATTAAGGATGGTTATCTTCCCCTCCTTTTTCCTAAATGAATTACTCTGTTGGTTGCTGAAATTGAATGTTATTTTTCCTTATATGGGCCAGTTTTGAACCTCCCATCAGTTCTCCCAGGCAGACTCATCTGACAGGTTGTTGTTTTGTTTTTAGGGAAAAGGAACATGTTTGGAAAAGGTTAAGATCACTACATGGATGTGGACTAGTTCACTTCCAGGAGGGATGCATTCAAGAGTCTGAAGAGTGGTAAATATGCAGACACCAAAGGAAAATGGAGTGGTTGTCAACATTTGCACTCTCAGGCTCCTTTGGTATTCTCAGTGTAGGCCAACATAACACAGAAATATTTCCAGAACAAAAGTGTCACCTCACCTCTTCATCCAGTGCTTGAAAACTGTAACAGAGTCTGCAGCATTTGCAGGCCAGTCCTTCCTGGTTTTTGTGGTTGCTTAGGCAGGTGCATGCAGAGTTCGAGTTCACCTCACAGCAGCAGCAGCAGCAGCACGAGTGCAGCCTACACAGAAATAGAATGAAAAGTGAGTTTAATATTGATTATACGATGTGAGGACTGAATTACAATTGTTATGCATGTGTACATGCAGTCATTACATGTTTTCAAAGATCTGTAACTGGGATCTCTAAATGGGAAGAATAGGAATTTCTTACCATCCTTATAAAATTCCTCTACTTTAAAGGCCCTGAGATGCCTGGCTGCAAGACTACATTATAGAGGTATTTCATAATACACAGTGTTTTGCAAGCAGCTGCATATGTTGTATTTTAAGAGCACTTTCAAGTAATAAAACTTTTTATCCTCAAGAGTTTAAAGGGTGAGGTTTGTTGTTTGTTGTTTTGTTGTTGTTGTTGTTTTTAATGGGGTTTGTTGTTGTTTTGATTTGGTTTTTTTTGTTTTTTGGTTGTTGTTTGTCTGGTTGGGTTTATTTAACACATTATTTATAGTGTTTAAGAGTTACTTTTTATCCTCAATTTAATTAAAAGTACAGCATGGAGTTTGCAAAAATTCATCCAGCCTCACCCTGGCCTCAGAAATGTACAGCAGAGCTCCCAGAGCCTCCCTGAGACCCTGCATGAGCCTCCAGCACTGCAGAAGGGATGGTACCCTGCTCCCCCTCCCCTTGGATATCTTTCCACCACTGTTTCATTTCTCCATCAGCGCTGATGATGTCTTTAGTTAACGTGCTGCCTTTGGGGTTGGAGCTGCTAATTGCTAATTTTGCTTTTTAAGCGTAGCAGGCTGATCCAGTGTGCAAGTGGAGGATGTCACACGTGCTAATGGATGGGTCACTTTGCTGTGGAGGACTCCAGCTGAAATGTAGGAATCAAATAGAAACTTGCCTGGTGGTGCTTATCAGAAGGTGACCAAGCAGGGAAGCCAAGAGGGCCTCATGTTAGGGAAGAATAAAAATCGAATGCGCTGTGATACATCCCTGAATGCTGGAGTCACAATTCCAGACCAGGCAGTTGCCTGAGTTATAAAATAGACTCTATCTGTAAGTTTATGTTTTTGTAAAAGAACGATGAAGAGTTTTGAACAAAGTTGTCTGCTGCAGAGGGAAATGGAAAAAGAGCTAGAAGATAACCACAGATATTAAAACAAGCAAACAAACGAACAAACCCCAGCAAAACCAACCAAACCCAGAATTGTTTCATTATGTTCCTGTGTGTGGAAAAAGTAGTTTAGATAAATCTTACAAAAAGACAGGAAATTCCTTTTTGAACATGTGTCTACTACACTTTTGAGGGGATAAGTGAGAGGAGATAAAGAAAGAAATTTTTTACCCTAAAATGTGTGAGTCATTAATAAGAAAGAAGGATGCTAGGGCATGAGGATATTGTTACAGCAGCACTTTTTTTTCTTCTCTGTTTCAAAGCAGTTACACAAAATTGGGCCAGTGAAAATGCTTTATAATGCTAAGAGTTTTCAGAATATGAAGACTAAATGCAAATTAAAACAGAGATCATACCAGAACAAAATCCCGAAAAGGTTCTTTGGGAAATTCTTATTTTCACACTTCTTGAAGACTTATTTATTTATATGTCAATATTCCTCTATCAACTGTAAATTTTTTTTTATTACCCAAAATCAATAGATATTTCTGAAAAATTTTGCTGTTAAACTTAGAAAAGGAAAATGCCAAGTGGCCCCAAATGCTTTTTAATTGTGAAAATGAGTTTAATCTCAATAGAAATTAGTTTAATAGTATCTACATCACGAAGGAAAATTTTATTAGTTCATGCAATCCTGCCTTAATCCAGGAAACTTAGTAGTACTAGAACATTCATCTAAATTTTAGTGTTGACTGTAAAGATATGACTGTAGCATTCCTATTTTAAACAGCACGTTTAGCAAGGGGATAACCCAAACATTAGGGTGATAAACTTGAAATTGTCTTTTATTTCCATTACAGTGCAGAAGAAGAATGGCTGTCCTAGTTTCCAAGTAGGAAGCATTCCCAGAAAGTGTTGTTGCAAGCAGTGGCATCTTCCTTATGGTCTCTTATTTTAGATTTCTCTATGCTCTCAGCTTTCCTAGAAATGGTCAAAAATATGCTGGATAGGTAAAGATATGACAGACAAGATGTACGTGTTAGCACATGTGCGTGCTTGTGTTTCCAGGGAAACAAACAAACAAAGCCCAGTGAAACAAACACAGGCCAGGGAACCCTTCACGCTTTAATCCCCACTAAGAAAATTCGACATTACATTAAAAAAAAAAAGAAAAAAAAAAGTCAAAATCCTCTAGCCATTACACAACTTGAGTGTTTTCTTCTGCTGTTTTAAACAAAATGAACGTAGAAAGAAGCTGTAGGTCGTAGATGGCAGAGATTATATAAATTCTCCTAAGGAAGGTGTCTATGCAGGCAAATGCTAATGACCAAAAAATTAAAAGGAACACTTGAAGCAGAAGCCCAAGCAGAAGCCGGGATAAGAGGGCAGAGAGCAGCGGAGAGGCGGGGCGGGAGCGCAGGGCGAGGGCCCGCATTGGTAGGATTTTGCCGCAGACCCGCGGGCAGCGGGAGGCGAACGGGGCGCCGGAAGAGGGTGCGGCAGTTCCCGCTCCTGCTACGGGCGGAGGCTCAGAGCTCCCGGGGAACCGTGACCGCGCAGCGGGGCACGGCCGGGGCGGGGCGGGAGGGAGGCGAAGGGAGGCGAGCGCCGAGAGCGGGGGCGGGCGCGGGAAAGCGCCGCGCGGGGGGAGGCGGAGCCGGGGAAGGAGACCCCGCCTCCCTTTGCAGTCCTCAACCAGGTCGGACCGCGGGTAATAAAAGGCCGCTGAGGGCTGGATGGCGCCATTCGGGGAGCTGCTGCAAGCGCTAGTATTATGTCTGGTCGGGGTAAGGGCGGCAAGGGGCTCGGCAAGGGCGGCGCCAAGCGCCACCGCAAGGTGCTGCGCGACAACATCCAGGGCATCACCAAGCCGGCTATCCGCCGCCTGGCTCGGCGCGGCGGCGTCAAGCGCATCTCGGGGCTCATCTACGAGGAGACGCGCGGCGTCCTCAAGGTTTTCCTGGAGAACGTGATCCGCGACGCCGTCACCTACACGGAGCACGCCAAGAGGAAGACGGTCACGGCCATGGACGTGGTCTACGCCCTTAAACGCCAGGGTCGCACCCTCTACGGCTTCGGCGGTTAAACTTAACGTAGTTTTAACTCATACTGTTTTAAACACCAAGGCTCTTTTCAGAGCCACACACAGATTTCACAAACAGAGCTTGTAATTACTGAAGTTCTTCCTGCAGAGGAAAGGAACCCTGAAAAATTGTGTAATAATATTTTGTACCTATATTGTTCTTGGATTCGTACTACACAATAATTCACACTAAAAAAATTCGTATTTGCAATCACAGCTCTTATTAGGAACGTGTGGTGGCTCTTAAAAGAGCCGTTTGGTTTATAATTTGCTATCCTTTTACTTGGAGCTGGTGTACTTGGTGACAGCCTTGGTGCCCTCGGACACGGCGTGTTTGGCCAGCTCGCCGGGCAGCAGCAGGCGCACGGCCGTCTGGATCTCCCGCGACGTGATGGTGGAGCGCTTGTTGTAGTGCGCCAGGCGCGACGCCTCGCCCGCGATGCGCTCGAAGATGTCGTTGACGAAAGAATTCATGATACTCATGGCCTTGGACGAGATGCCCGTGTCGGGGTGCACCTGCTTCAGCACCTTGTACACGTAGATGGAGTAGCTTTCTTTCCTTGCCCTCTTGCGCTTCTTGTCGCCCTTCTTCTGCGTCTTAGTGACAGCTTTCTTAGAGCCCTTCTTCGGTGCCGGAGCAGATTTCGCCGGCTCAGGCATCCTTAACGTTTTTTTTCAGGATCTTCACTGTAGCACAACAACATCGAAAATGGCGCCTGCCCCCCCTATTTATAACGGCGTTATGCAAATCAGAGGATTGTAATTGTTCCATTCCTATTGGAGTAGAAAGTACTAACGTAATTTCAGGCACTTCCGTCCCGTGACAGCCACAGCTCCGGCGCTGCATTTACACAATCCTGGCTGCAGTTAGGGTTCTGGATTTAGAACCAAAAAATGCAGTGCGTGATACTAACTACGCTGGGCATTCACTTGTGCGTTCACCGTCAATGATCTTAGCCCTATAAGAATGTCATAACACGTTCTAACCCTGATTAGTTTATTTACATCTTCTAATAATCTCAGAAATACGGATATAATATTAGCAATAAACAGCTCTTATAGTGAGATTTGTAGGTGGCTCTGAAAAGAGCCTTGGTGTTTAAAACAGTATGAGTTAAAACTACGTTAAGTTTAACCGCCGAAGCCGTAGAGAGTGCGACCCTGACGCTTAAGGGCGTAGACCACGTCCATGGCCGTGACAGTCTTCCTCTTGGCGTGCTCCGTGTAGGTGACGGCGTCGCGAATCACGTTCTCCAGGAAAACCTTAAGAACGCCGCGCGTCTCCTCGTAGATGAGCCCCGAGATGCGCTTGACGCCGCCGCGCCGAGCCAGGCGGCGGATAGCCGGCTTGGTGATGCCCTGGATGTTGTCGCGCAGCACCTTGCGGTGGCGCTTAGCGCCGCCCTTGCCGAGCCCCTTGCCGCCCTTACCCCGACCAGACATACCGCCGCACTCACTGCTCTCAGCTCAATAACCCGGGCCTCGCCCCGCGCGTCTGTATAAGGGCGGCGGTCCGACCTGGTTGAGAACTGCGCCGGGGCCGGGCCGGGGCGGGCTCTGTGCGCGCCCTTCCCCCCGCGGGCCGGGCCTTTGCCGCCATCGCTCCCGGCTCGGGCCCGGCCCCGCCCCCCGGAGCCCGAACCCGGCGGGGCCCGGAGCGGATCCCGGCCGGGGCCCCCCGTGCCCGCCGCGCTCGGCCCGGCTGCCCGGCCCCGCCGGCGGGCGCTCGGTGCCGCTACGGAGCGGGGCTCCGCCGCCGCGGGGCTGCACCAAAACCCGGCCAATAGGGGCGGCGGCGGGGCCCGCAGAGCCGCGTCCCGCCCGGCTCCGCCGCCAGCGAGCTGCGCCCCGACAAAGGGCCCGGCCGGGCAGGGGACCGAGAGTGGGCGCCGTGGTCCCGCTTTTACGGTAAATGAACACTTTTCTGCCGAAGGCTGAAAAAAGCGTGTAATGTGCTGCGATTTTGTTTGTTTTATTCCCTGTGAGGGCAACACTTTAAATTTTCACCGGGGGGGAATTCTTTTGTGTGTCCCATGTCCTTGACTTAATGATCACAGGGCTTTGTTTTGTTTATGGGCCTGATGTGTTGATGCAGGAGCTGATTTATGTCTCTTGCTGCTACACCTAGGACAAAAACCTCTACCACTTCGTGTGCTTTTAAAAAGTTGCATATGCCGGTTATTTTCATGATCTCACTCTTTACTGGTAGCTTTTAAACTATTCCTTTCACTGCTTTTTATTTTCTTCATTTAATATTACTTTTTGAACACAAGCCACTATTTTTTCCTTAGTGCTGTCCTACAGCTGCTTTCATTTTAATGAGTTCCATCGTCTTAGTTACCTTTAGTAGTTTTAAGTGTTTATAAGTTTGGGTGTTTGTTTGGGGTTTTTTTGAAAATGCATGGTTTGCTTCCTTCCCCTCTTTATTCTTTTTTTTCACCTTGGTCTTTTTCAGTACACTTATTTTTTGCTGTTGAAATGAGACACGTATATTTAATGTTTCTCTAGGGAGTTATAGTGTCTTTAGATGATAACAACACTCAACAATTCACAAAACGAGAATAGAAAACTTGCAGCTACAGGGGACAAAGTATGGAGCAAATAATACAAAAATGCCTAAAACTTCAGTCTCAACAACTAAAAGATCCACAATAGCTACCCACAGCCTTCCAACCCAGCTTCTCAAGTGTGATTTTAAGGTTCCTCATGCACTTTAAACATTTTCCCAAATAATCCCAACCACAAGACAGATGTGTCTCATCATTGGTAAATCTGTAGTTTTCCCCATTGTTATGTGCTGTCTTCTCCTGATGGCCAAGTGTTTCTTTACCTTTTCCTGGGACCTCTTGGTTCTTTTTTTTTTGTGCTCCCCATATAAAATTACACCACACCAAAATGAAGTTATGTTCAGAAATTAATCTATATATCCAACAAATATCCCTGTTCTGGATGAGAGGCAGCAGGGCAGGAGAGCGGGCAGGTATTAAAACAGAGCAGTAGGATAACCAAGGTAGCATTAAGCTGCTCTTTTCAACACGGCTTTGCTTCCACAGTGTAGGAGAAATGTACAGCAGAACCACTTCCAAGCAAGTCTTTTTCACTGGGAAGGAAAAGTATCTGAAATATTTCTTTGTCAGCTTCCCTTCAGACACCACTACTTTGCATACAGACTGGGGATCTTTGTGGATCTGTGCTTCTGCTCAGCATGCTAAAAAGGAAAAAAGAGCAGAAGCAAGACCAGCTTGCTAAGATCCCTTTTTATAGCTTGTTCCAGGTAGGTTTCTTGTATAGGCCCATGCCACCTTTCTCCTCTGATACCAGGTAAGTCCAGTCTTTGAATGGTCCTTAAAGTTTCCAAAGGAAACTTTCATGTTTTCCTCTTGCACAAAGGAATCATATTAACAAATAAACTGCTTGATTTTCTGTTTCATGATATTTTCAAACTGCAGAATACAATCCACATCTAATTTTTAGGGTTATCATGGTTTTGACTCAAACATATACTTCCAATATTTATTCCATCTGAGAAGAAATCCATTCATTTAATGTTACAAATTAAATCACAGCTTCCATCTTATTTAAATTGATGAAAAATAAACCATGCTCTGTGGGCCAAAAGGATTACTTCTAAACAAGATTAACAGTGTTTGTGTTCCAGACTCTATATCTTTCCTGGTTGCATCTTTTTCCCTTTTACATTTATCTTGCAGCTGTTACAAACGCAGACTATTCTATGAAGGTATGTTCCTTCTTGTAGAAAAAAAAGAAACAGAAAAAAAAAAGGGGGGGGAAAGAGTAGCAGAACCTCTCACAAGTTGTTTGTTTCTGGTTTTGCTTTTGTTTTTTCCTCAGAAATGCCCTTAAGTAGGTTTTGCTGCTCCGAACACGCCGGCTGCTGCAGGGGGACCCCGGGCTGGGGAGAGGCCGCGCCGCAGCGGAGCTTCACCACCACGGCTGGGATTGAGAGAGCTCGTTCTGATTGGCTAACAGCATTCGAACCATTGACCAATCCTAGCGTGGTGTTTAAAAAGGACCAATAGCAGAGCACTTCGTTCTGCCGATTACGTCACTACGCCTTTCGCCCAATGGAAACGCTGCTTTTTGATACCAGCGATTTGCATAAGGGCCCTATAAATACGGCAGTAATCGCGTTATCCGGCACTCCGCGGTGACCGAGCAGCCAGGGAGTGCAGCCATGCCCGAGCCTGCCAAGTCCGCCCCCGCGCCCAAGAAGGGCTCTAAGAAGGCGGTGACCAAGACGCAGAAGAAGGGCGACAAGAAGCGCAAGAAGAGCCGCAAGGAGAGCTACTCCATCTACGTGTACAAGGTGCTGAAGCAGGTGCACCCCGACACGGGCATCTCGTCCAAGGCCATGGGCATCATGAACTCCTTCGTCAACGACATCTTCGAGCGCATCGCGGGCGAGGCGTCGCGCCTGGCGCACTACAACAAGCGCTCCACCATCACGTCGCGGGAGATCCAGACGGCCGTGCGCCTGCTGCTGCCTGGCGAGCTGGCCAAGCACGCCGTGTCCGAGGGCACCAAGGCTGTCACCAAGTACACCAGCTCCAAGTAGGGCGCCTCGGACCGTCGCTTTTAACCCAAAGGCTCTTTTAAGAGCCACCAAACTTTTCAATAAAAGAGCTGAATCAGTGCTTTTACTGGGGAGGTACGTAAATAGCTTAACATTTGCACTGTAATTAGTGGGTCAAGTGGTGCTCCCTAGCAAGTTGAAATGTGCCTGCTAAATTATTTAGAGGTTTACCTCGTCTATGCACGGTATATAAACTCGCTTGTTCAAGACCTCCAATCTGGTTCCCTCTCAAAAGGGACTTTAAAGCAGCAGCAACTTGTCCAATTCCAAGTCCCGTTGGGGATGGTGAAATTGGTTAAATATTCTAAGGGTTAAATGCCTTTCACTCCAAACATATAGCATTTACTTTAGTGCACTATCGCGGTACAATAAAAGTTTTTTCTGTCTCGGCGGCTTAATCTTGAGACGGGTTTGTATAGGCAGTAGGGTAAGATTTTTTTCAACGATGGGGTATCGGGCTTAAAATACCAATGTCCCGGAGTCATGCGGGATATAACTGCCGAAGGAAGGGGCCGATCAATGATGTACTGCAAAGGTTTACTCTGAGCCGGGGAGAATCGGATCGCGGGGCGCAGCCCTTCTTGCCCCGCCGCGCCGCTGCGGCACCGGAGCTCCGCTGCAGCTGCCGCCGGGCAGGGCCGTGGCACGGCCCGCACGTTTCCCGTCCCTGCTGCGTTCCCCTGCCCGCCTTCCCCAGCCCCCCCAGCTCGAAGGGAGGGAAGGAGGGCGGGCCGATGCGCTGCGCCGCGCGTCACCGGCCGGCCGGGCTGGGCACGGCCGCGGGGCTGCGGGGGGGTCACGGCCCCGGAGGGCGGAGCGGCGGGAAGGCGGCGCGGGCCCAATCGCGGCCCGGCGCGGCACTTTTAAACCGCCCCGGGCACCGGAGCAAAGGGCGCTCGCCGCTCCGCCGACACCGTCTCTTTTCGCTCCGGGCCGCGCCGGTCAATGAGCTGGGGCGGGGCGGGCACAGCTGTTATCGCAGGGCTCCCAAACTGCACGTAGGGACACACTGCCTTTTAAAGGGAGCCCCTATCTCCCACGCAGGCGCTACCGAGCGCACTCAAAATCTGAACTTTATTAACGCCCTTCAAACTACCACCTAAATCAGTAAGTGATTTGGGGTTGCTGGTATACGACCGTAGTGTTTCAGCTCTTTTTGAGAGTAAGTGGGTGGCTCTTAAAAGAGCCTTTGGGTTTATTTAGATGAGTAGACAATTCCTCTCAGGCACCTTACTTCTTTTTGGGCGCCGCCTTCTTCGCCTTGGCCGCTTTGGGTTTGGCTGCCTTGGGCTTGGCCGCTTTGGGCTTCACGGCCTTTGCCTTAGCCGGGCTCTTGGCCGCCTTCTTGGGGCGCCCTGCCTTGGCGGCTTTCTTGGGGCTCTTGGCCGCCTTCTTGGCCGCTGCAGCCGCCGGCTTCTTCGCCTTCTTGGGGCTCTTCTTCACCGCCGCCGCTTTCTTGGGCTTCTTGGCAGCGCTGGCGGGCTTCTTCGCCGCCGGCTTCTTGGGCTTGGCAGCCGGCTTCTTCTTAGTAGCCTTTTCTTTTGTCTCCCCCGGCTTCTTGTTCAGCTTGAAGGAGCCGGAGGCGCCGGTGCCCTTGGTCTGCACCAGGGTGCCCTTGCTGACGAGGCTCTTGAGCCCCAGCTTGATGCGGCTGTTGTTCTTCTCCACATCGTAGCCGCCGGCGGCCAGCGCCTTCTTGAGCGCGGCGAGCGAGAGCCCCTTGCGCTCCTTGGAGGCGGACACGGCCTTGGTGATCAGCTCGGTGACGCTGGGCCCCGCGGGCTTGCGGGCTTTGGAGCCGCTCGCCGCCTTCTTCGGCTTCTTGGCGGCAGCTTTGGCGCCGGGAGCAGAGACGGCGGGAGCGGCGACGGGCGCGGTCTCCGACATGGTGCCGGCTGGTCCGGGGCCGGGCAGAGCACTGGGCCTGCAGCGAGTCGGCGGCCTGGCTTTTATAGAGCGGGGCCGCGCGCTGATTGGTGCGCTGCAGGGCCCGCCCCGCCGCACGGCTGGAAGGGCCCTTCGCCCCGCTCCGATTGTGTTTCTTAGGAGCCGAAAACGGCTGTTTTTATCAGAATTTCCGCCACCGACCCCCCCCCAGTTGGCAGCGCCGTGGAGAAGAAAGACTCTTGTTCCCCTCGGCCGAGCTTCCTTTCGAAGAAGCAACGGGTGAGCTAAAAAAGAGGCGATAAACACTGAGTCCTGGACCTGAACAGACCTCGGGAGACAGAAACTTTTGTTTTTCCTTCTAAATAAAATCAGCGATGTGGGGAACTAGATTTCCAAAGCAATTAATTAATATTCTTTAAAGGGTCTTCTCTTAATCTGACCTGAAAATGGGGGATTTAGATCGGTATTTTAGTCGCAATTTGATTTCAAAGAGGAGTAAGTAACACAGGCTCATCCCGAGCCCTGAATATGGATTAGAAATTAGCTCCTTTGTCCAAAATCATTTACCTCTTTCAAAATAATTAAGAGAAATTAAATTAGTGCGTTATGCAGCAAGGCAAGGAGCAGGTTGAAGTCCCGTGAGGGGTTTTTGTCCCACCAAAGGAGGTGACTTTTGACAGCACAGCAGTTTGTGCTGTGTTGCTCAGTGTACACAATGCAGACATGGTTCCCTCGTCCCCTGCTTCAGAAATACTCACTTTCTTAATGAATTCGGTGACACAAAAACTTCTCATGGCCAATTTTTGTTAATAATGTTAACCAGTGCCTTATCATTTCATAACAGGTCAGTGTTTTTATTTTGATACAGCTGGATTGGCAAAAATCTGAGTCATCATTGTTTAAGGAGACACTGCTGCAGCTGATTTTCCCACTACATGAACAAATTAAAACTTGCTCAAGTGATCAGTTAGGATTCCTCTTTCACAGCAATTTCCTAAATATTCTTACTGTCCAATGACTGCTCCCCACGTTGGAATCAATACTAAAAATGGCATGTCCTGATGTATCTGCTGTACTGGAACAGCTGGCTGCTAAGCAAGAGGGGGCACAGTCTTCAGAAGCACTTTTCCAAGACCAAGCTTCAATTAAAAATAAATGCACATTGTTTTTCAGAGTACAAAGCATTAAAAGAAGCATTCTCTGATATGTTTATTAACTCCTACAAGCCATTGTTTTGACAAAGGCCTGTAAACACCTTTTTACCTCTTGATATTGTAACTGTTGGTGATACTAAAATTCTGGACCATGTAATGATTCCAGTAATTTATGTTTTCAAATGGATAATCATTAAAATATGTTTTTTGACCAATAATAGCAGATTTTCTATTTCAATATATTTATGGTTTATGTTTAGCACTATGTATTAGATAGATAGGATCAAAACTGGCAACAGTCCCTTTCACTTGATTGCCTGTGCGTTGTGATGAACAATTATTCTCAAACTCCTTCAGATTTGAGGCAGAAAATGGGCTCAGCAGCTCAAAGATTTTTAATGAGAAGTAACTCAGAATGCCTTTTAATACAAAACAACAAAACCAAACCAACAGAAAACAACCCCAAACAAAACCAAAAAACTTCCAACCATATCTGTAGGTGTAAAAGTTGTTCAGAGGGGACAGGGCTGTTTTTATAGATATCAGTGAATTACCTGAACTTCACATAGGGCCGAGCTGAAAAAAGAGACACGATGGGGCTGGGGGTTCTTTCCTACAGTCTGGCTTTCTAACCCCCACCAGCAAAGTAATTTATTTTACTACATAGTAGATTTTTCATAGTTCTGATCTTAATTTAAGTGCTAAGATACAAAAGTATTTGGGGGGGGATTGGTTTTGGAACCAGCTAGGAGCAAAAGTATTTGGGGTGTTGGGGGGGGGGGGGGGGGGTTGTTCATTTTAGTTACATTTCAGGTTTCTTGAGGAGACAGAGGTGGGGGGAGGGGAGATAATTTACTTTTGTTTTTTCTGCTAGGATGTACAGCTCCTTTTATGAGGAAGTGGGTGGCTCTGAAAAGAGCCTTTGGGTTACTTTTGAGGTTGGAGTCGCTCCTCGGATTTGTTTCACTTGCTTTTCGCCTTGTGGCTGTCGGTCTTCTTGGGCAGCAGCACGGCCTGGATGTTGGGCAGCACGCCGCCCTGCGCGATCGTCACCTTGCCCAGCAGCTTGTTGAGCTCCTCGTCGTTGCGGATGGCGAGCTGCAGGTGGCGGGGGATGATGCGCGTCTTCTTGTTGTCGCGGGCCGCGTTGCCCGCCAGCTCCAGGATCTCGGCCGTCAGGTACTCCAGCACGGCCGCCAGGTACACCGGCGCGCCGGCGCCCACGCGCTCCGCGTAGTTGCCCTTGCGCAGCAGCCGGTGCACGCGGCCCACGGGGAACTGCAGCCCGGCCCGCGACGAGCGCGACTTGGCCTTGGCGCGCGCCTTGCCGCCCTGCTTCCCGCGACCGGACATGGCTCCCGCCGCCGCCGCTCCAACAACGCCGCCGCACCGACCGACGCGGTCACGTGTCTCGGCACCCCGAGCGCGGCCGCTTTTATAGCTCCTGCGCGCGCCCCGCTGGCTCGCTGATTGGCCGCTCCGCGCTCCGGCTCGCTCCGACCAATGGCGCCGCGGATCCAAATCCGGCCAATGGGAGCCGCCGGCGGCCGCTGCCGGCCCCGGCCCCGCTCCGAGAGCGAGGGCGGCGGCGGGGAAACGCCTCCCTGCCCGCCCCGCCGGCCGGGGACAGCACGGGAGCACAGCCGCCGCCCCGGAACCAGGGAAACCCCGCTAAATGCCCTGCCTGTCGGTTCAGAAATAATCCTGTATTTTAAACCTGCATGGCTACTTTAAGAATGTGTTACTGTTATGATAAAAGAGAAGCTTTACTTTCAGTGGGAGCATTTACACCCCAGCACTACTGATAGGCAAGAAGACATAATACACGACGTTTCTCTGATTCTAGAGACAAATTACCTCACTATTGCTGCAATCACTCATATTGGTGTATTCAGGCTGAATTACCTGTCTCCAGGCTGAATCTTCTCAACTTTGGTAAACATAACTGATGTCATGAGCTAACTTTCACAACAGAAGTTGCTTAATAAAGAGTTTCGTGTTTCAAGAATTGTGTAAAGTTACATCACACAATATGCATTAGGTGGGCGGGCTCATGTAAACGTTACATATTCCCGTATAGAGAACTGCAGTGCAAACATTTTTGATTGTGTCCAGAATTTGTGAAAACAGATTCAAAGTTTTCAAGTGTAAGTTTAGTTGGCTATTAACTTTGTCTTCTTAAAGCAGGTTTAACCTCAAAACATGGTGCATTTAGCTAACCCTGAAACCTACAGGCAACTAAATGTATTGTTTGAGGTATCTGCTAGTCTGCTATCCTAATATTATTAGCCACAACTAAAATTATCTGTCAGTCAATCTTTTAACATTAAAATTGTTTGTTAATTTTTACTTAAGGTAGCCTGTCCATGATGCACCCACTACTTATCTGAGGCTTGATATGAAGCAAACCTCCCAGAGTATATAAAATAAATTGTTTTGTAATTATTAGTAGTATATAAGGACTTAAGTTTTTACTAGCTACCAATAAAGGTTAAAAGGGATGTTCAGGAACTTGAAAACAAGAAGATAGCAGAAACTTCGTGGTGAAAAGTAAGTATATGTTATTTATAATGTGATTATTACTTTTCTGAGGTTCTGAATGCCTCTATTGTCTTCCAAGGTGAGCGAAGAAACCCCCCCCCGACCCCCGTCTGCTAACTTTTCACAAATCACAGGGAAAGTGGTATTTTGATACACTGAACATTTATTGTCTTTCACAAGACAAAATGAAGTTTCCCCAGCCAACAAAATCCCATCAAGATGACCATAAAGGGGATAGGATGCAAAACTCCAGTGTACAGAATACGCAACAAATTACCTCCCTGACTACCCTGGAAGAATGATTGATCAACCTCACTGCAACTAAAAAACATGATTATAAAATATTTACAGAAAAAAAAAACAGTACAGAAAATAAAAACTGGACAACCATTTGTGTATGAAATGCTGCTAACACTTTTCTGGCTCCTTAAAAACCTGTTCCGCTACCCTCACCAGAGCACTCAGGGTGTGTAAGGATTTTGGCAGGGAATAGTCACCCCCATCCCCAGAGTATCGTTATCTCCCTCTAAGGAAGGGGGAGGACTTGAAGGGAGCAGCATCGCCTTCTTTACTGCAATTTCCTTTCCCCAGGTGGATGTGGTGCCTCTGAAAGGAGGTGCCCAGGCACACCTCAGCTGCAGCGGTCTCTGTTCACAGCACACTGGCAAGTTAACCTGTGGGTAGGGAACTATTTCCACTCATGCCCTTTCGTTGCTTGCAGGAGGACTTTCCCTTCTTCTCCCTCCACAGTGATCTGATCCGTGTTCAGAGGGGCAGGAAAGCTGACCAGGACTACGACAGGAGTCACAGGAGACCTTCCATTTCTTTCATGAAGGCTTCATACACATCATCCTTTGTCTGTACGGAGATAGGGGCAGACGATCCGGCCTTAGGGGCAGCTTTGGTTAAGGGCAGGGCAGGCTCATCCTCCTGCTTCCTCTGGGAGGCAGCGGCAGCCCCTTTGTTCTCGCGGCGCACGCGCAGGGCGGTGGGCACGAAGCGCGTGATCTCCGCCTTGGGGTTGGTGATCTGCGGCTTGGCGCTGATGGTGGCCGTGGCTTTCTTCTCGATGGTGGCCGCGCTGGTGTCATCCGCCTTGGGCCGCTGGATCAAGCTGGGGGGCGCGCTCAGCACCCCGGGATTTGGAATGGGAGCTGGTGGAAAGAGCCCAGGTGGGGCAGGTCCTAAGGGAGGCACCAGAGGTGGCCGTAACATGCCTGGGCGAGGAGGAGGGATACCTGTAAGAAGAAAAGAAAGCGTGAGCTGTCACCACATCTGGGAATTTCAAAATACTTGAGAAAAAAAGTGCACAGGCTCAGAATGCCAAGAACAAAAAGCAAAACAAAGCAACCTCCGACAAGATGCAGCAGCACCAGCTTTAAAAAAAAAGAAAGGTTTTCAAATCTGCACTAAATGTTGGGTTGAAAATGCTGCTCTTCAGGCTCTGAAAGCCACAGGAGCTTGTTTATTGCTCCCTTTTAAATTTAAAGTTATAATCTGAAAATAAAGTTTCTTTACAATCCATCCCACTGGAATTTCAGAGTCATCAGACATGTCTGACCCAGGCACAAAAAATAAATATTCAGATCTCCAACTCATTTAGTGGAGCACCATTACAGCACCCAGAAGCTCTTCAGAAAGAGTCCAGCAGAGTAAAAATTTAAACTCTGAATTTCCCTTTTTTCAGGGCATACTTCTTGCTACCAAACTATACACATCAGTTCCTTGTTATTACACAGAATAACGTGATAGCACATGGCACAATGCAGCCACAGCCACAGAGAGAACAAAGGCAAACTGGCAGCCAATTATGCCTCAGAGGCCTGATCACCACAGCCAAGACTGAGAAAAGAAAGCAAGAGTGGACCTGGCACTGAAACAAAGAGAACCCCTTACCTGGTGGGGCAGGAGGGGGCAGACGAGGAGGAGGACCACGTGGAGGAGGACCTGGGGGCAGGCCTGGAGGGGGCCCTGGGGGAGGACCAGGTGGTCGCCCCGGGGGAGGACCAGGTGGCAGCAGTCGAGGCAAAGGCCCACGCAACCCTGGTAACCCGGGAGGTCTCAGGAACGGAGGAGCTCCTGAAAACGTTCATGTAACAAACAAGAAATTTAATTCACAGTTAAAAACATATCCCAGCAACTATCTCATCAGCTAAGGGTGAAGATCTTCAACCTATAAATGAAAGCTGTATTACCTAGCTGCCAGATTAAATAGAATTTCTAAGAATCTCAAGCAGAGGCAGCAGTTGCATAGCTAAAGCATCTTTATGAAAGTAAAGTGTATCATGGAAAAAGGGTTCCTACCCATATAATTAAGTTGTAACTGGTAACAGCTTCTGAGCCAAGTTTGTCAGAATTTAAACAGCTAAAAACTTTTTTTCTGTGGCATTTGATTTTTCTTCTGTCCTAAAATAAGTACCTTTGCTCTTTTACTCCACTTCATACACTGGCTCTGCTGCTGTCTGCCAGTATTGGCTCTAACAAAGACAACCATCAGGGAGGCTACAGCTACAGGAGCCTGATGCCTCAAAAGCAAGGTACAGCAACAATGATGCAGACTGATGACAGACAGGTCTCAGTAAGTGGGTATATGTAGTCCATCTGCAACACATTCTGCAGCTTCCAAAGTCCCACACTGATACCACTGCCTGAGAGCCTGCATCCCTCAAAGCAGGCTAAACCAAGTACTCACCTGGTGGAGGGCCAGGAGGAAGGCCGGTGGGTGGGCCTGGGGGCCTCAGTGGAGGGGCTGGAGGTGGTCCCAGAGGAGGAGGCCCAGGCATGGGAGGTGCCTGTATCTGAGCTGGAGGCACAGCCTGAGCACTCTGCTGCTGCTGCTGTGCCTGGGAAGTCGCAGTAGATGACCCGGTCTCTGCAAGTGCCTCCTCACTGAGTTGCTGCTGCTGCTGTTGCTGCGATGTCTCTTCAGACTCTGAGTCCTCTTCCTCCTCCTCCTCTTCTTCTGAATATTCCTCCACTTCTCTCCCTTCTTCTGGAATTTCCTGGCCTGGATATGGAGATGAAACCTTTATAAAATCTGTCTACACGTAACATCTTTATGAACATCAGAGAAAACCGAGTACACAGAATTAAATAAAAAGAAGCAAGAGAAAGATAAACCCTACTTCAAAGGGAAGAAATCTGACCACTTTTTACTGGTAAGCATAAAATGAAAAAATAAAAATAATAACAGAAAAATCATTGCTGTTCTAGAGAGAGCTCTGACAACAAGAGTTGTGTGTTCCTCTGGGACCTGAAAGTTGTACTACCAGCCCAAACTTCTGCTATTTAATCTCTGCCTTAGAGTTTGTGGGGAGGCAAGGCAACAGGGGGTTAGGGACACAATGCCACAATAAACAAAATCCCCATGTCCAAGAAACTCCTGCACCTTTGAAAGATACTGGAGTTTCTTTTTAAAACAAAGTTTGCTTTATTGGTTAACTTATCTCAGCAGAAGGGTATTTTTAGGGAGTACAAATCCTTACAGGTTACATGCTGAGCACACAATGTTACCCTTTCTTTTTCACCAAGAGATTTGTTTTTCATTTGAACAACTGTTTAAAAGTTAAGCAAGAAAAAAGATTAGAAGAAAAAAACCAATAAATTGCTACTCCTAACTTCAACTCTGCCATGCAAAACACACATTACTTAAAAATAAATTTTAAAAAAACCTACAAAACCAAAAAAACCCACACAAACAGAAGAAAAAAAGAGCAAAAACCAAACTATAACTCAAATACCTAATGAGAGCTGATACTCTCAGCAGAGCCTACATTATGACAGTAAAATATTTACTCTATAAAATAAAACTTGTGCAAAGTAAGCTGCCCACAGAAACCTTACCTGGAAGCCTAAAGGCATCTCACCACGTATTATATCCACCTTACCCACCTGCCATTCGTAACATCATGGCCTGGAGTGGAGTCAGTTCTTTCATATTCTTTTTCTTCTTCCGTGACTTCCCCGGCATGTCTGCAAACCGGACACTGTGACCTGGGGAAAGCAGGGTGTGGGTGACAGAAGGTGGGGAGAAAATAAGAAAAATCAGACAGTTATGTTGATACCTGGGATGGATAGCCTATCACTCTAACATCATGATGATCCTTAGATAAGAGTTAGCACTGGTGTTTCTGATTATTTCAGGTTTTGCTAACCTAGTATTCTCTACCAATTGGTCTCCCCTAGGCAAGTGAGCATATTTTACATTGAGGCTTAATTTTGCAATGATTCAGGTGAAAAATGGATTGTGAGCTATAAGCTAACACAATTTTTAAGAAAACAGGCTTATCTGAAAGTTGCTTCACTTCTAGATAGCCTCCTCCTTCTGACCCATTTATTACTAAAAATCCTTTAGCTGGAATATAAGCGAGTTAGAACATTGTTAGTTGACTAAATAAATTGCACACACACCCTCAGCTTTATCAAGTAGTGTTTTTCTTTTGAAAACTCAACCCCAGTCTCTCATTTCCCCTTCACACCTGATTTCTTTTCTTCACCACCTTCCCTCTCCTTGTCATTATCACGATGCAGGAAGTCCTCTCCTTCACTGTCTGCATCCGACCTATCGCTGTCACTGTCATCGCTGCTCTCATCGTGCTTATCTTGATCCATATCCTCAGGATAACCTTCATCTTCACTAGTGCTGGACATGTCGTCATCGTGGCCTCGCTGTCCTGCAGAAAGCAAAGTATTGGGAAATGCATCAACTCCAAATACAAAATATTCCTTCCCACCAGTGTATATTTACAGTCACAAAACTCCCCTTAGCAAAAGCTTGGACTAACAAAAACGTCACCCCTTTACTTTTTAGCACATATTTTTAAAGGGTAATATTGGAAAGTATGTAAGATTTCATATTAACCTGCTTATTAATTTGCAGCAAAAAAGTAAAGGCAACTGCTACTGTAACTGATTCATCAACTTCTATTTAGCAATTGTCCACCACTGAAATATTTTGATGTCTTCTGGCATGAAATAAAGCTAATCCATCTAGTCACCAAAGTTTCTAGGGATAATACAGCAACTGTATGAAAAAGAGGACCTATATCCTCCTAGCAAATGCACACTCAGGGCTGGTCGTGGGTTTTGTTGTAGTTTTGGTTTGAGGATGCTTATTTGATGGGTTTTTTAAAAAGGCAATTTCTCTGAGAATGACTGGGGTTTTTAAGGGATAATATGAACAATGTTTCTGTTAAGGGTTCATCCATAAAAAAGCTAATCTGTGAAACCTAACAAAAAAAATGAACAAAAAAAATGATCTGCGACATGCAATTAAAAGTTTCAACATTTCCAAAAATACAGCTGGTAGCAAAATTGCAGATATTATGAATCTATCTGAATTACCTCAGAGAGCAATCACTTAGTAAGAGTCCTTCAAATAGTGCTAACATTCATACTGCCAGAGAACATTTTGTCTGGGGCACACTGCATTCACAGCAGTACCATCCACAGCAGAACAGAGGCTAAGGAAAACCACAGAGAGGAACAGGGAAGTCCTTACCTGCTTCAGAACTGTAAGAAATCTCCTCCTCTCGCCTTCGAGGAGCCACGTCCAAGGTGAAGCCCACCTTCCTGCCATACATCTGCAGCACCTGAGGAGGGGGTGGCCCTGGTGGAGGGCCAGGGGGCTTCCTGCCTGGAGGTAAACGCGGAACACCAAGCCCCGGAGGAGGAAGCACAGAAATGGAACGAACTGGTGGTCTGGAAATATGAAAGGAAATGAGAAATGTAGGAACACAGTTAAAGCAAACATGCCTTTAGTAGAATTATTTAGCTTTCTCTCACCACTGCTTATGCAGACTTCTAAAAAGAAACATGAACATTTAAAAAGTACAGATTTGACACAAGGAGTTCACAACATCAAACAACGAAATGACTGAAGAAGATTAGACAAAAGCTCCTCAGAAAGCAACTGAAGACAATACTGAAAAAAATCAGCTGTTGAATTCTACCACAGAAGAAGAATGAAATAATCAGAGAGTTGGTAAAAACGGAAGCCTATTCAGAAGGAAATAGGAAAAAACTAGCACTAGAATGAAAAAAAACCAAACCAAAACAAAACCAAGCAAACTAGGAGTTTATATGAACTATCCGTATACACTGAATATGGAAGCAGGACAAAAGAACACACACAGAGCAATTTAAGGGGCATTTACGTTCATAACAGTAGGGTTCCAATATGAGCTGATACTACTACTACTGATCTACATTCCTGATATGAAAAAGACAAAAACTAGAAGGCATAATGTATTACTCAAATAAATTTAAACAAAAACCTCAAAGAGTGGGGAAAGATTAAGAAGGGCTTTTGTTTAAAGAAAGCAGAATTCACTTGTGTAGAATTCCCAACTTCTACAAGTCAATACTTCCTCTGCTCCTACCCCTAGCTCCTTCCCCATAAGTGAGTGCTTCCTTTTTACTTCCCCCATAAGTTTCTTTTTCCACTTACCCATAGGCTGATGTCTTCTTGAGGATAGAAGGTGGTTGAGCCCCTGGAAGGGGAATGTCCTGTATGAGGATGTTGGAGGGAGCATGAGGCATATCTGGTAAGGGGATACTCTCCACTTCAACATGCTGGGCATTCTGAAAGGGAGGGGAAAAAAAAAGAAAAAGAGAATGGGTTACTTCCACAGAAGCTACTGCACAAACTCATTACTTTTTAAAGTACAGAACATATGGAACCTGGCACCACTTGTCACACGTGCCTGTTCTTAGGGTGTGTTGTCTTCCAGCAGTCCAGGAAAGAAATTTGGGAAAGTGTTAACAGCAAAAGCTTTCAATGCAAACCAAAGCACTTGCAATGCACCCATGAAAAGCTTCAGTATTTCAGTCAAAACTCAGTCAGGTTTTCACCTTCTTTTAGACCTTCAGTCTACAAAATGAAGAGACTGCAGGCAAGTATAGCTGTGCTTTTGTGGTTTTTAAGTATTCAAGTCACAGACTGCTGCATGTTCCAAAGGAGAGGAAAAAAAAGAAGTCTTACAGATCCTTGCACTTGCAAAACACTATGTTCTCCAGCACGGTAGGGAGGAATATTAGAGAAAGATCTTTAAAGGAATGCCAAAGGATTCTCATTATTTCCAGCAAGAGATTTAGCAGAAATTCACAGAAATACCAACTGCACACTCACGGGTTCGCTCTCTCTTTAATACAGAAAACACAAAGGCTGATATTGTTGATTTGCAATGCAAATTTCCCTTTCCGCCTTTCATTTTGAATGAGATCAATGTATCAGAGACAGTGACCTGACAACCACCACACTGTCCTCACTGAAATGCTCTAATTTGTGGTACCATGCAAATTAGTATTTCATATGGGCCACATGATGCTGAACTCATACAAATCTCCCTTCCTCTGGAACAGTCACACCTAATGAGCGAACAGAATACACTACCACAGTTACAAGAATGAAATGTAGCAAGCATTACCTTGACAGCATCAAAATACTGGCTGAGTTGTGCTCTCTTCTGCTCGTACTCCACTTCCAACTTGCGCAGCTCTTTGTAGATGTCAGGGTTCTCCTTCTCGTAGAGCCGCAAGATACGCTCAAAAGTCTCACGGAGCTTTTTGCGTTTGTCCTTCAGCACTTTTTCATTAAGTTGTGGCTGCTGTACCGGGTTAAACTCTGATCCAAGACAGCAAAAAAAAAAGACAAAAAATATTGCATATTACTCTACTGCACAACTGTGATGAATGAAACTATTTCAAAGCAAGTTCCAATCCCTGTTTTCAGGAAGTCTGCAGCCTTATGACAATCCCCTCCCTGAATTCTACATTAGCAGCCCTCACACACACTACTCGTTTTTCTTATCAATCATCTTCTGGGAAAAGAGTCCTGTGATGGCACCACAACATCTCAAATCATAATCAATCCCCAGATATTCATAGAATCCCCCCTTCCAAAAGGAAAGGAAAAAAGATTACTCTATTTTAGTCTCCCCCACTGGCAGTTAAAACTACACTGTACATCTACATAAACCACAGCCTAAGTCCAGCACCTGGTACCTCTCACTCACCCATCTCATCCAACTTTTCCATGTCCCGGATAATCTGCTTTGGATCTTTCATCTTCAGTACAGCCGCTCGGACCATCATTCGTTGCTTTTTGTTCTAAGATCAGAGATCAAGCAGACAGAAAAGTTTCACAGTAGAAAGACACAAAACATCTGTTACCCCTTTCTCAGTATTTCCAGTCTGAAGAAAAAAAAAATCACACCTCAGAATGCCCTGAAAACATTCACCATGGCAAAAATCAGCAGCAAATGTAGTTAAAACTTCCGGCAATTTTAATTCCACTATTGGTAATTGCAAATGCTACTATCATTCCTTCACTCCAACTAAGATACACGCAATCAACACAATAACCAACTGACAAAATACATCAGACACACTAAGAAGTCTGTGACTCTTGGATGCTTTATTTCTTTGGGTTTTTTTTTTTAAATTTGGTTTGTTGCTTGCTTCTTTGTAATTTTGGGGTTTTTTAAGTACTAAGTACTTCCAGCAATGTTTCAAAAATAATTACAAGTTAAAGAACAGCTGGGGAGATGTTTACTCCAAACAAGACTTCTATGTTTTTTTGAACTACGTGTTTGGATAGTATTTCCCAAGTCAGTCTTAGGATATCAACCAAAATATCCAAAGTCTATTCATGGCCCTTTACAATCACACACATGATACACAGTATAGGAAATGCCAACTGCATGTCCCCTAAGCTCTTTATTTACCTTCTTTAGTTCCCTTTTCCGAGCTTCCTTCCCTACAGGGGAAAAGAAAAAGAAAATAACAACTTGAAAGACAAAATCAAATTAATGAAGAACCTTTCCTTCATCCAGACTAAGGCTGTTTCTCAACAGCTCACTCATTTTACAAAGACTTACTGCAACTCAGCTTTTCAGTGAAAGAGAAATATAGCATGAAATTGATTTCTATTTCTTGTCTTTTATACAGGAAAAAAATAAAAAAAAAGATACTGCAGTCTTCATGTCTCCAGAAGCAAGGCTTTTTCCACACAAAAAAGAACAACAGGCAACCAAAGTCGTAGTGATAGGTGCAATCATGAAAAGACTGCTGCACAGAAGCTGAAATAGTCATCAGACAAGACACTTTAAAAATATGTAAGCTTTGAGAATGCCTCTGAAATAAAGCATATCCACTGTGGGAGTCTGGATTTTCTTTATTCACTCAGCATTGATAACACCTGGCATGTTACCAAAAGTAGAAAAAAAACAGTAAGACAACTCCCCCATCTAACCAGAGCACCTGCAAAATTTGACATGTTCCTCAGATTCCTGCCTGGGACAGATTAACTCTGTGCCAGGAAGCAGCCTGCAGTTTATCCAACAGTTAAGTACAAAGGCCTTCCAACACTGATAAAAGTGGAGAACCAAGAGGTAAATACTTAAGAGAAGCAAGAGCATGAAAGCAAGCACCCTTCCCAGACAAAACCAAGATAATATTTTTCAAGTTAGAGAAACTCAGCTCTGACCCACAAGTGAGGATTCTACCCTCAGAGAAAGCTTTTTAGCTGCTCCTCTAGGCACTGCCCTTTCCCCCCTGCTTAGCTTTTATGGATACTCACGGGCCTGATCCGTGGGATTCATAAACTTCCCACTCTTGGTGGATGATGTAGATCTCCGCCCCATTTTGATCTTTTTTCTTCTGCCTCAAAAAATGAAACTTAAAAAGGAGGGAGGGGCCTGGAAAAGATGACATGGTATCAGGTCATACACACTGGTAGCTTGAGGATGCTTGTTCCTCTGCTTTCTATCAGCAAGTGACTCCCTCAAAGGGCCCAAATACCTTTAAGGTCCTCAAACCTGACTATGAGCTCGGCATCTGTATCAAAACTGCCCTACTCCAACAAAGTGCTACTATTTAACTAAGTACCTACTTATTGCTGCTTTAGTAGGTCATAATTTTAAGCTAATTGATGAGTTTGTTATTGTTCACATTACAACTCAAACCAAGAAGCTTTGTGCTTACACTATTGACGGCTGCAGGGCAGGAAGAAACACACATTCTATTTTTCTAAAAGCGTATCAGAGTTTATCTTCTCATTCACTCTTGTAAGTGCTCTCCAGTTTTCACCTTTCTCTGTTTCAAATCTTTCCCCACAGATTTCCTCCTTCCCTCAGACTTCTAACTGCCCTAGATATCTCTCCCCAGCATTGTATCAGCAAATGTAGGATTATTCTGCAAAAAAATTCTTTCCTGTCTTTAGACATTTCTTCAGCTTACAGATGGCTACGTAAGTGTCCAAACTACAGCCAGGGATGTTTCTTCTCTCCCTCCCCCTCCAAAAGGGGTTCCCTGCAAAAACACTGGGGTGGATTTGTTTTTTTCTTTTGCAGGACACGATCGCTTCCTTAGGTGGGAAGCTCACCAAACACAGGTAGGAGTTACATTTACACCCCGTATGTTCCATCTTTCTAATATTTAAAGGCCAAAGGGAAAGAGAAAAAACTTCTGAAACCTCGACTTCACATCTTCTAAGGACCCAGACTAAAGAGTTTCAACGCAACAAGTTAACGGCCGAAGGTGAAAAAAAAATATAATCAAGCACTAAATTCATATTCTTTTGGCCACAGGGGAACGGGGCAGAAAGCGCCCCCCTCCTACTCCCGCCCGATGGCAGGAGGAAGAAAATGAGGCAGCGCGAACTGCCTCCTCCTCCTCGCCTCGCCTCTCCTCGCAGCCCAGCACCGCCGCGCCCCTCTCACCCTCCGCCCGGCCGGGCCCGGCTCCGGCTCCCTCGGGCCGCCGCGGCCTCGCTCAGCCCCGCGCCCGCCGCCGCCGCGGCCCCGCCGCCATCTTGCCCCGGCACCGAGTGGCGGCGCGGAGCGGCGCTCCGGAAGCGGCGGCCGCGCCTCGATGGTTCCGCCGCCGCTCGCTCCCCCTCGGAGGCTCCGACTCTATGGTTGGGCCTGGGGAGGGGCGGGAAGGCGGGGCGGGAGCGGGGGCAGGCCGGGATGGAGACGGCGACAGGGATAGCGATAGAGATAGCGATAGAGATAGCGATAGCGACCAGCGCCCAGCCGGCCCCGGCGGTCCTGGGAGCGGGTGCACACAGGCGGTGCGGGAGGGGTGCTCCCGTACGGCCAGCGCTGGAAACAGCGCTGAGAACGCGGCCTCTGCTCCCTCACGCTCTCCAGGAGAGATCCCCCAAAGTGTCCGCCGTGCCCTGAAACAAGGCAGAGCCCAGGGGCCTTGGGAAGCCGCTGTCCGTGGGCAATAAGGGCAGAGCGCTGCGGGAGCAGGGGCTGCCCACAGCCTGGGGCCTGTGCCGTGGTTTAGTGCGGGCTTGGCCTCGCGGCAGCGCTGCTCCCCTGCCAGCGGGCTCGGACCCCTCTGTACAGAGAGAACGAGGGATAATCTGATGCTGTCGGGCACCACGGGAGCTACTCTGTTACTTGTCTTCTCCTACAGCCCCGCTGTGGTGGACTGGCGAGGCTGGTGAACACCTGGTGGGAGCTGTTTTGTGTCATCGCCCAAAGCACAATTTCCAGCAAAAGTCCGCAGCGCGTGAAGAACCAGGATGAAGATGCACAAAACATCAATGTGCGAGCAATAAAGTATGGGTGCAGGCTTAAAGAACTAGCATGTTGGGGAGGAGATGTAGGAAGGAAATTTTTCTCTGCACAGGTGGCATCTGGGAGCAGAGGTGGTCAGATCTCTGGGCAGGATTTCTAGACTCCTTGCTCCTGCAACACAATATTGTTATAATTTTTCAAGTAATGGAGTCTCAGTTGACTAATTTGTAAAGATGGGTAAAGGACTATAAGCTATATATCACATTAATGCCAACATTTAGAGCATTTAGCCAGAAGCTGCACAAAGTCAAAGTCAAGGAGCATTCTCAGAGCCAAAGCTTCAGGAGCTCTCAGTGCCTACGGCATCTTGTTAACCATATGCACAGCACGGTCATCCCCACCTTGTGCCCCTTTGGCAGGTTCTCTTTGTATTATTCCTGTCACCAGAAAGAACATTCAGACAGGCAGATTTTGGTTGTGACCATACTGTTTTTCCACGTAGGTTTGGAAGCTGCTTACACTGGTTTGGGCTGGTTTGCAGTTTTTTTGAGACTGTTCTTATTTGGAACACATATATCACAGTTTTAATTCTCAATCCTTTGTCCAGAACATCAGCTTCAGCAAACACTCAAGCAGAACACTCAAGAGGATGTGATGGAAAGCTGTGGCCTTACACATCCCTGTCAGGTGCCATGCCACTGCAGAGGGGAATTGCTGAGTCTTCGAAGGTTAGCTGCGCCTCACAAGGCTTGGGGTCTTCTGTCCTGGCAATCCTGGGCTCAGTGGGGACAATGGCACTGCCTCAGCCCTGACTGCATTCTCTCAGCAGTGTTTACTGATTTGGAGGACCACAGTCCTCTCAAATTTTTCACTTGGTAATTCTGTCACACTGAGAGGCAGCTTGAAGGAGTCTGGAGGGGAAATATCAACAGACTGGTTGTGACATCTTTGGAGCTCCAAACATAAGAGTGGCCAAAGGATTAGAGAGAGCAGGAATTAAATCTGTTTTGGGGAAACCCAAACTTTCCTTTAAGTCCACCAGGAACAAGGATATACTTAGAGGTGAGGAGCAGTTTTACACCTCTGTGTTCCTCATTGTGTACCTCACTTCCCCTGGCCCTGCTTAGCATTTGCATTCAAGAACATGTGGGCAAATTGCTTGAAAAATAAAATACAAGAGATTTGTTTTTCTTTGACTCCACTATTCCCATACAGCAGTGATTGGCAATCTCTCAAAGAGCTGATTTTAATTCCTGGTTTAGAATGTACATTTGCACATAGAAAACAGGAACTCCAGCCTCTCCAACACACAGATATTGCTGTTCTACTGGCTGGCAGTCTCTTGCCTCTACAGAAGTGCCTCTAAACTGAGTGCCATTTGTGTCAGGAGACAAGAGATGTTCCATCTTGCAGAAGTGATAACTCAGGTCACCCCGTCATCCACCACAATACCTCGTGCAGGCAAGGCAGGGCTTTTTGCCACCACTGAAGTGCCTTTCCTGACTCACATAGCCCAGTCTGCAGCTGGTTCCAGTTTCTCAGGCCCTGACACCCATCTATGCTTCTGAACCCTGGGCTTTCTACCTGATGACTTGGCAGAGCTGTTGGGTACCAGTTTCATTGCCATCTAGTGGCTTTTGTGCATAAAAGGGAAGGGGTGTCAAAAAGCGTTATAGAGAAGAGAATAAAAACCCAACAAAATAAACAAATCCCCCCAAACACCAGAATGGAAGGGTTGTAAATACCACCCATTCCTTTATTACATAAGCACCATCTAGTTATTAATAAATTAAGATTGCTAATATTGAATATTAGCAAACATGTGAATTTGGACATGATTTTAGTATGGGGGAAGTGGGTACTGAAAAAAGGGACCTATGCACAATCCCACTAGATTGGTCTATCATGGATTTAAAAAAAAAAAAAAGAATTGCTTGTATAATGAAGCTTTTAATACTTCTTTATTATTTGGTTTAAGATTGGTGTTCAGACAAAAAAAAAAAAAATACAAACAAAATAAAGCAAGTACAGAAAAGAGAAGTCTTTCAATAGTCATGTACATTTTTATTAATTCTTAAATTACCTTTTTTTCTAAGATCAAGAAAAAACAATCCACAGCAAATCAGAGCAAGACACTACAAATAATATTCTTGATTCCACCTTTGGTTTTAAAATCTGAAAAATAAGCATAGTTGGTAGCAAATTGTGAAATGCAGAACCTGAGCACATTCTTGAAAATAACTTTAGTTTAATAGGGCTGCAATCCTACAGGCACTTGTATATGCGTATAATCCCCCTCCAATCAACAAAAGAGCAACTTTGCACAGAAATTTTTACATGTGGGTTGGCAGGAGCAGAGCAGCACAAGCACAAGAGGTTATTCATGGCCAGGCACACCCGGAACGCAGCAGCTGGTTTCTCTCAGTGGTGGAGCAAGGTTGTGCCTGTTTGCATGTAGGCTCAGGCTTCTCTTACCTGCCAATCTGCTGGGATTAGAGTTTATTTAAAGAAGATCTCTTGCTGGCTCTTTAGGAGGGCAGAAAATAGCAGTTAAATATGCTTCAGCTAGTCCTCGTAATTGAATTCAGTCTATCAGATTTAGCACTAAACCACAGTAAGGGTTTAGCAACCACAGATGTCTTCATAAAGCCTCCAGATGCTGGCATGAATTGCCTTGTTGAAATTGTTTTCTCCCATTGTGTTGTCATCTTTGATACAGAAACACACCTTCTCAGCACTACCAGTCCAGCAGCCTGTATTATTGTCTCCAGTATGAATTATAGTTCAAGGTTACCTACAATGCTTCCCAGAAAATAAGCTTAAGGAAAGGTGCAAAGTATTTGAAACATTGCCCCCCTGAAAAACCTGGAAACCAGTTCTCTATTAATGTATTTCAGTGTCAGCTGCCTGAACTGTCACTTTTCTTGTTCTGCTGGCACAAATAAGAAAATAAAAAGCCATCAGTAGTTCATTTGTCGTTACAAATCAAAAAGGTTTCTGCAGGCATAAGCTGCTGCAGCTGCTGTGACAGCAGAAGAGAGAACTCCCCCTTCATTTACTGAACTTGCTGTCTCACCAAAGAAGTCACTTCATGTATGGCACGCTGGTACTTTCCTGAGGCTGCTTTAAACTCAGCCAGGTGCTTCTCGTAGCTTCTCACAGCTGTCAGAAGCTGACTCCTCTCCACAGCTCCCAGGATGGCATGGAGGATCATCTCGAGGCCCAGCCCAATGATGGTGATGCTAACTCCCCCAAGAACAGATGCCCCAATCTGCGCAAGGACACCGATGAGCTTGCTCACACTGAGAGTCAAATGATTGGAGCCAAGAAGTTTGATGGCTACCATGGCAGCTGTTGAAGTTGCTTCTCCAAAAATAATGGAAAAAACTCTCTGGGCTATTGCAATTTTCTCCAGCTCAGGCTCTTTGATATCATATAACTTCTGGTACAGCACTGGCTCGAGCTTGTCCTTCATGTCACTGTCAATCTTCTGCACCTGGTGCTGAATCTCGCTCATCACTTGAATGATAAGCTCGCAGTTTTCCTTGACTGTACTGCTCTCTCTCATCTCAATGGGGGTAATAGTGCAGCCCAGGTGCTCATTCAGCACTCCAACCAGCTCGTTTGTTGCATGGAAATTTGTGGACATACAGTCAAGCAATTCCTGATGCAGATGGATCAGTTCTTGCTTTCTCTTGGGATTATCTGGGTAAAGGAGGTCACTCAATGCCATTCTTCAGAAATAGGCTACTTCAAGAGAGAAAAGAAATTTCTTACTCTGTTTAACACACATAGCCTTTAAAGAGCAGTGAAATCTGCTTTGTCTCTGCCTCACTGTTTCTTTTCATACTGAGCAGGTCAAATCCCAAGGCATAGCTTGTAAATGTAGAAATCTTAATTATTGTTCTGGATCTTTGGTGATTGGAAAAGCACCTTGTAAGACATTGGGTATGCCCAGAGCAACAAAAATAGCTAACAAATATGTTATGAGCAGATTGTTAAAATGATGTGGGCCATTGGCAACTGAAGATAGAAATTGAAACTGAACCTTGGAAACTGAGGATGGTAGAAGCTGATCTAGTTCATTAAAAAATGGAAAAATCTCATCTAATCAGCAAAATTAAAGATGTGGCTTAAAGATTAAAGGGATGTTCCAGGCACTCTTTTGTATCTGCCTATATTTTCCATTTAGTGGCATCCAACTTTTCAGCAACCATGATGATTGGTGGATATGGTTTGTGTCCCAATAAGGGTATTTTATGCCAGTATAGCCTTTTTCTTCTAATGTTCAAGAGAAAATGATACTATATAAGCATTCTGGGCTTATACTAAGAAGCTTACCCTCTGAATTCATAGTGAATAGTAAAATTGTCTATAATAACCCCATCCTAACCTGTATCACTTTGCATACATCTCTCACTGTATTTCTTTCCCTGATATTTATTTCTTCAGAAACTGCATGCCAGCATAGAGTCCAAAGAGAGTGAGTTAACAGTGATCATGGAGTAATTCCTCATCACTAAGATTCTGTAATCAACACTGTCACTTCCCTTTAACCTATCACCAGTTGCAAAGTGAAAATGCTTTAGCATGATTTAAGCTTAAATGCACACATCTTTGCTGCAAGGGGAAACTATGAATGAGAGGATGACTCATTTCTTTGTTGGTACTTTTCATGGTCTCAGCCCTCTTACTGCAAATCTGGGCCACTTTTGTGCAGCGCTTTGCATTTTTCTAAGATGTTTCTCTTCTTGCTGTTAGTGCCTACATATCACAGTTAGAGCTACAAATAGTTATGTGTAGGGGACTACCCAGATTTTTCTTCTTGAAAAGATACCTTTGTGCCATTTTGGTCCTTTGTAGTTCTTGCGCTATCTGTTAGCTGCAAATCATCTGACACTGACCCAGCTGTATTTTACTAAACACACCCTCCCCCACAAGGTCACTGTTGAAAACCAGAATGATTTCCACGATCCCCTGCCAACTTTTAATCTCAGTGTTGAAACACAAGCCAGTCTGAAAAGAGTTTTTCTCCCCCAATATTTTGCACAGTACTGTATATTTCTTTCAGCCACCTACCTTGAATCTCTGCCAAGAGAATAAACTGTTTAACACATCTTCTTATACAAGCTGTAGGCAGCCAAATACATACACAGTAAAGGTTTGGGATTTTATGGAAACATAAAACCATGATAATGCAGGCTATGATTTCATATCAGTGCTGCCTCAGGCATGTTGCTGGCTTGCTTTCTGACTCAATGTAATACTAAAACCTTTCCACTCCAGTGCTGTTTTGTTGTAAGGTCATTTGTTTTCCCTTATTGGTAGAAACTGAGAAGACAAATTGTTTTAGAAGGAATAGCACTTCAAGAAACATTTTACATACTAGACAGGTGTGGAAAAGACTTTTAGAATCTGTTCATTACATATGATTATTTCAGCTTTTTACAGCTGCTCTAGATTTTATATCTCCTAATGCTAAAATTACTTCTTACTCTTCAAATTAGCACCTTTCATTAGCTTTTACATTTTCCTTTTAAAATTAGGCAGGCCACATATATTTCTGTATTTCTTTTTCTCCAGAGATTTCTCTGATTTTTCTAATTAAATATTTACACTGCCTACCTGATTTGGTCTGAATGCTCCTGTTGAAATGTGTATGGGATAGTAACTTCAGCCTCTTTCCCCTCTGCTCTCCTGGTGTTTTCCAGCAGCATGTGATGAGTTAGGGATCTGGAGGCTGGGCTTCAGCCGCATCCTGTGCCTGCCTGTCATTAATTCTATTGTGTGATGTTTACCCAGATTCATCTCATTTTCTTCCTCCTCTCCCCTTCCTTCCAATTGTAAGAGAATTCAGTTTACTCAATGCTCATTCCCAATTACTAGATCCTCCAGAGGCCTTCTGTTCCTGGAGAGAATAGTACAGCACAAATCCCTCCTGCCTACAGCAGAGGTGCCATCACAGGCAGCTACAGCCATGGCTGAAAGGGGATGGTGTTATGTGCTGTCCTCAGAACATAAAAGGTGTAGGACAGCACTTCTAATTCAAATAGATACAAGATTATGTTTTTTACTGGTTTCTATTGTTGATAAATGTTAACATTAATGCTTGTACCTATGCCTTGAAATAATGAATTTTTGCAATGACTGCTTTTGTACGCCTGCAAATTACAGAAGAAAAATTGAGTGGTCCCACATAAACAGAAGAACAGACACCACAGACAGTGGAAACAGGCTTTGTCTGTTCCTTAAGACAAGCTTGTACATATGCCTTCAACCAAGCCTGACATCTTTCATGCTCTTGTCCTTAGAAAGGTGGACCTGCAGCCCACAAGGGTCTCGCTAGGAATACTGCTCCCACTATAGAGGATGGCTGAGTTCTCAGATGAAAATACAATATAAAGCATAAAATGTGCACTTTGCAATTGCTAACGTGTTTTCACCTGAAAGGTGAGCTGCCTGTATTCAACTCCAATGAATACACTCAGAGTGCCAAATTCTCTTGTTGTCAGAGCTGTGGGCAAGAGAACATAAGCTGAAAGAGAACACTAAATTATTTAACTGCTATAGTTCTGGAAATGTCAATTAGTTGTGACTGCTGAGTATTTTCCACTGAGAATGCCATGTAGTCCTGAAATACTTCATGCTATATTGAGCTGAATTGAATTGATCAGGCTGGCAACTGCCTGTGTGTCACATTCTAGAAACTGATTTCAAGTCTTCTGTGTTTGCAGCGGATGCAAATTCTTTTCTTCTAGAGCCCTCATCATTTGGAACAAGATAGAAAATAATTTGAACAATATGAAGACAGTTTTGTTCCTGCTTTACTCTGGATCTTTTGGGAGGATTAGTAGCTATTATTGCAGGCCTATTAAATTGGAGGAAAATACTTGATCTGGGGTGTCTGTCATCCCTCCTTGCTGCAATTTGCCAGGTCTCTGATGCCATGAGAGTAGAAGTGGTGTGGAGGCCCAGACTCAGCTCTGAACAGCAGTGAAGGCTAAAATCAGTTTTGCCATTTCATGCAATTTCAGCCCCCTTTTGCCATGGGAAAGAAATGGAGGAAACGGCAGATGGTTGAACTGAGTTCTGGAAAAAAAGTGTTTAAAAGTATACAGTGGGACCGGAAGTTGCAATTGCTTGAACACTTCTGACTACACATCTAACCACAGCAATAGCTGATGGAATGTCTGCTGCAACCAGCCCAGCTTTGCAGGGCTCTGGCACAAGCAAAGGCAACATCAGGAGCAGTCTCTGAGCTGTGCACTATCCCAGGACTGTATCTCTAGTTGGCCTTGTGAGAACTCAGAGGTGCAAGCAGAAGGACTTAACTTTCTTAGCAGTCAAAATGGTGTCATGATGGGCACCCAAGCAAGGAGAATGTTTTGTGCTTCCACCTACCAAGGGATGCTTGCACCATCTAGTCAGTGTATTAGCTGAGAAATAGAAATCACTTTTTAGGGAACTGTAGCCTCACAAAACATGGCATTACTCAGTCTTCAATTGGTTTGTCCCTTGAATGAAGATGTTGTGTTTGACTATGCTGGGTCTATTCCCCCCAGCCAAAAATGACAGTTCAATTCTGTGTAAACCCACCACTTTACACAAACTGAAGGATTATAGTTCTGAGGATGATGCAAAGTAGTTGTTTCCTAGGACTTACACAAACTTACCAAAACCCACCAAATGTAAGATAGTTAATTTACAGTATTTTCCTTACTTTGGAGAATGCAGATCAAAGTCATACTTCCTGCAGCCATCAGGGAAACAATACTTGCAACTGTTTACACCACATTTTGCTGGCTGCTTGGTAAGGTCTCAGAAAAGGCTGTCAAGAACTTTTTCTGTGTTTTCTTCCAGCTAATGTCTTGGGGAAGAGTGGGTCAGCTGGGTTAGCAGTTTGGATAATTGATTTCAGAAATGTAACAATCTAGCCAAAAATATATCCACCTTTATTCCTCTGTAATTCCCCTGTAATAACACCTTCTGGATTTCCTCTGTTTGCTTTTCAGAGTCAGACACCACTCCAGAAATGTTAGTTCATCTTGGTTTTGAGTGACAAAGAAAGGCTGCTCAGGGTCTGCCAGAATCTGCACAACTTAATGCACTTCTCGGTCTCTTCAGCCAACACAATAATCCAACTCCTTGATGCACATCTTGGCACCACCTTTCCCTGCTCTCAAAGGAGATGTGCACAGCTTCCCAGTTACCCACTTGAATTTACTGCCATGGTGCCTTCCACATCCCACAGACTGACTCTCACTAAAAATAAATGTATTAAGAGATCTGTAAGGAGTCCAAAGTCCCTGCGTGTCTTTCCTGAATGCCTCAGTGCAAAGCTGTCTTCAGTGAAGACAGCTGATCTAGTCTTCAGAAAGGCCATGGATAACCTTCCTCCTACCTGAAAGGGTCCAGGGAATGGCTGTTTTGATGAACCAGGCTGAATGTTCCAGTCTCAGCTGTGGAGTTGCAGCTGAAAGCAGAGGGAAGATTGGACCTTCTGTAGCAGCAGGAACTCCAGAGGCTTCTTGCCTGCTATTCAAGGGCACATATCTAGATATAGCTGGAGAATCAGAGACTGTGGGCCAAGCACAGGGAAGCTCCAAGCACACTAGGGAGAATGGCAGAGGCAAGTGCAGTATAACCACTGTTCTTGCTTCTTGAAGCTGAAAGAAAATAAAGAGAGCAGTCATTTAGACCTCTATTCACTGCCTAAAGCTTTTTGGTTTTGCTAACACAACCTTTGCCCACAAAGGCCATTTTCTCAACTCTATTATTCTGGCTTTGGAGGCACAAATCCTCATTCCTAAAGGATTGTTTTGAGCTCAAAGATCACATTGACACACTGCTGAACAAAGAGACAAAAGCAAGAGTCCTGGACTGGTGGTAGACTCACAGAAAGGCAGGGATGTGAAACAGGCCCCATGAGGTATTCCAGCACAGAGCTCTCTTTATAAGCAGGAAACTCAGTGTGTTCTTGTCAAAGGGTACCTTTTCTCCCTGCTGCCTCAGGAGACAGGTCACAGCTAAAGCGACAGTAGCTTTGGTTACACTTCTCTCAGCTTGCCAGAGATAAGTGTGGAAGTAGCAGCTTGCCAGAGTAGTAGTGGACCAAAGCCCAGAATAGTCCTGAGGCTTGAAGTGTAGCAGCATTGCAAGACAACAGCATAGATTACGTGCTTCAAGCAAATCTCACCCACTCTTGTAGTGACAATGCTGAGGACCCAAAGCCATGAGTCCTACAACATCCTCACAACAACACTTGGGATAAATGGGGGCTGCAAAGAGCCTTGAGACCTGCTGTTGATTCATCTTTAGCGAGCTGTGGGGTTGTCCTAGGGTTCACAGCAAAAGGGTAAAAGCTGGGTCTTGTGGATCTCTTAGGCAAACACAGCAGGTGAACCAGCTACAGGTTTGGCCTTGAGTGTGGTCCCAGGTGGGTGCAGCTGGTGGGGGCTGCCTGGGGCAGTGGAGAGCAGCCTGTCCCGTGCCCCCTTGCACGAGAGCCTGTGTACAGTACCTTCCACCAGCTGGCACTGGTACTTGCTGTAGTTCCCCGCAGAATGCAGATGCAGCCGGTTACCCTGCTGGGTTTGAAGGAAGCTTTTGACAAGAAATATCTCATAAGGGGGAATGAGGACTTCCTTCTCTGATGTGTGGTAAGAAAAGCCTCCCAGAGCTGCTCCCAGGCAAGTGGTCACCGTGAACAAAGTTTCATTCCCAAACTTCCGGGCTTCATTCCTGAGCTGGGAGGTAGAAGCGAAACGGCCGAATCGCACCCTGCTGCCTTCCTTGGCCTCAAAATACAAGCCCTTTACACCCCTGTGCACCTTGTAGCACTTATGTTCCCCCATGCTGCTCTGCCATTCCTTCAATATCTGGATAGCAGTTGTTAGGTAGAAGTGAAAATATTTGAAGCTGAAGTTGTGTCTGTAGTGCTCTGGAGAGATTCCTGCTGTGGATGTAGCCCAGTTCAGCTGGGAGTGCAGGGAGGAGTTCATGGTGTAAGCCATGAGGACGGTGGCATGGCTGTCACGCATTTCCCTCAGCAGACCTACAGGGCTCTTTAGCAAAGCCTCCTGGGCCTTCTTCCAGAGACGCAAGTAGTCCTTGTTAGCCGCTATTTCCTTTTGGAAGTAGTCTCCTTGCTCCAGTTCTTCCATCATCTCCTCTCTGCACCCCAGATACTGGTCATCAAAGGAATGCAGAGCCATATCCATCAGCATGGGGGACACGGCCTGCAACACAAAAGCAAATGAAGATAAGCTTCAGAAGTGTGAATTTCTTGTTTGTCTTTGTGGATGGAAGCCAAGTTTTTCTCTACCCTTTCCTTGCTTCTTTGTCGTTGTTGGCAGAGCAAGGCAGGTGGCAAATCTCTAGCAGAACCCTCCTGAGCAACCTCAGGTTGTTGTCTATACACCAGCGCAGGTCAGGATGACAGAGTTCCTATTTGATGTGGATGTGCTACATTAGAATCTCCCAGGAGCATTGGTCAATTTAGGCTGGAAAAGGAGAGGAAAGATTCCATGAAATCTACTCACACACACTCTATGAAATCATCTGGCTGCAAACAAGAGGAAAATTCCAACCAAATTAAGACAGGTAAGTAATGGAACAAAGGAGCAGAAATCAGAAAAGTTAAAGTTGAACCCAAAACTCCTTAAAGAACATGCTTCAAATGGAAAAAAAAATATTTCTGTGGTATAAGCAAATTCATTATTTCAAATAAAGAGCAATATTTACCTCTTTTACCAGCATTTGTGAGAAGATCAGCAACAGGAGGCTGCCCAGTGTCACCAGCTTCCCAGAGTCCACCCAAGACACTGTAAAGAACATTTTTTTTAAGGAAAGGTAGTTTGCACCTGTTTCTGTTTTTCTTTGAACTGGAAAATTCTGCAGTTTGTAATTTGCACTCAGGTTTTGGTGGCTGTTCTTTAACCAGAGACCATTCGCCAAATTCTCACTGCAATTCCGAAGTCATTAATCAATCCAAGCAGACAATTTACCGGTAGAAATGTGCCCCAAATCCATAAGGAAGTGTCTGGTTGCACCAACTTCAGCTGGCATGAGTGTCCATCGCCTTGACAGTTCTTTTGATTCCAAGGTATTTGGTGGTGTTCTTGCAAAAAGGAAGAAAACCGTGGCTTGGAGAAGTTGAAGGCACTTCTCCTGAGGAGCGGTGTGTCAGGGTGATTGCTCCCTGGTTAAGAGTTTAAAAGCCCTTTTAAAGAAGCTGACTCTGATAAAGCCAGCACAGAAATGCAGGGTAGGTTGGGATCCCATCTGGAAGCAGTGATAACCTAACTCTCCTCCTCCTCCTTATCACCCCCTGCTTTCTACTCCTGTGCTGCCGATCCTCCTCCTACAGCCCTGCAGAGTGGCACTTTGCTGGACTGTTTGCATTGGCACAGGCAAAAGGAGTGTGTAAATGCAGGTTCTGTGCTGAGACAAACCTTTCTCTAGCAGCTGCTTTCTGGACACCCTTCCAAAAACTGGCAGTGAGTTATTCACCCCCAGAGCCCCATGGCCTCCGATGGAAAAAGGGCCAAGAACTGTCAAGGCTTTGGTTCTGACTACAGAAAAGCGAAGTCCATTTTCCATGGCCCGATAATGATAGTTTGGGTGAGAGGGGCACCTGCAGACATGGGGTGATTCCCTGAGATAAGGGAGGTTTGTGAAGCTGCTTGGGCTCTGTGGACAGAGCATCTGCAAAATATTGCTGAGATAGAGTGGGAGGTGACATAAAGGTCTCATACTGGGCTCCTTTCAAAGCAGCTGCTGCAGGTGACGTGAGATGAGGCCATGAGGTGCCATGAAGGATAGATACAGACTGCCTAGTTCTCCATCCTGGAATGTCTCTGTTATCTTGGGCTGTATTTCAGAACGTGGTTGTTCGACTGCTAAAAGTGAGTCCACAGGAAGGCTCACAAATTTATTCAGAGGCAACTCCACCTCTGTTTGTGTAGACATGAAACAGACCTAAACTGAGACAGGCTCCCTTGGGAGCTTGGATGTCATGATAAACACCCCCACCAAAATGTCAATTCAGCTGCATATAATCCACCTGTAAATTATGTCCCTGGCTGTCCCCTCTGACCTGCAAGTGAATGTTTCCTACGAAGGGAATCAGGAGGACAGGAATTTGCATTTTCAAACGCTTCAGAAGCAGCTCGTTATCATTAACTACAGCAAATACAAAGGCCGAAAGATGGCAGCAGAGGATTTGTGGCGGCGCTTAGCGCTGCATTGACCAAGCGACAATCGAATTCCTCCATTTCAGCAGTAAATTTGTAACGTGATCCGAGTGCTCGGATCCCCAAAGGTCATCATGACTTCAGCCCATGAAGAGATCTGATGACACAGAGCAGATGACATAATGGAGGCCTCCGGGTGTAACTCTTTTGCCTGAAAAAAATATTTACCGAAAGGGAGAGAAAAAATATAAAACTAACAGAAAGATGCAAATAGAGACAGGAAACTTTTTGTGCTAACAAAACCATACGACAGCAAAAATACCCCTATTTTATTAGTACACTCGATATTAGGATTCTGCTAATCTCTCTGGTATTTTTCCAAGCAAAAATTTCACTGTTTTCAATGAAGCACTCTGTTAATTTTTACTAGATGGCGTTCAGAGGAGAATTTTACTGTGAGCAGTGAAGGCTCATTAGTTTATGTCAACAGAGGAACCAGTCACAGGCGTTTGACCAAGACATGCAGAGATATTTATTGTCTCCTCCTTGGCCGAGATCAGTGTCAGCAGTGCAAGCCACAGCAGCTTGCCCAGCAAGGCTCACACTGGCAGCCACCTCTGCAGACTTCTCCTGCGTCCTTACTTCAGGACAAGGCTTTTCAGAGAAATGCTGATCTGGGCACATGGTGATCCAGGGAAAGCCTGGCCCTCCTCTCCCTCAGTGTCACAGGGTGCTGAACCTGTGACCTAAATTTCAATGTCATCATTTCTGATTCACTCTGGGGCATGGGAGGGGAGAAGGAAGCTTCTTGCACTCAGTTTCTGCTCCTCGGGGTTCACAAAAACAGGCTGTGTCTTCCAGGCATCTCTTTTACCTCAGGCAGAGGTTGTACAGAGGAACAGAAAGAGGCAGCACACCAACCTGCTTTACATAGCAGTATTTATTGCAGTGAGCAGCTGAGGATGGTTGCACCAGCTTGCATGTAACCAGAGATTTGACTCTGCCAGTGTCCTGAGCATCCATAGCCCCTGTCCTTGGAGGTGTGATCTGCTGTCCACCCCTCAGGGAAGGAAAGCTGACAGAGTGTATTAGGAAGGTTATGCAGAAAGCGGCTAAGGTACAATATTAATGCCAGAGGACAAAATGAAGTAGTGCAGAGGAAAGACAATATGTAGATAAAAATACACATACATTATATATATATTTAGCTACCAATTGTCTTGAATAAACAAAACACTGCCCCAATTTCAATCCATCCTTGAACAATTTTTTTATTTCATAATATTTATAGCTTTTTTTTTTTTAAGCTGTTTAGGTACTTCTAGTTTCAAGCAGAAATGAGAAAGTAACAGAGGAGAAGAGGTTATATTTCTTGTTTTGTTCTGATGGGTATTTTTAGTTTCACTAGAAGTTGGTTGGGAAAAAAAAAAACAGAAAAAACAAGAGATTTTGAGGTCTTTTTTTACAGTCACGAAAAGCAGCACACAAATGCAAGGGCTCATCTAAAGAGATTCCTTAAACACACCTTTTGGGATTTATTTATTGTTGCTATACAGCAAATTTTATGAGAGAGTAATCAGAAGAGTGTACCAGAAGCTGATTGCTATCTGTGCAAGAGTATTTGCACACTTCTATCTTTACAAATGATCCTACTGTGATGCATATTTAATGTGATTATTCTACATGAAAATACTGAACTTTCCCACTAATTGGAACGGGAGGCAGGTGCTCTTCCTTCACAGCGAGCATCCCAGAATCAGATCCATCACATTTACACACAGTGTGACATTCTTCTTCCATGATCCCCCTGTATTTTGCAGAAGAGGATAAGAGATCTAGTGATGTTTCTAAGGCATGCAGTGGTTTTCTTGAAACTAATCCCTATTTTCCACATACTGTGTGCTGGGGATCCAGGTGGAAGGAAATAAGACCGAGTCTTCTGGTGAAGCTCAAAACACCACAAAAGATGTCTGAAGAGAGACTTTATTGATGGAAGGAAGAAAGTTAATGGAAGCTCAACAAGTGGGATAATCCCTGCCTTGGTGTTCCAGCTGGTTGGGATACAACAGAAGAAGATGCCAGTCCAGATGCTTTCCTTCCCTCCTTCCCAAGCACAGCTTCTCTCTCCTGTGGGGTTTGGAGTGCTCCAAGCCAAAGGAGCAGGGAGACCCTCCCATGGTCAGTACCTCCCAAAGAAGCGGTTGTAGGCCAGGGCAAACCCCACTTGGTCGGAGAGATAGTCACAGGGCGGGTAGTTCTCACAGCGCTCGTGCATCTGCTCCATCGGGCTTTTGTAGTACTCCAGGTACCTGCAGGAGACACAGACACCACTCTGCAGGCTCAGCCCATGCACTGGAGACAGTTCTTCCACCTGACACTGACACAAAAGGGATCCTCTGGAGCAATGCTCCTTGCAAGCCTCCAGGGAGACCCAACAGAGGACGGGTCATGCTGAGTTAAACATCTGCTTACACAGGGTTAGATCAATGCTGGCAAATATGGGATTGAACCCAACTTCAATCAATTGCTCTTGAGGTTTTATCAGCAAATGATACCACAGAAATTGTAAGGATTTGGCTTTTTTTTTTGCCTTCGATCTCATTCCCCACCTATGCAGGAATATTTGGTTTTGTTATATATTTAATTATATATTTGTTTTATTATTTCCTGCTTATCTTTATTTTTGCCCACTAGCCATTATTTTCCTTTAGCTTAAACACTTTTCTCTAACAATGCTCACTTCTGTTGTAGACAGAACCATTATATTCCCATGTAGTTTCTTTTCTTTTTTGCCAGGCCCAACTTTTTTACTGTACATCCAAAGTGTACAGTCTCAGGTGTACACCTTGGATGTCATGCTCAGTTCCTCTTCTATGTTTGGTTAACCTTTCCTGAAGACTGTACACACCACCACAGAAATCCCACCAGTAGCTCATGAATTTTTACTTTATTTCTGTATTGGAAAGAGTAGCTTAACAACCTTTTCCAGGAAATGTATGAAGAACTTCCTTGCATTACCTGAAATTTCTCAAATAGCTGGGATTCACCAAATCTTTGTGTCTACTTTCTGCACAAGTAAATATATGTTCTACAGCTTCAGAAAGAGCAGCCAATCTGATCTAGCCTTATTCCTGCAACAAAGCTGTTGTGGGAAAAGCTGTTCCTTTGTGGGAAACCAGAGGCAATGACCAAAGCTCTATGATTCTCATTATCCTAAAAATTGGTTCTGATGACCCTGTAGGTTGGAGCAGCTTCTAACTTGTATCCCAGTGTCTCCATGGCTAGCACAGTAGTGCTGTCTTTCTCCCTGGGAGGAATACTAGAGTCCAGCTATGAGTCTTCAAATGGGTTTTAATGAAAAAAGAACCATTTTTCCATTACTGAATGTCTCCTACGGCCTTTTTCCTTCAACACACAAAGGTAATAACATAGCTGTACAACAAAATAATGCCTTGTCACACCCTATGGCCTTCCCACCCCCTCTTCAGAGCAGGTCCAGAGCCCAGCTCTCAGCCCAGCTCCTGAGCTGTTACCATTCATAAGGGCTGGCTCTCTTCTTCCTCTTCACAAAGGCATTGGCAACTTCCTTTTTAATCTTGATGCCTGCCAAGAGAGAGCACGGCAGGTTAGAGATGCAGCACTGAAACACACAGACCAGTCTGTGGAATTGTTCCTCACTCAGGGTCACCAAATGTTGAATTTGCAGGCAACTCCAACGTGGGAAGAGATGAGAATCTTGACTCCATGTTTCAGAAGGCTGATTTACTATTTTATGATATACATTATATTAAAAGAAAATTATATATTAAAACTACACTAAAGAATAGAGGGGAAAAGGATGGAAAACAATGATAATAAAATCTTGTGACTGACCAGAGAGTCCAAGAATTCTGGACTGTGATTGGCCATTAATTAAAAACAACCACATGAGACCAATCAAAGATGCACCTGTTGCATTCCACAGCAGCAGATAATTATTGTTTACATTTCATTTCTGAGGCCTCTCAGCTTCTCAGGAGAAAAATCCTAGCAAAAGGATTTTTCATAAAATATGTCCATGACACCAGTCCAACCTTGAAAAGCAGAATCTACTTTCTACACAAGCAAATGATTTCCACAAACCATCCTAGTGGTCCATTCATCTCTCCCCATCCCACTGTCCACTCAAAGCTCCCTCCTCACTGCAGCCTCCACATCTCCATGAAGCAAGAGCTTTTTCTGTCATAAACTCCATTTCCTTATCACACAGCACAATCTGAGTCTGCAGCAAATGTGCAGAAGGCATAAAATATGAATAAGAAGAAAATTAGGAGAATGGCACTCTCTCTTCATCTCTTAATTTTAGAGTTTCTTAATCCATCTCTTAATTTTAGAGTCTTGGCTTCCTTTCTGTGTCTGGACTCTGACTGAGAATGACGTGGGATACCAACCAGAAGACCTTAAAGCACCTCCAGTGAGCAACAGGCAGCACACAGAAACACCGCTGCTCACATGTACAGAGTTCTGTGAAAGGTGAAGGGTATAAAATAGTGACAGTAAACATCACCCAGTGAGAAATGCACCCAAGATGTGCAAAGATCCCAGCATTCAGGACCTGGAGACCATAAGAGATGTTTCAGCCACGAGAGCATTTGTCCCTGCTCTCCACTACCATGTCATGTATGCACAGCTGCTTCTTTGCTCCCTTGATTTGTCATTGTGCAAGCACCATGGTGCTGTGCAGGACCCCACACACACCAGGCACAGCCACTCCCACAGCCCAGCATCACTCCTGGGATGGTCCCACAACAGCAGAGGTGGGCACAGGTGCTGGCACAGCAGCAGCACAGGCAGCAGCACACCAATACAGCTTCCAGCGTGGAAACTGCCAAATTGTTGCTGTCTCTGGGGAAAAAAAGATTCTCAGACCTCTGCCTGTGGGGAGATGGTGGGGTTTGTCCCTTCCCTCATCATCATGGAGTGTTTGGCTGTGTTTCTCTTTGGAGGGGAGAGGTATCCCATCTCTAGCAAACTGAGCTTTAGTCTGGATCAAAATACTGACTACACAGAAACTGCCAGTTAATGAATTGTCAGAAACTACCACCTTTCCCTGAATAGTCTTTTCAGCTTTTTTTCTCTTTCCCAATCTGTGTTTGTATTGGCTCACTGGAAAAATACCAGCTTTCATGCTTCTCAGCAGCAATGTTATCCTTTAAAGTGTGAGAAAGGAGAGACATCAGAGAACAAAAAGGATTTTCCATACAGATTTCTGCCAGTTGCAAAAAAAGTTGTGAACTACCCAAAGTGTGCAAATCCCAGCATCCCAGGTGCCCTGACAGGAGGGACTGCAGCCCTCAGAAGCAGCCATGGAAGCCCCCCTCTTTCAGGGTTTCCTTGTTGCAGGATTTGGCAGGGAGGTCACAACCCATTGATGTGGGCTGCTCTCAGAGCAGCCTGGGGATGAGCAGTCGCTCTGGGCAGGTCTCTGGAGCCAGGTCAGAGCAGGGAGGCTCTGCCAACACAACCCCGTTTCACAGGAGGCAGCTGCATCCAGCTGCTAAGCCCCTGCACCCCTCCTGCCGTGCCAGGGCACTGCCCTGGGCTGTGGAGCCAGGGCAGCAGCACACCACCAGCAGTGCTGGCCTTGCTGCTGCAGGGACACTGGCTGCCCTCTTGTCACCTGCTCACACGGCAGGGCTCGGTTTGCTGCACATGCTCCTGCCCCTCCGGGACTGCAGAGTTAGGGAGCGAAAAGGGAGGAGTTAGAAGGGACTCAGCGTGGTTCTTGTTCAGCCCTTGAACCTGTCAAAGGGAAGAAAGAAGGCAGGTGCAGGAGAGTGGAGCTGAGCATCAGGCAGAATGATATACTCACTGTCAGCGCTGAGAGATCCTGAGGGTTCTTTGGGATCTGCAAGACAGACAGACAGAAAGGAGTTTGCTTGTGAGACCTTCTATGCTTGTGAGTTGTCCTTCTCTGTAACTGAATCCCACCACTCCAGATCCAGTTCTCCCCACTTACACAGAAGGTCTGTTTCTCCCAAAATGGTTTTATTAACACCCATCATTTAGACAGAGACTAAATGACAAACCAGTTGAAATCTTAAAATGTTCAAATTCCCTGCTGCAATTCAATATGCAACTGAGGTGGGGGTGAGTGGGTGTTGAGCAGTGGAAGAAAATGCCCAGCAAAAGATGGGGGTCTCTGTTCCCAAGCCCTCTCTCATCCGTGCCTCTCCAGCAGAGACCTGAAGCTGTGCAGTGACTGGGGGTGCATCTCCTCCCCCAAGAGCTCTGTGCCTCTCCCAGAGCAGAGGGAGGCTGACAGCAAGCTGCAGGGTTCAACAGCTCTGAAAGCCTTCCTGGGAAGATGTCCCCTTACCTTCCTCACCACAGCAGAGTGCTGCCAGGGCCAGAGTCAGGATCAGCAGTGCCAGCAGACTCCTCATGTCTTCTTTGGCTGTGCTAGTCTCCCTAACCTCAGAGCTTTCCTGGAGGTTATTGAAGTTCTCCGGGGCTTGCTTTTGGGCAGCAGTTTATATCCTGTGATTTCTTGGAGAGATCAGGGATCTGGCCTGAGTTCCTGTGTCTGTGCTCCAAAACAAAGCCCGTCCTTTGGGCTGGGAGATACTGGGTCCTGGCAGTCATTTTGGCATCCATCTCGTGACTCGGGGCATTTCCAGAAGATTTTATCTGAGGTTTTGAATGGGGCTGTTGAAGAAAAACAACTGGATTTTTAAAAAATCATTTTTCTTACAAACTTGAAAGTCATTCAGTCATGATGGAAAGCCAGGGGAGAGACCAGCACACACTGAAGTAGAGCAATTCTTTTCACGAGATGGAGCTCTCTCACGTGGAGTTTCTCAAATGAGGCTGAACACAATGGTGACCTTTTCTTCCACCCCACCTTGACTCATTACCCTGAGAGTAAAGAAACCTGTAAATCAGTTTGCATAGGGCAAAGACAGTAGTTTGTCAGGCAGTTTCAGAATTTCACCAGATCACTTGATGGAGAGATGAGATTTTTATACTTTTAGGAACTTCAGAGGTTAGTTTGAGGGAAGTTCTTTCTATTTTTCTCCTGGAAATCTTCATAATTTAGAAGCTTTATCTTGGCTTCTCTTGGCTAAAAGTCAAATAGACATTTAGACTCCAAAAATGTTTTATTCTTCAGGACCTGAGTGCTACAGTTACTTGGTACAAGGAGAGCCTTGCATGGGCTATGTGTCAATAACCCCACGCTCCCCAAACCCACTACCCAAGTTACCAAAGCCACGTCCCACAAACAGCGTGGGAACCACAGAATCACAGAATATGCTGAATTGGAAGGGACTCACAAGGATCATCGAGTCCAGCTCCTGGCCTTGCACAGGACTCCCAAGAATCACACCCTGCGCCTGAGGGTATTGTCCAAACTCTTCTTGAGCTCTGTCAGGCTGGTGCTGTGACCACTTCTCTGGGGAGCTGTTCCAGGGCCCAAACACCCTCTGGGTGAAGGACCTTTTCCTGATATCCAGCCTAAACCTCCCCTGACACAGTTCCAGCTGTTCCCTTAGGTTCTATCACTGATCAGCAGAGAGCAGAGATCAGTGCTGCCCCTCCATTGCCCTTAGGAGGATGTTGAACACTGTAATCAGATCTCCTCCTGGCTGAACAGACCAGGTAACCAAGTTTGGGTAGTGGGTTTGTGTTTTTTTTTAAATTAAGTGGGCTCATTCTTTCTGGTAGCAGAGATATAATCTTCTTCCATATCCAGTTCTCTTCAGATCCGTGTGCAGGGTTACAGAAGTAAAGTTTAGGAGGATCCCAAGGAAAATCAGAGCCATTAGGGATTTTTCCAATTCTTAGAAACACTGTCTTTTAGCTTAGAGAATTTTCAGAATTAAAATAAACCCCAACTTTTTCCCTGTTAACTTTTCTACAGTCCAGGAAAGCTGAATGTATATATTAATGACATCCAGCAAAAGGTCTTGTATATATATTATTCCAGCAAAATACCAACAGTTGAAAGTAAATAAACATCTAAAAATAATAGGTATTCTAGGAAAGCTATGCTTCCAGATGAATACTTGAAATAATATAAATAAGTAAACGTACAATTCTAGTAATCCAAACAGCTTTATTTATCCTCCCATCTTTTCCCAAGCTTTCTAACCAGCATGTAGTCTCTTAAATCTGTTTGGTTGCTGCCTATGCTAATGAAATCCCACAGAAATCTCTGGTGTTATTCGTTATTTATACTGGTTAACTGGGGATTGGAATCACTGGATATTTCTGGACACAGACCCAGACAGCAGCAGACCTTGTGCCTTCTGTTGTGGTGGTGTCACTGCAGTGTCAAGTCAAACCCAGACACTGCAGACTTGTTGATTTTAGCATATGTGAGTTTGCTTCTGTCGGCAATCACAAGATTCACCTACTTGAGAAAATAGAGAGCAAGTGTGTGCGAATATACCTAATCTGTATAGGCTTTTTTCCTTAAAATAATTTCTCTCTCACTTTTTCCTCTGGACAAAACTTTAGCAACTGTCAGGGTGGAGTTTGCTATCAGAAGTGTTTTCAATAAATAAATCACATTTCTTTCCCAAATTCAGTTTCAAAGCTGGCAAACCTTGAAGCATGTTTTGGAAGGAGATGCATGTTTCTAATGGGCCAGGTAGATTTGGCTCCAGACTTAATTTCACAGATTAGTCAACAGTGTGATATTTTATACATCAGAGACTTTGACTGCATGCCATGAATCTTTCCAGCTATAATTTGCAGGTGCCTGTGTGAGCCTGGAGATGTGAATGCTGAAACCATCAGTGTTGAGCTGAGATGGATGTTGTGTCTCCTACACAGATCACACCAAGGCGTGTCCCAGCTGCCGTGGCTGCTGTCAAGCCCAGAGCAGCCTGGAATTCTTGGGCATGCCAGCACTGGTGCCTTTTGGCCTGGGGACAGGCCCTGGTGATGGTGAGCAGAATGCAGCCATACTCACTCCTCAGAGGAGCAGGAGGGGCTCAGTAACTTGTGCACAGGGTCAAGCCACACCTTGATTTCAAATGATTTATGAACAGTCAAATGAAATTGTTCTACGTGCACAAAGTTGAGCCTGACCCCAAACGTTGGATTTCTTTTTTCCTTTTTATTTACCACCAGGAGCCTCTCTCCAGCTTTGATTTCTACAGCTATCAAGTGCTACCAGAGTAGTTTCAAGTGGAAGGGTTTTGAAAGGGGATTGCAAAAGGAAATACAAGTCTGGACCACACACTCCTTTTTAAAGGACCACCTAACATCAAGACCTGATAGTAGCTGGATAAACAAGAGGTATTTTACAGGATTTTTCTGTCACCAATTCTCACCCTCACTTTGTTTTAAGCTTAAATAGGGGCCTTCTGGATTTTGCTTCCCCAACTGAGGAAAGATTTGATTTTCAAAAAGTGCATCTGCATTCTGAACACCGCACTGTTTTTAGACTAAGACTGGGAGCTGAAACTGTCCAGTCACCTCTGAAAGAAGCTACTTGTAGAACTGGGAACAAGAACATTATAGGTTCTTCCAAAGCCCTATGCTTGCAAGGTAATAACATTTTTCCCCATAATCTGCAACAGAATGTATGATACACAAATTCAGGTCCTTCATGGAAAATTGCATACCCCCCCCTTCCAAAATACTGTGAGTCACGAGAAGATAGTATCAAACCAGCACTTTATTTTGTAGTAAACACCCACATCCTGAACTCTCTGTGATCTCTGCTACATCAGCTCGGCGCTAATTAACACAGTGTAGGAATCCATGGCTACACGGGAGAGAAGCAGCAGGCAGGATAACATACAGGGACACAAGCAACTGAGTATGTTTCAGAGCCATTGCAATTTTGGGCAGGACGCCCTGGACTCCAGGCCCCAGGGTGGGACGGGTCATCCTTTACTTAGTCCTCCTCCTGCCCCCGAAGTAGTGCTTGTAGGCGGCCGGGTAGCCGTGGCGGAAGGCGTACATCTCGCACGGGTAGTAGTCCTCGCAGAGCTCTCTCTGGTGCTCGTGGAGCGCCTTGCCGCGCTCCCTCATCCTGGGAAGGTAGGAGAGAAGAGAGGGAAGTGCTGTCAACTCAAATATCTCTCTACAGCCCTTTCCTGTCCTGACACTCCCCGCTTGGGTTAAGGATCCACCATCAGAGCCCATCATCCAGCTACAGAGCTCTTAGCAGGCTAGTTTCTGTGTTTTTTCCACACCCAGGGAGTGACGTGACTACAGCAGGAATGTTTTGCCTCCTCAGGCAACCTTTTACTTAGGGGCTAAGTGAGGTGGTGAGGAGAGGGGAACAGCTTCTGCCTCAGCTTGAGGAAGGGTCCTCCCTTTGCAGCCTTCTCCAGCCTGCTCTCTTCTGCTCTTTCCCAAACATATACATAGAAAAAAGACCTGAAATATTCTGAAAGGGGTCACCTGGTACTGAGAAGAAGGTTTGCCTTACGCCTCACTAAGAGATGATTTCTGTGCTTCAGTCTTTATTTTCACAAACCTTGAATAAGGCATGAAATTGGTTATATCTTTATTTTATAAATGAGGCAAGAAAGCCCTCGGATGACTCTTTGATTTAGAAAAGGTCATGCAAGTTCTGCATGAGATCTGAGGACTAGAAAAAAGATCTCAAACTGAGCTTTCTTTCGGACCATTCCACATTCATTCTCTCTCCTTCTGTTGGTGCTTCCTTCAGAAAAATTCATCAGTCTTCTCAGGATGTGACAAATCAAAGGACCTGCTCTCTGTTATCTGAATTCTTGCTTTTCCTGGGTTTGGGGACTTAAACAGGACCTCACATTAAAAGAGGGACTGAGGCTTCCCACCAGTCACCATGGCTGCCACCCCTGCTAACAGCCTGTCTTGGCAAGGAGGAATCTCTTCCCACTCCTCAGCATCCTGAGGCCATGACATACCTCTCCTGAGTGATGCCTCTGAGTCTGGTGTCACCCTGTATGAAGTCACTGGCCCTTCTCCTGTTGAGGAAGGGATCTGAAAAGGCAAGGGGTTATTCAGACTGGCACTTTTTCAACGCCAGATTTCAACAAAAGCTGGCTTCCTCCTTTAGAACAGCTTCCTTGTCCGCCCTCCTGTGTACAATTAAATCCAGGACCTTTTAATATTCCCTCCTGTCCCCTGGCTGGTTCATGTATAGGCTGTCTCAGTGGTCAGTGCAGCCTGTACAGAAGTGCCCATGCTGCTCTTGTTCTCATTCAAATCACCCAGAGGAATGTGATTTTGCTGCCACAGTCCCTCTGACTGAGTGGAGCTTGGCTCAGAAGAGGTAGGCGCCAAGCTACACAGACCATGGGACATCTGAGCACTCTCAGAAGAGCTACAAGAACTCTGAAATTGCACAGGAAGGGCCTGAGTAAATATCTCTGCCTCCAAGGTTAGACAGTCATTGAGAAGTTTGTGTGGCCTGAAAGTCCCTTCTGGTTTTTTTTTTGAGAAACATCACAGTTCTGTTGCAGATTCAGGAGTCTGTGGATGTCATTTGGCTTCCACACATGCCCCTGTGTCGCTGACAATCTGCTTTGTGAAGTCCTTCTTCCAGATGTCCTAATGTCCTAACTTCTTTTTGGTTCACCTGCTCTCTAACCTCTCCAGGATATTGCTTGTTCCAAAGTGAGACTCTTCACCCTTTTCATGCTTTTCCTGTGACACTCTCTCTCCCTCTTCCGCCAAACAATCCCTCCTCTTCACACGCCCTGCCTGCTTCCGAGGTGCTTAGAGTAAAGCTCTCCTTGTACTTGGGGGAGAATAAATTCTGTGCATGGCTTCTGTAGTGGCTCTTTCCATGCTCATCCCAGAGCTTTTTGAGCAATGCCCTTTTTTAGTTACCCTGGTTTTGGTACATGTAACAGAGGCCTGAGCTCTGTTCTCAAATTCGGTTTTCCAATTCTCATTATATTCTATGCAAAATAGGGGTATGAGCTTGTGCCAAAACATGTGAAGTCTTCTTTTAACTCGCTCCCTTTTCGTTCTGAAACTCCATCACTCAGTAAACTCAATTTCCCTGGGCTCAGTTGTTCTACCTATTTTATCCCTAGTAGGAGTATGAGTAAATGATCTTGGACATGTCTGTAGCACTCTTCAAATTCAATAAAATAGTAAAACAGTCTCTTACTGAGATACTCGTGGGACTCCATGCTCTCATGGGACTCTGTGGAAAGAAAGAATGAAACATGTATTATGACACTGTATTGATGGGATTCAGTATTTCATGTGCCACAGGTCAATACAACACACACAGAAATCAGAGGAGCCAGGCTTTAAGGAACAGGTTTAAAAGGAAGAGAAAGGGATCAGTGGTGTGACCTAGAATTTATATGGGGAGTTTAAAGTGCTCAGGAGTTTAATACAGAGCCACCTGGTGATTTAGTCAGTGCTTCCAGACTCACACTTGGCCATCCAGCCTGGTTCTCCAGCATAGTTCCTCACCTGCTGCTCCTGACACCACAGTGATAGGATACCAGCTTGCCTTCAAAGCTTGCATGTGTTCTTAGAGAATGGATTAGCACAGTGAAATGCACTTGACTCTTGCATGAAGCAGCATCTTAATTCCACCAGTATGGAACTGTGTGCTTCACCAGGAAAAGGGGGTGATATTACAAAAGGAAAAAGGAAAATCTTCCAATTAGCAAGGAATAATTAAGAGTTAGCACTCTTATCTTATTATCTTATCTTATTGTTATATACTCTTATTATTATATATTCTTATCTTATTATCTTATCTTATCTTCTCTTATTTGTTCAGGCAACAAAGGGACAAAGTGAGAAGCAGTCTCTGAGGTGAGCTGGAACAGAGGAAGGGGTTGAAGCATCCTGGACTGTGAATTCCAAAGACTGGAGGTAACGGCTCTGGATCAGGTCTAGGAGGATCTTACACCAGGGCAGGAAAGCAGGCAAGAGATCAAGTTAAGGGCAAAGAAGACACAAAGTTAAAGGACAAACCTCTGAACAGACCCATAAATGCCTGCAGGTTTGGTGTTTTCATTCCACCCAGTAATGAAGGTCACCTACCATAGGAAGTGGCAGCCAGCACCAGGACGGCCAGGAGCGCGAGGACGACGAGAGTGCGCATTGTGCCAGTGCAGGGACCAGTCTCTCACTCTGTCCTCCTCACTGGGCTTTGCTCTCTTCTCCCTGAGGGCAGCTGGAGATCCTGGGCTGACTGCAAAATTAGCAGTGGAATGTTTATTATGAAAACAGAGCTAGGAGGGAGCCCGTGAAAGAGCCTGGGCAAGGTGACAGCTAGCTGGTACACACTCTTCTTGGAGCTATTACAAAACATCCTCTATTAGCAGGCTGCATTAGGTTTTGGGAAGGAAGGGGCATGCCCCCTTCCTCTCATAGCTCAGGGCTGGGGGACATGATCCAGAGGCAAACATGTCACTAGCACTCCACACTCAGAGAAGCTGGCCTAGGCAAGTGGAAGGAATTTCACAGGCTGCCAGGGCCCCAAAGGCAGAGGTGTGTGTTGATCCCAAATATAAATGTTTGTTTTTCTGATTTTTCCTCTGATCTGCTCTCTTTGCCCTCACCATACTCTGTCTGGATACAACCAGCCCAACTCTTCTGTCAGCTTTGCCAATGGAGACATGGAGCAGGAGGCTTCAAACATTCCTGTCCCACTCAGTCCCCCTCTCTCCAGCTGCCCTCTGCTGCAATGTCAGCCTGCCAGCTATCAGAGGAGGAATACAACCTGCTGCCCCTTTTCATCTCCTACGTTATTGCCTCAGGAGTGACAAGAAGCAACCTGAAAGAATCCCTCTGCTGGTGTTATCATGATTTTTGCATTGAGGTGACAGCAGCACCCAGGACTCTATCTTTGAAGGGTCTCACTGTGCTGCTGACCCCAGACTCCTCTTGCAGTCCAAAGGACAACATCTTGGTGGAGTCAGAGGCAAACATTTCCCTCTCTGGTCTGGCACTAGCAGTCCTTGCCTCATGGGCACCAAAGGCATATGCCAACATAAGGCTTTTCATCTGGGATGAATCTTCAAGGCCAGCAGTCTCAGGGAGAATTACCTTGCCTTTAACACCTAAAAGAATTTGACAGGATCCAACATCAGGGGCAGCAGAGATGGACAAAACATGGGGTGTTCCACTCTCCAACTCTTGGAACAGTAGAGAGCAGTGAAAGAGAGAAGGAGTTACAGAGATGGCTGTCCCTGCTGGGTGAAAAGGAAAGAGTTTGCTAGAGGCAAGGTAGGGAGGGGGTGGGCACCCACTGCCTGCCAGCCCTCCCAGTGGCAGTGATGGGGCTGGGACCCAGACACTGCCTGGGGATGGACCTAAGCCACAGGAACCATTCTTATGTCTCATCCAAGCTGTGCCTACAGCCTGTTTTGTCTATGTGTACATGCAGCTGTCAGGATTTCTCACTGACAGGATGCAAAGTGAAGGCACTCTGGGTACAGACCATTTTCCCCAAACCGCTGTGCTGTTGTCACTGCTGTCACCTTCAGAGGCCAACCCATGGAGCCACACTGAAGGTAACACAGCCAAGAACTACAGAGCCTAACATGTAATCAGTGAGGAATGAAATCCATTGGAAAAAAATTACTCTGGGCTTTGCAATTTACTCTTTCAATGTCAAACTCATGAAGAAAAACTGACCAGGGACTTCAACTTCAGACCAAAGAGAAAGAATTGCTCTTTATCTGTGATCCCACCCCATGTGGAGAGCAGCTCAGTCCTGCACCATCAAGGCCCCCCCATACACATCCACTTCTTGCTTAGCCTGAAATGAGGAGGAAAACTTGGGGAAAAGCCATAGGTTTGCTATAGACACAAATTCAAATGGGAACTGAGACTTTGCTGCCGCTGCTCTGTGTCCTACCACTCCAGTCTCTTTAAGGAAATTCGTTGCTCTGGGATCCTTTTCATTTCTTAGAACTTAGAATTTTTGGACTTATTGCTGAATATTAATTTTATAGGTTTTCCAAATATCTTGTACAGTAGCTGCTAAGAAAGGAAAACATGAGGGAGAGGCTGGAGGACAGACCTCAGTGGGAAAACAGTGGGGCACAGAGAGGAAGATGCTGGGTGTACTTTGGAAAGAAAGTGAGGCTGCCCAGTGAGAAACTCCAACATGCTTTCGAGCCAAACCCTCTTTATTTGTCTTCACTCAGGGCAGAGCTTTCTGCTCCCTAGGAGACTCTGCTCCCATTTCAGAGGACTCTGATCCCAGAACGCCTGGAGCATACCCTGTCATCAGCCACAGGAGAACAGCCACAAACACCACTTTAACCCAAATGTTTCATTTTTTACCACAGAATACATTTTTCAAGGGATGAATGAACATGCCAGCTACACAGCCCTATCCCAACAAATCTCCTTCGGGGAATTCTTCCTCTTGCAAAAATACTCCTTTCTGCTCCCCCTGCACTCCATACTTTCCCAGCACACATCTCCCCTACTCAACAGCAGCGGGCTGCCCTGGGAGCAACATACCATGCAGCACAGTGAGCCCAATCCCTCTGCTTTCTTTCAGTATCCCCTGGTTAGAAATACAGAAAGGAGCTAAGACATCTGCACATGCCAGGGAAACCTCTGTAGACTCACAAATAAAGGAGGGATCAGAAAAGCAGCCCCGACGTGTCTGCTGCTGGAGGGGAAAATCACAACACTACACACGCTGTAGCAATCACTCCTAACACTTTACAGCAGTGAAGCACCAGCAAGGCAATGATAATAAGCAGCTGTCCAGGAAAAGCAAGGCAGTCCCTGAATACTCACTAAGCTGTTGCTTCCCTGGCAGTCTGCAGCTCTTGTCTCTGGGGGCAGCTCTCCTGGTGTCTTGGACCCTGGACCGAAGAAGAGGGACCTTTTATCCATTAGCATCGATCAGTGACTCCTCCCCTCTCCCACTCTTGATCCACCCCCAGGCTACCATCAGAACCACCTTCTGCCCACAGCCAGGGAGCCAGCAACATCAAAGAGCTGAGCCAGAAGGGAGAGAGCCAGAGCACACACCAGCGGCTAGAGGGGACACAGCCACATCCAGGTTGCCTTTCTGTGCCTGGGAGCAGTGAGCAGACAGAGAAATGAGAACAAGCTTCAGTCTCCTTCTCTGGGGCAAGAACCCCCCTGCCTTTCGCCCCCTCCTTTTCTGGCTGTGCTCTATCTCAAGCTACAGCGCTAGCCAGGGCACCTGTTCTTCCACAGGGAACAGTAGGCCAGGAGCCTTCTCCCGTCTCATTTCATGCTGCTTTTACAGCTGATCCCCCCTCTGAATGGCAGGCTAATATCAGACTGAAAACTCACATGGCAAAGGTGTCAGCTCCAAGACCCCCAAAAGTGACACAGCTACACACAAAGCCAAACCCCTGAGGTGCACCCTCTGCTCCCATGGGACTCACAGCATTGCTGGGCAGCCCAGGACCTGTGACTGCTGGGCTGGGCTTTGGGCTTCTGGCCCAAAAGGACAGTGATAGCATATCCATGGAGATAAAGAACCACCCCTGTTTGGAGAGAGAACAGCGAGCAGCTCCTGTCCAAGGGTGTTATCTTTAGCTCCTACAGTGCTCTACGAGTCTGGGGAAGGTTCAGACTTCACTGTGGCAATGAAATACCACGTTACTTGTGTCCTTGGACAGGCAGCTGTTGGTCCTCAGAGCCTGAGAACAGCGATCTTGAACTGTCCTCAAGGCAACGGGCACAGGATCAGGAATCACCTTTGAAAAGTAGTGCTAACAGGAGGGCAGTTCTTGCCCTTGTCTACCACCCTTCAGGGTCATCTAAGTTTCAGCCTTATGACCTGCTGAACCCTGAAAGAAATCAGGACTCAGAATATCTGGTCACCCTCCTCTACCTAGATACTGGCAAATCATTGGCCCCAGGGCCATCTGGCAAATTCTTAGTTAAGTAGAAGAAAATGGGCCAAAAATAAAACCAAAAAAAAACCAAAACGGCAAGCTAGTAAGGAACCAGACAAATGGGGCAAAAGCTTAAGCAGTGGAAAGGAGAAATTATGAGATATTGCAAATTTAATTTCTCTTGGGACTAGTTTTACTTCACTTCACTTCATGTCTCTTAATGGCTGGCTTTAAAAATGAATGCTTGTTGAGGAATTTTGTCAATAACACAAAGCAAGAGGGACAGCAGTGAAAAGGAAGTCAGAGCTCCTACAGGATGAAAAGGATGACCTTTAAATCTTCATTAACGGGAACAGAATAATATGCAATAGGGCAAGGGCAAGGTCTGCCATTGGGATTAGCAGTAAGAATCCTGCTGTAAATTAAAAGCTCATAAGCCAGAAGTAATTGGGGAACAAAAAGAAGAGCTATGAACCAACAATCATAAAGGCAAGGACAGAACACTGATTCTGAGTCGTCTGTTGAGAATGTGCCAGCAGACATGGGCATCTGTCAGCGCCACTGGATAAGTTACCAGGGAGATCTCAGCAGGATTCCTCTGCATGGCCCAGGTCACCCCCTTCATGGAGCAATTCTGGTGAGAAGTGCCATAGATGAGGACTAAAATATGATTTGCACTCACACCCAAAATGACAGACCTTTTCACCATTGTCTGTGGGAGTTGCTAAGCCTCTCCATCCCTGCATTGCCCTCAAGGCTTTTCCAGCAGGACAGTGGACTAGCAGTCAGGTCTTGTTCCCAGGGGCTGTGTCATAGTCCACAGCTCTCATAATTAGGAGAAGTCCCATCCCCAGCCTCTCTCTTTAGCCACAATCCACATCGATGTCTCCCTCACTGAGTGCCCAGCTCATGCTAGGAAGGCTTCAGCAGAGTTGCTGAGCACTCCAGTAAGGGAATAAACCCTATCAGCTCTGCAGCTGAGCAGGGTTTCCCAACCCAGGTTGCCCAGAGTATCCAGTAACTGGACTTACCAATCTGGACAGCCCTTTCCAAATTTGCCCCTGTGTTTCAGGATGTAAGTTAGTCAGCCACCACATGGTCTATGGCTTACGAAGAGATTTCTCAACCCGATAAACAAGTGCTTCTTAGAACAACTAGTTCTACAGCACATGAGAAAACAAGGCTTTATTTTTACTTTTCCATTTAGTCCTAAGTAATGCCTAGGAACTGGTCCAAGAAGCAAGAATAATTGAGCCACTAAGTAAGAGTGTTTGACTATCCACAATATAATTAAAGTCAACAACCTCATGGAATAAATCGTGCTGAAAACTAGCATACTGACACTAAGCTTTAGAAAGGGAGATGTTTTTTAAACACAGAAGCTAGTCAAAAGACTATGAAATAAAAATAAACAGAACACATTTCAGATATTTAAAGAACTTGATATACATATCTGAATGTGTGTTAGCTCTGGCAGCAAACTCACTCAGCCACTCAGAATTAAAAACTAGTTCAAATGCTGGGAAAAAAACATTTAAAGCTAGATTTAAAAAATTCTAAAGATTAAAAGAATGGGGGAGCACATAAACGGGAAAATCTAATTTCATATCAATCAAACAATTTTTTTCAAAATAACTGCAATGACTAATTTCCACTTCCATGATGGAATGGGGAAAAAAGAGTAATTTCATAACAAGTAAGTGATGGGGTTTTTTCCTTCAAAAATATTTAAACACATATCTTTGACCTGTCTTGACCTTTCCCCTGTGGAAAATTTTGCCCCCAGCATTACAACCTTCTGCAAAAATAAAAGTTTCCATGTGAAAATACAAATTGGTTCTAACAATGTGGATCTATGTGTAGTCTTAGGACTGTTGTAAAAACCACTGTCTGAAGCTCCCAGATAGTGTCAGTCTTCTGTGGGTGGGAAGGTTCCCACACCATTTTATAGCTCTTTTCTTCCATGCTTCCTCCAACATTTTGGGCAGTTTAGAAGCTTCCCTTTCCATCTTACGTAATAACTGCCAGTAACTTTCTCCTGCCCATGGATGTGGAGTACACCTGCATGGAGGATGTCACTCTGGGCTCTGGGACAAATGGTTGCTCAGTGTCCCAGGGCTGGGGACCAGGACTGAAAATAAACACCATTTAAAGGCCCAGATCCTTCTTCCCTGAACAAATTCAGGGGGCGAGAAGGTAATTCTTCTTCCATTTGCTCTGACTTACAGAATTTGGGCCTGTCTCCACGTTAATCATGACCATAAGGAGAGGTTTATAGTTGGTGAGCTGTGGGGGTTGGTTGGTTGGCTGGCTGGTAAACTGGGGAGGCTTTTAGCACTGCATTATGTTATGGTGGCAAATTAGTTAGTGGAAAATTGAATTTATTTACTCTACTGAAATTCCGAGATTAGTGTCCAGACACAACCTCTATGCAGCTGTGATCCTCAAAGTTACTCCCTGTAATCCATCAGGCTTCAAAACAAAGCCCAGTGTCCTAGAAAAATCTCAGTCTGGCTATGAACACAGGAGCATTTGGAGTCAGCAGTACAGCCTAATGGGAGCTCGCTGCTCTCCAGTTCTGCTTGCTGGAATAAAGTGAGCCTGGCTCAAGCCTTCAAGCCCAAAGCTCTGCGCACTCCGTGGGATATCACTGAGTTACCTCAAAGACTGACTATCTCTGTTTGGCCAGGACTTGCCAGAACAGCTGTGTTTGGCTGGTAATAGGAAGTTCATGAGCAGAGAAGACTAAAATTTCACAGAAGTCAGACCAAGGTTATTCAGTTCACTGAATAAAGCAAGCAAAACATTTCAGGGCTAAGAGCTAACTCTGTTGCTTCCTTTGGCTTCACCCCCACCCACCCACACATGTCCACATACACTGATCAGCATATTTCTCTTTCAATCCGGGAAAGAAGGAAGAGATGGGATAATATTAATATTACTTGGATGTTGAAAAAATTGGCAGATGCTCTTATGTAGAGATTAAATAACCCACATAAGACACTTGCATTTCTTGTACTTCAAGAACCCTATGAAAAAACAGGGCAAGCAAAATGTTCAAACTTTGTCTATATAAACAAAGCATGCTTCTGGGGTTGCACTTATGGGAAAAGGGAACAGAAATCTCTCTTCTTTTTGCACACCCATCCCCCTTGCTTCACCACATGAACACAAAAATGTCCTGGCCTGATTAATTCTTTGGGATCAGATGAGATTTAGCCTCCTTATTTCCTGTACAGACATGGGAAGAGATAAGAGAGCAGCTGTGGTTTCACCCTTCTCATCCATCTGGTAAATAAAAAAAAACAAAACAATAGCTCTTCTTTTCTTCTTCTTTTTTTTTTTTATCAACATACTTAGGATAGCATCTTAGATCCCAAATCTGCCAGCCCTTGTGAAGCCAAGACTGGATTGAAACTTTTATGTTCTGTCTCTCTTGAATGCAGGAGGCCACAGAAGTATTTACAAGCATCCCTGTAGTATTATATCTGTTTCTTTTTTCTATCTCAGTTCAGTATCTAAAGGATGATAAATGTTATCTTGAGCAACAACTTGCAAATAACTTTTCTGTGGCACATCAAGCCCCTGGTCTTGGCCTCTGTTGTTAATATCAGATAGAGTACAAAGGAATGCTAGGGAGTGGAGGGAAATACACAATACACAGCTAATTGTGAAATGCTGTTTGTGGCAAGAAGAAAGGCATTCTTATTTATTGAAGCATGAAATCTGATTTCTCTTATCTTCTTGTGCATAACTACAAATTTTATTAATATTCCTAACATCACATGGTAGTCAAATCATTTGACTTGATGACCTTCCTTAATATTATTTTCATACTCTTTATACGTTCTTTGGATACATATTTATTTTATTTCCATTTAACTTGGCAACTGGGCATTTTTATTAAGAAATGTTGTGTTCACACAAAGCAGGAAAGAATTTTAAAAGGAGAAGGAAAGATAAAAAGGAATGCAAGAAACATTTGGACAATGTTCTCAGGCTCAGGGTGTGATTCCCGGGGTTTATGCTCAGGGCCATGAGTTGGACTCAGTGATCCTGATGGGTCCCTTCTGACTCACTATATTCAATGATTCTGTGATAAATCAGATCTTTTAGATTAGTTTTTCCTTCTCCCTAAAATGGCACTGGACGCCAAAACTCTGTGAGAGGTGTCTTTGTCACCAGTGGTCCCAATTTTCTTCAAATTATAAAAGAAACAATAAAATAATAGAAAATGGAGAACAAACAAATGGAGAACAAAGAAGAGGTCTGGATGCAGAAGCACTGGGAAGAAAGATATAAAAAGGGCTACAAGAACAGCCCATATTGATGGAAGCTGGATTAGCAGATCATTAAAATCCCAGCATATTGGCACAGATCCTCTGGATATCCAGACGGGGTGGGGGGAAGAAATAAATCACAGTTTAAAACCAGGTAAGTCCTAAAACAAGAGGCAGAGTACACCTAAGCCTTAATAAAAGGAAAAAAAAAATAGGTGTCTGGAGATGATGGTGCTTGGATGAAGAGCAAGACTGAGCTCCAAGATACCTAGATGAGGAGACAAAGGAGGATGGGTTGTAGTGATACTCAGAGGTGGGAAAGGATGGAGGCAAAATAGACAACAGTTACTGCCAACTCCTGCAGGATGCAAAAATGCCTCTAAAATGAGCATATGGTGGCCAAACTAAGAGAAACACCAGAGACCTAACAAGAGCTCCACAGCCCATGAATTAAATCTTCGATGTGATTGCAAGAAAATGGATTAGTATGAACAAATGCCTTCTGTTGCCTATGAAGATGGGGTTATGAGGGTGTTAGTCTGAGTGAGTGAAATCAGTGTGGTTTGAAATAACATAACCTTTGCTTTCTATAGTGTCTTCCATTGCCCTCTGTGACTTCAATAATGCAACAATAATCATCACAAAATGAAGTATCAGAAGGCAGTATAAAGAGCTCTTATGATGTCCTCAGTATGGAAAACTCTTTATCCAAACCCATCTCAAGTGGTTCTGCAGCTTTGGAAGTTATCTGCTTGGAATTAAGTTTCTTTAAGAGCTCTTTCCATTTTGTCTCATGATCCTTTTAGCCAGGCACTGGGAGGAAAACCAGGATGGGTGTACAAGAAAAAGAGCAAGACTCCAGTGCTGCAGGCATGAGGTGACAGTTTTGGATTCAGCATTCCCCCTCATTTGCTCAGAAAAAGCTGACTAGGGTCTCTTCTGCTGAAATTATCTGTCCTTTTTTGTCTACCTACCTGACAAAGGATGTGATTTTAAGATTCAACACAGGTGTCAAAAATCACATAAGGACACACATATGACTTACAACATGTATCACTCATAGAAGTTGCATCCTACTATTTTCCACAGCGGAATCTTCCTTTTAAGACTTTTGCCAACAAAGACACTTTTGTCCTTCCTGGTCTTTAACCAATGTTTTTTTCCCCTCTTTTCCAGTAATGGAATACTTCCTGGCACCAGCTGGATTGTATTATTTGGGATTTCTTTTCACTGTCTCCCACCTACAGCCATGTCTTCCCTGGAAAATATTACTGTACATTTATCAGGAAAATGCACTGCCTGAGTCACATATTGGGTACACAAGCAGTTACAACCCTGCTGGCTGGCCAAGCCTAAGATTGGTGACAATGTTGTTTACTACCATGCATTTTCATACATCAGACACTGAATGAGAATCTCTGCTGCGCATATATTATATACCAAACATCTGTACACATCTGTAGAACACAGCTTCCCCCTTGTTACTTGGCCAAGCATCTGTCTGTCACTTCATCTCTCTGAGGCAGGTGATTGTCTTTCTTGATGGTCATTTCACTAGTGAACTGGAGGAGGAACCAACAACCCTGCTGGAGGATCCATTAAATGAAATAGCAGCACTACACAATAAATAAGACATACTCTCTATCTCCTATAGAGACCCTTGTCTATTTTGAGACCTGAGTGTAGAACTGAAATGAGCAGTAAGGGCTGCAGTCAGCACAGGCATTTCACTAGAGCTGCCCAGGGATCTCATTGGGGTTAAGGTCCTGTTTGTGCCAAGTGCTGCACACGCTGCAGGAGGGAGACACGTGTGGTTGTGTGCCTGTCCTCAGCCCTCCACAGGAGAAGAGGTCTGGCAGGAGCACCTCCCTCAGCCAAGGGCTCTCTTATCACTGCCTGGCCTTCCCAAGCATGGTGATGACAAATGACACACAGGCATCCCAAGTTCACTCTCTTTTTCAGCCCCTGAAGCTCTTCTGCATTGCCTGATCTCTCTGGGCTCTCTGTGCTATCACTCTAACAATGATCTGTTACTGCCCCAATCCTCTATTGCAGCCCTGGATTGCTAAATAGAAATCTCTGTCCTTACCTTATCTGGGAAGATCCTGAGTAAGCAGGAACATAAGAAAATAATTTATCACACTGAGTTTGCACTCCCTGAAAGGGACACCATCAGTAAAACAGCAGCAGGAGTGCTATGAGGAGCTCTGTACTGGCTCTGAAGAGACATCTGCAAGGCTGGCATGACAGCTGAGAGCTTGGCTTTAGCTCCTTCTCCCCTCCCTGTCAGCAAGCACCTGAAATCTCAGATCAGGTTTCTGCCTCCTCCATGCAAAACTCAGCACTGAGGCACAAAGTTTACCTTAAGCTGCTCTCGAGAAAAAGACTCCTGATGTCTTTCTGATGAAGCTTTCTCCTGCCTATCCCTGCCTGCCTGGGGCTGTCCTTCATTCTGCCAAATTGTGTGAGCTCCCTGAAAAGCCCCTGGGCCCCTGGAACATCCATTGTTCTTGCTCTTAGTGGGAGCTTTTGCTGCTTTTGTCAGTGATCTGGGGAATGGGCTCCCTGGGATTTCTCTAAGTGGGTGGTGGAGCTTGGGGAGAAGCAGAGGAGGATGGTGCTTGTCCAGAAACAGAGTCCCCTCCCACACATGTTGCCTGTCTGTGACGTCTCTGTCTGTCACAGAGCAATTCACAGAGACAGATTTAATAAAACAAACATAAATAAAGCAGTGCCAAGTCTTTGGCTGATTGTCATGGCTAGAAATAGAAGCCAACTACTTCAGGAGCTTTGGGTTTTCATGTTTGATGGATTCCCAGCATAAGGACAGACATTCAGATAAACCAGCCCAAACTGAAGTAAACAATCCTGTATGAATTTTCAGGAAGGTGGCACTGAGTGAGTCAGAGAGCATCAGTACCATTGAAGGCAAGGAGCAAGGAGCAGCTCCCAGGCAGCTCATCCTGGGGGACTGAGGGTCCCAGCAAGGATGTGAGGGCATGTCATGAGCCAGACTACAGTGCCCCTGACACAGAAATGCTAATCATGCAGTTCTGGGACTTTCCACTTCTGCCCAAGACATAGTCTCACAAAACCAGTAGCACCATAATACCTCAGGGACGGACCACTGCCCTACTGTCAAGTGTCTGATGATTTGAAAGTGGGGATGGGACAAGCAGACACACAGATCACCTCATTACATAGGAATAGCCAAAGAAAGAGTCCCACCCTATTTGTAAAATGCTGGTAAAGCAGCTTCTTGAGTTTGAAATGTTCTGGATGCAGTTATCTTTACTGTTAAAAGAAGAAGGGTTTTATTGTCCTAAATCACAAAGCCAGACTTGCCAAGAAGGAGTGCACTGAAATACCACTCTCAGGACTCAGAGACCAAACAGAAACCTTTGAACAGGGCCCCAGGCAAAGTGCTAATCCATTTGCTTGTGTTGCTTAAGTCTTTCTTCATCACCACTCTGACAGAGGGTGCCTGGTGGGTTCTCTCTGTTCTCCTTTTGCATAGGATATTTGCTCTTTTAAAAGGGAGTGCCTGGGGCACAAGCGATAAGGCAGGCACTTTTCCCTGGGAGCAGCAGTGTTGTGCTTGAGGCAGAGCTGCCTCTAGGGCAAAATACCCATGGTAAAAAAGGCAAAAAGAGAAATAAAATCGCACCAGGGTCAGAGGACCTGTCACTCACACAGAGACAGGGGGCCAGCAGGGAGGAGGAGGGTGCAGTGAGAGCCAGCCCTGTCCTGGAGACAGAAGGAGCCTGTGGAGTGCCTTGTATGCTCAAGTCTCCACACTGCCTGCAGATAGCAAGGCAGAAAGGAGAGAAGGAAGAGACCCTGGTTTGGGATCCTGAGAACAACCTTAACAGGGTGATTCTCAGGACACCCTGCTCCTGCCTGCAGGCCTGTGGGAGCTGTGCATCTCTCCAGAGTGGTTTGTGTCTCTGGGGCAGTGAGCAGCCTGGTCACAGCAGAGACACCAAAGATGTGCTGTTCCCATGCTAGAGACCTGCAAGATGGAAGCACCTGGAAGCCCCATTAAGCATGGCAGCATCCCGACTCCTGGATGACAGAACAGGTCTGTGGAAAGAAGACTGATGAACACTTAAAGACTGTTGATCATTTGATATAAGCATTACTACCTCAGTTATAGCATGAGAGACTGCCTCTCACTTTATCAATACCTTCCTTTCTGCTACTGTCTTGCCATGACTAAAATGTACCAAGCAAGGGTTCATTCACATTTTATTCTCACCTGCCACCTGCACGTCTTGATTATGCAAATATGCCTTCTTAATATCTTTGTAATAAAATATTTTAAACACAATACAATTCAAACATTTGTTAGTTATACAAAATAACGTTAAAACATTGATGACACAAATATGTCTTCTTAATATCTGCTTAACATAATGTTTTCTCTACTGCTGGTGTCTCAACAGAGCAAAAAACCTGAAAACATTGCTATGAGATGGGGTCTGAAAGCCAGGATGCCCAGGGATCCAAGAAGGCATGGCAACTGCTTGGAGAAAGCAATGCAGCAAGGAAGTCCATTCACCACCAGACCCCAAAAGAATAAAGAAATTCATCCAGGAGAAAAGGCAAGGAGTGGGAGATGGAGGGAAAACAACAATCCGGATCTGTTCGGCTTCAGCTGTGCCAAACAGACAACCAAACAAGACAGCCTTTTAGTCATGGTGAAGTACTGCCATTTCAACCTAAACAAATGGCCATTGGGAGTCACAGGGAGAGGGAAGGTGAAGAGAAAAGTGTGGCCATATGGTTGGCACTCAGGAGATCTGCATGCAGAAGATCTGGGGTCTGTCTCCAGCTCTGCCTACAGGCTTCATCAACAGCCAGGAGTAAGTTACTGTCTGTCTTTTCTGTTTCTCAGCCAAAGAGCAGGAAAAATTGGCCAAGGAAAATAAAGTCTTGATTGCAATGGGAAGTCATGATATATCCAGGATCAACACCCACATTGAATTCCAAGATGCCAAAGAATACTCTGAGCACAACAGATTTATGTTGAAAACATCGCCCCTGTATTTTAAAATGCAATCTTTCAGGCATACAGCCCTCTCTTCTTCCTCTATGTCCCTCTCCTTTAGTGGAGAAGAAAACAGCTGAACATTTTTTCTTGAGGTGGTTATTCTATTCCTTCCAGCAACTAACAGAGCAAGAAAAGAGGAAAACTGCAAGTTCCCATCCTGCTCTTCCAACAGCTGATTAGAATACCCAAGGACTTAACATTTGTCTGCAGCTGCCCACACAAACAAAGGAACTAGAATTGGACTGCACCCATGCTGTGTCTTCTGGCACCTATGGAAGTAATGTTGTGCTGTACTAAGCTGGACTGAAAAAGTCACAGGTAGCAATACCACCAATGCCTCATCTACTAGGTAAAAGGCAAGAAATAATGCTGGTGATGTAGACATACAGAGCAAACACATGACATGGGTGGCATAGAATTACACTAATCCCTAACAAGATTATGGGATGTGGGCTCTGGCCTAGGAAGAGAGGAAGGTGGAGGACACAAAGAATATCTAATACTCCTAACACAGGGGTAGGGAGAAACCTGGAGTGCTCACCCAGCCCACGTGTTCAGGCTGGAGACTGGATGGGGCTGGCAGTTCAGCCTGTATGTGGACACCATGTGGGGCTCTCCAGGGGCTGTTGTGATCATGGATATTCAATGGCTTGAGCCCTGGTGAGCGTGTGGGGAGGAGGACACAGCGCTGTTTGCAGCTGGGATGAAGAGGGCAGCTCGGCACAGCTGCCATTCATGGAGGCCTGGCACAGGCAGGGATGCTGTTATCCATGGGCCTTTCCTCTAACCCAGACAAAATTACTGCTCTACAGATCATGCAACTAGCCTGCCTGCCTGTATGGATTTGCAGGTACTTCAGCAGAGAAGGGAGAAATTCAAATGAGAGAACAAGTACGCTCTTATTCAATGTGCATCTTGTGGTTTTGCAGGTTTTTCCACTGAAAATATTCCTCTGAAGTTTCCTTAGTGACTAAGCCAAAATGGATCAAAGAGGTATTTGATTCACAGCCTTAGAAAAAACACTTCTGTGTTCTCTTCTCCACCATTATCAGCTCTCTGTGGTATCCCCCCAGCACCTTCCCTCACTGACCCTTACCCATCGCTGGCCACATCACTCCTTGGGCAAGTCCTCTCCTCTGAAAACAGCCTTTGGCTCTTCCTTGCCCTCCCCTTTCATGGTGCTGCAAACCACTGTTCCAGCTGTATCCTTCAGACAATATTTCCTCCTCCTGTGCCAGCTGTCCCCATGTCTTTGCCGTCCCGTGGGCTGCCACTTGTGGTACGAGAGGAAGCCATCCTGTGTGGAGGTGATTAAGAGTGGCCAAGTCCTGTGATCTGTCCACCAGCAAGAGAGAGCTTGTTTCTAATATTTCTGCCCAGATTTATTGGTTTAGCCTCCTTCCAGATGAACTTGGGCCCTCAGCACAAGAGAGACGTGGAGTTCCTGGAGTGAGCCCAGCAGAGGACAACAAAAAGGATGAAGGGACTGGAGCATCTCTCTCATGAGGAAAGGCTGAGGGAGCAGGGCCTGTTCAGGCATGAGAAGAGATGGACCTCAGCAATGTTTGTAATCTGAAAGGGATGTGTCAAGAGGATGGATTCAGGCTCTTCTCAGGGGTGCCAAGCAACAGGTCAAGAGGCAATGGGCAGAAACTCATGCACAGGCAGTTTTATCTGAATATAAGGAAGAACTTCTTTATGGTGTGGGTGACTGAGCACTGGAGCAGATTGCCCAGGGAGGCTGTGGAGTCTCCCTCACTGGAGATATTCAAGAGCCATCTGGACACAATCCTGTACCATGTGCTCTGGGATGACCCTGCAGGGAGCTTGGACCAGATGATCCCACTGTGGTCCCTGCCACCAGACCCATTCTGTGATTCTGTGAACAGAGGTGTCAGACAGCCATGCCCTTCATCCTTTTATGATAAGGAGGACAATTGTTTCTACCATATGTCATTCTAAATCATCACTGTCTCCTCCCTGTCCTGGGAACTCAGGCCCAGCTCAGTGCTGGACTTCTGTGCATGAGATGGGATCTGATTTAGGCACCATAAAGTTCATCCTGTGACAGCTATTCTGGGAAATAGCTGAGAGATTTTTAAAAAAAAATTATTCAAAGCTGGCAGGATCCTTAGAAGAAAGGAAGAAGTTCAGTCCTGCCTTGCTGTGCTGGTGGTTGACCTCTCCATGCACAAGGCACCGGGGCTGCATGGCCTGGGAGATGTCCCTTCCCTTTGTGCTGGCTGTCAGAGGCCTCCCAGCACCTCCCAGCACTGCCAAGAGCAGGAGCAATGCTGACGAGGCAGGCTCACATGCAGTGCCTGCTCCTCTCCTTCGGGGTAGGTGCAAAGGTTCTTCAGTCCTTCTGCAGTCAGATTCTCTGCAGTGCCCCACAGCCAGATCCATAACTCTGTGTGCAGTGGGACTGCAGTGACAAAGCTGAGGCACAGATTTTCATATGCAAAATCTTGGTTCAACCTGGAGCCAATGGGGGCTAGTTCACCTCTAAGCAGCGCGTCACTGTTGAATGTCACACACAACAATTCAGGGGAGTAAAATAAGAAAGTGTTAGTCCCCTTGCTGGACCTCCAGGTCTCTGTAACATTCTGCTTTCTGGAGATGTTCAAATCCTTTCCCACCAAAGATGGATATGAAATTGCATCTTATCCAACACAACCCAATTCCCCATTCCCTGGGGTAAAGACAGCAGCTCTGACACGCCTCTGCAGCCTCACTTTCCTGGTAGGCAAATTGAGCTTTCATCTTGGATATTTTTAATGTCCTTTGGGTTCAGATGCTGCTGCAGAGCAGGAGTTCTCATGCCACAGTGTGTCTGTAGTGCTGAGGTGAAAGGGAACCCCTTTATCCTGCCCTCTGTCAATTTGCATCTAGCACTTCCTCCATCTGCAGACCAAACCAGCCTCCCCAGACAGCTCAAAACATCTGGGCCACATCCATCACAAGTTCAGGGCAGAGATCACACAACAGGGCACAAGACCCAAAAATAAAACAAACAAGAGGCTGACCCATGCACATGATTCTGCCCCTGGTTCCTACCTCCAAAGCCCTATTGCAGTGGTTAAGCCCACCAAAGCTGCACTGCACAAGACTTTGAGCACAGGGACTAAGGCAGACCCCCTTATTCCACTGCCACCACATCTGTGCACAGGGCATCCTGTGTGCAGCACCCCAGGGCTGTCTGTGCTAAGTGCTAAAAAGCACTGCAGAACTGCTGGAGGAGGAGGAGGAGGAGGAGGAGGAGGAGGAGGAGGAGGCTTTTCCCGTGCCTTGCTTGCGGCTCCCAAATTTGTTGGTTAGATGCAGAGCCCTGTAAGGCGCAGAGGGAATTAAACTCCCCAGTGTACATAAGCTCCTGAAAAGTTATCCCTATAATTAGCTGTGTACACAGCGAGCACAGTCACTGGGGACACTGCTGCTCCTCTCAGGCTTGTTTGCAGAGCCAGAACTCCATTCATGTCCTGTTTTGTTTCCCTGCAGCACCAAGAAAGAGTCACGTCGCCGTGCCCAGTTTCTGCAGCTGGCCAAGACACGGGCTTCAGGTACTCGTGCAGCAGGTCAGGGCCCCCACACTCTTTGATCTGGACCACAGACAGATGTGCATGGCACTAGAAGCACCTAAGACTCCTCACAGATGTCTCCCCAGAAGACCTTCCCTCTCTACCATACTGCAGACAAAGGAATAAACCCTTCCTAGGGAGGAGCAAGCTTTTGCTGTAAAAAGGAGCAGTTTTCCAGCTGAGGGAAAGTGAGCAAGGCTCTTGGCAGGAGATACTGCCCTGCACATTCGAGGGCTGGCATAAAACCAGGCGTTCAGACCCATCACACATCACTGACTTGAGGATTCTGGAAGGCAGGTGTGAGTTTGCTCTATGGGTTCTGGGCCAGTGGGAGGTGAGCCAGCGCTTATCCTCAGGGCTGTAGTGTGACAGGGTCTGGGATGGGACCCTCTGGCTCCCCAGTGCTTCAGAGGGGCTGGTCCCTGTGCTCACACCTTCACACAGATCAGTACCAAAGCTGCTTCATTCACAAGTCATCCCAGCCCAATCTCTGCCCATTCCCAGGGCAAAAGCAGCAAGGTATTCTGACACCTTAGACCCTTCCCCCTCTCTGGGGCACAGCCTTCAGCTCTTACATCTATACTGTTCTTCAATAGTGTTTTTTCAGTGCACAAAAGCCACAAGGGCATCCAGCAGAATTTAGACATATATTTTTATATTTTACCCCTGTACACACCCTCATTCAAAAGGTCACCTGGTGCAGACAGTTCTCTGCCCTGGCCATACAGATGGTGAGAGCATGCCTTGCTCTGATCCACAACAGACTCTCTAAGATTACTGACTGCAACATCTTAGGCTCATTCATTTTTGCTGCACCATCTCAGACCTGCTTACCTAGTGCTGTTCTGGAACCAAAGCTTCACAGGTATCTCCTATCCTGGTGGAAATATCTATTGACAATGGGTCCACTTCCATAGGGAATGATTCTTAGCAACCAACCTGACTGGTTAGGCATTGCATCAAACTCAGAGAAAAGAGGTTTTTTGAGCTTATTCACTCATAAATAGAGACTTTGTCCTTAAGTGAAAGAAGAGGGGAGTGGGAAATAACATTTGCATAAAAATTCAGGCCATTCACTTATTGCTTTATTTAGTAAAATAAATGAAAATTTTCATGTGATATCAAGCAACAAACCTGTTTGTAGTATGAGGAAAGGCTGACAGTGGATCCCAGCATGGCACCAAAACCCAAAAGACTGAGGGAAACAGATCCCTGGAAATACTAGCTTTACTTCTGATATTGTCATTTCACTGTGCCACCCTTTGCTCCAACAGTGGCACAGAAAGACAATGGGGCAATACCAGAAGTCCTAAAGTACTGAAAAGAACTCTGGAGCCAACAAATGAGAAGAGATAAGAGAGAAGAGATTTCTGGAGAGGACAGACAGCATGTATGTACATGGAATGATGATGGGAATCCATGACTGACTTGGCTCAGGAGTTGCTGAGCTGTAGGGCAGAGTGAACTCTTCATGCACCAGAAACAGACTCTGGCTACAGTCATCCTCTTGGCTGAGGAAGAATCAGAGTTCTTCATTGAGGGGCTTCTCCTCAGATTTGTCTTCTTTCTAAAACACATTAGGGGTGTGAAATCAGTTTTGACATTACTTGGTTTCTCAGTATAGGCATAAAGAAAACAAAACAACTCAAATGCCTCCCTCTGCTGTCTATGCCACTGCCCTATCACATTTCTGTCACACAACACAAAGACCCTGTGCTACAGGAGGATGAATTATGACAGTGAGAGAACTTATAACACTGCATAAACATGAAGATTTAATTGTGCCTCTCCCAGCAGAGACCACTGGTAGAGTCCTAAGGCCCTGTCTGTACACTCTGTTCTGTTGTCTTCCTGATGGATTTAATTGCTATCCATGCCATGATCTCTCTGACCTGCTGTCATATGCTGCCATCCACCACCTCCCTTCTCAGCACCCAAAAGCACCCTGCACTTTGTCTCCCTAACTGTTCCCAAAAGATGGATGCTTCACAGAGACCTTCATACGGCTGCTGAGATCAGTGAATTCTTCTTGTTGTACATTAGAAGGCAAAGGTCAATGAAGAAAGAGGCTCTGCAAAGACATCCACCTCTGCTCTGCCCTAAAACTAACGTTTCTCTGATATTCAGGTGGAAATGTACATGGAAGAGAAAGTGACAGGGATGGGGAGGAGTTCAAGGAACTAAAGCTGTCTTCTTCAAGAGCCTGGTAAACAATAGCATCAGGAGCCCCTTTACCTTTGTCATTCTTTGTAGGAAATGATTACAGAAGTCCTTTACATGCTCAATGGAGATGTCATCCACAGCCACCACTTCGTGCTGATCATCTGGCGTGTGGAAGATAGCCAGAGCTGGCAGCTGGGACTTCTTCAGCTGGAAGTACGACAGTACTCGTTCATTGCTCTTCAAATTGCTGTCTAACAGGATAAAGAGAATCTGGGACGGAAATAGGAAAGAAAACGTGAGGAAAACAGAAGCTGAGAGGGAGAACAGATCCCCAGACAGTGATCATATGAAGATTAACAGCGATATTCTTATGAAGAGTTTGAGAAAACCATCCATACTCTGTTAGGACAATGCTTTCCTTGGCCTCTATCTAGCAGCTCCATGCAGTATATTTGTCTGTATTTTATCAAGTCCAGACTTACACTACCAAAGAAAATGTCTCCTTTCACCTTCTTTAAAAATATATCTACAGAACGACAAGAAGGCAGTCTCCAGTTCTATTCTCCTAATAGACAAGGAAACAAGATGTCTTTTATCTTAACAGCAAATGTCAAAGAAGCTGAATCCTTTATTTGCATGTTATTTGGATAAGATGCTCACATCCTTGCAAGACCCAGTGTAAAAAGGGGGTTTGGTGTGGGAAGAATCAAATTCAGTTTCAAGAAAGTGAGAATGAAGTACAGGGCATCAGGAACCTGCAAGGATAAGAACATGAGAGTACCAAAACCAAAGGATATATTGAAGTGAGCAGAAATGAGGATGCAAGGATTTGAGAAACAGAAGTTTTTGTCAAGACACCAATGTCTGTACAGCCCAGCTCAGTGGAGCATTCAGACCTGAGGAGAGAAGCTCAACATGAATAAGCCAGGATAAGAATGACTTTCAGCCATTATCATAAAATTTATAAAAGAAAGTAAATATAGCAGTTAAACAATTTAATCAGTGACCTGATTAAATAGAATCCCTCAGCAGATGAGATCCAAGTCAATGAAAAAAACACCCAGCTAGCATGTGTAATTTGATCTTCTTTTTACCCTGTTCAATCTACTGGGCCTAGCATATTCAGTGTACCTATGGACAAGGCTATGGCTCCACTTACACAAGAAAAGAAGAGTTTAAAAAAACTCTTGTAATGTGAAGATTACGTGCCCAGTTCCCAGGCTGTGACTCATGTTTTTCTTTCTTTTCAATGAAGAACACTCAAGTTAGTTCCAAACTTGTTTTCTTCTCTAAAAATAAACTTCATAAATACTAAATTCTTTACTTATTAAATTTATGTTCTATAAAAACCAAATATATCTGAAAACTTTCCTTGGCAACAGCCTATTGGGAAGGAGGGATATTTAGGCTGCTGTAAGGTTTGACTTCAGTTTTTTAGTGAAATACAGAAACAGGAACAGCACTTTCACTGGATATGTGATATTCACCATTTGTAATTTTTTTTCCAAAAGTAAACTTTGCCCCAAGAGCAAAAAGCTAGTGAGCAGACAGGTGGTGGGGTACTTCTCCCAGAGCACTTAATTCATCTTTTTGCAGGATAAAACACCAAGCTAGAAAAGGGTCACATATTTAAAGTTCACAGGTCTAGGGACATGATCTAAGAGGCTTTCAGATGGAACAGCAGCATGCAATGTTTTAGGGCTCTCTTTTCAACTAGAAAGCTGGAAACAGAGGCCAGTGTTGGAGGAAAACACTTTCAGAGTGTCAATACAGTAAATGGTACTGGATTTTCATGGTGCATTCAACAGTTTTTGGGTTTCTCTATAAGAGATTGACTAGACAACAATATATTTTTTAATCAAATGTTAAAGAAGAAGCAATTAAAATAAAAAAAGTATTGTTGCATCACTTCCTATACAGAATCTCCACCACCTTTAAAACAGATGAATAGTATTTTAAAATAGTAGCATGAATAAATTTTAGTCAATATTCTTCACTTCATCAAGCTTCCAGACTTTGCTAGAACACCCAAAACTAAAAATATGTGCATACTTTATCCATGAATATCCAGAATAGAATAAGAATAAAAGGGCAAAAAGGTTGAGGTTTAGAACTCCGAATGCCTTCTTCCTCAAGGCAACAACCAGAAACACACAAAGCCTTTCTAGCCCCTCAGCTAGAAAGGCTGAGATACCATCAAGTCATTCAGATTGCTGACTTGGATCTCCCTAATAACTCCCATTTGGCTCACAGGGCTACAGTGTGCCAAAGCACAGCAAAGTTTCCTTCTCTGCCTACACTCAAAGAATACAGGAAAGAGAACAATTGCATTTGGCCACTGTAGCTCAGAAGAAGACACCTTAATGCCTGTGGGAAATGTGCATTCCTGGGAGGTATGTGACATGGGATGGGTCCTCCTTCAGGAGAAGGGCCAGCCTATGTTGGTTGTGCTCCAGGAGTCCTGCCAGGACCTGTGTGGTCTCAGGGTCACACCCGTGGGGCAGAAGGTAGGATGTGCCGGCCCAGAGGCCACAAGCACTGGAAGCCTGATCTCCACAGCTGCTGAAAACCAAGAAAATTTCTCAGTTGTCACATTTCCATGACAAGATGCCATCTCATGGAACTGGTGTTTTCTCATGAGGAATTTCGTGCTGAGATTCCCAGTCAGCTGCAATCATAAAGAATGAACACAGTAACCATGGAAAATTACATTGACCGTGAGGCAGGATTCACATTGCCTGACCTCTGCCATCCAGATCCTGCTCTTGTCTCAGGTAATCTATGTTACCTCTACAATAAACAGTGACAGGCACTTTATTCCACCTATTTTAGAAGGGAAGGAAGCATATGCCTGTCCTTCTCTCTCCGTGCTGAAAAGAGCCTAAAACCTTTACTCAGATGACCTACCAAAGCTAGAATTCACCAAAACCAAATCCAACTTGTAATGGCAAGTCTAATGTCACTGCTAGAGATTAGTTAGTTCCATCCCAAACAGAAAGTTCACTTTCCATTTCATACCATCCTGTACAACAGCTGGTTGTACAGGATTAATTTCTGAGATTATTTCCATGAATTTTTTCACTTCGTAGCAATCTTCCTGCCTGTGTTCAGAGATCTGCTTCTTCAGGCAGTAAAGGATACCTTGCATTAATGAGAAACTCCTTCATACAAAATGTCCCCTTCACACATGATATTTTCTGTGCACTGTCACTTGCAATAAAACACCTTTCATAAATTTTGTACACTGGTGCTGTCTTGCTGTCTTGACAACTTGATTCCTAGCCCAGTGATTTTAGAACATCAAGTTGGTGGTAGATACTAAGATATGGAATGATGTTATTTCCCAAGGAATTAAAGATAATTGAAAATAGCACTGCAATGATAGAAACCAATTTGCCATTGCTTAGTTTTTCCTCCAACAAAGACAAACAGAAATGATGGTCAAGCCTCATACCCAGTGTTTGACTTTGAACTTCAGGGAGCTGAAGTTCACTGTTTTGTATAAGCAAAAAGATCAAATTCTGACGTCTGAGTAATTTCTTACATCACACTGCATCAAAGCAAAACAAAAACATCAGTCATGAATTTTAAAAAAAAGCTATAAAAACAACTTTATTGCAGATATCTATTAACTCCATAAGCTTCTGTGTTTATGGCTAAAAGAGGCATCTCTAAATATTATCTCTCTCAGCTCTGGGGCCATCAGTGTCTGACAAGAAGAATAAAAATCGTACAAACTACTGTCTGCAAGAGAAAGGGCATCATCTTTTCATTTCCATGGAAGAACTCCTGAAGGAAAGCAGGAGTTTCTCAGAATTCATTTGTGAATGGTCCTACATCTAAATTAAAAGGGACTTTACAAACATCTCTACCCAAATCATTTTGACATTGGAAACCAATTATGTCAGCTGCAACAAAAGCTGCTTTTGTTATTCCCAACACCACCTTATTGAGGCTTCTGCAAACACCCATGAGTTACACCAGCTGTAATTATCATGTTTTACTCTGATACTGTGGAAAGAAAACTGAATATAAGTATTCTAGTTTGGCTCAGCCATGCAAACCCTGACATCTCCTTTCAAGTGCATTTCCTTTCCTTGCCTGGACTCTTGGCAGTACTTTCTCAAATAAGCACATATTTGATTGAAGATCCAAGAAGGCTGGTGGATTTATTCCCACAGCTGCAGTGCTCTGAACTCTGTTTGCTGTTATCCACCCACAACTGTTCCTCAAAAAGTGCTAGAAAAGTACCATATTTCATCTTACTGTGGTCAGCTTCTGCTGGTTTAACATCATCTATCACTTGCATTTTTGTCTGCAACATTTTACGGGGCTCAGGTTCCACAATAAAATCTAGAAAATTTAGACTGCCTCCACTGTTGCTCCAGGTGCAGTTCAGACTGTTTTCAAATAAAAGTCCTCACCATCCTGCCTCATGGATCTTCCAGCTGAAAATGTCAGCTGTCCCTCAGGCAGAAGTGAAAATATCATAAACCAGAAGTGAAATAGCCATAATCCACAAACAGGCAGGTGAATCACTTCCTCGTGATCCATTAACGGTTGGATTCCATCCTCTTAGAGATGTTTTCCAACCTCAGTTATTTCACCATTCTATGTTTTTTCTTCACTCTTTGGGGTCAGTCACTCAGCAGCAGCAGCTCCTTTTCACCTCTCTGTCCAAGCAACAAGTTTCTCTTTTCCCTCCCACTGGTGATGGCAATGACAAGGACTGCTCTTCCATCAGCAGAGATGTGTGGCAGGATCAGCACCCCTTCTCCTGCTTAGGGTCCTTTTTGAGGCCCTGTTTGTGTTCTGCACTGGCTTGTAGAAATGCTGCAACGCTCACCAAGTGCCCCCAGTCTGTTCTGGCACTCTGCAGTCACTGTGGAGCAGTGCTGGATGCAGCGGAACGTGCTCACAGGGAGCCTGGACATCTCTCCACTGCCCTGCAATGATTCCTTGCTCAAACCACTGGTAGCACCGACCCCTCAGCACAAACAAACCTTTCACCACTATCCCACAGGACAGGAATTATTCACTGGTAATCCTGAACAAAATTCAAGTCAAGAATATTGCATTTATTCTCAGACAACCTGCAAGCCGCTGAAAGGCGAAATCTGATCAATACTTACTTTGAAGCCAACCTCAATTAACCTGGTAGTTCCAACAACACATAACTTCACAAAGGAAAATTGCCAGCAGGGATCTTCATGGTATTGTGCAGTGGCTGCCACTGACACCCAAATTAGTTCAGGTCTTTCTATGGGACAGAGCAATGGGACAAACCTAAGTGGGCATATCACTCTGCTTACTCCTTACTGTCCAGACCTAAAACCCAAGCAGAGGGATCTTAGCTCTCTCTCACTGCTTTCTAGGAGGGCAGTCCAAAACACAATTTACTCCTCAGAGTGCCTCTCCTTCAGGGAAAAATAACTTATTAGACTCTAGGTCACTTCATCTCTGTGTCCTCAAGTACCACAGCAATAAAGTGGAAATAATTAGTCAAATCCCCACATCTTTAATGTTTGTACTTTACTCTGGCAAACTTGTTGACTGATTTGGTTGGAAATGTGCCTGAACAAATGAAAAAAGCCTAGATTTGGCTTGCTGAGGATTCATAAATTGTCTGAACTTCAGTACAACATTTTATCCAATGTTTTGTGAAGTGTTTCTAGGAAAATTCTAGCTATTTACTCAGATCTAGGCAAGTCACATGAAAACTAGATGCAGCTGCATCAGCAAAAGACAGTGATGCTAAACAGCATTGTGTTGGAAGAAATAGCTGCTAGGTGGAGACCTGTGTCAGACTCTGCTTCTCATGGAGAACAGTGTTAACTGTGTCACTTTAACACACATCTCACAATAGATAAATGGAATTTTACAGATAAATGAGTTTTCTTTTATAACTACATATTCATCAAAGCAAAACATTTTTGAAGAGACCTTTTGATTTTGATGTATGGTTTCTGCCTAGTCTCTTGCAAATGGTTAGGAAAGATGTAAAGGTGACAACGTAGTCCTGCCATTAGCAAGTCTCAAGACTCCTGAGGTTGCATGGTTCTGAGCTGGTCCCTGAATTTGAAGGTGAGGGTATACTTGATGTATAATCTGTTCCTTCAATACCAAAACCAGATGCATACAGATATTCTAGTGATCAGATCCTAAATCTTTCTGGCTCCACACTTCTCAGAGGAAGACTTCTTGGTGCCTCTCAGCTCATCCTTCCCCACTCCTGTGATATTCTGTCCCCTCCCATCTGCTGTTCTCCCTTGCCACAAAAGCCTTCCTGTTGCTCCCAATCCTCATCTGCTTGCAAGTTCATTCCTCTGTTCCTTGGACACAAATTCCACTGTAATCCAGCTGCTGGCAAAGATGCAGACATCAGATGATTTACTATTTGGGGAGCTCTGTTCCCAGAGGGATGAGATTCAGGCAAAATTTCTCTGAAACACCTCATCTATCTCATCACCTTGGTGTGGGTGAATCTAAGCAATCAATTTGCAGCTCCTTTAAAACAGCCATTTCCAGAAGATAAAGGGTTAAGAAGCACTGACATTATTTGCTATCTGGTCACTTATATAAGCTGCCTTGGCGTCCTGCAGGCTGTAGATAAAAATTCACCTCTCACATCAGTAGAGCACAACTGTTGCCAGACCGAAGAGCAGCAGCTGTGTGTCCTCTCCCGGTACAGGGGAACAGAACTGGACTAAAAGCAACAAAGTCCAGGATGTTTCACCAGGAGAGCAGAGAGCAGGAGACAGAGGGTACTTTCCCCGTGAGGTGGCAAACCGGGAAAAGGTGAACAGAACCAACCTGTCCATTTAATTATCCAAATAATCCTCTTTTCCTGCTCCTTGACCTTTGCTCTCATAACTCACAGAGGAGATTACACCCTCCCCATTCATGGCAGAAATCACAGGGTTTTTTCCTCCCCAGCAGCCCCTCTTTCTCTCTCTTTGGACTCACCTTGCCCTTGTAGAGCTCCGCCGCCGCCCGGAACTTGCGCATTCGCTCAGGGTGCTTTGGAGACATCTTGTCTGTGATCAGGAGGAGGTTAAACTGCAGGGAGCTCTGCATCACACCTACTGCTGTCTGCCCAGCACAGAGAGAGAAACACGGGCAAGCAGATTGAGAACACTCAGCTGGCATTGCCAGTGGGATGCAGTGTCAGTGGGACGTGGCTCAGCTGTGGCTTCTTTGCAAATCAGCATCAAAAGCAGGACAGATTTCTGTAAAGCAGGGGGCATCCAGTCTGTGTTCTTTGCAGAACCTCCTGGCTTTGCTTATTCTCCAGACAAGAGTCTGAAGACCCCAAAGATCTGTCACTGACCTTAAGATAGTTAGTGACTAGGCAGGAGGAGTAGGAGTAGCGCAGAGTAGAGGAAGCTGAAGACTAAAGACGTGAGGAGCAAGGCCAGCAAACACTGAATATAAGGGTGTCCTAAATCACTGAGGTCCAGCACCTGTCTGAAATATGAGCAAGAAAGTGGGAAGGATTTGTGGTGTCAGGGTTGGTGTTTTTCCTTATTTTCTTTCTTTAGCGTTACACTGTATGCAGGATGGGGATGAGTTCACAGTTTCAGCAGCCCCATGGCCTGGACACTCCTGAGTGCTGAGGGTTAAAATTGTCTCTGCAGTCCCACGGTGAGAGAAGACCCTGGGCAAGGGCTGAGTGGGCACTCCACACTGGCCCTCTGTGAGGAACCAGGGTTGGCACTGCCCAATAAGCCACGGCACCATCTCCACGCACTCTCTCACTCCTCATCTCACCTCTTCTGTCTGCTTCCTGCAGGCCTGCAGCCTCTCCCTCAAATTAAACAGGAGTGGGGCCAGACCTGCTGCCTCCCTAGTGCCACCGAAACCACAGAGGCACAGCCTGTGCAGCTCCCCGCCAGCGGGAGCAGAAAGTTTCCACATGCTGCAGGAGTAACAGGGAAGGGGTCAGGGAGTGCATGCTGGCAAGGGCCGTGAATAACAGAGCATCTAGACTCTGCCAGATGGGACTCTGCTGTCAGCTCAATGTTTATCAGGTATTTTGTACCCCTTCACTCTGCTCAATGTTTATCAGGTATTTTGTACCCCTTCACTTCTCTGATGGCGTGCAGCTGAGGCGGGGAACAGTAGAGGGGTTGCAAGCTAAACTGGGAAAGGTTAGAGGACCTCATGGGAGAGGATGAGGCTGAAGTGAGGGTGAAGCCAGCCAGGAGCAAGCCCCTGGGCAGGGCTGGGGTGAGAGCGGACGAGGCGGGAGCAGCAGCTCCTGCAGCAGCTCCGCACAAAGGTGTGCTTGTCCACACAGCCTTGAGTGAGAGCAATCAGCAGAGCTCATCGGCAGGGCTGGATCACATCTGCCTCTCCTGAAAAGCCCACAGGGTAAACATTGCCTAAAAATTCCTAAAGTATGTGGGAGAAACAGTAAGGGCCCCAGGATGGGGAGAGAAACTCTTGGCAGCACTCGGTGAGAGCCATGTGACCCCATTATCTGCTGTCCTGCAGCATTTTTGGATGCAAACAGCACATGCACTGGGAATAAATATTTATGAAAAACCAAGCTACCTTAGGGAAGCTTAAGGAGGGCTTTGGGCCAGGGAGGCACTGTTAATTGCAGCACCTTGATAGAGCTCCAGAGCGTCTGGGAAAAAGCCTGTAACATCTGTACTGACAATCAGGGTGGAGGGGACCAGCTGAACAGCTGAGGAATTCTCAGTCAGGGAGACAGCCTGGGTGCCAAACAGGACACCATGCAGCGAGAAAGAGAGATTGTCCCATGAATTGCAAAAGGATCTAATAGGGCCTCCAAAATTTCAGAAGGTCTGGGAAATTACAAAGATGAGAACATCATCACTGCTGATGTGACTTGGGTATTCTTAAAGGGCTGTGAGGCCAGTGGAGCAGGATATAGCAGTCCCCAGATGTATTTTGTGATTTCAAAATTTTCCCTTTTGAAGACGAAAAAACAATTTTTTTCTTTTTTTTTTTTTTTTTTTTTTTTTTTGTTATAGAAAAAAACCCCAAATTTCACAGTGGAGAAAAAATATTACTTTTCAAAACAAAATACTCTCTTATTGGTAGGTTGCAACTGAACTGACTGAATGCATCAGGTTCTCTTGGATGATCCTTGAGTTTATCTTGGAAAGGTTTAGCTCTGCAACAGGTTGGGCCATTCTTCTCTGATATAAGCCTGGTCAGCATTGTTATAGCTATCCAGAAGGCCACACAACACCCCATCAGCAATGATAAAGTCTCAGCCTTGCAGCAGCTGGGGCTTCCACAGCAATGAGACAAGGAACCGCTAAGATTTCAGAAGGACCTCAATCCTTGGTCAGCCTCTACAGCAGGGAGGGGTGCTGGGACCCTGCCACTGCCATCAGATGGGTGAGCCAGTGAAGGTGGCCAACATGGAAGCATTCTAAGCCTGATTTTGTGTGTGGTTTGTTTGCTTGTTTGTTAGTTTTGGTGGTGGTAGTTGTTGTTGAAGTGATGAATTCTGGAGGAACAATGGAAGGGATGGGAAAGATTTTGCTTGGCAAGTTCCCAAACTGCTCTTGAATATGCATTCAAATATCTGGGCTTACATCAGGCCCTATGTGCTGAGTGATGCAGAAATCCTGCTTCTGAGGGCAGGTCATTTGAGCTTCCATGTTTCCCAAGGCTTGTCAAAGAGAGGGCATTCTGGCTGAGCTGGCTCTGCAGGCAGGGCACAACACTGCAGATGTCCATGGGAGGAAGCAGCACTGTCTGCAGAGTAGTAAGAAATGGAGTTCTCTGCCCCTCAACATCCCAACTTTACTGGAAAGCCAAAGGAACTGCGATGAGCCCCTTCCTCTCCCACCACACTCATGCCCCAGCAAATCTGCTTCCAGTCCCCATGTGGAGCAGCAGTGAAGAGCTGGGTGGCCTCCCCAGTCCCACCTACACTGCTGCTCTGACCCTCAGATCCATCTGGATATGCAAACTGGGGCCAGAGGACGCCGTGAGGAGAAGGCCAAGCGCGAGGGTGAGGGTGCAGGGAGCTGGTGTTTACCACAGGGTTGTACTCTGTCACCAGGCGGAGCTCGTTGGTCCGAACGAAGCGCGTCAGCTTCTCGGCATCAACCTCTCTGCCGCTCATGGCCAGGTCCCGCCGGTCATTGTCTACCTGCAGACAGGCACAGACACCCACAGTCACAGCTGTCCTCTCCTCCCAGGACCTCCTCCAGAGGCAGGGATTGCACTCGCTCACTCACAGAGACACCCACCCCTGGGGGACACCACCATCCTCTCTTCCCCACTGCACAATCCCCACCTCTTCCCATCTCCGCCTCTGGAGGTCTAGAACCTACAGGTATGAACCTGCACTTGGAGATAAGGATCTCCCAGCCTTCTCCAGCCTCCCAAAGACAAGGCAAACTCATGGTAGAGCAGAAAACTCAGGACTCCAGACATCCCTACACTAGCAGCTCTCGCACTGGAGACAGGGAGAATTAGCTGACAAACTATTCTAGGCATTGTGGAGAGAGGTCATTAAATAGTCTAACTCCTCACATCAACACTGGCTTTACATCCCTTTTAAACATCTTCATCTGCTCGTTCTGTTTCTTCTACAAGTAATAAACATTGGCATCACCCGGTATGGAATTCTTGGAAACATTGTGCAAGCAGGAAATCGCTCCAATAAAAAGAGGATTTTTCTTCCAGTACAGCAGGAAAGAAAAAAAAAAAATTAAGCCCAGCATATTTCAGCTTTAGAGGAAAATTCATCCTGCCACACATCTCCCCACACTTCATCCCCTCAAAATGATGTGATTTTATTGAGATTTTCATGACCTGATAAACAGGAAAAAAGCAGGCAACCACTGAATGATAGCAATACACTGGAGTTTAAGGGCAGAGATCCTGTGTAGTACCACCAGAGGATGTGATGGTACTAAGCCATGGGGGCAGTGGTCTCTGCCATGAAGTAGGATCAAAGTTTGGGATTTGAAAGCCATTGACACACATGTTGAATGAGGTTCTTGGGGCTGAGGAGCAGTCCACATGCACACCCAAGGTTTTATTCTCTGCATGTGGACAACCTCTGAAAGTTCTTGTGTTAGTTTTTCCAGCGGTGTGCAGACATCTAAAGTAATTTTTGCTGTTCTGTGGTCATTGGCAAGGTCTTTGATACCAGTCACCCGCCCTGTCTGACAACACAAGCTGGTGATTTTCAGACTGTGTGGCCTGATTCCTCTCACAGATTTTCCTTCTGCATAACATGAAAGGGCAGCTCTGCTCAAGTAAATAAGACCAGGACAGTGCAACACCTGGGCTGGTGAGATCAGACAGGCCTTGAGAACCAATCTAAAGCAGCCTGGACTCTACAGAAAGTCTTCTCTTGGCTTTCATGGGCTTCTGGAAACTTCTGACTTCCATTTGGGGATAACAACATCTTGAATCAGCACTCAACATTTATGTTTTTAAGAAAATAAGGCTGGAAAATAGCCTGCATTTAATAGTTGAAGCTCTAGTCAAAATGTCTTTATCACTCCACATAATTAGGTTGTTAGCATCTGTTAACTATGTTCTTTTTAGGTCTATCAGGATTTCTTACTAGAATAAATCTGTTTCTTTCCCCTATATACAAAGAACTCTCACCAGTTGACACAGTCCCTCCTACTACTGTAATTATGGTTTAAACTTCTAAGCATTGTAAGTGTTTCATACACTGCAAAGGCAAAGAAAAAAATAATTTATGCTTCTGATTCACTTCTATCCTGGTGACGCATCTTTGTATCCTTCAAATGAGTATTTGATTCCAAGTTCCTGTATCCGTTCTTTTAAAATTCCTTTTTATCTCTGACCTCTTACTCCTACACATTATTCATCACAGGATAAAAGCAAAAATAACGCGTCTGATAATTTAAGAAAAGCTGCCAATCAGACAAGTGAATTGTCAACCATATTTGAACCTGACTAGTGTATTATTTTCTTGGCTGTTTTTTTTTTCCATAGTAAAGAAGAGTTCAGTTGCAAAAACTTGACTCCGAACAAAGAATATTCATTATAATACAAATTCCAAAAATCCAAACAATTTATGTTATCAAACTCTCTCCCAGTGCAGCCATCCTCACTATCTGCACAGTGTGAAAACAAAGGATCTTTTCAATATTTTTGGAAGAAAACCACAATGACTAAGAACCAAAATTGAAATGGGTGTTGCTGAAAATTGCAACATCTAGCAAGTAAAAGGTTAAATAAAAGGGCCTGCCTAACTATTGCTCACTCTTAGATCATTCTTCTTTAATTATTTGGATAATATCAGTGGTAAACATGGTGCAGGAAATGATGAGGGGAAAAAAGGGAACAAACTGTTTTTGTCCAGTCTTTGTACAGACTGGATCTAGAACTTGGCCAAGCTGCCATATTTAGTTTCCCTAGAACATGTGGTGTGTACCCATTTCTCCCCACCTCAAGCACTTAGAGGTCTGTTGTCACAACACTTCACTGGCTTTTAGGACATCTTGTGCTGCCTGGGGCCCCCTTCCTCCTCAGACACATCTACCTCTGCACTTTTCAATTGCCATGCTTGTGCAAGAAGGAGCAACGTGGGGAAATTGATGTAACTAGCAGAATACTTGCTCTTAGCTTTTCTTGGTGCTTTTGCAGCAAGCACGTGGCTCTTCCCAGTATCATCTCCTTAAATTTCAGCAAATACAGCTACATTGAGGCTACACTGAGCTATCTGCATTTAGAGCTGGAGTCAACAGAGATATGATCTAGGACAGCATCCATCCCTAAGAAACTCCAAAGCAAGATTTCTAATGCCTAAAGTGTATTTAGGACAAGAGTCTGCAAACCACAGTGTAGGGTGGCACAGCATCTCTTAACTGCAGACACCTAGTCTGGATGTGTTTTCTGTCTTATTGGAAAAGTTTTGTACCCTAGGAGACAGCTTTGCCTGCCTGAAGTGACACTTGCCAAGCTTTGGTATCGAGCCTGCTGTGCTGATCCATTGTGACACGGACTCTAGACGCTTTTCATGTGCCTCAGGACCCTTTCCAAAACCACAGAAACCCCATCCAAGTTAATGCCAAGCTCCAGGCAGGTCAGGTAGAAACACAGGCACTGCTCTTTGCAGAGCTCTGGGTGCTGAACCAGATCCGTAGGGCAAACACCTAAATAGGAGAATCTTACCAGGTGTAATTAATGTTCCATGTCTCAGTGACAGGCTCTCTGCAACTGAAAAGCAAAAGCCCTCTTTGGGGTAAGAAGAGGGATGTACTTTGAGGTGGGCAGGCAGCATGACTGCCAATGACAACCCTGGTTTTGGCTTGCCCTAAGGAGAGATGACTTTTATGCTTTTTCTGTATGCACTCATCCAAGACCCTCTCCCACCCACACCAGCGCGCTGGGAGACCCGGAACCAGACCCTTATGCTGGAGATGCAGGTTTTTGCGGGGCAGAAGCGTGTTCCCGGGAGGGGGCGGCTCACGATGCCCCCGGGCCCGGCCGGGGGCCCACGCACCGTGCGGAACAGCACCACAGTGTTCTCCGAGGCGCCGTAGTGCGACAGGACGGCGGCGCTGCTGCTGAGGCCGAAGGGCACCTCCGCGATCTGTCCGGCCGCCCGGCGAAACTGCTCCGCGTCGGGGCTCTGCGGGTCCTGCGGGGCACAGCAGGGACGGTGAGGGGCCGAGCACCAGCGGGCACCGGCACCGACACCGGCACCGACACCGGCACCGACACCGGGCACCGGCACCGGCACCGGCACCGGCACCGGCACCGGCACCGGCACCGGCCGCGGGCGGACCGAGCGCGACACCTGCCGGCCGCTCGGTCCCCGCGGGAGCGGCCACTGCCGCCGCCTCCTGCGCGGGCGGGATGCTCCGCGACCTAGGAGCCCGCCAGCATGGTGCTGAGCCCTTGGGGACTCACCAGAACATAGGTATAGCTCGTTAAAAAAAAAAAAAATCCAAATATATGCATGTATATATGTGTGTGTTTCTAAAATATATACATATCTATAAACGTCGCCATTTTTATGCTGACCTTGAGTCTAGAGTCAGGCCGTTACAGTTTTGAACACCTTGAGTTATCAGTACCATGGCTCCTTTTAAAAGGGTGTCTTAGGTACATCCTGTAAAAAGTATCTAATTCAGGTACATCAAAGGATAGAAATGTGCAATTTCTCAGTATTTTGAGGTCCATTCTCTTTCTTGCGGAGAGCATTAACTACTGCAATCCTTTGCCTGTGTTAAAGCCTTCCTTGCTGCTCCCATTCCCAACTTTTTAGTCATGTATTTTTGATACTTCTATTTATTGGATATAAATTCTCAAGACATGGTCTCTGCTCGGAAATTGGTTTGTTTTTCTTTTTAGTTTGAACTGTCAGCTCAGCTGTTTGTGAGCCCAGAGAGAATGGAAAACAAAATTCTTTGTTCGTTCCAAAGAAAAACATCTCTCATGACCTGTTTTGGAAATGCCAATGCATCAACACTGCTCTGGTGAGAGCGCTAAAGCCGAGGGTGGGAATAATCTCGCTGAGTTTTGGCGCATTCCTGGGAAACCTGGGGTTTAATCAGGCCGAGCCCGGCCCTTTCTCAGAGACACGCGGCGTTTCTGGAGCAGCGCGCTGTGTTTCCATCGCGGCATGCTGCTCCCAGTCAGGGAGGCCGCGCTCGATACACGGGAAGCTTGCCGAGCCACATACTGCAGTGAGCTGAAAGGCTGCAGCAGAGAAGTAATTTATGGTGAAGCAGAGAACATGGGCTTTATTTGGATGAAGATGCTTTCAGGCCCAGATCCAAGCCTTCACGGCACACAGACGTCTTTATCTCCTGTTCAAACGCAGCCCGGCCGCGCTTCAGGCGCTGAATGCCCGAGATGCGGCTGGCTGCTGCCTCCTGCTCCTGGCACCGGGGCTGCACGGCAGCAGCCTCCTGTCTGCCTCGGAAGAATGCAGCCCTGCAGGGGGAGGTCACTGTGGCACAGGACAGAAGGAGCCGTGTCCCTGCTCAGCTCAGGAGGAGGCTCTGGGTACAGCTCTGCCGCAAGCCCAGCCAGCCCCGGGGAAGGAGGCGGCTCGGCACTTTCGCTCTGCGTGTGCAGATTGCCCGGCTGCTCTGCGCCGCAGCTTCAGCGCTGCAAGAGCAACCCCCAAGGAGCTCCAATTGCCTGCAGGCACCGAAGTGGAGGCGGCTGGTGCTCTGTGATCAGTGCTTACAAGGCCCCCGGGGCATAAGGCTCCTGCGCTCACAGACTTGTTGCTGCCGCACTGCACAGGCAGCACGTCGGTCCTCACTCTGGGCTGGGCTGGGAGATGCCACTGGCCCGGACCGAGAGCACGATGCCCTCCCTAGATTGCCCTCCAGCCCCAGGCACAGGGCAGAAGGAGGAAGGTGCTTGCAGCAGGACCTGGTTTTGAAAGGCTGAAGCCTTCTCTGGCATGAGGCAGTGTGTGGACAGCAGAAGAGCAGAACAGAGCTCAAAGAAAACACGGAAGAAGGTGCAACTCAGGGACTTAAAAGTAATAAGGATCCTGTTAAAGAGGCCTCTGTTTTACAGTGCTGTAGCTCAATAAATGCTTTCCTTTTATTTTCTGAGGAAAAATTCTCATGCCATTTGGGGGGGCAAGGGACTCATAGCTGTCAATCACCTTTGAATTGAGTGGAATTTAGATAAAAAGAGACAGATCTCAAGGGTATCTGCTCTGAGGAACAAAGAAGTGAAACAGAGACCATGCCTACATCCTCCCTACAAAGAGGCTGCAGCCTGAGCCCAAAGCCTCTCAGACTTCAGTGGCCCTGCACTATCACTTCTCCCTGAGACTTGGCTTCCTCATCCCGATCACACAGGCAGTGCTTCACTCCGTCTTTGCTGACAACAGCAAATAACTGACGTTCCCATTCACCCCTCACCAACAGTTTCCCTACCATGTACATTTCTTTGTTCCTTCCCCTGCAGCATTTCCCTCTCTCCTGCTCCAGGGCTCCTACAACCTCCTTCATCTTCTTCCCTTGCTCCATCTCCTTTTCCATGCACAGACCAAATTCCCTGTGCTCTCTCTGTGACCCATCACCGAATCCCTCCCCATGCCTGTCACAGCCCCAGCACCTTTTGGGACAACAGCTGCTTTGGCAGGTGTTTACACCACATCCACCCTCGTGCTCTAATCAGGGTGGGACAGAGCTCACAACTGGCAGAGGGGACGTGCTGTGAACACACCTGGAAGAATCCAATGACTGCCACCTCTGCACCACTGATGAAGGCTTCGGCATCTGGGACATTGTTTAACAGGACAGGTTTGTCTGTGGTGCTGGCTGTGCCTGCAGAGCAAAGGCCAGGGTTGGGCAGAGTGTACACAAGGAGTACCTCAAAGAGGATCCCCCCAACACACACACAGGCATCCCAACTTTATAAGCTCACCCACACACCTCTCTTGCAAGCTCAACATGTTTGTGCAGCATACCTTGGACAAGGAGGACTCCCTGAAGCAGACCCAGACTTTCCCCAAGGCCGGAAGAAAGCTCACTTACTGTGGGATGCAGAGTCTCTCCCTCCAGCACACCCTGCTGGGGAGCACCTGGTAAGCAGGATGACAAAGAGGCTCGGGAAGATGGATGTGCCCATGGTACCAGCTCGCCTTCTCCTCGCCATGCACCCTGCTCCGGTCCTCTCCTCGGTGAGAGACACGTCAGCTGCCGTGGGGACCCACAGCCTTCCTGGGCCGCTGGGAAGGGAGCAGCTGGCCCCGGGCAAAGCCTCCAGCTCCAGAGATAACTGCCTGGCTGGAGAAAGCCCCTCCCTGCAGGGCAGGAATCGGCCTTGGAGAGCTGCACCAACACCGCCGTGGTGTGCCCTCACCCACAGCACTGGACTTGGCAGCTGCCCTGCACCTTTGTGAGCAGACAGCCCAGCTGGGTTAAGAACAGCCCTCTCCAGGTGCTGGATCCCAGAGGCTGATGTTCCCTTGTGCTTGGCCAGCAGGCTAGCCACGAGGACACGCAACTCTTGCATTAGCTCTGGGGAACAGCTGCTAGGGTAAGTGCTAAACATGAGAAGGGTATGTTATAGCTCCCTGGCTCATTCAGCAGCCATCTGGGATGAGAGGTGGGGGCTGTCCACCCCTGGAGTCTACCCCCATCACAGCCCAGACTTTGGGCTTCAAAGAATTAATGAAATCCCTGAAGGAAACTGTTCTGAAATAATTTGCTTATGGAGTAAGGTTGCTGCTTTGAAGGAGGAGGGCTATTTCCCTGCTGAAATATGCTCTGAAGTCTTCCTCTACTGCATTCTTCACACACACATCACTGAGAAACATGCTCTAGAAAAGAATGTGACGCTCATGCAGAAAAGAAGAAAGAAACTGGTTTTATTCTCAGACACTGAAGTCTTGTTACGGCATCTAGCTGCATTCCCCCTGACTGGCTTTGCCTGCACAAGGATGGATTTTAACAGGGTAGGGCACCAGACACAGACCAGGAGACCATCACGGGAGGTAAGTAACCCTTTACAATGAGTCAGAGCACATGGCAAGTGTAACTCAAGATAGGGATTTTCCAGGGACCAGTCCACCCCTGCCAGGTGATCTTGTTTCCTCGAAAAGGCACTTCCAGGACTGGAGTTGGTATGGGAGAGATGGGGACAACATGAGAATGTACTGGGGGAGAGGGAGGGAGATGCTTCCCAATTTAACCCATTATGGTCATGATGGGGGGGTGGTTGGGTTGTTTTCAGTGTATCAGAAGAAGCAGCAAAGGCCTGGAGACTGGTGCAGGAGGCAAGGGGATGGGAAGGGGGAAGGCAAACTGGGTGAACTCATTCTGTCCATTCCTTCTTGATGGACAGGTTCCACTCCCAGGTGAGATGGTCGTGCTTGTCATCATCCGTGAAGAAGGATTTGTTGTGGTAGGTGCCTCGAGCCAGCATACCCTTAGGAGCCTCTTCAATAGGTGTCAGGAACTCGTACTCCTCTGGCCGTGGCCCATAGCTGCCAACCATGAACGTGGCTTTGTCCACTAGGAGAAAACAATCCACAGGGAATAAGCCCCTCACATGGGGAATGATGAGGGAGAGAGGAAGCCATGAGCAAAAGAGCAGAAAGGAGATGGAGGGGAAAGGAACAGCCCATGTCATCAAAGGAGAGCAAAATCAGTGGGAAAAGTGGGTTAGTGAAGCATAAGGACAGCTGGAAGGATAACACGGATGGATGGGCAGGTGAACAGGCAACTCAGTTTGTGCACTCTCACATGTATGTACTTGTCCTGGTTTGAGACAAATTTGGGAGAAAACTGAACATTCTGGCTGCTAGAAGGGTGCGAGTACACCCAGCATAGGGCTCAAGATCCACCTTGATTTCCCACTACTTCTCTCTACCGGTGAGGAGACACCAGTCAGGTGTGCTGGACAGGATGCTGAAGCCTAAGAGGGGGTTGCACAAAAAGGCATGTGGGGGGTGTGTGTGTGCAAAATGGGGCTTTCCTCTGCCTTGTCCAAGCAGAGCAGCACTGAGCAGAACCCATGGCCAAATACAGGGCCCTGCACACAATGGGAAGTTTCACAGAGCAGGTCTGAATTTTACCAAGGGCTTCTGAAGAGCTTTCAGAGGGTGGGAAGCTCCACACAGGCTGAGCCACTGCACAAGGGGTGGAGGGGAGGAGAAGAGCTCTGTATGGAGAGGTAACCTCTGGCAAGCACTGTCCAAGCAGTCTCTGTGGGCTCTGCTGCTGCAGAGAGGGGTGTAGCACACAGATCCCAGAGCTGGCTCATACTGAGTGTGCACGAAACAAGGAACCGCTGTCCTGGGTGAAGCAGGCACTCTGCTAAGAAGTCACCTCCCGAGTGTCAGCAGAGGCTGGGACTTGGGACCAAGAGAGGCTCTGTCCCAGCCCAGAGCTGCAGGAACCCTTGTTCCAGAAGAGGGAACGCACAGGTAGCAGCAGTGCTGTGCAGGGCATGCAGGGCTCTTACTCACCCTTCACCCCTGTCCGGTAGGTGTGCTGCACATATTTCAGTCCCGACACAATGTCCCTGTTTACCTGCAGGAAGTAACCAGAAGTGTCAAGAGAAGAGTTTTGGTTCTGTACCTGATGATTTTCCCCCTCCTTAGGGACAGACCCATCTTGGCTCCCTACAGGAGGGAGGCTCAGCACAGGGCACACTGAACAGGTCCCTAAAACAACTTCTCCATAGGTACCTGGAGACCTTTAGCATCCTTTGTGCATCTCCTGTACTTCCCTATCCCTTGCCCAACTTTGAAGCTGACTGGAGCACATCAGTAAGGTTCTCAAGACATGCTGATGAGGACAAAGAAAAGCAAAGCAGGGAGTTCCCACTTAATAACTTCCATACTGGAAACCATCCATGGATAACTACAGTCATCCCTTCAGCCCCAATGGGTGGGCAGCTTCCAGGTGCCCTCTAAGCTCCATGGGGAGCTGGCAAGTTTCTTTTCAGAAGACAGAAGGACAGTTCTCATAATCTTTTCTCAAATCTCCCATGGATAGCTTGGATGTATCCACTGCTGTTCCCCTCCAGCATACACTGCCTTCCCACGGTGTACACTATTCAATCTGAAAACAAGATGGACAGATCCTTTTACATTCCAGGACAGAATTCACACAGTATGAGCCCTTACCAGCCATGGAACTGAGGGATTAGAATAACCTGTCTGGCTTCAGGTGTCTCCAGTCAACAAGGCACAGATACAGGTGGAAATATTTCACAGCACAAAAGAGAGCTGGAGGTGTCTCAGGGGAGCAATGAGGGACATTATTCTCAGAGACAGCAAGCCTCAGAGAAAAAGGGAAACCTGCCCTACAGAACCCACAATATTAACACCTTCCTTCATCTGTCTCAGGAGAATTATCTTTCTTCCCTTTTGCCTTCTCTTCCAAGCCCAGTTTTGAAGCAAGAACTTGCAGTGCTGGATGCCACACTGCAGCATGGCCAAGCTTCATTTTCAGCTGTAAGCAGAAGAAATGGCTGACACACTGATTATTGGGAGTGAGGGAGAAATTAGCCCCTTCGGTACATCACAGCCTAAAGAATTCAGGTATCTTCAGCCAAATACTACAATATTCCATCTTTTTAATGTGTACATGAAGCCGAGTAATACTGACTGAATTAGTACTTCATGAATAGCCATTCTCTCTTCTCTTCTCTTCTCTTCTCTTCTCTTCTCTTCTCTTCTCTTCTCTTCTCTTCTCTTCTCTTCTCTTCTCTTCTCTTCTCTTCTCTTCTCTTCTCTTCTCTTCTCTTCTCTTCTCTTCTCTTCTCTCTTCTCTCTTCTCTTCTCTTCTCTCTTCTCTTCTCTTCTCTTCTCTTCTCTTCTCTTCTCTTCTCTTCTCTTCTCTTCTCTTCTCTTCTCTTCTCTCTCTCTCTCTTCTCTTCTCTTCTCTTCTCTTCTCTTCTCTTCTCTTCTCTTCTCTTCTCTTCTCTTCTCTTCTCTTCTCTTCTCTTCTCTTCTCTTCTCTTCTCTTCTCTTCTCTTCTCTTCTCTTCTCTTCTCTTCTCTTCTCTTCTCTTCTCTTCTCTTCTCTCTCTCTTCTCTTCTCCTCCGTGTTCATTTCCACTTAGTGTGAAGTAAAGATTTTCCAGTGGCTAAAAAGCAAAACCAAACTCAGCCAAAACTACCCATCTGGCTTTTAAACCACTCATTTATCAGTGTGAGCAAACAGAAACCAACTTCCTCCAAGGGGTGAGCAAGCAGAAGTGATTTCCTGGAAATACCTCATCCCTTGTTGGGTAGAACAACACCTGAAGCTAGGGGAACTTTGCAAGTGTTCAGCTTTTGGGCAGGCATTCTGCCTGGCTCTGGTTATTTGACAGACTGCCACTGACCGGCCTTAGAAACTATGAGAAGCAACTGGAAGGAAAACAACTCACTCTGAAATGGATCTTAACTCTGTATTCCACCCCTTCCTTTAATACGAAGGTCTCTTTCTTGAGTGCTTCGAGGTCACCTGCAAGAAGAGAATCAAGCTGTCAGCCAGAGATGTCAGGGTGAGGAGAGACCAGGCACAGGGGGGGATGACTGGGGTGGGGCTGCTGTCAGAGGTGAGCATCCCTTCAAAGGATGACGCCTACAGAATGGTGCGCAGACGTCCGTGTGAGATTGTGCTGTGTGACCAAATACTCAGAAATTCATGTGCTCACAGAAGATAATGCCTAAACACACACAGGTCTGAGCACATGTACACAAAGATGTTTATGCACAGACTCTAGTTGCGGAGCAGATGCAGGAGTGTGTGTGTGCTCCATCCATGCCCAGGCCTGGCTGGGTGAGAGGAGCACGTTCCACAGCTCCTGCCCAGCTTGGAAGGCTGCCTGGGCCCCACAGGGCTCTGTGTGGCTTTGGGTGAACAGGAAGCCTCTGCCTCTCCGGGCCCAGCTTCCTCTCTCTGCAGAAAAGGCCATATAAGGCTCTCTCCCCATGCCCCCAGGAGCCGGAACTGCAGTATTGCTCGATTCTGAAGTTTCAATACAGCCTGCTACCCAAAAGCATGCACATCTCTTGTGCTCATGAAGTGCCATTGAAAGGCAGCAAGAAGAGATGGCAAGAGAAACCCAGAAGCTCCTAGAGCAGTCTAGATGAAGGAAAAGACCGTCAAGATTTTCCTCTGTTACATCTCCTTCTTTTTTATTCATATATGTATATCTCAAAATAAGAAACAAGGCTAAGATGACTTCAGAGCTCATCTAAAACCCACTGTAGCATCCCAAGGACAAACTCTCTTTTAACTTGGAGCATGCCAGGGCCTTTGCTTGTTCCCCTCTTTGCTTGTTCCCATAGGCAGAGCCAGTGCCTACCTGTAAGGTCCATGGTGATGGGTCCTGGAGCAGAGTCACATACCAGAGTGAGTCGGGTCACCACCACATTGGGAGCTGTTGGGTCTGCAGGTAGGAAAAGTCAGGGGGAAGCTGTCAGCTTGCAAGATTAAATGCAATCAGGGGGGGATGACACTGAAGAAACGGGGATGCCTTGCCACATAGAAATTGCATTTCATGAAACACCCAGTAATGCCAGGCTTCTTTAGCACAATAGGACCACATGTCTACATGTCTATCCAGTCCTTCCACATGGATCCCTCCGGCCTCCATCACAATACCTAGAGGTGGTCTTTCCACCACAGAAAAGTTCCTTCTTAGGACCATTCTGAGCCCCAATACCACCTTTCAGCACAGGCAGACCCCTCCAAAACCCCCAAAAGTCCTCTGAGACCCACACGTCTCCCACCACAAGTCCTTTTCCGATGCCAGCACTCCCCAGTAATCTTCCCCTAACTCCTAACACTCAGAGCATCTTCCGTGCTTCCTTTATGTGCAACTTTCCACCTGCCCATCCCCAGTCCTCCAGCACAAGCAGTGCATGTCCCTGGTCAAACAAGGTCTCTCTTCTTTGAAGCAACAGCACATTGCTGCAGTGCATCTCCCCAGTCCCTCCCTATCAGTGTGCCCCAGCCTACCTACTACCACGGGTCCATCTCCCAGCAGGGACTTCTTGTACTTAGCGAGGCTTTCATCATCCTTGTCCAACTCCTGCAGCTCCTGCAGTGTTTTCTGGGGAGGCGGTTTGTAATTGAGTTTCCCATCCAGCTCATCATCATCATCCTCCACATGAGGCTCTTGCGTCTTCTCAGTCATGGTCACTTGGTCTGGGTGACAGAGGAGGGGGCAGGCAGTGAGATTGCTGTGGACTGGCAGCGTGGGCACTCACCGTGGGCACAGCGTGGCTCGGTGCCCCTGACAGGCAGACACCCACCCAGCGCCGAAGGCAGCGGATTCCTACAGGCAAATGGCGACGGCGATCGGCTGCAATCCAGACACTGCCGTGCTGATATTCTGGCTCCAACACAATCCCCCCCTACCCCCGCTCCTCTCTCCCTGCAGGCACCACGCGCACACGCAGCCCCACACCATTATTCGCTCCCAGGGAGGAGGTGCAGGAGCAGAGGCTGAGACCAGAGTGATTTACAGCCACTCTGCAGCACAGCTGTGGCCGGCTACCCTGCAATTACAAACCATCCTAGGAGGCTCGCTGGCTACCTCGCACAAAGAGCCGCTGCCACACACTGGAGCACAGAGAAACACGAATAAAGCCAAGGACAGATGTTTCGTTCACCCTCCCATGATGGGTTAAAAGCCACATTTCACAGAAAGATGGAATACCTGACAGCCACAAGTCAGCTGAGGCTCCCAAGGAAGCTCATAGTCTATCGGCTGGCATTCCGTGTGCTCCCACTAACAGCTCACTCCAGGCACCCACCAGGACTCCTTCCCACTGAGGAGGGAAGCGTGATGGGGAGCCCAGAAGAGGCAGGCACAGCCGTGCTCCAGGGGTGCCCCTGGGAGGGAGAGGCAGGAGAGCTGAGCCGCAGTCAGCAGGGCTGGGTCTCGCACCACGGAATGGCACAAGGGCAGCCAGACTGCTGGGCTGGCATCCCAAATGGGAGCCAGAGCAGGGAAACAGCAACCAATGGGCAGAGCATGGGATGAGGGAACAGGAGACAGGCAGGAGAGGTAAGCAATGCTGTGCCAGGTGCCCCTTAGTCAGCTGTCTGCCTCCAGGAGCCAGCCACATGGTCCTAGCCACCTTCCCACTCTCCTGAGAAAGGCTGAAAAACAGATCAGTGCCCTGGTACAGCGGCAGCTGTCACAAATGGCCAAGCCATTCCTTGTTCTTGGGCAGCAAGAGGATTTGGTCAAGCTACACAGAGCATTCAGTTCACTTCCACTTAGGCTTCTTTGAGACTGTCCCTACTAAAAAGTCCCCTTTTGCTTCCTTATTTGCAATTTTCCAAACAAATCATTTGTCTTTCTCTGCAACTGTGGCCTTAGCATTTGCCCCTGCTCCCAAAAGTTAAACTGGGAGCTAATGGGACAGTTTTTTCATTTATTAAAATATAAAAGAAACACCCAAAAAAAAAAAGAATAAAAAAAGAAAAAACAACTATTTAAGGTGAATCATCAAGTGGTGCCAGGCAATTCTGAGTAGTATGCAGACCTCTCAGAGCAATTCCAGTGCAGGGAAGAAAAATAATCAAGGAGTGGTACATTGGCACGTTGCAAAGGGACCGAAGAGAACTGACCAGCACACAAACAAGAAGATTCAGTCAGGTATTTTAATTGGAAATGGCCATTGCATGACAACTTTGCAATTTTGTGGTGAATGAGGAACTAGTACAGAATGGGCACATGGGAAATAAAAAGGAATCTCAACCCAAACAAACAGGAAAAAAACCAAGTCCCAGCAGCTGAATCACCCTGGCTCAGTTCATGCCCAGACCTAGGAGTGTGAAATACTCAAATACCATAGGAAAGGCCCTTGAGCTTGTCCTCAGGAGAAAGGAAACCAAAAGCTCCCTCCTGAAAGCAGCAATACACATGCCCCAGCACTCTGTGGCCCCAGCAGAGTCACCTTAGAAAGCCTCACAATCCCCTCAGTGCCATTCCACGCTCAGCACAGGAGGAGGCTGTGATTAGCCACGGCAGCCAGTGCCAAGTCTTGCCTTCCACTTGGGCTCCAGCTGCAGGTCTGAGCACTGACCCAAGCTCTCTCACAACACCAGGCTGCATCTGCCACCAATACAAGCACAGACCACGGGTGCCTGCCCGTCCCCATCCTCCCATGTCCACCTCCTGTAGTTTATCACAGGAGATGGAAAGAGGCATCTCTGCCCTCATGCAGAGAAAAGGCAGAGTCAGGACTGGACCAGCTGGCTGCTCCTCATCCCTCAGACCTTCCCTTTGCACCACACATGCCACAGAGACCGTCCCTGCCAGCCCAAGGGGGGGGCTCAATTGAGGGGGAATGCTGTTAGGTCCTGAAAACCTCCCAGAAAGGTGGACAGACAATCTGCCATGCCAACAGCAAGATCCTGCAGGGAACAGGACCAGCCAGACTGTCCGGGATGAACAACCTCTGGCTCCCAGGCGCCTCAGGATGGCACGGATCAGACCAAGTTCTGGCATTTTTCCCCAAGCCATGGACCTGACGCTGCCTTCCTGCCAAACTCCAGGGCAGGCTGTGACCAAGAGGAAAGCTCCCATCTCAGCAGCTCCTGCCCTTACTTGCTGGTGCCCTCTGCAAGCTGAGACACATTCCTGAGCTCAGGCACCACTGCTTCCCCAGAGACATCATGTTGCTGTCGGGGTTCCTGAGTTTCTGTGCCACTGCCCAGGCCAAGGGCTAATATGGAGCCCTCCATTCAGACCGAGAGCCTCACTAAATTGCGAAAATTAACCCTACATTGTTATATGCAAGGAGAAATCTGTGTGCTTGGTGTCTTGCCCTGCCACATTCTTCTTGCCTTTCTGCAGCTCCAGCCCACAGTCCTGCGTCACCTGCACCCCTGAGCACCCATGAAACAGCAGGGAGGGAGCAAGGGCAGGCTTAGGGAGAGAGATGGCTGCAGGAGGCAAAGACGGAATCACGCCTTGCCCAGAGGTGCGAGAGTCTCGCAGCTGGCTCTGCCTGTGCCGTGGACAGACAGCTGCCCTCGCACCTGCAGCAGGAGGGGGCAGTGACAAGGGGGAGGATAGGCACCTCCTCGCCCCCCCCATGCCTCCACGGGGCACAAAAAGGGCTGTCAGAGGGACAGCATTTTACTTGCCCTCCGTCTGCTCATCACTTCTCCAAACCACCCTCTGGCCGAGGGCTTAACTCCAGGAAGCGGGTTTAGCAGGGAGGAAGTAATTTTCGCGATGGGGGAGAAACACACCGCACTCAGCAGCGCCCCCAGCCCCGGCCTCCCCATCCCAAGCCCCGGGGTGCGGGGACAGAAGGGAGCCCATTGCCGGGGGAGCACCGGGCACCGGCCGCAGGGCTGCACCCGCCGCCAGCCCGCGACCTCCGGGGCTTCTTCCCTTCCTCTCCCTGCTCCTCCGCCCCATCGCAGCGCGGAGCCTGGCTTCCCCCTTAGCGCAGCCGGGGCTCTGCCTGCCTCCCCGGGCAGGAGCGGCGCCAGCCCCCGGAGCCAAGGCGCGGAGCTGCGCGGCGGCGGCGGGGAGCGAGCGGGGTGCGCCCGCCGCGCCGTCCGTGCCCCGCTGCCCCCGCCCGCCCCTCGCACTCACCGGCGGAGCGGCGCCGGCGGCCGGGGTCCTCCTCTGCTGTCAGCGCTCAGCCTCAGCTTTGGCAGTTGGAGCAGGAAGGAAGTTGGTGAAGAGAGGGGAAAAAAAAAAAAAAAATAACACTCACACGCAGCGAAAAAAAAAAAAAAAAGAGAGAGAGAGCCGCGGCGGCAGCAGCCCACCCGCAGAGGAAGCCCTGCGCGGCCCCGCATGCTGCGGCGCTCCGCCGCCTGCCCCGCTTTGTCTGCGCCCGCCCGGCGCCGCGCTGCGCTCCTTTTGCGCAGAGGTGCTCGGGGCTTTGTCTGCGGAGCTGAGCCCGGCCGGGAGCGCGGGAGTGCTCGCCGTGCGCGGCTTCGGGCTGCTGTGCCCGGGAGCGAGGGGGCGATGGCTTTGGGTTTCACCCCAGGCTTTTATTTTGTTTATTTTCCTGGTGTAATTATGGTCGATTTCAAAAAGTGGCGCTGATTTATACCGATTAAAATATGCGGAGAATCGGGTTGTGTATTCCTGCGTACGTGGGAAGATAAGCAGTATTGCAAATGGAGGTTCTTATGAACCTCATTTTTCCTGCTACCTGCTGCACTTAATCAGCTTATTGTTCCCAACTCCCAGCCCTTCTAACAGAAGCAGTTTCCAAGATCAGCTACCTCAGGAAGAAAAAGCTCTCATTTACCATGGTTGCTTAAATGATTGAAAAGATTTTACACCCCTTACTTTGTGAAGTATCAGCAGATTTCCTCTTTCTTTGCCCCTCATGGAGTGCCCACTTAGTTCATCACTCACATAAATCCTTCATGTACATAGTGCTCAGTGCCCAACAAATTAGATCATTGGTTTGCAAACAACAAATCTGGGCCTGCAATGACTGATAGACTGCTCTTAATGCATTTACAGCAGCAAAATAAGCCAAGCATATCTATTGCCAATGGGCTTACTTTCACTGTCCCAGATCCACATATCCATTAAAAGTGTTTATTGTACACAAATTTTTAAAGGCTGTAAACAACTGAGGGAAAGGGATCTTCTTCAGGGATTAACAGATCTCAGAAGAGGGGGGATTGATTTTTCCAGCCAGATATTGCTGTCATTTAGGTTATGGGTGGCACAATGATCCTTACCTCATGAATTTCAAGGGAAAAACAGAGCATATATCTGTCTGACAATGGATTCCCATTTATCAGGGGCTATAGCCTCAGAAACATTTCAAGCTTCCATTAATTAGTTTTACCGTCAAGAAAAAATATTTTATTCTCTGCCACTCCTTTTCACTGCAACACTAAGCCTTCCCTTGGGCCAACACAAGGGACCTGACTTGAATACAGTAGTTAGATGAGTTCAAATGGTACCAGGGAAAAACATGTAAGCAAATGTGTAAGTATACATTGCTGAGTTTTCAACCCAGATAGGTTTCTCCATCCTTGTTTAAAATGAACAAATGGGACTAAACCCTTATGCAAGCACCCGTGGCTGAGTGGGATGAGAATGAGGAAAGAACAGAGCAAATTCTTTCAACTACAGTGCCACTTTATGGCAGCTCATGTAAGCAGTCCTGGCCTGGGAAAGCTGTGGAGAGTTGGATGTGTTAACTATGGAAGGATTTGGGGAAGCCTCTTTGTCTTTCACAACAGCTTCTTGTCTTGGTTTCTTTGCTGTCTAAGTCTCTGATTTCAGTTTAGAAACTGAATGCAGTTTAGCTGGGAGGAGGTGTGGGTTGAGGTTACTGTTCACTCGTGGCTTGGTTTGAAATTGCCTTGGTTTTAGCCACTATGCACAGTGCAACTGTAAGTAGTGTTATTGCAATCATTCTTGCTGAAGAATAGTTGAGATTAGCTTGGTCTCCTTTGTGGGCTTCTTTTGAGTTAAACACCAGACTGCACTTGCCTCTGCGTAGCTATTTACACGCTATTTCTAAACACATGTGTGCATAAATTAAGATCAGTTTCTCCACAAATATGCATAAAGGTATAGGGATGTGTAGCTGTGTGCCACCATATGGATGTGCATTCAACCTACATGGCTTCATCTGCCTAGCATGCAGGGGAAACAGATTTTACTCCTAAATTAGAAATTAGTCAGCATGCAATCATGGGGACATCATGTAATTGCTCTGTGCCTCCTCTTCCTGTTCATAAGCAGTGTGAGAAGGAGCTGTAGACATTGGAATCACACCATGCCAAGCAGATGGGAACTTAGGCATGATCCTTTGGGTCAGCATCTCCAGCATCCTGCTGGGGAACCACGTCACTGCTCTGCTGGAAGGAAGGAAAGGTTTGAACCACAGTGGAGCAGGACACCACTGAAAGCAAATCTCTGCCACCAAGTATTTCATCTTTGACAAACTGATGCCATGCCATGAAGATCGTCTGTTGGCAGACATTGCCCAACCCCAGCCAGTTCTTTTGTCTGTGACAGAAGGAGGCAGGGACAGCAGCTAAAGTGTACCTGCTTTATTGCAAAAAACATGGTAAAATTTCAAATATGTTTTTAGCTGGAAAATAATATTTTTTTACTTAAAATATTATGATTAGGTCTTATTCAATTTTACCCCACTGATAACAGCCGATTGTATAATTAGTACACCACAATAATAGGTATGATCAACCTCTAGTGTCTAAGTTTATTTCCAAAAGTTTATGCAAAATTTTAAATGCATATCCTTCAACTACACAGCCTGTACTCCCAACAGGCATATATGTCTGTAGCACCCTATTGGAAACAATAAACCTTGATTTTTTTAAAAACAGTAAGGTTAAAAAAATTAGGCTTTTTTTTTTTTCCTGTTTGAATTTGGATTGCTGCCATTAAGTATCCAGTATTTCTACATTTGAACTTTTTGCAGTGGTGGTGTATTGCAGCTTTGTGCTGCTAAATGTCATCTCCATCTTCTGTGGAACAGGTTGCTTGCTGCATTTGAGGGGCAGAACTACTTTATGACCTTTAGAAGTGACTAATCCAGAAAAATTTCACCTGTTAGAATCTCTTATTTTCACCTACTTGTAATTCCCAAAACTGTCTAATTTGGAGCTGAAATTTCCCAGGCTGGAAGCTCTGAGGGGAAAAATAAAGAGAAATTTTAGTCCAGGTAGGGAATCCATGTTTGTAATTTTAAGAGCTTCAACAGAGCAATATCTTTAATACTGCTCTTGTAAAGTGATTTGTTTTGGAACTACTAATTTGCATTTTCACTGAAGTCAGTCCATAGTTACTAACTTTGATTTCTCTCTAGTGAATAATATTGCTGAATGCTGTCACTGTCATGAGTTTTGCCTCCTCCTCAAGCTTTTTACAGTCCCAGGAAGGCTGCAGGTGACATGCTGGGAAGACAACCTCACAGTTCAGCAAATTCCCGTCAGCAGGTGCAGCGAGGTGTCAGTTTTGGCCGTGGGTGTCCCCTAGATGGTGTCCCCAGGTGGTGTCCCTCTCTACATGCAGAAATCCTCTTCCCTGCAGGGATGGGAGGAGGTAATCCAGTCCTGAGGCAGTCACGAGGGGATGGGAACGGGCAAGGTGACAGGTCCAGGAGCTCAGACATGAGCTTTCCCTGCCTTGTGGGGGAGCACCCACTGCCCACGAGGTGCCACCCAACTCTGGTAATCCCAGCACTGCCTTTTCTGACTCTCAGTTAAGTGGGATAAACAGGGTGATACAGCCAATCAAGCATGAATTCATCTCCTCTGAATAAAACACAGGCACAAATTGCCCCAGGATGGGCTTTAGAAGTCAGCATGGTCAGGTTGATCCTGCTGTGCCTAGGAGAGGTGGTGCCTACTTTCTTCTTAACTGGTGCTACTCACCCCTTCTGAAGTGCTGCAGGCCTTGGGGTGGGAAGGGAAGAAAGGGGTGGAGGCTAGATAAAATGCCAGGCAAGGGAGCCAGTATTCAGCATGGAGAGCAAGGAGAGAGAAGGGGCTTTGGGATGCCGGCACAAAGCCCCTGGTAAGGGTTTAACTGGGTTTTCCAGCCCCAAGTCCCATGAGAAACCTTTCAAACCACCTAGCCACTGGACTTGAGGGCTCTCAGCCAGATGAAGAGCTGACCCCTGAAGACATGAGTGTGTGCTCCATCTCTCCAGCTCCTCCAGAAGTGATCTTTGAAAGATGGAGAGATTGGAGATTTAATGCTTGTCTAAGCAGCTTTCAGGCTTGTTAAAGTGCTAATCCCATAACCCCCGTCACAAGCCTGAAGGTGTGCAAAGATTTCACATGTCACTTCACAATCCCCTGAGGAAGCAAGGGAAACAGGAAGACAGAGGAAGGAAAAGGATTTTGTGGGGTATGAGAGGGTAGGGGCAAAACAGAGCCAGTTTCATTCAGAGTCTAGCCTGAGGAAGGCTGAGGATGGACAGAGCTGCTCAGTGAGGAGAGAGAGGGAGAGCCAAGTTGGTGGGAGGGGGTGAGTGAGAGGATGAGGGTTGGTGAAGGGAAGATGGTGCTTGTCATGGGGAAGTGGGGGTGTCTTCTCTGCATCCCCTGCACGCCAGAGCCTAGCATGCAGGAAAGCAGCTTTTGCTCTGCATCCCTCACTTGGTGCCCTGGCAGAAGTCAGTGTTCTGCAGGTGAAGAAGTCACCCACCAGAGCTGGATTTAAAAGGGGACTGGATTATTTTAGGACCTCTCAGAAAACAGGTGGTTATGTAAGGTCAAATCTCAGCAAGTGTAATCAAATCTCAGTTCTAAGCTGATCACCAAGCAGGGTGTTAGGAGTTATTTATTCAAGCATTCCTCCCTGTGTTGTGACTTTCTTCTGAAACAGCCAGAGCTGAAGCTGGGACTAAATTAGGAGAGCTGTGGCATCCTCTCCTCCTCTGCTGACCTTGGGAAATCTCCCTTGCCAGCTGCACCCTGACATTCCTGTGCTAAACAGTACTCTCAACAAGGAACTTGATGGCATGCCAGAATTTATGGCCTCTAGTCAGGTTGTGTCCAGCCTCTGGCTAGCTCTTAGGTTCCTTACATACCCTGCAGCTCAGGGCATGCTGCTTGCAGCTGTATAGCATCTCTCAAAGCCATGAGACAATAATTACCGGCCTCTCTGTGGCAATGTTTTTCCTTTATTGCACTTGTGCTGTTCACATATTATTGCTCTCGCAGCCCTGCCTCCACAAACCCCCACAGTGTTATTATGGTGGATTCTCGTGCAAGAACTGCTGTGAGAATTGCTGTTCCTCCCACTCCTTCTTTTTCTTTTATATTGCAGACTTCAGTGTATAAAGGAGAAAAACAAACGTGGTGTTCAACAGAGGAGCCAGTGGCTATTGAAGTTCTCAGTAAATATTATCCAGTTTTATATATTCACAGAAGATTAACAAGCAATGAATGTGCAACATTTGCACATGATGAGCGTTCTCCTCCCAGATTTAACAGAAACAGATTCAGAAATAATCCATAGGGATTTTAAGTGGGTCTTGATGAAAATTGTGTCGTACCAAGGGAAAGCATGGCAAGAAATCATCCTACTGGTCATTTTCACTGCCATCATCTGCAGCATTGGAGAGAGTCCTCAGAGGAGGATGTTCCTATGGGACCCAATAATTGTCCTTCCCAGCTGGCCAGTGGGGAAAAATTCCACCTTTTCCCTCTCTTCTTTTCCTTTATTGTCTTTTTCTTTCCAGAAATAACTGTCAGCATTCCAGTCAAAGTACACCACCAGCTGTCAGTGTCCCACAAATAAATCTTCATGCATACAAAACTGTCAGAACATCCTTGGTGCAACTTGTGCATGCTCCACATGCAATGATGACCACTGAACAATTCACTTTTTCTATGCTGTGTTTATGAGGCTTGACTGGACCAGAAAGCAAGCTGCAATTCCAGGTCCTTGGCACAGAAATATCCTTAGCAGCCTCCCAGTATGAAGCTTCAAAGCAATTTGTAGGTGTGTGCCTCCAGTGGGAAACAAGAGTGTAGAGACCTAAATTACAAAAACAAAAAAAAGGCTGGAATCTGACAGTGAAAGGCCATCAAAACCAAAAACAAATGAACAAACAAACATTACAACATTTAAGCTCTGCAGTTGTGCAAGATCCTGAGGGGAAAACAGAAGGCTTTGTACTAGCAGTACACCTAAGCAATAAAAGGAGAAATAATTTTTTTTTTTAATTTATTCAGATTTTGATCCCCTGGCTTTTTCCCTCCCACAGTTATATCCACTAGGGATCTGCTATCACATGGCAGCTAGAGCATTTAGCATCCATGTGTCTGGGAGGTGAGCAGCACCTCAAGAGACGAGATAATGGAGCAGAAGAGCTGCCTGCTCTGCCCATTAGCCAAATGTTCCCAAGGAGAGTGTGAGATGCTCCCCAGAAGCAATCATTTCTTTCTGAAAGCCTCAACTGCTACATGAAGAAAATCATAATAATGGTGGCAAAGGGCTGAACTGAATGAGATTGCACAGCAGTGCTTTTTTGTGGAGGAGGAGGAAGGAAGAATGCCACTTGCATGGTGTGAAAGCCATGGGAAGACGTGTGCCCCCTTAAGAGGAAGAAAGAAACATTTTACCAAAATGTTTAGGAAAGCCTTCCTTTACTGGGCTGCTGGTTTCCAAGGAGAAAGAATCAATCATTCAAAAAGAAGGAAAAAAAATAAAAGATGAGAAAAGGAGCTGTCAGGAAAGGAGACATCTGAAGCTGACTTGTGTACAGTTTCTGCTTCTTAGCCCAGTGACACTGAATCATTTGCTACACTGTTTTAAACTGAACAAAGCTCTGGAACAATCTGATTTTCTGATTTCTATTTAAATAAAATCACACTTCTTTTTTTTTTAACAAGGCAGCATCACTTCTTTCTTTGGTTCAATGCATGATTTTATAGAGTGCTAGTGTACCATTTAATCACTGTTCACAGGTACATGGCATGTAATTCATACAGAAGGAATCAATTATGAGAAAAGAAAAATCTGAATAAGACTCTTGAGACAATAGTGTGGAAACTGTGATTTTTTTAAGGGCAACCACAAGCTCTGATTTACAACAGTCACATAGATAACCAGATTAATTACCTGGGCTTGATTAAAAAAAAGGAAAAATGCTAAGTTTTTGTTCAATATATTAATGTTGAGCTTGTTCTGTACATGTCATTCAGGAGAAAAATAATCTTATAAAAGAAAAAAGCTGATATTTTAATTGTGGGCAGAGTGAAAACAAGAAAGAAAGGATGCTTTTTAAAACAATATAACAAAGTCAGTCTTATTGTGTCATTACCAACAGCCTGGATGCAGGCATTAAGCAAAGTGAGTGCACAGAAAGGATGCTCACTAATGATATTGCTTTCTCTTGGGACAGCTTTGCAGTGAGCATGGGGATGCTCTTAAACAATGAATCACAAAGCAGTTAGAAACACTGAGCTTTTTGTGCTGCCTGGCCAAGAACATCAGTCTCCTCAGCAGATGCCTGCATGGCTGAGTCTCGTCTGCAGGTCTGTGAGCTTTCTCTCCACCATCTCTTCCATATTTACAAATAAGAACAATGAAAATGTAGTTCTCCCTCCTGAGCTCTGATGGTAAAAAGGGGTATCAAAAAAAAAATAAAAGAGAGAGAGAGAGGGGGGATTTCTTTTGGTTTTCCTTTTATTTATGCCCATCAGGGAAAAGTTTCTACTAACAGCAGTCTTGTGAGTGTGAGATGCTGAGACTCGGTTATCTGTTCCAAGAAAGGCCAGACTCACTGCTGAGAAGAAAATATCACTCTGGTAACTAATGAGGTGTAGGACAGACTACATGGTTTTATATCATCTGCTATAAAAAGCCCCAGAATGTCCTAAAGCATTTGTGCCTGGAAGCTTGGGGCCTGTAATGGTGTTCTAACATGTGCAAGTAGAGCACCCTTGACCAAATAAGAAAAGCAGGGACTTCATTTTTCCTGGGGAAGCTTTTGCAATGGCCATTTGGCTTGGGGACTTAGTAATGTCCCCAATACCCAGTTTGTAGCACAGGCAGGGCCATTGCTGATAGTTCAGCAAAACCTTATCACCTTATATTTCCTCAAAGGACCTTTTTCTACAGGTTGGTCATGGAAATCTCCCTCTCGAGCCCTGCTAGTGGAAAAACAGACCTCAGCCTCTTTCCTCTCTGCCCTATTGCCAGAGAAGCCTCCAGGGTCTGAGTGGGAGTATCAAGATCAGGCTCTTCTGCAAGCTGAGCTCAGTGGCACTGAACATAACTTTTGTATCCAGCAGCAGGCACACATTCCCAAAGTCAGCACGCCCTGTTTATTGCAGGCTGTTATAGATGTTTCATCCCCACACCAAAATAACTGCGCGAGATTTCCCGAAGGAAAAATGATGAAACTCCCCATGAGCATGCCTTCTTCTCTGCATTTTTAATGGACTGATTTGCATGCAGTCAAACAAGCAAGTATCTGTGCCAGGGAAAGCCCAGTCCCCTGTGTCTGCTCCTCTTTTCTACGCTAGCACAAATGACACGAGGCTTAGGAACATGGTCAGCGCTGCAGGAGGAGGATTACAGCCCGTGAGTCCTCGTTTGCAGGCACCTTACTGCACTGTGTTTCTCACCAAAACACTGCTGACATGACAACCTCACTGATCTTCTATGAGACAGTCCCCTTCTAGATCCAGGTCCTGCCATGGTTCCCTCTCCTGGGATCCAGGGGCACTTGGTAGGCTGCCTGTCCTCAGGGGGGAAACCAATGTTTTATTGCCTGGTTAATTCTCTGCTCCCTTCCAGTTAGGTGTATCTTTGTGGCAAGTGATAAATCTCTGTCAATAAACTCTCCCAGGTATGTGGCACAAGCTTGTAGAGATACATTTCAGAAGTTATTGTGGCCCACACCAACCACAGCCCTTATCAGCTGCGTCCCTGAGTCTGTGCCTCAGCTGGGATTTCCTCCCACAGTCCCATGAGCTCAGTCAGCCTCTGGAAAAATCACTGTCTTGTAAACTTGTGTTTTCTTTGTCATTCAAGTGAGCTGCTATTTCTGGCATAACTACTGTTTCCATGGCTACACCAGCTCATAAATAGGGTCAGAAACCTTGGAGATGTTTTCTAAGTGATTCCTTGGAACAGGATATCATCTGGCTGGAGGTGATGAAGCTCCTGAGTTTTCCTTTGAGGCCATGAGGACTGCACTCCTGCTACCACCTGGACACCAGGGTTTCTGCTGCAGCTCTGCTCTGGATCCAATGGCAACTGTTGGGACCAGAAAAGTTGGCAGTGGCCTTCCTGGGGAAGAAAAGCCTGGGCAGGGAGGGAGAGGGATTGGGTTCTCAGGCCCTGGGCAGGACTTGTCATCCATCTGGTGCAGCAGCCAGGCACAAACATGAAGCAGGTGCCTCTTGCTCTGAAAGGAAGCTGCTCACCCACCACTCTGCAAAGTAAATGCCACCCACTTTGTGAGGGGAAGGGAGAGAGGGAGCATGGATGGAGAGAGAGGACTGATTATCCTGGGAGATAAGAAAGAACATGAGAAGTGAGGCCCTTTAGGGAGTTTCTGTCATGTTTTGTCAGTGGTAAAAAAATATCTCCATGTGACTTTGTGGAAATTTATTTTTCCCACAGTCCACTTTTTGTTAAAGGGAAACAAGACAGATTTCATTGGGAAAACAGGAAAACAAAGGGAACATTTTGAAAACAAACAGCCTGAACAGATGCAAATTTTTAAGCCTCGGGAAAGAGCAGTAGAGGGCTGTACAGCTGATTTCCCCAGCAACTTTACCTACATAGGAGAAGGCAGAAGGGGAGGGGGAGCCCCTGGAAACCTGTCTGCAGCAGATGGAGGCATGGGAATGAGCAGCAGGGATGGGAGGGAGTCTGCTGCCAGCAGGCTGCACCTCTTTATATCCACACAAGCAGGTCCCTGCCCACAGTAATCACTTCTGCTGTCAGAAGAGGATGGGTGCAATCAATCTCCACACATTTGTGTACAAGCTCTAGTCATCACAGGGAAAGAGAGGATGCCAATGAGATGCTGCCCCCGTTCTCTTTCCTGCGCCCAGAAATTACTGCACAAGCCTCTGAAAGCTGTGTGATTGTCTCAGATGTGTGGGAATGTGTGTTTGCTCCTTCTCTGCTAGATTGAAAGCCTCTCAGCTACATCTAGGATTCACTTCCCGGCTTCTCAGTGCCCACTCGAGGGCTAGGACCCTATTGATTCTTCTCATGTGAGCTAAGAGTCTCACTGAAGGATTTGTCTCATCTAACTTCAGCATCTGAAGGGTCAGAGCCCTCAGCCATGGGACTCTTGCTCAGCACCAGTGCAGTGCTGACCCTGCCAGGGTCTGTCCCGTCAGTGAGAGACTGTCCCTTCTTGGTCACACACAGTCACACCCCTGGCTGGCTTGGCTGCTCCAAAATCCCCTCCTCCAGCCTCACCCAGGGACAAATCCCCTCCATCATGAACAAACCCACGCTTTGGTTTCCTTCTGCCCGTGTGTTGTTCTGATTCTCCTGCTGCTACTTCACTTACTGGGAGTATTTTCAGTCCTGCCAGGCCTGATCTTGTGCAGTGAGGAGGATGCTCAGCAAGGGTGAGTGTGAGGTGCTTCAGCAGGCACAAGAGCCCTGAGGGTTGTTAACCCTGTGGTTTTACCCCCGGCCAGACAGGTACAGGCCATGGCTGAGGCACTGCTGCAGCTGAGGATGATCTTCCAGCACCTCTTGGCAGGACTCTGGACCTTCTCTTTCCATCCTGAGACTCCACCAACTCTTTCCCCATCTCTGACACTGACCTTCCAGGCAGTTACAACAGGCTGTTCAAACACATGGGAGACACCAAGGACTGGCTATAAAGCAGCGTGCATTGCCACACGTGGAGTTTTGATGGGCTGGGCTCTGCCATGGTGTCGGTACCCAGATGAGACCTGGCTGTTACCTCAGCCCAACCCCTTGGGTCTCAGGAGGGACTGGTTGGCCACCCAGGTGCAGCACAAAGGTTCCCATTTTCCCCCTGCCTTCCCATCTGCTTCCCTAGAGCCCTGGAGCATCTCGGCAGCGTTCCCTAGGACTCCTGAGCGCACTCAGCCCTGCTGGCGCTGGGCTAGCTGCGTGCATGGCTCTGGAAGGTGTGTCTTCACACAGCAGCACCTCTGAGGAGTTCCCTGGAAACCCCTCCAGGCATTCACCAGCACAGGAGAGGGATGGGGAATCCTCCCTTGCCTGGCGTGTGCAGACATGTGTGTTTCCAAGAAGCAGCACCCCTCAAAGGGCAGGTTATTTCTTTATTTCTCTGCTTCTCCAGAGATGTCCCCCCAGAAGCACCCCCTCCTTGCAGGAAGGGGTACATCACCTCTCAGGAGTGTGCCAAGGCTCTGCTGCTCCTCCAGACCTCGCTGGAGCCGTGCCTGCCCAGCTCTGCGCTCACAGTGCTCCCCCCATTTCAGCCCTGCCGTGCAGACGCCCGCCCACGGCGGATGGCCTGATGTCACCTGGTGGCAGGGTATATCTGGAGGACAAAGGACACCTCGAGGCTCCTTCTGCGCAGGCTGGAGGGCAGGAGTTGAATGATTTGCAAGAGGAGCCCTTGGCACTGTAAGTGTTCCCCAGGAGCTCAAAGCAATAGCGAAGGGGGGCAGGGGGGTGGAAAAGGAACTGGCTGAAAAACCCAGGGGAGAGAAAAGTCCAGGTAGAACTCCACGGGGGGAAAATTTGGGTGTTTGTGCTTGGAGGGCGTGAACAGATCCAGTAGCTGGGAGGAGGAGTTGTGATTCTTGCATGGTTGCTTTGTTTCTATCTCTATCATTAGGGCAGGTGCTGCTGCAGTGGTTTGTCTCAAAGCTCCCTGGCTGTACGAGCAGGGGATGCTCAGTTCCTCAGGCTGAGGAACCCCTGGGCTGGGCACCCCTCTGTTGGTGCTCCCTGGAACCCCTTGGCTTGTGTCCTCAGCTGGCTGAGCCTGCACGAGAGCAGCACTGGGGGGCTGCTGAGGAGCAGCTGGGACAGGCAGCTGGTGTTTCCTGCCCCAGCACCCAGCCAGACCTGCAGGGCACATCAATGAGGAGTTCAGAACATGGTGCTGCACCTCTGCTGCTACTGAATCCCTTCTTTCAGTTGGGATAGTCTTTCCAGTGATCCCCACTTGGGAATATAGCTCTACTGGAAATGAGTTTCTGTCTCTTAGAGTGCATCCTCTTTCACCTGCTCTTGGTCTTAAAACTGCTGCCAGAATGAAGGATTTGAAATCCTGTGTAAGACACAGGAGCAGAAAGGGCTGAACCTGCATGGACTTTTTCCCATCACTATGATTAGCCACCTCAAGCAATTGAGACTGGATTCGATATTCCCTGGCTCAAAGGCCCTGCATTCAATATTCCCTGGCTCAAAGGGCCTGGATTCGATACTCCCTGACAAAAGTCTGAAAGGATGATGCCAGTGGCTCTCCCGAGGCCAAGATCTGAGCATGCAAGAAACCCAGAAAGAGAACTGAGCACAAGGATGTTTCCCCCTGGTTCCTCTCTACTCACAGAAGAGAATCTGCATGGAGGGCCACAGCTTGTGGAGGTTCTGTGTCTGACACCCTGAGGCAGTGTAAGACAAGTGCACATGGAGGAGTCTGTATTTTTGAAACCTTTGGACAAGGGAAGATAAGTTCCTACACCAAAAAGGTCTGTAAAGAAGATCAAGTGAGGGTCTACATTATCTGCCAGGGACATTTTCCACAGAGAGTCAGAGATCAAGGATGGAACAGATTAAAGAGTCAGCATTTGCCAGTAGTATTCAAGCCCCTTTAAATTTAAATAAAACTAAAAGAAGGAAGATTAACCTGGCCAACAACCCCGAGGTGGGATTTCTGACGCAACTGAGATAAGCCCATTAATGTGTATTAGGTATAATTAGCATTCAGATGCAAGCAAAGCTCTTACCTAAAGGATTAAGCCCTTGACTGAGCAGAAATGCTGTCAGGGGCAATTAGGTAACACCTCGTCAGAGGAGGGAGCAGAGGAAGTGCATGGCAGAGGATCTTGTGCCTCGACAGTCTTTGCATCCACAGCCACCAGCTCTTGCCCAGGAGCTGTGTGCTGGTGCTGGCAGGAGCAAAGGAGCTCTGCAGACCAGGAAACACTGGGAGAAGGCAGCACAGCACTTGCAGAGATCTAGAGGAGATTCAGAACATTTGTCAAGCCACCTGTTCGATCTGTACCAAGGACTGTCCAAGTAACCAGGTATGGTAAGACAGAAGGCTGGGAAATTCCCATGGGAAGAAGCTGCTATTGGCATTTCTTTCGTGTCTGTGATCCTGGGGTGCTTGTCTGGCTGTGTGTAGGAGCAGTTTGTTCCCAAGGTGTGGGAACTGGGGCAGTTTCCATGCAGTGGGGCAGGGCCCACTCCAGCATGAATGGAGAATCCTTTGACTCTAATGATGGGAAGCAAGTCCCACCAGCTCCATGGTGGGAAGGCAGCTTGATGTCAGTGGCAAGAGAAAAGTTGTTATGTGGCATTTAAGGTTGCTTTCCGTCCTCTGTCATTTTTTTAGTGATGCATGGAGAGAATAGAAGGAGAGGGAGATTAATAGGAAGAAGGAAGAAGTTAGAATTGTCCTAATGTTGGAAACGTCCCTAGCTAAAAGTTTCATTGAATGCTCTTTATTGAATTCATGCAGGTGAGAGAGGATGAAGTGTGATTTGGGCAGATCCTTTTTCCTACCAAATCCTGGGTTATTTAATATCTGGTAAATGGATACAACGACTTCAGATTGGGGCAAAAAGAAACTTCAAGGGCTGAATCTTTCCATTAGCTACTCCTCTGATGAGTGAAGTTGGGGACAAAATGTGGACTCAAGGATTTAAGAGGTTTTGACCCTCAAAGACGTATTTGTGGTTAAGGTAACATGCCAGTGCACAGCAGAGGTTATTGAAGCAGGGCAGAAATTCAGCTGGAGATGGAGCTCAAATGCAACTTTCAAGTTTTGGATGTCAGTCCTAAGGGATGGAAATCTGTTGGCTGGTTTGTTTTTTCTGTTGTACTTTTGGGAGTAGCCCTTGAGAAGGGTGCTAAGTAACATGGTGCTTAAAAGTGGATGCATGTCTCAGTTCAGAAGTGGGGGGTCTAGCACTGAGACAGACAAACCTACTGATAAGATTGCACCTGAGACAGAGACATAATAATAGAATTTGGCACACTGGCAGACATGCTATGGAGCAGCTTGCTGATACAAAGCATTTTGTTGTAGGGCAGTATCACCTGAATTCCTCCCATCCCGAGTAACAGAGAGGGACAAAATTCTGTCTTTGTTTTGGAGGCAAAATACCTTCATCTCTCAGTTTGGCCCTAAAAATCTATGAGTCAAAAGATTTTGTCTCTCCCCCCAGCAGTGCAGTCCAGGTCATACCTATCACTGCACTTCCATTCTCATTCTGTTAAAGAAGAAGGTGACAGCGTTTGCCTGTCCTGCCACCATGCTGTGAGAAAAAAGAAAGAGCTGTAAATACTGGGCAACTGTTCAGGCACTGCAGAGATGGCAGCCAAATAAGTAACTTCCAGGGTTTGAGCTGATCCTTGTGTTTGTGGGCACAGAGTGTGCTTAGGAAGCGTTGTGTTACACGCGGGGGAATAGCATCTGTGCCTTCTGCAGCTTCAGACACAACCATCTGCTGCTCCATTTGGGGCTGCTGGAACCTGTCCAGTCTCCTGCTTGGGATATCACAGCTGAGACAGAAGCCTGACCACAAGCGACGGAAGAACTAGCCTGCCTCTTCGTGCTACCATTTGGAACCATCCTACTGCCACCACAGATGGAAAGATGCTCTGGATGAAGTATTTCCAGACTGCCACAGATACAGAAATATGGCTCTTCACCTTGCATGGATGTGGAAGTGACACAGGAGGATTGCTCAGATGATCTTTCTCCTTGTATATAAGGATTTGCTTTCCAATGCTCTGGCTATTTCAGGATAAAGGAATGAACTCTCTTTAGACTAAGGAAAGAAATCTTGGATGACATTTATAGTTCTGAGCTTAGAAGTCCAGAGTGTCACAGCAGGTGATGTTGGGGATTAAGCCAGAGTACTATGGTGACCTAATGAGATTAGTCCTTAGAACCAAATCCTGAAGTTAATTCCATCAGCGATTACATCAGCCTGGATGCAGGGGGATGAACACCTGGAGACAGGAGATATATAACAGTCATGAAAAACGTGACTTCAAGGAAGAAGGGAAGAAGTTGCATTTATTTTTATCCATAAATGCACTTATTCAGACCATTATATTACTAAAGGCATACTAATTAGTACAAAATTTGATGAAGGCCTGGTTGCTTCCCTTTGGACACTGGAGAGAGTTATAGCTGTCCTCTCTGGGAAGGAAGCAAAAGGCTCAGAGTGCAGCACTTCTGCTGTCTGAGACAGGAGACGTGTCTCCTGAACGGAAATTGCTCCCTGATAACTATTAATCCCCTGTGGAGTTTGGCTCATGTATGGTGTGGTGAAGAGGGGTCAGCACATGTAATATAACGCTCAAGAATACCAAAGTGGGCACATCCTGGAGGAAGTTACAGGCTTTACTCCTCTAAATCCTGAGAAATTTGTGAAATAAACTTCTGACTACAAGATAGTCTCCAGTGTGCTGCCTTAGCCTTCTGTACAATCTTGCAACCATCTTGTGCTATTTCCCATGAGTTTGGTTCTGACAAACGTTGGGCCCTAATTGCAGCTCCACCCAGGCAAAGGACCCATCCAGCCCAGCGTCCCCTGTCCATCAGTGTTCTAAAGGTAATGCTTGGGCACAAATATGAGAGCAGCTGAAGTATATCATGGTGATTCCCAAGGACAGGATATTTCTCTGAGCTCTACATGTGTATTCATGGCTCCTGTAGCAGTCAGGTCCTGAAGCAGTAAGCAAAAACCTCAGCAGCACTACTCCAAGGCTAGCTAGGAAAAAACCCCAGCATTGGCATTAAACTTCCTGTTTTACCTAAATTGTGGGGCAAGCTTCTGCAGCAGCCTGTCTCCAAGAGTGCAGCTGGAGGTGTTAGTCTCCATGGCTCTGCAAGACATTGCACCACGGGGTAAATGTCTTTTTGGCCTTAGCTCAAGTGCTCTTTGTTTGGCATCTTAATTCTAGCATGCCAGATGAAAGGCAGCACTACCCTGCTTAATTTGTACTCATTACAATCTTTCTTTATCTTTAATACCATTATCTTTAACCCTGTCACAGTTCTATTTTCCATAGTTCTGTCATCTGACTACTGATACCTAGAGGAGATAGGCAGAGCGTTGTGTCAGTCCTTGCTGTTATCTTGCAGACAGAGGGATCTGAGAGAGGCCCGTGCCTGCTGCGCCCAGCCCAGCCATGAGCGAGACCCCAGCCGCCAACCTCAACACCGGGGATGCTCCCACCGGCCCCACCACACCACGCAAGGGCCCTCCCAAGTTCAAGCAGAGACAGACAAGGCAGTTCAAGAGCAAGCCCCCCAAAAAAGGAGTAAGAGGGTAAGGGAATTTTGGAAATGAAAGAAACCGTGCTAGTTGAGTAGCTCCCCACTGCTACTTTGTGCTTCCACGCATCTTCCCTTGGGCAAGGAGCCGGAAGGCTTCCCCCTGTCCCCTCAGCCCTCCAGCCTGGAGCTGCTCCTCTTCTGCTCCCTACCCACAGTTGTTCTTCCTTGGCTGGGGGCTCAGGGCATCTCCCCTTTCCTTGCTGCTGCCCCAAACTCACTCCTTTCCCGCTCTTTTCTCTCCTAGGTTTGGAGATGACATCCCAGGCATGGAGGGGCTGGGCACAGGTAAGCTCTGCAGGATGTTGTTGTCGTGCCCTGCTTTAGCACTAGCATAGACAAACTTGATCGTGGGAGAGGATTCTGGGGTGGCCTCTGTTTCCCTGGCCTGTCTGCAGCTCTCAGGGTCGCCAGAGAAGACTAGTTCTGCCTCCTCAAGCTGCCACGTTCATGCTTATACTCTACGTGAAGAAAAGGCCATTAATGTATGCTGCAGCTTCAGCCTACCTACATTGGGCTGCAGAAGTGCTTGTTTGTTTTCTGCTAATACTCTGGATAAGAATTTCAGCAGCATGAGATTCTCAAATAAATGCTAAATGCTAAGCTATTAATACCAAAAAATCACAGAAACAAAATCCCAGATGGCCAAGTATTTGTGTTGTCACCAGAATCCTAATTTTAAGAATTTTATGTTCCCATCTGGGATTGAGAAACATGCATTGGATGAGCTGTAGCCAATCAGAACTTTGAAGTATTGATGAAGAGAGAGTTACAGATCCTGAATATTGTAGGCCAAATTATTCAGCGTCTGATCTTAAACTGCACACATCTTCGAGGAGATCGCGGTTTGGCTGCAGGTAATTTACAAGAACAGGAGAAACCACATCACTGGAATTAACTTTTACACCAGTTTACATAGTCACTGAAGAGACTAGGAACTGCTGGCTTGCTTTTGCTCACAGAGAGAAAGTACACTGATCTGGTTTGGTCTGACAGGTAGTACCAGATTGGAAATGCTCATCTGCCCATTTAACCTCAAACAGAATCTCATTCTTGTTAACATCTCCTGAGTAGATCAGCCTTTCCATTAATAAAAAATGAATCCAAGGAGTGCATTGGGCTACGAGAACACATTTGTCATTTTCCCTCTTTTGCAGATATCACCGTGATTTGCCCATGGGAAGCTTTCAGCCATCTGGAACTGCACGAGCTGGCCCAGTTTGGGATCATCTAAGGTGTCAGCATCTCTACTGGTGTCACCTGGTGACTCCACACATCCCAGCATGGTCTTTACCACCTTTGACACTTACTTTTGGCCCTTGCATCCACTTGCTTATGGGCAGGGCGGTTTTGTAAGAGCTAGTTATGAGAAACTTAACTTTGCAGATTAATTTGGCAAAGAAGTTATTTGGGACCCTGAGCAGACCTCATGTTCCGTGTGATGAAACTACTGAAAAATGTCTTAATGTCTCCCTGCACCACATTCTTTCTTCTCTCGCTGTCATAGATCTTCAATGTTTATGGCGATACGGGGAGGCTGTATCTGAACTTTTCCCCTGATTAGCTGAGATATTGTGTGCATGTATGTCCAGACCTAATTAAATCAGCCTATTCTGTTTTCTTCCTTCCCTGCCTTTCTTCAGCTTTCTGTATAGAATTTCCACGGGTAGGCCCCCGTGTTATTTGGGCCACCAATTATTTGCTCAAGAGTACATCTGTAGAGAGCAGCATTAGAGTCACCAGCCCAGACATTAGGCTGTTTTCCATAGGAGATCCTTCCCCAGCGGCTCACCATAAGGAACGTGCTGCTAAGATTTACCTCATCAGCAAATGGGGAAAAGGGCTTGCAAATGCTGTCTCTGCTGTACTGCCCACAGGCTATGAACCACGAGAGTCTGGCTGTTCTCCTCATGTTAAATGAAAATGTGTGCGTCTGAGATCAATAGCTAAGTGAATTAATCCTATTATTCATTCCTTTGTGGCTGCAGTTCCAAAGAAGCAGCCCTCCAAATGATGCTGCATTTCCTCTCCTTTGATGGGAAGCCCCTGTGTGACACCTGTCACCATGCCAATACGTATTTACATGAGACTTTTGCTCCCCAGGACATGCTTGCTGCTTATTAAGACAGAGAATCCTTATGATCTGTCACCAGACTGTGCCAGCAGTCCTGCCACACGCAGCAGAAAATGATGTTGCAGTAATTGCTCCCTCTTCCCTGTATTTAGCATAGGACAAGTCTCCCTTCACCCTGCCCTTTGTAAGTGGGAAGGCTTTTCTCACTTCACTCCCTGGCAATTTCAACCTCTGGAGCTTGTTTGGCCAAGCAGGCAAATGGTGTCCCCAGAGAGAAGTAACAGCAGAGCAAGTGGGGAGGCAGGGGAAGGGCAGGATGTGCCCAGGCAGGAAAGCACAGAGCAAATCCACTTAACCCCATAGATCTGTGTCTGCTGCTCTCTGGCAGCCCCAGTGCTGCGAGTGGTGAGGCACCTGCAGCACTTAAATGTTCAGGGAAGGCGCTGAGATTCCCTGGCATATGGGAGGGGCTTTTGGCTTGTTTGCAGGCAAGGAGCAAGTTTGTTGTAGCCCCATAATATTCATAAGAGGAGGTGGAATTTTTAGTTATTGCTTTAGCTTAAGAAGCCTCATTGCATAGGAACTTCCCCCCCCCCCCCCAATCTTATCTTTCCTAGGCTGAACATGTTCATGGGAGCAAGGAGTGATTGTGGAGAGGAAAGCAAATCCTGTCTAAACAATTGATCCCCACGCAAAAAGCATTGCTATAAATCCACGGCGGTGCCACAGTTGTCTGCTACTGTTATTCCAGAAATAAAAGCTCGCAGTTTGCAGTTAAAATATAGCTTGGGCACCAAAAGCTAAAGGGAATTAATTCCTGTTGGCAGTCCAGAGTACAGCTTTTATTATTCAGCACTGCTGCCATTAGACTGCTGCAGCAGTGAGCCTGGAGAGGTTCAGAACCGCAGCACCATCACAGCGCAGAAGCCGTGTACCATTTAGCTAATTGCAGCCCACAGCTATTTCCCTGGCCAGAGGCACTCTGTCCTTTCCACTTACTTCCAGCTTCTCCTGCCTTTCTCACCTTTTAGTGCTGTTCTTCTTTCCCTAAGTGTTCTTTATATAAATGACCTTTTATTTAGCTTTTACTATAGGAAACTGATTTCTTTTTTTTTTTCAAGCTCATGTACTAGCCCTCTCCTTCTGCAGTTAAATGTGAATGTTTGTATGGCAATACTCTCATGCTCTCCCTCCCATTATGCCATCCTGTTACACATGATCCTTATTCCTCCTTCTCAGTCTGTCCTCTTCTCTCTGGGAAAAGACCCATTAGATCCAGTTTTGAATCCATCAAGCTGGCTGCCTCTATTTTAGTTGAGTTTTCTCTTTTTTAAGCACGACAAAAGCAAGAAGGAAATTTTAATTCATCATTTTTCTCCCTTTTCATCCCAGACCTTGGGAAAACAGTCCACAGACAGTGAGATACTTTGTCAGAAAATACTGGGGTAAAAGCAAAATTTTCCTTAGTCCAGGGACTGAAGTTTTAGCAAATCAGAAGGTCCTGGTGTAGTTCCCCATCTGATTGCCATAGCCCCAGTTCCCATCAGAGAACTTCCCCATTGTCCTTCCTAGAGGAGTCCAACAGGAATGCACACATAACCCAGCTCTCATACCTGGCTGATGAGCTGTATCAGAAGATGGATGTTTTGAGCCAACACAGTTTGTTAGTTATTTTAAAAATAATTTCTATTCATTAATAGGAATCACATTAATTCCTTTACTTGTAAGGAATTTTGAGGCTTAGAAGAAGAGTCTTAAAACACACTCATGGTTGTTTTTTCTGGGGTTCTGAGTTTTTTCTAATGAGCCATAATTCCTGAAACTTCCATTTTTCAGTGAGAGATGGCTATGGTGCAAGAAAGTAAATGTGTTAAAGCAGCTTGTTGAAGGACTTCAGCCTGTATGCATTGTAATATGTTATTCTCTGTTCTTTTACTATAAAAACATGTCAAAAGGAATAAAAATTAATAAAAAATATTTTAAAAATCTTAAGAATGTAGTCTGAGTTGCTTACAAAATATAGCCGGGGAAAGGCAGATGACTTAGCTTTTCCTTCTGAAATCCTTTCCTTTCCTGGGGAAAGCCCTGAAAGTCACTTATCACTCCTCAGTAGAGAAAAACAGCTATTTATCTCCAAACAATAGGCAATAAAGACTGACTGTGATATCATCTGAGAAGCAGTTTGTTCCTGAGTGATGACTGGTATATTCTCCCAAAAGTGTTGCACATGGTTTCCTTCAGGCTGAAATCTTTTGGCCAGCTACATCTTCTACAAATGAATGCAAATGAGTGCAAATGAATGTCAGCATGTTTTCTACCCTATAGCAAAAAATTGCTGAGATGTGAATGCCACTTAGCTCCTTCTCATTGCCATGACTGTCAGACAGAGCTGCGAGCACTCATCTCCTCTTGCTTCTTTCTGAACTTTCTAGGTGTCCACAGGGGTTTCAAGTTGGTCAAGTGCAATTGCCTTCTTGTGTTATGCTGTCCAATCTCAGCCTTGGAAGCGTTTTCTTTCATGCCATCTTTGGAGCTTTTTCCTTTCAACTCGTTACTGGGTGTCCAATTAAAGGTCTTTTGTCTTTGAATGTTCTCTATCCTGTGAGATACAAATATGAGTTGTCCAGGACTCCCTTTTTGAGAGCTTCTTATAAAACCCTTCCCAACCCCATTTTGAAAGCCAGAAAAACATCTTCTCACGTATTTATGTCTAACCAAATTTTGAGTCCCATCTTCACTGACCCCAGTTTCTGACTCTAGTGAAAAAGTTACTTAAACCCAAATCTCTGCAAGAAAAGAAGAATGAACCTTGGGAGAAGTGAGAAGCACTTGTCTTGCTTCCCTGTCCCCTTCCTCACCACCCCCTCCTCCCAATCTAAATCACCTCAGTTTAAAATATTTTTTTTTAATTAGAAAAAAAAAAAAACACACCAAAACAAAAAAAAACCACCAAACCCTCAGTGTAAGTTAGATTCTTCAGGAGAACTGAAGAGTGTTAGTGCAAAATTACCATCCTCTAACAGTTTTCAAATCAGCACCCCACTCAGTATCAAGCCACCGTCACATTTTTCCTATGGTATTGATCAATAAGGTGTAGGCTAAAAAATGTGCCCTGGCAATATCACTCTGTGTTTTGTGGGGCACTTTTCTATTTTATAAATGAGATTTTGAGAGCTAGGCAAATTGAGAATACCCACCACCTTTAGGTCTTCAATACTTGATTTTTCAGAGTACTTAACATTTTATCTTGAAATTAAAAATGCAGCTGTCATTAGTTGTGGTTGCAGCTGTAAGTACTCATTAGTGAGCCTTATTCTCTCTGAGTCAGATCTCACTCAGACAGTAAGATCCAGGGCCTCAGCTTGGAGATCTGAGGAACAAGAAGTCTATTTTTGAGAGCATTTATGTAATGCTCCATAGGGTGGGCAGGTTATTCCAGCCAGCAGTCTGTTTCAGCATCATCACACCACTGTGATGCAAATCTAGACAGATTTGAAAAAAAAAAGAAAAATAACATAAGATTATGCAATTAAAATAAAAGATTGTATCACATGCTTATAAATGTGCTCAACTCTGGAATTTCCTCATACCAGGCTGCCTAACTTTGAAGTCTGATTCCCAGCCCCCATAGGGCTGCTGGGGTTGTTGAAGCTGGGATCAGCTCAGTACCCTAATGTTAGGCACCTGCACCTCCAAAGTTTGTCCTGACAGCCCCAGCAGGGAGCATTTATGGCTCTGAGCCTTTTCCACACCAACTGTGATCCACCTGGAGGGAGTGGGATGGCTGAAGCCTCTGTGCTGGGGGTACATAACAATTGAATTCTGTCACTTGCAACTTTCAACTTACCTCAATTCACTTATCATGTGCTCCCACATTTTATGTTGTTCCTCTTGAAGTTTAGCGTAACGATGGTGAGAATTTTGGTGTTGCTGCTCCTGCTGGGTGAAAAGAATACCTTCTCTATCAAAGCCTTCAGAAATTTTCAAACACATTCTGGCCCCTGGCATTTCTCTGAGGGCCTCTCACATTCCTGAGGCTGTAAATGAAGTGGCTGAGCACAGCAATCACCAGCACATACTCAGCATACAACAGACTGTCCAGATGTCAGAGCAGACCAGGGATGTGACAGAAATAGATGAACTACACTACCCTGTGAAGAGTAGGACTTTAGACAGGGGGGCACTGGGAATGAGGACTGCTTTTGGTACCCTGAGACCTTGGGCAGGACAGTGGTCAGCACAGGAAAAGTCCACAGGAAGGAATGACACCTTCAAGAACATGGAGAACACCGAGAAGGAATGTGGTGAAGCCGCCTGCCAAAGCTGTACGCTGGGCTTTGCCCTGTGCTCTGAGCCACACAGGGAGGGTAAAGGAGCATTTGCAGGAATTCTGAGCCTGTTATGATACTGAAGAAGAGCATCCACACAAGGCACAAATAATTCATAAAGCACTGAGCAAGCTGAACTTGGTCCCTTGCTCTCTCTGGGAGGCAGTGGCTGCACAACCAGCCAGGAAGGAAGAGAGCTTGGAGAAAAACACATCAAAGTGTGGGAGCTCCAGACTGCCACTACACCGACCCTGTGATCATGGGTGACAGAGTAGGTGAGCAGGAATAACACCAGTGGGAAATCTGTGTCTTGTGCTCTTAGGAGAACTCGGTAAACCCGTGTTTTACTTCTCCTCACCTCTGGACAGGACACCAAAAGGAGCAACAGATACAAATCCCAGGATCATTAAAACCCCCACCGCTGGGGGCTACTGGAACACATCTCTTGGAAGTGTGACCTAGGCAGGTTTACAGGGGCTGTAGAGGGGCAAGCACAGGCAGATGGAAGGCAAGGCCAATTCCTCGGCCATACAGAGGTTTCTGCCCCTCCAGTGACCTGAGGCACAAACTCCCATTGCTTGATCAAAACACCACACTGCTTTCTCTAGACACAGGGAGAAGGCAAATGCATTTGCTCATCTCACAAGAGCTGTCTGGATTCAAGCCAGCTCGAATCTGTATCATTCAGACAGCTGCTGGCATGGGCATGGCAATCTTGCATCTGTCTGCACCAGGGAACTGGCTGCAGGTCTGAAAGTAAGGGAAGAAAAATAACAGAAGGACAACCATGTGGAAAACAACAAGTTGTATTAGATCTGGCTGTAGCAACTGCAGTTTTACCAGAAACATTCACTGGGACCAAGGTCTTTCCATGCTAGCACTTTGTAAGTACATCACTAATGAATTAGTTATAACCCTGGTCTCCAAGCAAGGCTATTACTCCAGCCTGAGGATGCTGAACTTCACTAATAAGGGGCCACTGCAAAGATGCAGCACAGACAGTCTTGAAAATGTCAGTACATGGCCAGGTCCCCTACAGACAGCTGGGATGAGGAACACACAGAGGGAGGCACTGGGGAAAGTCCTTTCAAACTCAAACCTTAAGTTAGATGATCTGGTAAGCACCAGTCTCAGACAAGAGCAAAGGGAAAGCAGGTCAACAATTACATTGGAATGAAATATTGTCAGCAAAGGAGGCAATTCTGAACTAAAGCTGCCTGTTCAGAAAGAGCACCACAAGAAGCTATATTATGATAAATCTGAGAGTGTCTTAACACCATTGCATCCCCATCAACAAGTCTCCATTCAGTTGTAGGATTTTGAGGACAGAAGCTGATAAACTGTTCTGTATTTTGAACTCAAACAGAAGGGGAATAAAGAGTAAACAAGGAGGACTCCACAGGCATCAGGGAAGTTGCTCCAGCGTGCACAGCCCCCTGAAAGAGTCAAGTGGAGTTATGATTCCCACCTGGAGGTAGCCGTAGGGTATAGATAACAAAGGAGGATAAATATTAGTGAGGATGAAACAAGGAAGAACTGCCTGAAAATAACATCAAAATATTAAGTAGCCGTTATCAAGAAATCCTGACAAATACCTTCCTTGGGAAAACATGGTCCCCTTGGGAATTGGGAAGGCTCTGACAGTCAGTACATTTGTGACTGTGTTGGAGAAAGCATCCAAGAATCCCCTGCAGAGAACATCTGGCACAGAAGAGGTGTAGTTCCTGCTGGAGCCAGGGCAGTCACGCCGGGCCACCTCCATTGCTGCTGTCTCTCAAGCTGTACACTGGTGATGTACAGAAAGTTTGCTTTTCATATGAAATTCTTCCTCAGCCATTACAATATCAAAGTCAATACACAGGAAGCTCTGTTTAGCAGCCATCTGTAAGCTTCTGATAACAAGACAAAGCAAGATCTTGGGTTCCCAGCTGCTGAAAAATAAATATAAAAAAAACAGCAAAAGTCTCAAGCTCAAAACCAAGAACATGGAAGCACACAAGACATTTTCATTTCAATCTTCAGTGAGAACTGCTTCTTTGGAAAATACAGTAAGATTTTCATTCCACATCCAATCATCAGTGACAGGTTTCTCCCTTTGGGAGGCACAACATGCACCACATTGTGTGTAATGCTATGATACACAAGATATTTTTCTTTGCTTCAGTCTGGAACCATTTCCCTGAAATGTGGAATAAAGCTTTGAAGCTTTATCCCAGCCATGTAAACTTTTTGCAGTCATTCATAGTAATGCCTAATCCCATTTTAATCTTAATAAGCTCTTTAGTGCAATAATATCTTATGGCATTAAGGCATACAACTTAATTCCTTGAATTAAAGCCGGGGTTCTCTTTGGAGTTTTGCACTGTCTTCTATAAGCTTTGGATCAGGTCAGCCTCCAAAAAAAAAAACCCCAGCCTGCTGCAAACCAGTGAACTACCTGTTTGAAAAGGCTTGATGGTTTTATATTCTCTTACAATAGCTTTTCTATGTACATAAAATCTACACTCATAAGAATTCCAGAACTTCAAGCAGCATTTAACCAAAATAATTCGCTACCCTGATGACAAGATGCTATTGATAAACTCTTCAGGAAGAAATATTTCCTTACCCTCCCCACCCTGGCCCAGGGCTGATACAGTGATAGAACATGAGAAGCCTGAAGCCTTTGGGTGCCTACTCTCAGAAGAACATTATTTCTTGATCTCTCTAAATGAGCCAGTAATGAAGTGGATTCCCAAGTTCCTTCAGACAAGAATGATAGAGACAAATTCAATATAACTAAATTGCAAACAGGAGGAAGTTATTGCTACTTATAATTATTTAGTTACAGAGGAAATTTTAAATCACCTCTTTCAAAGGTCTGAGAAAAATCATACTGTGGGAACCACCTGGAATTTCTCTCTGAAGCTCAAATAAATGTCCCAAGTATTCCCAATAGTACAAATCCTCTGGCTTGTTTTCAAACTGTAATTGTGGCTGGGAGCTACATAACAGCGCAAAATCCATTCTCTGCCCTTCCCATGTCTTCACTTTGACTTTCCTTAAAAATCTGTATCGTAGCCACACCAGTCCCTTGAGCTTTGTGACAAGGCACTGAATGTACACAGAGAGGATAAATCAGTCCAAAGCTTGGACACAAATCCAAATCAAGGGGGTTGCTGCTCGCTGACTGGGTTAGAGAAGGTGACCTCTTTGGCTGCTCCAATTGTCAAATAACACACAGTTCACGGTGACTTAGGCTCGCACACATCTCTGCATGCAGCAAACTCAGAGCACGAGAGCAACCCACTGCTGCAGCTCAGCTGCTGAACAGTACTCACTGACCCAAAACAATTTTGATGTTTTTCATCAGAGGTCCTTAACTCCTCTTTAGTTTACTAAAGAGATGGTCAAAAGGCCATTTGATCAGACCCAGAGATGTTTTCATGGGAACGTATTTCTGATAGGAGATGAGTCTTTTTTACATGCAGCAGAAAAGTAAAATCATATCTGGTGGCTGGTTTGGCAAATTGAGATAAGAACCACATTGCTAATTTCTCACAGAGGCAATAATGAAACTCAGAAACAATTTTCCACATGTTCTGTGCCCTGTAGATCTTCAAACCAAAAGTGTGTGACAGGAAGGGGGATAGATATACTGCGGGTAACATCTGTGGGCCAAGCATTTCAGAGCTCTTGTGCAGAACCACTGGAGAAGCTTTCAAGGCAGAGCTGTACAGGATGTCATTAGGATGATGCCAGCTGTGTTTGACAGCCTGGTACCCATGCTTACCCCCTGGTGCACAGGTGGGATTCCATGAGCAAGAGCTGGGTTTGAGGGCAATAACCTGTATGCTCCTACAAAAGCACTTGGAAGAATGGAGATTGGCATGTATGTTAAACTAATGCCACTGAGCCTGGCACAGGCACTGCAAATTTTCTAGCCTATTGCTATAGAACAAGCAAAATAGGTGTTCATTGCTGCCTGCTGTGTGTCTAATTTAAATAAGAAATGTGAAGAAAAGCACAGAAATCAAACGTCTCTACCAAATCAGAAAAAAGCCCTTCAGACCCAGTACTTTGTCTCCAGCTGTAGCAAAGGGCAAGATACAAATTACATATATAACAGGATGTCACTAACATATCTGGTAGCTTCCAGTGGTTTGCACTCAAGGGCATCCTGAGCCAGAGAGGATGCCTTTGTGTACAGTAGCACTTGGTACATTTTTCCTTCACGATGCAGTAGAGACACTTTCTGAACTTATAGAAACATTTACTATCTATGGCACCCTTAGTTAAGGAGCTCACACAATAAACCCTCATACCTAAAAAAAAGAAATTAATAGATCTGTGGCCTTCTTCTCTCAGAATGCATAAAAACCCCCGGCTTGTTTTACTTGATGCTACCTGCAAGTTTCCCCAGTGCTTCCCTTGGAAGAGACAAGAGAACTATATTGGCAAAAGTAACCTATTCCTATTAATTTTGGTGCTCCTGGGAAGAGGATATTGTGGTCATTCCTTTTTTGTCCAATGGTAATCAGCTGAAATTGCTAGTTTCCAATTTAAAATATTGTTACTTGAAAACTATTTAAACTCTATGTTATTTCTTACCTAGAGAGGTTAGGACACCACCTGTATTTAAATACAGGGGGAGGGTGTTTTTTCTTTTAAGTCAGTGTTACTTAGGAGCAGCATTTAAACAATTCATATAGAACATGGTGAAGATAAGTAGAAGTTACTGGAAGTTGGTTAAGTACATTTCCTGTGGGCAGATAAAATAATCTTTACAGTTGCTGTATTCTAGCAGCAGTTTCAAGATTTAAAAAATACACTTCACAGCCATTCTCTACACACAGGATCAGAACCACAGTGGCTGAAAATTGACCTTGTTCCCATAATTTATAATTATGGGAATAATGTCACCCCTAACAAGTGACCTTGTTCACCATACATTTACTGCAGCTGGTCACAAGACTGGCTTTCTGGCTCCTTGCGAGAAGCTCAGGTGGTCTTGGGTACACTGTTTCAAGGAACTGTGTTTTCTTCCAGCAAGTAGTCTCTTTCCACATTTTGTTTCTGAATCATCACCAGTCCAAGTGTCAACCTCCAGCTTCTCCAGAGGGCTGGCAGCTGATCCCAGCACTAAAACCCATCTAGGCTCATTGCAGCAATGGGGCTGAGGGCTTCTCTGTGGAAAAAGATATAAAGTTCTTAGCCTTCATTAAATAATTAGCAAGAAGGAACATTTTAGAGAAGATGAGGAAGCTGTTGGTTTAATATTTCAGCCATCTATGGCAAACCAGAGGAGACTGCCTCGTGCTCACTAATATCTTAACTGAGCATATTCCATTTTTGGGGTTACTCAAAGCAAAGCTAAGGTGGGGAATTATTGCCTCAGGAAAGCTGGCAGGACACACCTAGGACAGAAACTGGGGGATTAACCCAGCAGGTGCTGTGCCCAGCAGGTGGGGTCCACGCTGGATATAGCAGAAGCAGAGGGAGTACTGCAGATTCCCAAGGGATTCAAAACAGGGAGATGCTGCTGATTCATTCATAGCAAACAAGGTTTCATTGCCAAGAGGGTATCCAGGACACCCCCACTGCCTCAGAGCCAAGTCCAGCTGCAGAAGCCAGGCCATGTCTTGGATTTGCAGTGCAGATGCACAGACTGAGCTCCTGTTCCAGTGCTAGAGTTGGCAAGGCTGCAGGTGTGGGCACACTCCCCAGTCCTCCTCCCTGTACTCCCTGCCTCCTTTGAGCTCCCTTTGGAGGATGGTGGCAGTGGCTGCCCGACAGGTCCTGCTCTCGTGGGGCTCCTGGGGTGCTTGTACTGGCTCTGCCTGCTGCTCCTCCAAGGGCTCCTGTGCCTGGCATCCCCTCTGCACACAGTGCTGGGCACTCAGCTCCTGGCCATGCCAGACTTCAGGAGATGGCAGCACAGATGTCCTCACTGAGGATGCAGCCTTGTATGGTTAGCAATGTCTGCGGTGTATTGTGAGAACTGGAGCTATAAATACAGAAAATAAGGGCGACTCTGGTATGTTTTCCCATTTAAATTTTTATTGGAATTTTTAGAGCCAGAAATATCAGAAAGCTCCTTTAATGACAATGGCATTCTTTAAAAGTCTCTGCAAAAACTGAGCCCTAAAACCTCTGCCCTACTAGCTCATGCTTCTCAGACCTTGAGGCAAAATCATTCTGAGCGAGGCTGTGCCAAGTGAAGACCCTTCTGAGCTTCCCATTTCTGTCTCAAACAAATGGAAGTTCCCCATCCATAGAAACATTTACAAGCTTTTCCAAGGCTGATGGAGGGGGAATCTTAGGATCAGTAGCACCTGCAGCGTTTAAGGTGTCCAGCTGCTTCCCACAACCACCCTGTCATGCAGGAGGGGAGGGAATACCGTAGTACCTGGGGCCAGGAGCAGCACAGAGGGGTCCAGGATGCCCAGTGATGTCTTTGTGTCTCAGGAAAAATTCTCCCTACATGGAAGTATTTCCTAGAGTAGGAAAATGAGTGGTAAGCCCCTCCCCAGCTGCTGGGATGGGCTTGCTTGGAAAAACACAGTGTTTTAATATGAGTTTCATCTTTTGGCAGCTGTTGCATAAATAACTTTCTCTTACTGGAAGCAAAGAAAATGGTTGTGGGGTTTTTTTAAAATATTTTGTACCTTTAACACTATCAAGTATTATTTGAGTTCTCCACAGCTGCAGAAGAAAACAGCTGCTGGGTCCTGGTTTTGACCAGATAAAGTCATAGTTGTGACATTGAATTTTACAAGCACAGAGATCCAAATAGCTTGTTTTTATTTACTTTGTTTTCTGAAATCTATAAAAATAAACATCTTCAAGATTATGGGACTTTGCCAAAAGTTAAAAATACAACTGAAGAAGAAAGTAACAGCCACACACTGTTCCTAACCCAAATTTAACATTAAAAACCCCCAACACAGCCACAGCAGAGGAACTCTAACCAGCGTTTTCTACTCCACAAACTCGCTTACCTCTCACCTCATAAAGAAAATTTTTGAATGCAAAAAGAAATTAAGAACATAATTCATTATCATACTCTAAATGTCACTTAGCCCTTTTGTTGTCTGTCAGGTTCTTTTTGCCATACATACTCCTCTGTCTTGACCTAAAAACCACGCCTTCTGTCTCAAATAACCTATTAAAGCATTTGTGAGGCATCACCCTGATTTTTCTGCTGAAGGGCAGGCTGTGTCCCAGGAAACTGCAAGGCACATGCAAAGAGAATTATTAAATGATTTTCAGTCTGTGGTCTACAGTCTGCAGGGACTTCATGAGCTATTTCTAAAGAATCCAGGACAAACAATCAAAGCAAGCAAGATGCTTGTCACTATGCTTTGATTTCCTGGTCAGTCCATTAGAAAAAATATTTTTAAATGTTTAGGGAAAAGATAGAAGAAATCATCCAAGGCTGGAGGCAGTCCAGAAAAGTCCAAGAAGAGCAGGAGCTTGTTTCATATATACTAGTTTCTGGATTGTGTTTCAACTAGCTGAAACGTGAAGCTATGGTGAATTTTTATAGCTTCTCAGCAGCATTTTGCAGTCTATGCAGAATTCTTGCTGCTGCACCAATTTTCTCAGCAGCATCCATGCCAGATAGCTTAAAGCTAGTGCAGTGGTTTCATTACCTTTTCAGTGCTACTTTATTTGAGCTGTTGTCATTTCAGCGAGCCAAGAGGCTTTGCTCTTATCTTAAAAGTAGGAACATTATTGAATTTTTGGGGTTTTTGCATTATAGATCTGCTATGCTGATTTACACAGCCAGCCCCAGGTCTTCTTGACTTATTGAGCATCCCCAGATCTACTCCATATTGTCCTACTCTGGGTACAGCTATCTTGCAACAGAGAGACTGAAATAACCTCAGCTGTGTTAGTATTTGTCGTGTTCTCTGTTATATCACAGCTCTGTCTGCTGCAGAAACAGGCAGCAGAGCCTGCTGCAAAGCTTGCAGAGTTACTGCCCAGCAAAATAGCTCTGCCTTGGGGAGCAGCCTAACACCTCAGCACAGCAGCCTGCTCAGCTAATTCTCCTGCAGAGAAATGGATCACCAGCAGAACTGCTGTGCTGGTCTCTAGGTTCAGGCTGCTGTCTCAGCACAGCACTGCTCAGGTGTGGCAGCTCTGACTGGAGCTAGCCCAGTACCTCTGAGCTGTGAGTGCAGACAGGACCCCCTTGTCCCAGCCCAGAAATCACTGGAGGCACGTGGAGTATTTCACACAGACCACCTCAGCTCTAGACAACGCCTTTCCACAAAGAAGTGAATGAGAAAATCACAAAATATTTTCCCATCTCTTGTGCTGTGGGATTGTTAATCCAAGTTCAGGGTGTTTAACAGGCTACACAATTAGGACAGCTGGTCTCCAAATGCTCCTGCTTATTGATGCAGAGCCATAGGGCCAGAGCTTGCCATGGGTAGGCACATACTGTCTGCTCACCTTCTCTTTTGTGAAACAAAACTTTTCACACCCTAAAGCCTCTTCCCCACCAGCTTTCTCACTCCCCCCTCATTTCTGTGCCATTCTGGAAAGCTGGCCACTGTTCCTCCCAGCACTGGTGTCACTTTGCTGCTCACAATCAGCCTGCATTCTAGAGTTTTGGGTGCAATCTCTGAGCTAAAGAAGGCTTTTGGCTGCACTGCATCTTACAGAGGTCTTTCTAAGACACAAGACCCTTCCCAGCCTGGTTATCCCAGGGCATCCACATCCTGCATGGCTGAGTAATTAAATCAGAGGCAATCCTTACTGCAAGTCGCACACTCAGTGTACCAACACTGAAATCCACCAGCCCTGCTGCCACTGGTGTTCCACCAGGCCCTAATCACCCCAGGTGGCAATGGGCACCAGGACAGCACTGGGAACAGCAGCAGGGATTGGCCAAAGGGGAGGACAGGGCAGGGAGGGAAGGTGTGGCAGAGGGAAAAAGGGAGAGAAACTTATCTGGGGCTCATGTTCTGCCTTAGATGTGGCCAGCCCTGTGGACATGGCTATGACAGATTCACAGGGCAGGGAAAATTGAGAGGAGCCCCTTTGCTGGGTGGGGGACAGCCCCTGCAGCCCCCAGCCCTCTGGTGGGGACTGGGTTAAGCACCCTCCACACATCATGCTCCCATGCTTGGCTACACAGGCAGCATGGTGCCGGTGCCCAAGGATGGTTTCACCTCTCCTGGCTTTAGGTGTCTGTAGCAGGACTGCCAAAGGGCATCAAGTCAATAAAACTGCTGGAGCTGAAGGATGGATTCATCTAACCAAGCACAGGCATCTGCTTCAGCACGACATGAGCTGTGCTCTGGTCTCAGCTACACTGAATAACTCCTCACAAACAAGGGAAAGCCCTAAGGTGCCTAGCTCAGGCAGGGACACTTGCTTTTGCTTAGAGGTCAGTGCCATACTCAGAACCCAAAAATAAAGTAGACTAGAATGCAGTGAGGACCAACCCTGGCAAAACAATGGCAGTGATAGTCACACCAACACACAGCTGAGGAATGTGGATAAAAATAAAACCTGTGGGAACAAAACAAATTCTGAAAGCACTACAATAACCATTGGTTAAATAGCACAGTATTTACTGGCATTCCCATAACATCCAAAAACCCTTAGCAGGGTTCAGAACTTTGCTGTGCTAAGTGCTGCTCAACCATATAATTAAAAGACCCTCCTGACCTCTTGAGATCATGTGCAGGAGCAGTAAGATCCATGTGTGGTCATCACCCATTTTCTGTGACTCTTTTTTTCCCCAACCATTTCCAAAAGTTTCTCAGCATTGCCCATTTCTCTCAAGGGATTGTGCTGGAACACAGTAACGTGATTTGGGTAAGCATTTGAGTTAAAACAGCATTGCCTCAGAAAAAGGCTTATATTGTTTCTTGCAAACTTTCTGACATTGCAAGGCCAGGTTTGTACCGTGACATTTCAGATTTCCTTTCAGGTGATCTCAGGTTGTTTCAAGAACTTCAGCCAAGACTTTAAAACAGATTGAAGTGACAAAGAAAAATATTCTAATTATTCCCCAAGTACATGAAGAAACTTCTGTTTATATACAAGAGCCAGAACATTTGGAGGAAAATAGGAAAGAAACATATTTACAGACCTCCTTTAAATCTCTGTGAACACAGGAAGGAATTTAAACATTACTACAGGCTCAAAGCTACGCGTTAAAGAAAGCACAAAAATACTTCACACATTTTTACTTTTTCTGTGTACCAGGCTTGAGTTCAGGTGTGTGTCAAGTACCCAGCTCCACGAATCTTCAAGAACTCTTAAGTCCAGTCTTTAAAATAAAGTATTTTAAAACATTTTTAATCCACATAGAAGACTTGGAATACACCAGTGTTTCTTTGCAGTTGCAAATGAAATCTTCAAAGAAAGCCCAGGAGCCTTATTAAAGATAGAACTGGGAAAAAAAAAAAAAGAAAAGACAAGAAAAAACCACCAAAAAAACCCAACCCTAAGCATGGACACAAGAATCAGTATTGGCTGCTAGGGCTGTGACGCTGTGACATGGCCTGAGAAAACAAAATGTCTGCAAAGAATAGAAAAGAACAAAGCAAAAATAACTGGATTTAAAGGAGCTTGCTTGACTCAGAGCTCCTCAAATACCTGTAAAAATTCATAGAGATTTACCAAATCCCTCAAGTGAGCCAGCTGTGTAAGTATCCAGAGAGTAGATTATTTTTATTTAGCTACAAGTATCTGGAATATACATGTTCTTAAAACACTTTGCTTTCTGTAAAATGGAGGATGCACCTTTGAGAATTGTGCAGTCAAAGGAAAGCATGGAAATTAAGTCAGAAATAGAAAAAGTTGCATCAGAGAGAAACAAACTAAACTGTTACTTTCAGTACAGCATTTTATCCCTTTGTGAGCTCTATTATAGCCAAAAGAAAGCAGCAAAGAAGAGAACCAGGTCAATTTGAGACATGATTTTTTTTTGAACCTTCTCTGTAGCATGTTTAACACAACCACATTTCACTGTGCTGCTAAGAATAGTCCTATGGAGACTGGGAGAAATCTAAAGCATGTGTGCATGTTTGCACTGGGTTAAGGCACCTCAGACAAACCAAGTCTTCATTTTTGGGACATGAAGTGACATTTAGGCTCCTCCTTGCCTCCAGGGACTGAGTCTTACTGAGTAATGAATAGGAATTTAAATCATTAGCACCAAGGAGAAAAACTTACAGGAAACCTGGGCTTCATGGAGGAAAAGGCTGCTCAGCCTGTTGGTTACAGCCCTCAGTAGGCAAATGCTCATGGAAATTGGTTCAATACAAACACTGATACCGTTCTGCTGGCTTTTAGATATTTAAACTGCGTGCTGGAAGGTGTTTGAATGCCTAAATGAAACTGCTGCTAATTTCAGCACCATTCGCATTTGTACAGAGAAATGCAACAAGAAGGGCAGGGCTGGTCTTCACTGCAGAGCCAAATTAACTTTGCGATGTTGTAAGTTGAATGTTGCCTTTATATGAAGTGCTGCTGACACACAATAACCTCACTCAAGCATGCTGTAGAACAGATAAAAGATAGATAAGTGTTGCCAGCCTTCACATACCTTCCCATAAATTCCATGCATGAAAAAAGGATGAAATTCTGCCAGAATTCACAGCGAAGTGGTTTACAGAAAAATCTCCTTTTCTGGTAATTGCAACCCAGACCAAAATGATCCCCACAGTTCTCTGCCTCGGCAGTCTGTTAGAAGCTCCCCTTTCTCTTTTATCTTACAGCAGAAGCAGCAGAAGTAAAAACTTTCTCTTGTTTTTCCCCCCAGATCCGTGTGTTTGTGCACATTAACAGGGGTTTGCACGCTGCCAGGTCACTCTGCAGCACAGGTTTAATCTCCATCACATGTGTGCATATGACTGCATCGCTGTCACACCACGCAGGGCACATGATGGAGTCTTCACCGTCCTTTGCTGTGAGCATGAAGTTTATGTCAGCCGGGGGGAGCGGGTGACGCCTGATCTCTCACAAGGCGCGGCAGGATGAAGTTAACCCCTTGTGCTCCTCCTAAGGGGTGTGTGCCAGCCTGGATGCCGTGAGGACAGCCCAGGAAGGAGGGAGGACTGAGCCAGCCAGCCAAGCTCTCACAGCAGGACACAATCCCAGATGCCGGCTCACGCTGGCAGGTTTGCACTTGGCATCCTTGCCTGAGCGTGGCACGGCAGCCCATGGTGCCGCTCTTCATTGCTTTACCTCATACCTTCACCTCAGAGGGAAATAATTCCAAAAAATCGCTCCAAAATAGCTCTGCTCGGACACTGCCAATGTCCCGCTGTAAGGTACAAGGCTCGCAGGGTGCATTTGCCTCCCTGGACCAAGAAGAGAAGCTGAGATCCATCTCCTGGCCTTCCCTGACAGACTGCTACCATCTCGTGGCCATTCTTGTTCTCTCTGTTGGCAACAGCACCCGACCTCTTTAAAAGCTGATTCTGGTCTCCCCTGTCCTCTTACCTGTTCCACTAGAAATAAACAATTCTTTGGAAAAGAAGTAGCAAACCCAAAGCACTTTAGATGTTCTGTGATAGTGTCGAAAGAATAAGATTAAAGAAAAACCTGTCCAAAACATTTTTCCTAAAGTTTACACAAGAATCTGAAAATAGCACCTATCATTTGGTTTTGCAAAACTAAATAAAATTATTTTAAGGAAATATAATACAGATCCTTTAAAAAATTAATAATTTGTGAAGAACAATTTCTTCAATAGCAAGCAAAGCTTTAGTGCACTCATCCTGAATTCCTGTCATCTTTGATCCCATCAGAAACAAAGACTTAGAGAGAAAAACAGTTTGCAATATAAAGCTTCAAGAAAACATTTTACATCAAGCTGCTACCAACACAAACATTTTTTTCCCAAGAAAGAATACAAAAATTCTCACCAGAGGCACCCAAATTTCCTGGGGATCCCAGGCTAAAGTTGAGGCTGTGAAGTTCCCCCTGTCAGCAGCAAACTTTAGAGCTCCTGTAAGGGATAATGCTGCCCAGTGGACAAGACAGATTCATGACATCGTTTTCACTGGCAGTTCTTCCACTCCAAACTCTGAGCAGTCACTCCTGCCTCCTGCCCCTGCCCTCTGCTTCTCCTGTCCTCTTCTCTAAACAAAGGATGGGCTCTTTTCAAAACACTGCAGCTTACACACAATTCTGATTGAAATGATGGGTTTTTTTAGTATTATGATGATAGAAATAAAATTGGATAATTGAAATAAGAGCATATGACTGCGTTTATTTGGTTTATGATTAGATGACATAAATTATTGTTTGTACAAGGGAAGTAAATCTGATCATTCAACTGGCGTTTTGGGAAAAGAAAAAAGCAATTCTGGAAATCACAGCTGCTTGCCTCTCAGGACCGTCTTTCCTACAGAGAGAGAAACTCATCCATTGCTTTCCAGCGCTGAAGGTGCAGAGTCTGACTCTAGAGGGGGTTGTATAACCATACATGGAGTGTGCCTGTGACAGGGAGGAGGAAACTCTCCTGGGTGTACGAAGGAGCACTGGTCAGTCCCTCCTGTCATGTACAAACTGCCACAAACACAACAAATATAACTCCTGATACAGAGGTCGTGGCATTTGTCTTGTGGCAGCAAGCAGCAGAACTCCCATGAGTGTTCAGCCCTGGAGAATGTTTGTGGAGCTCATGGGTTTTCTGTTACATCCGTGGTCGAGAGCACACAGTAACATGTTGAGTACTCTAAGAAGAAGGTTTGGATTCTCCCTTTTCTGCTCAGTAAAGAACACATCACCCACAGCCCCTCTGGGGCCACATATCCCCTTTGTTTGGTTTGGGCAAGGTCCAGGGGGCTGGACAGCCATGCCAACCTGCAATTCAGAGAAATCCCGGGGATGCATTTTCACACATAACCTACTTGGACTCCTGTGTCAGCCAAGGAACCACTGGTGCCTCTATGACCAGTGGAGGAAAAGCAGGTCTTCCAGAGAGCAAACCCAAGCAGATCCAAAATTCAGTGCTCTAAACTGTAGCTTGTGTACACACCTTCATGGACAGCAGAGGAAGCTGGAGGAGTCCAGCCAGTTTGTTTAGGTGGCTGTGACCTCCAACACCGCAGTTATCCCTGAAGTCCTGTGCAAATTGACCTTTCTGTTGGGCTTCCATCATGTATAGCCCACCAGACCTTGCTGCTCATGCCTCCTCAGAGAGCTGAGCAGCACCCTGCCTCAGTCACACAGGGCCAGGAGTGTCATCAGGCATGGGGCAGTGCTGCAGTACATGGATTGCAGACACTGGGTCTGGTTCTTCTGCAGGCCATAAAACAAATCAAAAGAGGCAGCTCTTCTCTGGAAAGAAACAAAATCAAACTAGCCTCCTATGGGCTTTCAATTTTATTTTAGTATTTAAAAATTTAATTGGTTTAGGATGAAGACTCCCCCCCAGCTAATTTGTGACAGAAGATAGTCAGCACTGTTCTTACATATTAAGACCCTTTCAATTATTCCCCTGAATTTTCCCTGTAAAACCTCAAGATGGTAGATAAGGAGAGGGAAAACATATTAGTGATCACATTACTGTGAAGCTGTAAACAAAATTGGGAATTGATCTACTCATACTTAGTGGTTCTTGACCTAGGTGAGCATTTATCTCAGTCTCACCTTGCAGCTCACCCTTAACCACAGTGTATGAGCCAGGCCTCCCTTACAGTTAGGTATCCACTACAGGTTCAAAATGGGTTCATCAGTTTTGTCTTTAATTCCTTCACTTCTCATATATGATGTCATCTACACTTGAAACCAGATCCTTCAGATGAAAATCTTTTGTTTATTATGGGGTTTTGTCTGTTGTGAAGAGAATTCAATCTAGAAACCAGACCAATGGCAATGAGAATTTTTTTCCTAGTAAAAAATTAGTACTACTGGTGCTGGTGTCTGATTCAGACCCAAAGCAAATACAAAGCCACATGAAACCAAACTCCTGTCTTTTGGCCTGATAAATGGAGATAGTAGGAAGGATAGGGAATGCTGTGGAAAGGGATCCTTTCCTATCTATGAACCTATGGCAAGTAATTAGCTCTGAGCAGCGCTGCAGTCAGTGCACAGTATCAGCAGTCCCAACCATCCAATTAATCGATTTTTTTCTCAAAGCCTTTTCTCTGCCTGTCATGTTTTCATTCGAGTGGCCTTTCCCAACTTCCAAAAATTCCTTGCTGGCAAGCAAGTAACCCCCCACTGACTTCAGATGTCTCCTTGTTACCCCTAAAATGCAGTTTGTCCAGGCCTGCATTTCCACCCAGAACTCCTCCTTGTTACTGCTGCCTGTATAAGCCTGTGTTTGCACCACACAGAGGCAAACAAAATAAAACAAGTTAGCCATACATGTCAATTAGAGAAATTGCTGTCACAGGTAAATTAAGTGAAACAAAGCTGCAGGCAGATAAAGTTCAGACTTTAGTCCTGAGGTCCAACAGACTTAGTACAAATCTCACTCCCAGTTATTAGCAGTGTCAGTACTGCATTTCAGGGTTACGGGGTTAAATGTCAATCTCAGCTAAAAACTGATTTTATGCAGTCTGTACAGAAGTCCTAGTGCAAGCTTATTTTGAGATAGTGAAGACTAAGGCAGTATGTGTGCTTTATAGATACAACAAATTGCAATTCAGAAATAACAAAAATTTTGGAAATCCATAGAGATGGTATTGAGACACCTGTGACCTTATTCTGCTGCCTTTTTCAGAGTGGATACTCGGTACCCCTGAGCATTGTACACTACAACAGGTTTGGACACAATGCTGCCATAGCAAACTCCTGACAAAGGAGGTTTTATCTAGAAATGGTTTATTTAGGAGAAGATGTGAACAGCCTAAGAAACCTTCTGTCAGATGTAGGCAGATGAAGAACTTGCTTTGATCTCCTTTTCAAATGTAATTCAAAACCTGTAAAAATCCAAAATCAATGTAATTTTCCATGTAATTTTAAAGCACTTGGGAATAAATTATTTTGCTGTAGATGGGGAAGCAGACTAGTCACAGTCACACATCTGCTTCATCTTCTTTAAGTTCTGCTTGTCCTGTTACTTACCCAGAAGTCCAGCTCAGTTCAAGCCATTGTTCTCAGTGAAAAACAATATGAAACCAGCTTAAAATGAGTTTGTTGAGAAAATATGAGCAAAGAAAGAAAAGAGCCAAAAGAGAAAGTGAAAAATATGAGAGCTGTGTAACTGCAACATCAACACTGAAGTCTGTGTTGGAAGAATATTTTGTTTTTGCCAAAATTTATAAACAAAACCTTGTCAGATTGGATCAGTTCTTGAATACGGGCTTCTCTGTCTGGCAAGGATTCATTGGACAGAGCTGAAGGCATTAGTTGCCTTATTCCACTGTCACTGGTTTGAGTATCAGATTTACTTCTTCTTTCCTGTGTTTGCTAAGTTGATCCAGTTGCCTTGGATGAACTTGGAACTTCTGGCACTTGTTGATTTTGGTCCTGGGATACTTTAACATGGATAAGAAAGGATTATAATAGTTTTGCAATCCTAGGATAACTAGTTGTGGCCACAAAATGTTCAGAAGCACAAAACTGAAAGGGATTTGGTACCTTTCTTGAGGCAAAGACAGTCAGTAAAGGCTTGCAATACACAGAAAAGCACTGGTACTCTTTGAGATTAGTTATTTAGAAATTAGCTGCTTCTGCAGGATGGGCATATTACCTGTCATGAGTAGGTTGCTACACTTGGTGGCCAGGAGAACTGGTGAGTGCTGTGCAGGAAGGAACCTCTGTCCTTTGCAGCTGGACCTGCTAATCTACTGCAAGGGATAAGATGTGGAGGGACACTCTGAATCTCAGCTCCCTGCCTTTTTGCCAACAAGGACAGGGATTTCTCTTGCAGTCTTTTAGTTGCTGTTCTTTAAAATGTAACTTTCCATGAACTAATTACTGACTTGAACTTGGTGCACAAGCAACTGGAAGTGAATCTAATTCCAGCCCATACAGCTCTCCAGCAAAGTGGGTGTTGTGATTCTCAGCCTTCATTAATGAAACTTTCCAACCAAGAAGCAGAAAACTGCTGCCTTGAAGTGTGGCCAGCTGTCCCTCCTGCTCCTGAGGAACAACGTGCAGGCAGCTACAAGCAGTTAGTAACTCCTGGGACAGCAAGCATCAAGCTGCTTGCTTGGCACTGAACGTGTTCTCTAGGTGGTCACCATACACACAAACTCAACACATTTCTTAAGCACCTCCTTTTAAAGCATAGTGTGGAGAATGTTCTAAGGAGCTCTGCTTTTTACCAAGAGTTCTAATCAAGACACCAGTTGCATTACTGCCGTGCTTGGTGAGATTAGGCATCCTCTCCCAGCAGCTGCTTAGATTTTGATTTCTAACACTGTGAATCAGATTAGCACCTGGCTCACTGCAGGGTGCTTTTTCATGGCCTTACACATTATTTGACACTACCTCATGCTACAGTGCTAGCCAGCATCACACTGTTTGTCTGCTCTCTGCCTACTAATTCTGTGCTTGAGTACTGGCTGACCCCACACTGACCTCCACACCAGCACACACACGCACACACAGAGTGGTTCCACTTCCAAGCAAGCAATGTGCAGGCAGGGATGCTTTAGTGCTTCACTGCTGACAATTTTAGCAAGTAAACAGCCCTCCAAAAGTGGCAAGGGCACTGAGCAGAAGGCTGCAATACTGACAGTGAGGGGGCATCCAGGAGAAAGTAAGAATTCCTGGATAACGAAGGGCTTTATGGATTTCATACTTGGTGACTCAAGTAAAGCTCAACTCCTGCTGGACAATTTTGTCTTGAAAGCAGTACCTATATTTAATCTGGGTGCTTTGATTGTGGGAAATCACCACTGCATTTTAACAGGCCAGGAGCTGTACTTCAAATAGAGATCTGTTGGAAAGAAATGTTCCCCTTCCATCTGGTATAACTAAAGCATGGTCAAAATGTAATCTTCTTTTCTTTCCCTTTAGAATACCCTATTCTCCTTTCCACTACATCTTTGTTAGTTTGATGTCTCTGTGTCCCTTACTGTTTTGGTATTGTTTACATCTTTGCACTGCACCCAAGTCTTTCTGATTGCTTTTTTTAGGTTAAGCTTCTTTTCAAAATGGGTTATTTTTTCTTCAGTATTGTGAAGGCTTTCTTTTAATATATTTTCTCTTTTTTGGGTAATATCTTCAGAGTAAAAGAGTAGAAAAGAATAATGTCTTGCTCTTCAAGACATTTTCAATGTATTTCTCACCATGTCCTCTGCAAAAATGTACTTATCAAATTCCTCATTTCTTTCATTTTCTTCTTTTCTGGCATACAACCGCTTTTGAGAATGGAGTTAGGTTTAGAATAGATCCCAGATGTCCTTTTGATAGCAAAGATTGCCAAGTTTGCTTCATGTTTTGCTACAAATGGCTTTGATTTCTTGTGCAGACTTCCACTCACAAAGACATTGATGGATATAAAATTAAACCTTCTGGTATTAAACTAAACCCTAAACCAGTAAGCTAAATCTCTCCAGTTTAACTTCCATAACAAACTAACACAAAAAAGATTCTTGGGCAAAAAGCCAGCATCAGAATTGGTACATTTAATGTTTTTCACCTTGTTACAGCCTGTTTTAAATAAAGTTTTGTGTTCATTTGAATGGATGCTTTGGCCTGTAGATCCCTAACTTACAGGAGACTGATGCTTCAGGCTGCAGACAAAACACCCCTTTCCTTATGAAAGACTTGGAGTCCATAGGACAGTATTTCCACAATGTATTCTTGGACTGCTGTGTAAATAACAAGCAGGTAAAGGAACTTTCCCCTACACCCTTTCTCCTGCCTCATTGGTCCAGCTGTAAAAAACATAATAGTCTGGAGGTTTATAGCAATAATAAATTTGATAAGTGCTTTCTCTAAGCAATAAACTAAATTTGTGGTATTTCTTACCATTATCTATGCCTGAAGGAACATGAGAAGGCAGTGAAACAGGAGCAAGCGAGGGTAAATTCCAAGGTCCTGGATTTTGATGTGTTAAACTGGAATTCCAGGTAACTTAGAACTATTCAGGTATGCTACAAGTTATTGTATCTTCTCTGTATCCCCTAAAGAATGCCAGAGTAAATGTTAGAAGCGTTACTAAACTAGACTTTCAAGAGTCACACTATTCAATTTAACACTTTTTAAAAGATTGCATACAAACCATATAATCAAACCTTAATAGGCAGCTCACTGGAAGAAGCAAAGCACTGCATCTATACGGGTGGCCTTTCTGAGGAGAAAAAAACTGTGGTGATACAGAGCTTGGTCTATTGCAGCACTCAAATCAATATGCTGTTTTTCCTGCAGCCTTACATTTTGCAGATCAATCTAGGCACAGTGAAAGGTGTATTATTTGGTTTTGTGTAAACCTTATTTCATTAACCATGGAAGACTCTATTCTGATTGCTTTTAGCCGAAGTGGTGAAGTTCAGGGTAACTGACAGCAGAGCAAGGATCTGTATGCTGACCAAATGGTACACCTATTAAACATGATCAGCTCCTCTGGGACTGGGATTGAAGGGACTTGAGACCATAGTTCGTGTTCAGACTTAGGTGTTTATTGTTTCTTATTAGTGTTACAGCCTCACAGCTGTGAGCTCTGTAGTCTTTCATTAGTAAGGTACAAAATGGTTAACTATCTTTTGTTATAAGGTCTTTAAAGGTTAAACTCTCCAATTAAGAAATGATACCCAGATTATTTTCCTTTTTAACTCAATAACTAATCCTTTGAAGCCTGCAATGTGGGCTTTTCCGTTAAGTTACAAAATATCACCTAAACTTATGAAGAAGAAGGAAGAAGAAAGTAAAGAACAACCTGTTTCTGCCTTAAAACTTCATGTCATTTCATATTTATTACTACATTTTAAAACCTTAAACTCTAAGTTTTCTATTCTGCGATATTACACACCTCTAACTAACTACACACCTACAGTTCTAGTGTTATCAATCAATTTTGGAAGCCTTCTCCACAGCTCAGGTTAAACGTAGTGTTCTCTTGTGGGTCTGTGCACAGAAGTTTAAAATTCTCAGCATCTAGGTTCCAACACTCCTTCTGTGTAGACTGTGAGAACAGAGGTGCAGGTGATTTTAGAGAGGTGAGCATTGTGTGTTATGAAGAGCTGAGGCCCTAACACAGTCATTTATTAGGGAACAAAACCTTTGTACACTTCTCTTTTGGGAAAACATTAATAGGTTGGATCTAGCCCATCAAATTTAAGATATCCATAGTATAAAAATCAAGATCTGAGCCACACAACTGGTGCTGAAATGCAAAGAAATAAACAGACATGTGCATAAATTGAGATTAAATATAAGGAAAAAATCTTCACTCCAAGGGTGAAGACTCACCAGAGCAGGTTGGCCAGAGAAGCTGTTGATGCTTTATCCCTGGAAGTGTTAAAGGTAGGTTGGGTGGGACTTGGAGCAACCTGGTCTAGTGGAAGGTATCCCTGCCAGTGGAACTAGGTGATCTTTCAGGTCTCTTCCAACCAGACCACTCTGTGATTCTGTGGTGGTTCTGTGATCTTGATGCATCGTCAGCGAACAAGTCAGATGAGCAGCGCAGACCAGAAGTATCCATTTTCCCTGCAGCTTAACCCTGATCATCCATCCAGAAGGCCTTTTTCGTTCCAAGGAAGGTGGCCTTCACCTGTCAGCTTCTGCATACAGCTGAGTAAGCAGTGCCAGGGTCAGGATGGGGAGGGCACAGGCATTAAGCACAAGAAGTATCGTGCTCTGTACTTTGGTGTCAGTCAGTTTGCAACACCGGTTCAGGGTGCTCAGGAGCTGTGTCCTCCTCTCACACACACAGAAGAGCCATCACAGTGTCACCGAGGACCCATTGCCTACATCTAAGCTCATAGACAAATGTAGCCTCAGATTTAAAAGAGTGATTTCACAGGAGGACAAGGAGACATTTTATTTTTCTGTAACCTATATTGACTTGTTTTGCTGAGATAAAAAGGGTGGAAGGATGTTTTTCTCCTTGTTTACTTGGTGTTTGTTCTTTCGTGCTGGTGATTGACATACTATTACTCAAGAGGTTTCCCACAGATATGCAAAGCAAACTCCTTAGAGTAAATGACTTTTAGAAAGCTTAGGGATGAAATTTAGCCAACAATAATAGTTCCTGTAAATTGTTGCTTCCTGTTTGTGACATAAATACTGTAAATAAACAACAGAAAAAAAGGGAAACTTAGCAGAGGAGGAGATGTTCAGGACTGAACACCACTTTAGCCACCTAAGAGCCTGAGGCTATGTAAGGCTAGGCTTGCCAAGACCTAATAACACCAGTATACATTGCAAAACTATTTGTCAGGTCGAGCTTCACTAGGTCCTGTTCTGTCATTTTGGTGCTAAAATACAAGCAAAGACATTTCATGCAATGAAATTGTATGGATTGCATTCATACAGCTAACAATGAATAAAGTTCTTTTGCTGGATGTGTACCAGAAGCAAAACATGTCAGGGTAATGCCATTACTGTGTAAAGCAAGCAAGATATGTAAATTAAATATTAGTTTATCAAATCGATCATGATCCCTTCAAGAAACCTCTTCTTCTCATGATTATGTATGTGCATTTCCCCACATGGATCCACTCCAGTGACTAAGTAAGTTTATTAGATCCAAAGACTTCACAAAATTTCTGTTATTGATCTTGATGAAAGTTGTTAAATGCATTTGAAAAAAGGTGAACAGCAAGGAATATCACAGCTGCAGTAGAATTTTTGACAGAAATTCTTTCTGGAGCTTTACGTAGCCCTCAATGACACTTTGCTGATTTTCAACCTAGAAAACTGTATGGCCTCAAGATGTAAAATAGGAGCACTGTTATTGTTGCCTAGAGAAAGCAAACTGTTATTTGGAAAGATATTGATATTTCAATGGGTAATATTCTTTTTATGTACATACATTTTATAATGCTGACTGCTTTGTTAATGCTTTCATTGCTTCAAGAGGTAGACCAGCATTTCTCAACTTTTTGCATTTATGCCAATTCTTCTTTTCAGAAGCCCAAACATATGAAAAACAGAGCAGGGGCAATTAATACTACTGAGAAAGCATAACTGTCCAGTTCCCAGACTAAAAATAAACAAGCCATATTGAGTAGGAAGTGAGCTCCCTTGTCAATATGATCTGTTTGTATCCAGGTTCATAAATATTTGCTAAAAAGAACAGCATAAGGGATTCAGCCTTGAGCAGCTTTCTTACATGTACTCTTTCTGGCATTGTGATTATCATCTTTCTTTGCAATTGTTGGTTTGGGTTTTTTTAATTTGGGTTTTTTTAATTTGCAACTGTAATATTCCCCCATGAATCAAAATGGTTACCAAGACACCAGAAAAAAACCCTAAAATATCAGGAGAACATTTTCACAGCATGGCTAAGAACAAAAGTCATAAAAGCAAAAATACCCGCATTTTTCATCCCAGGACGAACATGCTGTGGCTGTTTGGGTTTTTTTCCTGACCAGAGAGAGATATATGAAAATTGAATTTAATCACTGTAACTTTACGCAAACAAAAAAATTTGTCACCAAAAGAAAAGTACCAGCCTTTACATGGTAAATGTTTTCCCATTAGTTATTGAACTCTTACCAAGATTCCCCTGTCCCAGCCTGGTGTACGCTCCCTGAACAGCCCCTAACGTAACTGACTGATAGATAACACCTTTTTGTCAACCAGTCTTTTGGAACTTGTTAGTCATAATAATTCATTCCTGTTGCTATTCTCTTTTCAGAAACTCAAGGCACTACTCTGTTTCACAGACACAAGGCACTGATACTCAACCTAAGATATTTCAAGTACCTGAGCCAGTAAAAAAAGAGTAAACATTACAAGTTTTTTAATTCTTTAAATACCAATAAGCCATTTTTTTTCTATAGCCTCAAACCTCAGTAAAGAGTATGTTCCACAAAGAGAAGTATGGAGTTCTTTGGCTGGATTTCCTTCAATCTCAGCATTTGGAAGAGCTCCTTTTTCTATAATTTAAACTGCCTTCATCACATTACTCCACTATGATTTACTGATTGACAACAACCTCACTGAAGAAAAAATAAACCCAAGGCAAATTCCAGAGAGGTTAAAAAATATTTTCTCCTATTGGCAGTAGGGTACATGCATTTGTAATAGTGTGCTCATTGGGCTAAATATCATTAATGAAATTCAATATCAACTGTAAAGGCACCTCTTTGCTTAGAATAAAAGGTTTTAAAAAATGTTGTAAATATCCTTTGTTTCTCAAGGGACAAACCCCCCCCACACACTGTCAGACCTGGTTCACCTCGCCTGCTGATCACGGACCTCAGCCAGCGGTTCTGTGAGGGGAGGTGCTTGCAGTGCAGCTCTAAAGCCAGCTGCAGCTGACCTGGCCCGTGTCCAGCTGTGAGCCACATCTGCTGGGTCAGCTGGTGCTGGGACAGAGAGCCCAGGGGCCTGGCCTGCAGCTCTCACTTGGGCACTCGAGGACACGCTCACCTGCCATCAGTGCGGGGACTGTGCCTGTCACACCAGCCCAGGCACTGGACATGCAGCTCCTGAGAAAAAACGTACCAGCCACCCACAGTATGCAGGGAGAGATGCAGTTAAAAGGGAGTCCCCTTCTCCCTGCCTCTAAGTGTGGGCACAGACCATTACAGCTGTACTTGGCTTCTGTGGGACAGGCAGTCCAGGTAAGTAGAGTTCAAGTACAGTTTAAGCACGGTACAGTTGAGTATCCTGCAGTCTTATGATCACTAGGAGCTTGCCTGCCAAGAGGAGATTATTAAAGAATGTCTCTTTAAATGTTTTTGCAGGCTTGGCAGTTCCTCCCCCAGCTTCAGATTTCATTCCTAGATATTGTGTACCGTAACCGAGGGGAGAAATGTAACAGATCACATTCTTCTAGGCTTTCCCGGAATGGGCATTGCTTAGAGGAAGTTTAACAAACAAATAAATAAATATCCCAACTCCTAATATTTTGTTTCTCTGTTTCATAGCCAGACTGGAGTATTATCTCACAGAATCATATGTGGGATAAGGTGTAGTAGTTTACTTTTAAAACAGGAGGGTAAAATCAGCAAAAAATTTTGCAAAGTCCCAATTCCTCTCATGCTGTCCTTAACAGTAATATTACTAAACTGCTGAGTGTTTGCTTTAACTGCACAATGAGAAATCAAGACTTCAGAGCAGTTAATTCCACTTTAAAACCACATAAACCTTCTTAATGCAGGCAAAAATGATATCCATTTCAGGAAAGAATTCCAGGAAGCAACGCTCACACAGGAATTTAGCAGAAGCTGGCTCCTGGAACGTGCTCTCCTTTCCCACCCACAGAAAACAGGACCCAGCAGCCCAAACACTCCATCCAGCCTCTCCTACCTCCAGGCACACACAGGTAGAAGCCCTCTTTCTCCTCCCCCTTCCCATTCTTTCTCCATGAGACCTGTTGATGGTCGTTCCCCTGCTCACCTCATCCCCATGAGACTTGTCCTTCCCAACCACTCCATCATCAGACTTGGGCATTGGAAGCCCAAGAGGCAGTCAGAGCATGCCTGTAAAATGTCCCCAGGAAGGGGAATGGAAAGGCATACTGCATCCTGCCCAGCCTTTGGGCACACTCTTCCCTGCCCAAACACCTGGAAGGAGAAGGCAGGAGAAACACCTGGTTACATGGCGTGCTGGTGTTGGAACAGCCACCTCTCTAGGGGGACAGTGGCTCCAGGGAGAAGTGCAGTGGCATGGCAGAGCAGACCCAGTGTGGCAGTCATCCTGATTACCCCAGCAAACAGGACCCCAGTGGGAAAGCAAGGATATTTTTGAAGTAGCTGCTTGTGCTTTCTGCCCATGGCAGTGAAACAGCAGCTTCATTTGTGGTGCTGAGATCAGCTAAGGAGCTGGTTGATCACCAGATCAAAATTATATACCCTTTTTCTCTCTGAATGACAGAAAAATGAACAACATGTTCCCAAATTGCAAGACCCCTCCCTCTTGGGAGCACAAACATGCCCGTGCCAAAGCATGTTACTTCACTGGAGCAGAGTCTTGCCTCAGAAGTCTCTTATTCCTCAGTTTCCCAGCCATCAGCCCCAATGCTAGAAGATGGCCATGTTCAGCCCCAAGGCTTCCTTCTCCCCTTTCAGTTCAGCAGCTCTGGACTGCTGGACTTCATTTGCTGTGAGATTTCTGTCCCCACCCACCAGAACTCCTGCCTAAGCCACCCATGATCTGAACTCCTTGATGCAGACCCTTGTCCCTCTCCATGCTGAGGTTATTCCACACACAGAGGCACATAGAAAAGCATCACCCCTTGCATGTCTCCATCCACTGAGCTTCTCTTAGGCCTTCCTCCCGTATTTCTTTCCACTTACTTTGTGCTCTTGGATGTGAGTGCCAGTATTACAGGCTCACAACATGTGTACCACATGGACATTTCCAGACCACGCCTAAGCATGGAGTTATGGGGTGAAAATCTGTGAACAGCTTCACGGCTAGGGGTCCCACATGCATCAACCCCCAGCACACAGCCCCCCTAACAGAGGAGGGCTAACCCCACCACAGACTGCTAGTAGGACAAACCGTTCCAGACCGGCCCAGGAGGACTAAAGGCAGGAGAGTTTTGTCCCCTACAGAACGGGAGGTGTCAGCGGTTCCCTGTAGCAGCGGGCACCTTGGCACCTTGCGCCGTGCCGGCTGCAGGCGGGGGAGCTGGGGCCGCGCTGTGCCTGAGAAGCGGCGGGAGGGAGGGAGGGATCCGTGTCCAAAGTGCAAGAAGGGCCATGCTGGCAGTGCTGAGGTACTGACATCCGTGCTGAGACGGTCAGTCACCTCTAAAGAACTGTCCAAACAAAACTAAACAAGTTAATCTAAGCCCTCATGGACACCCAAGCTACTCTAAGAGCACAACAATCTGGGTGAGCTTAGCCCGGGCAGGTTTGGTGCTGGTTAGCGCAGCAAGGAGAAGGAAAGGAAACGCAAGCCTGAGTCCAGCTCAGGCTGTGGAGCTGGGCTTGGCTTGTTTTCTTGGTCATAGGCAGCTGACTCTATCGGGAAAGAGCCCTGCCGAAAGAACCGAAAGAGAAAGCGGAGATAACGATCTGCACGTGACAAAAACAGGCTGTGGGGACAGCCACAGCGCCGGCAGCAGCCGCAGAGCCGCTTGTGTCCTAGACCGGCACCACAGCCCTCTCCAGCCTTTCAGCTCCGCACCCACCCAAATGGGCAGCCCGTAAGTACCCTCCACTGAGACCCCCGCTTTTTTCTTGTCACTGGCATTGGGCAGAACTGCCAGGAGAAGTGGTGTTGCAGGGTGCAGATGTCTCGGAGGGTCCTTCCCCTGCTTTAAGACGCTTTAAGGGCAGTTCCCCCACAGTCTGTTCCATTTGCTGCTGGTTGGTTTGTGTTTACCAGCAGTCCTTAGCTTGTCAGTGGCTTTTCTTCACCCATGGCTTCTCTGCAGTTAATCCTGCCTGAGATGGAAAGACGATCCGGATAGGTGGGATGGGGACGTGGGGAAGGGACAGGACAGATGTCTTGAAGGAAGAGTGTCATGTCCAAAGCATGACACTTTCCCACAACTCTTGTACAGCATTTGTCCCTTCAGCAGCCAGGGAGAGGGGAGACAGGAAAGTCAACCTGTCTGGGGGGCTCTTCAGTGCAAAAGGAAATGCCCATTCCCTGGTCTCCTCGCACTCAGCCCCACTGCAGCGGCACCCAGTGGCTCACAGAGACGCTCGTCCCTGCACAGGTCCTGTGCCGGAGCCGTGTGTGCCTTCCTGTCCCCTCGCCCAGGCGCTCCGCCAGCTGCCTGCCGGAGGAAGGCACAGCCCCAGCCTGGCAAGGGTGCCCCCCTGCCTGTGAGCAGCAGAGCAAAGGGCTGTGCAGTCCCAAAAGCACAGAGGGTGCCTAGGAGCCTTATCTCCCACACAGAGACCTCAGGGAGCTCCTGAGCCATTCACATGGGGCCTCTCTCTGCCGGGGAGACTGACACACAGAGCTCTCCTATGGTGAAACCCAGTGTTTCCATCAATGCCAGCCCAGGAACAAGGAGGCTGACTCCAGGCTGGGGCTCGCTGTGCCATGTTCAGGTTCCCCTTTCTTGCACCTTTGAGAAAGAGCCACAGAGCCTCCCATCCAAAGGCAGAGACACCTCCTTAGAGGCAGCGAGACTGCCTCTGTCTGGGAAAAACCCAAGCTGTTCACTGGGTGAGAGCTCTTTTCTGTTTGTCTCTTGCTTCTCAGCCAGGCTGCTGCTAAACCTGCCTCAGTGATGAGCTGCAGAGCTCACCTGTAGCTGTGCTGCAGCAGGATGCCAGGTCTCAGCCTTCGCTGCCTCCAGGCCGGTTCTCTATCCAGCTGGCACAGGGCCATCCCAGGCATGTTTCTGGGCCTATCAGTCACACATAGGGACGGGGATTTACTGACTGGGTTGGGCTGGGCTGGGCTGGGCAGGGGAGGCAGCAGGAGGCAAAGATGCCAGTAATTTAACCATGAAGAGAGGGACATTGCTGGGAGAATATGTCCTCACACACATGAGCCCCAAAGCAGAGGAGAGGGCAGAGATACCATGGGCTTTCCTCAGGTCCCCATACACGCAGAGATCACACAGCAGCACAGGGTCTCTCAGGTGGCTGTCCTCCAGCCCTGCCACATGTTACCATACTACCATAATACCTGATAGGAATTTAATTCTCTGCCCCCTCTCTAGTAAACATGTGCAACTGGGACAATTTTAATAGCTTTTACATTTTATGGATGCCGAGGGAGCGAGCATGAGATGACTGAACAAAAAGCCACCTTTCTACGAGGCTGCCTTCCCTAGGAAACTGGTCTAAAGAAATACAACAGCAAGGGTTGGTGGGTGGGCAGGGCCACAAGTCAGCTGGGCTGTAGTGGTCCCAGCCCTGGGGTCTAACAGAAATCCCTGGGGACCTGGTCAGCCAGCCAAGAGCTCCCTCCAAGCACTGCTTGTTCTTCCTCTGAAGGTAAGGCAGGACAGCAGGAAGAACGATGAGTGGTGTGAGGGAGAGGAAGAGCAGCAATGCCTGGGTGCAGGAGACCACGTGTGAGACAGACAAACCAAGTGACAACACTAGGGGAAAGAGAAACCGTGGGGAAATTACATTTCACCAGAGGTCTCATTTTGCAGCACATCCTGTGCCCAAGCATAGATATTTTCCTGGTTGCTTTTGTCTTCGTTGCAGATTCAGAACAATGGGCGTCCTCCATGTGAGCTTCCAGTCTCTCCAGAAGCCTTTTGAGAAGAAGCCCTCCAAGGGGGGCTACAAGAAGTGAGGGAAAAACAACCAGGGGAAGTGGACAGGTTGGTGTCTGATGCTGTGACACCCTTCCCCCCCCCCCCCCCCCACCCTTCCATGCTCTGTGTGTGTGTCTCTTGGGCATGCGGAGAAGTTTTGGACTGAGAAACTCCATCTTTATGCTCATTAAACAGAGGTGCCCCACTTCCAAGTTCCAAGTTTCCAGGGAGAGATGAGGAGTGGGAGGGGAATGCTGAAAGGTCTCTAGTCAGCAGCACCACCACCAGACTGAGTACAGATTGAGTGGAGTCTCTTCTGCCACTCCAAGGGGCTGTACCAAATTCACAATCAGCTCTGGGTGATGGTCTAGGAGGACATCCAGGTTATCACAGATTCACAGACTATTCTGAACTGGACCCAGAGTCCAGTTCTTAAGTAAATGATATACCACTGGGTAATAGGCAGTGGAAGGGGACAGTAGGGACAATGTGAACTTCTTGAAGGAAAGGGGTAAATGATTCTCAGCAGATTAAGCTTGCCAGAGGGAGGAAGAGTTAATTGCAAAGCCTCAAGCCTGAAGCTGGGCTTGAAGCCAAGGTCTCTTGAGTGCTGTGTTTATGGCTCTCTGCAGAGCAGGGTGGACAGTGCTTCAATGCCATGTGGCTCTGCAGGCACTGATAGCCTTTCCTGATGCCACTTCCCTGTTTTTCAGCGTGAAGCCTGCAGGACAGCACTAGAGGACAGTACACATTCCGGGGAGAGGAGCAGTCGGGTTTGCCAGCCAGTCTGAGAGAGGAGCAAGGTGGATGGCAATCACAGGTGTGTCTCAGTAGCACCTATGTCCCAGTGGCTGCAGGAGGATCCAGGGTACCTCTCTGAGCTTGGCACCTGCCTCTCTGTGCAGGGCACTGCTCCCCAGGCAACCAAGACAGAGCACCATGTCTACCACTCAGTGGGTAGCAGAGCTCCAGGTATTCAGTCCTGCTCTGCTCAGAAATCTACAGGCATGCAATGAACTGCATGTGAAGCTTAGATGCTGGAAATGGCTACCCATTTCACACCCATATGAATGGCACTGCGTGTTCCAGAGCTATAGGACAAAGACAGGGAGGCAAGGGGAGCCCTGCAGTTCAGATCCTGTCATATCTGCACTTCACTCAGTAGTCCAAAGATCACAAGGGATGTGCTTGTCTGATAAAAGCTGAAAGGCATTATCCCAGAACAGCTCTTATCATGCTTATTACCAGACAGCAGTTTTTCTCTTCTCCCATCCCTGCAGTTTGCTGACAAATGCATCTTTTCCAGTGAGACCATGATGCAAAGGGCATGTGTGGAGCTGAGTCATACACTCCTCCCAGTACTGGTCCATGCATGGGACACCATTAAGCCACCTTTGCTGTGACCAGAAGTGCACCAAATGCACCCCCCTGAACCGAGTAACACATGTGCAGCACAGTCCCAGGCAGGACTGAGACACTCCTGTCCTATTTGCAAGGGCAGTCCCTAGACCCCAGCCATAGGGCTCAGAGCCCATCCTGGGAAGGGGGCCATAAGTGGCAACAACTGAGGGGTCCCCCCTTCGTGTTTTGCAACAGGCATCCCCACAGCAGCTTTTACCATGGTAGCAAAAAAGCATGCAGGCACCAGGACGGGTCTGCTGCCACAGAGGTGTGCCAAGAACCTGCTGCCCCTGCTGGTTTTACTGGAGACTGTTGGGACCTTGGCCTTGATGTCCTACGCCCTGCTGTACGAAGCCGGAAACCTGGTGAACCTCCCTGACAAACGCATTGGCTTTTACAACTTCTGCCTGTGGGATGATGCAGCTGGGGAGCTGCAGTGCCTGGACAGCAAGCAGCTGCAGGCAATGGGCATCAGTCCGCTACAGCTGGGACTGGCCAGGGTTTGTGTGTATACCTGCCTGGTCTTCGTCCTCTTCCACCTCCCTTTTGTTTTAAATGTGAATTGCACGGAGCAGGGAGAGGGATGGAAGATGATTCGCATCGTACTCTTCATCAAGATGATTATCCTGTCTGGAGGCCTGGGTATGTTTCTTTTACAAACCTCGCAGTGGATTCATCCCTCTGATTTCACTGGAGGCTTCCTGGCACTGCTTGGGACTCAGGCTCTGCTGCTGCTCCAGATTCTCACTGTCACTCTGTACCTCAGCTGGGCCAAGCACTCACATATGCGTCAAAACCATCAAACTGAGGAGGCCCTGCCCACTAAGATTTGACAGTGAAGGAGATGCAAGAGCTATCAGTAACGTGATTTAAAATTGTAACCCAAATACAGCTTTACTCCCTAGCAAAAATCTGATTCTCAGTCCAAAGGCTCGTGTTCAGCCATGCTCTGCCATATTGCTGTGTGCAGCATTCCTGCATCAAGCTGGCAGCAGACAGCAGCCACAGCACAGAAGCTTCCCAGGTACAACAGCATGTGACATCCCTCAGTTTGGGGCACGACATCAAAGTGCCACAGCACTCGTGACCCCAAAGAGCAGTAGAGGTAGCAGAACCAGCATACAGTGGGCACAGCCTTCTGCTCATACATAGTCAAAGTAAAAAAAGTTGCTAGTATCTCATAGTATGTGATTAAATTTGTAATTAACTAACAAAATGCTTTTAATACATTTTGCCCTACCATATAACAAAGATAAAGGGAGTTTAAAAACAGGATAGGTAGGTTATGTTTAACTAGGAACTAACAAATGTTCAGGAAAATGTAACCAAATAGGTAATTTCTTCATAAGTAGACAGGATACATAGAATTTAAAATAAATAAACAGCCAATCAACAACCTTCAAGACTGTGAAGAAAGCCATCTAGGACGATACAGAAGTAACACCAGAAAGAAGCAGGTTTGTAGTCTGAAAACAAGATAACAGACTGAGCATGCAGCAACTAAGAAAGTGCAATAAAAGGAGGATTAAACTACCAGAAATACCCCTACAGAGGGTAGTAACAACCCCTAAAAGACACTAGGTGGCAGAAAAGACTGAAACGGTTAACTCCCATTCATATAATAATTTTTCAAAACCGGAGTTTTATGTTATTGATTTTTCTGTCTAGTGAATATGTAACAGCCTTGTAAGTACGTGCTGCATTAAATTTACCTAGTGGCTGGGAGAACTTATGTAAATAAAGAATGCCTGATTAACAGTGATATTCTTTGCAGTTGAGTGAATTTGTTTCAAGGGACATGAGGGTCTGTTTCCTCTTGCTTCAGCCTTGGTGGGGATGAGGCTGGTGATGCTGATTTGACCGATTCTTCATTTCAACACATGCTCTCACAGCTGGCCTCATGTTGTTTGTTTGTCCTTTTTTGTGATTGGGAAGAGGATACTGAGCCATCTTCATCCCTTCCTAGACCCCCATGCACGCTGCCACGGGGTCAGCCCCCTCAGGGCAGTCGTACCCCCTGCCAGTCTGCTCCCACACGTGTTCCTCAGCATTGGGAAGACTGCTGGAGTCTGGAGGCAAACTCAGCAACAGGCCCAATGGGAACAGCCTGCCAGGCCCCGCTGCAGCTGTGACAGAGGGACCACGAGGACGGGGAGCCCCCAAGGCTGAACCATGACCATGCAGCTCTGCCAGCAAAGGTCTTCCAGGTCAGCAGCTCCCTGCTCCCCTCCATGCCCAACACCAACCCAGCAAAGGGATACTCACAGAAACCCGAATGACCTCTTTTATCTGTCCACGCTCTGAAATGCGAAACAGAGACAGACACCTCCTAATCTGGAGCCAAATCCCACTGAGTATAGAGTGGGAGAACTGAGTGGGAGAATTGAGTACCTCCTTCCTTTCCCCCTCTGGCCTTCCTGGGCATCCTACACAGCAGATGGATGCACAGCCCCCTCCAGGCCCTCCTCCCTCCGTTCCTAGGGCCGCGGGAGGAGACACCCTCCCCATTGTGCTCTCTTCTTCTGGGAAGTCAGAGATGTTAGCTGAAAAAGATCTCCCTGACGTATTTCAGAACATCGTCCTCAGAGTTGTCCCTGCCTGTCCCCTCTGCGTCAGCGCCAGCACCAGCACCAGCACCAGGAGGGGATGGACGTGCCCGACCGTGGTCACCGCCTCCATCCGTGTTGGCCGTGCTTCCAGGAACCTCCTTTGGTGTTGGCGGCATCTCCCGCTGCTCTTCGCTGCTGGACCAGGCCTGCTCTTCACCTTCCTCGCACTGTAGATTCTGACCAGATAGAAAACAAGTGCCGGCCGTGCATGACTTCACGCCGGGGGCACCCCAGGGAGCAGGAGGGCAGCCCACCATGCCCGTGAGCCGCGCCTCGCCAGGCCCGCGGCCCGCAGCGCCGCAGGGACAGAGAGGAGGGGGCCGGGAAAGCCATGCGGCACCGGCAGCGCCCGCCGACCCGCCCAGAGAGGGGCCGCCGGGGAGCCGCGGGCAGCAGCCCTCCTGCCCGTCCCCCGGAGCCCTGCCGCCCCCACCCCCGGAGGTCCCGGCTCACCTCGGCCAGGACCGCCAGGGCCACCTCCAGCAGCTCCGCCTCGTTCATGCAGTACAGCGCCGCCGGCCTGGGCAGAGCACAGGGGTCGCTCAGCGCGTCAGTACCCGGGCTCACCCTCCCGCCCGCCGCCCCGGCCGCTCCCCCGCCCCAGCGGCGCTACCTGCGCCCCGCCGCCGCCCGCCGCCGCCCGGCGCTGGGGGACGGGGCCGCCGCCGCCCGGCCGTCCCCCTCCGCCCCCATCCAGGCCGGGAGCTGCCGCCGCCGCTCGCCCGCCGCCATGCCCAGTGGGGCGGTGCCGGCGGGGCGCCTTCCGCCCGTCACACCGAGGACGCTTCCTCGCCCGACCGGGAGCGCAGGGGAGCTGGAAAAGCAGCCCCAGGCCGCCCTAAAACCCAAGTCACGACAGAGCCCCGTCCTTGATCAGGCAGGCAGGCAGTGAGGGCCCGCGTCCCTCGATATTCCGTCAAGGAGCACACATGGCTCCGGGCCAGCTGCGGAGCAGACGGCGCGTTGGGAACGACGCGTGTCAGCCTTGGAGCCCCGGGGCAGCCTGGCGGGCCGGGCCCGGCGCCGCTCCCGAGCGCTCGGTTACGGCGCCGCCGTGCCGCTCCGAGCGCGCCCGCCGCTGCCGGAGCGCCCTCTGCAGGCCCGGGCGCGCAGGGCAGCCGCGGGGGCCCGGCGGCGGCGCTCCGCCGGAGCGGCGGGGACTCGTGCCGGGACTCGAGGAGACAGGGAGCCTGGGCCAAGGATGGTAAAAGCTCCTCTGGGAATACAGAGTGCTGAGCATTGTTCTAGCAAAACATGTTCATCCCTTCCCTCCAGGCTTCTGGCACAGTATCAACGTTGTGCTAATGCACAATCATTTTGCATAGCAGCCTTGGACTGGGGCATGATTTTTATACTGTCTTTTCCCTGTTTGGAGGGTTTTGTTTTGCTCATAGTCCTACTTATGAAGCAAATCTGAAAGTAGTCTCCCTCCCAAAACCTCAACTGACTCTCTGCGAGGGCTGGAAGATAACATCTGGAAGAAAGTAACATTTGTGGTAGCGTTCAGGACCAGATTAAATGGGGCTTTGGACAACGTGGTCTAGTGGAAGGTGCCTGTGCTCATGGCAGAGTTGGAACTAGAAGAGCTTTAGGTCCCTTCCAAATTTTATAATTTTGTAATTCTAAATTCGAAAACCCCTATGCAATGTAGGCAGCACTGCAGGGCTTGGAATACAGCCACAATCTTTCTTGGCCTTTTGAGAGGCTAAGGCTCCCATTTGAGAGCTCTCTAAACTCTCAGACTAACTCTGGGAATTCCTGAAGCCAGTTCGAATACACCACTGGATTTGAGGAGACATTAGCTCAGACTGGCATGAAGAGCAGTTGCACCATTAACATCACATCCCACTGAGGTGGAAACCCTGTACTTAGATGTCAGTCTGGCAGGGGACATGTTAGTCTTGGAGAACGGAAGGTGGGGTTATAAAATGAGTGTAGTCAGCAGGAGCAAGTTACTCCATGGACAACAGGTACCTGTAGCATGAATATGCCTGTAGTGAGGATTTCAGTATCCAGCAGTGTTATCCTTGAACAGCTGTCTGTGAGAATGGCTACCCATATGGCTCATGAATGGCTGGCTGTTCATTTTCCAGCAGGGTGTATGCTCTGCCAAGGAACAACAGTACCACCAACTCCCAATACAGGCCAAGGACATAAGCAGCAGAAAGCTCCATGGCAATGTGTAAGCAGATGAAACGTATCTGCTGAGTCCATTCAAAGGCTAGCTATGCAATACCTGAGCACAGCACTTGCCCTGATGTTGGGGCCTTAGGGGGAGAGACAGCTCCAGTGACAGAGAGCCCTATACAGGGCCAGACTGGTCCTGGCCTCCCTCCCCCTATCCACCATCAGGTACCTACTGGGCATTATGTAGCTTCTGAACTCCAACACAAGTATTTCAAAGTCTGACTCAAATTTCTGCTCTGGTATCACAGCAGATACCTATGGCAAGGTAACACAATACATCCAAGGAAACACAGTTGTTTTTGTTCCTGGATGTCTGGTTCACCATGGTGTGCAGGTGTGGTGCTGGAAGCACCTGGTGAAAACACAAGAGCTTTTTTGCATGCAGGAGACTTGGCACATCACTGTCCTCACCACCCTCCATGTTTTGCAGCAACTGCTAAACAAAGCATAGAGTTCAAATGCAAGGGAATATTTTCTTTTTACAGAAAAAAACCAAATAAAAACAAAGTAACAAAATCATAACAACAAATGTTATACCAAGAATACTCTGGTCTCTCATCAGCCTTTCCAGTTTGAGTCATCTTATTGTCATGCACTATGCTGCCTCATGCTTGCTTCCTCCACAGCCTCACCTTCTTCTGCAGAACCCTGACGTGACCACAGCCTTTTAGCCACGTGCTACTCAAGACTCCCTAACAGAGGGAAGTCCAGCTGCCACAATGGATTAGTGGAGACTTATTTTTCAGTGCTGCCACTGATCCAGTCCCATACCGGCATTCTGTTGCACAGTGGTCTGGCAAATGTATTTATCAAGAGGCAAAAGCTACAATGAGAAGAGGGACTTTGCTTTGCCTTCTCTCCCATGCAGTTTGTTCCTGTGAGTTAACACTGGGTTTGTCAGCTCTATTGCTCTTTCCCCCTTCAGTACTGTCCAGGTTAAGACTTTTGAGCCAGTAAGGTTGTTAATTTAATTTTCCCATCCATAGAAGCAGTGAGGCAGGTCCCGCAGTCCATGGCTGTGCTCCAATCCACTGTGACAACAGGAGCTCGGTGTCCTCCCAGGGAAAGGCAGCTCTCCAGAACCTTTTCCTCACCATTTAACTAAAAAGAAGGAAAGCATAAGATTTTAAGGAGATACGTTTCTGCAGTGGGGGCAATGCACCCAACAAGACAAGCCAAAGCCTGACAGACTCTGTATCTCTAAGAGCATGCAGAAAGCATGCTAAGTAAGCAGAAAATCAGAGAGATACTGAGATGTGTGTAGCACACACAGGAAAGGAAGCTTCCAGTCTCGCTACAGAAGCATGTGCTCTCAAGCAGCTCAACTTTTGACATCAACTAAACTGAAGTAATAGAATGAAGCAGGCCAAGAGCATACACTGATGAGAAGCACATAAGCTTAAGCTATAGCTTATGTTAGTTCAGGTGCTCTGAGTGCCTCAGATGCAAAGTAAAAATTCCATCTAATCTGCCCTGCAAGAGCATGGGCATGTGATAAGTAATGCTTGTTAATGAAGCACAGAGATGTGGGCACTGGGAACCATTCAGCCTTACCCTTTGTTTAATTTTAGTACATGGAAAGGGACAAGGATCAGGCTGAGTCTAACATAGAATCAGCAGGCACAGAAGGCAGATTGAACATGAGCACCAGTCAACAATCATACATTTTGCATTGAACTGGCATGTATCTATACATTAAAAAAGTAATTAAAACTTTGTCCTAGTCACTTGGACACTAACAGCTAGGCTTTAAAAAAGAGCACAAATACTCCAGTTGCAGGACCCAAACACTTGCTGTACACTCACTACATGCTGCTAAAATGCACACTGTGTGAAACTGAGCAGCAGCTTTGACAGAGCCAGGATGGGTATGTGCTGCTTAAGAACTTCCAGTGGCTGGTGTTGCACCCTTGTAAGTAACAGAAGTTTGTATGGATACTTAAGAGTACTCTCCATCACTTCTCAGACTTACCTTAAAAATTACTCCCCCAGTAGAAGAACATGTCAACATGTAATTGCCCTCAGAGTCAAAAGCAAAAAGCCGTCCTCGTGGGAACTGGACTTGCTTGTAGCCACTGTACCCAGACAGAATAAAAGGACCTGTAGCTTCCCTGGGAAGGTCATACTCAGACACCTTTGAACCAGTTTTATGGATGTTCCACTGAATAAACTAGAATGAAAAAAAGAGATGAGAAAAGCCTATAATGAAATTAACTGGGATGCAAGTGCAGTTGGCTTTTTTTTGCTTTTTAGCAAAATAGTGTTTAGGGTATTCCTCACAAACAGAAGATGGCATTTTGACATCTATACCTAAGTGACTATATTAATAGAACATAGACTGCAAAGGCTGTGAGAGTGCCTTCTATCCAGATAAAGATATTCTCTGCCTTCCTCAAGCACTACTGCCTATGTGTCTTTCCACACTGCATGCAGTACTCTGGTGAGAACTTGCTTAACTCCTCAGCCAAGGTCCCTCCCTGAGCCACACCTCTCTCTACTGCTGAAGACTGAGGAACTGCAGAAATTGAAGTGTTTATTATAAACAATAATAAAAATTACAATAACAATTATAAAGGGAGTTGCTGACAAGATTTATGCAAAGTGTTCAAGGATCTGTGTACCCCAGATCTCAAATGTGGTCATCTCAGGGGCAGAGAAAGGTCATCCTCACATGGACTGTCTAGGAAAAGGATTTCACCAACAGTAGTATTTGCACACAAGGTCAAAGACAGCTCCAACTATGAACACATTTTTTGGCCACTCTCTCTGCAGGGAGGTACTGCACACCTAAGATTGCAGTTAGCAGCCCACATTTCATCCAGAATCTGAGCATATTTTTATGATTGTCCCCACCATATGGAGAAGACTCCAGAAGTGACCTCTCTGCCAGCTGAGCAGCAGGAGGTCATTCCCAGCCTACCTTGCCATCCTCTCCTATGCTGTAGACTGTGTTCTCATCATAGCTGAACTCCACGGAGTAGACTTCCCCATCGTGTGCCTTCCAGCTCATGGCGCATTCGTGCTGCTGCATATCTGAGGGGAGAACAGCACTGAACACTCCTCCTACACACACAGAGCTGAGGTGAAGAGAGGGAGGCCTTTTATGTTCCTGAGGTCTCTGTGCCAGCCCTCCAAACCAGCCTGGGGGAGCACAATCCAGTCCCAGCACCCTGTGCCTATACTCCTGCTCTCACTTTGGCCACAAAAATTATTGTCTATAACTACTGGACTTTACAGGGCTGCTCATACACTCACTGTCAACTGCAGGCATTCTGCATCCAAGCATCACTGGCCCTCCTCCTCTCCATTATCCTGCCCATCCTCCCACCTGCTGACAGCTCTGTCCTCCCAAAGACCTGGGACTGCAGCCTCTACCTGAGCCAGAAGCAGATTCCCCATTCAAAGGTAGGAGGCCTGAGCTGCCTTTATTGCAAGGACAGGCTGAAGAGAACCAAAACCTGAGAAACACATATTGCTCCCAAAAGGAGGATTGATGAGAAGCCCTTGCATTTAAATGGAAGGTCTCACATTAATTGCTTTCCTCACAACTCAGCCTCTAGTGGTACTGCTATCTGGCACAGCACAAGACCACATGGCTTAAGAGCAAATTCACTCTCCTCTTCAGCAGGAGAGAAACAACAAATCCAGCAGCACTACCAGGGTCTCCAGCCAATGTTCTCCAGAAAAAAGTCTATGTCAATTCACTCCTGAGAGCTCCTATGGAGACAATATCTTCCACCTTGGTCTCCAAGCATATCCTATAGCTGCCTGCGGGCTATGGGCAGCCAGCTGAGGACTAGGGACCACCTCACTACTCAGTTTCACAGAAACATTTAAGTTAGAAAAGACCTCCAAAATAATCAAGCCGAACTGTTACTTTAACACTGCCAACTGCACCACTAAACTAAGTGCCACATCTGCAACATCTTTTAAATACTTCCAGGGATGGTGACTCCAGCACTTTCCTGGGCAGCCTGCTCCAGTGCTTGACAACCCCTTTGGTGACAGAAGTTTCCCTAATACGCAATCTAAACCTCCCTTGATGCTGCTTGACACTGTTTCCTCCTGTCTGATCCCTTGCTACCTGGGAGAAGAGACTGACCAACACCTGGCTACAATCTCCTTTCAGGTTCTTGTAGAAAGCAGTAGCGTGTCCCCTCAGTCTCCTTTTCCCTAAGCCGAAGAACCCCAGCTCCTGCAGCCCTCCTCATGTGCTCCACACCCTTTACCAGCTTTGGTTTTGTTCTTTGGACATGCTCCAGCCCCAGAATGTCTTTCATGTAGTGAGGGGCCCAAAACCCAGCATGCTGTTTGAGATGCAACCTCAGCAGTGTCAGGAGCGGGGGACAATCCCTTCCTTCATCCTGCTGGCCACACTATTTGTGATACAAGCCCAGATGCCAGTCTTGGCCCCCTGGCCTCAGAGCTGGCTACCAACCAACAGCCCCGGGTCCCTTTCCACTGTACCAAAGAGACGAACAATGCCATCTGCAGCCCCGGTGACCAGAAGGTTGCCATTGTGGTTGAAGGCAGTGCAGTTAATAGCAATGGGCTCAGGCTCCAGGGAGAACTGCAGCTGGAAGGGAAAATCTGCATTAATGCTGAGAAATTGAGCTGGGGGTGCTGAAGAGCTGAACTCCAGGGGAAGGAAGAAAGAAAGATGGTATTTAGTAACAAGAACTCTGGTTTGGAGCCCTACACCTCTAATGACTACAGACTTCAAGGTCTGGCAGCGGCATTTTACTGTGACACTAAACCAGCAATTCACCTCAGCCAAGCCACAGCTTTCTTGGCCATGGCCTCAAGGTTGCAGAACCAGCTTCTGGCAGGCATTAGCTTGAGTATGTTGCTTTCTCCTACATGTCAGGGACAGCACTTCACTTAAAAACAGGGAAGGCAAGGGAAACAGCAGCAACAAAAACCTTTCAGTACAGCTCAAGTGGAGAAAGCCTCAGCAAAGCATCATTCAATCCACTTGGGATATTTCCAGTCACAAACTGTGCAGCCAGGATAGAAACAAGGCCATGGACTATTCTGAAGAATTCCTCAGAAAAATCCCAACACACCAATAAAACAAAAACATTTCACCCAATCCAGCAGCTACTTACATTATTTATTTTTATCCTGAATGTGACAGAGGGGAAAGGAGGAAGAAGGAAAAAGAAGGGTGTTGAAAAGAAAGTCAGCATAAATTAGAAAGAGGGCTCCTAGACATTGAAACAGAAGACACTCACTCTCAGCAAGCAGACTGAGAAAGTAAAGAAACCCAGCAAGTACCTGCTGTTTCATCGTCTTAGTGTCCCACAGTAGCAGCTTCCCAGGAACTTGGTTCATGCTTTTGCCCCCAGAGTTGATTACTGAGAAGTCAATATGGGAGATGGGGCTCTGGGCTGCTGCAGAGCAGACGAAGGAGGCACCACTTGGGCTGCAGGCGAGCGAGAGGATCCTGAAACACAGGCACATGGTCTGAATCACCTCTCTCCTACAGCTGCCTCAAGCAAAACACTCACCTACGAGCTCTCCCATTAAGAGTCTGCAAGGCAGGGTGCACTGTAAAGGAGGGCAGATTCATCTGCTTAGTTTTTGAGCATCTCCCATTTACCTGAACAGTTTTACACTGCTCAGACAGGGACTGCCCTCTAGATGAAGGCTGGATAGTCCTGCAGTTGCAGAAAAGCAGCAGGAACATTAAGATGTTTGCTATTAAAACCAACACCATTTATTTATATTTATATACAAAAATCAGTATTCCAGAGTTACCTGGGCATGTCTTCATCAATGCTGATTTCACAGAGATTCTTCTTTGCTTCTGTGTCATAAAGACGAACTGTCCCGACCCCACTGCCAAGCAATAGCTTGAAAACAGCAAAGAAGTAGATGGAAAAAGTGTGAGTGAACAGCACAATGATGCTGGCCAACAACCACCAAGACTTAGTAATTTTTTTTCTATTTATGCATTCAGACTAAATATTAGTCCATTATGGTACATCCTGTCTTCCTGTGCAATCAGAGTGGGACTACCCCAAAGCCACAGAAGTCAGAGTAAAAACCCTGCATCCCAGTTAGGAAAAGATCTAATAGGCACCAAGGTGGCATAAACACCACTTTCTAGATCATGGCTCAACCCTATGGGATGCAAAACATGTATGGAGTCTCAATATCTAGGGGTCCAAGTAAAAAGAAGCTTAAGATTGTTAATTGTGTGCTAAAGAGAAATTCAAGCAGAAGCCAACTCCTTTCACCCATGGGAAGATAAAATCATCCAGAAGAGCTCAAATATGCTTTATCAGTGGTGTTACAATTTCAATTAAAATTTAAGTCACGAAGAGATGCATTATAAAAGAAAATTGAGCAAGCCAAATCTTTGTTGCTTTAGTCCCTAATTTGCTGGTGAATCCTACACATATTTCAGAATGAAGAATCTTTCCGTTAGCAAGGAAATTAATTCCACAAAGTAGAAGAAACATCATCGCAACAAACAAAGTGCAACAACTGCATTGACAGCTTGCTTTCTAAAAGCCAAAGAAGAGACAAGCTGTAGCACCAGCTCTTCACTGGTGGCATTGTGGGGTTAGCAAGCCACACACTGTCAGTGCCAAAATGCAAAAAAATACTGCCTCATTTGCAGGCCAGCCTTCACATACAGCCCTGTATCTGCCAAGGGAGGGCATGAAACACTAGCAACAGTTCAAGGACTCAAAGGAATGCATATCATTTAAGGCTCCTCTCTAGTAACAGAACTAGAGAAAAAGGGATATAGGAAACATTTAAACTTCCATGTTATTTAAACAAGATCCAAGCTCCTCATGCATGCACAAACCCTCAGCTCTTAAGACACCAGTCTAGAACTGGCCATGGAGCTTTTTTCACACCCTTTTACGCATAAGTAAAATGCCACCCCCACAACCCTGTTTCCCCTTCTCTGCTGCTGGCTCAGGATATGAGTAAAGGTCCACAGCTCTCTGCTGCAGGCCTCCCACAAGCTGTTGTACTCTGTTGCCTCTGCCTGTCTTTACAAGTTGCTGTGTGATCTGTGTGAAGACAGGCATTTCTCTCAAGGGCACTACTTCTATCCGCAGCTGTACCACTTCAGAATTTCTGTTTCAGGGCAAGCAGTGGTGAACTCCTTGCTCAATACAAAGCATACACTCCCCACTCTAGTTCTTTTTAGACCCTAGAGGCTTTGGTTCCCTGTGTCCCCCTAAAAGTGGAAATTAACTGCTGCCCCAATCTTATCCACAGTGCAGCTGTCTAGAAGTGAACATGCAACACGGCCCCAGATCTGCTACACTTCCACACACAGACTACTCACCAGCCGATCACGTTTGGTGGCCCATTCCAGGGACAGCAATGGAGATTTGGAAATGGATGAAGCTTTTGTTTGCATTATGGGGTTAAAAGACCAGACTTTGATGACCCCATCCACATCCAAGCTGGCCACCCTCCGTCCAGAACAATCAACCCTGTGTGTAGAACGAAACTGATGGGATATTCTTCTCCCTCAAATTCTTAGATGTAACCCACTAATCCTTCCTTTCCTGGCCACGCACCAGTTCCTTTTGCAGGAATTAGAACTTCTTTGCACTACTTCCTGCTCACTTCACAGTAACTGGCACAACAAAGCACACTAAGCTCCAGGCATAAAGCATAATGCCCTTAAACAATACCTGCTTTCCAAGACTATCATTACCCAATCACAAATATCTCTGTCCTTTCTCACATGTAGCACAAGCTACATGCTACTTTCAGTCACACCACTTTGAAGGCCCAAAAACTGAGAGTACATGTCCGACATGCTGGACAGAACAGGGGCTGGGAGAAAGGGCAGACACAGCTGATCCTTCTGCAGAGGCTTCTACAACACAGCCCTCTCCGGCCAGTGCATTACCTGCAGTACATGATGGATGAATGGTGCTCCCCATACTCCTCCTGGCTCAGGACGATGAAAGGCTGCTCCTGCCGAGCCCCCACAGCCTCTGCACTGCTGCCAGGCATTCTGGCTGAAGTCTCTGTTTGCTCAGCATGCAGCTCTGAGCATGGTTCTGCCTCAGCTATGTTAGTATCAGTTTTCTTCTCAGCACTTTGGCCCTGAAGGAAGAAATCCTGTGTGAAATACAAGGAAGCAGCTCCATATCAAGCTCCTCAGCTACCCCAGCCTGCTGGGAGAAAAAAAAAAAGAAGCTGCAACAAAACAGAAGCATTGTCAGTCCAACACTCCTTCTGCCAGGGACCTTGCTGAGTACAAGGACCATGTGTTGCACAACTGCACTATTTAATAAGACCTGCTTAATTGTTGAGTCCCTTATATCCCCGTACATGCCCAACTATATACTTTCCTGTAAGAATGAAAAGAACTGCAGCATTTCTAGCATACCTCAGCCAATATCAGAGGCCCATTTACATGCCATTAGAGCACAGATTCACAAGAAAATCAACATATTTCAAGGAATTCTTGCATTCAGCAATGTAAGTTAAAGTCCATATAATATGCAGTTCAGCAAACCTGCACAAAAACTTGGCTCTCAAGCTCCAGTGGATGGATTATCCTCATCTGCCAGAGATTTAGATTGTGCACACTGGAGTTACCACTGCAGCCAACTGACTGATGACAACAGTAGAGCTGACACATGAGTCCAAAAGCTTAAAACCCAATTTGACAGGACAGACAGAACAAATGGAGTTTTAGGAAGTGACAGTATCTAAATGAGACAAGATCTGCACTGCAGAAATATTTGGAAGCAGCTTGGTCTTCCCTTGCCACCAGAAGTTGAACAAGAAGCAGATACAGCACATAAGGTGGTAAACATTTGCTAGCATTCTTTTGATAAACCATCCTCTGAAAGTTAAGTGTTCCCAAAATGGTATTGGTATTGATGGCTATGAATTCCTGTTCTGTAACACATACTTGCCTAATTTACAGTAGCCTCTCATCAGGACCAATGGATCAAGCACTACATAATCAAATCATCTGAAATCACAGAGCTGGAATAGACTGGGAAATAAATCCAAGAATTATTCTGCTAGTTAATGTGGGGAGGTAACAACCAGTTAATGACATTCATGTGAAAGAAAACAGTCCCACCTTTCAGTTTCCTTTTTGCTCACATGCTTTGAGTACAAGAGAAAGTTAAAGAGTATCAAGCTTCCCCAAGAGCACAAAGACCAATCTTTACACAGCCCAAAAAGAAAAAATCACTGCCTCAACATGGAACATTCTAGAATAAGGAAGGTGAAAGGAAACTTCTCGGGAAATTAGGCTTTCAGCATTGGTTGGAAAATTGCAAAGTGTTTTAGATGAACCACGGACAAAAAAGTTCTCTCAAGGCCTTGAATGCTGAGTGATAGAGTAAAATCTCTTTAACCAGCACTCCCACACACAGAACAGCCACACACTGGCCAACAGGGAACAGTCTCTCAGCACTGTCTCTCCACAAGGCAGAATGTCTCATACAGAGAAAATAGCAAGGGCTGAGATGCTGCCTGTGCTCTGTACTTTTTGGCAAGATGGCTGCTGAAAGCCAGAAAACACACAGGTGAACAGAAGCAGTGTGCTGAGCTTCAGCAGTTAAAATCCAGGACACGGTTTTATCATTTCATTAGATTTTAAAGCAGGGCACACCCCCCAGGTAAAACTGCACCAGTAAAGTACAAAAAACTCCAAAAAGCAAATATTGCTAGGAAAGCAAGTTCCATTCCTATCCAGGAAATTTTTATATTAGTTTTTAATGTCTTACAGAGAGCCTGTATAAATCAGCATAAGAATCTACAGGAAGAAAACTCACTTTGGCTGGATGAGTGAGCCAAGTTCATTACCACTGAGGAATGGGGATTTTAACAAGGTATTTGAACACAACCAATGAAAGTGAATCAAACCTTAATGAAGCCTCAGGACCAAGCTGTTGAAAAACATAGAGACAAAAGACAATTCTTCTTCCACCTGAAATGCCAATACTGACACAGAAATAAGCCAAGTGCAGAAAGAGTTGATTAACTACAGACATTAACCTTAGGTACAGTTATTCTTGACTACCAATTCCAAAGCTTAAAGGAAACACTTGCACTTGTTTTACCACCTAGTTTTACAGAAATACAAGCCTTCTGCCTCCCTGCAGTGCTGACCAGTACCTGGAAGGTCCCTTTTGACAACAGTTCCTTCCTTTCTTTCCCATGCTCTTGCAAGCGCTTCTGCCGCTGCTGCAGGGAACTGGACTCGCCTGCCACTAAACCACTGAAGTGGCTCTTCCCATCCTTAGAGCTCACTGCTCCTTCTTTTCCTTTGGCACTCTGGAAAGCAGAGAAGTGACTGGGCAAAGTTATGCTTCTAGTAGGCTGCAGAACAAAGGGCAAAAGAAGCAGCAAAGCAACCGAGCACCTGTAAGGGCTCCACAAGCTCTTAGATAACAATAGCTGTTCTTGTGCTGCATTCAGGCCCAGCACACATTTGCAAGGCAGGAAAGGACATTTAATTTTTCAGGTGGAAGCAGAAGCTTGGAGCAGTGCCACGCTGCAAGTTAATTTCTTGGAGACTGAGCAACTTTCAATTCCGAATTACCTGGTGATTTGTTGGTTCTTTCTTCGCTAGCAGCATACTGCTAGTCTGCATTGGAGAAGCCCCAGTTGAATGGATTGGTCTAGAAGGGCCCTTTTTACTTTGGGAGAGAAAGGAGGACAGAAAGCCTCCCCGGGACTGAAGAGAATGTGCTGTACTTCTCTGATTGCAGGTCATATCACTAATGAAAAACACAAAACACCGTCAAACAGAGTATGAAAGTGTAGCAAGGCAACCTGCCCAAAGACAACCCAGTTGAGTGAAGTGGCAGCTGTTTGAACCACTGCAAGACACAGGTTCATTTACAAGCCAGTGCACCACTATGCACTAAAACCCTATTTGAAAATATCCTGTTAGTGCCTGGAGCAGGTCATTACAGTTACTGTAACCAAAAGCTCACTTCTCAGAGATGCCACTGAGACAGTGAGCTCAAACTGTTGATGAATCACCTTTAGAGCCACCTAAAACTCCTTCCACTCCATCTGGTTTGTTTAGAAAGACCCTAAGGGAAAGGCAGGGGAATTCAGATTTCTGTAGGACTTATTCAGATGGGATTCCCAATTCATAGCATAAAACAGACCTACTCTGAGAGACTTTCAGCATCCAGTATTTCACTGAACACCCTTTGATAAACAGCAAGTTATGTTCAACAATTTTATGGCACAAGCCTTCAATATCTCAAAATGCAGACCCAAAGAAAATAAGAGAGCTATAGACCATTTGTAGGATTATAGACACCTCCCTTCTCAGTCCACAATGCCAAGAGCAGCAGCTGCTTCCCAGAACATAACTGTCTGACCTCACTCTGCTACAGCTTCCTCTGAGAGCAGAGTGGCAGCAAGAGCAAGGGGAAAACAATAATCTTCACTGTCTATCCCCTCAGCAGGGGTGGAACTATTCTACCAAAGCTGGGCTTTGGGTTAAACAAAGACATGACAATAAGCAACTGAACTGGTCCCCAGACTAAGAGATAAGCTGCACATGCAAGAAATGCCACTTCTTAGGCAAGTTTTTCTAATTCAAATGGACAAAAATAAATACAGGAATAAATTACGCCATCCCTCATGTCACATTCCTCCATACATGCAGATAGCATCAGGGCTTTCCACATAGTTAAAAAAAACATATCACAAACTAAACTCTGTAGTTTGTACTGTGCAAAGACTGCAGAGCTGTCACCAAGACAGGTCAATAAACACTTAAGTCTATTTAATAAGACAAATTTTAGATTAAAACATTTTGTGTGAAGTACCTGCTACAACTTCTATCTGCCAGTAGCAACAGGTTAATTTAATCAATCCTATTTCTGTCCTGTACTAGGGCAATAAATAACAGTTAAAGAAGCTGCATCACTGTGTATGTTGCCTAATTTCCAGAGACAGGCACAAAATAGATGTAGCCATAAAACACACTTTTAACTGCAGCAAGTTCATGGGGAAATCTGTGCATAACTGAGCCTCACAGAAGGGAAGCTCTTTCTCCCTTGACTTTGCAAAAAGCAAGAGAACATCCCTGTGTAACAAGAATCCCTTTGGCTCATACAGTAACAATATTGACAAAACAACACAGGGCATTCACCTATGGCACTGCAGGCACTCAAGTAAATTGGAATCACGAGCCAACCCACTTCACTTGAGCAATAGTGCAGGTACTGCACTGCTGCCAGTGCCCTAGATGCCCAGAACACCTCAGTGCACTGCTGACAGCAGAGCAGAATCACTTCCATGTGCGCTTGGGCTCTCACTGGTTTGCAAGAACCTCCCAAAAGATGGCAGAGACACCTGTCATGAATTCCACTAAACCTACTTAGGTCACCATAATATCTGACTGGATGTCTTTCTGCATTGAATCCTAAGGCAGGGGACATGGAAATGACCCTCCAGGAACCTCCCTGACCCAACAAAAGCAGCAGAGCCTGTCTCCAGCTCTTCTCCTGCAGGCACTCACAGCTCAGAGTCCCCTAGTCGATCCATGTTGGCCACATATGCAGGCAACTTGTGATGCAGAACTGTTTGTTCCACCTCCAGTTCCTCTTTCTTCATGCGGGAGGATTCAGCCTGCAGAGCAAACAGCTAGGACAGGAGAAAAGAGCCAAGTAAACACAGGGTCACTGAAATTCACCTCCTTCCCACTCACTGAAGTTGTTTACTCCTTTTATTTCAACAGCTCTAGAAGGGCGGGGAAGGAAAAAGTTGCTCTGACTGGCTGAGCACCACATTAGTCCAATTAGTCAAAACAATCAGTACTTTAGGCACATGAAACTGAAGCCTACTTAAAACCCTTCATGCCTCTCCTCGGGCTGGCTGTGGGGACATTAGTGGTGCTGGGAAACAAGAGCTGGGCAGGGCAGAGCTCACCAGTCCCTCTCCCTGCAGGCAGTTTGAGGCCAGGGCAATGCAGGCATGGAGCCTAGAAGGTAATCTTCTTCTCACAGACAAGGGCTTGCTGAACTGGCAGGGTGCACCTAGGTCAGTGAAACCAGGTCACCCTGAAATCCAGCTCCATACCCTGTGCAACTCCTTCCCAAGCATGATAGTGAGATTTATCTCCACATTACAGAGAAAGAAAAACATCTCTTTTTCCCTTTAGTAGAGAGGAACCTCAGGATGCAGCTTTCTGGAACAGATGTGGTTTATGCCTGTGACTCTTACACAAAGAGTTCCTCAGGCTTTTCTGTTTCTGAACGTCTGTTTTTCACATATATTTCTTTTTCTTTTTAACACACTATTTAAGGAAATAAAAGACAGGAAGAAAAATGAGCTTTAGAAATCTGGCTTGCTATTTCTGTATTTGCATTGTTTCAGCAGCATAAAAGAGAATCACTACTTAATTTCAGCTAGCATAAAATTCAATATTTATTGACATCCTTTTATAAAACCTGTATTCTAGAGGCAGTTGGTTGCCCCCCTGACCTGAGTTGACTAAAAGGGAAAGTCCAGTTTTACTTCTGTCAATTTGTCAGAAAACTTTTATCCAGACTGCAAATGATATCAGCCCACATGCAAAAAACAAACCATAGGTTTATTCTGACTAAAAGTAAAGAACACAAATTTTGAGGAAATAAAGGAGCTCTATTGCAAAACATACCTCATCCTCTGTCCCTACTCACTGACCATCTTTGCAGAACCCTCTTGTCAATGTTTGACTGACCTTCTAACTTCATACAGTACACAGTCACAAATCTTGGTTTTTTCCCAAAAACTGCCTCCTTCTTGAAATCAATTATTCTATTTAACTTCTATATCTTATTCTATTTAACTTCTATTTCTAGGAAAGTGTTGAACAGCTATTAAAACAGTACAAACAGGAAACATAACATACAACAATGTTTTGTAACACCAGAGGTAAAGCACAAACTTTACTGAAGTATTTATACAGAAAGAGCTTTTCTTGGTATGTTTGAGGAAGCGAAATTAAAGTTCTGCTTACATGAATAAGCCTTCCTACTTGTATGATCACATCCACATGTGAACTATAGTTTAGAAAGTTCTTAAACTGCAGATTTCACAAATTTCTCTAACAGAAGTTCTATGCAGAAATGACTGACCCATGTTACACCCCTTCCCTAAGTATCTGCTGATGATACTGTCAAACACAAGACATGGAGCATTTTGTCTAAACTAATGGGCCCTTCTTATGGTATACTGTAAGATCTAGAGTAGGGAAACAGACACTCACAACATCTCCATTAGCTGGTCTAAATTGCTTTAAGTACGTATCAAATATGGTGAAGGGGCCATTTCAGAAGTAACAGTTTCTGTCTCTTTGCCAGAATTTACCACCCATTTCTATTGCTTCTATTTCTCTATCAGCTAAAATTTGGAAATGACTGAACACTATGCACAAAATCAGCCATACTTCCTTTCCAAGCCATTCTATAACTCTACGACACACATCCCTAACCTGCTACCAGTTTCACCTTGTTTTGACTTTGCAGTATAACAGAAAATGAGTTTGTTTAGTAATCAATCACCTGTCAGACAGCACAGGGAGGGGAGACAGCAGAGAGACAGGAATATCCTAAACACACATTTCACAATATGATCACAACCCTAAGTTTGCTGGAAATATTGAAAGATAAATCAAAATAAAACAAAAGACTTAAAGAATCTGCCTTAGAATAACTGCACCAAACAAAACAGTTACAATGTTCTCAAATGGATGGAATCAATTTTACACAACTCACATCACACAGTCAGCAGCTAAAGAGTGATCTCAGTTCTGACCTTATGCCGCAACGATTCATTTTCTTCTTGTATGAGACTGGTCCTGAGACATTCAGCTTCAAAGTTCAGTATGACTGGAACTGGTAAGCAATGTTAAAGAAAATCGAGGTGATAACTCATGTGCACCTGGCTTAATTCTAAAAGCCAGCACTCCATACCTGCCATTTCTCTGTAAAAACAAAGCTGCCCAGTCCATACAATTTGCAAAAAGTATGCGCACGACCAGAAGATTAGCAACAGCTTAAGTAATTAAGTGAACTTTTCACTTTGCTGTTGCACAAACTATTTCATGTGGACTTTGCAAGGATTTTTAGATTATTTCTTTTTAGAGTCAGAAGTGGAGGGCAAGACAGGTTCTATTACTGCTTTACTGTACACTGAACAGTTCAAGATGAGCTGTATTCCAGCTGCAGCATAAGCCTAGCCATCACCAAAGAAGACAGAACTCTGTAGTGTGGGGCTAAAAACTTATTCTTGCCAAAAATCAACTGTTCTATTATAATGAGCTGTCACTAGGCAATGTTGTGAACATAATGTACTCAAAGAAGGATCTAACAGCAGATGCCAGTTCAGTTATGGATTATGACCCAAAGTTGTATGACTGTTTTGTACTATGTCAAGCAAAGAGTAAAACCATTTCAGAACAAGATGTGCACAAGATTTCTAGTCCCTAGCATGAGGATGATTCAGCATCAGCAGCAAAGACAATTGTCTTGCCCAGGGAATACAACATACCATCAGATTAACTGAGTAACTACTCCAACATCCTCTGGTAAACACCAATTTTCTATAAAGTCTTGGCTATAAAAAATCACCTGAAAGCAGGAAGTTCCATAGTACTATATCCTTGGCATAACTGCTGAAAGTATACCACCAGGGCAAGGGAGATTTAACTATTAGTTGCAAAGAAGGATATGCATGCACTGAAATAAGACGCTCAGGAAGTTGTGCAGAGACACGATGAACGTATCTGCCCACTGGCGCGAGAAATAGGTAGCAAAGGTGGGGTTGGAGTCTGGAGCAGGCAGGAAGGGCAGGACAAACCAATCCTTCCACTCTGCCTGGTTCTGGAGCTCGGAGGCCTGCTTGAGGAAAAACTCCTGTGCCTTGTCATTGCGGCCATTCTGAAACACAGCAAGAAGAATAGGGCTCACACTTCCGTTAATGCCACCAGATTAGGTCGAGGAACATTAGCTTTTTGTTACAAACACAACAACAACTATTTTCACCACCCTGACACAACAAGTGGTTAGTTACAGATTCACCAGGAAACAAAAGAATCCCAAACACGGTAGGAGAAGCTCAGAAATGCACTTAATCCAACCTTCTTTCCAGCCACGACAATCCTGTATAAAGGCTGAGACCAATCGAACCAAACACACTGATTTCAGTTAAACCAGGGCACAGTGCACTGACATGAGCATTCATGTACAGGACCAAAGTATAATTCAAATTACTAAAGTCTACAGCACATGCAGCTTGAAAAGGTTTCCAGCTGACACATTATGCAGACAGGACTGTCACACTTCAGGGTAAGCACACAGCAGAAAAAAAAAAAAAAAAAGCACACTTCTGGAAAGATGTATTAGATTTTGACTCCTCCACTAACACCTGGATCTTCAGTCAGGGAATGAAACCAAGAAGAATCAAGGGGAGAATATATTCCATTGACCTTCCAGGGTTTGAACAGAAAAAATCTCTGTTTCATTTTAAGCTTATTATTTTTTGTTCTATTCATAGCAAGCAAAAAGACATTCATTTTCTCTCCCACATTTCCTTGTTCCAGTTTGAATCTCGTGTTCTCTGCCAGTATCCAAGTTAACTGAGCAGGGCTGAGCTAGCTAGCTGTCATCCCTTCTCAGAGAAACCTGTCTTCATGTGAGTGTGAATATCTTGCACCCAGCACACCACGTTTCCCTGTTGCCCGAGCTTCCCTATCCTGCACACAAGCTTGTCATGTGAGTCTGCATCAAACTCGTACTACACTCCTGATCATGACACATGAACTGTTTGCTCCTAATCCAGCAGGCCTGGCAGAGGCTCACAGAGGTAGTTTATTGCTTTGGTTTCAGAGACCAGGACCTTTATAAAGCAGCCTAAAAATGAAACCCTACCTGGACAGCATGGACCAGGTAGTATCGGAACAAGCTGGTTTTCAGCTTGTTCACCGTTGGCCGGTACACGTCTTCCAGACGGCTGAAAAGGCGTCGGTCCAGATAACTCCAGTAATCCCGCAGGGCAGCCAGGTCGTAGCTCTGCACAAACTGCTGCAGCTGCTCCACTATCTTATCCACCTAAAGAGGGCAAAACAGGAGCACTTCACTCATGGGAGGGCTCCTGAGGCACAAGACTTTCTGTAACTTAGTGCTGAGAAGCTTTAACTGCTTTAACTGTACAATCCTTATGCATTAGCCATTTTCTAATCCTGGAAACACTATGAATTTTGCATTAGCATTCTTCCACTCCGCAGCACTTTGAAAATCAAGGAAAAAGAAATATGACAGAGCATAGCCAAAGAGATTTTGACAGGAATATCACATTTTGTTGAACTCGACTGATGGATTTTTTTGCAAGTAAGCAAAACTTTCTACCTCCTTTAAAAGCCTGTTGATAATAATAATACAAATAAAATACTGTGATTAAATGTTTAAAACTCAAGTGCAGCACCTGAAAGAAAAGTATTAATTTAAGAATAAAAGGAAAACTACCTGCATTTAGCCCACAGAAAGAGGAAGTCAGTTCTGCTCCACTGCAATTTTTGAAGTACCTTTATCTTTAGTAACATCATCTACTAACAAGGCAAGCATAAAATTTTGCAGAAGGATTTTTTTTGTCATTATGTCTCTTTGAAAATCATTTCTGCAATACGAATAAGACAGAATGGTAGTGTGGAAATAGATTTTTTATTCAGTGGTTTCTGATGGCCAAGACAGGCATCAGAAAAAGAAAAAACTGCATCCTGTATAAAATTAAACTAAGGTTGTTTAGTATGTGGTTTGCTCTTCCCTCACCACTTAGTATCTTAGGACATACCTAACTTTTATCTCTGTTGCATCCTACAGATATAGAAAACTGAAGCTTGTGACTCCAGCAAACCCTTCTTGGGCAACAATTCACCAGCAAAGTTGAGGGTGTTTTAAAAAATAAAAGCAACATGCTTTAATAAAGATAAAAGTAGTGCTTATATTCCTGGTCAAAGAAAAATCTGACTGTTCAACGCACTACATTTGATGCCCAAAACTGTTGCTACAGGAATATGAAGCTCACATAATGGACTGACACTGGATTTTTGAGACTGGCAAATTCTGTGCCAATTTCCACGCGTTAGTCAAGGCAGCTGGGACTCAAGACATACAAACTAACGAGCGGAGCCGTAAAGCCGCTGGATAAAAATCTCATGGCCGAGAAAAGATGCAGGCAAAGGAATGTCTTCCCGCCCTCTCGGTCCGCGGGTCTCCTCCGTTCTTCTCGAAGCGGGAGGGTCACAGGTCGGGCGCAGGGTCCCCAGCCGGCCGGGCCGGCCAGCGGCGCGGGGCGGCTGCCGGGAGCTGCAGCCCCCGGGATGGAGCCCCCGTCCTGAGCTGACGGGCCCTGGAGCCGAGCGGGAGGGGAACCTTCAGCCGGCTACAGCCCCCGCCAGGAGGCTGCGCGTCCCTGAGCGGCGGCAGGGCGGGCCGGGCGGCTCCGGGATGCGGGATCCCGCCTGTGGGCCGGCCGGGCCCTGGCGCCCAGCCCAGGCCAGCGGGGCCGGGGCAGCCACTCTCTCGGGGAAGGGCGGAGGCTCCGAGGGCTCCCTCCGCCGCCAGGCCCGCTCCCCTCACCCAGCCCCTGGAGTGCGAAGAGGCGCCCGCGGCCCGCCCGGGGAGCGCGTCCTCCTAGGGGTGCACCCGCGCCCAGCGCCCCGCCGGCAGCGGGGATGCGGTCGCCACTTACCCGGAAACCCTTCTCCCGGTCCGCCTTGATTTCAGCGTCCAGCTGCTTCAGGGCGGCGGTGAAGCCGCGGAAGAGCAGATACTCCCGCACCAGCTCGTCCGTGCGTTCCGCTGCCGCCGCCATGGGGGCCCCGCGGCGCCGCCAGCACCGCCCGCCCACGGCGCGGGGCGGGGAAGGGATGACCCGGCCCAGACCGGTCCCAAACGCGACTACAACTCCCAGTGTGCCTTGCGCGCCTCTGCCATGCCCCACGCTCCACCCCGCTGGAGCGTCCAGCCCGCGTTTTTCCCGCCTTCTGATTGGTCGACGCCGGGCGCCGGCTGCGTGCCGATTGGCCGCCCGCCACGTGCGGCTGGTGTCGCTCGGCGCGGGCGGCGGAGGCGCGGCGGCGGCGGGGGCGGGGCGCGGTGATTGACGGCTGGATGGGTGGATTGACAGACGGAGCGAGCGGGCCATTCCACAGGCTCCCGGCGCGGCCCCTCACGGGCTTCCCACGGCCGGCCCGTGCCTCCCGACCTCAGAAGGAGCAGCAGGGGCGGGCACTCTTACCTCTGGGCTGTGCTTGCGGTCGGTAGCGAGGCAGGGGGCATTAATCCAGTGGAAAGCCGGGAAGGGCTTTCCAGGCGGGCGCCTCAGGCTGTGTCAGGCCCGGCTGGGCCTGGATCTGGCCCTCTCGTGCAAGAGTATGTCTGGTAGCACTGCCCACACCAATGTGTCACAGTTTATTGGGAAAAAAAAAATCTATGTTGTAAAGAAGTCTGTCATTTAGCAACATTGGTGGGAGCAGAGGAGTCTTAGTGCTTTGTGAAGCCAAGCCCTGGATTTTCCATGGAAATGAAACATAAATCATTGTAGGGAAGGGTGCAGGAGATGGGAGGCTGGCTTCAGCTGGGTTGCTGTTAATTGCTAGTGGTGAATTAGGTTTTAGAAAGTACTTAACAGGCAGGTATCTCTCAGGCAAAAAAAATATTTCAAACTCCATGATTTTATACAGAAAGATAGCTCTTGTCAGTCAGCCAGATTTTTTTTTCTTTTTGTCTATCCACTGTGCAGGCTGTAAGATTTCTTTCCCTTCACTTAGATATTTATTCAGTATAAATAAATGTTGCATTGCAGCTTTCAACAGGCACAGCTGGAGACTGTAGGAAGACACATGCCAAAGTGAGTCTCAATCCCCTGAGACACCTGCAAGAGGTAGAACACTGCATGGCAAAGCAGCACTTGCCACAGGCACACCACTGGGTTCCTCTGGCAAGACTCTTCAGCAGCTTGCGGGGAAGAGTTTTATCCCAGTCAGACAGCTGTGCCTCAAAGGTGCGAACAGTGACTGTTTCTCTCTGCATCATTGTCATACATGAGCATGTTCAAACTGAGCCAGGCTTAGGCTTAATCTATAAGGATGATCGCTGTGTCTTTATGGGTGCCAGTATGTGTGTAATTTCACCGTATGCACCTTTCCTGGATTTCTTTAAAGCTGCCAACTCAGCCTAAGCGAGTTGTCCAGTTTGTAGTTGCTGGGTCATGAGTTTATCCTGTGCCTTATCTGTACTTTTCTTACAGGCTTTTTGCAGCATTTTTATAGCTTTGCATTTTCTTTCATAGTATTTGGGAAATAAGCCAAGGGATCCCATGATGAAGCTGATGTCACAGCATTTTGTTCTGAAATCAGAACAGTGAGTTTAGGGACAGAAGGAGTTAGGGGGAAAGGAATAATTCATTCAGCTTTATGAGGTGCACTTTGTCTTCAAGACAGTGGAAAAATAAGTTCAGGAATAAAAACAAGCACCAGTACTGTTTCTTGGTCTCAACTAAAGGAAGAAACTATTTTAGCAAAGTTGTTTATAAAGATGAAGTTTACTCAAAATACTACTGAAAAGGCTAAAATTACCATGCTGGAGACAGAGGAGTAAACCTCAGGAGTATCAACTCAACTCTGCAACTGATTTGTTTCGTTCCATTGGTTACCTTCAGCTTTCCAGTTTGTAAAGTAGATGGAGTAATGATTGTTTAGGAGAAGAATTGTCCCCTGAATCTACTAAATAGCACTATATGTGGCTTGTGCCTGCTGAGTCCCTCAGCCCTCCTGTAGGTTGAGGCAAGAGTTCAGTTTGCTGTGTTCTCAGCAAGATACAAGCTAACCTGAAGTCAGCAGGATCTCAGATGTCAAGACTAAACAACTGCTTCCTTTGCCTGGTCTAAGGGGACTGTGTTCACATGCCAGTTCTTGAAATTGCCTTTTCACAGTGTCTTGTGCCCCTTGTGTGACTCTTGGGGGCTGAGGAAGTTTAATACCTTAAAAAGTCTTAATACAGAAGGTTGCTTGTAGTCCTAGTGCTTGGTGCCTGGCTACAATATCTAGCATGAAAGCTCTGCAAGGTAGATATGGATGGTCTCACCATGCACAAAATTCCTGAAATATTTTGGAGATGTGTATGTTTAAATGCACTGGCCAGATGTTTTCAGTTGTACTTGGTATAGATGATGGAGGAATGATGTTAGTCCTGTTAATCCAGACTTTTGCTGGAGAAGCCCTTGCCATGTTTTATACTGCTGTAATCCAGGTTACAGCAATGTAGAACATGGCAAAGACTTCTCTTAGCAAAAGTCTCATGGGAAATCATCAGTAAAATCTTATGCCTTAAGTTGGTAGGCATCCAACAAGACTTCACAGCATAGTATTTCTGGACATGCTCCAAGAAGAGAACCATCCAAACAAGACCATTTGCTGATGAAAAAAGATCTGAGTTAAGTAGCAAATGTTTGTGTGACTGGGTGTTATGTGTATGTATTGCATAATAGATATCCAAATATTTATATTCTCTATTGAAGTTTACTCTTTTATTAGTTCTTTCCCCTTTTCATATGTATAAGGGTAGCTAGTGAAACAACACTATTTTCACAATATATTTTCACAGAGACATGGAAATTACTGAAGGTAAACATGAAGGAGAAGCAAAGCAACAAAGGCATGTTAAAACATGAATCTAGTTAGAGCAGAGAGCAATCAGTTCTGTTTTCTTCTTATGTTTAGTATCAGGTTTTGCGTAAGGCTAAGACATCTATCCAGAAGCTGGAGCAAACCTTGTGTTCTTTGCTGAAGATGAAAGGTAACTGTATGCAAGTATTTGCTTGGACAAAGAGCCTGCACTTGGTTTTTATGTATTTGTTAAATAGAGACAGAGGTACACAGCTGGGCCCATTAAAGCGTTGCAGCCAGCTGTGGCTTTAGTCGTGGCAATAAGTAAGGGACAGTGAGAAGTTCTGTCAATGCACTGTGTCTGTCTCAGAAATCCCCCTCTGACTCAGCCTTTCCTACCCCTCCCCAGCCTAGGTGAAGAGAGGAAACGAGCAATTCCTGCTATCTGTGGCAGCAGGCCATTCAGCCTGAGTACCCTTGGCAGCTTTACCCCAGCAGGTGTGGGGCTGGCATGGGTCCCCAGGCTGGATCCTTAGGCTCCCACCCGGAGCCTGCAGGAGCCGTGTGCTCCTCCTGGTCACAGCAGTGTGGCACAGTGCCAGTCACAGCTGTCACCAGCACCCAGGCCTGCCAGAGCTTAGACTGCACAACAGCACACTGTGGTGTGAGGTAAAAGGATTTCCTAGGGTGGGAAATGGAAACCCCTGGTTAAGAGTGTACTCTGATATAAATGGTTAAGAGAGATGCTAAAGTTTTTTCTTTCAGCTTGGCGGGCCATCCCCATGCCCTGCTCTCTTACAGCCTGTGACGCCTTGGTCACACTGGCCAGCAGGTACCGTCTGCACTTGTGGCAGCTCCTGGCGGGGGCCTCACGCCCCCAACAACGTGCCTTCTGTTTAATGCTGCTGGCCACTGCCTCTGCTAGCAGCAAGCAGGACTAGGGGCTGATAGCATCGAGGCTTTGGACATGTTTTTTTGTCCTTTCAAGTGTCCAAATTCCTGTCAGCTAGAAAAAAGCCTGCTATTCATGTGACTTACACCTCCAATAATTTGATCCAATTAGAAGTCTCAGTGCTTAAAATGAATAACCTCATCTGAACCCACATCCTTGGATAACCCATAAAAGTGAGTCACAGGTAGAAAGAATAATTTGACAGAGCAAAATTGAAAGGATAACAAGCAGGGAGGCTGGTTGAGGGGAGTTTGAGGCAAGCTTCCCCTTGTTTGTACTTGCATATATGTAAAATCCATAGTGCATGTGAATCACAGGGTGGATGTCAGGGTTTTTCACATGCAATTTGTTCATTATAAGGTAATCAAAAAATACTGTATTGCCCAGTGTGTGCCCCAAGTTTGATTTGCAGGTTGTTTTCACCATCAGTTCTGTAAAATCAATGTTAGGAAGAAGGCATTGATTCTAAGTTCCTCAGTGTTCGTAAACTCCTAGTAGTGCTAGTTATGATCTAGGAGAGACTGATGGTTCTTCTTTCACATCAGTTTTGCCTAATGAAAAGCTCTGGCTTGTGAAGAACCAGTTGTTGACAGTGTTCTGCTTGGTTGGGACTGAGGGTGAGAGAGAAGCCAAAAGTGCCATTGATGTGACAATGACCTTTCTGCTGACAACAGCGAGCTGCAGTCTGGAGGATGGGAGCCCGTCCAGCTTGGAGGAAGTCAGGGAGGAATATGTCAGGAGGCAATTTGGCAGTCAGAGGTAAGGGCTTGTACCAGTCAAGAAAAGATGATAATATTTTGCACTTGCTTCCATCCCAGCATATCTGAAACTCTTTGTTGTTGCTATTGTATTTCCAAGCAGAGGTTTTTCCTCATGAGGAAAGGACAAGGAGGTTTCACCTGGACTGCTGTAATCCCATAGAGTTCACAAACATTCTAAGCATATTGTTGGTCTCATTTCCAGTCACTGCTTGTATTTTTTTTCCCTTCTATGTAGCTATCTCTGGCAAAGATGTCTCATTGCCTTAAAAGCAAAAGAAGGAGGAAAAAGCTGGCTTGGGAAGAATGCCCCTAGGCTCTGGAGTCACCATGACAAGGGCATTATTAATCCAGTTGAGAAGTTATTAATGTGGCTTTTTTTCCCTTGTGTTCTTTCCAGCACTACATCAGCCTCAGAAGATATGAGTGAAAGTGACTCTGCTATCTGGTATTTGCTTCAAGAATGTGAAAAACAAACCCTGGAAGAATATGAGAAGCCAGAATTGATCCAGTTTTCAGACACTTTATCCCCAGATCTAGTGGAATTTGAACGGTAGGTGCACCCCACATTGCCTTCAGGTTTTTCATTTGTTTGCAATTATCACTGTGCATCCAGGCACTGCCATTCATGCAGCCCTGCTGGAGCCTGTGTCTGCCTCAGAGAAGCCTTGTGCCAGCAACTTTGGTCCTGCTGGTGATGAAGCTGATCACTTCTGAAGTCCCTGCAACTTGCACATGGATGGATTCTTAGAGCTTTTCAGGCTTTGGTAAATACCTGAGGATTTTTCACCCTTTAAGAAAAAGAAGAAAATTTCTTTCAAGTGTGTCAGTCCCTGTGTTGCCACGCTTTCCCACTGCATCCCTGCATGGGGCTAGATTTTAGGAGGGTAAGAATTGCTGCACCAGATGAATTTGCAGGAGTCTAGCTGTATGTGTTCCAGGGAGGTGCAGGAACCAGAGATAAGCACATTCTTTTCCTCATAGTGATGCACATCCTTCCTCTAATGGCATTGTTATGAGGAGCTTGAACACTGTTCCAGAAGCAGACCCTTAGCTCCTGGCAGCTTGGAGTACTTTTTTTAGCGGGATCAGAGTAGGGTAAGGCTGGATTCAACCAAGATCTTATAGTCCTCAGCCTCTGGGCTGCAGAGTAGTGGTTGTCTGGAAGTTTCCAGAATGCATTCTGCAACAATGCAAAATTATCTGCAACACTGGGGAAGGGGGGAACCTGAACACTCCTGTGTTACACTTAGAGCTAGTGGATGTGAGTCTGTAAACCCTTCAAGCTCCTAAATGCCTGATGCAAGACCTAAAAGTCAAAGACTACTGTTCTCATGTCAGTTGTCCATGTATTTTATTTGGAAGTCATAATGGTAAAACTACTGGTTTTTTACAAAGTTAGTGATATCTTAAAACCAAATATTGTACTCCATGTTCTTCCCCTTCCTTTCAGACAACACTAGGAGGTACTTAGAGGTTTTATCCTGTATTTCCAACAGGATAAACGATTATTGGTTGCCAAGATATGAGAAATAGATGCATGTGTAATCTATCCTACACCATCAAGCAGTGAATTTCACCCTAACCATTCCACAGTTAACAGCATGCAGTGCAGGAGAACCCAGAGCTGCAGCTGGCATCCTCTTCCATGGCATCACCACCACAACCAAAAACTTCTGCAGTTCCTTCTTCTCTTTTGCTTTGAACTGCTGAGTATTTCTAAAAACCCCTTGGGTCACCGGGTTTTTTCTCAAAAGGAGACTGCAGCTGGACCAGCAGATGGCACCAGCTTCCCACTCCTGCTCCTGCTTTTGCTCCTGTTAGAATTTGAGGCGGCTGTAATTAAGGTATCGTTCAGAGGACCTTGAAATGTGCTGAATCAAGATTTTCAGGATTAGAAAAATCTGCTTCATCAAAGACTCTGCACAACAGAGTCATGAACACCTGCCTTTCATGTTCTTTACAGACCAGGTAGACCAGGGTCTGTACTGTGTAAACTCTGGCACTTACCCTGTAGTCCTAGGGCAGATTGCATTTGGTTTGTAGCTAATTCTTGTAAAAAAATGATCTTTTATAACAGGCATAAAACGACAAGGACTTTTCAGCAAAGAAAGTAACACCTTTTGGTGATCCTTTAATCAGATTATTTGGGAAGCATCAGAAATGCTTTGAGCTTCAACTGACTGGGTTTTTTCCCACGTTCAGCAGCAGGAGATACATTAGTAGGACTTCACAGTACTTTGTCCAGTACAAAATGTGGTTGTCTCCTTCCAGCTGGGAAGGAAATAGTTGACTCATGCTTCAAACTTAATTTCTTTAGCAGAGCAGTTTAATGATGGTTCATGTTCTTCTGCTTGAGAAATTCCAGGTCCTTTGTTTGGAGCTGGACATCCGGAAACCTTAGTGAGTGCAATACCTTACATGAGAACACTTATTCCCCTTCTGGTATTTTGTCTCCAGCAGTGGTGGAAAATACTCCAAAGTGTGGAAACTTGGGTTTAAACAGGTTTATGTTTGCCTACAAAATTATATTTTCAATATTGGTTTGCTGGAACAAATATTTACACATAGAAAAGAATGATTTCTTTTGAGTTACTTTCTCATACAATTCTGTTCAGTTAATCAGGAAATGTGTTCATGTGGGACATCTTCCAAGAAATCATTTTGAGCCCAAACATAGTACCAATGACTGCTGTTTGTAGAGCTCTTGGTTTATACTCTTTTGATCTTTTTATTTTTGTCTGAGACTCTCTAATCATTTAATTAATGTAAAATAACCTTCAGTGATGCTTTCTGAAGTAGATATTATTATCCTGTGCCACACAGTGCTAACAGAAGAAGCAGGCTTGTTCTGAGATTTAGTCACTGGGTTGAAGTTATGACCCCTGTGTTCCACCACCAGTTTCACTACAAACTGCATAGAAGTCAGTGTTAGGGATGTGTTTCCTTAGATGTTAAATGGAGGAAATGGAGCTCCCATGCATAAGTCAGAGCATCCAGACCTGGGGCAGTCATTCTGTCCATATGTACAGTACCTAATGCATCAGGATACGACCTCAGCCAGGGCTTTGAAGTGCAGTGCAATGCCAGTAAATGTATAAAAAGTCACTTGCAGTGCAAAAGGTTCAGGATTCAAAGGCAAGTAACTGAAAATGTATTAAATTCCAGAATGAGGTTTGCCCATGCAACCTGTACAACCTGCAGTGCCTGGAGCTTCTGTTGTGAGGCAATCCTGCTGAGGCTGAAGCTGGAGCCTGCTTTTTGCAGGTGAAATTGTCACTGTTGGGCACCATTCAGTAATTGTATGAAGTCTGGGAGGCAGAGTCAGTGAAGTAGTTATGGATCACAGCTACTCCCCAGTGTCCTGCTGATTTTCAGTAGATGGCTGCCTTATAGCCTGCTCTTAAGAGATACTCCCTTTCCTTTCCTTCCAGATACCTGTATTTTTATAAGCACACAGTGGACCTGCTGGTAGAGCATGGAATTGTTTGCACTGGAGAGGTGCCTCTTCCTGAGGTCTCCACAGCTATTTCCCATCTCTGGCAAGAGCTTTCTGAAGAGAGCAGGGACAGCATCTTGCAGTACTGTAGCCAGAGAGATTTCCTCATGGATCCCAAGGGTGCTTGCCCAGAGCCTGCTTGCACTGAAGGTAGTGTGAGGGACAGCGGAGGTAACAGTGAGGAAGCCAGTGGTTCCTCAGTCTCCACACCAGAGGAAGTAAGTGCTCAGCAACATTCGTAGTCTGCCTCTGAAACTCCAAGTCTTCAGATGCTAATTGGCTCTGCAGCTTTTAATTGCAAACATACAGTAGTTGTAACTACATTTTCTCAAGATCATTGAATACATGGAGACAATAAGCAGTCTTTGAGTAAATGTCTGCACCAGATTTTCTCTTGGTAAGATGCCTAGTGAGCTACAGAAGTGCAGTGGTAGTAATCCTGCTAGTCTCCACTGACTTGTGGAGTTTCTGTGCTAAGTAACAGTTCAATTTGCCCCTACCTTGGTCCAGGGACAGGGAGCAAGAACAAGAATTACACAGTTACTGTGCTCTTCACACTCTCCAAAGAGCACAGATGATCTAAATCCAGAAGGGATACCTAGTTTGAAGCCTGCTGTATTTTGGGGTGGGTTGTTTTTTTTCATCAAAGCACTTGGTAGCAAAGAGAAAGTATTTTTAGACCGGTCCCAGTGGTACAGGGCCAATGACTGCCTGTACCATGCACCTCTGCAGAGCCAAGAAGTCAGTGACTGAGTAGACCAGAGCATTTATTAATAGGAGATTGAGTAAATAACAGCCAGTTCTATCAATGGTTCCTGGAGCAGTGATTGCTGAAGTAACTAGCTGCTCGAAGAGGTATGTGTAATTTCATTAGCTGCAAGGAAGGGGACAGATGTTTGCATTTAGCATGTAAGTAAATGGCATTGACATGTTCTTTTTGAGTCACAGGACACAACTGATACTGCTCGTTGCCTTAGGAAATGTCATGGCAATGTTCCCTGTAGGTATTTCTGGCACAGAAAGTGTGTGAGCTGCATTATGGCAGAGTGAACTAATGAGTTTAGTGGTCTGGCACAAGGAGCATCCAAACTCCTTTGTCTAACTGGAGTCAGCTTTGGAGAGACTGGCTGGTACAACTGAGATCTCCAGCCATAAGCAGCAGTCCACAGTCGAGTCTCTAAAGCACTGATACAATTAATGATTTTTACTGATTTTTTTGGAGATGTAATGTGAAGTCTAATTCCTAGAGGTTGAAGCACACTAAAGGGAGTGGACTGACCTTGTGTTCCTAGCCATGAAATACAGTTATTCCACATTATTCCTGCCTCCACAAAATCTTTTGGTTTACTCTAGCTGTAACCATACCTGTTAAATGTAAAGAAAGAATATCATGCTTTTAAAGACTTCATCATTAAAAATTATGCCCTAGGTAAAACTTTTTAAGTGGCTGGATATGCTGACATCTGAAGTGATTTCTCTGCTAGGTGATGTTTGAAGATGCATTTGATGTTGCTGCTGGTTTCCTTGACAGAAGCAAGGCTCAGGGATTGTCCAGCCAGAGGTAAATTACAAACACCCCTTTTGGTAGACACACTACATTCATAGCCCACTGTCAGCAGTCCACAGCAAGTGCTCTGTGGAGTAAGACAACAGCTCTCTTTTTGAATAAATGGTCAGAATAGCAGCCTCCAGCAACTGTGCTCACAATAATACCTCCTTCTAAGGGGAAAAAGTGAAACAATTAATGGTCATTTACAGAAGAATCAGTAAGAATTACTTATTAACAGCCCCATCACTTCAGGATAACTGGGGTCCTTCTGATTTTCTTTGCCATTCTGCACAGCTTTCTGTCTTTTCAATTTACAATACTTATAATGTTTTCTTTTTCACTTACCAGGCCTGTGAGGACCAAGAAGCATTCCCTAATAAATCAGCTAATCATAAGCCATATTCTTATTTAATGAAACAAAAATGATAACTTTTCAACATTTTCTCCCTTGTCTTACCCTAATTCAGTCATATGGAGGTGATCAGGTTAAAGTATGGTTGACCTGAACAGTAACACCAAAGAAACATAGGACCTTTTAAATAATAACATCTCTTTCTTCTTCAGTTCAGATGAGTGACCTAGAAGAGAACATGTCAGATACAAAGCTGGCACTGCCCTTGATTTTTCCCAGTAGACCAAAGAAAGAAAAGCATTGTTTTCCTCAAGAGGAAAATCACATTATGATTCATCCTTTATGTATTCTTGCTACTTAGTCTTTGTTAAGATTGTTTCTCTTTGCAAGTAGTGTTTTTAATCTGTGGGGGTTTAATCCCATTTTCTACTTATTTTTCAACATTTAGAGTGATCTTTAATGTGAATCTCTTCCTTTCACCACCATTCCAGGCTGCACTTCAAGAAGGGAATAAGTTAAAATAAGGTTGTTTTGGCTGATTATCAAAATATACTTGAAGGGATGAAAAAGCTTAACAAATATTTATTTATTTATTAAATAGCATTTATTAGGTCACAATTTCCATTTGCTTTTAAAATAAGATTAAGTATTCCTTAATACTGCAAAGTATTACTATAAAGTCTGTTTTAGGTCCCAAATCATTTTAGTATTTCAATAGTCAACATTTATTGTTTTCTCTTTCTTGCCTGTTGTTCTGCACCTTGTAATTCTGGACAGAGCTGTGATGGCAGAACTTTGTAAAATCCCAGGAAGAATACAGAGGTGAGGTCTAGAATGAAAAGCTTAGCTTTGTGCCACAGTTACCTGAGAACACACCTGCCAGTTATAGCCAACACGTCATTTCATGATCACAGGTTACTGCATTCACTCTAAAACTTTACAGAAGTCAAAGCTGTTCCTCTGAACAACCCTACCAAATACACTCCCAAATAACCATTGTTGCTGTCTGGTTTAAATGGATATTTACTTTCCCCAACAGTGTCACTATGCTGTAATGTGGCAGCAGATCTCTTTGTTGTGACACCCGTTTCTTGTATTTCTGTTCTCTGTTCTTACATATCTGCCTTGCACTGGGCAAACAGTATCTCATCAATGCATCCATCACAACTCCTCCCTGTCTTGCTTGGCTATTTTCTTTAATATCAGAACCATCTTGAAAACAGCTTGTTTTTTGTTTTTGTTTTTTTTTTTATAAGTAAAATATGGAGGAGAGAAAGTAAGGAGAACAGAAAATTAAATACAGTATCTGATTTCATTTTCAGTTCAGCATTTGCAAGCTGCACTTCTGAAAATCCAGAGGATCACCAGAGACTCTATCTGCAGGTCACTGACTTCCTAAAACACCTCTTCTTCACTAATACACAGTTTTGCCAGGTAAGCCTTGCCAAAGGATTCCTTATAGAAGGAGCAGTGCATTTCAGAGCAATGTATTCCAGGAGCAATGTCAGAAAGGGTTTTTTTATTCAATGCTTCTGATCATATTGTCCAGAATGATTAAAAATAAGAACTTGGGGTTCATAATTTTAGATGTGTCATTCCAAAAGGCCAGTAGGATTGCCTTTGTAAGAGGTTAAGTGTGAGTGAACACTTTGAGTATTTTTCATTGGCAAATGACATGGGGAATTGTAAATTTTTTCTTTTTATTATTGTTTGCATGAAAGTTCCTTGTGGAAAAGCTTGAGTGATCTCCTCTGAGCAGGTAAAGCTCACTTTCTAGCTCTCCATCAACCCCCAGCTGCTTCATTCTGAGCTCAGCAGAACCACCTTCTGCTTGTCTGGGAGCCAGGTTCCCTGCCCTGAGCCCTCCACTGGCAGGCCCTAGAAGCAGGATATTCGTGTTCTTGAAAGAGCTGATGAAAAGCACCTGAGCTTCTCCTTAACTTCAGCCTACTGCTGCAGGTTTGTTGAGCCAGAAGTCTTTGTGTTTGCATTGTTCTTCCTCCCTTCTTGTCTCCCTGCCATGGAGGTGGCTCAGAGCTTACACATGGGTAAAGAACTGAAAGGGAGATGCCCCTCAGGCAGAGTGTGCTTGTTTTGGTTCAGTGTCAGTGATAGCCTCACAGAAGGCATTGGTTTGCTGTTTCTATTGCCTAGTTCCCACCTGGCCTTTGGTACTTGAGCAGATGCTCCTTTGAAGGAAAATAGAATGTTTGTGATGAGGGGTAGTTGAGACAGAAAACAAAGCAGAAACTGGTGTTGCACCACTACCTGAATCTGTCACAGAGAGACTGCTGTGTGCCATTTGGTCTCCCCATCCTGGAGATAGTAGCACTAGAGAAGGTGCAGAGAATGGCAGCAAGCACAGGAAAAGGCATTGAATACTGTTAGGAGTAGGACTTTTCTACCAAAAAAAAGAAAAACAAAAACCTGAGGGGTATTGCCAGACCATTTTATTTGTACATGGTGTGGATTCAGTATACAGAATGATTACTGATTGTGTCTAACACTAGAAGAACTAGAAAGAACTAAATAAAATGAACAAACAACATATTAAAAATATTTGTACATACAAATTACCACATTTAGACTCCAGGGTCATCAATCCATGGGCAATTACTAAATCTGAAGGTCCAGGTTCAATATCCAGTGCAGGAGGGCCTCACAGCACTGTTTGCTATAATGTACAAGCATTTATTGTAAAACAAAGCACACTGTGTGACCAATTCTTGCACTTTTTTCTAAACTTCTCCTGCTGGCTGTTGTCAGAGACCAGGCACTGATCTCCACAGCCCTTTGGTCTGTGACTAGCTGTGCTCTGTGCAAGAGCAGAGCTCTTCTTGTGTTTAAGTAAATGACTATGAACTCAGCAAGCCTACAAAAGAAAGAAAAGCTTTAGGCAAGATATGGCATTTTGTGGTTTTAAATTTCTTTTGTGAGTGTCATGCCTGGCATGGTCTCATCTTGTCCTTCTGCTCGGGGCTGCCTCGTTATGTGTGAGCCCCAGTCTATCTCACAGCTCCCAGATGAGGTGGTATGGGAAGAGGTAGTGCCTCTTTCAAGGTTTAAAGAGGTAGATTTAAAATAAGACTGGGAGTGATGAGAAGATAAGCAGCAAAAGAGCCCAAAGTACTGCAAATTGGCAATTGACTGTAGTATGTAGATCCAAAAGGAAATAAAAAGCTGCAAAGGGTTCTTTTACACGGGAACTTTTATCACTTATCTGTGATGAGACAATAAAAAGGGAATTTGAGCAGAAATCACCCAGGCTAGATAATATGAAGGTCACAATCTGTTTTGATTTAGAGCACAGAACATCACATCTAGATAGTGCTGCCAAGAGGCAAAAGAGTAGAAAAAGGAAAATATGACTGACAAGCTATTTTTTGTTTTGAGAGCAGAAATTCGGATCCATCTCAAAGCAAACAGATTGAGACAGTTATGAAAGTGGTTGCAGAGCAGGGATAGAAGATGTTCCAGCTAGCTTGAAACACACCAACTCAGGCAGCAGCAGAGAGATCAGTATAGGCTACTCAGCTTACCCCAGAAATTGGGCTGCTCAGAGCATCAGAGACTCCTGGACTTACAGGGAAAGGAACCCGTCCTGCTTACCTTATGGGTATGACTGAACCTCTGCAGACCATCCCCCTTCCCTTGCTGTGGTACCTGTGCTGGTGCCGTGCTAGCACAGGAGTTTGGGCAGTGCTGGCACAAATTATCTCAAGGATAAAGCAGTGTCCCAGTACGCTGTGCACACACCTTGTAGGAGATGCAGAGGTGGGTAGCAAGTACAGTAAGTACCAAGGTAAGGCATGTGATGTGACCCCACTGAAATACAAAAGGCTGCCCATGGCTCCTTTCCTTTCATCTGCAGAGCTGATGAGGTGATGGATTTTATTGCTGGTCATTCATGCCACTGCCATGCTCTGTCATTTCTAGTTAACTGTGCAGGTACAAACTGCTACTACTGCTGTTGGACTGTGGATGCTCACTGTTTCAGAGTCACAGCTACTGAGCACTGCTCCTCTTGAGCTGCTGCCCTGGCTCTCAAGGCTGCCAGGGGCTTGCACCCCACTGGAATAAACAGCTGCAGAAAGACTCACACAAGAGGAGAGGGGAAATAATTTGGACAAGGAAAGGGAGAGCTCTTAAAAGGGCAGGGACCCCAAAATGAGAACAGAAGCATATGATAGAGAAATATTTCTGAGCATGAGATTAGTTAAGCAATCTTGTAATTTTTCAAGAGCTGTTGTCTCAAGGTCACATCATAAGAGAAGCTTAGCAGCAAAGACAGTAAAGAGTTAATTTAAACTGAGAGCCAAAAGTTTTACCTAAATGAAACTCAGTGGGGCTTTTTTTCTAAATAGTACTGAGCACCTTTGTGTCTTCAAAGGCACACTTTCTTTTAAAATTATGGATTTTAGATGAGTCACTTGACAAGCAAGTGGTATTTAGTGCTTCTTAAGCTATACATTTTCAAACAGCACCTATTTTTAAAACCAGTATTTCACTGAAGAGTCTTGCATCAATGCAGAAGGTGGACTAGATGGACTGCAGGCATGAATACTTTTATCTTTCAGACTTTGATTTCTCAAGAGCCACTTGTTCTCTGTAAACTGTGGTGAAAGAGAAGACCTTTTCCTTCTGTTGCTAAAAGTGGAGCAAAGCCTGAAGTTGGTAGAAGTTAAGGCTTCAAGGAAGCTCTCACACCTTCAGAGCCTGTTGTGTGACAAACTTACTACCACAGTAACAGCTGTCTAGATGATGTAAATAGACACAGGGTGGAGGCCTGTGATTTTAGAAGGAAATTGACAGAAAATTTGAGCCTTTCTTCATCAGACACCTCAGGAACTCATCAAGTGCTGGTGGCTGATTCAGAGAGGAGGGAGGGCTCATGCTGCATTTTCTGGTACATCAGCTCTTGACCAACTCACTGTAGATTTGAAATTCAATGAACTCCTCTGGTTTTTAATCCTGCTTGACTTTGGGGGGGCTTTCAGGAAGAAGAGCTTCACTATGATCATGAGACCGTGATGCTGCGGTGCACGGAGACCTTCGATGATGAAGATTTCTAAGCAGTGTCTCCAGCAATGTTTTGCCCAGCACTGCCAGGTACACCGGGCACGGGAGGAGCCTCACCTCTCTCAGTGAGCTGCCTCTCTAAGCAGAGTGTGGAGACACTGTGTTGAAGTGGTTTGTTACCATTGGCTTCTCCTTCCCTCATTAGTAATTCTTGATACATCAGTTGAGTAATTTATACTTTTTAAAGGTTTTAAAGGTCTTAGCTATTTATTAATAAATGTTTTTACCCATTGCTATTTAATGTTTAGCCTTGCTTCACAAAGAAAGGGAGGCATGTACAGTTAAGTGACCTTGCCTAGCATAAGGTGTGGGAAGAGCAGCAGGGAGGCCAGATCAGTGGCAGTCTGCACACTCCCACAGGATGGAGGTCTCAAACTGCAACCTGCAAAAGTCACCTCCTCGCAATGATTATTTTTCTGGTGCAATTTTTCATCTTGGGCTCACAAGGAAAGAGGGATTTCCTCACGGAGAGTGGAATGAGGCTCGTCTGTCTCTTTATGAAGACAGCAGCAGTAAGCACCCACTCCCGAGTCACCCAAAAAAGTGCAGGCACAGTAATACACTTTGGATTATTTACTTTTGTGAAGTGTGTAAAGCTGAGTGATCAGCCCTGTGCTCTTCTTCCACATCTAATTCTTGGATGAGTAGTGCTGCTCAGATACTGTCTTGGAATTAAAAGTGCTGTGAAATTGAATAAAGTCCTTCAAGTCTCTGAGTTATCATTAAAGGCTCTCTGCAAACTTGAACAAACTGTATTCTGATAATGGTTATGTTGGGGTCATGCTACCAGCCATCACAAACAGAAAGGATGGAAGTTTTATTTTAAAACCTAAACTGAAGCTGGTGTGCCTAGCTATCCAACTTCAGCAGCCAGCTTTTAGACTGAGTCCAAGCAGCCTGGACTGTGGCCCAGCATTGCCTTGGTGCATAAAAGCATGATACATTCAGGCAAAAACACGTGGAGCTGAGTACTGAAGTACAAGGGAAGAATAAACACTACAGAGCCCTTTCTGTCCCTGCAGCTGAGGCTGTGGTAGCACCCCCAGATGAATGTTTGCCACACTGCTGTGTTTGAAAGTGGGGTTGCAGGGGTCCTGTTTGGAGAACAGAGTTCTCCAGGGTGCAGCCTTGCTATTCCCTGGCCTTCCCAGTGTGCTTCATTTATACATGCTGGCATTGCTTTGAGGCTAGAAGCATTGTGATGACATTAAGGGGAAGATGAAGAACATGTTAATTTTGTCCCTCCTCTTGCATGATCATAGTTCACAGGAGTGGAGGCCTCCAAATGATTCTCTGAATACCACCTGCCACTGACTCCAGCAACCACCCTGAGAAATACCATTACAGTGTACATGTTATTATTTATTATACTTACAAAAAACAAGTATAAATCTCAGTGAATGAAACACAAACTTATGCTACAGCAATAATTTTATTACACAGCACCAGGAACCACAGGACCACATGTGCATGTGGCCCTACAGGTTGAAGCTAATAGAGAACAGGAGCAGTAACCTGCACACCTGTTTTCCAGAGAAGTGCTTATCACCACACAATCACCACGCTAGACCAAACAGGTACAGCAAGGGTACACAGGACACAGCAGCAGCATAGGGATGTGTAAGATTGTCAGCAGATTGTATTCTCCATTATATTTGATGAGAATTCCTTCATCTTTGTAGGGTTGAGTACCCATCGTGGTTCTCCTGAGACTCCTCCCAACACTCCAAAGGTGGGATGCATTTCAGTAAGGCTGTTTTTTTCTGTTAGGTCAAGAACATAACAAAGGCCTCTAGAGTCCCTCTGTGGTCTGAGGCAGAAGAGACGGTTCAGAAGACAATCCATCCCATTAACTTTAGATGCCTCTCTTACGACAACATTCATTTGACTGGCTAAATGATGAGAATTTGGAATGAGATGAATCATGACCTAGAGGCACTTGCTCCTTCCCCTTGGCCAGGATGAGGTATACAACACAAGGTGAGAGGTGGGTGTTGCTTTAAGGTGCTGGGGATTAACCCTAACCCAAGGGATGCCTGAGAGTGCTACAGGGCCCATGTCAGGGAAGCTCCTTCAGCTGCCAGATCAGGGGACAGGAAGCCCTTCTGCTTGAGCTGAACAGCTGCCCCTTAAGGTGCCCAAGGGTCAGTGCAAGAAGGAAACAGAAAATCTTTCCTAGGCATTTCTTGGGCTTTGGTGTTCCCCAAGGAGGGATCAGGGTCTTCCTAGGAAGTGAGCCAGCAGGAAGAGAAAAGGAAAAAATTATTTTCTCAAGGCCATTAGTGGTGCAATCAGCAGAACTGGGAAGAGGAAGACATTATCCTTTTCCTGCTTCCCCCCTCTACCAGCTGCCAGCTCATGCTCAGATGATAGGGGCTGCAGAGGTACTTTCAGACCTCTGTTTCTAACATGAGTTCACTTGCAGGCGAGGTGCTTATATCCTTGTATCAGCACCAATCTCTGAGTTTCTTTCTAAGCTTGCTTCAACACTGGTTTTCTGCCTAGCAGCCTTCAGTTCATCCACTCTCTTGTCACAAGACAGTTTTGTGGGGCAAGTAGGGAGATAGCGAAACCAAGAGACATTGCAGTATCTGGTGCCGATGCCAAAGGGAAGATCATAGACCTTGGAGACGAGCTGAGAGCTTTCCATCCCTCCCTTGTGGCTTTGCTTCCATGCCAGGAGCCCCCGCTCCTCCTGTGTTCCTGCAACAGCAAAGTGAGGTTGTTGTGTTTAAAACAGCAGTGTTCAAGCATAGGGCTGCTTTGTGTGCCTCACACCCACTGCTCAAATCCCAGCAGACCCAGCACAAAATACAAATCCCTTCTTAAACCATTCCAGCTCCAAAGAGCCCTACAAATATTCACTAATGAGCTTCCAGACAATACCCCTTTTCCTACAACAGCTTCCAGATAAGCAGCCTTCTCCACTGCTTTCCATGGGAATCACATATACCAAGAAGTTTTCACCAGCCACAGGAGATCCAAGAATTGTTCAAAGGGGAGGTTCATGCAGTGCTGGGAAAGCAAGGCTGGATGATACCTGCCCAGACACTTCAGAGCAGATTTAGCTGTTAGTAGTCAGTCACAGGTATTTACCCTAACCAAAGGAATTCCTAAGTGCCTGTAACTGCTGTGGCAGCAAAGAACCTCTTGGGAAAGGGAGTGATCCTACCTGTAAATTCTGCCCAGAGGAGCTGATGATTGAAGGCTGCAGGAAAATTAATGAGCCAAAAGGAGACTGGCTTTCTGAGGAGCCGCAGACAGTAAAAGAATCTGGTTAACAGAGCGTTCGTTCTTTTCCTGCAGCAGAAAAGAGGGCTTCCCCTCCTACTCTTACGCCCTCCCTCCCCATGCTAGATGAAAGTCCAAGGCTCTTTGGTGCCTGTGAGGGCCAGCACCAGCCTTTCCTACTGCTTTCCACTGCTGTGGCTTTAGTTCAGCTTCACTTTTAGCAGCTCCCATACTGGCACACGTTGGCTCCTTCCACTTCCTACAGCGGCTTTCCTCTCTCCTTTTAACTAGCAATATGGCCAGCATTTTCCCTGAAAGACATATTTGCCAAATAAACCTTTTCCTCAGCCTGAGCTGTTCCTGACAAATTATTTTATTTTTGATAAGCTGCTGTTTTCTGGACAGAGAACATTTCAGTGATGTCTCCTGTTCCTCATCCCTCTCTGGGAAGAGTGCAGTCACACGGTGTTTCATGGTTGCCAGCACAACTCCTATCCATAGAACAGGAGTCGTGAAAACAAAAAGTACCAGGGAACAAACCCTTTGGCAGGCACAAACTAGCAGCTCATTTCAGCAAATCCTACCTGGAATGGTGTTATCCAGGATAAATCCCAGAAGTCCACCCACAAACATGCCAGTGGTGAGAAGCACCAGGATCACTTGGTCAAGCTGGATGATTCCTAGCAAAAAAAGAAAAGCTTTAGATCGTGGTGTAGGAAGAGCATTTTACCTGTTTTACCAGCAACATTTCTGGTGCCAAGAGGCTGCAAGCTGCATGCTTGCTTGGACTAGGCTTGCTTGGATGAGACTTGCAAATCCAAAGCAGAGTGTAAGATTTGGGAGTGGAAGGGAGAATGATCTCACAGCCAGTTTCAGACCTACAGTTTTACTTTACATGATTATTCACAGACTCACAGTGGGCAGGAAATGGCTCATAAATATATTAAGAGCTTATTAACAGTGCAGACCCCAGCACTATCTGAGAAAAAGCCACCTTCTGCTCCAAACACATTCAGCATGTGCATAACACCCAACAGCTCCCTACAGAGCACGAGCCTCAGTTCCCAAAGAAATGTGAGTATATTTAGCATGGGATTTCAGCACAAGCTCATCAGGTGTGATGTTTCCCCTTGAGGGCTGATGGCCATGAGCAAAGCCCAGTGGCACTGAGCATCTGACAGGGCATCTATAGAGCATGTGGTTTGTGGGCCCAGCTCTTGAATCAGCCCACCCAGTACACCATATATGCTGTAAGAGAGGACACTGGCATTTGTGATGAAGACATCAGTCACAAAAGACACAGTGAAAGGCCAGCTGCTGGAGAACTGAAATTTCGATAAAGTGAACTTGATGGAATTTAGTAGAGGAGTATGCTCTTGCATTTTGAAAGCACGGGATTTTATTGTTTATGAGCACATAAGAAAGCCTCCTTCATTGAGAACCCAGTCACTGACCAAAAGCAGAGATTTCTGCACCAGAGCCATGCATCAGGGCAAAAGGCAAAAATAGCCCTCACAGAAAGAAACAGGCAACAGTCAAAGCACAGGTTTCAGCATTTTATCAGGAAAAACTATTTTAAAAGATTTCTCTGGTCAGCCTTTCCTTCCATTTCATGCTACAGAAAATGCCTCTGATGTCACTTCTTACCTGTTTCCAGCAGAGCACTATTTTTGCTTGCCCAGTTGGGAATTGTGAGGCCAGCAAATAGAGAAAATCCAAAGATAAAGATGTTTCTTGAGGAGTTCATATCTGTATACTGCACAGAGAAATTTCATACATTACATGGACAAAACTCTGGATTACTGTTGTGTTCCTCAGACATGGTGGGATGCAAACACTGGGATCAGGAATGGAGCCAGCCCTGGTGCTGCTGGGGCATTTGTGATCCTGCAGTCCCCAGTGCCAGCCAGCCTTGCCCATACCAGGGAGCCCTCTGTGATTCAGCCCCTCTGGGTACAGCCCCTTCTCTTTACCTGAGGAATTGCCAACACAAATGTTTGCATTTGCTGCAGTGTGGTTATAGCTGACACAGCCTGTAAGAAACTGACTTGAAACTGAGGGCGCTGTGTGCAGTTTTGGGGACCACAATATAAGATATAAAACTATTATTAGTGAGTGTCCAAAGGAGGACCACAAGGATGGTGAAGGGTCTGGAGGGGAAGCTGTATAAGGAGCAGCTGAGGTCACTTGGCCTGTTCAGCCTGGGGAAAAGGAGACTGAGGGGAGGCCGCACTGCAGTCTGCAACTTCCACATGAAGGGAAAAAGAGGGGCAAGTACTGATCTCTCAAATCTCATGACCTATGACAGCAAATGGCATGAAGCTGAGTCAGGGGAGGTTTAGGTTGGATGTCAGGAAAAAGCTTTTCACCCAGAGGGTGGCTGGGCTCTGGAACGGGCTCCCCAGGGAAGTGGCCAGAGCACCAGCCCAAAAGAGCTCAAGTGTTTGAACAGTGTTCTCAGGGACATGGTGCAACTCTTGGGGTGTCCTGCTCAGGGCCAGCAGTTGGACTCAATGGTCTTGATGGGTCCCTTCCAAGTCAGCTTATTCTATGATTCTCTGTTTCAATGAAATGAAGTCCCCTCCACCGGGGAGGCAGCAGTGCTCACACAGCCGTTACCTGCAGACTGGAAATGCCCACGGCCGCGATCACTCCGAACATGACAAGGAACATGCCTCCGACCACAGGGATGGGAATGCTGGCCAGCATGGCCCCAACCTTCCCGAAGGTGCCGCTCAGGAGCATGGCACAGGCAGCAGCAATGATCACCACTCGGCTCCCCACCTGCGCCAAGAGGAAGAGGAGGCAGTCACGCACTGACCTGCAGAGAAGGGCGAGGGGGGCGGGCTCCAGGGCAGCCTGTCAGGTAGGTGCTGCAGCTCTGGCCCTAGCACTGCATGGGCACGTTCAGGGACAGGTCTGGATACAGCTGCTGGTGAGCTGGGATGCTGACACTGAGTGGGAACCATCAGTGTTTGTGCACCATAGATATTTATCACTCTGAAAGCACTACACCTATCTACTCAGTGTTATCCTCTCTCCTACTACTCACAGAACTTCAACACTTTGCTATTAAACTGAAATTTAAAAAAAAATAAAATAATTAAGAGCACAGTAATACCCACTTTTTCTTGCTTTAGCCTAGAAATATCTTGGCATAGATACATGCCTGGCACTGCAACACCCCAGCCAGTTCACTGGACAATCCTTCCACCAGGGCTTGGATTCACATCCAGAAGTGGCTTTCAATGAGGTATCCCACAATGATCCCTCCATTCCGTGGAGACCAAGATTTCAGAGACCAGAGCTGGCTGGCTGCTCCATCCTAAGCTCTGGGATCTGATATATCCTTTCCATGGTCAAGAAATAAGAAATGAGGAAGTCTTTTGCTCTGTCCCTATCTCTCATCACCCATCTATCTTCAGTAAAACCATTTTTTTCTCATTTTTCCCTCAAGGCCTTTTCTTGGTTAAGCACTACAAAAAAGATGGGATGAAGGACCAAGCCATGCCCTTTATTCAGACCTGTTAGAGCATATGAATAGGAAGGAAAAAGAGTATCTGCCAAACAAAGGGTTGAAAGAGACACTTATACAGAAAGTGGAAAAGAAAGGAGCAATATTCGTTAAACTTCCAAGTCAAGATAAGCCTTGCCCACACCAAAACTTGGACTGCCAAAGAATCATGCTAAACTTACAGTATTTGTGTCAGGGCAGTTCTGTAATCCTCTGCAAACATTTGATAATTGAATTAAATATTTTAATCCCTCCCTTCAAATATCTGAAGAATGTCTAATTACAAGACAGGCTTTTTGTGAATGCTTTCAACAAAAACATTCTCAGTAACTAATAGTGTCTCTTTTAAAGTATTTCTTAAACATGTCAATTTAAAATATTTTAAGTCTTTCTTGATTGTGAAAGAAAAATAAAAAAGATTTTGTGTGGAGTTTCAAAATAAAATCATGCATTGCCTTCAGGTGCTTCATTGCTTTTTATACTCTGGCTTAAAACCTTAGGACACTAATACCATCTAAATGTTAATTAATAAAAGTCAACAGATCTATTTGTTCCAGGACTAGAACAAAGATTCAAAGTCTCAATTTGCTAAAATGTTGAATTACCATGTATATGGAGTTGAACTTAAAGACAAAAGACCTAATCCAGTGATAGTACTGTGACCATATTCTGCTAAAGCCATTAGTTTGGAGTTTGCTTCAATTATGTCAGGAAAAACATAAAATCAGTTCTCTTTCTTAAGGCTGAAGAAACTGCAGGGTTCCCCACAATATGTGGTGACTCTGAGGCCTTTATCTCTCTTTAAAATCCTCCTTTTCTTGGAAAGGAGTTCTCAGTACTGGCATACCAGGTCTGATCAAGCAGTTTAAATATTGGTATCTGATACCATGTAAGATGTTGCATGTTGGCAGCTTCTAGCAACTTCTCCTTGCCTTATCTGTCAGCCCTGCATGTATCTGAGATCTCCAAAGACTTCTCCAGTGGTGCTGGACATCTGTGCTTAAGAGAGGAAACAAGTCCCTTGTGTTCCCATTTGTTATAGAAAAATGTGTTTCCCACGTAAAAAAAGAAATGAAATCTGCCTTGTGCTCTCAGCACCCCCATCTGTCCCAGCCAGAGTGTTTACACTGATTTAAATTGACTGAGATGACGCCCTATTTTCAGCTCTTTCAAGTGTGGACAGAGTGAGCAGAGGTGGGATCCAAGGGAAATATCTCTCCTGAATCAGCAAGGATGGCATGTCCTCCTGGAGGACTTAGCAAACATTGTGAGAATACATGTCCTATAACTTGGTAATTATGAATCTGGGCAGCATCCCATACATACAAGGCATGCAGCAAACTGCACATCAGGAAAAAGCTGGCTGAGTTGATGGTCAGTATGCAGACTTCCTAGTGACAATGCACACGGGGTGATAGGCTAAACTGAACTCCATGCAGACATCCAGCCAGCCCTTGGTGCTCGAGGCAGCCACCTCACTCAAACACTAACACTGCAATGTGTGAAAAATGGTTATTGTGAGTGAGGTTTATAAAATCCAGGGAAATAAGCAATATCATAGAGTGGAAGCTGTAAGGAAGCTGCATTTATTTACTGACTCACAGCTCTTCTGGCATGACATTGCTTATTTGGAATGATTTGTAAATGTTGTCCAGTTAGCAGCTAGATGTCTGTCAGCCTCACACACAAACCTTTGCAATCACACTTTGTAACCCTGAAGAAATAGTCTTCCTTTCACATGATTGCCATCCTTGGGTTACAGAAGTTATGGAATTTGAAGCCCTATTAAATACTCACCCTTTCCCTTTCTCTCCTCTCCCTCTCCATGCCCATATGGGTTAGCTCAGATGTAGCATTGTCTCTCCAGCCTTACCCAGGCCAGGTGTCTGAGTGAGTGCACTAATTCCCTATGCAGACCAGAGCCAGGGAAGCACACCCCACCTGTTAAGTCATTTGTAGTGCTGCTGAGCCGGTCACCAATGCGCCAAGGCGCAATTTCCCCGCGTTCTAAGTTATATATAAGTTATAAACCTTTCGGGAGGTGGCCCGAGATCCCTCCCCAGGTCCCGCACACAGCCGTGCGCACCGCTCTCCCGCACACACGCCCGCGGGGAGCCCTCCGGGAGGCGGCACAGCCGCGGCGAGGCTCACCTTGGTGATGCCCAGGACGCCCACATTCTCGCTGTAGGACGTGGTGCCGCTGCCCGTGCCCCAGGCCCCGGCCAGGAGGCAGCCGATGCCCTCCATGCCGATGCCGCGGCTGATGGCGTGCTTGGGCGGCGGCGGCGCCCCGCACAGGCGGGCACAGGCGTAGTAATCCCCCACGGACTCCAGCATGGAGGAAATCACCCCGGCTAGGATGCCAAAGATCCCGGCCAGGCTCACCGTTGGCGTTCCCCACTGGCCTGCAAGTAAAGAGCTCGGGTCAGGTGGAATTTCAGGGTTTCATTTGCCCGGAAATCTGCCCCGGGGGAGGAGGAACAACAGGAATGCCTGTGGGTGTTCGCCTGATTTTTGACATTTCCTCTCCTCCTGGTAGCCGTAAGTGGAGGTGCAAGCAGTCGTAGGCAGGGTGGGGAAGGGGAGGCAGTGGTACCTGGGTAAGGCAGCCGAAACCAGGGAGCCTGTGACAGAACGTCCCCACGGCTGTCTGTCCGGGCCAGGTGGCCGTAGGCAGTGGGGGCCGCAGGGAGGACGCTGGTCACTGTCAGCACGTAGCAGAGCAGCCAGCTCAGGGAGAGCCCCAGCAGCACCTGCCCATCACAAACAGCAGTGGGGTCTGGTTAGGGTACGGCTGCTCTTCAGCACGGCTCGGGTGGACAATGTGTCCCCGCCCAACCCTCTTTCCTGCCCACCGAAGGGAGGCAAAGAGGCAGCAGGAGCTCCTGGTGGCCCTCTCTTCTTCTCTCCCTCCCTCCCTCCCAATAATCAGGGCCATGGGGAGCTTTTTCCTCTCTGCCCCTTACCACACAGGCTCAGCTGGGAAGCACTCGCTCATCTGGACACGAGTGGAAAGAGCCCAGGCAGCCCGGGTGGGTGAGGCCAGTCCCTGTCACAATTCCCTGGTATCCAGGAGCCCCAACGTACCGGGAAGATCTGGAAGAGGTAGACTGGAGAGAAGTGGGACTTCTTGCCTCTCTGGTGAGATGGAAGTGGCACAGCAATGTGTTTCAAGTACTGAGAGAACAGAACTATGAAAAAAGTAGTCCTAGAAGGGCGAGAAATGAGACCATAAACAAAGGGGGTGCCCAGCTGCCCACCTGTCCCCACATTAAGTGAAGACCTGCTTCCCAAGAAGCCAGGAGTCCAGAGGACCCATGAAAACAGGCCCTCAGCAGCAGAGGGTGGCTCCCACTCCACCAAGCCAGACGTGGAACAAGCTTTCCATCATAATCTACTGATAGCTCCGCATATTTGCAAATAACTCTTTTACCCTTATTGTTTCAAGACTGACACCCCAGGCAGTGCATCTGTGAGTATGACACAGTTGCAGAAAGGTTAAAAATGCCTCATAAGTAAAAGAAAGACCTGACAGACATGCAAGGTTCAGGTTCTGCCTGTGTGATTCAGATATACAGGATTTATTGTTTCCTGATTTCAGATTTACCTATGCTGCTCTTCAGGGGCAAAAAGCTCCTGTAACACAGAGTAAAAGAAGAGGATTTGGTTTGGCCGTGCAAATCCCTGTTTTGAAAGAAAAAACCATGGTGGGACTGTGGGGCTGCACATGGTGCCCTCAGAGCCCTCCCAGCCAGCCAAGAAGGGGAGAGCATGGCTCTCTGTCAGCGAGGGCTGAGCTATGGAGGGGCCCTCCATGGCCGGGGTGTTCCCGTGTGTCCCTGGCAGCACCCGGGGCTCACGCTGATGGAACTAACTGCAGCTGCAGCTCCTCTCCCACCCCTTGTGTAGGACACATCTGGGAACAGCAGCACACCTGGGTGCACTCACAGCCTGCCCCCCATGTGCCTTTTGCCCAGAGAGGCCAACCAGGTGAAGCTGGAGGCTACCACCTGTGGAGAGAGGGCAGGGACTGGGCATCTCACTTCGACTGCTGAGCTGGTAGAAGACCATGGACATTTCCTGGGTTAGCCAGGCCTCTGAAGGCTTCATCTTTATTTTACAACAAATCTAAATTTTGTACATTGAGTGAATTAATCTGGAGAGGATTTGGTGAGAAATCAATTGCACCAGCTGAAGTGCACTGACTTCACTGGAAAACTGGTAGTTTTCCCCATGTGAAAAGGTGACAAACTGTAGGTGCAGTAGTCAGGGACAGGCAGAATTCCAACAGCAAAAAGAAAATTCTGTCCTCGTTCCTCTGCAAAGACACTCTGTGACATACACAATTCAAAGCACTGGATGACTGGAGGGAGAAAGTCTGAGGAGGAACTGCTTTCCATTTGTGGTTTCTAATGCTTTCCATTTGTGGTTTCTAAGTGTCCAGACAGACTCTCTGAGTGCACACTTCATCCATTTGCATAAACAAAGGTGCTCATCAGCCTTACAACTCTGGAGAGAACAATTCCTCCTACACATGTGAAGACAATACCTAAAGCACCAGCTATTTTAACAGAGAATACCTGAATGCTCAACTTGGTCATTTTAGGAATGTCTTTTAAACTTAAATAATGGGTGTGTAAGACTGTGTGTGTAGACAACTGTGACGGAGACTGCACACACATGGGGAAGGCTTGTATCTCTGCTGACCTATGGACTTTGTATTTTTACAAAAGTCAGTGGTTTTTTAACTCATTTTTGGGTTTGCTTTGTTGCTGAGGGCTTAGCCTCCTGGGGGTTGGAGGAGAATGACTATGTCACATGGCTGCCTTGCACAGGCCTGTCACATGTTGGTGCTCAACAAATAAACCTTGAACCCAGGGGAACTCTGCTGCGGACTGTGACACTTGGTTTCATATTAGAGGCAGGTGATTTGTGCACTCTCATCTTTCCCAGAAATGTGAGACTTACAGGAATGCTATGCCCCAGTGCTGCCCAGCCATATCTCCAGCCGCCTCAAACAGAGGTAGTGCAACCAAGGTGATAGTGGGGGCAATTGTCAGGGGGCCGATGAACCTCATCAGAAATCCAATCAGGCCAGAAAATCCAACAAAGATTTGAAAGCAAGAAGTTACAATGATAGTTCCTTGCACCTGCAAAAATGGAGGATGAAAACAGAGGTTGGAAAGAACTCCAGCTGTTGAGCCTTTTCGTCATGTCAGTGCAAATCCAGCATGAGAGCCAGGCTCAGTCTCTAGCGACAAACTGGCATAGAGGCCTCCTGCTGACAACAGTAAAACCTGGCTGAGAATTACATGTGGGAAGGACCACCAAAGCAGTAGCACAGCAACTCCCCCCTTGGCTGATGGATTTAGTCCTCACCAGGGCTAATTTTGTTCCAGAGATCAGCTCCTCCCTGTCCTCTTGGGCCACCCAAGCATGCATCACCTGCCCTGCGTTCTCCTGCCTGCTCCCCCAAGACAGGGGAAAAGCTGTTGCCCCAAAAACAGGAGCAGGGCCATGGTCTCCACTGATCTTCCTTTTGGGAAGGGCTTGGGTCTCTTCAGCACACTGCTGAGGTAAGTGACTCATCACTCTTTTTTTCCTGCGTATCAGTTTCACTCCTGGAGCCCATTTATCACCCTGAACTTCCCAGTGTTTGACAATCACTGCCAAGGAGCCAGCAATTACATTCTGAAATGCTGCTCACCTCAGTGTCAGCTTCATGCAGGGGCAAGGCTGCTCTCTTCCCTCTCAGATTTGGTAACAACCTCTGTGGTGCTGAGCACCTTCCCTCCCCCAGCTCCGGGGGCTGGGTGAATGACCCAGGCTGAAACTAGACATCAGCAATGCCCTTGTGATAGATTTATGTGTATCAGCAGAGAGTAACCTGTGCTGCACAGCAAACCCCTGGTGAGCTTTCAACACTTCCCAAGAGGTTTGGAAAACACACCAACCAATGGATCCACAGAGGCAAATTAAGTCACTTGCTCTGATAAAGGCAATTGATGTAGAATAAGGCAGTGAGACCCCTGACTTTTCCTCCTCCCTTCTGATTACCTAAGAATGTCCTTCTCCTTAATATTTACAGTAAGTTTTGCCTTGCATTTTTTACTAGTGCTTAGACAGGGTTGTTTCCTTGACAATATTTTCCCTCCCTTTCTTCTTCTAAGCTAACCATGCTTTACAGGGACCATAAATCACATGAGGAGGTCTGCATGTCCCCTGTTCAGCAGCAGTGTAGCACCTACTTTTTTGATAGAGAATAGATGCTTAGAAAGCTGCAACAGCTTGAGGACCAAGGTTCATTGGGAATAGAAGTTTTTCCAGCTGCGATGGCCATGATATGGTCAGGCACTTTACTGAAAGCAAACAGCCCTGATACAGGGCAGGTGCCACTGAAAATGTGATATACCTCTCGCATCCGTGTCTGCCAGACTTGGATGAATTCTGGTGAAGAGGCATTCACCAGGGTGGCGTTGTTTGTCCAGGCAGGGCACTTCCAGTTGGGGAGAGACAGCATTGCCAAGGTGGGAGTCAGGAATGTTAAAGTCCCTCCTTGAATAATAGGCAGCCTGGAAGGAAAGCAGAGGGAAAACTGACAAGTGAGAGTACTAGAAACTCTGATCTATAAGGGTGAGAGAAAGGAAGGCAAAATAAATTTAAAAATCAGTCTGCCCGTGGCCTCTGACAGTATACTTTGAGTTGCTGTGGCAGGTCACTGTCACTGACCATGGGGAGGAATTGATGCCCATTGCATGCAAGAGCACTGACATGGGGTAAGAGCTGAGGTTCAAATACCAGCAATGGAGGGGCACATCAGTGCTACAGTCCAACCCTGCTACACCCTGTTAAGGAAAAAGTACTGCTTCCGAGACCACAGACCTGCACAGAGTGGGAAAAATCTGGTGGAGGGAAGAAGACCAAGGAAGAAAGACGGTGAAATGCTGAAGAAAAGTTCCGTCAATCTTGCCAATATCCATTTGCTTCCTCTCTCTCCTTTGGCTCCTTTGGTTTTCTTCACAATGTGCTCATGCACACAAGGGCATGCACTAACTACTCTCCATGTCACAACAATCCTCAGTCTGAGCACGATAGAAAATGTGACTTGGCTTTTAGTACACTGGGTTTTAATGCCAATTCCTCTTCTGCATTTCCACTGAAACTAGAAAGGAAACCTGCATGGAGGGGTCTGTGGGCACTGACTGGGTGACTGGGGAGACCACACGTCTCCTGGCTTAGAGTATCTCTCCCTCTGGGAATCCCTCAGAGTAGCAAGGAGCTTGCATCTCCAGAGGGGTTCAGCACTGGCTTCATGCAGAGATTTATACAGCAGAGCAATGCTCCTTTGAGCTGCACCAGCCTCTTTTTCCATGCATGAAGAAATGGAGACAAAGACCTAAAAGGCCTGACTGACTCCTCAAAGCCCCATATAAGCCCCCATTGCAGTGCAAGTTTTTTAAAGCGTTTCTCTAGTGTGCTTGAAAAATCTTAAGCTGCCTGAAGGTAGCACAACATCCCTGAAACAGCCAAGGGAAATCTCCAAGGTGCCTCTGTTTTCCTTCCTTTAGGGAGCACCCCTAGGAGGAACCCCCCAAAGCAACCTCTCCTTGTGCCAGGAGCTCTCATGCACCTGTTCAGAAAAGCCAAGGGACAGCAATTCAGGTGACTGCTTTTGCAGGGCACAGCTTTCCCTGGAACAGAGGATTTTCTAGCATTCTTGAAATAAGAGATGGTGTAGCTGTGACAGACCATGTCTCTGTCACCTAAACCAAATATTTATACTAGTCCTGCACAACTGAAGCACTGTCAAAGCTTTGAAACAATTTTGCTGGGCAAGACACAAAAAACAAACAAAAAGAAACAGAGAAGGCCCAGGGCCATGACTTGGAATCTAACAACAGATTTACAGTTCCTGTTGTGTTGGTCCCTAAGATATTTCACAGCCAGTGTTGGCATGGGTGGGCTGGGTGTTGCCATGGGTAGGCTCAGAGGAAAATGGGGTGCCAAGGTGATGCTTATGGGGTACACTGAACTCTTTCCTGTGGGGTTTGCAAGAGGGAAAGTGCAGAAATAGGGAAAGCAATGCCATGTTTTGATAATCAGTATATGATGTCCAAACATTTACTAAGCAGGACTCACCATAACAGCAAATGACCTGTGTCTGCCCTCAGGAGGCTCTGACAGTGTCTCCAGCAACTGTCTGGGACCCACTGCTGCTTTTTCATGCTGTGTAACATGACTGAGCTGCAGGTTGCAGTGGATCAGCTTTTCCCTTGGTTATTGCTTCATGAATGTCCTCATGCCTTAGAGTTGGGGCCAGCAACAAGGCACAGCAAAAGCCATTCAAGTTTATCTCATGGGAACAGCTCCTTACCAATTAATTTGATCTGTTGTACCTCAATTAGCTATTCATCCATGGGAGAGAGAGGCTCTCTGCTACTCTTTAATCCCCAGTTAACAGAGAGCAGGGACATTACAGCTCCCAGGAATGCACCGAGGCGTTTGGAGGGTGCCTGGGAGAACTCAGAATGCCTGAATTGCACCAGCAGTGACGTTCACAGACTCCAGCCTGAATTTAGCTGAAAACCCAGTTTCTCTGTTTTTTGTGGTCAAGGTGCTCCTCCTTCCTCCACTAATCCTGTAACAATGTAGGAGAAGGAGAGCATGCCTCAGGAAGTTGTCTACAGACACTTCCTAAGACTAAGAGAGACAGAAGAGTTTCAGTAGTGAATGAAGCAGGAGGAGGAAAAACATTTTGCGGAGCTGGCAGTTGACCAGTGATTAATCACAGTCCCTCAGATTCAGAAGGCAAAGAATGTATAGCTTTTGTCTTTGAAGCAAAAAACACAGGTTCCCACCATACTGGAGGAAAAAACAGACTGTGGAAAGAGAGAGACAGCCCAGAGTTATGACAACGGGAATAGAAGAAATTTTTCAAGGTCAGCAAAGATACAGGGTCTTTCTGGAAAAGGGGAGTACTTGCAGTCATCTCTGTCATTAAATACTTCTTTTTTTGGGTACTGACTAGCAACTCCGTGCTCATCTCACTGCTAGCTGCTCATCAGCAGAGGATTTACGTTTTATGCCACAAATCCCTGAGCACGTGAAGTGGCACCACATGTGCTGCTGAACTCTTCCCTGAGTCCCTAAGTGGTGGCAGATGGACTTCACCCCTGGAGTTTCCTGTAGAATTTGTTTTCTCTTGACCCTGGGCCCAAATCAGAAGGCTCCTGCCTCAGCTGGAAGATCCCTGGAGTAAGGAAAAAGCAGGTACTTTTTACTGCATGTTGCAATGCTCTATTATTTTGAGGACAGATTCCTTATAAGCCAAACAAAAGGTATATGAAGTATCAGAAGATGCAAAATTTGGAACAGCAAGGTAACTCTGCAAAGCTCTCAGCAGCTTCAGGGTGCTTTGGCACGGACCCTGCCAACTTTGGGATTGCCCAAGGGTAACAAATGACTCATGGATAAACTCTCCAACAGGGTGGTGGCCTAGTACACAGTAATTCCTCATGTTCTCAGTTCTTGCATTTGGCCTACCTCACTCCAAAGAGGACTTGCAGCAGGGTGCAAATTCCTGAGACAAAGATGATGGTGCTGATCAGGTGGCTCTGGGTCAGTAGGTCATGCTGGAGGCAAAGGCCTTTGGAGAGCATCAGCGGGACGGCTACAAGACCTCCTATGGCTGTCAAGAAGTGCTAGGAGCCAGAGAAAGACTGGGTGAAGGACACAGAACTGGCTCTCTGTTATTACCATGTTGTTGAGAACTCATAGATTTGTGCTTGGGTGATACTAACATCACCCATTCTCTCTCTTTTTTTTTTTGGCAGCTTTAATGCTCTGCAATGGGCTGTTCCAAAGCACCTACAAGAATTGCAATGCACCCACTGAAATGTGTCCTCCTTTACATGTCCAAAAAAGACCTTTTGTAGTACTGTGGAATTCCTAGACCACCGTCAGACACAACCAGTTTATCCCCAGCATCTGCAGCCAAAGCTGTTGGACATACTTTTCCAGGAAGCTGGGGACCTCCGGAGGTACAGGGAGAGAGCAATCAGGCAAAGTGAATGCCAATATTTCAGTCCATCTTATTTGCACCACAAAGGATCACATAAAATGTTGGCAAATTGGAGCTACACGTTTTTTGCCATCAGTAGCTTTTCTCACAGAGCACATTTATGGATAACCATAAAAAGTGAGTGCCAAAGAATGGAAGAATTAGGCATTGTGTTTGTCAGAAGAGTCACAGACTTATTTCTACAATGACCTGTTGCTAATGACTAAATCTGAAAACAATTTTTAAAACCTCTTTTTATTTTTATTATTAACCTATGTTGTTCGCTCTCACTCACACTGCAGTGATGGAACTGGTGGCACTCAGAAACACACTTCATTCACTACAGGCACGTTTTATGAAAATTATGATGCAGATGGGTTGGGTTGATACACTCTAGATTTCCATTTAAGAAAACAAAGTACAAAATTCCACCAACCTCCAAGCACAGTCCATCATGATCTTAATGACTCTGAGGTTTCTTTTCCCACAGGCTCCCAACCCAGCATGGCATTGGTGGCACTGGGTCATTTAACACACGTGGGCACAGACACCAGCCAAAACAGCATGTGGCCTCAGTTTTTGTTGCCATGTGAAGGCAGAAGTTCAGAAAGCCCTTACACATTTGGCTACCTCCAGCCAAGGTATCCCATATGTTCTTATTAACTGCTTGACCCCAGCCCCAGGACTCTGCCTGACCATTTGCACTTCAAAGGGTGCAATGTAGCTGTGGGCATGATGATAATAATCAGTGCTCAGGGTGTGGACCAGAGGACTTGAGCTCTCTATGATCCAGCCTCAGGGCTCCATTCAAGCCCTGTGAAAGTAAAGCACTCCCAAATTCAGGTTTCACCCCAATTAACTGGCTGAACAGCCATGTAGCTTTCACCTACTCCCAGCCTCCATCTGCTTTCCCATCTCACCTGAATGCCCAGCAGGATGCACAGATACCAGGGGGGCACCTCTGTGACAGTGTAGCCAATCTTGGTCCCACTGTGGCTAGTGCCTCCATCCTCCTCTGGGCCCCAGGCAGCAGGAACTGGTGAGAAATGGCCATGGCTCCCACGTTTACCCTGGACAACAGGAGAGACACTTTGTTAGCCAGAGCCTGGCCCTGCAGACGCCCACAGCTGCCTCTTGCAGCCATGCTCCAGATCTGGCAGGAATACCTCCTGTGTAGCTTTCAACAATGCCACATTATTAAAAGGAGGAGAAATTAAAACAGATGCACAAAACATATGTGGAAAATCTTTGTATGTGCTGGTGTGTCTTGGCCTGAAGAAACACTGCAGGTGTTGAGATGGAGGGTGTCTCCATCTCAAAGGGATATCCAGACAAAGTGTGTTAATATCATTAAAATCTAGTTCAGGATGAAGAAACTGCAACTAGAAGCAAGGAAGAGTGTGCAGTGGGCTTAGCAGGGAAAGCTGCACTGTCCTCTAGTCTCTGTATCTCCTGGCAATTCCACCCAAACAGCATTTTTTATAAAACATGCTAAAACCCCTGGCTGCCACTAATTACTGAGTAGAAGCACATTTTATACTTCATTTCCTGGGTGTTCTCTTTCAATCTCCTTTTGCTTACCTTTACCAGTGTTCTGCCTTGATAAAGACTCCTGCCTTTTGTCCTACTAGAAAACCCTGCTCCTCCAGAGGAACTGGGTGAAACACAGGGACACCAGTAGGTGGGAAATCCCAGCATCCATGCCAAGGAGCTGGCTGAAACTGCTACCCAGGAAGGCTTGAATCTCCTCCCAGGGTTTCCCAGGGAGCTCTATGCCTTACAGTGTTTATTTATATAAAGATGCATTTTGCCAAGGAAAGCAAAGTAGTGCTTTGCTTCACTTGCCACAGCTTTTAAGTTGAGCAAATTCTCCTGGTTGTCCATGCCTCCTTCCAGCCCACTCTGACCCCTGTGCACACACACACATACACATAGGGTGGAAGGAGGCTGCCTGGGAAACCACAACACTTAGAGCCAGATGCAAAAGTTAATTAAGATCCCAAAGCATTTGTTTCATTGGCCCATCTCCAACCAGCAAGTCCTCAGCATCCTGGCAGCAGAGGGCTTTTCTGGGCTAAGATGCCTTGCTCTATCAGGCAGGGACAGAAACCTGCTGTCTGGAGAGGCTTAATCAGTTGGTCTGCACCAAACTTCTTTTTGTTTTGTTTTTTTTTTTTTATCCTCTAAGTCCTGCAGGAACCTGAAGACACCAAAATACCCATCACAGTAGCAAAGTGTTTGCAGTAACACTCCTGGCCTGCCTACATGTGGAGGCAAACAGGTAGTGCTGTGGTCAGGAACATAGATATAAAATTAATGTTACATTCTGTTGAAAATTTTGCAGGTGTGGCAGATTATTACCAAAATCATTTGCCTGAAACCTCCAGGTTTGTATTCTCTTGGTTGAGTCTCCAGAGTTCCATTTTAGGTCACGCTGTTGAAAACAGGCCATGTAATCCCTAAGACCTCAGACCCTAATATTGGTAGTGATCTGAACTGTTGTGTGAGAGGTGGGGAACTCAGGTTATAAGGGTATAATTGAATTAATTATTAATTTCTTTGTTCAAGGGCCCTCCTCAGCAGCTTGAGCTGTTCCTACTGCAGTACCACTCAAATAAAAGACCTTAATCAAGTTAAAGCCCGAGACTCTGCTCTGGGATTCCTATGCTGGAGAAGCCTCTTTAAACAGAGCGTATTTATCCAGCCTGGGCAAACTGGGAGCATTACAGATACTTCAAAATAGATAGGTGAAGGCAGACAATTCAAACTGACTCGGGCATGAACTTCAAGAGCAAAAGGTGTCCCTTAATAACTCCCTGTGCAGACATTTGCATTTCAGAACAAGAGAGCCTGAGCCATGGATAAACAAATGTACAGCACGGTACTTAAGACTGCCCATGCATGGAATTATTTGGAGACAATTACTCCTGAATAACACCACGGGTAGACAAATGCTAAGCTAGGCAGACAGCAGTAAGCTCCTTTCTTTTCATTGCAATTTCCCCTGCATTAACCAGGAGGCATATTCCAGGCAGGCAGAGCCTGTGCCAGTAACAGCCCCGCATGATCATCACATGAGTGCCTGACCCTCCCCAGGAGCTGGAGGAGAGTGAGCAGGGCTCATCAGGAAAAGGATGGAGTGGAGCTATCAGGATGAGAAAGGAGCAAAGGCACTGGACTCAAACTGAAATGCAAGAGGTACCATCTCTGAATGGTAATATCTGAAAATATTTTTTGCTGTGAGAGTGAGCAAGCACTGCACAGGTTGCCTAGAGAAGTTGTGGATTCTCCATCCTTAGAGATATTAAAAAGCTGTCTAGACACAGCCCTAGGCAGCTGGCTTTGGACAGCCCTGCTTGAGCACGGGTTTGGAGATGGTGATCTCCAGAGTTGCATTCTAACCTCAGCCAGCCTGTGAGGCTGAGATGCTGGTAGGAGGACAATGCAGGAGCAGTCTGGAGCAGGGTTCTCAGCCCAGCAGCTCCCATGAATCCAGGGGACCAGTACACCTTCCATGTGCCTCAGGGTCCAGACACAGCACGAGGGTCCTCAGTCATGCTTAAATAAATGTATTGGGAAGGGAGTCAGGAACTGAACTGCTTGAACCACAGGTAAAAGACCTTTGTCTTCTCCCTTCTTTAGGGTGATTCAAACCATAAAAATTCACAAGTCTGATATGTGTTATGGCAGAACAGGTTAAAATGGAGAGCCTCTTAAAAATAGTGAAAGAAAACTGACTGACTCTGAGTGCTTCCCTGAGACTCTGTCCACAGCTGGCACAGCACCTCCACTGCACATAGCAAGCTCACCCAGAGCTACCCAAGAAATGCGGGACTTGTACAGTAGGAGGTTAAATGCTTCCTCCAAGGTAGCACAGACAGGTGGTCTGTATCAAGGTAGTAAGAGTTTGCAGGACCCCACTCCTTCACACCTGCTGACAGCAAATAAGCAAAGTTTTTAGTTTCTAATGGAGGTGACCCCTGCTTTGGGATAGGAAGAGGGCTGTCATATCCCAGGACCTTGCCCATGGCTGTTATAGCTAGCAGCATTCTCAGTGTACCACACACCCCTGCACTAGCACATCATTTACAGCTTTTACTGCACGTCTATAATTCTACAGGATGCCCTCCTCAGCTGACACCCAAATCCCTTCTTCACCCACATTTCTAACAATTCATCTCACTGGAAATAGGTTCAAAAGACAAAGAAACACAGTCTTTACTGGGCTAAAATTCTGTTGTAATTTTTCTAATGCATACATAAAATGCTTTACCCAGGAACACAGCCACAAGCTCACCTGTTTTTCAGTACAGATACACATGCACTGCCATTCATCTACATTATCCTTTTAGAAATAGTGGAGGGAAAAGAAATTAAAAGTGTGCCAGAGAATAGAAAGTATGCTGAGCTGCAACAGCAGCAAGGGCTGTAGTGAAGAAATCATTCCTCAGATTCTTGTCAATAAGAACCGAGACAGAAGTTTAGCACCCACCAGAATCATTGCAGCAGCCTGAGCCCCTGGCTTTCCCCTTCTCCTCCATCCACAGGGTTTGCACCCCTTTATGCAAGAATTACCCTTCAGAGAGCAGACTCACCTCACAGCTGGGGTTACCTAGCCCATTGATATCTTTGTCTGAAGAGCGTGTCATGCCTTCCGTTCGCCCTCACTGACTGCCTTGAAAAAGAACCAGTCACAAGAGCAAAGCCTCCCGAATTCCCACTCCTTTCAGTCAAAACAGCCCCAAAGAAATGGGGTGAGAAGATGGAGAAGCTGGATTTCAGGAGCCAAACAGCGCTCAGGCTTGCTATTCATGTGAGCTGTATTGCAGAAGTATTTCCTTTTCTTTGGCTTATATAAGTGACTCCTTTCCTCCAGCTGATTAGAGGACTGGCATTCAAATCAATCTGGAAAGCAGCCCTTCCCTGGAATGAGAGAATCAGTAACTCCTGACAGAAGGTAAGGATGCTGGAGGATATCAGAGAGGCATCCCACACAGCCCTGGAAATTGTTGCTTCATTACTGTTTCAACAGCAGCTTGCATGTTTTGTGTGGGTTAGGCCTGTTTGAAGATCTTTGTCATCATCTTTGGGACATTCAATAACTAGACAGTTTCATTTATTTCATATAAAAACTACTGTACAAACATTGTCATCTTGTAGGATACTCCTATTACAGCCTGAAAAGAATGAAACTTTTTCTGTGGATTCATTTATGGCAGCAACCAAGGACCAAGTGTTGACATATATTTGTTGTTTAGCTTAAATAAATTTGAAATAGAATGAGTCATAGTTGTAATATTGTGTGATTTAGAATACTGTTTGCTTAGCTTTAATTGCTTAGCATGAGCAGCTGGATTTCCTGAAGCCTTGAGCCACAAGCTGTGGACTTTCATAGAGATATGCTTTTGGCTGAAACACAGTTAATTTTCCTAGTAACTGGTACAGAGCTGTGTTTTGTCTTTAGGGTGAGAAGAATATTGATAATACACTGCTTATTTAGTTGTAATATTTATCCTGAGTCTAACACCTATTTAGTTTCCCATGTTCTGTTCTAGTGAACAGGTACACAAGAAGTGCAAAACAGAAGATAAGGATGCTACAACCATCGACTCAATAAAATAAGGCAATGGCCTGCCTGCATGAAGACAGAGAAAGAGCTCAATAAGATATTAGAGAACCCAGACCAAAAATCACCATTGGACTAAAAAACTGCATTAAGAGCCCATGAAGGGCAGGTGTGTAGGCTTAAGCATATAATTGCCTGGGGATTTCTTTGTTCATGGTCCCTCTCTGAAGGCATCCAGCTCAAGCTGACGTGCTGCTGTACCACTCTATTAAATTCTTTATTTTTATAAATTCTGATGCCTGAGACTCTTTTGTAGGAAACCTGTGGTTGAGTCCAAATGAGGAGGAAGTACACCTGAGAGCATGTGTGTGTGTGAGAGTGAGGAAAGGACACTCACTGGCTGATGGAGCTGCTTACTGTGAGGGATTTTGGTCTCTGCTGGGGTAGTCTGGGGGGGATGTGTGGGTGTGACTGACCCCTGGAACACCAAGGCAGCGGCTTCTCCTTTCACACAAGTCATCAGAACATGACACCAAAGAGGTATAGAAAACATGAGATTGAAAAAAGATGACTTCAGGTCATTTGACTATCCCCATAGAGCTAGCTCACAACCATCAGATGGCCCAAAGCATAGTTATCCAAGTAGCTAATGGTGTTAATGCTCCAACAAACCATTCCAGCCACCCCACCCTTCCTAGATTAATTTAATGGCTTCCTAAGGCAGTGAGCTTCAATTGCAAAGAACTCCTTCAGAGAGGGGCATGTTATCACCTACACTTAGTGACCAGCCATTGGCAATATCTCCTGGTTTCCTTGAAGGATGCCATGGAACTGAACTAAACTCCAGTCCCTATTCCTTCTGTAGAGCTTTGGCATTCTCAGATCTTCTCTTGAGACCAGGACTGCATTACAGGATAGGACAACATTGCCCTAAACACTATTAGTGAAGTTACATCCTGCTGGACAGATAAATTCTAAGACATCCAAATCACTGAATTATAGGATGGTTTGTGTTAGAAAAGACCTGGAAGAACATAGAATCATAGACTCAGAATGGTATTGGTTGGAAGAGACCTTAAAGATCATCTAGTTCTAGACTAGAATGCCACAATATTCCTCTGGGGCTAGTCTATCTTCTCAGTAAGTTTTTATTTTTATAAAAATACCTGCTAATTTTAGCCCAGCATCTGTTCAATGACTCCTCAGTCCTGCCATTACCTTCTTTTCAGATGAGACCCAGGCATTCAGTAACCACGGCTTCTTAAACAATTTAAACTTGTTTAACATCCAGAAGGTATGGGTGCATAACACCTGTGTCACCTAGACTAGCATGTGAAACTGCCCACACAAAAGAATATTAAGTGAACAGGATGAGAAGAACAAAATTATAATAACAAAATCAATCCTTTTCCTCAAAAAAAGCTGGGCAGAAAACCAGTTTCCCCCCTGAGAAATCCTGCAGTGCAAAAAATGCCCTTTTTAGAGTACCAAGAGACTGCAGATTTTAATAAAAAACACAAGAAGGAAGTCCAAAAGCCTGCACATTCAGCCTGTTAGGAATGAAGAGTTTAACAATACCAACCTCTGGCCAACAGAAGGTTAATAATCTGGAAACTAGATGAAGGTTATGAAATAGCCCAATGTACATGTCAAAGCAGAAATTTATGGGGTCCATGTGAAATGCCCCAGCCTGGAATATCCTGCTTTTGGAAATAAGCAAGAAAAGTAGGAATTCTCTGCATAGATGCAAATATTTGTATACTCAATGTATACATGCACATTTATGTGCATATTTAGGTACAGATATAACAAGATTATCAATAAATTACTAAATTGTGAGGTTTTTTCAGAACAAAGTATTATTCAATTAGCAAAAATGCATGTTTGAACAGCAATGTTGTGAATTACTGATTATTGATGACAGTCAATTATACAAATGACTTTTAAGTATAAATCAGGCAGGTACACACCTTTTCAAGTTATTAATAATGTTTTAGGAAAGAGAACAAAAAAATATAATACATATTGCTTCAGACTTGTGTGTGAGGATATCTCTTGCTGACCTGGCCAGCTGCTCATGACAGTAAAGGCTGGCTCAGTTTATGGCCCTGAGGGGGGCATAACTCAAACGTTATGCCTCTGCAATGCATGCACTGATACAGGAGCTCCCTTTGCTTTCAGTGAGTGCCTCCAAAACTTCCAGTGCACCTTAAAATTGGGGTGCCAAGTGGGACAGATTCACAGAATATTCTGAATTAGAAGGGAAGGGACCCACAAGCATCATCGAGTCCAACTCTTAAGTAAATGGCCCATACAGGGATTGAGCCCACAGCCTTGGTGTTATTAGCACCATATTCTTTCCCAAATGATGAACCAACCAACCAAGAGTGACTGGCACAGGTGAAGACGTCTAAAGCTGAATGAGAGGCATCCCTCCATGTAGGGCTGTGCACATCTAACCCAGGGAGGTGCAGACTTGCTGAGGTGTGCCAAGCCCCTTGCTGAGAGAGCAGGTTCATCCACAGTGCTCTCATGAACCTGTGGCACTGAATCCCAGCTCCTGGGGTTGAACAAAGGAGTGTCTAAAGGGAACTCAGGGCTATGAAATAAAAGTGGTGCAGTATAGAAGAGGCATGTCATAGAGACTTTGTGCTAAAAAAACCAACAAAACACCAAATACTGCAATCATCGTTATGAAGAAAGAACAGTTTGTTCTTCTACAGCTCTAGCCCTGGTTGGTTTGCATGAAAGATGGACTAGCAAGAGAATGAAGGAAGTGACTTACAATTACTAATTTAGTTACAAAACACCTCTGTCCTGTCTCCAAAACCTTCTGCAAGCAAAGAGGATTACTCATGGTCACTGACTCGAAATTAGTACCTGTGTGTTCATTGAATCACAGAGTAGTCTGAGTTGGAAGGGACCTTAAGTCTCACCTAGTTCCAAGCCCCCTGCCATGGACAGGGATGCCTTTCACTAGATCAGGCTGCTTCAAACCCCATGCCTTGAATGCTTTCTGGGACAGAGTATTCACAATTTCTCTGAGCATCCACAACTCCTCTGTAGTTCAGAATTCAGTAGTGGGAGTGTGGAAGTGGGACACTTTTGCAGAGGGAAGATTTAAAAGGTTCAAAGGGGTACAAGAGAAGGTAGAGAGAAATGCCTCTGGTTCAGGAAAGCTTTACCCCTCAGTGCATCCCCACCAGCCAGCAGGGAGATCTGAGTGCAAACACAAGAAACACTTGAGCCAGCATTGAAAACCATCAGCTGAGCATTGCCTTGCAGGCTGCTGTGACGGAGAAGCAGCCCTGGAAGGAGATCACCCACGCGGAATATACAGCAAAGGTGGACAACCCCAGCCAAGACTGTGGAGCTAGGAGAGCTGTAGCCTCGTGGCCATGACAGCTTCCCCACTAGCTCCTCCTTTCTCTTAGCCTTCCTCACGAGCCAAGGACTGACCTGGGGCATGGACACGCTCCTCTCCTGAGCCCAGGGTCACTGCCTGCAGGAACAGCCTGTTGCCCTGCTCTGGTGCCCAGCTCGATGCAGATGTCTGCCTCTGGAAAGCAGGAACTGGGAACAGCACTGAAATCCCACTCCAGCAGGATATTGATTTTGTAATAATAAGGCCCTTTATCTCCCTCAGCCGCAGGCTAGCTCTTAAGAGCATTAGCAAAAGGTTAATCCATGTCACCTACTCAGCATTTTGAGCACAAGCGTGGTTATCGTGTCACGGGGGTTTTGCTGAGCCTGGTCATTCCCTGGCACGCGTGACAAGCCGTACTGCTGCCCACCCGGGCCGAAGGCTTTTGGCATGTGCTCGGCCCGCAGCTGGAGCGCATCGGGACCATCCAGCAGCTGGGAGGGGCCCTGCCTCGGGCTCTTCCCGCTGTCCGCCAGCCAGCGGCAGCGGAGGGACCGGCTCGTACGCCCCGGCGGGAGAAGGTGCGCAGATTCCAGGCTCTGGCTCAATAGAGGGAGCGCTTCAGAGTCGGTCCTGGCCAGGCTGATGTATTCCCAGAACCCAGGGGGCTGCCTGCGCTCCAGCTTCCAGCGGCCAGGAGACCACGGGGTTTGACCCAGGGCATGCCCCAAGGCAGGCTCCTCTGTGACAGCGTTACACTGTCACACAGTCCAGCCTGCCCCAAAACTTTCACCGTTACTGCACGAGCAAACAGCAAAGTCCCTGCAGTCAGATAGAGAAAAGGTGGAAAAAAAAAAAAATTAAAAAAACTCCCTAGAAACCAGCAATATTTACTGAGACAGGGAGGAACATACCTCCTTGGTCTACTCTCCAGGGGGAGCCAAGGAAAGGTTACTGTTTAAGAAGAATTAACCAGAAAAGTGAAGAAATGAAAGTAGTTTCTAAAGCAAGATCATTATGAGTCATGGGAGGTTGAAACAGGTTTTCCTAAGAAATCAAATAAATCCCTTGGAGAGAAACCCAGAAATACCAGGCCGGCCAAAAAAAAAAAAAAAAAAAAAAAGGACTGAGAGATGGATGGGCAAAAAGAGCAGGATTAAGGTGTTTCCACATCCAAAATCTCATCAAAATCTCATGGAGGTGACAAGAAACCTCTCTAAAAGTGCAAGGAGGGCCAGAGTACTGCTGAACTACTCCAGGTGGGAGCAAGAGCAGGTCCCACCTGGGGAGGAAGGCAAGCCATTGCCTGGCCCCACAACTTCCTTCCACTCAGCAGACGCCCTCATCTACATCCCTGTGTTGGATGGGATGTGACAAGAGCTTGATCCTGTCTGATATTTTTATTTCTCCTTTATGCACTACAGTAAATCACACTAAGATGGTAAGGCCACTGCTGGGTTTTAGAAATAGAAGCTGCTCACATGTCTAAGGCAACATTCCCCCCCTCAGAAGCCACTGGGGCAGCCACAGGCAGCCCAGCACATTGGCTACAGCTAAAGGCCACAGATATAAAAAGAGAAAATTAACAAAAACTGACCCATCTCCATGTAAAGCTATATTTGTGCCAATGCTATTAGTGAATAACAGCCTCTAACCCTTATACCTGCAGTAAGTCCCAGGACAAGCAAGGATGCAGTACAGGAGGGGCAAAGGAGATCCACAGAGCCAGGGGAGCTCCAGGGAGTGCAAGGAGGGAAGACAGCCACAGCAGGGGATGCTCCAAAAGTCACCCCAAAGTCCTGCTGGTCTCACAGCCGCTGTACTGGCTGCTGGGGAGAGCCCTGGCACAAAGGCATTGCCTGCTCCAAAACATCTGGCTCCCAAGCACCCAGGCAACATGGAGCATCTTTTCCCTTCATGGGTGTACACAAGTTACCTGGCAGGTGGGGTAGGTAAGAGCAACATACATTCCAGGAGGCAAGAGCTGATTGCTACTACAGCCCCTCCACCTATAAAACATCACAGCCTGAAATGACAGGCAGAGAGATGCCAAGCAGAGAAAAGGAAAAACAGATTTCTCTGCAGCTCCCATAGTGGCAAAGCCAGCGGAATTGCTGCTACGAAACCCTTTTGATTCCCGTGGCTCATATCACACTCCACTGCTGCTGACAGAAAATCAGCCCTAGGTTCTGGCAGGCAAGAAAAGACAAGCACAGGGTCTGCAGCATAAGAGTCTCAGCAGTGAGCTCGACCGTGGATTTCGGCAGGTGGAGGAGGAGGAGAAGGAGGAGGGCTCCTGATGTGCAACTCCAGCACCTGGAGAGATGTTAACAGCCAGTGTCTGCAAACAGGGGGCGTAAGGGATAGATCCTAAGGGTTTGCTCTTTCTCACTCCCCACACCTGTTTTCCTTCCCCGTGGGGCTCTGGAGGCGAGTGGCCAGAGCAGGGCTGGCAGTGCTAGGAGCAGGGACGCAGGGCTTGTGCCGACGCGGAGGAGAGGCAAGCGCCGGGGAAAGAGCGGCTGCTAGCTTTGCTGCTCAGGGCTTAATGCACTAAGAGCCCAGCTGATTCCTGCCCAGGCACAAAGGGAAACCGCAGGCGCTCGGGGCGGCCAGGCACCCAATGGTGTCGTGTTTCCCCAAACCATGACGGGACAAAGGCTCGGGAAATGCATCGTCCTTTGCCTGCTGCCCTGGAGCTGCCTGAGCTCTGCCTGGAGTGATGCTGCTGGGCCCGGGACCGCCTCGCTCGGTACAGGACACATCAGAAAGGAGCTGCCCAGAGATGCTGCCAACGGGACCGATGTGCAGAGCAACATCTCAGGTACTGAACTGAGCGATCTCCCACCTCTCCCTCTGCGGGCTGCCTGGGGCCCCTCGGTGCAGGCACACAGGGGAAGGGCGCGGGGTCGCGGTGATGAAGGCATGATGGTGCTTCTCTCATCGGACACAGCGGCACTCCCAGGGCATGCACAGGGGCCACAAGGCTTTGTGTGGTGGACACAGCAGCTTCTGTGATATGGGAGAGATGTGTCGCACCTGAAGCAGTTAGGAGGCACAGGGAGGAAACTTGACAGTTAATGGGTTTTTTTTTTGAGAGTAAAGTCCTCCTCCACAATAACATCTATGCATATCACGATGGACCAGCTGTCTGCTCAGGTATGAGTGCACTGAACACATCTCTATCCCTAGAGGCTGAGCTGCGACCCTTGGGAAGAAATGGAGACTTTTTTTAAAAAAAACCACAAATAATCTCCAGCTGCTGAGAGTGATTATTTTTCTTTAATCCACTTACCAGGGCAAAGCACGTACCATTCCCCAACGAGTGAGATATGGCATCAGGACTGCTGTGGCGTGACCACCCACCTGGGGCTGGCAGAAGCTCAGAGAGCCATGTCATGCTCCAAACCATGGTGACTATTGGCAAAGGCCATAACAACCAGTGCTGGACAACGTAATCATACAAGAGATCCAGTCCAAGCACTCAGCAGTTTCCCTGGCACTGCTGAATTAACTCATACAGACATCTGTTAACAGCACTGCTGAAATTAGAGAAAGTCTGATCTTACTCAGCCTGATTTGTTTCTTATCAGCTCCACTGGAATAGAAACCATCTCAGTAAAAGCAGAGGGAAACCAGACCTTTCTCTCACATTAGCTTTACTATTCCACTTGGAATTCCCCATAGAAGTTACCCCTAAGCTAGATAAAACACACTTTTGCCTGCAGGTTTTAAGCTTGGTTAAATTAGAGTTGATCAGAGTATTTTCCTTTAATTTAGGATATTGACACCTGCTACCACGATGACACCTGCTACCACACCTTCTTGGCCTTGTGGTAGAATATCCAGCTGAGGGGGTTGGCAAGCATGTGGTCAGACTACCATTCTTTTTAGAGTTTACCTAACTTTTGGCTCTCCCTAGGTATTGGTGCAATGCAGAAGAGATGGTCTAAGCAGGACAATTAAGTAGCTCTGAATAGCTGTGAGTTACAAACTAGTTAAAAAATTAAAGGCTGGGATGAAAAAAAACCCTCTCTCTCTATCAGAGAGTAATATTTCTTTGTTTTGAGTTCCAGCCAACAATATTCTCCCAGAATATTGTGTTATTAAAAAACATTCTCTTCCTTTCCCTCCTTCCCCCTTTCTGCATACTCTCCCCAGCCTGCACCTTTCCAGTCTCACTTCTGCTGTTCAGGAGCTGCTCACACTGGAGATCTGCAACTGAAAAACTTTTTTTCCAGATAAAGCTGCTAGACTTTCTAATGTATTTCCTTTGGGCTATGCAAAAAACCACCCCCACACACAAAAAAACCCCAAAAACCAAACAAAAACAAACAAACAACAAAAATGTCCCAGAGGCTTGCAGGTCCTGCAGGAGTGACACGGGGGCCTGGCAGCCCTTTTGACAGCATCACTACGGGGGACGTTTGTCACCACCTGAGCTTAACATGTCCCCTTCTCCCCCAGTGCCATGCACAGCTCTCCCCCCGCCACGCTACGGGTACTACTACGTGGACAGAGGCTCAGGCGTCTCCCTGGGCTCGGTGCTGGTGTACTGGTGCCAGGAGGGATACCAGCTGGTGGGCAGCGAGAGGCTCGCCTGCCTCCGCCAGGAGAGCACCTCATCCTGGAGCCACCCCCCGCCCCAGTGCCAGGGTAAGGAGCCCTCGGGCGGCACCCAGCCCCTGCGCCCGCTCCCGGGGGCTCGGGGGGCGCTAACTCGGGTGGGGAGGGGCAGCCCCCGGCCCGCACACGGGGCCTTCCTGGCTCTGATCAGGGCAGCGAGGGCAGCAGGAGGTGGGGTGACCCGGCCGCCCTGAATGGGGACAGGGAAGGTGTGGCCTGACCCAGTCGGTTGCGGCCAGCACCGCTGACAGCGTTTCAGGAGCTGCAACAGCCAGGGGATGCCGGGGGGGGAATTCACCTGAGATCAGCTCAGCAGAGAACCAGACCCTCCCTCGTTCCCAGCAGCTGCTGCTCAAGTCACCAGGCTGGGTCAAAACCTGGTACCGGCTGACACCCGACTCCTGGTGCCAGGCACAGGGAGCCCAGGGCACGGCCAAAAGCTTGCCCAGCAGGAGGAAAACTGAACTCCACAGTACATGCTGAGCACGTGCCAGTTGCAAGTAACCCTCCTTGACACTTTTTAACTTTTCTTTTTTCAACATTTTTTCCCTTTTCGGCTGTTTTCTTTTGCCCTTTTAATTTTTTACATTTTTTAACCTTTTTTCTTTTTTAATTTTGCTCCCTTTAAAACCTCTCCCCCTTTTTAACTTTATTTTTTTCTAGTTTTCCTGTTTAATTTTTTCCTTTCTATTTTTAGGGCTTAATGTCTACTACCCTTAGGCTTTATGCAAGCCACATCAAATGCTTTATATTTTCTGCCCCGTGTGATCATTTTATATTAATTATCTGAAAAAATACGAAAATATGTTAATATGGGATCTTTTTCCCATCAACTTTCTGGTGTATTGAGCCGGCGTGGCATCACCCACGTTCACCATGAGGTTTATAATAGCTATTAATAAATATTCTCTGGAACGTCACTTTGGGGCTACCTGCAAGGGGGACGGCGGCCGGGAGCAAGGGTGGGTCCCTGTGCCCGGCCCCGCTCACCGGCCCTCGCCCGCAGCCGCCGCCGCGCAGCCCTCGGGCACCGGGTCCCGCATGGCGGTGGCCGCCTCGCTGCTGAGCGGAGCCGTCATCCTGGCACTGTCCGTCTCCTTCGCCGTGTGCTGCTGGCGGGACAGGGCGAGGAAGAGCCGCGGCGGGTGAGTATGGAGGCGGTGCGGGAGCGGTGCGGTGGGCTCGGCGGGAGCGAGGAGCAGCTGAAGGAGTGTCGCTGCTGCCATCTGCTGAGACACGCGGGTTGCGCCCACTCGGGACGCTTGAGACCTGCTTGTGCCCTTTCACCACCCTCCTGCTCACACATCTGGAACTATCAAGCATAAAAAAAGTTAAACCACTGCTCCAAAGTCAAGGTACGCTTGACTGTGGAAGGGGTATCCAGCAGTGGGGATGCTGCTGCTGCTGATAATTGCAGAGGGGGCTCCTGTTACATGCCTGAGGAAGGGGATGCCCTACAGAGGGGCCTGGACAAGCTCAAGAAGTGAGACCATGGAAACCTCAAGAGGTTTAACAAGACCAAGTGCCAGGTGCAGCACCTGGGTCAGGGCAAGCCCAGGTATCAACACAGGCTGGGGGACGAGCAGATGGAGAGCAGCCCTGTGAGAAGGACTTGGGGGTGCAGGTGGATGAGGGGCTGGACATCACCCAGAAATGGCACTCACATCCCAGAAAGCCAATTGCATCCTGGGCTGCATCCAAAGCAGGCTGAGGGAGGAGATTCTACCCTTCTGCTCTGCTCTGGTGGGACCCCACCTGCAGTGCTGCATCCAGCTCTGGGGTCCCTAAAGTAAGAAAGACATGGACCTGTGAGTAAGGCCCAGAGGAGGCCACAAAGATGATCAGAGGGCTGGAGCACTTCTATGAGAAAGGCTGTGAGAGTTGGCATTCAGGCAGCAGCAAAAGCTCCAGGAAAATCTTACAGCAGCCTTGCAGTACTCGATGGGACCCTACAAGAAAGAGGGGTAAAAGCTTTTTAACAGGACCTGTTATGATAGGATAAGGGGCAATTATTTTAAAGTGAAAGAGGATTGGCTAAGGTTGAATATAAGGAAAATGGGTTTTATAATGAGGGTGGTAAAACAGTTGCCCAGAGAGGCTATAGATGCCCCATCCCTGAAAATATTCAAGGTCAGATTGGATGGAGCACTGAGCAACCTGATCTAGTGGAAGGTGTCCCTGCTCATTGCAGTGAGGTCACTCTAGAGGTCACTTCCAACCTAAATTGTTCTATGATTCTGTGAGCTTGGTGATCTACAAAAAGCTCCCCATTATCAGAGGAAGAAGGGAACAGACAGTATGGGGAGGATGGTTAATAGGAATATCGCTTTTCTGAGGCTAAGTTCAGTGCAACTGTCTGCACACAGCCCAGGGCTGGGGAGGGAAAGGAGGAGCACTCTTCTGTGGAAAGAGCTGGGAGAAAAGTCATGGTGGGAAGCAGAACTGGGCAAACAGAGGTAGCAGGACCACAGTCACAGAGAATCACCTCTGCAGCAGCACCGCCCAGCTTGCCTGGCACACACCACAGTCCAGCAGGGCCTCTTTTGTATCCTGGCCAAAGGATGACAGTAACAGGGACCATGCAGCCCAGGAATACACCTTAACCAAGAGCCTAACTCATTATCAGAAGTGCACAAGAAGGAAAAAAAATACCCGGCAAGCAAGAGAGGGCATCTCAGTCTTTCAACAGGCACCAAGCACACCTGTCCCCACAGGCCTGCTCTTCCCTAGCTGGTGCAACCCTTTTCTGTGGGGCTGAAACAGCATCAGTCATTTCCTCTGGGAACAAAGAAAGGGGGTAAAAATCATTGGGCTTTGCCTTAGGATACAAACATGCCAGATCTTTCCAGGGGTGTGAGCAAATAAAAGCCAGACCAGAGAGCCCAAAGCAAGCACCTGCATGAGCATCTCTCTCACCACCCGGCAGGCAGCAGCAGCAGAGAAGGAAAGTCAGAGGACGGAAGCGTGACCCCTCCACCGGCGAGAGGGGCAGGAATGCTTTTGGAAGACTCAAACACTACCACCGGCGCGATTACCACCTCTCGGCCGTCTCCAGCTCCGTGTTCCCAGGGGCATTCGCAGGCTGCAATAACCTGGCTTTCCAAAGGTACGGTTCAGCACCAGCCCCTGCCGCTGCCCTCCCAAGCTCCTCACACGGGGACGAGCTGCCCCCAGCCGGCCCGGAGGCAGGAGCACCAAGCTGTAGAAAAGCTCTCGTCCCTTAAGGAGTCAATCTCCTACTTCACCCAGCTGGCCCCGACAGCAGCGAAACCCTCGCACCCGCTCTTTTCCAAGCGGGAGGGAAGCCGGAGGCCCGGCGCTCCCTCTGCCCTGCCTCAGCATCACCAGGGTAAGCTGCAGGCTGCTTACCATGGCCTGTCCCGCTTGCCTTCCGCAGCAGCCCAGCCCAGCAGCTGAAGGCGCCCGTGGGAAGATGGCGCTGTGAGGCCCCGGCGCTGCTGCGGCCCGGCCCCGCCCCGGCCAGCGGCCTGCCCCGGCACGGGCACGGCCCCGCGGTGCCCCGGCACGGCCCCGGGCACGGCCCCCTGCTGCCCCGGCACGGGCCCCTGGTGCCCCTCGGCTGCCCCGGCCTGCAGGAACACAGCCTCTCCAGCAAGTTCGGAAAGCCGGTTTGAGAGTTTAAACTGCCATCCCGCCTCCTTTCTCCCCCCCCCCCCCCGCCCCTTTTAACGCTATTAACTCCTTGAGGTCAGGAAAGCATTTCAGAATGCACCTGGGTTTTTAAATGGAGAAAACCTGACACTTCATGCTGAAAGACAGCTTTTTATATAATTCTTTTATTTCCCTCCGCTGCCCAGCAGTGCACGTTTCAGAGGAGTTTCCGGGTTATAAACTTCTTAATGGATCATTGATCAAAGTCAAGTCTGAGCAGCCCCAGCTTAACCTAAAGTCTATGTACAGACTTCTAGGTCTTGAACATGAGTCCGATTTCCTGTTTAGAGCTCTTTTAAAGGCTGAAAGTGTAAACCAGGAACAAAGAATGAGATTAGATATCTGGAAGCATTTACAATTAATTGCGGTTAAATAGAGACTTTATTTTTGTTGGCATTCAGAAGTCACCATACGCTCCCACTTCTATACGGACATTCTTTGACTTGGAAGATGTATTGACAAGAGTGCAAAGCTAGCCAGTCAAGGGGAAAACGTGAATTTATGTTTAACATAAAGAACCTAGCACATCTGAAAACAAACAAAACAACACCCCCTCCAAAAGAAAAAAAAAAAAGAAAAAACAAAACCCAACTCAAAATCCATCAAATCTCTTTGGGGTTTTTCATCCCTTCTCCCCAGCATTAGAAATTCTAATCACATGTATCAGGACCCATAGCAGGACTCAAAGAGCACTAAGCACCATCAGTTGCACTCAGAAAGCACTGACGCCGTATTTCTGTCCGGTATCTCCTGGGTGGAAGCTCCAGGAGCACACGCAGAGCCTGGCCAGGCAGCTTCAGGACCCCTGAGCCCCGCTCGCACCCAGGACTCAGCTGTGCCTCTGCAGCGTGCCCGAGCGCTCTGGGCACCGGGGCTCGGCGAGTACCGCGGCATCAGCTCCGCACAGAGACGCTCTGGGATCGCTGTGGTGCTAGAGAGGGGCTGGCAGCCCCAGAACTGCTGCATGCGTGGGCTGGCAACAAGGACGAGCAGCCCAGCACGCCCTGCTGGCTCAAGGGTCCAACATGTGACACTCATACAATCCTGCTACAAAGGCTGGGAGTTTTAGTCTGCTGACTTCGTTCCTGTCAACATCTGCATCACATTTCAAGGAAAGAAGCCTTAAAAAGATGCAAGGTAGCACTTCCTTGTGATAAGACGAGGTTTGATAGTAGGTGTTGATACCGCTGCCACTTTTTCCTGGAATGAGGGCTAGGGACACTGGTTTTTTCTATTTCCAATAATAAAGGAATCTATTCCAATTTCACCTCTTATGTCTTTTTTTTTTTTTTTTTTTTCACATTACCAAGCTACGGGAAGTCTGGAAGCAGGTGGTAAAACTTTTACAGATCACTGGAAAATGATGCTGACAGTGGCCACTTACCAGCAATTGCACAAGAAGGAAGAAAAAAAAACTTTTTTTTCTCTTAAGACAACTGATGTCTTAGAAAGGACAGGGAAAACAAGACCTGCTCTGAGCTTCCCTTCAGCTCACATCCTAACCCTCCCTCTTCTTCCAGCCAAGTCTAATGCACAAGGGAGGAGAATAATCCTGTTTCAAAGTAAACTGTTCAAAAGAAAAATAGGATGGGAATGAGACTTTCCTCATCTATTTCTTTCTCTGTTCCTCTCCTTTATTATGTTTTACTGAATCAAAAAAACCCCCACTACAATCTTCTCTCTCTCCAAAGAGATTTTTGTTCAAAAATACATTTGGGACTCAGTTTGTTCTTCCTTGGATCTGAGTGAGGTTTTAAAACCAAAAGTGTGATTTTTTTTTTTTTTTTTTGCTACATAATATTAGAGATTGACACCTGCTTTCACTATAAACTGAAATGATGCACATTGCAGATATAAAAATCTTTTGCCAAACGTGTCCAGAAAGTTGCTGATTTGTCAGCAACTTCACATGAAGTGTCATGACAAGAAGCTGGCATTTTCAATAAAAAACTGACACAGTAGTTTTTCGTACAGAGAAAATTGTCAACTTGAATCAAGCATTTTACACAATTGGTATTTAAAAATTACTTACTTGACAAAATTGAAAAGTTTCCTTGGAGTAACATTTTCCTGACTTTTTTTTTTTTAATGCATGTATGCAAGATCAGTTTCCTAACAAAACTCTTTGATCCCAAATCATTGTCTTAGCCAAATTTCTCCAGCAAGGAAGAGCACACAGCCAGGTTTCCCTCAAAAGTCATCTCAAGCAGCAGGAGAACCAAGAGAAGAAATATGGGTTAAGGGCAGGAAGGTCAGCTCTACGAGTTTCCCTTTAGTCTTTGCCTCAGCTCCCTGGAGCAGAGCAGCAAGAGCTGAGGCAAAGTGTGAAGTGCCACACCCAGCTTCAGCTCGCACCATCAGCGAGGCAACAGGAAGCACAGTTTGTATTTATTTACCAAATGAGGAGGGAGGAGGAAGGCAACCATATAGAAGCTTTAAGTAATTTGTAAACTGGAAGAAGCCAATCTCTCTGTTGGAGCCAGCATCCGCTGAACCACATATATCACCTTTTCTTTCCAATTTAAATTATATGCATTCAATATCCTGCAGAGAACTGGACCTTGGAACTGAAGGAAACCATCAGAAGTGGGATGGAGATAGCTGCAAGGCCAGTTCATTGCCCTTTCTGTCCCAGGCAAACCTCACAAGCAGTAGCTTTCTGCTGAGTGTCTGAACAAAGCACTCCCAGCTGGTTCTTTTTTTAAACAGGATTTTAAGCTTCAGACTCCACACTGTAAACCTCAGCCTGCATGTTTATCTCAAAAGAGCTAAATAAGTTTGGTCACAACTTTAAATTCCTCAGTGAAGGCTGGTGTACCAGCCTCCTGTGACTGTTTAGCACTGGCAGAAGAGACCTCAGACTCTCTGGAGATCTGGCCAAGATTCATGCTGGGACCTGTAACATCCACATACTAAAGGTATGAAATTCTAAAAACACACTCATTGTGAGCTTGAAAACAATGGCCACCTTCTGGCAGTACAAGCTCTCTAGAGTAACATTTTAAGTGCTGGTAGGAAGAGGAAAGGGCTGAGCAAGTCTCATTCTCTCTCCATGCACCTCAAACACACATATAATTTTTTAAGTCTCGGGACTGGGAAAAAGAAATAGCAACCTAGCAAGATTTCACAGGAGACAACAACAGTAACTATGTGACGTCTGTATCCCACTGAAAGACTCACCTGCGTTGCAGGAGATGGAACCTCCTGATCATCAGATGCAGGCAGATCACTTTGCCACAGATTTTAGATTAAAAAGGACTTTTCTGTACTGTTTTCCTCTGCAGTGATATCATCTCTGTTCAAATGACTTCCACACCTAAGTCACTGCATCAGACCACCCTAGACCAGTATTTTTCATCAGCGAAGCCAGTAACACATCTGCAGCTGCCAGGTCACCCAACTCACCTCAAACCTTCACAAAGCAGCAATTCAGAGTGCCACAAGTCACTCCAGCTCCCTGAACTTGTATGGCAACCACTTTGTATGGCCATTTCCATCTGAACAGCCCTCAAATTGCCACAGAAATAGAACAGCAGTATGTCCTGGGCAAAGGCGTAGCCCAGAAAGTAGGGAAGATGAACACCACACTCATTAACAATACTCTTGCATGTAGATCCATGCACCAAAGCTTGCCAAAATTGATCCCTGCTGAAGGCCAAAACAGAAAAGAAGGACTTACAAACATTCTGGAATGGAGATAACATCAAAGAAAATAAAATTGAAGGAAAAAAAAAAAAAGAAAATTGGAAAATTTAGTGACTACAAGAAAATGGACTAGGATTACATCAGGTGCAGCGCAAAGGACCAAAACAGGCCAAAAGTAACCTCACAGATGTTGCATGGCATGCCATCAAGTGCAGGGACATGCACCAAAGCTTGCCCAATTGATCACCATTGAAATCACAAGATTTTGTTTTCCTTCCCAAAAGGAAATGAAATTTCCTGCACTTGATGGCATGCCATGCCTTTTATCGCTTTCACTACAACCAAGGTGGTTTTTTTTTTTTTTAATTAAGTATCAATGCCATGTCTCTCATATCTTCCCCTCCAATTTGTGTCTTCCTCTTTGATTTTTTCCCCTGCTTTTGCAACATCTCTGAGGTGAGTTTTGGCATGTTTTCGTCCTTTGCACTGCATCTCATCTCCTCCCAGACCACTTTCTCGTAATCATTAAACCTCTGGATTTTCTTTTTTTTGGTTTTTTTTTTTTTTTCAATTGCATTTCATTTGATTCTATCTCCTTTCCAGAGTGTTAAAAAAAAAAGAAAATTGGGAAATTTAGTGACTACAAGAAAATGGACTAGGATTACATCAGGTGCAGTGCAGAGGACGAAAAGAAGCCAAAACTAACCTCACAGATGTTGCAAAAGCAGGGGAAAAAATCAAAGAGGAAGTCACAGCTTGGAGGGGAAGATATGAGGGACATGGCACTGGCACTATAAAAAAAAAAAAAATAAAATCTTTGTTATAGTGAAAGCCATCAAAAGGCATAGGATGCCATCAAGTGCAGGGACATGCACCAAAGCTTGCCCAGTTGACCCCCATTGAAATCAGAAGATTTTGCTTCCCTTCCCCAAAGGAAATTTCATTTCCTTTGGGGAAGGGAAACGGGATCCTGCAAAACAGAAAAGAAAGGCTTACAAACACTCTGGAAATGAGATAGAATCAAATGAAATGCAATTGAAAAAAAATGAAAATAAAACAGAAAATCAGGAGATTTAGTGCCTTCAAAAAATGATTTGTGAGGAAATGAGCTGCAGCGCAAAGGACCAAAAGAGGCCAAAACTAACCTAACAGATGTTGCAAAAGCAAGGTAAAAAATTAAGGAGGAAGACACAACTTAGAGGGGAAGATGTGAGGGACATGGCATGGATACTTAAAAAAAAGAAAAAGAAAAAAATCTTCCCCCAAGGCAAAGCCATCAAAGGCATGCCATATGCCATCAAGTGCACAGCATCCTGAGGCTATGCCTTTTCTTACACCACAACCCAAAGCTATGATGACACTTCACCTTTTTAGTCTTTAGAAGCTTTGTTTATGGTCTCAACTATTAAGAGAACGCAAGAGCTCCTTCCTATTGCTGCCCAGAATCAAAAGACAAAAACTCTCCAAACAATATTAAGAGTGGTAAGACAAAAAGAAATTCTTAAATGAAAGCTTTTGGGTGCATAGATATGGCTATATATGCACCCAAGATAACGGCTTCCTACCATTTTTATAAGTGCAATTACTCAGTATATCTAGCAGGTATATCAAATGGGAGATCAGTTGCCACAGTAACCTACCCTCAGGTCACCCCCTTGGAGCTGGTCCAGGGGCTTCTTTACCCTATTTATTGTTATGTCTCAAATTCTGATGGAAGACAAGACATCCTTGTCAGAAATTCTCTTTTTAAGAACAAGACTAAACAGAATTTCAAGAATGTGTTAGAAAGGTTTAGCTTATTGTTCTAAAACATGAGGGCAGGAAAAGTACTGGAAACCATACAACTGTATCTTAAAAATATACAGAGCTAGAAATATACGAAAAAGCTAAGAATCTTTAGGCATGGCTATCAGTTGAACATCCCAAAGAAGGAAAAAAAATGCTGAGATTTGGGCAAAGAGGAAGGAGAACAAGCTCTTACACCTGCATTCAGCTCGAACAGGTGGCCATACACCAGTGAAGTGGAAAGCACATCCACAGCTGGCCATGCAGCCACACACTACTGGAGATGTAAAGCAACAACCACTCAAAGCACAGCTTCATGCCAAACACCACTTTACACTACGTGCTCTGGCCCCACTGAGAACTCCAGCTGGACTGCAGGAGAGGTCATCCCCCTCAAGATGTTACAAGTACCTACAAGCCCTTCAAGGTGGCCTGGTGACAACCCCAGTCCCCCAACGCTTCAAGCACTCTGCCTGCCACCTCTCAGCTTCTTGACACACCTCAGTTCTGAGCAGTGAGTTTTTATCCCAGCACAAGAGCTTTCCCCAGAGGGAATTAGTTCCAGGCAATGCTACACCTGCTGTGCACTGGATTTCTGTGTGCTAGAGACCAACACTGGTGCCAAGCTCCTTTGCAACTAAGGCAACTTCCACACGTTCTGAGGAGAGGGATGAACAATAAGCACCCAGGAACCACAAGCTTTTAAAGTGTATTTTTCTAAACTCCTTTGCAAGCATAAGGATGGAAACTGATGCATGACCTCTTCCCTCCCACCAGAAGGAAATAAAGCCAGAAATCTCTCCAGCAGCATGACAACTCTACCAAACTATTAAAAACTCTAAACTAAAACAGGACCAACAAAACCACAAAGCCAAAACCATCCCCCATTTTCCCTAAAATCCAACATCTTCAATGTTTATGATTATAGGAGCATCTAAGGGAAAAAAAAAACTTACTGGACAACAGATTCTGTGATGGAGGAAAAGAAAAACAAAAGTTGAGTTCAGGAAATCATCAAACGGGGACAGGGAAGGTGTGGCCTGACCCAGTCGGTTGCGGCCAGCACCGCTGACAGCGTTTCAGGAGCTGCAACAGCCAGGGGATGCCGGGGGGGGGAATTCACCTGAGATCAGCTCACCAGAGAACCAGACCCTCCCTCATTCCCAGCAGCTGCTGCTCAAGTCACCAGGCTGGGTCAAAACCTGGTACCGGCTGACACCCGACTCCTGGTGCCAGGCACAGGGAGCCCAGGGCACTGCCAACAGCTTGCCCAGCAGGAGGAAAACTGAACTCCACAGTACATGCTGAGCACGTGCCAGTTGCAAGTCTCCTTAATACTTTTTAACTTTTCTTTTTTCAACATTTTTTCCCTTTTTAGCTGTTTTCTTTCTCCTTTTAAATTTTATTTTCTATTTTAATTGTGATTAAAACAGGTCTTTCAAGACACTGCATTTACAACGCTGCATACCTGCTGACACTTTATTTCCAACTAGGCAATGAAAGTTTTTAAAGGAAAAAGAATTCATGCAATGGCTCTTCACCTCAGCTAGGTGACATTTTATTCCTTGCTGTGTCTAGAAAAAAACATAATTCCCTTGTTCAATATTAAAAAGATGTGGGGGGGAAACCAGGAACCCTTACTATCAATCCAGCACTGCTCACCCTCAAATTACCACACCTGAATTGTAAATTTGTTAAAAATGCTTCTTATACCAACATATCCATGGACAACAATCCCCTTCCCTCCCTCAACACACACTCATACGCGTTTTGGAAAAGAAGTCTGGCCCATCCTTTACCTTCTCCAGATATTATCTACCAAATGTGCTGCCAGTCCTGCATCACCAGCCTTTCAGTCAAACACTGTTCTTCGTTTAACACATGAAAGAGCTGCAAGTATCCATACAATATAAGAAACAACAGCCATGAACCAATGCAATCATACTGATGGTCTCTTTTCAATAAATGTTCCTGTACAGAATTTCTTGTCATAGGAAAACTCCATCAATTATTCAAAAAAAAAAAAAAAAACAAACCAAAACCATACCAAAAATAAACCCCCAACAAAACAAAAACCCACCTTCCTCCCCCGTTCCAGTCAACACAAAACTTCAGGAGAAAAAAAACAGGTCAGCTCCACAGAGTTGAACAGAGTGCAACACCAGGCTGGTTCCCAACTGAGGGGATGCAGAGTCCACATCAGACAATACATAAAAATAAGTTAAATGTGACAAAAGCTGCACCCACCAGCACATATCAGTCATATGTGATCACTGATAAACCTTACTGTAATGCCAACGTTACCCACCAAAAAGTCTTACTTGGGAAAGCAGCATCATAAGGAGAAGTCATTGCAGTTGCAAAGCTTTACCTGAAGGGTTTGTTGGTAGGCCAACCACACCAGCTGCTGCATGGCAGCAGGGACTAAGCACCTCCCAAGCAGCTAAAGCCTGGTTTCCAGTGGCAGCAGACCATGGGCACAGGGCTGCCACAGCACCTCCTAAACTGCAACAAAGGGACAAGTAAAAAACTGAAGAAGGCAGCAGCTTCAGGAATTGCTGTGGTACATAGAAAGCAGTTGGAGCTGCTCTGGAAGCCTTGCTAATTTTCAGGGTCAGGAAGGGCACCCTTCTAAAACAAAATGTTAAAGATGGAAAAATTCCTACCAACTGTGGAAGGAGACACAAAAAAATCCAAACCAAAGATCATTAATGTCTTCACCAATACCTCCAGCAGACAGCTCCTGCTGGGCTGCACCCCCAGTTCAGGGGCACCAGTAGGCACTGCCATAGATGAGGCCATTCCAGCCTGCAGCATTTCTCTTTGCACCACCAGCAGTTACAGGAAATGGCTGGGTGACAAAAACATAGTTTACTTTTTTGGGAGCACTGGCATCAAAGGGTGTGCACCTTCCCCGAAGTAACTAGGGTACATGACTCATCGGCAGCAATGCTGACAGTTCAGAAGGAGCACATACAGGCCCATAATACAGACGAATAAATATAGCACTAAAATGGCAATGCAAGTGACAGAAGAGCAAAAGCATGTAATCACCAAGTGCTGCTTTGCGTAACAGGATACTTAGAAAACCATTGTGCAGATTCAAGACTTTGCTCCTCTGTCCAGTGGCTTATTCAGCATTTGTTCCCACTTCCTGACAGGCCAGTTCCTCACCCCACTCCATGCCATTTAGGATTCACAGTTCATCAGTGGAAATGCCCTTCCTTGCCCCTGCCAGCAGCCAACATTTTCAGAAGGCTGCCAGCCTGAACTGTACCGCTCACACCAAGTGACAAATCCTTCTGCACAGGTATCTTTAGAATTTCAGGCTCTTTGCTACCCTCGTAAACTACATCAATTGGCAGCCCAACCACAAGGATGCAGGTTTTAAGTACATCTGCTTGCAAGTATAAAAGCTTACTGGAGGCCTTCTGTCCATTAAGAGCTCTTCATCCCCTGTTGTGCAGTGAACAGTATTTTACACCTTTATGCAAGGCTGTTAACAAACACAGGGAGTTGTAACAAATTCTCTGCCATATCTTCAGGCATATTACGGTATGCTACCTACCCCAAGTGCCACAGCATTTAATTCAGAAAACATAAACAAGATTTTTGTGCTTCAGATTTAAAAGGATACCACCAATAACAGAGACTGACTGCCTCGAGCTATTGCCATGAGTAAAGACAACAGGACCCCTTTAAAAGATTTAAAGTGTTATGCTTTTTCCACCCTTCAATACAGAAGTTACTGTACAAAGCAGTATTTCCAGTGATGAAGTAGTTCTGGTTTAGATGAATAAGAAAACCCCAAACATGCAATGGCATACACTTTTTACCAGATGCAGTAATTAAAAATCCAAGGTTAAAAAAACAGAAAGCAAACATGAAATCATCATCAAGTTTTCTGTTTTATTTAAGATTTTAGTTTTAATTCTGAAGAAAGAGGTACACATTTCCTTGGTTTTAGTTTTAGCGTCAGGTTATAACCATGTTTATTTATCTGTTTCTTTTTTCCTGTCTTTTCAATACTGCACAAACGTCCAGAAACTACAGGGTTAAGTAAAAGCTGCAGGCAGAGGAGGTCAGAGGTTGCTCCTGATGGTGATCATGTGGCCCCAATGCAGTGCTATCCCAGAGTGCCCTAATCAGGTGAATCTTTAAAAAAAAAAAAAAAAAAGAGAGACTGACAGAGGAGACAGAAAGACTGAAGTAAATATCACTCGTGTTTCAGCTGCTTATAATTATATTACGTATACACTAGGTATTAAATCTGTGAATACTTTAAAAACATTAAAGTTTACTTGAAATCTAAAGCCAAAATTAAAGAAAAATCTTATTCTCCCCTCTTTAAACCACTCTAGCAACATGCCAGTTACTCATAGCTATAAGTGTTTTGTCTTTCAACACACTTCATGTCAAACTCTGACTGATGCAATAAAATCCCCCGCTAAAAAAAAAAAACAAAAACAAAAAACAAAACAAAAAAAACCAACCAAAAAAACAACCAACCCCAACATAGCAATTTCCCTGTGTAGTGCCACACTGAATGCAAAATAAATGCTGGGCCACTGCTTGCCCCACATGTTCAGTAACTTCATTTAAATTAAATACCTTTTTTATGTTCTTGCATTTGATTCTGCATTGCACTTTTCCCCCTACTGCAGATTGACACTTTTCCACTAGGCAGAAATACTCATGTGCAAAAGACGTAAGACAGTAATATTCTCCTTAAGCATTGAGACTGCATTTTGATTTTTCTCTCTTTTTTTTTTTTTCTTAGAATGGTTAGAAAGTATTTCAAACAGTGTATTTCAAACACTGTTTCTACAGAAACTTAACAAAAAGAATGGTCATGACCCTGTGATGGCATTGCATTTGGGGGGGAAGTTTGATCAGGAACTGGATTCTTCAGAAAGAAAGATATGACAGGGAACAGTAGGTGGGCGTGGGGAGGAGTCAGGGTGGGACACTTCCTGCATTTCTAACGTTTTGGGTCTTATTTTTCTTTTTTTTCTTTTTCTTCCTTTCCTAATGACGATCCAGCGCTGAGCTCTGTAGTAGATCTGTGGGGGTTTTACTGGGGGGTCTGAAGGCTGTCTGAAAGCCTGGAGGTGGGGAATGGAAGCTGGTGGGGTTTGAAGGAGGAGAGTAGGGATTCCAACTGGCTCTGTGCAGAGGGATCTGTGTGCCGAAGGGGTTACTGTGGTGCGTCTGTGATGGTGCTGCACTGGGGCCGTCCACCTCTGTGAGGGCCTGAAGAGATTTTAGCCAATGTGGAGGATTGTCATCTTGAAGAGTGTCTAAACTGTTTCCTGTGGAAGCTGGGATACCTAAGAAAAGAAGAAAAAAACAAGGATACAGGCAAGTCAGAGGAGAAGGAATAAATTGACCAGGAAGGAGGTCAGTTTAACCTAGCAAAAAGCAACAATGAAAAAACATGATTAGTTTGTACAGAAAATGCAATTTACATTATTATGTATAATTACCCTGCCCTCAAGAACATATAACGTTAAATCGAGATAGGAGAAAGTTCACCCTCAGAGCACTTCTTCATAAAACACACATTTTTCTATCACACATTCTGCTCAAGAACTGCCTCCTTGTCAACATGACCTCACCACACCAAGCTGCCAGTACACTCATGCTTCACCTTTTATTCTGCCTACTTGACTCATGCTTCAGCCTCTCTAACAGGGAGACACAACCAGACAGCCTTATAAAAGAGAGCTTTATAAACAAGTGGAGTATGTCCCTTTTTAAATAACCAAGTCCAGTGATTGCCTCCAGTGCCTCAGGACCAGCGACGCACATACCGGACATGCCATCCAGCAGAAGGGACACCTTATAGATTGACCCTATCGGAAAGCACTGATCCACCTGACTGCCTGCAAAGGTCCTGGGCATGCATTGCAAAGGCCTAAGTGACGCTCTGTTATACCTAGAGGTTCCACAAAAATTCCTGGACCCTTGAGGTTTTGTGGATGGAAGCTGGAAGAGACCACCGCATACTGACTTTTTTTTTCTTTTTTCTTTTTTTTCCAGATGTAAATCAGTTTGTGCCAAATACCCATTGGATGGTTTGCCAGTGGAGCTGAAGGAGTGAGAAACGGTTACCTGTGATGATTGCGGGGTCCATCCAGCTGCCAGGGCTGTCCCAATTCAGGCTGTCGGTGGTGGCAGTGTTGGACGTTGGTACACTGTGGTTGGCGTTGGAGGGGGAAGAAGCATTGGGCAGTCCACCAAAGTTGATGTTAATGTTCGGTAGAAGTGCCCTTAGCCCGTCCTGCCATTCCTTCATATTTAAACTCTCTACAGAACTGCTGTTGTCTGGGAGATTTACCAACAAAAAAAATGAAAGATAAAAAAATAAAAAGCTGAAGTTAGAAACAGATGTCCTTCTTTGGTGGCGTATGGGATTTTGCTTTTACTTTTTAAGCTAAGCATTTAATATTTTCCCTGTTCAAAGCCTAGGGTCAGTGTTTCCATGATCGATGAATTACTCAGAGGGGTTGGCAGGTTTTAAACAAAGTGTAAGGGAATGGGAGAAAGATATAACTCCTCCCCCAATGTGTTTCCCCATTTTGATTCAGAGACTCGAATAATCAAGGACACAGTGGCTCTCCCTCGATTATTAACAGGGGAAAATCTATCAGGTACTTGATGAGAGTACCTCTGCTGCAATTTGGCTGCTTTATTGATGGGCAGCAGGCTCAAAAGGCTGATGTGTAGCAAAATGAAGAAAGGCTAGGTAGGGCTTTGCAATAGGAACGGAACGTGAGAAACCAGGGAGGCTGAGGAAAATCACAGATGTCTTTTGTTTTGTTATAGCTTGCTCATTCACAGCCCTAGAGATGTTCTTCCGAAGGAAATGGTAATGAAGTTGGAGGGAGTGAAATTTCCTCTTGCAGTTGAAGAACAGTAGTGAAAATTCTTTAAAGACCTTTCAGAATAATTTCCGACACAGCAGTATCCTCAAGACTTTGGTAACAAGCAAACCAGCCGGACACCAAAGCAGTCAAGTCCCAACTACTTGCCTGAATGTTTCAAGACGTATCGATAAAGGACAAGAGGATAATGTGGCTATTAGCACCACAACAAATGATCCCTCAACACAAAAATCACATCAGGCTATCTAGAACAGGCTATCTAGTTCTGTGATCCATCTCTCACTGTAAGTATCTCAAAGCAGGACAAACCAGATATGAGCACTCCATATTTATCATCCAATACAGCAAGTCATACTTAATTAGCTTGTGGTCAGCTATATTTGGAAAGGAAGTGTTAGGCAGTATGTTGGCACATGCTTGTCTTTTTGACAAATATCTAGAATACAACCTTTTTCTTCAAACATCTCTGCCTGTCCTGATTGAAGAAAGGACCTTGATCTCAATTAGAATTGTTATAAAGAAGTACTTGGATAATACAGCTACTTCATCAACATACTGCCTAAGATATAAGTCTTCCTGGAAAATTAGAGGATATCACTAACTCACAACCTTACTTTGGAGAGTAAAGAAAGCAGTCTCAATTGCTATCAAAACCTGCCATGGCAGTTTTTGTAAAGCTGAATATTCAGAAAAATGTCATGTCTTGAGCAATTACCTTTTTGTAACTAGAGGGGGAGAAAAAACCCCAAAACCAAACAAGAAAACTACTTGAAATCCTGTCCTTTCACTGCTCCTCCTTTTTCCTTTGCAATAGTAATATACAAAATAAATGCTTTTAAAGAATTCAGTGCCACATTGCTTTTCATCAAAACCTACAATCCTGAGATTAAAAATAATAAATCAAAGCTTTAGAAAGTATTAGTAGAAAAATGTCCTCAAGAGATATTGTTCTCAACCCTCTAGAACATCAATAAGTCCATTTGAGACAAGTTCTAAATTAACTTTTTGGAACAAAAGTAGCCAGCTCACGATCACAGAAATAACTGCAACAAATTCTGCATTGTACACCATTAGTTTCCCCTCTTTTTTCCTCACTGCTGCTTCAAAAAGCTTGCGCAAAGAAACACAATTCTGTTTAATTATTTACTTCTACTGCAATGCAAAAAGCACACAAAAATGCTTACTGGGTCCGTGCATGAGCAAACATACTCATCTCAACACTCCTGAGTTGGGGATCTGCAAAGGTCTCGGTCACCAACTTTACTAACCCCCGACACGTCCTCAAAGCTCTTGTGCAAGAAAATGAATGTCATAGGGCATTAGATCTCCTTGGGCTAAGAAAATATGTACGTTTTTGTCATGTTATTCTTCATGTAAAAAAGACATAAAACAGTACATATAGGGGTCAAGAAAGCTAGCAAGTGTTTAGATACAAGACTCTCATGAAATGGAAAAGGCAGGCACTTTGTGGTGAGGAAATAGTGCTGTCTGAGGCAGGCATAGTGCACCACTGCTGGGTACCCTCTCTAACACAAAACAACAGGAAATAACTGAGGAAGACTGTTCTTTACCTCAACTGTCTGAACAAAACCTACTTGGATTCACAGAAGTCAAGAGACGAAAGGCCTAAAGGAATCAGTACCTACCAAAATGGTGTAGCTATAAGAAAGTCAGTTTGATAAAATTTTGTGCTCCTAGGTATAAAAGTGACAAAATAGAGAATTACAAAAAATTTGTTGTCTTTTCCAAACAGGTGTGTTTGTGAGGCTGCGAGGCAAGCTAGGACAAAAACATTGGCCCCTGACACAAAAAAACCCAAGCACCTCTTTGCTGAATTCTGGCATGTCTTAAACAGGCTAAGTGAAAATGCAAATCCACCCCAGAGATGGGAAGTTACTTCTACCAACTGAAGGAAAACCATTTCTTCAGAAATCATTAGTCATCCATCAGCTGGTTTGTTCTTCCTGTTAGATATGTCTATGCTTCATGATGAAGCTAGGACCATAGTTAAAAATGAGAAAAAGCTAGCTCTCAGTTAATACAGATGTATTTAAAAGGGCATTTGCATATTATCTTTCCCTACTTCTAAAGTTAACTGGTTGGAAGAAGTAATTTTCTGACTAGTAGCAGACTTTACAGTTGGACATTACAACCTAGGGGTGTGAGAACCAATACAACAGCTTCCCTCTCTCAAGGGGTAAAAATGCTGTCTCCTTCCATAGGCTAATCTTAAAAGGCTTAAAGTAGCATGCCCACTGATAGTGGGAAAACACAGAAGAAACAAGGTAAAACCCATATGACTGCAAAGAAAGTGTTTTATATACTAAGATAAATATGAGATTCCTTCCCTCATGCCCTTTGTCTCCCAACATAGAGAATAATCTCGTGAAGCATCACTGAAAGCAGAACTATTTACATAAAAAACATTCTCAAAAACACAGCCTGTACTCTGATCTTCCCTCAATGTACATTTCATAATCCTGTCTGGTCTATTGGAAACTTATGTTTACAGGGGTGAACAGATCCACAGTTCCAGCACTGAAATTTTCCTGAGTGTCTGAGGTGGTATGTTTATGTGAAATAAAAGCACTTGTATGTAAAATTTGCAAAGTCAACCACTGTCTTAGAATGAGAAAAGGAAAGGAAAAAAAAAGCTTCATCACAAATGCAACTTGTCCATCCAATCTAAATAAAAAACCACTTGAAGTTAACTTAAGAAAAATAATACATTCCAAGAAGCCTGAACATTAATTTGTATAAAACTAGTCACTTAATGAATTTCTAAATAAAATCATTGTCCCATTATCCCATCCTACCAGACAGTCAAGTTTTACCTCATTCTCTACCTGCAATGCTTTAACACTCTTTCTTCAAATCAGGCAAAGCAGTGTGTATTTGGGGGAGAGGCCATGAAGAGGATTAATGGCCAAGCCAGAATACTGCTCTGTTGCACATAATCAGTACTTTTGAAGGTGTTTGCACAAGTGTCTGCTGCATTGATACGGGCTGTTCTGTGACTTCCAAAATTCTGACAATGACACCACAACGAAGACTCAAAGGTGTTTCAAATTTGGCTGTGCCACTTTGATGACATTGATGCACTCAATCTTTATATTGATGGGATAGAAGAACTTCCACTTTTCTTGGCGTCAGACAAGCCCACTAAAATAAATATTCTACAGTGACTACACCATTTCAAATCATTGCCCCAATTCTGATACAAGCCTATGGTAAAATCCAAGGCAAATTCACCCAGTACATGCTTAAGTAAATACAACCAATAGGAAAGATCACAAGACTGTTACATAGCAGGTAAAGCAAGAGCATTTCTTTGGTCTACCTAATTTATATTCAAAGCCATAACAAAAACCTATTTTCATGCTAATTGAGTAAAGACATTAAATACCTTCACTCCAAGTCCTAAATATTCTAGTCCCACTGAAAAGCAAACAGTTCTGCAAATCTTGGTCGCAATTATTTACTTTTAAAGAACCCATCAGTACGTCATATGTGTGACCAAGACATGCAGTGTGTCAACTACAGAAAAGAGTCAAATAAACAAAATAAAATCAGAGGAAATCGTCATATGAGAGAAAAATAAACTTCTGGCCTATGTCACATACGTGACTGCAAAGAATAGCAACAAAGAGACTACCAAGGTGTATTCAGTAATAGAACAGCTATTTCAACAACCTGCCTGTAAAAAGGGCCTTGGGAAATCTTCAAAGACACTGTACAATAAATTTCGAAGCCAAAGAAAAATGAGAAAGAAAAAAAAGAACAGGAAGGACTACCAGGAGTCCACCAAGAGTCTTTCAACTCAATTAGAAATAAATGGGACCACCAGAGAAGCATATCTTTTCAAGTGACATCTCTGGTCCCAGTCTCTGCCTGTGCTACCATGTTCAGAGATTGTAAGTGCTTTCCCTGAAACAGCCTATTGCCCTATTCTGAGAAGTGACTGGGGCTTCTCTATTTTGATTTCAAAATAATTTTTCGCTGTATTTCTGTTTTGCAAAAGTTATCCAGTACTTCCCTTTGAGGGGGAACAAGAAAGACAGGACAATTTATCACATCCAAAAAAGAAATTACGACCATCACATTACATAAACCCAAAAGGTTTTCATTCAAAGGTTGTATACTTAAACATCAACAAAACAGTTATGATAAGAACTATATCTGTGTCACTTCAGTATGAGTAATTAGCTTGTTTGCTCATGAAATTTTTAAAATCATGAATAAAATCCCATTTAAACGTCTATGACCTGAAGGATTTCTCTCTCAGCTTCATTGACTCTCTATATCCATGAGTCCTAGAAATCCTACAATGCTTAAACCAAACAATGAAGTTTCATCCATTCACGGAGATCTGAGAATGTAACTGGCAAACTGGAGAAGATGGAAACTGTCCACATTTAAATAGCAGTGCTGCCCATCAGGAATACAAGTAGCCACTTCATCATATTACAGAGACATCGAGAGAGGAGCACTAGAAGGTAAAGCTGTTTGCAGTGAACATTTAAAAGCCTCACAAACATTGTCTACACACAGGAAACAAATCAACAATTCATAAAACCCAGATTTGTAAGTGTCATTTCACTGTGTGAATTTCAAGTGAAGGTCTTGCAGTCATGAGTTCTAAGAGCTGGGGAAACAAAAGATGCACATGTACAATTTATGTACATACACACACCCCTACAAAATTTACTTTGGTAGACAAGACACACCAGTCTACCCTCAGCTTTAAAATACTGCAAATAAAGCACATTTTACCTCTATTCCATATCGATTTCCACGGTTATAGTAATTCCACTCAATTTAAAAGCCAGCCACGTAAACAGAAGCACACTATTCTTCAGTGTCAAATAAATCCAACTGCAACTTAACTTGCCAGTTAGCCAAACTATCTAGTAGAATATGCTCATTCTAAAGTAGACACTTAAAGGGGGAAATTAAGATTTTCTAAATGATTTTGATGATCTGACAGTACAACTTGTAAGCTTTCTGTGACTATGTAAATGTTATGAGTTAGAAAATGTTGTTTATTTTCAGAGGAAATTCCTTCTACAACATTAGTAGGGGACAGTAAGAAGACTCATATTTGCTTGCATGTACAGTATCAGAATTTTATTAGGCTTGAGAAAAGCTGTGTTACATCAAGTATTCTGGAGAGTTCTTGTGATTGACTTACACTTACCACAGCTCAAGACCAAACCATAATTATAGCAGCCAGCGACCCAATTTTCATCTATAAGCAAATTTTAAATTGAGATTCCAGGTTGCTTTGAAAAATATGATTGACTTCCTACAAAATGTTTCCAGAGCATTCCACATTTTTTATTACTGACTCCATAAGAAAGCAGGTTTTGGTGCTGATAATCTTTAATATTACCATAAATCTAAACTAAACGCACAAAGACTTAAGATAGTGAAACAAATGAAATAGATACTTGAATCCTACACACAGAACAGCTTGATTAAAAAGCTCAGAAAGCATGTAATTCCATTCATCTGAGAAATAAAGTTCATTTTAACCTAAACTGCTTCTTCTCACATCATGCATCAGAGTTCAATCTCACCAGGTTAACCTGTTTGTCAATAGAACAAACTTTGCCTTCAAAAGAAAAGCCCACGTGTACAAATATACTTGTGGGTACACAAATAGATACATGCATAAATAAAACTAAACTATTGGCCCTATGGGCAATGCAGTAACTAGAAACTGCAAAGAAAAAAATGAGATCTTCAAAGCTATAGTAACAATTATCAAGAGCCTATCCTGTTAACAGAGAGTTTGGATTCCAGAAACACCCAACCAATCGACCAGCCCTCTGCCTTCAGACTGTGAGACCAGCATTAGCACAATGAAAGCATACTCTGGGCAAATGATAAACTCATTTTTAATCTTCCCACATCTGCAAACAATTAAGGCTGATATATATTTGTAGATTATTTTAATAATCCTGTGGGAAAATTAGAAAAACTGCAAGAAAGCTAAGTTTTCACCTTCCATGACATGAAATTCATTCTGATTACTAGCTGCTATCTTCTAATAGAACTGACCTATTTTTTAAATAGGATTTTTAAAGTAATTCCTCTGAGGACAAGATGAAGTTCAAATGAGGCTGTGTAGAAGTAACCAAGAGATGGCAAGGGACGGGAAAATTTTTTTTTTTTTTGCCCTCAAATGTGATTTGGCAGTACTGGGAGGAGAAATACTATTTGCAAAGCTGCTCCTTCAGTTGCTGCTATTCCTTCAGGATTCATTTATGCTCCTCCCCCAATACAATTTTTAAAAAGATTATATTGGCGCTCTCAGATGTTTTTCAAGCTGAAGCACATAGAAAAAGTTTATGCAGAAAGCCTTTGAATTATTCGTACTTTTTGCTGAAATGCACCCGTCATTACTGGTATTTTGTTAAAAGGACTTAGAAAAGAGCCAAAGTTTCAGGTCTACGCCAAGGCACAGCCTTTTATTAGACACTGAGGTGGCAGTGCCAAGTGCACTCACTTTGCAGTCTTTAAAAGGAAAATGCCATGTTTTTAACATCACTAAGACAGTTGCACCTTTTAACTCATGCCAGTGACCTAATGCATATTTTGAAGTGACTTCAGAAAAGCATCTAAGAGAACACAGCCTCCCCAAGGCTAAGCATCTGCCTGCTGGAGGAAGGAGACACATAAGACAACAGAACTGCTTCTTACACTATTGCAAGGCCATCCCAATATCCTACCAGTTACCTGTGAAACAGACTATGTTTTGGTGAACCAGTCCTAAAGAGGTTCTATTAACAATAAATGCAGACCCAGGCAAAAGCCAACATCTAGTGTAGCTGAAGCTCCTTTGCTGACACTACTACAGACAAAAACAGTCATGAAATTTGATGTGAAAAACCTCCTGTCTGCTTGTTTCTCCCTGTTTCTGGACAGTTACCAAAAAAGCTGACAGGACTAACAGTCTAGAATGCAGACTGAGTCAGCTACTCAGGCCACCTATTTCAGCCAAGCCCATGTTTATTTCAAATGTAGTAGAGTTAACGTGATTAGTCACTCCTCTGATACATTGCAGCCAAATTGGAGGATTTTTTTTCCCAATTTTTCTTTGTCACATACATATTCCTCTTCCAAAATAAAATTACACATTTAAAAATAGGCATCTTGCTACCCAAAAAAAAGCAGGATGCCCGTCTTTCACCATCATGCCTAAAATCTTGCAATCAAAGATTTTAAAAAACTTCTAAGACTTTAAAGTCAAGCTAGATATGAAGACAGATATTTATGTATCAAGCCTTATTTGAAACAGTATCACCTATATAACCACAGGAAAAAAAATTCAAGAGTATTTAGAAAACACTTGCAGTATTAGCACTGAAAAAGCACTGGAAGGAAGGGTGGGTGTACAAGATGTGATTTTGAAACAGATGGAGAAGTAGCAGGACTTAAAGGACATGTGCTGTGGATGAAGTTCTCTCAGAGATCATCACAAGATTACACCAAGGAAGCCAGGCCTTTGTAGTAAATGAAGGAAGTGTATGGGAGTTGAGGGACAAGATACCAGAGCTAAGAAAAGGAATATCCACAGCAGATTTCCATCTTGACACTGATTTAATATTTTGGAAATTAATGTGAAATCCCACTTCCATTTTATTTAGTTTAAACCTGGATGCATAAGTTAAAAAAAACCCACTAAACTCCTCCAGATAAACAGAAATGAGCAAGCCAAAAGTTTATTTCCAAAATGGATTAAGTCCATATTGCGCTGAACACTTCTTCACCAGTGAAACAGAAAATTAGTTATGATGGGAAATAAAAGGAGAACGAATTTCAAGGTGGGGATACACACAGATACAAAGCATCTCCTTAAGAGGAAGGATGGAGGATAAGAACCTCCATGGAAAAAAAAAGGGCACTGTGAGCAAAAGGACTGATGAGAAGAACAAAATGTTCAATAGCAAAGGCTGTACTAACAGTCATCTTTGTTGAGGAAACCAGGACATGCAAGAATCAGTAGAAGCAATAATGTAAATAGATTAGGGCTGTTTACAGAAGGCACTTTTCATTTTACAATTTCAAAGCAGTTTCAAATGAGGAGTGACCTGTTATTGGGGCAACACATCTACTTCTGAGAGCAACACATCTACTTCTGAGAGCAGCTGCTCTGCACTCTGGAAAAGAGACAAGCCTTTGGAAATGCCATCCGTGGGACCTACAGCTATTAGCTGTATCAGCTAAAATGTTCACCAGATTTCCTATTTTCAATATTTACTCCTAATCACAGAAAGACTTCAGGCAGGCATAGATCTAACCAGGGGGCACAGAAAAGATGACATTCAGCTGCCATGCTTTCTGCCCAGCTGGTGTTGAAAAGCCAAATATCAAGGAAGAACAAGTGAGCAAGCAGTCTTCTTTAAAAGATTAGGACAGAAAAATAATTGACTAATACCTCTCTTACTGCTCTGAGTAAGGAAACCAATACTTTAAACAGGCATTAAAGCTTTCATATACTGTCAGGTCAAGTATAAGAAAATGTTTAACCGTGGCATCCAAATAAAGGGATGTGAGGCACCCCTGTTTAAGTCACATTCTTGTTGCTAGGGTATGGGATCAAATGCCTTTTTTACACAGCACTTGGAGAATTTTTACAGCATGCTGACCTCAACAGCCATACCACATGGCCAAAACCCTCTTTTGAAAAGGCACAGTAGCAGAACACACCCAAAACCCCGTATGAAATTATTATCCTGAGACCACAGGAAACTATCAGCTGCTATGCCACAAATTCTGTTTCCTTCCAAGACTGTATAAAACAAGGCTTGGAGTACGTGTTTGTTTGCTTGTTTTCAGGAAATAGAAACAACCCAGGGAGAAGAGACAAAAAGACAAAGACCAAATAAAAAATTCGTCTCTCAAATGGAAATGCAGTTATGTTATAGGAAAATAGCAAGTCAGACAAGGAATCTTAGTATTAAAGGGAAAACATGTTAACCCTTATTCTGTAAATAAGGGTTTATTTTTCATGCTGTAAATAGTCTTGAAACAATATGACCACAGCCAACATATAGGGATCTTCCCTTGTTTTACTAAAATCTTGTCTAAAGGCAGCATTAGGCAAGAAAGGATTTGATGTTCAAGGCAAATTCAATGGCTGGGGAGCATAGAGGCCAGAAAATTTAAAGCAGCAGAAGATGCATCATCATAAATAGGTCAGAAATAGAAGAGCTCAGTACTTTAAGTGGGAAGATGTTGGACCTTCCTAATAAAACTGCCATTGCTTTGTTCACTCTGCTACCAGCTCCTGCTTCACAAAAACCAAAATGCAGCCATGACATGAAGACATGCATGCTAATCTGTGTCTGGATAAGGAATGCAACACCGCTACCACAGACACTGCTGGGGACACCCAAAATGACTAGAGCTGTCTACCCATTTATTGTCTCATCTTTAAATATATATAATATCAATCAAAAAGGATATATATATATTCAACAGATATAAGCCACAACATCAAAACTAAAAAGTCTTGAGAGAATGAAATTTTGATTCTTAATTATATTCTATTACAGAGACATATTACATTAAATCGCCATGTTTTGAAATATCAGGAACTGCTCACAGAAACCTACAGCAGCTTCTGTATCTGTCAGCTGCATGGTTAAAATATATTGATGAACTTTACAATTGTTATCTTCAGACAATGAATGAAATATTTTTCCCCATCCTAAATAAGGTTAAATTCTTTATGCTTCATATCTGTGTCCACTTGACTCTTTCCTCTATTTAGATTTTTCATATATGCATGATATACATAAATTGCCTCTGTTCAACAAGCATTTGGAGAAAGCTTTGAGCATATGATTGAACTTTTATGCTGCCCTGTGCAGAGTCAGAAATTTGACTTGATGATGCTTGCGGGTCCCTTCCAACTCAGGGGCTTCAATGATTTTTCTGGGAAGAATATATACATACTGTATAGAAGTACTCTTGCAAGAGTTCTAACTACCTCATTATTATGATCTACAGAAAGCTTACAATTAAGTTTTACATTCAGGGTAATTATGAAATTACTAAATGAAGTAATAGCCAGTGTTTTATAATGTTAAATACTTCATCTTGTCTAGAATGGATGGGAAGAGTGGACTAACCATTTTCAACTTTTTCCTAATACTTTTAACTCTGTGAGTTTGTTACTGTACTCTATGTAACAAAATCAATGAGTACCAACCCCTCAGTAAATTCAAGAAATAAAACAATATATTTATATTCTCAAATTAATATGCATATATAATAAGCACATGTCTCAAAAGACACTGTTAATCTGAATCCTACCTTATTCTAGGATCCCATACTATACCTATTATTTTTGAACACACCACCAGGCAGTAGGGTAGCAAAGATGATAGTGTACTAGCTATCAAATGACAAAGCTTCCTGTTATCCTATAGTAAAATAAAAATAAAGGCACACACCCACCCATACTGCTGACAGTAAATCAATCTTTCCCTTGGCATTATCTGCAGAACAAAGCATAGCTGCTGGCCAATACTCTCAGGATAGCTTGCATACAATCTAGTGTAAGATTGCTTGTAGCAACAACCACACTGTCCATGAAGAAGTCACTGGACTTTTCTCCTGAAGCACAGTTACACATTTATAATTTCACAGTAAACCATCTAATCCATCACACTCCAGAGAGCAGCAATAAACTTAAATTGTCCCTGAAAATGACAACATGAAACATCTGCTACAGTTTGAAAAAAGATGATACAGTGAGGGAAGGAAAAAAAAGCTACTCTGGGAATCAATCAATCAAAAAGTTCATTTAAATATGGGTGGGGGACAAATGTATGCCTGATGAGTATGACACATTTCAAGTACAAGCATAATAAATCTAGGAAGTCAGCCATGTGTCATTGTGTCATTTCACTGGAAACCACAGAATTAGTTAATGATTAACTACTTCCTCTGAGAAATAAGCAACCAAATTCCACATATAAATTATTTTTAAGTGAGAGCTTAATTAAAATAAAAAGAAAATGTAGGTAGTGCCTGTGTTCCTCCATTTAAATTGGGTACACATCACAGAACAGACCTGCTTGAAGCTGTGAGTTTATGAATACAGCAGAGCTCAAATAAACAAAAGGCAGTTTCATCAAATTACATTTAACGTGTCACACATGAGCATTTCAAACTCATGTGAATCATGTCTAAAGTAGAAAAAGCAGCAGTTTAAAAGATACCATTTTCTTAATGCAAGCTTCCATACCACAAATACACCTAGTGAAACCAACTCAAATTTAGAAAGCCTAGAAAACACTATACTAACATATGAATTTATAGAAGTTATTTGATCTGCTTGTTTTGACATAAATAAAAATCTTCAAAAGGGTTGATTAAATAGAGCAAGCAGACAGACTCATGCGCCTGTTCCCACCCTTTTTTTTTTTTACCAGTAACTAGTCGAGTATTAGCTACTTTAGAAATTTAGAATCCTGTAAAAACCTGTGATCAAAGACCTTAAGAAACATGTGGCTTTTACAGCAGTAGAGAGTCTCTGCTACAAGACAGAATGTGAAGTTTCACCTGCATTTGGTTTCTTTTCCTGTTATATCTGAACCAGCCAAGTTGCTCACATTGACTAAAATATCCTAATATGGACTAACAAAAAAACCAAGAGAAAGGAACTTCAGGTCTACTACAACTAACTGTTCCACACTGCAAAACAGCTGTTATGATATGCACTGCCTTTCCAGCAGGTCAGCTAGGGTATGATAAAGTCTTATACACATGAGTTCTCTGTACTTGGACACCACTTTCTTTCCCCAACCCCACCAGACACATGTATCTGTAAATTACATGAAGAAACTAGGAAAATTCAGTAATTAAATACTTGCTACTGATAGACTAAAAACAAACTAAGAGGAGGAATTATTTTTTCCAAACAGAAAATAAAAGGGATTCACTGAGAGACCTGTACTCTAGATGCAGATTTTAAAAAAAAACCCAAACTGGAAACTATTAAGTCAGCAAGAAAAGAGCTATGAGGTCATCTCCTGGCTTTCAAATTATTTGTACTTCTGAAGCAGTTAGAGCACTAAAATAAATATAAATAATATAAGCTCATAACCCAGCAAACCAAACCAGAACTGAGACTTTGGCTGATTTCTGGCAGCAGGAAAAAGAAAAAGGAGTAATATATCCTTGTGCAAAATATTCTTTTTTCAAGATATATAAAAGCTGACCTATATCAGCTGAGAAGTGTTTGCACTGCAGCAACTGCTATCTAATTGTGAGCCAGTCAACTAACAATATTTTCTATAACAAGAGATTAAAACCAACACAAAGAACTTCCCATGGTTACTAAAGCAGATGTTTATTGTGGTTTTAGCATGATATTTGCCAAAAATATTTTTGGATTAATTGGTTGTAGCAGTTGCATACAAAGAAAGAACATACTTAAATATCAATTCTGTTACCTGAAAACATATGGGGGAAGCACATGGCCTGGGCTATGCATTAACCAGAACCACACAACCTGCTCTTCAGAAGTTGGAAAAAAAGATCTACAAGTCTCCTACAAACAGAAAACGTTCCACTTTCAAACTGCTAACCAAGATGAAAATAATGCAATACTTTTGCAAACCTGAAATCAACTTGAACAGATCTTTTTCAACCCTAAAGGATTTTTCTGGTCCCCCAGGTCATAAGATAGTCTTGTTACTGACCCCTCAAAGTAAAGTTTTTACAACTGAGTGGTAGAGTTGAAAAGTGATGTCCTGTTGTTTGTCTGAAAGTTGTATGTAGTTTAGGGGAAAGGGAGCAACAGCGCAGCTGTGGATGCTGTACTTTGTTACTGCACACCAGAAACAACTTCATTTGTGCAACCAGTATCAGTCATTTTCAGCTTAAGACTTGGCTATTGCCAGTGCAAAAAGTTTTGAATTACTTGCACTAGCAGTATGGTCCATGTTTATACTTGAATCAGCCTAAAGACCCTACAACAGTACACTAGCTGCAACAAGCCTTCAAAGAGGATAAAGTACAGCAAAGTAACAGCCAAAATTAGTTCTTGTGCTAGAGCACCAAAAAAACCCACTAACTTTTTTCTAGATCACTTTCTTATAGTAAAGCTAGTACTTCTAAACCCCATGAAAAGAAAATAATGCTGGCAACATCTCAAGGAGCGGTTTTCTGCACCTCAAGGCTACAAAGAGCTAACAGACATTTTCTACCTGCAGTTCATTATTCATGTAATACAATTTTTTCCCCTGTTACAAGAAAAGAATTTGTTTGGGACAAACTAAATTGGAACTATGGAAGAACTTCAAACCCCAGAAGTAAATTTTTAATCAAGACAATTATTGTTACAATTAGCTCCTTGGTTGCAATGCTTGATGCAAGAGCCCATTAATCCACTCAGGGCAGCCTAAACTGGCCTAACTGCACATTTATTTTTCTCCAACATCACAGCCCTCAGAATCAGGATGAATCCTCTTACACACATTGCAAGCATCCATTCAGTGAAGATTAGCATAATATTAAGGCCATCTGAAGTACAGAAATGAACAGCACTGAATGTTTTACTGTGCAGCCATTCGGTTATGCGCAAGAGGGAACGACCCAGCCAAGACATCTGGCACAAGTTACCATCATTACAATTTTTTGCACGGCTTTAAGAACTCTGGTCAACACCTGCATGCCAACGTGAAAGTCACAATGCACCTCCAGGGCCTATTCTCAAGTAAAGCCAGTCTGGCAAGACTGAAGAACCAAAATAGCAATCTGCTTTGGCACAAAATTAAGAGGGCACATAATACTCCACCTTCCTTATAAAGCTCAACATTTACAAGGCTAAATATCCAGTTACTTTTTTTTTTTTTCATACAAAGGACCTATTTAAAACATTATTCCTCCCTCCGTTCATAACCTAGTACAACAGTCAAGAGATAACAGTACTGCTCATTGCTGGCTATTTCCTTTTCTAGTTCTTACTCAGAGAAGCTGAGAGCATGAATTAAGTCATATTCACCACTGTCCCTATTCACCTACCTGATATAGGGATCCCTCCCAGACCTGTGCTGTGTTGTGGTGGGAGATTCAAGTCCAAGAAATTACTATTTGAGGTGGGATTTGCTGTGTGGTTCAAGTGCATGATGCTATTGCGTGGGAAGGCCATCCAAGGATAGCGAGCTGCTTGGCCTGGAAAACTGAAGGAGTTGTAAACTGCTCGATGCTGTTGAAACTGTGGAAACCTCTGTGGCATGACTGGAAAGGTGCTACTGAGAGAGTTGGCATTTGTGGGTGCAGCAGGATGCAGGAATCCAGAACCTGGCCCTTTGGCAGTTGTAGTGTGTGGGGTAGGGTTCTGAAGAGATGTGGGCGAAAGGGAAGGTTGGTCTTGGACTGACAGTTCCTTCTCAATCAGGTCTGCTAAGGCTTTGCGGGTGATGTCAAAGGGATCAAACCCTAAGTCGTCCTCTTGCTGTTTGGAGGAACCAAACCCAAAAGCTGCTTGCCAGTCTGTGGAAGAGGATACTGGTATAGTTTCTGTTGGAGAAGAAAGGAACAGGATTTAGAACAGGGACTAAAAATCCTTTTTCCATATAAAAACTTCAGCCTGTGTATCTGACTGCAGTCTCTTATCTTCCATGTAATTCTACCTTATACAGTCCCCAAAGAGACACCATTCATCAGCTTAGAATGCCATTTTCACATCAAACTGTCATAGAGTTCTACTAAAGGTGAAGTGCTAGAAGTAGCACAGCTGCACTCTTTCGAACTATGGAAAAACCTTATCCAGAAAGTATTTTCAGGAATAGTCCCAAGCAGAACGAGACCCCTGACCACTTCCTTAGAACCTTCTATACCCTATACTACTTCATGGAAGTGTGAACAAGCAGAGCATAAATACGGTTTTTACTCAGTTCAACATTTTGCTTCCACCATTAATGCTAAAAAGATAAGCAGGATGTTCCCTCTCAAAAGGAAGACCCTCAGAGAAGTAGTTCAAACCCACAAAAAATCCCCTACTGTCTACCATTATGAAGAGAAGTCAAATTCTTGAGGAGACACAATGATAAAACAAAAAAAGGGAACTGCATTACAAGATATTGTTAAACATTTTGAGGCAGTGTTGCAAAAAAAGTTACCAGAATTTGTCCTCATTTTCAGTTACTACTTCTTTTTATAATTGTGCTGAGTTTGCTATTCAGGTTCAGTGAATTCTGGTCTATCTTTATATTATTTTTCCTCAAAATTGCGGTCAAGCAACCTGCTAAGTACAGGGTGGCCTCATTCGCAACATGAACTCCCTCTGCTGGTAGGGACCTGGTGTGCCACTGTAAGAAGGTTCAGTTTCCTCTCTTTCTTCAGAGAAGAAATCGACAATTCTATTTTCACTCTAAAATCCATGATAAAGAGTTGCTAGACCAACAAGAACTTGTCCTTTGCATTCTTATTTAAACCACAGCCATGAACTTTATATTAACTATGATCTCTACTACCTGGAAATTATCTCTCACTGCTACTTAATCCTCACAAAATTGGTGCACCAGAATTATGATATCCAGGAGCAAGATAAACTTCATAAAATGACTAATCACTAAGTAAACCAACTATATAATATTATTTACATTCAATTTTTAACTGATATTGTTTCATTTAATTTTCTAACAATTCCCTCAAAGTTATCTGTGAGTTCTTCAGTACTGTTAACCATTCCCAAGACAATGTAATTACAACTAAAACAATGCTTCCTGCATATGACAAGGTATTTCATAGGAGAGAAGCTGAAAAATACAGGTATCTTTCAGCTGAAGAAATGAAACATAACTTGTATAAATTGACAGAATCTCAAATCAAAGAGAAAGATGAGACACCTTCAGATAACTATGCAGGATACTAAGATAATTCTGAATTCTCCACAACAGGTTCCAATATTAGAATTACAGATTATCACATCAAAATATATTGATACCATGTATTTCCCCCCCTCAATAAAAACCTGTAACACTAAATATTAAAGCATACATGTCACATCCTATGCATGTTGCTAAGAAAAACTAAAATAAGCACCCTGCTAATTTAGCCATGCAGCTTGAAAGCTCTGCAAAGTTTCTTTAAGAAGGAACCCTTAGGTCACCACAATTCATCTGCAGTTAAGTGACAAATTTTAACCATTTGTAAGGGGGGAAAACACAGGATGGGACAATTCCTAGAGTTTTAGGTTCTACAGAATTTTAAGCTCTGTACAACTCGGTACAAGTTTGAAACAACTGCTAAAGCAAGCAACACCCAGACATGTAACCCATGGATGTACCTGATGTGAAGAGGCTCTGTGGTTCTGGTGCTGTGGGCCAGTCACTCGAAGTCTGTGGAGAGCTGGGGAATGGAGGAAGCCCACTAGGGATGGGGTTAGGGTGCCGGAAGTTGTCAGAGAAGAGTGACTGTGATTCTGTTACAGCCCCTTCAAAAGGAGACCGTGCACTGTGATTAGATGAACTGATGGGTATAACTGGATTGGGTTTTGTTAAACCAGGTGGTGGTGAAGGTGTGTCACTGTTTGTTATCTACAAGCAAGAGAGAAAGAGAAAAATTAGGACATGAGTTTATATATAAAATATTCTTCACTAACTCAGATGAAAAGTTTCCTCAAAACTCCTGACTACAATTAGGTTTGTTAATATATAGCTCAGCACAAGGTCAAACAAAAAAAAAAAAAATCAACTCAGCAATAGCATTTTTAAATTTTGTTTAAAATTATCACTGAATAAATGAGAGCGGAAAAAGACCTCTGAATTCATTGAGTCCAACCTATGACTAAACACCACCTCATCAACTAGACCACGGCACTGAGTGCCACATCCATCTTTTCTTAAAGACCTCCAGAGACACAGACTCCATTGCCTCCTGGGACAGCCCATTCCAATGCCCAATTATGACACACTTCAGAAAATACATGCTTCTCCAACTGCAAGTTGCATTGAGTCCTCAAGCCCACTTGTTACTTTCAGAGCATTTCTCTTTGTGTCTTACCTGCTGAGAGCTGTCACCATTTCCTATACTGAGGGAATCTGAAGGTTTATCGATAGGGCTGCAAAAGTGGGAAGGAAAAAGACAGTAAGAGACTCAAGTATTTAACATAAGAAATCAACATTTGCTTTTGTAGTGGAAGAAAAGCCTTAAAATTATGACAAAAATTAAAAAGCAGGGATTAGGAAGAAAAAAGTCCACTTATTTTTATGAGACTGCTTTTTTAATCATAAGCATTCCAATAATTTGTCATATACTGTAATACTTCTTTCCACCACTCTCCATTCTGCTTGTGGACTGCCTTAAGGAACAAAAGTAAAAGTTTTTAACATGTTCATAGCAGATCTATGCCATACAAAACCCTAGGAGTCTATACTATGATAGCATTTTGTAACAGTCAGTTCCATCTACGATACTACTGTAAAGAAACTGGAAAAGATCCATTTTCCAAACACACAAGTTTTCAGTTTCCATACAAACCCTAAATAAATCTGGGAGAGATAAAACATTAATTTAATGTTTTCGTCTTGGCAGCAGGTTAAGCTTTCCACCAGCCTTTAAGATTGAGGTTTGAGATGACAGAAGGGGAAAAAACACAGCTTAAAAACCTGCCAAAAATAAGGTAATATAAGATACAGCAAAAAACCACCTCAGAAAGCCATTCACAAATTATTGTGACTTAGCTGAAATGGCACATCTCAGGACTCAAGATTCTTATGGGCATTTGTGAGTTGCCTCAATAATGCTAAATACCATACTAATGAAATGGTATTATTGAAGTTCACACTAAAATCTTTGCTTTGCAACTTCAAGGTACTCATTTTCATCTACCCATGAGAAAAGATGCACAAGCATCAGGCTCCGCAGGCAAATAGACAGATTCTACAAACAAGCATCAGAAGTAAGAACACGAATTTTAGTTCCACTAAAAGGCCACAATGTGATACAACTCAAATTACAGTCATGATGTTGAAAAATATATGTAACCATTTCTTTTAACTGGGTGCAGACTTCAGATTCTAGATACATCTTGTTTTTAAACAGCCCTTGGTGCTGCAAACTTTAATTATTGCATACAGGCATATAGTAAGGTCAACTATTTGTAAGATTTCTTCCACTTGTAATTTTTCCCCTCATCACAAAATAAGTAATTGAAACCCAGCACAATTCTCCATTCTAAAAGAAGCTGTGTAAGCGTAATCATCAGTACCTTTTTTTGTAAAAAAACAGCACTGATTGAGTATCTCAAACAGGTAAGTTAAGCTGAAATACTTATGACTAAAAAAGAAAAATCACTGTGTTATTCCAGTGAAGATTAACAAATACTCTACTTAGCGATCCAACAGCATGAATAAAGCTCTTCCATTTGAAACACAGTGCTTTTGGTTAGTAATTTCTAAATTCCTATAGCACAGAAGCCTGCTGTAGACTCTTCATTACACAATCAATTCTGATTGAAGAGCTGATATTCCAGTCAAATTCTTTTCCTACAGAGCTAACGTTCATCATACTGCAGTTTAAAAAGCTATGAGGAAGACAACTTTTACTGACAATCTAAAAGATGAAAACGCCTATGATACTTGAACCTGCCTAAGGAGCCTTTATTTGCAAGACAGACTTCCAGCCCTCAGGAATGAATAAGGCTCATTATCTATTGACTACAATATTTTTATTTACATGAAATACATTATTTTCAGGAAAAAAATAATTGCACATCACTACTGAGATGCAATTTACAGGCCCTCTGATTGCTCCTCAATGGGACTGCTATTCAGCCTAGCAAGAAGGTACCACTTCCAACAACACCCTCCATTTTAATGCATTGGTTCAATATTGATTTAAAATGAAGATTGGCTACCTAATCAGCAGCACCACTGCTTGAAATAATAGCAGTTTACCTTGTTTTTTTCCCATCCAACCTCTGAATGAGCCTAATGTTTATTACCCAAAGGGGTCCACAAAAAACAAACCAGCATGACTACAGACTACGATTGTAACTGCTAGTGATGCATAAGGTGGAAGAGGACACCAGTTCTACTCAAGAAGGGAAAAAAAAAAATTGGCTGGCAGTAAGAGATCATTGTAAGCAGATGAATTACTTCCTCTACACAAAGAAGCCTCAGTTGACCCTGCTGCTCTGCTGTCCCTCTGAGTGGTAATTGGGGAGCCCTTTCCTCTGTGTTGTGTTTCTGGAACACATCACTGGAAGGAAATTAGATATTTTAGCCCTAACATTTAACTTCCCTCTACTGAAGCTTTTCCAAGTGACAAACCTCCTGATGTACAGCAAATGGCATGTTACTTTTGTGGAAGCTTCTGTATGGAAAAAAAGGAAGGACTCAGCCCTGACTGGGACCATGCAGCTGTAGAAGCTGTTGATCTCCTGGTTATTCTGCTCCCCTCAGCATTACCTGTACTGTCACTTACTAACTTCATGTTAGGGGTTCCCCTGCACAGTGTGCCAATCAGTCCTTTTAACATGGGCTACACTAAGCCCAGCTTTTTGTGACCTAATCAGGATTTGTCTCCAGCTCTCCAACCAGAGAGACTGAAGAATCATTCCCTCCACACCAATCAGTGAGAGAGAAAGCAAGCTGTCTGAAGTACAAAAGGCAGCACAATTACCCGAAATCTGAGTCTGCACCATCTGGAGTCATGTGTTCTGGGTCTGTGCCATTTTCTAATATAGGAGGCGTTTTCCTGTGTTCCATTGTTAAACCGTTGGCCGATTTACTTGAACTCTGTAATGATGGCCAGGCATCTTTGTTATTACTGTTGGGTCTGGAAAAAGGCAAGAGTAAAATAAAAAAAATAGAAGAGTTCAAGTTATGAAGAAAGTGTTTTAAAAATTGTAAACACTGGGGAAATAAATCTTTGTGCCAGACAATCCATAAGAATAGATTTATCTGGATATTATTTTTCAGATTTTAAAAGGTGATGAAATAAAAAATTAGTGGGAGAGGGTAGAGAGAAAACCACAGGGAATTCTGTTTTCTTTTCTGAATAGATAGCTGCTTTGCCAATCCTAAAGTCCAAACTTGCCCGTTTGAGGAAGAAGAAAAAAAATGTAAATAAAAATTTAAAATGCCATCAATAGTTCAAGTGTCCAGACCTCTGCACACCTCATTCAGAATTACTTGCTTTAGCCCCTAACTATTTTTAAGTTCTATAAGTCATACTTTTTTAATATATGTTTCATATTCCAGGTCCTATCAAGCCTGGCCACAGCAGATGAAGTTTTGTGTTTTACACCTACAGAGGAGTCCACAGCTTTATTAACAGACCATGAGACCAGCCAGACAAACACATTGTTCAAGTTACTGCTTCCTTCATTTCTAGTTTAAAGCCATAATTACTTCCCTTTTATAAAGTAATAATAAATTTCATTTTAGAGTGCACCTTAGAACTGAAAAAAGTTCAAGAGAGGACTCAAAGCCCAAGTTTTTGCTGTAAATAGTTACATTCTGTACAAATTAAGGCAAAATGGAATACAGTCTACAACCAAATGGATTCAAATACAGTGCTGTCAACCCTGCAATCTTATTATAAAAGATCTTTTGTGTTCTCAAGTTCTTCTACATTACCTGTAGCTCTTCATTTGCTTCTATTAGAAGCTGGTTTTAGTGTCCAAGTCCTGTCTTCTTGTAAGAAAGCAGCTTTCACCAAAAAAAAAATTAACATATATGTCCTTCCTGATGCTCCCCTATGTTAGCATATTCCTATTACATGGTCCAACATTTACTCTACATCTTTAGGTCAATTTACTAATTGGAAATTTCAGTAACTCTTTATAGCAACACAAATGCTTCCTACTTCTACTCAGATAAAATTAGTAATAGTAGCTCCCCTCAAATCTCAGTATTTTAAGATTTGCTATTCTGTATACATCTCTTCTCAACTACATATACAATATGTACATAGATGAGTAGCTTGACCTGATCTACAGATCTCATCTTGGCTTTGCTCACATTTGGAATAAGTTAGAGCTAATGAGTTGATCAGATACAGAACATCAGGGAATGAAGAGACAGCAGCAGCAGAATATCTGTCATTTAATAGTGTCATTGTACAAAAATGAACCGAAATCTGGATTATCAGAATTGTCAATCCATTTATTTTAAATATACAAATTTATGTTCACTACAGTGCAAAGCCATCTCTATACTAAAACAAACTTTAAAATGGCAATTAAAAGTCAGTTTTGTATCCAAGGAAAAAGGAAAAGAAACAAATTGGTGTGTGTTTTGAGGTGGGGGGTTTTGTGTTTGTGGTTTTTTCTGTTTTAGTTAAGTTCAGGCTGCATGTCTCTGAAGGGCTGCTCTCTAAAATATCAGTATGTGCTTAATAATTGGTTCTTCTGGTAGCACACCAAAACACTCATTTCAGTTCTTCAGAAAAATGTCATCAATAAAATAAAAAAAGCTAGATCTGTTTTAAATGTGGAATATATCTCCAATTTTAAGAGAACACATGACTATCAAGTAACATAACAGAAGATGAGTACACAGAATGGCCCTAGGGGATTTTAGCAGTTGTATTCAGCCAGAAGAAAAGGTCTCCAAGCAGGACCTTTCAAATTAAAACAATTGCAGAAAAACATTTACCAGAGTTTAACAAACTCTTTTCTACTACTGGATATTTATAATTAAGTATCTACTACTTAGAGCTCAACTTCTGTTCCATTCTGTTATGAAACAAAAATTCTGCACCCCAGAAACACAAGAACCACTTTGGAGTTGTCAGAGGCAGTGACAAACTGCTAGAAATATGAATATCCTATCAATGAATCCTACAAAAACAATCCTACAAGAACCCATCAGTGGGTAGAAATTGTGAAAGAACAATGTGCATTCACCAGTGCAAAAGCTACAATGAAACATGTTCAAATCCCAGCTGCAGGAAATTCACTTTGCAACCCTAAAGGTGGTACCTAGGCACTAGCAAAGAACAGAGTCCGAGCTGTGATTATGCTGTTCAACTGACAAGAGAAATTACCTCCAGAAATTACCACTTGCTGCCTTTAGAGTAACATGCCATTTTTTCTGTAAGTGCTAAATGTTAGCAGCACCACAGACTGGCCAAGCTCCAACTCCTAATTGCTTCCTAAAGGCATAAAGTTTGCTGCAGTTTCAGATAGTGCATTCTTCCCACACTGGTATAATTTATTTTGCTGGAATCTAATCAGGTTTCAAATTGAAATTAGTTCAGATTTCAAACTTAAAATAATCAATACCCAAGTTCAAGAAGTGGTGTACTTGTTTTGCTTGCTATACTTTACTTTTCAAGTCAATATTGAACCAGTGCCTGAGAAAGAAGAAGCAGCTCTGTCCTTAAGAAAAAAGATCCCTCTGGAAGCCCTGACCACTTGCAGTCAAAGTACATACAAAACTGCCTCCAGAAATTAAAGAAAATAGTCCCTGTATACCAGCTGGAATACCAGTTCTCAGATCTGCATTCTGCTCATTCAAACTCACCAACAGTATTTTAGATACAGTACCCGCTGTCTTGCTTAAACAGCTCTGCAGTGATGCTGCCACTGGCAAACTACTGTCTGAAAAATTCCCTAGTGCATGAACTGGCACACAACACAAACCCTGCATACAAGGCCAAGGTTCATCTGAAGTGCAATCTACCTTTCATATTCTGCTCTGCCAATCTCCTTTATCAAACTCCTACAAAAAGCAGTGGAAAAAATTGTCAACAATTTTTATTTCTTTATCTTACATATGACATTTGAATGAGTAATTAAGGACTGGTAACCTCAGACTTTCATTTATCTTTGTGTGACTATATACTCATATAGACAAAAATCTTTCCACAACTTACTGAACAAACTACATCAACAGAACATTATTTTAGCAAGCCATAATAAGTTATATCTCCAGTTACAACATAGTAAAAAATACATGGACTGCACTATAAATCATGATGTAAAAAAAACATATTAAGGTTATAAGGTATCTCAGTTATAAAAATACAGACTGCATTCATAATGATACCGTGCCAAGAAAGTAGACATCTGGTCTTTAACAAATGCATTTGGTTTTGCAAATATAAAATACAAAATCTTTCAGAATACCTTGTTCTGAGCTACTGATTCAAATGCAGAAACACATTTATTTCTGAAGATACACACTCTGTTCAAGAACAAAGTGGTGCATGTGTCCTGGTTCTGGCCAGGACAGGGTTAATTTTTGCAGTAGCCAAGAAGGGGCATGGCTAGGACAATTCCATACCACCTTAAGTAATTTTCTGGGGAGGGGCTCTTTTATTGGTCAGCATGGCCCAGCAGAGGAAGTGGTCAGTACTGCTGGGGGCCTTCGTGGGGTGAGCAATCACTTGTCAATCATTGGACTCTTTGTTGTACCCTCTGTCCTTTGTATTGTTGCTGTTTTCTTATCTCACTGCTGTTTCCAGTAAATTGCTCTGATCTTTACCTTCTGTGCCTCCAATTCTCCTCTCCTGCCTGGTACAGGGGCGGGCAAGGGGAGGAATGTGGAGCAGCTTCAGAGGGAACATACTAAATTGCAGAATATCACTCCTAAACAATATGTCTCTCCACAGAGAAAACCTATCAGATTTTATTATATAGTAGGTACTAAAAACAGTAGGCAATTTGGGGGATGAAATAGGAATAAAAGTTTTCTTTGGAATAACCAGAAAGAATAACCAGGCAGTCCAGCATCAGTACTTACGCATCGTACCTCTGCAGTGCTGTCACTTTGTTCTTGTTCTTGTCAACTGTACCCGTAGATAACTGGAGAAAGTTGGGGTTTAGTTTGTATAATTCTTGCAGTAGTTTCTGTTCATATTCCTGGTGCTTACCCGCCTAAGGGAAGAGAAACTCACCATGAATGAATAAAAAATATAATTATAATTTTTAAACATATATAATATGCCCACAGATATGTCCCAAAGCTTAGTAGTTTAACCTTTACAACTTACCAGCTCACTCACTGTCAAACTCAAAACAGTGCTTCTCATTCTCAGCACAGATGTAATCTCAACAGCTCTAAAGTCTGCCTAAAAATCACCTCTTTATACAATTTATAATTTTTTGAGACTTCTAAAGCAGAAAAGCACCTACAACCTTATTAGAACTTGCTCCTCAGTTCTAATCAAGAGCTTCACAAACATACCATAGAAATCACAAACAGTGACATCTCCAATGCAGTCTGCATTTCATATTTCAACCATACTAAGCTTTTCAGAAGATGGGAAGGAACAAAGAGTTCCTTTGAAACAACAAGTTCTTCCAAAATGAAAGCAATTTTATATTGGCTTAATAAAATCGCAGAGGTGTATGACACGACAAACAGCATATTCTAAGCAATAACTGATAAATCATTCTTTTCAGTAACTGAAATACTGAAATATTCTTGCAGCTAATTGAATCAACTGAGAACAATTTCTTGCTTTCAGAAATTGTGGAGGTCCAATTCAACTCCAGAGTACTAGAATATGGCAAGAGAGGAAGAGAGTATTTTTCAGTCTAGCTTGCCGATAACATTCTGTGGCTTAATGCAAAAAAACAAAACCAGCAAGATCTACACCTACCCCCAACACTTACAGCAACATCTGAAATTCAAGATCAGCATTCATGGTTTTGTAGGTTGTTACAACATTCCAACCTAAGAATTACTACTTGCAAGTTAAGTATTGTTATGAGTTGAATCAAGATACAAAATAAAACAGTGAACTTGAAGTTGTCAATAGCTTTTCTCTACCATTTCCAGATACTAGATGTCCCCTAGCAAAGGAAACAAGTGCCAAGATTTATGGTCAGGCCTTCTGAATCTTAAGTCTGAAACACCAAAGTTATGATCTATCACATCTTCAGTATTGATTTAGAAGCACTCACGCTATTTGTACATATAAATTTTAACTCTTTGTAACATTAATTCCTTACTATTTTATTGGAACAAGAATGGAATTAATGCACAGGTAATGTGGACATACCCCTAGAAAAATTTTACAACCTAAAGGAAAAATATAACTTGGTTTTTTTGAAAAATAAATTAAGCATGAATAGACAAAATAGAAAAAACCAGTACTGTTGATAAACTACATTCCCTTATGGATGGCTGTAGAAGTCCAACTGCATATCTCACTGGAATACTTCAGGTCAAACCCTATCAATGAGTCCATTCTTTTGCTACTTAACTCTCCAGTTCTCCATTACTGATTGATCCTGAATGTGTCCTTATATAGTCAACTTACACACCTCTCAAGGAGGATTTAAATATGTGGTGTATGCATCATCTTACACACTTGGTCAGTGTGCACACCCAAGCTGCTACCTATAGTAGGAAAAAGTGTGATTCTACAGTATGGCTCAACTAAATGCAAACCTGAGATACCCTGCACCCTGGAAATGCTTCTTTCACCATCCACTATGACTGTAACAACTAGGCTGATGCACAGATTTGCACAATTAACAATTTGCAAACATTAAGCAGCTGAGTAAGAAGAAACCTCTCTGAATCTCTCAACTTGCTTCAGTGACTAAAGACTGACTATCACAGTCAGGTACATCAGAGGTCAGTCTTAAGTTCATTTACTTGCCACACCAACGCAAGAAAGAAACAAGATTAAAATCCTATAAAGAGGCTTGCAGTAATTGTGTTTAATTTATAGCAGACAACCCAGAGGCCAAACTTGGCATTTCCAACCCATCTAAAATTCCCATCTTCACTTTCCTAGATTTCCTGGAGTTCTACCAATTCTTTTTATTTTGCCACTATGTTTAGATCTATTAATTATTTAACCTAGAATTGAACCATCCATTGACAACGTTTTTTAAAAATACAGAGTCAAAGTCTGAAGCAATGAACATTCAATCTCATTAAACAGATCTGGAAAATCACTGACACACAAATGTAAAAAAGCTGGCACACCTAAAGAACAATGTACTTAGTAGGTGTGTAATTTCTAATTACTTTTAAGAAAGCAATATGAAATTCAAAAAAAGTTGAAGCAATATAATAAGGAATAGGGAAGGAAGATTGATGTAAGTCACCAAGATAATGTAAAATCCACTCAACATCTGAAGAAACTCACACATGAAAATTAAATCCTGACCAAGGTACACAGCCTATCAATTTTAACTAAGAGTCAGGCCAGATGATTGACAGTTTGCCACTGGCTTCTACAAAAAGGGCTGTAGAAAAGATTCTGTGAACTACAGGCTGCTAAGTAAACTTCCATCCTTCCAAAGATTACAAGGTAATAATAATAACCATAACAATAATTCTTAAAAATAGAAGTTCATGGAAAAACTCAAGCCACTGGGATTGAATCTGAATATCTTTTGTAAAGGGAAACCCTGCTTCACTAACAAATTCTACATAGAGTCAGTAAGCATAAATAGAGAGACTCCACAAAACTTTAAAGGAAGACATTTTTGATAAGGTTTCACACCAGTTATTTATTAATCTGCCATGGAAGAGTGTGTGAATTGAAGGCGGTTCAAAGTATAGCTCTTAGAGTGCAGAAGCAAGCAATGAGGACTGATGACTGGCATCAGTTCTATGCAACACCATCAGCATGCATGAGAAAGGACTTAAAAGCAAGTTCTTTGCTGACAATATCAAACTTTTGGGTAATAAACCGCCACGTTACAATGAGGAGCTCTAAAGGAATCCCAGAGAAATCGGTAAATAAGCAAATGGTGGCAAATAAGCTTCACCAAGGACATGTCAGATGACACAAGAAGGGAAAAGCAGTCTAGATCATAGTAACCCACTCCTGATCTGTGAACTGGCTGTTACAGCTCAGGAAAAAAGATGCTGAGATTGCTGCCAACAGAGCTCTGAAACTGTTAGTTGATTATGCACTAGCCACAAAAGATGTGCTAGGCATGACCAAGAAGGCCACTTCAAATAAACTAAAACAAAATAAAAGCATGTATCATGCTACATGTAACACATTGAAAACTGGCAAATTAAACTTGGCTTCCTCCACATCATGCATCTGAGCTCTCCATCTCAAGGAGGACACAGCTAGAAAATATAGAGAAGGCCAACAGACACTGCAGAAATGGAGCAACTGCTTTTAAAAGAAGTTGAAAGGACCAGAAACTATGATTTGCAGAGAAAGCTGGGAGAGACTAGATCAAGTTTTGCCATATCACAAAGGCAAGCACTCCAAAGCTAAGATTAAGGGACACTTGACGTAACTAACTAGTTCACAGTTTCACACAGGCAAAAGAAAGCACTTAACAAAACAGCTAGTGAATTTCTGGGGCTTACTGCCAACCCTTTAAGTCTTTTGTGACAGCATCAAATGGATTAAATAAATTCATGGCTGACAGGTCTATAAAAAACTAAAAGACTAGATGGGAACATACCCTCAAACATGCATATGTAACAGATCTAGGTAATAGGAGAAATACAGGAAAACATACAGGGAAGGGGGCTTGGTTGGTCCTTGAATTTCTCCTATTGCAATTATCTGCTGAAATCCTCAGAAATGATTTGTGGAAAGTATTTAATAGATATGGATATTCTTCCTTATTCTCCAGCTTACATGAGCCTAACAAAAAAAAAAAAATCTACTAGAACAACATTTGTGCTGGTTCTAAGGGTGGGGACCCTCTGCTTCACGGACAGACCACATGCAAAAATGACAGCATGGACACAAGGTTGGCATACTTGAGTTTAACAGCTTTACCACACCTCATGTAGAAGGATGGAGACAGACCAAAAATGGTCTGCTTAGAATGCACCACATTTGAGACAGTAAAGCTATCCATCTACTTGGTTCCCTACCCTAGACAATAAGAATTTTGATGTTGAGATAGCACATAACGATGCTGGGATTTTTTTTTTACTATTATAGTAACCCTCAACATTTTATTTGCCAATGGTTTCTAAATGCTAGGCTAGGAGGGTTATTTGGATTCAGACAGCATGGTCAGTCACGGCACAAGAGTCAATTCATGAAAACTGTCTGCACACGAATTTTACAATTAAAACCCAGATCTGAACTAACTTCATTCATAGAGATCTAAAATGACACTACCTCACTTTAGTATGAAAAAAGGAAAAGCAGTTAGCTCATGTTGTTGGAATTCCTGGCTAAGAGTTTATCTCCATCTTTTTGCCTCATGAACACTCACTGGACTTCTCAAACTTTAAAAGCAGCATGTAATGAAAAAACTTGAGCTAACTGTTCTTTGCAATATCCAACTGGTTAATCACCTTTTGGATTTCAAAATTCATCACTGCCATAACATTCAGCAAACATGACACATACTAGACTAAATCATCAACAGTAAGACATATGTGGCACATTTCATGTGTTTTTCATTCACTACACTTACCTGCATTTCTTCTTTTGTGAAACTGGCTGCTTCATCCCCTAGCTCATGTAGATACATGCAGTCTGGTTTTGGACACTGCATATTTTTTAGAAAATAACTGCAATATTTTGTTGTACCTAATGATGCCTGAAGGAAAAAAAAAAGTACTGGAGGTTAAGAATGCCTTTAACCATATAAGATAAAGATATATCTAAAAAATTACCTCAAGATTTGAAATTCCATCATAATGCATTTTTGATGCAGACAGAATAAGAAGTCCATTTGTAAGAAATATATATATTCTTGAAGATGAGATAATTGGATGAAAATAAAAATGCACCCTAATCTAAATAAATGCCTAAGTAAGAGCCTCAGTAAATATTTGTATAATCATAAGGTGACATGTAGCAGGGTCAGGAAATGAGTAGTAACTAGATTTTCTATAGCCACCAATTTGGTCAAATCAGCCTGAAGACCTGTTTACACAGACACCAAAAGGAAAAAAACCCCTTTGATTTCCCAGGGAGCTTTTGAGAGGTGTGGTGTACAGACTACAGAAACGTTCTGTAAAAGCAAACTGTGGGCTTTCACACTGTACTGTTATGCTATACAACAAAAAGCCACTATAAGCATGGGGAGGAGGTCCATATGTTTGCCTCAAACTTTGTTTTAAGAAGTTATCTGCTAACCCACCAAAAAAGTGCTGGCTGGATGCTCACTGAATTTCCATTTTGAAATTAATACCAGGAAAAGAAGCCAAATGCCAATACAAACAAAATTGTATGCCAATCCCCGACATTAACGTTCTAGAACATATATGCAAGAACATATAAATATTACTACCTTAAGTGTTCTGCCGTCTACCACCACATTATTGACGCACTGTATGGCTCTGAGGGCATCTTCTGACCGGATGTAGGTTACATATGCACTGGCACTTGGACCCTAGGAAGAAAACACACACTATTTACTTGTTTTCCTTTCACCAGACAGATCTGATCATTAAGTCACCTTTTTAGCCCATCACTTAATAAACTGGTATATTCAGGGCTTGATGTTTTTAACAAGAAACTGACAAAAAAGGTAGAAGCCATAAAAACTCATTTGCGATGCATAAAGAATGAAGAAAAGAACTGCATCAGAGGACATTGCATTAACATTCTAAAAATTCTTAAAAAACTTTTTATCCCCAAAATGCAGATTAGTGACTAAATGCTATATTGCTGCTTCTTTAAAGTTTCTCATCCTGTCTCCCTATTTTCAATCTTTCTACATTGCATTTTGCATCCAGCTTTAAGAGTCTGGTTGGAAAATGCCTCAGTAACTTAATGATAGTTTGACTTTTGCAAGGCCTTTTTTTCTTACACTCTTACCTATTGCTTAATCAGAAATAGCGAGCCCTAGAATCACTCTGCACACATGCATTCTCTAAAGGAATTAAAATAAAAAAAATTACAAAGACCTCTGACTTACCTGTGAGCCTGCATATGATGTGCTGTTATTAATGACAACTTTATGTATTTTACCAAACTTCCCAAAATATTCTGGTCGTTTCAAAACCTACAAGAAAAGAAAGTTCAAATGGTAAACTTATAATTCATACAGAAGTGTACTGATTCTTCTGAGAGACTGTGCAGCTAAACCCCTTAACTAATAAAAATCAGGTCTCTTCTAAAAGAAGAGCACAAAGACTTAGATTTGTTTTCCCACATAAAAACATACAAAGTATGTTGTCACTGCAGAACTTTAATGACAAATATCCACATTTCATGTTGTATTTTTAAAAATGCTTTCAGTACTCTGATTACCCAAATCCCACCCTGGCAAAATATATCCCATTCAGCATAAGAAGTTCCTGTATACACCTGTTTTATAATTTGATTTAAAAAATAAAAATCACATTCATTCTCATTTCCAAATAACCATACACCTTAAAGATGCATTCAGCTATATTAATTCCTAGGTATAAAATGCTGAATCCTGACTGCCATGCCCCACACTCCAAAAAAAAAAAGGGAGTAAACCAAGTAGCTCAAGATAACCTCAGGCTTTCCAAAGACCAGACTAAGTAAAGGAAGACAAAGGAAAATTTCTAGAGACAAGACAAAACACTTTGGAATCAGTAACATGTTGAAATGAATGAGTGATTATCACATCCATAAAGGAAAAAAGTACTCATCTTGTCCTTCCAGGAACCAGTTAGTACTAATACATCATTTAGGGATCCTGTGCAAATCAAGAACATCACCAGCATATTAAGCAACTCTGCTGCATAACCATTATCTGTGTGCCAATGTATTTGACGTTTATACCAAAAGCCATTTTTTCCCATTTTTGTGATGGAAGAAGGTACAAAGTACTGACTGCTCAGACTGAAGCTAGACAAAATAAGGGCATTGCTAGTTCTAGAAAATAACCTGAGAGGTTATAAAGGAAGATTTGTTTCCTCTGCTCCATCTTCATATTGGCACTGGATAGTGCAGGTGAACTGTACTGATCCAAGAATTAACCTACCCCTCTCCCTTCCCAAGCAAGCATCAATGCCTTCAAGAACTAACAGCATCACACTGGGAACATCCCAAGGAACTACAGGGTATGTTGTATAAATAACCAGGCATTCATTGGTCTCTTCCAACTGCTCTTCATTTGGTCTACACCCTGTTGAAACATACTACACCCACTCTGAAGGCATCACTCCAGAAGAGAATGACAATCCTGAAGAAACTTCCCTTTTACCTAAGCATATTGCAGATTATACTCCTGGTACAATAGGATAGTACAGCCTTCACAATTCTCCTAAGAGCACAACAACAGAAGAGGATCCACCTGTACTTCACTGTGACCCACAGACCTACTTCCAGAAACAGCACATAGCAGCCAAGCTCCCATTACACATAATCTCAATTTATGAAGGAGTTTTTTGCCTGCATAAGTAGAAAACTTGAATATAGCGTATATTTTTATAGCTTCTCTCTCAGGCTAGGTTTCTGAAGATCAAGTCACCTTGTGCTATATGCAGCATTCTGGTATGTCACTGAGAATACTGCAACCAATACACCTTGTGCAGCACATCCCCACCTCCCCAAATAAACCCATTCCTAACTTAAAGTATTCAGTGTAAAATTATCTGAGGTGTAAAAAAAAAAAAAAAAAGAAACCCACTGTATTCACTACTATTTCTCTTAATTACAAATCCTCCATCTGGTCAAAGAAATTAAATTTCAATAATAAATTCATATTGGATTTTTCAATGGTAAAATAGCCCCAAGCCAGTGCTGACAGTTGCTTGCAAATACTTGCTGCTATATTTCAGTACTTATTGAAGTGTTATACACCAGATCAGTTTTAACTTGATTTTTTCTCTTCCCTTCTTATCCTTGCTTTTTTCTTCCTTCACTAAAAGCAGCTTTTTACACTTATTCTTTAACAGTCTAGCAAAATACAGACCACACTCTGAGACCTCAAAAACAGCCACTTCTGTTTGAGACTTCTCCAGATAATTTACTCTGGAAAAGTGAATTTAATCTGGCAATGTAATTTTGAAGACATTTATGTTACCCTGTAGTACATTTCCTCCATATTCCAATTCAAGATAATTTTATGCATTAGCACTTATTCCATTGGCCACCTGCACCTATGACTGATGATGGAAGTAAATAAAGGTTTTAAATATAATCAGTTTTCTCAAATGAAAACCTAGTTTTTGATGATGCAGAGTAGTAGGCCAACTTTTTCTGGGGTCTTCCTCTTACTAACTTTTCCCCCCCAACTTCTTAAGGACATAATCCTTATGGTTCTTCCTAGTATAAGTGTTAGCTTTTTTCTTCTATCCCTACAGGTTTGTGTGATACTGTAAATTAGTTCTTCGTAATCCAACCAAGCTCCCATTTTAGAATTGGTGATTCACGACATAGCTGAACAGTGCCAGCAGATCCAACCTAGGAAAATGAGTACCTGAAAAGTCCTTATGCTTATTTTTAGCTTAAAACCAAGCTCCCATTATTAAACAAAAAACAACCTCTCCCCCACAAAAATAAAAAATTCACAGAGCACCTGTACTCCCTAAAACAGAGACAAACACTTATAGAGGGTATTATGGAGCAGGAAGTTAAGTTCCCTTAAGAAGTGGGGGCCTCATAGCAGCAAACCTTTTCAACACAGCTTAATTTTGTATCCTTCAGAGAAACATAAGAATATTCCAATGTTTCATGGCATCAAGTTAAGAGCAATATCTGCAAGGGTGAACTGCTCACCTCTGGATCTGCTAGGCGCTGAGAGAGCCCTACCACGAAGACAAGGTTCTTCTGTACAACCCGTACACTGGCCAAATGTTTGCGATTCTCTGATATCTTCTGTTTCCTCTCATTTTGTTTCTGTTTCTTTTCGTTTTTTATCCTCTGCAGCTCTTCCTGGGAGAGTGGTTTGTACACTGCTGGATCTTCTGGATATGGCTAAACATAACAAACAGCATTAAAACCAACCCATGTAAGAAAGAACACCTTTGAAAACCATTAATCATAGTGTTTTAATGCAAAAATTTCTTTATTACACTGATCTGATTATTATGGCCACCCACATTATAGAGGCATACTCAGTCCTTTGGGAAAGGTAAACTTCCCCATATTTACATGGAATTCTTCTATTTATAGACATAATATTGATTTGGGCAACCAAATTCTAACCCAGCTGCCTAGTCAATTTGTTAACATTACAAGCAGCTACAACATGACAGCCAACACATCCTGTTATAATTTCACTAACAAGAGCTTAGTGTAAGCAGGATGAAAGCATGCACTTTATATTTATTTCTGATACAGATCTTGGTACTTAAATGTACTCAAGACATTTAAGTATCTTTAAGTATTTCTGAGATAAGAAATTAAAATACAAATGTAGTTCCAGTGGTCCACTAAGTAAAGTCATCATACTACTCAAAGTTTACATGGTTAATTTCTAGTGAAGAGACCGATTTCAACACAATTAATGACAGTATTCTTGTCATGCTTATGTACAAGTTTGAACCTCAGTCTCTCTGTCCCTGCAACTCCTCACAGATATAACACCATATATTTTAATCTCAGAAGTACACAGAGAAGTACAAGTATCCTCAGTTACCTAGAAAGACTGTTGTATTCATGCTATAAAAGCACTATTTTAGCTGGGTCTTGCAGACTACAGTGCACTGTCCTCTGCCCCAGATTACTCCTCAAAGCAGTCCCACATTCCTTACCTGCCACAGTTTTTTTAGACTGAAAAGTGCAATTCCACATTGTACACAGAAAGCAATGCTAAGCACAAAAACAAGTGCACAGAACGTGTCTCAAACAAAGAGAGTTTCTAAACACCAAGAAGTAAAAAAGAGAAGAGTACGGGAGATGTGAATTAAGACAAATACTTAAGACAAAGAAGCTAAGCTCAAGCTCACCAATATGTTGAGCTAAGGTCTTTGCTTGTACTACCATAACCAAAGCTTTCAGTGTCCAAGTCCAACAAAAATGAATTTAACTTTTTCCTGACTGTCTTGTGTTAATGAAAAGAGTACAGAACTAGTTGTCAGACTAAATAACCTGATAAAAAATCTACAACAGATGAAAATGTTTAGGTTAAAAGCATATCTTCCTCATAGTTGCATGATGTTACTCAAAGAGCCACCAAGTGCTCAGACCTAATAGTCTTCTGAGTACATCCCCAAACAAATCAAAATCCATTCTTCAGTTTAAAGTTCAGCATTGTTATGCTACACGTGAGATATCTTCTGCAAATATGCTACAGTTGACTTGAGCAGATGGCATCTCACAGTCAAACATCAAGTCCTCTGGAACGTGTTTCAGTATCACAAAGGAATTTAAAAGTCTATAATACTTGAGCAGTAGCCAAAGGTGTCCTTAACATGAAAACACAATAAGGACTCAAGTTACCCTTGAAGAACATTTCTCAAAGATATTCAGTATTACTCTGATTAGTTACTCGGTTAACTCAGAGGTAACACTGAATACATTATACAGATTTCAGCATGTACTTGATGGACACCAATGACCAACTAGTAAGGTCACTTGAGATTTGCTATAGCCAATTATTATCTTGTGTTTTAACACATCTACATATGAGGACTTTTGAGCTGCAGAATAATTTTACACTTAATGAGCATCTCAAAATCTGTATTAATCAATCATGTAAATGAAAGAAGAAAAATGTTGGGTTTATACAGGAAAAAAAGACTACTCAGGGCAAAGAGTGAGTCATCTCAGTAATCACTGAGCTCAGGTAGGAATGGGAAGAAAAGTGCACCAGTATAACAGATATAGTTCCAAATATACTGCTTGCCCTACATCAAGTGATTGTCCTATCCACAATCCAATCTTTCAAAGATGAATTCCTACTCCACATCCCATACTATGCAAGGCAAAACTTGCAAGAGTGCTGCTCTCTGATACTGTGCAAGAAATGCATTAATGGTTTTCCATAGATTCAGTAAGGCTCCTGAAGGTCCAAGGAAACTACAGCAAACAGTGTCAAAATTCATCAGGTTCTTTCTTGCCAAGTCCAGCCACACCCAGAGCATATTATCAGATGAGTAGCAAATCAGACAGGATATTTCTTCTCTGTACAGCTATTTGCTGCTGGACGTCCTGAACATGAATCAGGAAACATCCTGGGTAGCTCAAGCATAACCTTGAACAGAACATTTTTATGTCCAAACAGTAGTTCGGATTTCTACAGGAAAGCATAAAAAACTCCTAGGAGAACACAACTAGGCAGCAGCTTCAGAATCAGGGAAAGAGAAATGTCTCCATCTCAGCAGAAAGCTTGACACTAGCAGAATAGGAACTTCAATCATTAAGTAGCAGCAGCAATTGGTGTGCCACCATGGATAACCACACTTGTCTGAGCAACAGAATCTTCTGAAGTTCTCACTGAAGTTCAGATACTGTAGGGCTGTATTAAATACATGTTTTGTATGTGCATCACCCATATGACAGGCTCCTAATGCTCCCAAGGAATAGAAATATTTTGATATGCTGACTTGCAGGACCTAGAAATGAATCCGCACACATCTCTTGAATCCCAAGAGTAACCCAAACACAACTGAGGGGTAGATGATTTTCCTAGCTATCTATCATGTGTGGCATAATAACAAATTAGGAGATATTGCACATTTAAAGAGGGTGGAAGGCAAATAAGCACAGCATCAACATTTCAGAAACTAATTCTAAAAAAAAAAAATAGTATCAGAAACCATTTTCCTTTCAAATAAAGGACCAAAATTATTTCATGTTCAGAGTCATTGTTTCCCAGTGATGAAGTTAATGAACTTGGATGAGGGTTCAACTACAAACAGGTGTGTGCACTGCAGACTGCAGGAACGAGTCTCTGAAAGCCAAGCAAGGTGGAGTGACAGCTGGTGTACTTCACAGCACCATTTGGTATGTTTTTGCTGTCTAACCCTACAAATCAGAAGCAGAGAGAGGACTATACACATCAGAGGCTCTCAGGTTCTGCAACAACTAAAGTGGAAATGCTACTGACATGCCTACAGCTTATTTTTTTAAAACAATCTACTTACTTAACATACTGTCTCTAATGCCTTAGCTGATAAAGGATTTGAGATCCAAACAAAGTAGCTACCTCTAGTATTATCAGCATTGATGTACTTTCAGATTCAAGACATTAGGAGATAACATCACCAATTCACTAAATTCAGCTGACACCTCTAACTTAAGTTACACCAACGCTTTTCAGAAGAAAACACTGAGGTTCCCCAAACGAGTGTGCCACCATGGAATACAACCAAATTTTCTTTACACTAAGTGCAAGGTAGTCCCTGCAAGAACGTCACCAAAAGTGTGAATGTCTCTTGAAGTCTTTGTTTCTCTAATCCGAGAAGGCCCTTGATGAATTCTCAGTCTTCCTGACTAATTTTGTCTTATTTCAGTTTTGTTTCCTGTCAGACATTTTTTCCCCCATTTCCCAGTTGTTGAAAGCTGAGCTGTGATTTATCAAGCACTTTGCTTTTGTCATTCCAGGTAGGTCACATTCCTTCCACAGAATGGATGCACCAACATTTCCCACTTGCTGTCTTGCTACCAAATGGTTCCTGAAACAAGAAATACAAAGGAAGTCAATAAGGTTTATGCACAATATACACCACTATACTTACATTTTTCAAAAAGCAATTTCCTATCTATTTCAAAATATCAATTGTTGCACCAAATGACTAAGTTGTGGGATCAAAAGCATAGGAAGAAATACTGATATTTGGAGACTGTGCATTAAGACTAAGTGTTCCTTTTACACAGAAGTAGCAGGAGAAACATGGACAAAGCATGTTAATTTCTTGATCATACATCTAGCAGTATGCTATTTCCCTCCATAACACAAGGTGCTAGATCTCTCATTGGAGAGATAAAGGACGCTCAGTCAAGGAACTGGAGAAAAAGCCAAAGCCACACCACAGGAACAACTGTCTATCAAGTTATATTATTTGGTGGAAGAGCAAAGCACTTAAGAAACATGAATAAGCTAGGTTTTTTTGTTGCTGGATTTAAAAAGTGCAGGAACTGACAAAGGGCTAAGAGTGGCATGGTTTAATTAAGCAATTGAGACAGTATGTATTATTCACATGGCAAACAGGAGCTAGACTGCTGAATTTTACAGAAAGGATAATGGAAATATCCCTGCAAAGAAAAATCACCGTCATTACAATCAGAACCAGCAAGTCTGCTGACAAGCAAACCAGCTTCTGCTACAGAAATCTTTTCTGAAGACAGCGTATTTTCATTCTATTTTGTCTAGTTAGCAGCTATTTCACCCACAGTTCAGAAATCAATTAACTGGAAAAAACATGAAGCCTTGCTTGGTATCTTACAACTGGCTACACCTACAATTCTGAAGGGCATCAGGAACCCAAAGCCAGACAGTTCAATTTTTTTTTTTTTTTGAAATAGGTACTTTTGGAGTTAGTGAATTAAATAGAAACAATTTCTATTTCTCTAGAAATAAGACTATTTTCCAAGTCCATTTCAGAAGATTCAAATAAAGTTTAGGAAGTTTTAAACATGTTAATACTAAGTTGTACCAGTTTCCAACCAGCATTTAAGTTTAATTCACACTAGCACCTTACTAAAGCAAATGTTTGTGTCCTACTATTATTCACAGGAGGAAACTTAAGGCAGACTAAATCAATTGATTGCAACCACATGAACATATTCTGCAGGTGCAGAAATTAAGTTAGATAACAGTTCAAAGACACAGAAGTACACTCTCCTGGGCAGAAGAAACCACATGCTAACATCTTTTAAGTTAGAAGTGAATTAAAGAAGCTCAGGAAGATAATGGTGTATATATGCAATGCAAGTTGACATCTAATTGCATTTGTGCCACCACAGCATTTAGCCAAGCTACTTTATTACAGACTTCACCAAAATCTCCCCCAAACACTTCAACCAAAACCCATGGACAGGGGGTTGCTCACTGCTCCTCTCCATGAAGGAGTGCTCAAATTACTGGGTAAGTCACACTGCATTCAATAACATTGGCACAAATAGCAGGTTTCTATTATGCAATTGCAAATAACAAACTCATCCTTGTTTTAATCGATGTTTATCCACGGTCCATTTCACAGTAAGTATCCTGCACTGGTACACTTGTCATAACAATATGGCATACCTGTTGAAACCATTGTACCTAGTATAACCTTTCCTGCTAAAACTTTGCTGCTTTGCCATGTTCTGTGCTCCAGCATTTTAAGTGGCCACAATCAATGTACACCATAATAGCTACAAATAGAAAAATGCTCAGATCTTTCCCCAGAAGCTTTACTATGCACAGACAGAGATTACTTAGACACACTGAACTCAAATACACATACCTGGTTCCTTCTGTCCAGCATACTTCAAAAGATGGCTTCTTCACTTATTTAATGCTGTAACTCTGTAGCTCAAGATTATTTATTCCCAAGATGCTGGTGTGGTCTCTGCATCACGTCTTTGTCTGTGCCACAGAAGAGATGTCCTCCTCAGCCAGCCTTCTTCAGGCCAATCTCTTATATCCCAGTGATACAGCTCCAAATCCACTCAAGAATATTTTGCAGTCCATAGATGAAATATCAACATAATGAAAGATGTCTCCTTTCTCTCCATGAATGGCCAGTATGTTTCACTCCAATCATGGCACTTACTCGAGGTTTCCTCATGAAACAGTTTTTCTAAGCAAACTGTATCCAATATTAGGCAAAACATTTGCACATCCAACCACAGGGCAGAGTATTCCACATTTAAGAGTTGAGCATATTTCAAAGAATTCAGACACCCAAAACCAGCGACTAGCATACTGCTTCTGTGATTCTTCAAATACATTTCAAAACTCTGAATAACAAGCAGGTGAAAAGTAGCAGAACAAATCCAGGAAAACGAAGCAACTTAAACAAGGAAATCCCAAAAGTCTCATGTTGTATCAGAAGAGTAGAAATCACCTTGCACTGTGGGAAATTACTATACAGCACGTGTCATCTACAGCAGGTATTCCAAGTGGAGAAGGATTTGGCTGATAACGTGGATCTTCCTTGCAGAACATGGAGCTCAAATATTGCAGGAAATTTGCAGAATTTTTAAACAAACGTGTTGCCGTGGGAAAGCCTTCAGGCTTGCAGTGGCATCCAAACACAGATCAACAGTAGTGGCTCTAGCGTAGCCAAAGCTCAAAAGAGCAGCAAGAAAATATGACTGGAAGTGCTTATAAAATACTGTGGCAGTGAATAAAGATAGTGAGACCAAGTAAGATTACTTGGGGTCTGAAAAGGAAGCTGTAATATGAGACAGGAAGACAAGAGAGGCATAAACTAGGGACAGGATCATGATTAAATAGTAGGAGAACAAGAAGACATAAGTAGCTGCAACTACAAGAAGAGAAAGGCCAGGCAAGAAAGTTACAGTCAAGGGAAGTCATTAAAGACAAGAAGATACTGAAAAGGAATTTTATTCAACACTGAAGATAAGGAAATAATAAGTTTAAGCAAAACACTAGAAGGAGAAATAAAATAATTCAAAGGAAATAACAGGCAACTTAGTGAAGCTGACGTTTACAGTTGTGGCCAACCAAATCAGCCAGACATCAAAACACAGGGAGATATCAAGTACTACCTTCAAGCATCTGTCAACAAGATCAGAATACAAGACAAACAGTCTATATTTTGAAATGCTTCAAAATTTAACCCCTCTGGATATCCTTCCAAAGTTTTTTTTATACATACAGTATCCACTAAAATATGGATTAAAAAGCTCCAGTGCCACAAACAAAACAAGTAGGTGCTCTATAAACTTGCTTCTCAGTCAGCTCTGTCAGTTTAGCTGAACCTTAGCTCTCAGCAAACCTGATGCTGGAATCCTCACTATTCTTCCTGAAAAAACTTTGCTAATGCATGAGCACCTCAACTTAAAGGATTTTCATTTTTTGGCAGCTCTCACAGCATCAGCATGCCTTGCTTCTGATCCGAAGCATCCCCTATCAATCTGGTTCTGAATTTAATAAACCAAGACCAGCTGTTTCTTAACAGCTTCAATACATATGCAGACAAACTGAAGAATCCAACACCTCACCCTTGATCTAGGCCATGACTAGATGATTGTTTCCCTCAAGGATAAGGATGTCTTTGGTACCAGCACAATACAAAAGCCTTGTGAAATATGCAAGACAAGCCGCTGTTGCAGGGATTTACCTTTCTGCAAGCAGGACAAAGTCCATTCTCATCAGTGCGAATACGATGCCAACAGAAACGACAGATTTGGTACCCACAGGTGCAAGGGAAGAAATTGATGTCATCAATTTCCAGAGGCTCCATGCAAAGAGGGCATTCCACAGGGTCTTCCTTAGCGTCAGGGCTGCGAGACATCTTTATATGTTCGCAGAGCAGCAAAAGTTTATAATAACTTAATAGACCAAGAAGGTCAGCACTTGAAGGTCTGCAGGAGGGAAATAAAAAGAAAAAATATTATTAAAACTGTTGACAACTTTTCTTTTGTACCTTTTAACATTTCAGTTTTTATCACTTTTCTTCTGCCCACACAAGTTACCTACTAAAACACAAGTTTCTGCCAAATCAATTTGTCTTTTCCTACTTACGAACCTCACAAATAATAAATGGTACTGGTGATGCCCCCTCCCCACCTGGACAGACAAACACTTTGGCAGTTCACTGGCCTGTTTGGGTTTAAAAATGTAGATTGCAAAGAAATCAGTGTATACCATACATTGTTGTCTCCTATGTACATGAACCTCCTTCAACTATGACTTTCTTGAAGTCCTTTACAAACCCAAAGTCAAATATCCTTGAATGCGGGACTTAATGTTTACGATCAATTTATTCCTTTGCTCAGAGACTTGGAACAAGGAGATGTGCAGTAACATTTAGGTCATCCATTCAGACTTTTGAGGTTACAGAATTAACAAACAAAACCAAGGAAGGCTTCTTACTCAGGATAATTTGTTTCTTTTCTCTATGTCATTGTTTTGGTACAGAGGCTGATCTGAGATCAGATTAGGACTACTTCATTAGCCATGATTTTTCAGGTACACATCTTTCTACATGTGTCAAACTTCCATCCACGTCAGCTATCTTTTTCATCAGCGCCCAATACGCACGAAAGCCAAAATTTAAAAATCTCAAGTTGTAATTTGGAGTGCAGCCACAAGAAGATATTTCTGAACCATAATTTTGAAGAAGGCAAATATTCAAGTCACTATTTCTTAATTAATTTCCTGAAATCAGCCATTTGAGTAAGCTTCTATTCTCAGTTTAAGGATGCAGCACAGGAAATTTACTTTCAGACTCAAAACAAGACACTGAGAAAAATCAATGGGGGCATTTTCTTCTTATTTCTTTTAAGTGACACTCTGGATATATGAAATTGTATCCAATCTCAACAAGATGTCTACATCTGCTGCATGAGACATGCATGTAGTTGGGGCAGAAATCAAGGGCAACAGCAGAATTTTTAGGTGGACCTTTGGAAGAAAAATAAAAGGAAAAAATGAACAAAACCTGAAAACCCATTGATAAATACTGAAAAGATGTGACCAGAATTGATAGCTAGATGGTCATACTAGCTTTAATGAGCTATACCACTTCTAAAGAAGTAAGTGAACTCTAAAGTTTTTAAAATCCAGAATTCTTTTTGCAATCATGTTTTTTCCAAAACATCAGTAATTGAATTATAATTGAACCACACACACACAATCTGGAGTCCCCCTCTACTCCCCCAAAAAGTTTTCTGTTTATTTTTAACCAAAAGCTACTGGATTGTGTACTATCCAATATTTCTCCAGGCTTTTATGAACAAATCCAGAAACCAATTCTCACACATCTCTGTCTGAAGAAGAGTGACATTTAATTCTGTCCCTGGAAATAAGATGACTGAATTGTTGTGAGATCAAACTCTTGCTCACAGATTTCAGTATGGTCTGATGTTAGCCGTACATTGATTTGATACTTTGACCACCCCCAAAAAAAGGAAAACCAAACAACTGGTTGTACTTTGATCTTCCTCACCCCATATCATGAAGATAGACTTCCTTGCATGAAGTCAATCTTAAAGACCAAGAGGTTCCAGCTCAAGTTGGGACCCCCCAACAAATGGGATTGGATCCATCTAGCATCACTCTGCAATACTCATCCCTGTCTGCATACCACTTCAGGGACAGAAATTCCTCTACAAGCAGCCAGGAAAGAACCCCGAGGAGGAAAAACCACACATGCAGGCAATCAAAGCACCATCCAAATACACAGCAGGGAGCATATAGCTTTGTATGGGAATGGCTGCATTGTCACCAGGTAAACCTGCAAGCACAGACTGATACCAGAAGACCAGACTACCTGCAATTCCAACTAGTTGGGTAGGCAGTATATCCTCCGAGCACCAAGTGTACTTCTGGTAAACATATACCACTGCCCTCAAGAGAAAAAGGTCCACTGGATGACCACAAAAAAGTAAGGATGAGAGAACAACTATTAGATGCTGTAAGTACAACTTCTCTATATAGTACACACTAGCAACAACACTGTCCTCTTTCTGACTGTCACAGTGACTGAAATGAAAAAGTTAAACTTAATGAAATGAAAGCTGCTGAATTATCATTTATCTGTGCTTTCATTCATACTATATTCACAATCATTTTGACAGTCTCCAAACCAGGTTCTAGAAGTTTATCAGTGTTTCCTACAAAGAACGCTAGAAGAATCTGACCTGAAGGGAAAAAAGGATTAGTTTGTTTGGGAGCTTTGTTCTAAAGAACACATCCCCACTGGCTGAAAAATGGGAGGGAGCATTAAAAGGCTCCAAAACATCATTTAAGTGGTTATTAGGCAGATAACACACACTTCTACAGTAGCCTGTAAACACTTGGTGTAAGCTTTTCACACTTGTATAGCAGCAAAACCGTAACAATATCAAAGTGGCTTTAAAACAAAGCATGGGATAAACTCAATGGATTTTGTTCAGCTTGGCTTTAGATTTAACTTTGTCACAGATCTCCCAACAACAGGTCAGTAAGCACTCAGTATATTCCCTTATACTTCATAGTCATTCCACCACATGCTCAGCAGCTCTGAGCCTATTGAAACACATTTAAGTAAAGCTATACTAGTACTAGTGAAACTGTAGTTAAAAGAAGTTTTGAGGAAACTTTGGCCAGTACAGTAAAATCACTGAACTGACCTAGGAAGTTATTATTTGGAATCTCCACTAAGAAATGTCATCAGTTCACGTGGAAAAAAAAAGTATGACATATTAGCTAGTGCCTCTGGGATATGCAGATGAGCTCTAACAAAACTGCAACATAATTAACATTTATGAGCTGTTTAAGTTAACACCAAGAGTTCAGCAGCTGCTAGCAATAATGTCAATAGCTTGCTTCAGTCAGCAAATGGCCCGTTATTTTACAACAAGAAGTAAGGAGCAGCTGCGTGCCATGTTCCTTGAAAATGAGGAAATATTTATTTACTTGGCCACAGACCATTCAAGCATCCCATTTAAAGATTCTCCACTGAAGTGTGTCTCCATTTCAGAAGGGTTTATATACCAGGATTTGTGTCTGAAATCTGCATTGGAACAGTGCTTGTTCCTTTTCCAAACTGCAGAGTAAGGCATCAAAAATGTATTCTGCATATAGTTCATGCACTACCAAGAAACACAGAGTAACTAGTCAGCTCTAAGACTATTCCAAACAATTCCAGATAAACAGCACAGGAAAAGTAATGCAGCGGTAGCAAAAACCGAAAGGCAGTACTACTTGTTGTGCTTGATCCAGAGTATTTTGCCTTTGGGATCAAGTTCAAAGAGATTAAATTAATCGTGTCTCAGGAGAAGGAGGAAGATTGTGCACACCGACACACGCATTACAAGCAGATAGAATTTGTACATAAATATCCAAAACTCCAATGACTGAAGTCAAACATGGCTCCAACAGTTCCCCATCCTGTTTACAGGACACTATGCCAAAACATTCGCACAGACATGAAGCAGAAGTGGACAGTGTCCAGCAGCATGCTTTAGGTGTAGTGATTTTGTAAAACATAATAGCCAACTAGAGAAATATGAAGTTTTGTGCTTTATCCCTTGTACTGTACCAACTAATAAGTTCTTTTCCAAACACATATGGAATGGAAAAAATGGAGACATTTTTTATTAACTTTAAGTGCTTACTTAGCAGATGACAGCTGTGTCTAATCAGCTTCACCAAACAATTGTTACTCCTGATAAAATCCTCTGGACTTTGCAGTTGAGGAAAAAGTGATCCTACTATTTGAGGGTACTCACCTAAACACAACTTCTAATATGCCTAGTGATTTCAGCCCATTTAGGATGCAGATGCTTGTTGCCTTTCTCTTTTGCACTTGAGGTGAGCAAGTTTAACTTCCAGCAGTTTATCTTCCCTATTTAATTTCAAAAGGGGTCATAAAAAAGGAGGGGAGGAGGGGAAAAAAAATTAAGCTTATTATGCCTTCTTTTTCCTCAACAGTTTAAGATTTGACACACACTCCTCATCTCTCCAAAGCAGACACAAGAACATCTCCATGTGCTAGCAGTTAATTTTAGTAAACACATCCCTTAAAGTTTAAGTTCTCCTCCAGGAGGGCAGCTAGCTCCAGGGAATACAGACACATTCTTCTATTCACACAATGGACTGAATCCAGCCTTGCTACTTGCTTTAAGAAAACAAGTGTCACAGACAAAAGTTCTCAAAACTTAATTATGAAAAAACTCAGTAGACTCACATCCCAGAAACTATTTGGAGACTTAGGGCCTCTTGAAGAAAAAAAAAAAAATCCAGACATGCATTAGCTAATGTTTCACTTAAAGTTCAAACATACCTGACTTGAAGTGAAACAGGTCGGAGTCTATGCACTGAACCTTTAGTAAGGGCTCAATAAACTTACGCAAACAGAAACCCATGCTTTTTTCATGGCCTTGTATCATCTCTTGAAACTCATCAGCCATGAGAAGTCTCAAAACCTCAGTGTATGTAGATGCTTGCCCATATAATGCTACTGGGAAGGCAGCTCTCCCTGGCAAAACCCCTGCTCCCACTCTGCTGAAGGATCACTTCCCTTTCTACGCTTCACCTCTGTGTTGATCCACACACAAGCTGGAGGGAGAAAGACAAGCAGACTGCCGACAGCAGCAATAATGGGTTATCCCTTCCTTGAATCAGGAGAGAATCAGCAGCTCTGTCAGCACAGCACTCTCCTTCTGGCCAGCTTTGCTAGGGGGGTTCGTTTAAATCAGCTGAGGCACATTTAAGACAACCTACTTCCACTAGTGACTGCTGGAAGGAAAACAACATCCACCTTCTTCAGACTGCAAGTAAGAAAGGCTATCACATCATTGCATTGCAGTGACCACTTGAAGCATCACATTAAAACCTTTCACAGGCACACTACAAAGAAATGTCCCTTTTTACTGATTTAAGCACACAGAACTGAGGGAGATTCGGTGAGTTATCAGATAATCCATATAGCAGAACATTAACATATGCACATACCAAATCCTTGTAACAGACACAAGACTAGCTGCTTTCATGAAGTCATCTACACAATTCAGAAGAAATCTGTGAAACTTCCACAGAGTTTTCCATCTCTTTGACATGCTACCCTGTATTTGCCTGTCTTTTTTTGAGCCCTACCAAAGAAGAGGGGTCCTTTTCTCCCACCAGCCCTTCACTCACATCAAAATACAGTAATATTTTATAATCACCTGGTTAACAAAACTGACATATGAGACAGCCAAAATTTTCAGGAGTACTGAAAAGAGGCTATGCTTTTCTGAGTTTGATGGCTTTGTTACTGACTGGGAACAAAGACCACTTCAGTAGCAAGCAAGCAGGCTCCTGAATTCATCCAAGTTAATTTTCATTTGAGACCAATGAAAAGTTCACTTCCTACTTCTATTTCCTGACTGTGCTGAATATTTAAAGCAAAATGCACTACTGATTGTAAAATCATGTCCTGTAATTACGAAGTCCATTATCCCCCACGGCCTCTTTCTGGGATGTTTATTATTGTGTTTGTAATCTACAGCTACATTTCGATCACAGAACAAACAACATCTAAGAAAAGTCAAGACATTGACAAAGTCTCAAATGTTTGGAAAGTATGACCAGGAATCACGCAGTCATCTCAGTACTTCTAAAAACACTGTTACACTGGCTAGGATTATCCCCAAGTTATTTAGCTCAGAGATCAAAACTGAAGCCTCTAGACACTCCTCTGCTTTGTGTCTCCCTACAGGTGCCTAGGGAGCTCACCCTCATAGTCTCAGACTTCAAATTCTGCCAGCATAAGCAGCTGTACCATCACTTGAACCAAAAGACCAAAACATAACTATCTTTGCATGGTGATATTTAACTAAATCAATCCTCCATCTCCATCACACAGCCATACAGAAGCTGGCTCGAGTATTGTGAAAACACAGAAACAAACATCTAGAGGTAGCAACTGCTCAAGCAGCATGTTCAGCAACAGTGCAACACAGCCAAACAAAGCACCTGAGAAGTTTCCACCTAATGCCCTCAAGGCAGCTAATAACAAAAGTAGTCAGATGACTCCTGCTAAATGAAAAGGGAACTAATCATTCTTTATAAACCCAAAGTGAACACAAACTATTTTAAGACAGTCATATGGCAAAGAAAAAAGTTATGGACCACTAAAGATACTTTTCTCTCATTTAAACTGAACCAAGAATTGGTCACTACTGGCTTATTGTTAGAGCACGCAGAAGACTGCACAAAGGGCTACATACTATCAGTGACACAAGATGCCAAGTAAGATACTATTTACTCAGATAACTTACCTTCTTACAAGTAATGAACAGAATCAAGACAATTTTTTCAGAAAAAAAGGCCAAATAAGATTTTGACAAACCCATCGACAAGCTCATAAAGGTCTGGGCATAATTATACAAGACAACACTATCCCAGCATGTAGGTCATCTCGTTCAATGAAATTAAAAACATAATATTGCCCTCTTATTGCAAAAATTAATTTCCCGCATTCACTCACATTCAGTTCTAGATTCCTTCTCTTCCACTTTCTGCAAGCCCCCATTTATCTTCTGTACTTACAGCACCACTATACATAGATATTATATTTCTAAAGCAATTGGATAATGAATTAGAAATGGACTATACAATTATTAGTTTATATATTTTAAGTCTCTGTCACACAGAGACCATGTAATATTGGTATACATATTCCAGCATGGTTATTTCCTCCTGACAAAGAAGATGCTCAAGCAACAAATGAAGCAAAATAGCTATACCTCTACATATTTGTATACAGCAAATCATATATCACAAACTGTTGTCAAAGGATGTTGCAGAGACCATAACATGTAATATTAAAAAAATCCCCAAATCTGTCTGCTCCTGTTAAATATGAAATATGTTCCATCTGAACTATTCTGAATTCCCTAAATCTCTCATTACTGGGAAAAAGGGTACTACTCCATTCCTTGTGCCTTCTCCTCAGAGCATCTGCTACCAGTCACCGTCAGAAACATGATCTAGATATACCAACTTGCCAAACATGCAGCAACCACAGGTGGCTATTAAACAGGCTGTCTGGGGAATGGAGTGCCTTTATAGTGCTCACACAGCACTCTAGCATGAAACACTCACTTTGCACTTGGGGTGTCTACATCACTGTGCAATAGTCCAATTTTTCCAAAATGCTGTGTTCTATCTAGTCCCTACTAAGGTGCTTCATGCACTCATACATGACCTACAGATCAATTTAGAACTTAAACTCTAAATTCACAAATATTCAACATGTCACTTCCAGTCACCACACCACCAACACCCTTCCCCTCTGCACTGCCATTCAGGATACTCTTCCATCTCCCATGACACAGTTCAGCCCTCTCTGCCTGTCTCCTAGGTAGTCTTCTCACCATCTCCCATTTTCATTTGATCTCCTGGCACCATTCAGGTTATTCACATTTCTGTAGGATGCCTTCACCCAAAAGATGAAAAAAACCCCAGCATTTGTTCCAGGCTTCCAGCTATCAGAGTTTTTATCAGTCCATTTCTTTCTTCACAGAACAGGTGAGAACATACCATTCTATAACAAAAGTTTCTTGTGTTAGCTTGTACTAGATAGCATTCTTAATAATAATGGCAAATATTCTCAGATCCAATTAGAAAGAACAGCTCAGGTCTGAAGAACTCCACATCCTTTAAAGAGCAATGACCCAGAAACTCTTACACACACAGGAAAATCAGCCCACTTGAGGCTGTAAGTCTGTATTTGAATATAACCCATTTGCATAACTCGCCTGCAGCGATCACCTTCTGGATAATTTTCCAGAAGGATTTACTTTTGACCTGTTGCTCCAGCTGCATTAGTTCACACAGACTTAATATTCCAACTGGTCTGATCTGAAAGTCATACCATCACTGAAGAACAATCTGGCACAGAACACCAACACAGTATGCTCAGAATGAAGCATATATTTTTTTTTTAAACTTGCATTCAAGGATAGCTCAGCTTTTACAATATAAAAAACTCCTGATTTGCATTTTCACAGTGCAGCATGAACAAGACCACTGCAGCATCTTTAGAAGTCCTAGCCTGCTTATCCAGCTGTACTCTTTAAAACTACAGCACTTATACTGTGCAGTGCAAAAAACCTGTAAGCAGTTTTCCTATTCATTCCTGGATACTTATGTTATCCAAATGAAGGAAAAAGAAAATTCAGTTAAAACTCCTGCAAAAAGATCTCCAGAGATTTAAGTATCTATTAGATAATTGCCTTTCTCTATAGCAAAAGAATTCTCTTATTTGCCCCTGAAGAAGCAGGTACAGAAACAGTACCACACAAAGCATAACCAAAGAAACGTAACTTGTCATCAGAGCAAAAGCACACCACACATCAATTTTTTTCTCTGGATTTTTTACAAAAATGCTAAGATTTTTAATTGTTAACAGGCAGCACTGGATACTATTCTTGGGGGAATAGTATCCAGTAGCTAACACACACAATTCTGAAATTATCTTGGGAATAACACTTGGCAAGTTAGAGCTGCTAGGGGCAGGGGGGGAACGAGCACAAAAAAGGGGATAGAAGCTGATCACCCTGAAGGAATATGCACTCTTACTTGTAGCACCATGCACTATAAAGACACACATATATTCCTTTAGCAAATAAGAATTACCATAATAGAAAATTAGCTATAAAACCCAAACCAGCATGATCACAGCTTATGGCTTCTTTTCTCAACCTGCTAAGTGTATCAGGAACCTTCAAAATTCTTTAACTCTCCTTATGAAGTGCCAAGTTGTCACAGCAATATTAAGTGATAACAAAATGATAACAAACCAGGGAAGTGTAGCAGCCACATACTAGTATTATCAAAAAACCCTTTACACAAGACACACAGCAAGCAGTAAATTTTCTGTTTATGTATAAGTGGGGGGATTGACCACCCCACATGCCTTGTCTCTAGCCAAGAGCCCCCTTGAACATTGATTGCGATTTCACAGACTGTTTGAGATGCTCTTCAATAAAAAGAGAACAAATGAATGTACAAGATAACCTTTCTTCCTTGCTACCAAGACATGAATAAAACTAAGAATTATTCGCTCTGAAGCTTCATAACACAGCTGAATACACGTCAGAATGAGGATATGGGAGATCCAGCTAGGGTTAGTAACTACCCCTCAGCTCCCTTCCATTGCTTTCCTGATTTCAAGGATGCTAACTAAGACACCGAGAAATGTAAGACAGAAGAAATTTTAAGTAATTCTCAAAGTTCTTTGTGCACGTGTTAAAAAATTATTTAAAACAACCTTCAAGAAACAAGTAATAGGGTATTTAATGTTTGTTTCTTCTCCACCTTCTCAATTAAAATGTTTTTATTAGGCTTCAACTCATGCAGTTGTCCAATATTTTCAAATAACTTGACCTTTACAGAGCAGCAGTTATTATGCCCCTTTCAAATAATTTTAAACAGCAAACATGAACATAATATCAGCCTAATTACTGATTTCTTAGCAACAACAGTATTAAATCTCTCATGTTTTTCCATAATCCATGAAAGCAAAAAGACTTTTAGTTGGGTTGGAAGGGGAGAAAAGCACCCAAACAAGACAGAGAAAGAAAGCCTTATACAGCTCATCTATAGGTTCTGGATGAGTAGTGATTCCAGCTTGAGTGCTTCTGCTAATCAAGTAATAATGCAAAGCATTGAGCTCAGAAGAATAAAAACTCTTTGTCAAAGTCCATGCAATTCTCAGTGCCCACAATCCCATCTTGAAACTCACTGGCAGCCGATGCCAGAAATTAGAAGACTGGCATAAAGTAAAACCATACACTACCAGATTGGAAATGCTGTCTTAGACTAGTAAACCACAAACTATTACTGCATCCCTTCCCTGGTCACAAACTGTGAAGCACCTATGACAATGCCTCCCCGCAAGTTTGTACTTTATGTCTAACATTAACTTAGGTAAAAAAAAAAATTCATTTCACTCCAAAATCATGTGGATACTTACAAAGAATCCAAATGAACATCTGATTCTGCAGACTGTAGCTTTATTCCTCACAACTCAGTGTCCTACTGGATGCCATGAAGCAATTAAACCTTCTCAGGTCTTTTTAAGCATGATAATCAGAATAGTTTGAATAGTACAGATACATGACAAGCCCGTCTTACTCCTGAAAGTTTCTGAAAAGGCCTCAAAAGGAAAAAAATTACAGGAAAAGCAGCCTAATATGTATATAATGAAATCTACATTCTTTAATCAGAGTCAAAAAACTCCAGAGATCCCTCTCTGAAGCTGCAACTGCTCCCCTGGAAAGCTAACAGGAAGCACACTTTTCTGTCCCAAGGCAATGTTTCCACACCTAGGTCAGCACTAGGATCAGCAGCATCAGCAGATGGAGACTAACTGGAGCTCCTGGCTTTAACTGAAGAAGACCAGAATAGAGTAAGTAGTCACAATAGAGTAAGATAATGATCAAACCTCTGCCCAGTCATCACCATACAAGCCGTTCTTGAAAAGGTCAAGAGGAAGCAGAGACAGTAAAATCACTTACTTAAAAACTATTAAACACTTCATATTTCTGGACCTAGAGATATGGTGTAGAAGCAATAGTTGGCTGCTGTCATTCCTCTACATAGGACAGAATGCAAGGAAAACTGCTGGAGCAGTAACAGCTTCTGACAGACTACCAGCTTTTTTGTACTATCCTATTTAAAGTATTTCCAACTCTGAATCAAGTATTTTGCCTTTTAGTGACACTGATTACATATGGTCAAACCAAGATGAAGAGTTTGGGGCTTTTTTAATCAGGTAACTCAGCAGTAATTTCACGTAAGTCACGTTTTTTGAATATACTGTGGTCTACAGCTCACTTAGAAAAGAAAGAAAGAAAAGGAGAAAAAAAAAAAAGAACAGATCTCCTGACTGTGTTCCTGATTCAGCACACGAAGAACAATGCCAGAATTTTCTCTTTAGGAGCATCAAGCCAAAGTTAATGAAGTTGCATTTTGAATTTTCAAGAAAAATACACAGTTTGGGAAAGAGAAAGACAATCAGCAGTTATAGAATGCTGACACGTGAATTGACATTCCCAATCACTAAATATTATGAAGATCTTGAATATATTAACCCACCCATAGTCTAGAACTGGGGTTTCTTGCCTCCACTGATAATTATAGAAGCTCCAATGGCCTGAAAAGTTGGCAGAAGTTTCTCCCTCCATACATCCACATTCATTCTTTATCCAATACTTTTTCAATACAAGTTCTACTTGCTACAAATAAGGAGTGAAAATTTATAAAATCAAACAAAATTAATGCCTGATCTGTTTTGAAACAAACTTCAATGAGGTTAAAGAATAAATCTCTTCACAAACTTTTTATGCAAAAGAGCTATAAATTCTAGTTTATATTTATTTTAAAAGCCATTTTACTTAAGAGTTTGACTGGGTTTGTCTCTGCAACTTTATAACTTATATCCAGGTTTACTTTCACAAAGTCTCGTCAGTGACCCATGTTAATAAGGCAACTGGGGAGGAGCCTGGTTTTTACCTGCTGAGCCTGTACTTCACACAGAAAGATAGGGAAAGTATAAAGATTCTCACGTTTAACTAAAATCAAGAAAAGCTCTCCCACCACAACTTCATTAGAAGTCCTGAAGATAGTTCCCAGGAGTTAGTCAGGCAACAGATATACACTCCATGCTATTTCACAGCTCTTTGTAGAAATACATAAGGAAATTAGGTTGAACATTATGAATTATGTTTCTGATTGACAAAACCTACAAGAAGCTAATATAATGTTACAAACTGCTGAATCAGCCAGGTGATCACACTCACACTACACGCACAGAATTGCACCTGCATCGCTTTTATTTTCACGCTACCTGACATTCCCAGGATTCTGTTGTATTGCAGTGCTTTCATTTACAAGACTTTAAAAGACATCATGAGCAAATCTACAGCAAAAAGCATTTCTGTGTCCAGCAATACCAGATATTAAGGAGAAACATTTACCCATAGCACTGAGATACTGTCCAGAAGCATGCTTTTCTAGTCACTAGCATCAGATAAAAATTTGATAAAGACATTAGTTACATTGAGATTAGTTTGATCTAAGAGTAAACTGGGAGGGACAGATGCTTCTGTAGTATTACTTGAAGATCATCACAACAAAAAAACCCCAGTTATAACCCAGCTCCAAAGCTTTAGCATTGACAAAAGAGACTAACTTGCCTACTGCTAACTATCACTTGGAACAAGCTGCTTGTGACCATACTATTCTGTGTTGGTTTGCTTGTTATTATAAACAAACTTTCTTCTTGGCAGAACAGTATCTCAAACAAATCCAAACACCTCCCAATATACTGCAACTTCATACATAATCTGTACAGACAGCCACAACTGAAAACTAAACCATTTGAAGAAAAAAGAAGCAACACATCCACAGTCAGTAAATTACATGGCCTCATACTGCCTAATTAGGAGGACTCTCCTCTAATGTTTTTCATGCTGGTAGTGTCAGTTCTCATTAGTAAATGGCATTCAACGGCCAAGAGGGCAGTTCTAACCTAAAGAGCAACAGAAGTAAATTCTGGAAAAGAGCAGCATCAAAATACACACAGCACAGAGTCCTGCAGAACTAAGGTACTGCTACACATAAAATGTGCAAGGACAAAGTAAAAAACAGAGAGGCTTTACAAGCCCAGTTTGAGAATGTTTGCGGGCGTGCATATTCATCACCTGCTAGCAAAGCTTATCATGTCAAGATTCCCTCTAGGTGGAGAAAGATCATCTTCAATCCTTTTCTGCTTGAATACTCTTAGCTGGACAATATAATCAGGAGTTTGAATCCATGCATTTTTACTTTGCCTTGGATAAAGTTTCTGGGAAGAAAATTAGTTAATCATGTATTTGTTCAGATTAAGAGTTTGAGCCCACTTCTGCTGATAATTTAGAGCTAAACTTTACATTAATGACATATTTCTGATAAGGTAAATCAAAGTCAAGTCACATGAGCCTGTATCCCAGTGTTCTTCCAGTTAGCTGCCAAAGTAAGCTTGTTCTCATTTTATTCTGCACTCATAGGGATAAAATAGAGGAAGCAGGCTGTCATGGATTAAAACAGTCTATCTAAATCTTTAGGATCCAAGGCATGGGGGAGACTCCGTAGTGGACCAAAAAGCCAGAGTTGTTCTGGAATGAGAAGGATGGCAGGAGCACAGAGAACATCCTGCAACCAGCATCAGGGAGCATAAACAAATCATCACATGTAGCCTGGGCAGGTTCAGAGAAAGCCCGAGTCTCCTCAGCAAGGGCAAGCACCCCAGAGAGATCAGTATCACAATCAAGTTTCTCTTCACTTTTTCTGGTGATGATCAAACCTACAACACCAACAAACAGGAACAAGAGACAAGTCCTACACAGGCATTCATACAACCAGTACACAACCATCTACTCATCTTTATAAATCTGGCCCTATCAAAGGAACCAGAGAAAAGCCTAAATCACTTCCTGGGGAAGAAGAAACTCCAAACCAATCACAGCCCAGAGGCATGGTTTTAATAATTAACTCAATTTGTTCTAAAACTTTTGATTTACAAGATAATCCCACTGACCAGTATCAAATAATTTTAACAAAGGAGGGCAATATAGAAGAATTTTGTTTTAAGAGGCTACTGCTAGCCCCCCCAGGTAATTGGCATCTTGAATCAACACGAGGTCTTTTCCTTGCCCCCCCCCCCCCCCTCCCCCCCAGGCACCTCTACTTTGAAAGTCCAGCATATTACCCCAAGCTGAAAGCTTCTTTGCACAGTTTGTTTTACAGAAGGATCACTTTCTAAACAAGGTCCATTATACTCAACCATTGCTCTAGACATCACACATTATGTGCACAGAACCTGTCTTGCAGAAGACGAATTCAGAGGGCTGGTGCTAACAAAGCTGTAGTAACACCACCTCACAAGAAAACACTCAGATTTTCACTGAAATAGGACTACACAAGATTTCAAGAGCTAAGGAGAACCTGTTAGAACACAGTGTTATCTATGGATTAGGTTGCTAGTGAAACAATCAATATTTGAAACTACACAAGAAAACTGGTACCACTGTTAAGTGTCAGATCACTTATATTCAGGATTAGCTTTCAGAATATATCAGCAAGTTTGCTCCATTCCTGGAAAATCTACAGCTCATTCCTTAATTGCATTAGAGATCAATGAAAATAGACTTAGGAGGCTGAATTTTAGATCTCAGTAAAATCTGAAAGCACTAGTAAAATATTTCTCACCTTTCTACAAAACAAACTGAATGAATTTGCTTTGCAGCTTCCCACAGCAGCTGAGATCCTTGCCTTTGTGAAAGGTAGTTTTCCCCACTAACACTTCACACCGTCCAACTTAGTATGGTTAAAAGATCTTGGAACCACCAAAAAAAAAACAAGTGGAGGGAAAGAAAACTTAGTATGCCATCATGACTTCCTGAAAAGCTGTAGCTTTCTCTGAAAATCCTTGACTTGATTATCATGGCCCTTTTTCCCACTATGGGGAGAAACACAAGTAGAAAGTCTTGCATCAGTAACAGTGCAAGCATTTTTTGTTTGGGGCCAGAGATGTGAGATGTCAGAAAAAGTGTTTTTTGGATGGTACGTCTATATTGGCTACACATTACTCTCAGGGACAACTGAAAAACTGTGCTTATTGTGGTCTGTTACAGTGCCAGACTCTGCATGGCCAGCACCATGATAATCACCCAAAGTTCTCAGGACTGAACAGTCCCAAAAGCTTTACAGTCCTCTCCAGATAAATGGCAGGAACAGAGAGTCTAGAAGTCTCAAGGTAGTAGGTCTAGAACATTAAATACAGAAAGAACATCTTTGTTTCCTGATCAGTATTGCAATCCACCGTAAGTCTTTCAGCAAAACAATCCTTTCTCTTTAAAGACACTGGTCATGAAAGAGGCTCTACAGGCTCAGGAAGGCTTTCCTAGCATTTTCTATAGAGAAGTTGAACCCGTACAAAAACATATCAAAGGAGACCACAAAGAAATAAGGTTACAAGCTGCAGGGACTTCTTTAAAAAACAAAATCTACATGGTGTTTTATTCAGAAAGTCATAATTACCAAAAAGCAATTCCAAAGACCAGTGGATTACAAACAAGCCTAACACCAAAAGCATCCATATAATCAATCACACACATTAATTTAGGATCCATAACTCCTGAACTGTGGCAAATCAGGACCAAGAGGGGTCTGCACCCTTACTTCTCCTTATTCTTCCAGCAACCCAGGCCAAGTACAACAGCTAGTCAGGACAGATCTGTTCAGTGTATCCAGACTGTCGTACAAGACCCCTGAGAACAGAATCCAGTGAGCAGCAAAACAACATTCTTTTCCCTTGCTATGACCACATTTGAGATGTGTTGTTATTGACTCTTGTGCTTTGGTTTTCAGAGCTCAACAATTTCTGACTACTCTTCTGACAATATCATTCTCTTTTCATTAAGACACTCAGTAGGATTTATGATATTTGAGCCTTGAATATAACTACAGCATTACTCACACATATTCTAAAACCTGATTCTCTAAAAAAGCAACTCACACTCTGAGTTTGGAGGAAAATAATTTGCAAATCTCATTTTGAAAGAGAAAATGGCTAACCTACATAGCTGTTATGAACAGCCATAAACCCCTGCTAATCTAGGTATTTGAAAAATTAATATGCAAATAAACCTAAATCAGCCCAGCAGTTGCATTCTACAAGAAAAATTACACACTCTGGTTTACTGTTCAGAATTTCTAGGATCTTGGCATCAGGAGGCCAAGGAATAGCGAACCAGAATGAAATACAAATGTGTGCTTTTTACTTTTATGCTTACTAGGGATACTTAGTACAGGACAGACGGCACTGGCTGTATCTGACATGCAATATACTTTAGGAAAACACAGTTAAGCACAGAGCCCAATTTGATCAGAAAAAGTCTTTCAAAATTAGTCTTAAAGACACAGATATTCCACCTGAAATATGTGTGCAGAAATAAGAAAATAAAACAATGGGTCATATTGCACTGCTACTTTTGTGTGGCTAGTGTGTGTGATTCTAGACCTATAATAAAAACTTTACAGTGCGGTTTAGTCTTCCTCTGCAAGGTGCTGAATAGTAATTAAGTGTTTTAAAGAGCAACCTGAAAACCCATATTACTGTTCCTACATCAGAGTGGAGTGGTTGCCACTGTCCCTAATAGCAATGTCCACTTTCAAAATGAAAGCATTAGATTTACTTAGTATTAGATTTACTCCCTGAGTTATACAAAGATATTTCTCAACGTTTTTTCTGAGGACTTAAGAGAGACAGCAGGGGAATATATTATTATTCAGGGACCCAGGGTATCTGCTTCCTGACAAGGAATAGTTTACACATTCCTCGTTCTTTGAATACCCATCTGCATGATGGGCCAGACCCATACAGTAATAAAGAGAGGCTAAAGTAATCTGTACAAACAGTAAGATCACATACTGCATCTTCTGCTCCTCTGACTTAATAAAATTACAGATTTTTATCCACTTTTTAAGATAGGACACTTGTCTTTGGAAGAGGTTAGTGTTTCATCCTTACCTACTGTAACAGAAAAGGCTCATGATCAGTACTGTGCATACAGATAGGTAAATCAGATGCTGTCAAGAGTTTAGACTGATAATATAACACACATGGAAAAATGCTGGTAGCTGAGACGGCCTATTATACAGCATTACTGTGCCTGTAGACAGTCAACAAGGAATAGTCAGGGTGAATAAAAGCATCTTTGGTTTTGTAGTGCTCTCCAGCCATTTTGTTTCCATTTATTAATATCTAGTTATGTATACAGGTTTCAACTACATCACTGTTCCCAAATTCATACTAGAACGTCAGACAGATAAATTCCCACCTCTTATACAAACAGCAAGCCTTTGGAAAGGGATGAAATATTCTTGCTACTGTTGGAACATGAGCAACTCAATTCCCTGACCTTGTGGAAGGAAACGCTCCTTGGGTGGAGTAGGGAGTGCAGAGAAGAAATCCAGTTATAGAGTAATAGAAAAGTAACATCCTCTCCCAGGCAGAGGAAAGCACGCTGACATCAGTCAGTGGCAAGGACATGCTTCCCACTGCCCCATTCCTTAGGGTAACAGATTACAACAGCTGCCAGCTAACCTGCCTTCTGTGTAAGGCAAGAGCTCCAAACCAACCACACACAGAATTTACATTATTTCTCCTCCACAAGGAATCTCAAGGTAAAGAACTACATTCCCAGTAACCATCTTTCGATGAAAACTCCACGGTTTAGTTTTTTCAACTTTCATACTAAAACAGTTTCTATGAAAGACTAAAAATTTTTCTGAACACTTTTAAAAGGGCATTAATAGTCACACAGGTTAAATCCTTGAAAAACACAGCTATGCACATGCCTAAGAATGTTAGAGCACACAGAATATTCCCTCTAGATTAAATGCACAGACAGCATATAAAATAGAACATCACTATGGAGAATTAAGGTTTTCGACATGAAGTCACAAGTACTTTGCTACACCCTGAACACAGAGGTAGCAAAGGCAAAGCATGTGCCCACAGCAGTTTTCCTTCAGCAGGACAGAGACCAAGGACAGCCAAAAGAGAAGATGAGCACGAACATGAAGAAAACTTGTCTCCTCCTAGCACTGCACACTTCTGCGGAGTCCTGAAACTGCGTAAGATGAAGAAGCCACCCTTGTGCCTTGCATACACTCCTACATTCATCCTACTCTAAAAAAGCCATAGAGTTTGTACGTTGAGATTGCATCTTTTATTAAACCAATGCATATAATGAGCTAGTTTATTGGTCTAACACAAGGTACTATCTCTGCACCCAACAAGATGCTACTTCTGCAGCCCTCATTTTGGACAGGGGAACAGGATGACAAAGTCTGACACTTTAAAAATTCAGTAATTACTGACATATTAAAGGTCCTATTTATAACTTATTTTCAGCACTTGATAGAATGCTACTTCCCAAATTTTTATCACCACTAAAGATAAATTTATCTTAGAGTGTGCATAAGAATTAAAATTAATAGTAATTTACCTTGTTATTCTCAGTAAACAACAAAAAGGAAAAACATTGCTATTTGGAAAGCAAATAGATCAAAATCAACTACATTATGGCAGAGAAAACCAATAGCTACACTTAGGGGGGTGGGAGGGGTAAAAGAGCTCTTTAGGATACTCTGGGAACATACACATAAGTCATCCACTATAGCAAAGTCTTTTCAGACAAGATAAAAGACCCCTCAGCATATAACTGAGCAGTAAAATAAGCATCTTGCAACAGTTTAAAAGGGATCAAAAAATCCCTGAAGTATCTATTAAACAGTCATTCCACAGTGTCTGTAATAGGCAGCATTATCATTGCTGAACATCTCAACTGCATCTGCTTCCTATTTAAATCTCACATTTGCTCTTTTCTCCCAGATCAACACAAATTCATGGTATAGGTGGCAAAATTCATTACATATAGGTATGTAAATAATGCCCAGTATTTTAGGCAGAACTAAACAATATGCAGTGGCATATTGTTAAAATTCCTTATGACTATGCACTCTGCACAGAAAAAAAATTAACTTAGAACAGCTTAAACTGAAAAGTTTACTGTTCTCCACAAAACATACATCATCTGCTTCTCAACTTTCATGGACCTTTAAAAGCCATTTTGTCTTTCAGAATTGTTTTCTTATACTTATCTATAAAAGGACTATGATGTAGAATTGAACAAATATAAGTAGCCTTCCCCCACCTTTCAAAAAAAGCTTACACTTGTTACAAATGTTACACTTGCAATTTTAGACAAAGACAGTATTATTTTATTTTCAATATATCTAGCAGCAGTTAAAATACAGATGTAATTCACTAAAATTATATAGGAGGGAAACAACCCACAACAGAAAATACCTTTTTATGTTCAACAGTTCCAAGAAAAAAAAAGGGATTTAAAAAAAAATCATATACTTAGATGAAGAGCTTGTCCTTCATCACCTCTGCTCTTAGAATAGAACACCAAAATTTTGTTTGCAGAGCACTACATCTCCAGTAGCCATTGAATGTTCCCGAATTTTGACCTTCCAACTGGCACCTGGATCCAACTCAAAGTTGGTCCCAGTCAGTAGAGGGTTAGTTTTTACAGTAGTCAGGACGGGGGCATTGCTATGACACAGAGATTATTCTAGGCCATTTTCCAGGATGGGAGAGTCCATCCCTTCTGGGTCAGACAGTATGGCAGAGGGAAGTCAAGTATTGTCAGGGGTTTCCTGGGATGAGCAATCACTTGGGCATCATTCATCTCTTTCTTGCACCCTCCGTCATTTGTATTGCTACTATTACTGTTCAATGCCTTATCTCACTGCTGTTTCCAGTAAATTCTTACCTCAACACGTGGTCTTGACCTTTCTGCCTCAATTTCTCCTCCCCAGCCTGCTGCAGGGGGAGGGAGGAGTGAGCAAGCTGCTCATGGTTTGGAGTACTTCAGTGGAACAGTAAGTTGCAGAACACCACTTCTACAGCACAGCACCATGTAAACTACACACTACATACCTGTCAGCCCAGGTATCCAGCACCCACAGTCACCCACAGACTGCCCTTAACCAATTTAGTTACCACCCATGGAGAGAAACCAAGAAAAGGTCAGCATAAAGAATGAAGTACCTTTGCAGTCCTCCAGGCCAGAATTACCGTATGATTATTTGGATTACATCTGCTAAACTTCCCTGACTGACAAAGAAATGAAGATTAGTACTAGATACACAAAAAGCTCACTCAAACACTTCCTTTACAACATTCTATAAAGGTTTATAAACACATGTATTCCTTTATCAATTCCTAATTAGTTGTAATTTGCAAGTGCCACTAAACCCTCACAAGTCTTAAGAGTGATGAGTGATAATTACTGTCCAGTGCTTTTCTTTTAAATTAAATACAAGTCGCTGAAAAATTACATGTCCTTCAGATTTCATCCAAGAGCAAAACTAAAATAATGAGTTAGTTTAAAAACACTTTTCTAATTACTCAAAATTCCCAAGCCTGAGAAAGAATACCTGCAAAATCTAGAATAACTAGTGTAAATGACAATCTATTGGTACAATGCAAAGATGGAGCTAATTGCTAGGACCAGATTTTCCTTCATTCTCCCAAGAGACTCTGCAGAAGATATGAAACACCATTACAATGTTCAACACCTAATTTTATCTTTCATTAGGGGCTCTATTCATAGTCCTGATCATCACACTGAAGCTACCTAAAGGTCTTAGACTAAATTCTGCCATAAGATAAATCATAGTGCATTTGCAGTTACAAATTGGAGAAATGACTCTGGATTATCAAAATTATGCTTTTTAGCCAACAGAAGTAAAGTATGTTTCTGCTGCTTTTTACACAGACACACTACAGAAAAAAACCCATTTAACCAAATACAGCCTTGTTCTATTCCTGGGGCTTTGGACAGAAGTACTTAACCTGAAGGACAAACAACAAAAACCTTACAAGGGAGGCTGGAATAAAAACCCACAACCACCCCACACACATACAATCCAGTCCAACTTCAATACTAAATCACTTTTATTCCAACACACTCTCAGCCTGACTACAGCTGTGGCAGGGAAATGTCTGCAACTGCAGTACCATGGACAGTGTATGGAAAAGTTGATAGAATCATAGAATAAGCTGAGTTGGAAGGGAACCATCAGGATCATTGAGTCCAGCTCCTGGCCCAGCGCAGGACACCTCAAGAGTCACACCATGTGCCTGAGAGCATTGTCCAAATGCTTTCTGAATGTGCCATTGACAACTATGCACTCCACAGATTCTATCCCTTCCATTAAAAAAAAATGCCACCCTCAGCCCCCCCAACCCCACTCATCCTCCCCACACCTCTTCTGCCCTGCCTATCCCTCCTAAAGAGCAACCATCCAACAGGGCATGCTAATCACAAGACTCATCCCACCAGGTTTCGCTTATGCCAACATCAAATTTCTAGGACTGGGCCAAAGCTTGGAGCTAGTCTTGCTTATTCCTCATGCTGCCTGTATTGGTCTAAGAACATTTCAGGTGTGGTACTTAGTGGCATTGAGGGATCCCATCAGTGCTCATTTCCTCGAGTTTAGGCACACCATCCCATTGCACATCACTGGCAAGCCTGGTATTTTCCCATTCCCTTTTGAGCATTTTATCACCGAGTTTTTAAGCAACCACCTTGAACTTGAGGAAGATGAACATCCTGTGTCAGTGCAAGAGACTCAGACATTCTGCATTACATCCATAAGCTTCAGTATTTACATCAAGGAGTACCTTTAAGTTTAAATAAACCTTCCTGCACTTCCACTGAAGCCACATCTGCTTTAAGCCTATTAACACAGAATCACAGAATGGCCTGGATTGGAAGGAACCTTGTAAAACATCTAGCTCCAACACCCCTGCCATGAGCAGCAACACCTTTTACAATAGACCAGGTTGCTCAGAGCTCCATCCCTCCTGTCCTTGAGTACTTCTAGGCATGGGGCATCCACAGCTTCCCAGAGCAACCTGTGCCAATGTCTCACAGTAATGATTTTTTTTCCTAATATCTAAGCTAAGCCTACGCTCAGTTTGATTGTCACTACATGATGCTTTCTGGGCTGTGAGTGCCATTGCTGGGTCATGTCCCAGCATGAGGGTTGGCCCCTCATCCACCAGTACCCCAATCCTGCTCAGCAGGGTTGCTCTTGACCTGTTCATCCCCCAGCCAGCACTGATACCTGGAGTTGCTCCAACCCAGGTGCAGACTTGTTAAGTCTCATGTGAGTTTAGAGGCTTATCACTGATTTTTAGTTTCAAGCTCTAATGTGGACAATTTTGTATTCGTGAAGTTGAAGATGGTTACAGTTTTTGCTAAAGATTCATAGAATAATTCCAGTTGGAAAGAATCTCTAGGGTTCTCCATTCAACCTCCTTCTCAAATCAAAATCAGTAAAACAAGTCTATATTACACTGCGCTTTATCCAGCTGGGCATCAAAACATTCAAAGCTGAACACTGCAGAACCTCTTTCACCTGTCACAATAATTGTCCCACCCCACAGAGAAACACGTTCATCCTAAATGAAGTTATTTTAATGCATGCCTGCTGTCTCTTGCCTGCCTTCCACACACCGCTCTAGCAAGCTCGGCTCAGTATTTTCAATAGCATGCCCATAGGTACTCCAACCATTAGTCCCTCCTGCTTCCCAAAATCTCTTCTGCAGCCTGAGGATGCATCCCTAGCAGCAGACACAATTTCAGCAAACTGATACTTCTTATACACATCTGCTAGATTTAAATCCTTCCAACACAAAGTTTTGATTCAAAGCAGCTGTTATTTTTATCCTTGCACTTCCCTAGATACAACTGCAGGAACTAAGACCTCATATTAAAATCTGCTCTAGTACAAGCTAAAATGAGTTATATGTACTGTCTTTCTGGGGTCACTATAGCCCCTCTCTATAATGTACATCAACTCTAAAGAAAACATCTCCTATTCAGCTTCCAGCTCTGTTTCTAAATTAGAATTAAAAGTTATGGATGAACTTCTAGAAAAACATCATACAGTTGAATGAAGAGTTATAGTTTTACGAGTTCATATTTACACACACAGAGGAAGAAAAAAAGATGCTCTGAACTGAAGGAGAAATAAAAGACCAAACCAACAACCAAGTCTCAAAGATCAGAAATATATCAGGGAGGAGAATAAGAGTACATTATTAGGGCTGCTGTCTAAACCATTGTTGGTTTAGACAAAACCATGCACCAAAAAAAGTAATAACATTACCAAGGACACCATAAGTACTCCAGCACTTGGAGCAAATTCCTGGTAAGGTAGAGTACCCTACCAACAATTACACACAGAAGTTCCTGTATCAGTCTTCCCAATCCTCCAAAGTTACTTATCAGACTAACAATAAGGTATTTCAGGACAGTAACCTTCAGAAAAAGTCCCACACTCTTTGACAAAGCAAATAACATCAGAAATTAGTAATCACTGGAAAATTCACATCATGACTAGTCAGTCAAGAAATCCCAGAGACAGGGGAAGGAGTGAAGGAGAAATGTATCCAAAGCTTTATTTTATAGCTCCTATCAGTAAGTGTGATGTGTTCCAGCACTTCTCAAAAGAAAAGGCTGGGGGGGGGGGGGGTGGGCTACAGATACTGGAAGAAGCAGTAAAAAGGAATCTTCTCCATATTTCTCTGGAAAACTGTATTCTGTATTTCATTCACAGCTGAAGGGGAACAAATATGTCAGAAAAAGGTCTGTACTCATCATCCAGCCTATTAAAAAAACCAAAACTATACAAATAAAATAAACCTTGGCACAGGCTTAAAATCATTCTTCAGAATCCTTGAGAAACTACCAAGAAATACAGGGTACAAGGAGGATTTGGTCAGCCTCTTCAGGCTCATCCTAAAACTTGTGAGACAGCAGCCACCGCCCCCAGATTCACTCTCAGCCATTCACACTCAGTATCTTTAGTCACAAATGGAAAAAAAGCAAACCTGACTTCTGCAAAACGTGGCAGTGTTTGCCCCTCACTACAGTCAGGAGAGGCAAGTCAATTTAAGCCCCAGGTAAATGAACACTGGAAAACTGGGAGACAGAACATTATTAGTTGAGTAACTAAGTGGGGTCCCCAGCGTAATAAAGAGAGGAAACTGTTTCAGCAGGTGCAGGGAAGGGCCACAGATGAGCAGAGGGCAGCAGTATCTTTCCTATGATGTTGACGTTTTTCAGCTGGCAGAAGGGAAGGCTCCATGGAGACCTGGATAGCAGCCTTCCAGTATCCCATGGGGGGCCTACAAGAAGTACAGAAGGGACTCTTGTCAAGAAGGAAGTGATATGAATAGGGGTGAAAGTTTTAAACTGAAAGAGGGTAGATTTAAATTAGATGTTAGGAAGATATTCATCACTATGAGGGCGGTGAGACACTGGAACAGGCAGTCTAGAGATGCTGTGGATGTCCCATCCCTGGAAGTGTTCAAGGCCAGGCTGGACAGAGCTTTAAGCAACCTGGGCAAATGCAAGGTGTCCATGCCATAGCAAGGGTGATGGAGTGAGATGATCTTTAAGGTCCTTTCCAAACCAAACAATTCTGTGATTCTATGAACTTACCTATACTTTCCACTTTAAACCTAAGTCAATATAGAATGCATTAAAACCTAATTGCATTTAGGCAGTGCTCAAGGCAGAAAACCAAAATACTACAAATTAAGGCTGTGATCCTACAAACATTTAAGTAGTAAACTTTACCCAATGGAATAGATCTATTGATGATAATGAGGTTAGGGAACATGTTTGAAACAGAGAAACATTGCCTACATTTGCAATATTAGCTTCAAAAATGTAAAATTTATTATAACAATTTCCTACCCTGAGCATTGCTGTTACACAATATAACAGTCTTAATATGTAAATACACAAGGCACAGTGGAACTGTAAAGATACAACAGAAGTTTAATACATACAAACCCACTTACACTTTAAAGAGACTACAGTTACACCAAGATACCTACACTTAGAATTTTTCAAGAGTGAGAAAGTAAATAAAGCATTAGCCCCTGTAGCTAGTAATTGCAAAGCCCAATGGAAAAAATAAATGAGTGAACCATTTCAGCTTTTTCTTGATGTGTATCTGAGAGGTGAAGTCAATTCCAAATACAGCATGTCCTGGGCTCAAACTTGTGGCACTATCTGAAAGTAGGTGGAAATGAGGCCTATTTCTTGTTTCATGCTGAAAATTACAAAGGACGAAGCTTCTCTAAAATCTGAAATTCTCTAGCACATAATTCAAGGCAATAAAGTTTCTCTTTTAGTAATTTACAAAACAGTTGCATAACATAAAAGGTATATATAATTAAAAGGTAAGAGCAAATAAATCCAATGAGCTATCAGTTCTATTAGCTGAAGAAACAGATCAGCTTGGAGTTCAGTATGGAAAATAAGAATACTATGCTTAAGACATCATCTGCTTCAGACAAGAGCGGGATGCTGTTTCAATAACATGTACTGACATTGGAGTCAGCAGAAAATGGTAAAAACACCTACCATGTTACAGTCACACTCAATTCCAGTTTGGAGCTGCTTTGGCTTCTATACAGAATACTTAGAATTTTACTTTACTTTCCATTCTGCAATTTAAAAAATGAGATTTATTTCAAAAAGCAAACAAGTAATTAAATGAGAAGCACAGAAAAACTTTGGAGTTGAAGAACCTTCTTATCACACATGCTCCACATACCTGCTAGAAATCCAAAAAGGTAGTTGCTCTGTACAATATTCACGCACATCATAAATACCTATTCCCACATATTTGCTACCCGAGCTACAATTGCCTACTTCTGCTTTCCAGGGAAATACAGATTTGTTACTAAAAAACAAAGTTGAGAAAGATAAGACCTGCATTGAGGGAAGCACCTTTATCCCAGTGAGGAATAGAACATAGAGAACTGTTTGAACATAATCTATATGCTGCGGTAAACAAGTTTTAGACAGACACATATAAAGAAATTTCTTAGAAAAAAAAAGGGGGAAACAATGAGAAATAACAGCATCAGCTTCCACAAATTTAAGCAGAAAGTGTAGTATTGGATTTATATAAATTCCTTCTACTGCTACCTCCACTACCTAGAGCTGCGTTAACTCAGGCAGGTGAACTTAAGGAGTCATTTGATACATATGAAGTGCTGAATGAAATCCCAAGCAATTTGTCAGACTGCAACAAATATATGTTATAAAAAGCACAGAAGTTCAGCTGACTGAAAATACACTTGCCCAACATATCCTTTAAATGTTGTGATGTTTTAATATTAAGAGACAGGTCTGAGGTTTTACCAACCAAGAGCAGCTGAATGCAATTCCTTTGGAGAAGCCTAAGCCCATATGAGACAAACTAACCAAAACCCATAAGAAAATCAAGCAACTGCCTTAAGAGAACAAAGAACTGGTTGACAGATTTAAGTTCCTTTAAAACCAGAAGAAAAAATACAAAATGAAGACATTAAGGATGCCTCAGAAACATTTATGCTGTTGTCAGCTTTGAGAATATGCTCTTGGATATCTGATTTTCTTTTTAGTAAATAAGTAAAACAAAAACCCAAATAAAACACAGAGTGACACTGAGTCCATCTCCTCCCTTATACTTTCATATACTATGGTATTTTCTAAGTCCGTCAGAAGTCTCAGGAAAAAACAGTACAATCAAAAGATGCTGCTCTGCACTGCACCTCTGTAGAAGTTACCTGCACCAGGCATTCGGAGGGTGCACACACTGAATACAACAGAAACAGCAGCTGGTACTAAGTAGCTCATTTGTTAAGAGCAGATGACTACAGCACTGCAAACGCCAAAAGGAACCTGACCCTCCCTCTCACCTCATTACACCAAATCACATAAGTTTGAAAACAAACTTTGCTGCACCTCTGGTCAATGGTTTAATGCATATGTGCAATGAATTTAAAACAAAATACCCTCGGGGTAACTGGTATTACAAAAAGACACAATAACCATTTTACTCCAAAACTGCCTGTTTTCTGACTCTTCACTTTACTTATACTCTATACAACTATGCTCTAAGAATAAAAGCCATGTGCCACTGCAGGCTTCCTTATAAAGATGGCTGTAGAGTGCTCCCTTTTTGGACACTGAAGTCAAAAGCAAATAGCTAGTTTCCTGGAAAAAGATACTAAAGAATGAATTCTAAGCAGTTTCTACCCAAGCAGTTTCTACCCAAGCAGTTTCTACCCAAGCAGTTTCTACCCAGTGTTTTCTTCTGACTGTCAGAGTCACGTGGTCACACACACTTGGCTCCCACCAAGTTTCACTGTTCTATGTATGTATACCCTAGTAACTAGAGGAATAGTTCTCATACAAGGTATGCCCCTGCCCCACCCCCAGAGAATCAAGTTAAATCAGAATGAGAGCATGAGCACAAAAATTTAAGAAAATAATGCCTCTAAAAGGCCTCAGTGAAAGGAGGAAGCCGTTACACTGGTGAAAACATGAGAACGGACATACCTTAAAGCATGCTTACAATTATAACTACTACTCAATCTACTCAAGACTCAAACGAAAGTGTAATCCAGTCAGATAACACTACCCATGCGCAGAAGACAGGCTGGTATAAGAGCTGCTATTTCCTTAAACTTCCCAGCTGTTCTTCCATGTTTTCAACGTACATTAACAATTATGTAAAGGAAAACCAGTGATCATCTTCTGGTTTCAGACTTACCACCTATGTTCTAGAACCAGTTTGCCACTAACTGTGAAACCATTAATATGTTAAATATATGCTTTACTAAATGAAAGGATTAGCAAAGGAGCTTTCAAACATGGGAGGAAGCTCTAACTTCTCCAACGTGGTTTCTCAGTTATAAATTATTTGACCCTTAACCTAGGATGAAGTTTCATAAAAGGGAAGATTACCTTCTTAGGAAAAGAGATTCAGCATGCTAAATGATCAACAGAAACACATGCAAGAAGGCTCGTTCAGAGGAGCAGCAGTTACATGATAAATGGCAGTAAGATTAAGTCACTAGACAAATTGGATTAATGCTACTGGGCTCCTCTCAATTCAGACCAGTGTTTTTAAGAGAACTTCAGGAGTTTAGGAGCCCCTACAGTTCACACTGATTGAAGGAAATGCATTCAAATTAACTACTGGGCATGCTGACCTATAAACACTAATTTTGACCTAGCAAGTTTTGGCCTTTTATTTTAGGCTAGTTTAAGAGCTCTCAGGGGACAGAAACATTTTATGAATGAGATACTGGAGACTAATTCTAGATTTCATTCAATAAAAAAAAAAGTCACATGTCATGAAGCAGGAGCTATTCAAAGACAGGGAATAGTTTCTATTTTTGAATGTCCAACAGCCCAAGGTAATATCTACAGATCACAGAGAAGCTTTAGGTCTTTAACTGACAGGCACAGCTATAGCTACACATACCTATCTTCATTCATTATATCTGGAGAGAAGACAGAAAAAGACAAAAAAGTAGCTGAATACTTTTATTCCCACAGCTAGTGATTATTGCTACAGACTTCTTCCCTATCCTGTTTTTCTGTAATTCTAGGCTGTAGTAGAAAACAAACTCTGAACAACAGCCACTACATGCTTACCTATCTGGGACATAACCTTCATCAAAACTTCTATTACAAACTCTTCAGGTAGGCAGTTCCAAAGCACATACAAATATAATTACTTCCTCCCAGTCCTGCACTCAAATTCTGTTTGTTTTTTTTTATGATGGCAACTTACTGTAACTTGTAATAAGAGACAGGTTTAAAAATAACAAAACTACTCCACCTGCAAGTACAGTATTTCACACTCAAGGTGTCTTGGCTCATCTATCTTGCAATTTTAATATACACTATTCAAGCAGGATCCATATTACTGGTGAAAGAGACTCTAAACCAAAATATAACATGAAGTCTGCTTTCAAATAAATATCATCTGTTGAATTCAGTGCTACTGAAAAAAAAAAACCCTGAAAAATTGTTAGCAAGTCAACCCATGCAGTGTATTTTATTCTACAAAGAGTAAGTTCGCTACCCTTTTAGTTACTACTTTTGCATATCAAATCTTATCTGGAAGAAAACATTTAAGAACATCCACACGAGGAAAAAATAAATGCCCCTTCTGTTAAGCAAGGAAAAGATTAGGCCTCAGCAGTGTGAAACATAAGCACTCAACCACAAAAAAGGCCTAAAATTGGCCCAAAGTAAAACCTGGGATGAAGCACTACTTGAAAATCACAGTACACATGCCTATCACATTTTTTGGCCATCCCTACAAAGCTCATGTGATTCTGTTTTGAATTTGAAGAACTCATTAGAAGAGAAGACAGAAGTGTGCTGCCATTTTTGCAGTTTCTTTCACTTCATTTGTTTTGAAAAAAAAAACAAAACAAAACAAAAAAATCAAACCCCAACAACACAAAAACACCACCCCAAATTTCTAGTGCTAATAATTGATTCTTGCAATCAAATACAAAATACTGCAATATCACCTTTCAGCAATGAAAGGCTGCTAAGCTGAGAAAAGTAAAATACTCAAAGCCCAGAAGGGGATCAGACAGTACAAGAACCTGCACTACAACAAGGGACCCTCCATCTCTCAACCAAGATATGCAGAAGTACAATTACTTTACATCTGATTTTGTAGTCAACTGAAACCCACTTCATATTAGGCATCTATTGCCCTCAAGACAACAGTGAGATAGAAGAAACAGATGCTGGGACCACAGTATGTTAGAAAGCTACTCACAGATGAAGTTTTCCATTCTTCTCTTGCAAGAGAACAGAACTGGATCAAAATTAGATAGCACTGATCAGAGAACAAGCTTAGCAAAGACCCAAGCTCCCTTTCCACCAAGTTCAGTAGCATGTTTGCTTGATCTCTACATCCACCTTTATTTTTAACTCAGTGACTAAAGGATTAAAAAATCTCCCTTATGCTGATCCCAACCTATTTTTCCCCAATTTGAAAACCAGCAACAGATGAAATACCTTAATAAAAATACACTAACAACTGATTAACCACTATGAAATCAACACTAACATACTCTGCTCCAGAATAAAAACATAGCTTTCAGGATATAGAGAAAAGGATGAGAAGTGTCATTCCCTTGGCCTGTATTTGTCTTGATAGCTCCAGATCCAGGCTTCCTCAAGTTGTTAAAGCACATGCATGAGATTTATGAATACCTTATTTTGCACATCCATGGTTAGAAAACACTTGCAAGCTCCATTTAAATGATGATAGACTCCTACAAGAAATACCTTGAAGTTGTCAATTTCCCAGAACAGCCAAGTGGAAGGAAAGAAAATAAAATATATCACCACAAAAATTACTTGATTTTAGTACTATGTGGAAATCACTAGTTTAAACACTAATTCTTCCCTTTGAGCTGATGGAGCCAGCGTAATAACAGCTAACCAGAAGCCAAAACCATGTATCCTGAATACTCAGTAAATTTGTATAATCTTGAATACAATTTTGAAATAAGGAGACGATGAAGATTGCTTTTTCAAACCCATACAAGAAAAACATCATCTGACAAAACCAACCATGTCAAAGTTTCTGGTGAGGCAGAAAAAAAACCTCTTTGGTAAAAACATGCACCTAGCTGATCCAAACAGTCTAATGTAAAAATGCATACATGCTTTTACTTAGGTATGCTATATTCATATTTCCGGCTAGACACTTGCACTGTCCTCCCAAGTTACTTACAGGAAGAACCAGAAGGTCTGAGCAGCAGCTCAAGCCATGCCAAACCATTTGCTGCTAAACTTAATTTTCCAAGTCTGGAAAGTATTTACAGTTGTTAAAATATTAACAAACGTTAACCAACTTTCTGAAAGGAATAAATTCATAGAACTTTGTGAATAAATGGAGTCCCCATCCCTCTGGCCCGCCCTCTTCTGTTTCTTGGAGAATAGTCTATCTCCTCACACTGTTACCATCCAATAAAAAGGGGGCTAAGCAGGTAGAAAGATACACACTGAAAAAAAAGAAAATAAAAAAAGAAAGCATGAAGATCTTTAAAGAGAGAAAGCATTCAGGACATTGAAGCAAGGTAAGTTATGCAGTCTTTCACATATGCACTTACTCAGGTTATCTCAGCAATACAACATAACTGCAAGTGGGACAAGAGGTGGTTTGTACAACCTAAGGCACTATTCACCGTGTGAAAGTTTAAGAACCCTTGACCCCAGCAATCTTGCTGAGCAAGTAATTTCCTTCCAGCATGTGTTAAGGCCTATAGATCAGCCTCATCTTACCAGAGCAACCAAGGCCCAAGATGCAATCTGTGATCAGCCACTTAACAGTTACCTGTGCTTACAGAGTGGTCTATTTGAAAAAATCTCATTTATATCAAAGATGCAGGTGAGATTTTGAGCAATAGTTGCCAGAGTTAAGCCTTCAGGGCCCATACTCAGGATCTTGGTCAGAGCTATTTCAAAAAACTCACAAAGAATATCCTAACTTCTATGAACAACTGCCACAAAGGAAAACATGTACTTTTACACAAAGATGATTTTTTTATTAAATAAAAAAAGCCACATACTTGTGTATACTCTCTCACCAGCCTTTTTAACCCAAGTTTTTTATTTAGTTGGCACTCCAAGGAAGTTCTTAAACTTTCTGAGGTACCAAGAAACTAGTAGAGCACTATTCCTGACAGACACTCATCATCTTTTCTCTGTAAAGAGAAAAACTGTTAGGATCCTCCAACACCCCTAAATTTAAAAGCTAACGAAGAGGCACCTGAAGAAACATGCACGTTAAAAGAATACATAATTTTATCACTGTAATCCCCCATTCCAAAACAATCTTTTCCCCTAAAATGAACTTAGTTTGCAATTCAGCCAAGTTCAACTGCCAAGCATTTCTAAACATGTGTTCATCTTGTTTATGAAATGGAAACTCTATCACAGAATTCCAAAAGCCTAAGGTGCTGCACAGCTGAATCCTAGACCACAAGTTAGATCACTACATTATTACAGAGGTGCTACGAAACTAGCAGTACATTTGGCTATTTGTAGACCATCTGAAACTAATTCACCCTCTTGAGTCAAACAGCTGTTTTATTCCCTGCTCATCATAAGCCTGTATTTTTTTCATTTTGCTTTTTAAGCAGCGAAAGGGGCTAGAAAAAGTTTCATTCTTCTCCATATTCATCTTTCAGTATGTGTGCTCTTCTGCTAGCGCCAGACACCATGTTTACATGAATATGAAGTCAAAGTACAGGGATGTTCAAGTCAAGACATTTCAAAACTAAAACAAAACACAGGCAGTTAAAACACAGCAAGTTAGAAACCTGTACAGGCTCAGTAAACATGTGACTGGCCAACATTAACTCCTAAAACTTTTGGACAGGGGTAAGCCAACATCTGCAGGTCTAGAATTTCCACAGCTTTAACCAGCTGGTAGATTTTGCTCACATTAACATACGCTCTGGAGAGAATTGCTTCTCCTATGAACAGCATACTTAGTATTACCACACTAACAGAAGCATACAAGCCATGGACAATTAGATCCTTTCTGGTATAGTAACAAAGCATTTTAAGATAATTATCTAGCGTATTTTCCCTCCCCTTTACTGTACATACAAAGGCACCGGCTGCTTAATTTTAAACTGGCAGGTAGAGCTGTCGCTAGAAGCAGGATGAGCACCCATACATACCCTTGTCATTTGCTTCTGCTAATACACGAAATGGAAAGAACTTCTAGGATTTTGCAAGCAAGAGACAGAAAGTTACATACCGGTTATTTTACTGACAGACAAATCTCAGGAGGTTGCACGGACTGTCCAAAATAACACCAAAATTAAGAGGCTGCCATTCACCATCTGTTTGCCTCTCCCTCAGGAAAAAAGTGCCTATCACAAGAAGAAATGGAGCCTGGCTCCATGGAAGAGGAAGAAGGAGAGAGAGGAAATTTCCACGCAAATTCTAAGTGAATCACGCTGCGATGCCCGCGCCTGGCCGCACCGGCCTGCCCCGGCAAATGCGAGCGGTTCCGGGGCCACCGTCCCTCCGCCACCCCGGCCGGTGGCCGGGCCCGGCCCAAGGGCTTCCCCGCGCCGGAGGGGGGGAGGGGGGGGCGAGAAGGAAATAAATACAGCCTCCTCCGGGCAGCGACACGGAGGGAGCCCCTTCCCCGGTGCCCCCGGGGAGGAGGAGCCGCCCGCTCGGCCCCGCGCCTTCCCCTTACGGCCCGGTGCCCTCGGCGCCCGGCAGCGGCCGGGCGCGTCCTCCCGTCGCCGGGGCTGCACCGGCGGGTGGGCTGCGGCCTGCGCCGTCCCAGCGAAGCCTCGGCGCTCTCGTAGTCAGAGCGGCCCGGCTCCCCCCCGCCTCCTCCTCGTCTCTCCTTCCCTCCTCCTTCCCTCCCCGGCCCGGCCTTCAGCTCGCACTCACCCGCCTTCCTCCTGCCTGCCCGGCCCGCGGTGCGTGTGCGCGGCTTTCCCTCTCAGGCTGCCCAGCGCGGCGGGGGCGGCCGGGCGGGTGGGTGAGTGAGCGTGCGGGAAAGGAGGCGAGGGGAAAAGGAGGAGAAGGGTGGGGAGGGAAGGAGAGAGGCGGCGAGGAAGGAGAGAAGCGGAGGGGAGAAAGCCGCAGCGGTGCTCCTAGGGCGAGACGTGTGGCGGCAGCCGGTCGGGCGCTCGGGCGGCTGCTCCGACGACCTTTACGCGAGGGACAGGCGATCTCCGAGCTCGGGGCGCTCCACTGCCAGCCCGGCCACCATCTTACATTGGGGAGACTTGCCCCGGACGCCGCCCCCGCTGCGCGTGCGCTGCCGGCAGTGGGCGGGGAACGGCGCGGGAGGGGGGACGGGGCGCGACGGCAGCGCTCGCGACGGCGCGGGGCATGACGGGACTTGTAGGCGGCGGCGGTGGCCCGGGCAGCGCGGGAGGAGGCGGAGGCGGTGGCGGCCCCAGCCGGAGCACGGTCCGCTTCTGCCAGGCCGGGCATCCAGAGCTCTCCACCGGGCAGGGCTGTCCCACCGCCCTGCTCCGGGGAGTCCCCGTCCGCAAACTCCCTGCAACTTCAGCCACCTGTTGTTGGACATTGAACCGCGCGGTTTTCAAGCAGTGGGTTGATTTCTTTAAAAATTATTTTTTTTTTCCTGACATTTGTGTTGCTTTGGGGTTTTTCCCCCTGGCGATGATGCCGTGTACCTCCTCGTCGGACTTTGCCGGTTGTTGGCTACAGCGTCGGGGCTGTGCCGTGCTGTGCTGTGCCCGGAGCGCCTGGCGCGGCTGTCAGCGGCTCGGCCGGGGCTGGCCGCCGCTCCCGCGAAGCCGCCGCGGCAGCTCCGCCTCACGGCGCCCGGCCCCTCGCCCGCCGGCGGAGCGGGACTGCGCCCTGCCGCCGCCACGGCCGGCCGGGCCACCCCCGCCGCCTCCCTCCTCTCGCTTTATTCTCACTTTTTATTTTGTAGAAACTCAGAGAAAGCGTATTGCTTCTATCCCCTCTCTCTACCACAGACACCCTGTGCCGTGGACCTGTTCCAATCGCACCCGTATCCCTCTCTTTTTCCTGTGATCCCCGATGCTGCGCGAAAGACGCCTCAGCTGACGGAGTGCTTTTACTCATCGCCTTTACAGCTCTCTTGTGACTTTCCTTGCCTGGCATCCTTACCTCTCCGGGCAGCCAGCCTCATCCTAGGTGTTTAATTATCAGTTACTTCCAGTGCACAAACTATTAATACTTTTGCTATGACAATATTCACCTGAGAATTTTACTTATTTCAGCAGTTGATAGGACAAAGAGGTGTTCACCCGAATGCACTGGCACAACAATTGCGTTTAATGACATGGATTTTTTTCTCTTTTACTCGTATTATACTCGTACAGCTTTGTACAATATGCCTGTTAAGTAACAGTGAAACTTGTGTTGACATAGCTTATCTCCTTCCTAAAGCAAGTTAGTTACCTTGTGCATATTGAATTTTAGACTGATATATATGTATGTCCCCTACAGGAAAGCTCTACAAATTAACTTTACTACTTGCTGTCAGCAAGACCCAGGTCTGCATAAAAAGATATGCTGTTCTCAGCAGTGGTCTTGACATGTGAACTCAAATGCAATATTATTCAGAAAACAAAACGTAAAATGGAATGTAAACACCTATATTTGTGAGAAATCCTGTTTCTCTGCATATATCTTAGAGTGTAACATATACTTAATATACCAATGTAAAAGTAACTAGTTAGTATATATTAATCAAATTCAGGTGAATGTATGTATATAACCAAAAACTTTATTACTTTCATATTTTCGTATCAGCTGGTATATAAACAATTAGGTTCCAGAGGTACCCATTATGTAAGTAACTTGTATAAGTAATGTGATCGTTGACACACCTAATACCCAGCAACATTTCCTGTTGATTAAAAGCAGGTGGTCTGACTTGGAAAAAAAGGTTAAAAATTATATAACTAAAAGCTGCAATTTTGAATCAGAATTGAGGCTGTTAATATTAAGTGAAATCTGTGCTTTCTTTTAATTCAGAATTAAGGAGTCTTTCCCTTAGTAAAAGTCTGTTCAAATCACATTGCTGGGACCTGCACGAACAGATAGCAGCAGCATCCAATAGTAATGTAGGAAAAAATCTACATGGCTGAAGACTACTCTGGCTGATGTCACCAAAAGTTATCCATAGCCCCGCTTCCACTCTTCTTTAATCTGGTAGGAATAATTCACTAGGCCATCATGTGGCCATTTTAAGGTTTTAAGGTGTCCTTAAATTAATTATTTTATTACTTTTAAATAATTGTAATTGCTTTCATAAGGTTACTTAACCATATTTTGACGCCTTATTTACTTTTGGAAATGTTTGGGTTTCATTTGTTTTGAATGGGTCTGACAACTCAGCAGGACTGTTTCTAAGAAATCATTTCCATGTTCATAAAGAAAAGCTTTTGGAACACATTTTCGTGGAAATAACCAACCAGAGCAAAAATGTCTGTTCATATGATTTATATATTGTGGTTCAACCCCCAGTTCCCTGACTTTTGTTGCACACACACTGTCATGCATTGATTCACACCTTGTACTGGGAAATTGCTCTCCTGGGCAATGATCCACAGTCAGTGTCTTGAGGAACAAACATAGGAACCTACTAGGATTCTGCAGTTTGGTGTGAAGCCAAGCTATTTTCAGGATTCCTCCAGTGTTAAGCCACCACCATTTCAAATGGCTGCCAACCTGTTTGGAGGAAACAATGGAGAGTCCAGAGAATGGACTAGAGAAAGGCATGATGGTGGGGTGCTGATACTGGCAGGAAAGGAGGAGGTGGAGATCGAGTCATTCCATGCCTGGCTGGGATAGAGAGTGATTATGCTGGGACTTTAGGATAGTAAAGTTGCAAAGCATCTGTACAGATTGCAGTCTGCATATTTAGCAGCAAAGAAACAATACAGCAGCACCTCTGCATGTGGACTTTCTGCTCCCTGGGATTGATAATGGTCTACCAGTATGTGCTAGAAATACTTATCACATATATATTTCACTGTGTTGGTACTGAGAAAATACTTCCTGTTTTATGAAGTTTATGACCCCAAGCTCTGCTGGCAGCAGTGGCTGAATGTGTGTGCCTATATTTTAGGCTGAAATTGGGTTTTATAGATAGAAAAAAAAATTCTTTTTCTCAAGCTTCTACAAAGCCTCATGGATCGCTACAGAAAGTTCACAGATATTATAGAATGATATACAGTGGTTAATAACAGGTTTTTTAGAAATTCAGCCTTATTTACTGAAACAGAAATAAGAATTGCTCTGCAGACTGCAAGGGATGTTATTGATGTGTCCACTCCTTTTCACACTCTTGAAGGTCTAAACATCTTTCTGCTTCTCTGACTAATGATGCCTTTTACTTGGCAAATGCACTGAAGAAAGGAACTGCATGACTGTTCTGACTAACTGTAAAATATAATAATAAAGGGCTTTGTTGGGAAGTTAAGGGTAGGTGGAGGAGCCTTGCAAACACTCTGATCAATATTTGCTGCAAGTGGTAGATGTTCACTATGTCTTGTTGGAAGTCCATGAGAGGAGGAGATCTCTATGCTCCTCAGGAAAACAAGATGAGTGGATTGTCCTACTCTTTCTTAAATGAGAAAATAGAGTGGTGAAAATTAATATATTATAAAGATAAGGAGAGAGATGTATCTTTGTTATGTTTTTGAATTATTAGGGGAAAATGAGAACCTCAATGGGATGCTACAGCCAATTTTTTTCATTACAACCTTATTTATTCAGCATAACTCTGGCACAGCACACCTTATCTGCTAAGTGCACCTATCTTTGCAGAAAGCAGAAATCATTCCTGTTTTCTAGAAAGGGTGTAGTGTGGATCTCAGGAAGCTCCTACTATTTGTTAACCTCAGAGTGCACTTGAAGTAGTGGCATAACATCCTAATATTCTTCAGAGGACTGGGGTTTTTTACAATTTACAGCAAATCTTCCTGTGTGGTTTTTTCCCTTATCCCAAACTCCTCTGAATCTAGACACTCGTGTCCAAGTTAACACAAGTTTTCATAAACATCCTTCCAGCTCTTTTTTTGCTTTCTGGCTTCTGTGCTGAAATGCATGCATAGAATCCTTGAACTTCTCTTTCCTATCCTCTTCCTTTTTGAAGTATTTTTTATTCATTAAGCAACCTGTTAGGCTAAAGTTCCTCATCATAATGGGGCTTTTGTTGTCAAAGATAAATTGCAATTATTTGTTATTTCTCCGCTGAACTCAGTGCCAATGATCATAGGCTTCATTTTTTTAATCAATTTTGGAATGTCATTCCCATCTGTTTTTCCAGTTTGGACTTCCCTACGAAGTGGTTGTTCTCAGCAAACCCCATAGTGTTTAAAAAATAAGAAGCCTTTCTCTCTCTACATCTCTTTTCTGTAGAAATCCTGTGCTGATCTTGAAATAGGAAGGAGGGAAGAAGATGCTGGGCTAATGAGAGAGATACTTTCCTGTTACTGAATAGTAACAGGACGTGAGTTTGCAGTTTTATGTGCACCTCTGTAGCAATGTTACCTTGAACATGTTTCCAAGAGCTGAGAAAGTCTTAGAGCAATTGGAGCAAGGCAATGGATAAATCAGAAGGATGTGCAACATTAAATAGAAGGGTACTGAAGTATATTCAACTGCAGAAGTGAGAGAGACTATACAGATGAGAAACTAAGAAGGCTGCACTGCTTTGCTCTGTGCATAAAAATGGAACACAGTCTTTGCCCTAAGATTTCCTGTAACACATGCAGGTCAGCATCATGTGTACTAGAAGGAACAGACTGTAAAGCAATTGGCCTGAATTCAAGAATTTGATATTGCTGAAGGTTTGATTACAAGTGTTTTATAATCTCAGCATTTTGAAATGTTTAATTTTGGTAATTCATTACATAAAATGTGAAAGGAAGCTAAAGAATGCTGAACAAATTATAAGCCAAAGTATATTTGCTATTGCTTTTTTTTTTTTCTGCATTTGATGTTGCAATAAATATGCCTGCCCTGCAATCTGTATTCCTTTTAACTCATGGGATGCTGCCATGTTATTTGAGTGGCAGGAAGAGCAGCAGTGAGCCCAGATGCGCAGCAGGCATCACAAGGTGGGAACACAAGACTGGGACCTTGTTTGTGGAGCACCATGATGACCACAGTAGAGAAGGTGGCTCTTAGCAGATGGAAACAGGCTCATGGTTCATACAGCTCATTTTCCTCTGCCAGTGATGGCATCTGGATACCACCTGGCTTAGAGTTGCCGAGCTGTGACATAATACAGGACATGATAAGAATACTTCCCTCAGCAGCATTTTCAGGCTAACCACCTTTCTGGATTTCAAACAGCTTTTTTGTAACCTCAGTCTTTGCATTTCAGTTCAGTGGCTTGAAAACAATATTAGCCCTACAACTCCATATTTGAAGTGACATCATTTGACAGCTGTGGTAAGTCACCTGGGTCTCTTACAATAGAGAGGTTCAGCAGTTGACTTTTCATGGATAAATCTTTCACAGCTTATCCTATTCTGGCCCGTTAGAAGTCCTGGAGGTCCTGTTCACATCGCTTCAGTTCTTGTAGAAAAGTCAGCATATTTTGCTTTATGGCAGCACTAGTCCATTTCTCAGGAATGTCCTTCTCTTGCATTCAGTTTGACCAACAGTCACAAATAGTAATATTTGAGGCAGTGCCATAAAGTTTGGGCTGGATGTGCTGGATACACATAACCCATGAGACAATATCAGAGAAGGAAAGAGGTGATACTCAAAAAAAAGGTGTGCATCTGGAGGAAGACACATATACTGGAATTGCAATGGAAGCCATCAGCATTCAGCAGGAGTGATTAACATACTTGATCCAGGTGATCTTGTAACAGAAGAGAGCACTCAAGGGTCAGACACCAAAGAAACCTTATCACATTATACAATGAGGGAAAATTATTCAAAAATGGGCAGAATCCTCTCATAAACTGGATGCAGCTCATAGCTGAGGGCTAGTGAGCCTGGGTTTCATTCATGCAAAAAAAGAAAGTCCAGCCACTTTAAAACAATTGTTACAAATATGCTCAAGCCAACTCATCTGAAATATTTGAAGTAACATGCCTGTGTAGACAGGACTTCATTATGTTACTTATTATTGTTTTCAGGGAGTCATCACCTGCTCTTTAAAGCAAAACATACATTACAAGACAGAATGATTGCTCATTATTGTCATATTCCTTAATTGCCTTCTATATTAGTGCATTCAAAGGAATGTATTTTCCTTTTCTGCCCTTCTCTGCCTTCATCCAACAGCACTCAGCATTTTCCACAGAGCTCAAAATTGCTCGCATTCTTATAAAAATGCCTCAGCCATATGGGATTTGCTGAGATGAAATAAAAAGTGCATGACTTGAGAAAATGCAATACTTTCTCCTGCATATTGATTCCATGGCTGCTGTATAAACAGGAACTGTCCATTACAAGAACTTTCTCTGACTTTTTCTTGTGTTGGAGCTCGTGTTCTGCATAAGCCAGGTGTGACAGGAGATCACCTGTCAAGAAGGTATGACGTTGCATTAAAGGGTTGGCATGAACTTTGACGCTTGTAAATATATTGCACCAGCCAAGCTCCTTCTGCAACCTTGCAATTTTCCAGACAGATATATTTCCTTTTGCCAAAAGGAATGTGACCTACTGCAGGTAATATTATGCTATATAAATAATGCCGATAGAGAGACAAGCCTGATATTAGATAGGTTAAATAGGCAAAGTAAGAGATGAAGTAGGAAAGTCAACACATTTATTAATCAGAAATATGAATATTTTCCTTAAGGACCTACAGGAAACCAGCTGTAATGAGGACAAACAAGAAATCCAAGAATAATTAGATCAGTTTTGCAAATAGGTAGCACTGTAACTGAGATTTTTTATGACAGAGATTTGCTTGTTGTACAGAGAAATTTGGTTCTTATGTTCTGATAGAGAATATTTCCTCTTAGCCTGTGCTTGACATGCCAATAGAGGGAAAGTTGTGCTGTGTGCCTTGTGCTGCTCTGCCCTCTTTCCCCTCTGCTCCATCTTTCCCCTAGCACTCTGCACCATGACAGGACCAGGCTAAGAACCACTAGAGATTGGGAACATATCCAGGGGGAGCAGGGACCAAGCTGGTATCCTGACCATATTTTATAGATTAACCAAGACACCTAAAGCATGGAAAGATACTTTCCTATTTTAATATACATGTTTTTATTCTTCCATATGAATTTTAAAATTGTACTATGTTTTTCCTTGGCAACATTTAAAAATCATTGGTACATCAGTGTATGAATATGAGAATTACCTGCTAACAGGCCAGACATGGAATTAAAGCCCTGGGTAGACCCAGTTTGTTTTACTCTTAATAATCCAGCATTTGTGGGGTTTTAAGGAATGATAAATTGCCTCTTCTTAAATAGATTATATTAAACTGAAGCCAGTCAGCTCTGGTAGGTGCCATAGTATTCTAAAGCAAATAAATCAGTTGCTGATTTTTATTTTAACCTACTTTCACATTTTCATTTTTTTTCTCCTGTTTACTTTCTTTATATTACTACCATACTTGAGAAAATTAATTTTTGCATGGAAAAATTTTGAAGCATGGAAAGCTTCAGAACAGATGTGCCCCAAACATTTCCACTGATAGTGTATTGTGTCATGCATGCCTGAAGTGGTTATAATTAGTTTTATGCAAACCTTTATGCTAGGCTTTGAAATGTACTGTGCAGTTGTCAGATTGTCATGGGAAGAAGGTAGGATATGCTCAGTGTTTTGTGTGGTTTTAGTCCATGCCTAGCAGTATTTCTCCTGACTAGTACACAAATCACGTAATGTCTAAAAGCCACAGAATTTGAAACTTTTAGGTGTTTATATTTGCGTGGGATCCCATGAAAATACCCTGATTTCCAAAACAACTGAGCATTTGCAACTTCTCCTGAGGTCAATAAAAACTCCTCTTCTCTGAAACACAGTTCCATTCTGCAAGTTTCCACACAAGATTTCTGTGTTGAATATTAGACCTACACTGTGGAAAACATTATGTACAATATTACAAGCATTAAGATTAGGTGGGTAGTCAGCTGCTTCCCATTTGTGTAAAAAGACTTGGCCAAAGTCAGGGACAAGAGAGGAGTTGCTGGTTGCTTGCTTCTTCACTCCTCCTCTTTGCAGATAGGAACCTAGAACTGGACTTCCTTCCTTCTGTGTAATATATACCTTTCCTCATTCTTCTGAGCGGTATATACTTTGACTCATCTCAGGCCTACTTCAAAGCCACAGAAATCAGAGGGAGCACTCTCAGACCTTTCCTACTAAAGTGAACTCATACATTCTCACCTCAGGACAGGTAAACTGTGAGTTATCTCAGCTGAGCTCTTAGTAAAGGGAGTTAATTTTTCATCTTCAAAATCTCATTAAAATCCAAGATTATTTAAATTCAATAATTCAAGGGAAAATGCCACTATGGATATTTTTTAAAAATAGTTTAAAAAGTAAGTTATTTATTTTTTGAGGTAGGTCTACTTTGATGCACAGAAAAAGCACTCAGGTCTCAAAACATGCAAACTGCTGAAAGAATAATGGTTCTGTTGTACTCCTGCAAAAAGAAGGACCAGGTGGCCTAATCGAGTTTTATTGGGCATTGCTCCCTAATTGTTGACATGACTGAACCCTAAAATCTGTAAAAGGTGCTTGTCTAATATTCTGAGCAGTCTACTTCCTTAAGAAAACTTAACTCTGATACAGCATTCACCTTTAATTGCTACCTTTCCTCTCATATAAATGTGGAATTAAGATGATGAATAGAATCAAATTAGTTTTTTATGGCTCATCTTTATCTTATATAGAGTTTTACAGTTTAGAGCATGGTATGTCCTCCTTACAGGAGGTCTACATGTCTCAGTCTGCAGAGGGCTGAGAACTGCCATGGAGCAGTCTGACAGCACAATTATTTGCAAGGTGTGCCCTATTGGGAAAAGGCTGAGCTTCAGCAGTTTGGTCATGTCACAGCATGTGACAAAATGTTACCAAAGAAGTGATTACTCCTGTCCTACCACAGCAGTCTTTGTGTCAATTGGTTCTAGCAATGGCAGCCATGCTTAAATTGAAGAACTTCTTACTAAGCTATGTAAGCCATGATTTGGATGAGAAAATGTGGGATATGGGCAGAGAAGCATGGTGAGAACAACACACACTGCCCTGGGTGATACTAGAGCTGAGTGTGCACTTACTGTACTGCATTGTATTCTTCCCCTTGATTTTAAATACCAGCAGTTAATAACTATCCCCTTAATGCTGTCCAAGTTTGTGCTTGCACAGTATTTAAAGAAGAGGTAAGTTGCTTACAGACTGGGATTCCTAGAAATGAAGTAGGCTGTTAACTCTAGAGGGATACTAGCTCCTCAAAAAGCTAGCCCCTTGTCTCGTGTTACGTGTGAAAGTTTGTGTGAGGCAAGACTTGGAGTTGGATCATTATTTCATGGAGCCATGAATAGAGAGAAAAGACACAACTTTCAAACAAGAAATCAGTTTATTGAGAGCACTGGGTCTATATGACTCACTGATTTATTTGAGTAGGCAAACAAACCAGAAAGTATTGAAAGAATAGCTGTGATCAATTAAAATAAAACCATGATTTTGTTCTTGCTCAGATCAGAAAAAAAAAATCCACTCTATGAGTACAGATTGCCTAGATTTGGAAAATCTGTAAAGGAAAAAAATTACAGCTGGTCAGGTTGACAGAGCTGGTAGTCCACTTTCACATAAGGCTTAGGCTTTCAAGAACTCTCCAAAGTAGTTAACACAGAAGTTTTATTTTTTTTTGTGAAAAGAAAGTGAATTAATATTTGAGTCAAACACATACTGATGTGTTTGTCAAAAAGACTTGATCACTGAGACAAATCACAAGAGAAATATTCTTCACCTAGTGGTCAGATTAGCCTTTTGAATGGTGGGAATTTCTCTGCCCCATTCCCTGGCAGGTTCCAGTTGCATATCTGGTGGAAGTTTAATTATTTTCACAAAGTTAAGTGCCACTAACAAGAGATTGAGATCATAGAATGCCAAAGATCCTTCCAACATTCATGAGAGGTAGCAGTTGTATGTTAAGCTGGGAGGGAAGAATTTAGCAAGCCTCTCACAGCCTGAACAAGTAATCTGAACTCCTCCAGTGAAAGGGAGGCATCAGCCTCCTCTATAATGCTCTTCAGATCTCACCTCAAAACTGACCCTAGACTTTCTGAGGAGTTCTGGGAAAACACACTTTGAAGCACATTTATCATCATCCAATATGAAACAATGTCAAACTAAGACACCCAAAAGGCATAATCAAATCCTCATTAAAACTATGGCCGCGTAATTTTTAGGGGTTTCTCACAGCTTAGTGTCCTTGTGTAGTTATAGTCTAAATATACCTGCAAGCAAACTTTTCCCACAGTGTTTCAGAATGAGTCAGTACCTGAAGCTTCTCCTGGGCTGGACCTCACCATAAGTACTTGTTTCTGCAGACAAACTGCTCATTAAAGAGGACTCAGAGTGATGCATAAGAAAAACAAAATTATACTGTTACTAGGCAGATGCCCAGGAATGCAGCTGAGTAATGCAAATACAGCAGAAGACTTTAACAGACATGTGACATCCACTGAAATATTTTGACATCAGAGCCGATTAATACAATTTCTTGTTCCAGAAACTGAATTTGTTCAGTCCGTGTCCTTTAAATTCTTGCTCCTGAACATAATTCTTTCTGATTCTCAGCAAACTTACATGAAACAAAAAAATGGACTGGAGCAGAAAGCAAATAATTTCTTATGCTACCTATTTACAAAGGGTTTTTTTTCAAATAAGTTTTTTCAATAAGTTATCTCAGACCACCATGACAGGGAAAGTATTTCAGTAACAAATTGTCAGAAGTGCACAAACTATATTTTGCATACATCTTTTGGGTACAGGATGCTTGTCTTCTGCTCAGAGAACTCCAAAGAAGTGGACAGTGCTGGGAAGATAATTAACAAAATGGTAGCATAGTTTGTGAAGCAATTTTACATTGCAGTAGAGATGCATTGCAAGGTAGCCTTTTCCTGAGGCTCATTGATTCCTATATCAATTTCACTCAGTTTGTAAGTATAAAGTAATGATTTATATCAATTTAGTTTAAATTGACTCCCTCTCCCATTTTTTGCATCATATCTAGTTATAGAAACCCTCTGCTTTACATTCATAGCACAGAGATTTTTGTGCAATTTTACACATCTTCATGTTGCCCAAGTGAACTCATTATACTCTCGTAGCTTTGCATTTATTCCAACCCACCCATTCTTGGATGGGAACCCAAAAGAATGAAAGAAGTATGTAAGTCAGCTGCAGAATATATACAACATGCTTTAGAAAGTGCTCAAAGTGAATTATAGGATGAAGCCTGAATCTGCAAAACTGGCAACCTGCAAAAACATCAGCCGTCCTTAAATCTGACATGTAAATCCCTGAACAGAATGACTATCAATAAGGCAGTTCATGTGCCAAGACTTCTATTTACTATATCAAATATCTTCACTTTGCTTATGCTTTGTTTTTCCAGCATTTCCTTGGTTGTAGGTTTCTGCACTTCTTGTTGTCAATTACTGGCAGTTACATCGTTACATTAATCAGATCACCTTCTGGGCTAATAGCTGCCTCAATGTCCTCAGTGGCTGAATGGAGAAATTATTACAGTAAAAGAAAGACTATTCTTCATTCCAGAATAGAGAAGAAAGAGAAACAAAACAGATAGCTTTAAGGGCCCCAAAGCAGGAATTAGGGGAAAAAATAACTCACGATACATCACAGAGCCAAGGTACTTTCACTTTACCTCTGAAGCCTGAGCAAGGCTCATACAGACCCAACTGACAAGCAGGATATTGCTTATCAAGGCATGCATTTCTGGTCAGATGCCTATAGTCACTAATTGTCCTCACCTACACAGGAAGGGCAGTGCTTGCTGTTGTTCATCTCCCCCTGCTCCCTGACCCCAAGGAAGGTGTTCATGTAACTTTGAGAACTTTTAGCTCACTGTTGCTTTTGACTAGATAAACCACTTAGATGAGCCAGCGACAACCTCACCCAGTTTCTTTGATCAGCTTAGATACCATGGTGACACTAGAAATATCTAGGATGGAAGACAGAGAAATTACAAAATTATTTTGTTGAGAAATGCCAAAGGCAAAGATCTCAGACCTTTTTCTAAGATTTGATGCCAAGGAAACTATCTTCATGTACAAAGCATGCTTTTGCAGCAAAGAAAAGATTACAGCCAGCTATGAAGTTTCTAGGAAATTTTGCCAGCACATAAGACAATTCAGGATTCTTTACTCTGCCAACTAACTTAAAACAAAAATACATTATTTTTCCTCTGTTCAGATGATGGGGCCAGGCTGAAGATCTACTCAATCAGCATTCCAGGCCTGCTGTGAGATGCTATACCCATTTTTACAGAACAGTAAGCTGAGATGCACAGAGTTAGTGTCAGTCAAAACAAGAGCTCCAGGAAGTCTTATGGTCTAATCAGTAGCCAGAAATGTTTCTGGCTTTTTGGGAAAGAGGCATATTTCACAATGCAAGGACTGGTCGGTCTATTTATGTAGGTACACTTCTACAAGGCAATTTTTTCAGTTTCAGCTGCAATGCTGGAAAGCCTTTTTTCATTTCTCTCCATCGTGTGATGGAGATGTGAAAGATGTGATCATAATGACACTAAAGATTAAAGGTAGGAAATTAAGTAGGGCCTCTTAGGCATTTGAACAATACTCTTTTTTTGGCTAATAATTATTCTTCCTGGCAATAAAAACATGTAAAGAGAGTAAATTATATCATCATTGTTATCTTGGTATCTTGATGTATGATTTGACTATGAACCACCAAATACAGTACTATCAAAATTAAGAATGTTACACCTGTAGCACATCACAAACCACTTACAAGTTACAAAGAGCAGGTTCCCACTGTGCAGCTCATTTTAATTATTACTTAAAGTTATTTCCACCTATAGAAATTAATGTGGGTCTCTCACCACACAAGCAGAATTCACTACCCTACAGGCAATTTGGATCCTCCTTTCCCTGGAATCCAGGCAAATTAATATCCATCCCAGATATTTAGTGTCCGCCTACCTTTGATACTTCACAGATTTCTGTCTAGTAATTAAGGATGAAAGACCTTGGTGTCCCTTCTTGAACCCATCTGTGTTGCAGAACTTGCTGAGAGCTATTGTTAGGGAGAGGAATGAGGTATTCTTTCCCTATAGTGACTTGTCAAAAATAGACTACCAAACCAGCCAGTGATCCTGGGTAAACAATGGGAACCTAAATTAAAGGACAGCAAATAAAGCAAGAATAAGCAAGAATTACTATTCATGGACTTCCCTACTCATTAAAGCATGGATGGATGGATGCAGTTGTGCCAATAAAAATATGTGCAGAATGTATGGTATGGTGTAGCTAGATGCCTCTCTTACTTCATCCATACTAGGAGCTGAACTGTCACAACTATTTTGCATTAAAATATCACATTGCTGACAGAGAAAGAATATAATAAATGCTGTGCAGCTGGAGCCAAATGGGGTATATTTTCTTCTGCAGTTCAGCTGCCCAGTGACCTACCCCTTGCCATCCAGTATTTCAGGCTGTCTTTTTTTGTTGTTGCTACGTGACCCTAGGTCAATTGGTAAGGAGAAGAAAGAATTATTTGGAAATTTAAAAGACTAAATCTGCAGTGGTTAGAAAGGATTTTTTCCTTCAACAGAGTTCAAAAAAAGTGGGTGCAGTCTGGCTGTATCTGAATGCCAAAAGAAATATGACAGCTCTTAATGCCTGGGAAAGGCTTTTTTTTTTTTAATCAATTATTTATTTCTCTCTACTTTAAAACTTCATGTTTCTTAAGGAAACACAGCTTAGGAAATCACACTGTAAGCCAAACTTTTTCAGTAACTTTTGAACCTGTTGCAATTTCTGACTCAAATTCCAACCTAATCTGATCAAAGCCTAGAGGGCTCATAAACTCAGTGAAAATCAGGGAATGTGTAAAGAAAAAAGATCAAAATTAGAATCACTGTGGAAAGAAAGACTGAAGCAAAACCTCAAGCTATCCATTACATTTGCTGCGGCCAGGTGATCAGCACATGCATCTCCAAGTTTATCTGATACCTGCCTTTCATAGTCACGGGCCTTGGGGCAGCACATGGGCAACAGAGGAGCAGGACTGGCTTCACAGGGAAGGATGCACGGGAGAGGATACAGGAATGCACCACCCAGGTACCAAGGCTGCTTTAGTTCAGCTGCTTGGGGAATAACTTCACTTATTTCCTACTTTTACCTCTTGCCTGGCATTCTTCATTTCCTGGAATGAAATGGACAATTCACTGTCATTCTTATAATTATTGGTCTGGTCTGTTCATGGCTAAGACCAGGATAAGGACAATCTCAAAGAAATATGGGATCTTTGACTAAATCAACAAATTAGGCCGAATTATTGAGAACACATTCATCTACTGAACTCTGAGAATTCCCCTCTTTTCTAAAATATTCATTTCTCTCTCCTCTTCTGACTAAGTGAAACAGTTTCTCTGTTCTCGGTCTCCTTTTTCTTACAGCTGCCTTGCCAATTCACTCTCACCCCAGGAGCACTGCTCTCTCTCTATTACCCCTTCTGCCATCCCATTATAGGGGAGATCTACAGAAGCAAAGATAGTTATTTTGCCAATTTCCCATGGGTCTAGTTCATTGGACATGATTTTGCAACCATGAAATACTGGTTCAATAAAGTTCAAGAGGGGAAACTATTGGAACTAAAAATGGTGGAAGTTTTTATTCTAAAGGTAATACAGCAGGGAATTTCTGTAAGAATGTTGATTACTACTGGGACAGAGAATGGTAAATTCACTTCAGACACAGACTTACTTCTAAGATACTGATATTTGTTATTTGTTCCTCAGCTGCAGATAAATAAGTGTATAAATGTGCTTCTTATTTTCTTTTCTTTGTGCCTGGTACTTTTTCTGTCTTGCACACACTTTGAGTTTAAATGCTGCTTTCTTCACAGGCTAACTCCTATCAGAGCTGGTGGTTTTTTGGTTTTTGTTGCTTTTTTCTCCTCCCCTATACAAGATTGCAAACCCTAGTTCACATGCAAAAATTATTGTCTCTATTTTTTTAAGACTTCAATCAGAAACCAGACAAGCTGGAATCATCCTGATTTTTCAGTTAAAAAATAAATTAAAGCGGTCTAGTAAATGTATCTCCTGGTGCAGTGTCTGAATTCAGGTATTAAGCCATATTCAGTGAAAACGGCTTATAAGGCAGGGCTTGGGAGGAAAGACTCACTTGAGCCACGCTCAAGTGAAAGGAAAAGGGAAAGAAGAACGGAGCGGCACGGGATCGCTGTGTTATTTACATACGAGGAGCGCAGGCGGGAGTGCAGAAGCCGGCGCTCTCTCTTCCCGCAGCCGCCTCGAGGGAACGCGAAGCCGACTGGCACATGAACCATTCACCTGCACTGACTACAGCTCCCATCAGCCCGGGCGCGGGGCTGCCCCGCCGCCGCCGGAGCCGCTGCCCCTGCCGGGGCCCCGGCGCGGGAGCGGCCACCCCGCGCTCGTGCCCGGCTGCGCGGTGCCGCGGCGGCGAGGCGGGGCCGAGGCTCGGCCGGGCCTTCCGCGGGCGCCGGCGCCGTGACGCGCCTCCCTTTTCCCAAGATGGCGGCTCCGTTGGCGGTAAATTCGGGTAAGAGCAATCTGAGCGTGCGGCTGCGGCTTCTCCTCCGCCTCTCCCCGCGGCCGTCCCGCTCCCCGGCCGCCGGCGGCCCTGCGCCTCTCCTCCGAGCCCGCGGAACCGGGGCGGCCGCCTTGGGCAGGCCGGGCGTGGCGGAGCGGCAAGGCGAGGCCCGGCGGACAGCGGGGAAAGGCTGCGGGGCGCCCGCGAGGTGCGGGGTACGGGCAGGCGCTGGGAGAGCGGCCTCCCCTGCGGCGGTGCCCGGGCTCGGGCCGCGCAGAGCTGCTCGGTGATAGAGCTCCGCGGTCAGAGCTGCCGCCATGCCTGGCTGGTCGTGGCGGAGAGTCACGTCAGGCAGCCAGGGCCTCCTTGCTTACAGGGGACTGGTAACTCGGTGTGCACGCGGTTACGCATCACTTCGATATTACACTCATCTCCTAATACTGTGTGGAGTAAAAGGGAAAAGAGAGATATATCCAGAAATTTGCCCTGCTTTCCACGTATAGTGCCGTTCAGTGGTTGGAGAAAACCAAGCCCCTATTGCTCTTTAGCCTTCTTTTTGTAAGGCTGGACCAGGTCTCTTCTTTCAGCCTCTCATTCATCCTATTTTCTGGCTCGCTATTTCAGTGTCTAGCTCTGAGGATCCCAAAATTACACACAGCATGGGAGTGAAGGACTCCGAGATGCCTAAATAATCACTTACTTGCATCTAACAGTTGGCTACAGCTGTTAATACAGCCTGGAGCCTGTAGGCAGCCTTTGCTATGAGCCTGTGCTGCTGACTGGTATTCAGCCTCCTGTCTGCTAGGACACTTGGATGTTTGACATTTGGGGAAAGCTGCTCTCCAGAAGCTCCCTTGGTTCCCAGCCTGTGCAGTGGTTCTGTGTTGGGTGCAAGATGTTGCATTTACTGTTGCTGAGCTTCATTAGGTTAACAGCAGGAGAATGGAGACCCTGTGAAAAGCAGTTATCACTGGCATATACGCCAAAAGGTCTGTTAATAAGGTTTTGTATGTCAATAGTGACAGTCAATAGGCATTATTAATTCTAGCTAATAGAATTAAAACCTCCATTCCTGTGGCAAGCAGATTTTGCAGAGAAGATTTTTTTGATCTCACTGAATGGCTTGCATCCCTGTAGCCTTACAGAAAAGCAATAGTAAGGCAAAGACTCTTCATGAAAAACTATGGCTTTGTTGAAGTGATGGAGTAGTTCAAATGAGACTGTTTTATGTGTTAAACAGCAAGAGAGTCTATAGCCTTATAATTAAAAAAAAATAGGGGAATAAGGAGTTTTTTACAAGAAATATGAGAAAAATTAAAAGGAGATGTGGCACTAGAACTGGTAAAGATTTTGCCTTATGTTATAGTATATTGTTTGTGGGAACAGACATACCATGGTTGAGTCAATCGCTTGGCAAAATGTTCAGGCATATAAGCATTAACTGCTATTGTTGCCAAGAGAAGCAGCTCAGCCTGTATTTTCTTTCTGTCCCTGATGGGATGGTCAGCCTTTCTAAAGCTAGTAATAATGAAACAGCTTAAGTGTGAAAAAGTCAGCATGGTTGCTGAAGTCCCACCTCTTCCTATTCCAGGTACCTTATTCCTTTCCCTGCAATAATTCATCTTTGTGCATTGCAGAGCAAACTGGGTTGTAGATGTGATCCTGTTGAAAATAAACTCCTTTTTGGATTAGATTTTGCTTTGAGAAATTAGATCCTTAATTTGTTCTAATTCCCTAGAGTATGTGTGTTTGGGCTGGTGCAAAGCAATTATGTGGTAGGGACAAGAGCAAACAAATGGGCCAGGGAAGTAGTTGAACAGCTTTTGGCAGGCACTGTGGTTTGCTGCTCGTGCTTATTGGACTTAGTAGAGCAGTAAGAGTGAAAAGACAATTTCAAGTGGAAATAAATCTGAACTCTGAAGTTATGTGGGACAGCTGAGTGTGAAATTATGCATCCAGTAGTAGCTATTTTTGGCAGGGGTAACATTGTCCAAGTTAAAACACTGATGCTGAGAAAAGACAAATTTGTCCCTTTTTTACAGGTTGGCCTGACAGAGCAATACTGGCACTGCTAAATGTGTTGTCTCAGTCATTTGTAAATTCATGTGTAGCTACTCAGCATGAATGGCTTCACCATTTAAGTGTGCAGACTTCACCGTTTAAGAATGGCAGTCTTTGATCTGACATTCTAGAGGTACTTTGAAGCTTAGGAGATTGGCATTTTGATTGTTGGGAGGGATATCAATTTTAGTTTGAGTAATCAAAGGAGTTTGTGCTCCCTCAACAGAGAATGTTTTTCTCTGATTAGTGAGGCAGGATTTTACACCCCTTCCAGATGACTAGCTCAGTACACACTGGTTCATCTCTGACAATGTAGGAGCAATAAGAGTGATTTCAATATCTTGCTTTTCCTTAAACTGCTTTTTGGTTTTCCCACCTAGCTCACTCAAGTAGTAATCTTTGCAAATGGTTGAAACCATTTTTCTTTAGCCATCTGCTGTAATGCGAGAGTATAGTTTATTTTGATTTGATGGGTTGTTTAGCTAATAGTGAAAGTAGTCCTTTTCTGGAGTGTTCTGTAGAAGTAGAGTCACAGTCCTGGAGGGATTTAAAAGACATGTAGATGTGGCACCTGGGGACACGTTTTAGTGGTGGACTTGGCAGTGTCAGATTAATGCTTAAACTGAACAGCCTTAAAGGTCCTATCCAACCAAATACCTCCGTTGTAAGTATTCTTGTAAGATGACTTTCAGCATCAGAATTTAGGTGTGTACATAATCTTTTTTGGTTCTTTACTTTCCTAGATGCAATTAAGTTTTATATCAGACCATTGTTGGTTTTCTTGGTTTTGTGCCTTAGGAAAGGAAAATATGCTTTTCTTGATGGGTGTAGGAGTACACTGACATTCCAAGAGTAACAGTAAACTAAAAAAGACTCTACTTATTGAAAGCAATATAGAAATAATTTGTTTCCTTCCTTTCTCTATTTCAAATACATTGTTTTTGTTTATCTCTTCTTTTAGCTGCCAGCTTGTGGGGTCCATATAAGGACATATGGCAGACTGTAATGAATGCCATTTGGAAAAGGCAACCTGAAGCTGTTCATCGTCTTGATCAAGTTTTAAAGAAGCACAAATCTGACTTCATTTCTCTCTTCAGAAATCCGGTACTGGACTAATGCTCTCTTCTGAAATGAGCTGGAGAGTTGATGATTTACTCTGTCTTATACTGTTGTCTGACATGCCATTTTAGACCTTGGCCATTCTTTTCATGTGACATTTTTACAATACATAACCCAGCTGGTTTATACCAGTCCTGTTCTGCTGTAAGAATACAAATGGTATTAAGGAGGAAAAAATAATACATGCATATTATATTGTATAATCTACAGGATAATTTTATCTATGATGATTTTTTTTCTCTCATTATTTGAGTGCTATTTTGAAAGGAATAGTAAAAGTATCTCATGATCCATCAGTCATGTATTAACTTTTTTTGTTACTCTTGTGTGTCTGAAATAAAGCACAAAGCTATTTTGTCTGGTTTTGCTCATATTTCAGTCAGATTGACAAACAAAAAATAGGTGAACACATGTACTTAAAAAATACAGAATGTGTCTTGTTCAGAATGCCAGATAATGTGAAAAAAATCCCTGTTTCTTGGCTGGTGGATCGTAAGGTAGTAACTAGAAATATGTCTTCTTTCAGTGGTGTAATTTCTCCAATAGTAGATAGCTATTTTAAATTGAAAGGTCAGAAAATTTAACAGTCAGCTATAAAGTTTCATCAGTATATTTTAGCATCTCATTTTAATTGAAAAAGAGTGATGTAGAAAACAGTTGGGAGTAACACAACAGTTCTGATCAACAACCCAGATGTCTTTCACTGAGTTGATATCAATTCCTGTTGAGAATTGTATCAAAGTTTATTTTCAACCACTACTATTTTGTGTAAACTAAATGTCAGCACTGATTGTATGAGATTATTCTTTTACGTTCCCACAAAGAGACCACTGCTGTCCAAGCATGAAGCATTTTTAGGATGCCTTTACCATCTCTGTTTAAAAACACTGCCTTTGTTTTTATGATGGCAACCTAACCTGACAGAGCTGTGTTTGTGAGGAAGGATTAGTGTGTAAAGCTTTATTCAGTATTTGATCTTGCCATGTTGAATAACTTCCGATGCTTGTTTCTCTTGCAGCCAAAAAATGTTCAGCAGCATGAGAAAATTCAGAAAGCAAGCACAGAAGGAGTTGCTATCCAGGGTCAGCAGGGAACTAGGCTTTTGCCAGAGCAGCTCATCAGAGAAGCCTTTATCCTCAGTGACCTCTTTGATATTGGAGAGCTGGCAGCTGTTGAGCTCCTTCTAGCTGGTGAGAAGGGAAAATATTTAAGATCTGGAGAAATACTGCTTAAATAGGGCCTTCTTATTTAAGTGTACATTTAAAGTGAATGCATGATACAGTGAAGGCCTTAGCTCCCTATCACAGAATGTTCTTAAAAAAAAATTCTCACTGTAATGTCATATGGTAGCAGTGTTCTAAACCCTAATGTTTGTATGCTCAGCTATTTCAAAGGGGGGTGTATTCTGAGGAGGTTTTATGATTTACTTTCTGTATCATTGAATTTAAACGTAATTAAAACATGATGAGAATCTTTCCATAAAGCAGTGTAATAGATACTGATTCTTCAAATTATATGTTAGTTATACATTGCTGTGTGATTCTGTAGTCTAATAACTGATTAGTAAGAGGAGTATTCTAGAGAGTGACACATTCTTTGTGTAGAAGATTGATTTTAGAATCGTTAAGTTAAAATTGTTAGTTGTTATTACTACCTACTGTTCATTAACATGAAAAATTTGTTAAAGAAGTAGATTTCAAGTTTGTCATCTTTGGAAAGCCATCTTCAAGTCAGGCTCACTTTCTGTTTTGAACTTGAATTTTCAATGTACTTTCAGATAGAAAATTTAATTTTGAATAAAAGATATTTCTGATAATCATCTCAAATTGATTATTAAGATGGGTACATATCAGTGGCAAATACCATTTGGAGTAGCGTTTAAAAATTTTTTTGTATGTTTTAGTAGTTGACTATTAATTTTACCAATAGCACCCAAAATATCTGGGATTTCTTGAAATGTCTGAAACAAATCAAAGTGGTAGTGAATAACCACAGTTACTTTGAATGCGATATTTGTATTTCAATTATAAATACAAAGGTATAGAGCTGTTATCAAGGCATGTATGTTCAGCTCTCTTTGTCTATTTCTGTGCGTTTTCATTCACTAGGAGAACACCAGCAGCCTCACTTTCCTGGCCTGACAAGAGGTCTAGTGGCAGTCCTGTTGTACTGGGATGGAAAAAGGTGCATTGCCAATTCACTGCGAACCCTCATCCAGTCACGCCAAGGCAAGACGTGGACATTGGAGCTCAGGTCTGTAGCAGGGCAATAAGCTGATCAAAACTCTTTGTTTTGAGTGCTTTTAGAACTAATTAGACTAAAGGGAATGTCTATAGTCTCGAATTTTTTTTTCTCGTAACCTGATGCAACTTTCATGTTTGTTTCTTAAGCACGATCATTTTTTGCACATATTTTTGTTGGATTATAGGGATATCTATTTTACTTTCAGTTCTTTCATGCTACTTCACCTTTTTGCAGTATTTTGTTTCAGACGCTGTCCTAGTAATTTTTGCTCTAACTAGTGGTCATTGCTCAGTATTTGAGGACACTGCTGTGTTCTGACTTTCTGTCTACTGTAAAAGGGAACTGTGATCCTGCCTTTACTTAAAAGGAAAGTACTATGTACTGGTGAACATTATATGCTAGTATTTTTTGCCTTGAAGAAGAAAGCAGTACACACTGCTTGCTTCCAAGTTGGCTAGAGAAAGATGAAAAAATGTCTTCTAGTGTAAATATAAATTGTGAGTACAGTATCTGGACAATTGTATTTACTAGTAAGAAAGAGCCTGTGAGCTTGCGAGTTATGTGCATCTTGTATATAATACTTTTTTCTTTTAATAGAAATCTTAACTAGCTGATCCCTGTTGTATTCTCATTCCATGTTCTTGAACCTGCAGCTACCTAAAGACTCTGTATCCCTTCAGCATAATGTTTTGAGGGCACTACTTACTGATGCACCTTTACTTACTCTCTGGATATAATTTATTTGTATGTTTTTTTTGTAATCAAATGCATTTTATGGGATTCAGTATTTTAGACATGTTTGTGACTGGAAAACTATGATTAATTGTTAAATTTATGTTCTTTCCATTACAGTCAAGAGTTAATTTCCATGACAACACGCTTTACAGATGACCTAATGGAGCAGGGTTTGACTCAGAAGATCCTTACACTTGTGTCTCACATTGATTTGAACAATGAATTTGATAAACTCCAGAGAGAGCGAGGGTTGGGCAGTGAGAAACATCGCAAAGAGGTAAAATTCACTGAGCACGGATATTCTTCTGTGTTACTCAACACATTAGGATAGAGTTAGACTGCAAGGAGTCCTTTACCTTTGCACAAAGTCTGCTGCTGTCTGAGATCACAGGTACTGCTCCACTTGTGCAATATCATTGCTTCCTGCATTTTTATTTTGCTGTTGCTCCCAGATGCTAGGGCATGTCTTATTTTTAGTGAAGAGTAGTAACAGTAAAAATCCAAGCCTAATATTTACACTGTGTGTAAATTTCTTCTTTTTTTAATTCTGAAGTCTGTATTTTAAATTACCAGCACTACCATTATGTGCACTATTGACATAAGAAAAGTGAACTAATTCATAAATTATTAAAACAGATTGAAACCAAGTTGAGTCAGGTGAATAATTCTCTTAATAACCCAATTATGTTAATATGAATGAAAGCATTTCTAATAGTCAAGTGAAAATTTCTTGAAAATACATTGTCATCTTTGTAGTTTTTGGACTTAACTGACACTGTGACTAACTGCAGCATAATTTTGCTAGGAGGAAGATTTTAAACATTACTGTTTTAATTTTTGATCTCCCTTCTAATGGGTGATCAGCCTAAAAATCATAGCCCTGTGTAATAATAAATCAGTTTACTTTCCACTGGATGAAGAACTATCCTTACACTTTTAATTTGAATCTAGAAACTGTGGAAAGAGTATCTTTCAGATTTACCTTAAATTACCTTAATTTACCTTAGTTTCACCTGAAGATTGATTTTTTGGGGCAAAGGGAAGTTTGACTGTAACTGGAGTAACTGCCAGTGCAGTTATGTAATTGGAGACAGGGAGTGTGCCTTCTGTGTGATGCATTTACAGCTATGTAAATTCTATTTAGATTGATGTCTCTTGACCTCGACAGAGATGCTGGTTTGTGTGTAGTCATATTCCCAGGTATCTACTCACATGAAATACATAGGAATATAAATGCAATTAACAAGCAGAAGTGCCCTTTTTTTGTTTAGGAAGTAAACACAGCATTTTCTGTAGCTGCTGTCTTCAGAGTGATTTTTAGTTTAAGCCAGTCATCATGATTGACTGAGAAGGAGAAATTGAACATGTTACTAGAATAGGTATATTCACCAGGTTAGTTTTTATTGTTTGTTTGTTTGTTTGTCTCGTAAAGGTTTCTGATCTCATTAAAGAATGCCGACAGTCCTTGGCTGAAAGTCTCTTTGTCTGGACCTGTCAGTCACCCCTGAGTAAGGATGACACTCTGCTCCTCATAAGTTACCTGGAGAAGGTAACAGTGGAAGCCGATGGTTCGTTGGATGGCGTGAATTTGTCTCTTCTCATGGCTCTCCTTTACTGCTTTGATGTCAGCTTTCTGGAACAAGGGGCAGAGGATCGTGAAGGTAATGCTGGCAGCTTTCCCAGAGGTTACATTGTGCAGATGGATAAATTGTTGTTTAAGCAGTTTTGTTATTGATCAGTAACAAATTGGCAGGATTTTGCATGTGTTTTTTCACATTTGTTTACTGAGTGTTGGTTTTGTGTTTTTGTTGTTGAAGACTTGATGCACCGGCTCCCTCTGCTAGCAGAAAGACAGTACATAGCAACGATCCACACTCGGCTTCAGGAGTGTCAGCCCTGGAAATTACCAGGCCTGCAAGCCACTGTACGATTAGCCTGGGCACTGACATTGCGAGGAATATCCCAATTCTCTGATGTGACAGGTAAAGTTCAGTTGCTGCACATCAGTGTTCAGGGACTGCAAGTGGTGTAAGTCAAAGGATCTATTACCTTTCTGAAGTGTTATTTACTTCCTTAAAACTTTTTCTTTGTGAATTTGGTTGTAGTGAATTGAATTGCTCTGAAATGTACACAGATATAGAAGTAATTATTTACTAGACAGTAATACTGCCTCATTGAAGTGAATGAGATTTTAACATACTGGAAAATTCAAGGATTTCATTTTCAGCTTTAGTATCATTTGAATCTGCTTAAATCCAGAATAGGTTCTTGATTGTGTTTTTTTTTTTACATCTGTAGATGGTAGACCTCAGTATCTTGAGATGATGAATCTATTAATAATATTCTTTTTTCCTTTCCGAACCGAACAAACCATATAGCTTTCTACTATGTCAAAATTGAGTCTACTCCAAAATATCTAAAAAAGAAAATGTAAATGTTATAATTAATGTTTAATTAAAGTTGGTTTGTGATTCTTGGTTAACTGCCTTAGATTTTTTGGGGTAAATGGATATGCACTGTAACATTTATTAAAACAGAAAGTTGAGGTCATCATCTGCCATTAATTTATCTTCTTTTCAGTCTAGTTCTCCTGTACAGTAGAAAAAACAGAGTTGATAGAAGCATGGAAATTTGCATGTCTGTGTATCCGAAGTATATTTGTTTGATAACAGATTATTTACTTCTTCCCCTCCCTTGAATTTTGTTGCCCAGCTCTAGCAGAATTCACTGAGGCAGATGAGGCAATGGCAGAGCTAGCAATTGCTGATTATGTTTTCCTGTTCCTGACTGAATCTGTTGTGGCGTCTGAAAATTTCTACCAGGAGGAATTTTACATTCGCAAAATCCATAACCTTGTCACGGACTTCCTTGCACTCATGCCAATGAAAGTAAGTTGTTTGTGTGAGTAGCACTTACTGAGAAATGTGGGCATCCCTTCTATGTTTCTATTATTTGGACAAGGTAGCACAGAGATTCAGATGTGATGCTCAGCTTGAGGTCCTGCACTTCAGAAAACCTGTTTGCTTTATAGAAGCCATAATGTTTGGGGTTTGTTTTCCACGTTGAAGTAGAATGTGGTTTTTAAAACACTTCAGTGTGGTGAGATTTGCAACACAAGCTTTTATGGTGGTAGTAGTGTTTGTTTTACGTGATTAAAATGTAAATGAATACTGAAATTCCATTTCAGTTTGTGCTTGGTTATTTTGGATTTTTTCTTGCTTTGGCTCAGATTTTTAGTTGGGTGTAGCTAATGACTGAAGATGAAGAGGATTTTGTAATACAGGATATAAGACAAAATCAGACCATTGACTTGCATTCTAGTTTGATATAAGTCAGTACTAGTTGTTTCACAGGAAATTGTTACTAGGCAATTGAGGTATAGCCTTACAAGGCAACTTTTTGTCTTAACTGCTGATAGGTAGTGGTTGGCTTATGTCCTCAGCTGTTTCTACTGAATTTCAAATTTTAGGTAAAAAGAAACGCCTGTTTTGCAGGATCTTTGTCTTGCTTTGTGTATCTGTATAACCTTTGTTCAGTTTTACTTAAATCTCTAAGTCAGCATTTTAATTAATTCTTTTGCATAGTTTTTGCATTTATGCTGCTTGCCAGTGATGATTTGGGAAATATTTTGGTGGCCTCCTTTATATTAATTCAGAACTTGATAATTGGCTTTAGTACTTCAAATAATTGGTTATTTAGCTTATCAACAGGGTTTTTTTTTTTGTTCAGTTAGTATACCGATTTAGCTAGTTTGCTTTAACCCTTTCCACACTTATTTCTAGTTTTTAATAATTTTTTCTTGTTATTATTGTTTTTAAACTATTTTTTTTTGCAATAAGATGCAATTATTTTCCTTCTCATTCAGTTTTGCATATTGAGATATAGACCATGAATTAGTCTCTGTTGACTGTCAAGGTTTTATTTTTTTATGTGTTGAATTGGTTGCTTACTTCTGTTTCTTGTTCTTCAGTGTCTCTTTAATATTTAACAAAACTCTTAATCTCATGTTGGTTTGCTTTCTATAAGCCTCTGTTGGGGTCTCATGTCAAAAGCTTTTTGAATTTAAAATTAATTGTCAGCTGGTTTTTTTTTAGTAATTAGCATTTTCAACATAAAGAAGTTTAGGATGCTGATTAAATGGCTACTTTTTCTTAAAAGATGGCTGCAGTTCTTCTTGCTCTTCTCTCTTGTTTTTCCTGTGGTATTTATTAACTAGTGATAATGCTTCTGGCTGAGATGGAGTAACTCCAAAGTTGCATCAGTTCAGACCTTTTCAAGTCATAAAGTAGCTTCAAGTAGGAATAGTCTTTAATGGTGAAGAAAGGTACAATCCACAGATCTGTGTACAGGAATCAATATTTTGCATTCATGTTTGCATTTCTATTACATGTTTCTTTTCACTCCTTGTGAATAATTGTCTAGCATCCTTTGAAACGAAGCTGTTTAGCTTTTAAATTAAGAAGAGGAAAAGGGTCCACCTTTTGGAGACAAACCAAAAACCAAAGTATCTGGTGCAGCAGAAAAATTGCCATGATACAAGTTGAGGGCTTTTGCTGTGTTCTAAGGGCTTTGGCAGTAAGCAAGTGATTCACTATAACTTTGAGTGCAACCTCTTGGGAGGGCGAGAGGATTGAAAAAATAGCAAATGGAATATTCTTGTCATGTTCGTGCAAGTACATTTGCTTTCACAGTTTTAATAGGCCATGTAGACAATTCCATTATTTCTGTTCTATTTCATTCTTAGCTAAATATAGACCACTGTTTCTTTTTCCACTTGATAAATCCTGCAGGTGAAACAGCTGAGAAACCGTGCTGACGAAGATGCTCGCATGATCCACATGAGTATTCAGATGGGTAATGATCCACCTATTTCCCTTCGGAGAGACCTGGAGCATTTAATGCTTCTAGTAAGCCTTATTCTCTTGTAAATTACTCTGACAAATAATGATTGTGACTTTTATTTGTCATCTGAAACCTGTATCTGAATGATACCATATAGTGCTGGATCCTTCCCTTTTGGGATGTATTTTCTTTTTCCTGAAGTACAGATGCTTTTCTATAATTTTTCATATAAAATAGTTAATTTACTGCCTTGGTTTCTAATGTTAATGTCATGGTTTTTATTATATTTCAGTAAGCAAATACTGTATTGTTTCTTACATTCGAAGGTTTTAGAGGTTTTACCCCACTGTTAGACAATTACTGTCATAAATAATTGAAATGCTTAAATAATTCTCATGTGTTGGTATATTTGTAATGAGAGTTTGGGAAGATTGTTTTGTATTTGCTGTAGAGTAGGTTTGGTAAGGTGACTCCATGAAGGCTGATGGAATTACGAATTACCTTATTTCAGTAGAGTTTTAACCATAAGTACTCATTTAAAAGCATGATTTTGTGTCACATTTTTAATAAAATAAAGAAAATCAAAATAAAATGAAATGGAAGTAAAAATGCTTATATTTGTTTAAATATTAGCTATTCGGGTTACTTAACTGCACTTTCAGAAAAATCCATGTTGAAAACCAGATTTTCATACTGAGCTGAAGTTTTTTATATTTTCTGGTAATTTAAAAGCTTGTATTACTAGTCTTTTCCAAAGATACTCCTTTAGGTTATAGGACATTAGCAGGAAAATTTGTAGTGAAATGCTTTCTTAGGCAGCTCAGGTAGCTATAGTAAACTTAATTGAAGAAATAAAAATTTATTCTGAGAAATTTGTATGTTCAGATAGCAGATAAGGTTTCTAGTTCTGATACCAGCTAAGTTGTAAAATTAATGTATGAAGGTTGGCATATGGTTGTTTAAGGAGAAATGACTCTGGATTTTTTAGCAATTATTTAATCCATAATAATTAAATAGGAAATGATTTGATTTTCAGTGATATGTGCATTTTGAATTTCACTGGCTGTCACTAGTTCCAATTCTGTTATTTAGAAGCTGTGATTTTCTGAAAGTTTTAAGAAGTGGAACACCAGCCCTGCGATGCTTTGCCTCTCAGATGTTTAGCTAATCTAGAAGCAGTGCTAATTGTTTTTTTCTTCCTGGAGTTGATACTTTCTTAGCATCTTCCTTTTTCTGACAGATTGCTGAGTTGTACAGGAAGGACCCCTTTAATCTGGAGCTTGCCCATGAGTACTGGTGTCCATCGGAGCCCCTGCAGACCTCCACCATCATGGGCTCCTACCTTGGAGTAGCTCACCAGCGACCCCCTCAGCGCCAGGTTATCACCATTTTCTTGAGTAATTGCTAGTAACTTAAAACCAAAGTAACAAAAAACCCTCCAGCAACAAATTTTTGGTGTCCTTATTACAGATAACCTCTAAGAAGACCTTACTTCTTTTCAGTGACTGAGTTGCATGTGTCCTGCTCTGCATGGCATGGTTGTTGTTGCTTGTCCTAAAATGAGCCTCTGCCAGCATTAACGGTTGTGAACAAATTTAGCAAGAAAGAGTACTAACAAACCTCTTTGAAAATGTTGTTTAGGTTTGATTTGTTACAGTTGCTAAATGGATTCTGATAGTTCCCTTTGTGTTTTTTGTCATGATTTCTACATGCCTTTTTCATTTAACTGAGAAGTTAGATTCCTTAACAATAAAAAAACCAAAACTTTATTTACTGCAGTTGATAGTATTTTAGCGGTAAAAAGTCCTAAGAATATTTTAATGAGTTAAAGTCCTAAAATTGTAGTCCATAAGAGACAGAACTTACAATTAGAATGAAGCAACAATCTAAGCAGATAAAACAGAGATTCCAAAAACTCTTTGGGTATCTGGGATGCTGTCAGCCCTCAATGCTTCTTTAAGGACTGTGCAGTGCTAGGCAAAACCTTGTACAAGACAAATCAAACACATCCCAAGACCCACCCAGAATACTGGCAATTTAAATTAGGGCCAGGTGCAAGCAAGCCTAATGACCCTGAAAGGAACCACTGTGTGTGTGAGTCACTGTTCAGGTATATGACAGGCACACTGAACTCTTTACTTAACTTGCACTGTGAGATGAGCTAATAATACTCGTGTGGAACGTTTGGGAACTGAAGTAAATTATATCACTAGAAATACAGAATTGCAGAGTTAGTATATTCTGCAGTCACATGAGTTATTTTGTTTAGTTCCTCTTTCAAACATATCTGACTGAACAGGCCAGTCTACAAAGGAACTTGTCTACCCCACCCTCATTACATTGGAATTTGTTTTCTGACTTCTACTTCTCAATGTTTTCCTATAATACTCAGATTTTCCTTTTTTATTTTTTTTTAAACACTGATCTTTATTTGTTCTAGGTTGTCTTGTCAAAGTTTGTTAGGCAAATGGGAGATCTACTTCCTTCCACAATTTACATCCCATACTTGAAAATGCTGCGGGGACTGGCTAGTGGGCCTCAGTGTGCTCATTACTGCTTTAGTTTGCTAAAAGTCAATGGCAGTAGTCATGGTAAGAGAAGTGACACTTCAGCTCTTTCTCAACTCCTTTTCTTTTGAAAAGTGCGAAGACTCATTTGAGATGAATTGTGGCCTCATACTTATAACATTTCATTATCAGTACAAACGTGAAACTGGAAGTCTTTACTTGAAACTGTAATCTGAAATAAAACCTGCCAGATGAGGTAGTTAGATGTCTGAGCACCATAGTGAGCAATTAACCTAGTGAAATAATGCTTTTTTAAAAAAAAACAATGCCTTAGCACCGTTAGAAATGCAGAGTGTCAGTGCTGCTTATTATAAAACAAAAAATAAGTAATGTCTTAAAGTTAGCTATATTTACAAAATATACAATGTAACTTTCCTGAGCTAACTTTGTTCAGAAGCACTTTGTTCAGTTAAAATTTTTTGATTCATGTAATACAGTAGCACATTCTCAGAGTAAGAGATGCTGGTCAGTCCTGTGTTTTGCATTCATTTTGCACTGGTCAAATTATAAAAAACCTCCTACTTTGAAAATAGAAAAAATGCTGCAAAGATTCCAATTCATAAAACAGAAAACTTACTTACACTAGTTCTTTATATTAGCACCTTTCTGTCTCAAAAAAAAAAAAAAAAAACAAGCAAAAGTCCCCAAACATAAATGATTAATTTTGGATACAATAACTTTCCTTTCAACTTTACTTTTTTCTTTAGATAAGAAGCTATTAGTTTTAGCCACCCTGCTTTTCACCCTGTGAAAGAGGAGAAAGAAAATCTTGTCACCTGTTTGTCATTTTTCTAGCGGAGAACATCCAAGGAGCAGGTGGCAGTCCTGTCTCCTGGGAGCATTTCTTCCACTCCTTGATGCTTTATCATGAGCACTTAAGGAAAGACTTACCAAGTGCAGACAGTGTCCAGTACCGTCACCTGCCTCTCCGAGGCATCACACAGAAAGAACAGGATGGATTAATTGCATTTTTACAGCTGACCACTGTCATAGTCAACTGGGTAAGTAACATTTTATTTGGTTTTCTTTGTTAATCAATTTTTTTACCCTTGCAAATCATCATCATTCAGCTCTGAAGTTCTCCTTGACCAAAAAAAGTACGTTAAGGAAAATGTATCTAGCAGTTGTCACTTTATTAGTGAACTCCAAAAGTATGGGAGGCATCAGGAGTAACTGTAATGACCAAACACTGAAGGTGTAGGTGAAGCAGAAAGAGATGATGCCTTTTCCTGTGTTGTTGGTATTGCTGGTTTTCTTGCTTCCTTGACTCTCGTGCTGGTAATGGAGATGTCTTTCAGAAGTGAGGTATATTCACAATAAATCACTACGGAGTAGGAGAGTTCTTTGCCCTTATTTATGAGTTTGAAAAAGCAAAAGTAATAGTTGAATTCAAAAGGAAGTGCTAGAAATTTGACAAGGAACGTGATCAGCTGTGAAACTTGCCTCCAGGGTTATGATTTAAAATATCCCCAAACCAAGGGTGTAAAATGATTTGAATTAATTACTGGAAGAGAATTCCAGGAGAATAAAATTGCAGTGCATAATTTTGTATTGTGAATTGTCTGTGTAATTCTGAATAGTGTAGAATTCTGCTCTTAAGTACCCACCAGATTTTGCAGCCTAAAATTTTTATGATATAGGGAGATAGCCTTGGTTTTGCTGACACAAACATAAGACAGATCAGTGAAACTAAATATGATTTTTAAAAATCGTCTTTGGTGGAAATGATAATGGGGTGATCCTGTTTGAGCTGTAGCGTCAGCATTGGATATGCATGGAGAAAGGGAACTCTTAAAAGTAATATTTCATGGCATCATTAAATCATAATCTGGGATGAAGATAAATATGTTCTAAGGATGCAGGGAATTACCATTTGATGAGGCTAGAGGCTTGATCCTGTCCAGTGGTTCATCTCAGAGTCTCTAGTGAGCTTATGTGGGTGATGATCCTGTTCTTAGACTAAAACAAATTGATACAAGTTCTTAGAAAACATCCAAATGAAGTGTGAGTTCATAGAAATATACAGAGATAGGAGTATATAGAATGTTTCTAATAGAAAAACTAATAAAAGTCCCTCTACCCATGCTTGAAGAAGCTGCTAGAGTGTAAGTACTTAAAGACTAATTCCATGAATGGTTGTCTACTAAAAAAAAGCGGATTGTTATATGAAGCCTGTATTATCCAAATAATTTTTCTGTGTGGATGGGCACAATTTTAGTACTTGTAAGTCTTTATACTCAGCTTTTTGTTTAATTAAAATGGTTGGCTTTGGAATTTTCTACTATCTTTTGATATCTTGTGTACTTTCAAGTACAAAGCAGAGTCTTTCATGTCTTAAAATTAGAGATTGTAAGACATAAAAAACCTTCAAAGTAATAATCTGCAGTTCTGTTTTCTGTTCACTCTGTAGAGTGAGAATGCTCGCTTGGCTCTTTGTGAGCACCCTCAGTGGACACCAGTAGTGGTAATCCTGGGACTTCTGCAGTGCAGCATTCCTCCTATTTTGAAAGCAGAGCTATTAGAAACCCTTACTGCTTTTGGAAGATCTCCTGAAATAGCTGCTTCACTCTGGCAATCCCTGGAATATACACAGGTATTTTAGGATTTTCAGTGCTTAGAACTGCAGCATCCTAGTTTGTTGAAATAGTACTGCATTTCCTCCTAAATTTTCTTTTTGCCATTGTTGAATAGAATTTTTTTCACGTACCTAATGCTTTGAAATGATTTTGAAAATGACAGTATTGCCTCAGAGATGTCATTGGCTGTGCTTACTTTACATCAGTACAGGTTTCCTAACAGTCCTGTTTGAACTGTAATTGCTGCCTTATTTTAGTTGCTAATAAGAGACCCTGACAATAATGACATCTCACCACCTTTGCTTCCTAATTTATGGTATTTCTTAAAATATACTATTGCAAGGGATAATGAAGAAATGTCTTTCCCCTAGCCAATATAAGATAAAAATCATTAGTGTGAAAATGTGATGCAGATCTTGGAGAACGTAAAGCTGGAAGCATACAAGTGTCAAACACAATCCAGCCTCTCAGACAGAAAAATCTTGGCTTTTTATCCTTTAAAAGGATTTAGAAAACCTCTTCTTATATCTAACATGTGATGAGTATCTTTTTTTTTTAATCCTGATAACAATTGTGGAGATGCACTTTGATTATGTGAAATGTGTTGGTCTGTTTTCATTTCTCTTCCTGTTTTGAAGATACTACAAACTGTGAGAAGTCCAGGCCAGAGACAAGCAATTGGTATTGAGGTAAGAGAGTCTCTGTACTTTGGCAGCCTCTCTAATCATCTGCATATGCATTTGGGAAGCACTTGCAGAGACTGCCTCTCCTTCATGCGTCCATGGGAAACTTTTCTAATAGACAGTGTTTTTTCACTGCTTTGTAATTTACTTTCAAGCCTGCTTATAATTTCTGGAAAATTTTATCCATTTTTGCATCTATTTCAGCTTCATACTAGTAACAGAACAGCATCTAAACCCTCAAATTCCTCATGAGCGCTTCTTACTTTTTCCTAAATTAGACTCACTTTTGTTACATTTTGGTATAGCTCATTTTGTGTCTAACAACAGTGGTAAATAAAAACAAAGTAGGTAAAAGTTGAGGCATATCTTCTAGTAGCTCAGAAAGGAATGAATATGTGGTGCTGAACTGAAATAACACTACTGATGCTTTGCTGCTTTTGCTCTGTTTGTGTTGTACTGTAGACAGAAATGCTGCTAAGTTGATTCACTGTGAAGTAATCACAGATGACGCTATTACATTATTTCTCGCGTGTTTCTTCCTCCTCCAAAATTTGTAATTTGTCTCCTTCTCTTTTTCCTGTGCTTCTGGGAAGGTTGAATTGAATGAGATTGAGTCCCGATATGAGGAATATCCTTTAACCCGTGCCTTCTGTCGGCTCATCAGCACGCTAGTGGAGAGTTCATTCCCAGCTAACCTGGGAGCAGGTCTCCGCCCTCCAGGCTTTGATCCCTACCTCCAGTTCCTCAGGGATTCTGTGTTTCTCCGATTCCGCACCAGAGCTTACCGTAAAGCTGCTGAAAAAGTAAGTTTTGTTTGAAAATATTTTTTTCCTTAGGATGTAGTTGTTGATGTGGCTTAGATCTGTATGAGAAAGCTGTGCAAGTTTGATGCAGCAAAAGTAACCTAGAGCACTTGATAGTGTTTTGATTCTGTAAACAGGTGATGGATTAAACTCATGGATGAGGATATACTTCAAAGGACCTGTATAAAGTATCTTTTAAAAAAGAAGTTTTGAAGAAGTTTTGTATTCCTAAATTTCAAATTGCTGTGCAGGATTCTGCAAGTGTACTACATGGCTAATGATTTCTGAATGTGACACGTCCAAACCTGCAAGTCACATTTGTCCTTTTCTCAGTGCTACCTCAGAAAATATTTCTGACTTGCTGAACCAAGGAATTTGGCTTTGGTTCTGGATGAAATACTTCTGGATGGAGGCGCATGCTGAACTGTATCCTGGAAGCTGGCTCTTCTTGATCTGTTCTTAGCTGTATACCTAATAAAAACTATTTGTTGCTTATCCTAATAAACAATAAATCCAATAATACAATATCCTAATATGTATATTGTATAATAGAGCTTAAAGCAGGTAATAAATCTGTTTCAGTGTTCGCTTTCCACTTCAGAAAGAAAGCTTGGGCTTTCAAATAATTTGACATGATGAAGTATAATTTTGGCCTGACTATAATTTTAAAAGGCTAGCCATGGTTCTGATCCAGTACATCATTGCAGTGTGTGATGTGTTCTTTGTCATCTTGGCTTTGTTGCTTCAGTGTCAGCCTTAATCTGTGTATTATTTGTTTTCTCATTGTCTGCAGTGGGAAGTAGCTGAGGCAGTTCTGGAAGTGTTTTACAAATTATTGCGGGACTACGAGCCTCAACTTGAAGACTTTGTGGACCAATATGTGGAGTTACAAGGTTAACTTGTTCATTTGTTCACTGACAAACAGAATTGTAGCTTGTTTTGCTCTGTTGCCTCTATCTCGGTGTCTTGTTTAATATTGCAAGTAAGCTGGTGGAAAGCTAGACCAAAACTGTAAAAGAGGAAGATGTTAAAAATTTCCACGTAGCATTGAGATCTGCATTGCTGACTCAGTAGGTCCTCATGTACACTATTTTCTACTTCTCTGTCTCTGTTGGGAGGATAACTTCTGTCTCTTTCATTTCTGATTTGGTTGAAGAGCAACATTTGACACTTGAAAAGGACCTCTGTTTTGGCTTGTTCCTCTGGTCTTTTTTGGTCTCTATGTAAATCACCAGTATTTGTAGGGTTAATTTAAAGGCATCATTGTATTTGAGATAACCTTTACTATTAATGTTATTAATACATGAATTACTGAAAGCAGATAGTAGTGGTGGAATTGTGACCTGAAGTCATTTAATTCTGAGCAACTGTTCTTTAAAAGGCTAAAGTAGATTACGCTTGCCTCATTATAGGAAATATAGGGCTTATTTGGGCTGTAAATTTTTTTTTCTTAAAACAAAGTTTCTTGAAATCAATTCCATCCTGATGCCTGTGGATTTTTTTTTTCTTTTAACAGTGCTGTGAGAACCGCTTTTTGATTGAAAACAGCTTTAGAGTTGGAAGGCCTGTGTGCTTCATACTTTGACAAAGAGTACTTGGCAGCATAACTAGCTCAGAAAACTTGTTAGCTTGTTCCTGTCCTCAGCTAATCCTTCAATTTGTATGATTATTTGTGGGTTCCATGATATGTTGGAGATGTGGGTTAATCTAGTTTTGAGTAGGTGCATTTTTGGAACAGAGTCAGTGTGTGGCTCCACAGTGGCATGTCTTCTCTGTTGGTGTGTGGTGGGGTGGCACACACGGAGTGAGTGGAAGAAGGGCATTTTTAATGCTGGTGCCAAAAGAAACCCTTGTACCCTTGTTCTCACTTGTGTGTTAAAAAAGATTCTTACTCTTTTCCTGCTTTTTTCTACCGCAGTTTATGAGGAGCCTAGGCAAATTGGAAGCATTAGTCTTCTCTTTTTATTTCATATCGTGAAGGTCTTTGAAATTTAGGCTAGTAGTTTTGGTTTTGCATACATTATTACAACAGTCATAGGAATTTTTGGTAGACATTCTCTTTGACTTCTGGAAATACTTTTTCCCTCATTCAGGGTCTTCATGCAGGTTTGGAGAGGGGGACATAAACTTTTTCCAGTTTTTTTTGTTAAGATCTTTTTTGGGGTTAAATTTGAAATTGTACTATTAGATGCTGGAAAGTAATGGTAATTGCCTTTACAACTATTCCCAAACTTTAAAAATTTCCTCAATGGCTTCTATATAAAGAAAATCTCTGAAGACTTTGTGCAAAGGATATTGCTTAGAACCATGGGGGCTGTTATGTTTTGTAGCTTATGCTAGCTTGAGTAATACAAGGGGTTTTTATTAGAGGTTATAGCTTTTTTGTACTCCTTCTGTCTTTAGGAGAAGAAATCATAGCATATAAACCACCTGGATTCAATTTGATGTATCATCTGTTGAATGAGTCCCCAATGCTGGAACTTTGCCTTAGCTTGCTAGAAGAAGGGGTTAAGCAGCTTGATACTTATGCTCCATTTCCTGGTATGTGCCTAGAATTAATTTTTCATGTGAAGTTAAAATGTATAGTAAGTAGGATTTAAAGCTAGCATTGCATATCTGTAACATGTATCTCTTGCATATAAAAATTGTATTTTGGGGGCAGTTTTCCTACTGGTTAACAACTGACAGGTTTTTTTCCTTGGTGCAAGGCTTGATGAATGACATTTATGAATGTAGTCTATTTAGCTTCTCGTCTGTATTTCTCATGTTCTTTGTGCACTGCAGGGAAGAAGCATTTAGAGAAAGCTGTACAGTATTGCCTTGCACTTCTAAACTTAACCCTACAGAAGGAGAATATTTTTATGGATCTGTTGCGGGAGAGCCATCTTTCCCTTATTGTCACACCACTGGAGCAGCTGCTTCAGGGAATCAATCCTCGCACTAAAAAGGCTGATCATGTGGTGAATATTGCCAGGTATGTGCAAAGCACTGAGAAGGGAGGAGTTGTGGAGAAACAGAAGTGTTTGGATCCTGGATCCTTTCATTGGCTTCACTAGCCATTGCTCCTCTTCACACAGAGCATCTCATGAATTTTCTTTGGTGGGGGAGATGTCTTCACAGATGGTATGGTCTGTGATTGTCTAGTGCAAGACTGGGATCTGTATTTATAGTTTTTCTTTCTGAATTTCCCCCTCTCATGATTTCTTTGTCTACCTTATGTTCAATGATTTCCTTGCATATAATTTCATTTTGCCCCACTTTGGTTGTCACAGAGTGGGAAAGTTCAATGAATTTGGTTGTTGGGCATGTTTTACAATATTGTCCATTATTTACTCTTATTAAATGCCTACAAACAGTTGTTTTAACTTCTGCAGCAATGTTTAATGTAGGTATCGGATAAAAAGAATGATAAAAATACCAGGAATGATGATCCCTCCTCAGCCTACTCATCTCTCCCAATGGAGGAGCACTCACTCATACAGAGTGAAATTTTGTTTGAAGCTTTAATGTTATCTCATGTAATTTGATTTGTAAATGTTTCAGTTCTAAATGTTGTTTAATTTCTTATCCATCTTTAAAAAGTTAAATTCTCAACAATTTCGTTGCCATAATCTTGTATCTTTGAAGGTATCTTTACCATGGAAACAGCAATCCCGAACTAGCTTTTGAAAGTGCCAAGATTTTGTGCTGTATTTCTGATAATTCCAACATCCAGATAAAACTAGTCGGTGATTTCACACATGATCAGGTAAGTATCTGTTTCTTTGAATCTGGAAAGAGAAACTGATGGAGAAATACTAGGGCTTCATAATGTTTCTTTAAAGGATAGGTTTCTAGGTCAACCGCATTAAAACTATATTTTGTTTTATATCTACCCACATTTAAAACATCTTTTACTGTGGCATCGCAAAAACAATTACTTCATTAATTGAAAAAAACAAAATCACGATTGTTTTCAAGAAGGAAAAGGGCAATATCCTTTGAGATAGGGAGGTCTTTTTTGACTTTATGGTCTTCAGTCTGTGAGAATAATTTAGCATATGTAACAACAGTAGATTTTTTTTTCCTGTTCACTAGCTAATTGCTAACCAGTTCTTAGAACAGCTGTGACTCTTAACTCTTGCTTGTTAAGTGGATTATATCATTTTTGTCTAAAAGTTCTGTCAACTTACATGAAGGGAATGATGAAAAGTATTTGGTTTAGTACTCTTAAAATTGTCTTCATTTCCATCCTTCCATTGTTGAATACAGAGTGTTAGCCAGAAGCTGATGGCTGGATTTGTGGAATGTTTAGACAATGAAGATGCAGAAGAACTAATTAATCCAGATGAGGGTATGTAAAAGGCTTCTTAAAATGGCTTAAACAGTTGTCTATTGCATGGAATGAAGTTAATGAAAAAAGTGTTCTTAAGCCAGGAAACAATCTTCCTCTTTCTTCTGTGGAATTGGACCTTTAACAGAATGAAAAACACCTGTATTTTTTAAAGTATGTCGACAGTATGATAAGCCAACTCCAAACTGAGTCTGTTTTCAGAAGACAAGTATTTAACATTGCTTTGGATATATTATTTACAGCTGTAGTAACAGTAATTTGCAATTTTGTTCTTGTATCTCTTTGCAGTAATATAAGTTCAACCCTCAACATTGTTGTATTTAACTTGAAGACACTGAAGATTATTCTATTAGATGGATTTTTTACTTCATTAGTCACCATATCTGCTTTTTCTCCTTTTTCTTTTTTTTTTCTAATCAAGAGCTGGAGCCAGAGAAGAAGCGGGCGCAAATCCATCATGAAACCAGGATCCACATTCTGAATCTCCTTATCACCTCTCTTGAGTGCAGTCCTCCCAGCCTAGCACTGTATCTCTTGGGATTTGAACTAAAGAAACCTGTCAGCACCACAAATTTGCAAGATCCAGGTATGAAGAGGAGAGGTTGATCTGCCATTTAATCAGTTCTGATAACAATACTGAGAGTATTTATTGGGAAATTCATGGGGAAAAGTAGTTCCTCTTCAATTAAAGAATAAAACAACAGGCCTTGTTCAAGTCCTCAAAAGCTACATGGAAAGGTGTATTAATACTCAAATGCAGCATTTAAACAACTTTAGGATTTGAGTCTTTGTTTCAATTGTATTTTGGAACAGACTTGAAATTAGAATTGTGGGGGAAAGTGATAATTTAGAAGGAAAACATTAATGTATTTATTATTTGATACAGTGGAGTTGTGTCCCTAGTACAAAGAAGTTGATTTGATGATCCAAGTTGTACCTACATATCACAACATGTGAACCTACAAAAGAGATTGTTGCTTTTAACTGGTTCTACTTCTTGGCTATTGTTCTGTCCTGCCTCAAGCTCCTGTTTAAAATTATTTATAGGAAAGAAAACCAGTTTTGTTTTTTAATGATGTAGAAGAAAACCTTTTAGAACATGTGTGATTTCATTCTAGTGCTAGGAATATATAAATATATTAATTATATCTATATGACAATACAAACTTCAGAAATATCACTCCTGCTGCTTTCAAGTTGAATTAGTGAGAGTAATAGTGTGTTACTATGTGTCTTGTTTCCTCCTCAGTTTCTAATTGGTATTTTACAAAACAGACTGAGCAAGTCCAGCAGGGATGATCAGGGAGCTGGATTACTCAGCCTGTGAGGAGAAGCTGAGGGAAGTTTGGAAAAGAGAAAGGCTTTGAGGGAACCTAGCAGAAATCTTTGAACACCTGCAAAGATGTAAATGACAGGATAAAACCAGACTCTTCAGAGGAGTGTGGCAGGAAGATGAGAGGCAGGAAGCATAAAATGAAACAAGAGAGGCTCAATTTGGATATAAGAGAAATTTTTTCACCTGAAGAGAGTGAAGCAGTTTGGCTGTAGAGGTCATGCAGTCTTCATGTTTGGAGGTTTTCAAGACCCAACTGTCTAAAGCAATGAACAATGGTTTGATATCTTAGATAGGAGTAGTTTGGTGTTGAGATGTCATAGTGTCCCTTCCAGTCTGAAATACAAGGTTATTTCTCAACTGTTTTAAAGCATGTTTTATATAAACAAGTTTGAACAACAATCAATAATTTGATTTTAGTTTTTTGAGAAGACTATTTCTCATTATCTTCAGGTTTGTATTGGATGCTATGGACCAGCAGTTTTTAGTTCTTCATAGTTCTAACTGAAATATAGATAGGACCTGAGTTTTATTTCTTCAGATATTGTGAAATATAGTAATTACACAATACAGGTAACTACACAGGGTGTGATCTGCACCCACACAATTTCACAGGGTATCTATCATATGTTAGGTCGGTGATGAGGAAATCTGTCTTAAAGGTTTGAGAGACCTTGCCCATGTCTTTCAATTGTTAATAGTGTGAAGAGATAATGACTCTTAAGACATTTACCTCAAGAGAATAATTTCCTGCTAAAGCATAAATGATACATGTTCAAACAGAGGTTATTTCCCCTGTAAGAACTCTGATTATTGATGCTTTTGCTGCTTCAGGACCTCTTTCTGGGTCGATTACAGAATTAATTGGCTAAAGGAAGAGTGCAAAAAGACCAAATTTTGACTTCAGTATTAAAATCTCTTCCCTATTCCCCACAGTTGCAGTGTCAAGTACCTTTAGGAGAATTAGTCATATAATGGCTGTATTTGTAAAATAGGACTTTTTTAAAGCTGTTCTTTGAAATCGTCAAATGGCTCTTGGTTTAAAAGTGTAAAACAAGAATTCAGATTGATTCACTAGCATCTCAAAAGCCTAAAGACTAACTATAAATATTTTCATTAGGTTTTTGCTGAAACATGATTCCTTTTTTGATTTTAAGTAATGGTGGTAAAACTTTACCAGAAGTTTTTGCTGCAGCTCTGTGGAGCAGTAGAGTGTAGCACAGGGTATCTGAACAATTTAGTTTCTGTATTTTATGTGTACTTGACCTATGTTGGCTATGCAGGAAAGTAAGATCAAGAATGTCAGGGTATTTTTTTCTTTTCAGGTGTCTTGGGCTGCCCACGGACTTGCCTTCATGCTATTTTGAACATACTGGAGAAGGGTACTGAAACAAGGAGTGGGCCTACAGCAGTTCGGGAATCTCCCCATCTTGCAGAACTCTGTTACCAGGTATTCAGCATGTTTTCTGTTGGCATATACTAAAAGTAGACTCTAAATTAAATTGGCTACTCCTTGGTTGGTGACTCTGATAATAGTTTCATTTTTTAAATGACTATGTCAGGTTTTTATATATAGCGAACGCTTTCTATTTCACTTTCTTATGTTTAAAAAAATATCTTGCAGCATCACAGAAATCAAAGGATCTGCACTCCTGTCAGAAACTTGGAATTAGGATGTACTTATAGCACTTGACCTAAATATATTTGGTCAGCCTCTAAGTCCATTGTGACATGGGCCAATTTTAATTTTTCTTTTCATTTTGGAAGTGTAGTATGATAGCAAATAACATAAAATTCCTACTAAGCCAGTGAAACTCTGCTTTATTCTGTAGCCATGAGAGAATATATGTATGTATGTGTGGCTGAGAGGGTCAGGTGGGGGAGACAGCTGAGTTAGATGTGTGAGGTAGCTGATGCTTGCACACTTGTATAATGTTGAAAATCCATGGGCTCTAGAAAGGATTTTAAACATTATTAAAAGCAAAAGATAATTCTGTAGAAACAGGAAAAATTTATTACATTTCCTGTCTTGGTGGACATGCAGTGTGAGCTGAACAAACAGGCTCATCTATTGTCCTGTCATGAACAAACAGCCATTGTGGTCATCCACATCCTGGTAGTCCTTTAAGATGATAATTCAACATCTGTTACAAATAATACGGTCAACTTTGAAGGAAGCTGATGGAAAATTTACTGTAAATACTGGTAATATTGTTTGAGCAGTAGAAAAGTATTATGCTTTTATGCTTCTTTTGGTTTGCTTGTTGGTTTGTTTTAAAATAAATCCCATACATGGATATCTATTGTTTTTGATTTTCAGGTGATCTATCAGTTGTGCGCATGCTCTGACACTTCAGGTCCAACTATGAGATATCTGAGGACCAGTCAGGATTTCTTATTCACTCAGCTGCAGTACTTGCCATTTTCTATCAAAGGTAATTTTTATGCTATGATAAGATAGTGCATGCTTAAAATTCAATGCATTTTTTGACTCCTTAGGAGTGAAAGAAGAAACATAGGTAGCATTATTAAACTGAATTTATTGCAGGCTCTGCTAATCGTTTAATTCTGCAAAAATTGAACTCTCCCTACTTAAGAAGTTTAGATTTTCAGTGCTGAACGTTTGGAAAGGAATGTTAAGCTTTGGAGTGCACTAAGTCTCCAGAACCACATCCTAATCTGTATTGCAATTATCATTGAAGTTTTGTTAGACCAGGCTACAGAAAAAAAAAAATTGAAAATAGTATTGTAAAGAACCAAGGGGTTATAAGGCTGATGACTGCAACCACCTGTGGCGCCCCTTTCTTTGAGTAAAGTACTTTTAAGCTAGTAGGTATGTTTTATATTTCAAATCAAGATTTCTCAGGTGTCTTAAACTGAATAAATGTACTTTATCAGATGCTTGACCATCAGTCTTTTGTTCAATGACAGTAAACTTAGCATTCAAGTACATGTATCCAGCATGTATGAAGTGCTTTAGATGATTCTTATGTAACTTAGAAATCTAAATTAGATGAAGACAGGAAGAATCTAGGAGACCTGTGTTCCAGTCTCACCAATTTTGATTAAAGCTACAGTTCACTTGGGTAAATGCCTCGTTATTTTCATTGAAATTGGAAGTGACCCTGTTGGCTCATGAAGCACTCCATTCTTCACAATGACTGTTTTAATGGTTGTATCCAGTTTGGTTGTGTATGTGTATATGCTTGTTGCATATATGTGTATGATTTGTTTTCAAAATAACCATATGTTCATTTATTGGCTTTTGTCAGATCTCTTTTTGTCTTGTAAACAGCTGGAGAGCAAATAATAACTAATGACATCCTCTAAAAGCTTTCTCAAGTTAAAAATGCCTTCCTTGGAGTAAGTAATATTATTTATACTCAGTTTTATATTTGTTGCCTTTTCCCTGTCCAGAACATGAGATTTCAACACTCAACCAAATGTCTTGGCTAATGAAGACTGCAGCTATCGAAATGCGAGTGACGTCTCTGAACCGCCAGCGCTCCCACACACAGAGGCTGCTGCATCTGCTGCTCGATGACATGCCTGTGAAACCATACCTGGGTAAGAGGAACTTATGGTGAGGCTGAATAGGCTGCAATAAATGGAGAATGAGAGACTTCATTTGAATTCTTTTCTTCATAAGCTTGTGGCAGTTCGTTTGTATTATGGGAAGAAAGATGATGGTGGTTGTAGATTCCAGAATGAAAGAAATCAGGGCATCGTTTTGTTCATTGTTGATAGAAAAAATAAAAACAATTGATGAGGCAGGAATGGGAATATTTTAAAAAAATTAAACTTGTGGAATAATTTTTTTTGAACTGCTGTTCAAAATCATTACAAAATAGAGAAGGTGGAGGGTTTCCCATGGTAAATAGTTTAAGACAGTTTCTCAGTCTTAATGTCTGTCACAAGCTGTGAACCCTCTCTCGCAGAAGATAGTAGCTACACATCAATTTTGCTTTTAACATTATAACATCACAAAAGTGATATTTCATCCCAGTGTGTTGTAAAGTCAATGTTATATAAAAAGGCAAGATTTCAGAGTTTTAGAAGAGGGTAGAAATAAAATAAGAAAAATCAAATCAGATGGCAGTAAAACTCTTTACATGAAGAAGGTAGAATAAATGGAAGATACTTTAACAGGTTAGTGCAGTATGGTGTTTTGCCTTACTTTTGTCAGCCTGAACACTCTCTTCATCCTTGTGACGATCTGAGTATGGGAAACTTTGGTCAGATATGTTACTCATTTTATGGTGTCCATCCAACTGCATTATTCATACTGAAGAGTGGGATGTCTATTTAGGCATTTCTAGTATTTTCTGACAGTATATAATAATTGGATAGCTTTTGTCAGGTAAGTATTTTTTAAATTTGATTAAGAGTTCAAGGGTATATCATATTACAAGGCTTTAATGTGAAAGGTTTATCAGTTTATCATTGTGCTCTGTCTTTCACTATTAATAAAGTAGGTTATATTTTTCACTTAGATTTGTTTTTTGTAATTTATTTAGTATGTTTTATTACCTTCAGCTGATGGTGAAGGAGGGATGGAAGATGAAAGTCGATCAGTCAGTGGATTTCTCCACTTTGACACTGCTTCAAAAGGTAACTGTTATGTCTGTTGGTTAGTTTTCAGTAAAGTGTATCTTTTCCTGAACAGGCAGGAGGGCCACCTCCAGAATGGACACTCCAGAAAAGAAAGTAATAAGTGTTCTAAACAGCAGCAGAACATGAAAAAATTTTATTTAGTGTGGGGGGAAAAAAAACCAAACCTTGATACAGATGGTTGGAGTGAGTGAAAACCACTGAACTTGAAAGGCGATTTGAAGAGCGTGTTTAGGTATCTGTGCAAGGATGTAATGGGAGAGTGGCAGTCTATCAAATTTATTGCTAACAGTAGAAACAGTGAGAGTGTTGCTAAGGCTGAACATATTTGTATTTTCATGGCAAAGAATGTAAGTCCCACATAAATAAATAAGTTCAGATTCTTTGTGCTTTCTCAACAAAACACTGCAGAGGTTATAATTGAAAACCAGCCTGGTTTCATTCAGGAGAAAAAATGAGTCTTGTGTTTCTAAATATTGGATGACATGCATGTATAACAGGAGAACTCTACAATATAAGACATCTTAAGAATTTAAAGCCTTAGAAAATGTTTTTAAACCTGTTACATAGATTGATAGCACTTTCTGAAGCTTTAATGTTTTTTTTTTGAAACTTGACACTTTAAGCTGAATATTTAGATTTACAAAGGTAAATTGGCTCTGTTTGTTAATTTTTTGTTTCCCCTTGATAATTCTGAATACAATTTGAATTGATTTGCATTTCCAGTACGCAGAAAGATCTTAAATATCCTGGATTCAATTGACTTCAGTCAGGACATTCCAGAGCCTTTACAACTGGATTTCTTTGACCGGGCTCAAATTGAGCAAGTCATTACTAATTGTGAGCACAAGAATGCACGTGGACTAGTCGTCTGCAATGTCAAGGTTAGCATTGGTCTTTGTTTTCAAGTTGCATGTGCTATTTTGTAACTTAATAATTTAAAACAAAAATCAGTGTGTTAATAATACTTTAAAGCTTGCTTTTACATAAAAGGTGTATGTTTCAGATGTGTATTTCTTTGGTTGCCATTACACAACTACCTAGCACTACATATGTGTACACAATTACATGTGCAATGTTGTTGTGTATTGTGGTAGTTCTTGGAGGCTTTACTTAGGATTGTATCACGTTGTGACAAATACTTGACAAGTGTATTATAAATTGTCCTGAAGAATTTGTCACCCTAAAAAATGAGTAAAACTTGTTCAAATCCCAGTCCATCTGTTGCATCTGTCGCTATGTAGCCATCTCCTAGAATCTTTTAGTTTCTATTAGTCTAAATGTTGGGTTGTTCCCCCCTGCTTCCCTTTTCTGTTCTATTAAACTGTCTTTAACTCAACCCACAAATTCTACTTTGTTTTTCCCCCAATTCTCTCCCCTATCCCACTGGGGCAGGGAGTGAATTGCTGTGTGGTGTTTTATCGACCTGCCAGGTTAAACTGTTATAATTATTTAAGTTTCACTTTTAATTTCAGTACGTTCACAGAGTTCTGGTTGCAGAAGTCAATGCCCTTCAAGGAATGGCAGCAATAGGCCAGAGACCTTTACTTATGGAGGTAAGTACAGAAAAAGTTAACTGTTGTTTGTTGTTGCTCTTGGTGGGTTTCATACCCTGTCAAGCAGTAAGCATTACTATAAAAGATTGTGGCTTTGTGTCCTAACTTAGATTTAGTAACTCCTGAAGACAAAAACCACAAAACTGGTCAACTAAGGTCTTCTTATCATACTGTTCTCCAGACAGCTGGCCTGTAGTCTGTTTTCTTTTTTTCTTTAACCTCTTCCCTCCTCATTAGTGAAAGCAATTGCAGCTCCTCACCCCACTGTGCAGAAAGCAGTTACACACTGATGTCAAGATTGGCTGTTCAAGTGCACGAATATTCATCTTATGGCCAAGATCATTTTGCCTTTCTCTCACAGGGGATGCTGATTTATTTCTCCTTTTTTCTACACAGATACAGTTTCAGTGAACTTGGAGATTAGTTATTTTCTGAGTTTTCTGCCATCTTTTAAATTAAGTCGAAATTGGTTAAATGGATGCAAAGGATAAAGGGGAAATTACTCAGACTAAATTAAAAAAAAAGGCACAAATAGTTTCTTCATAGTTGTTTTTGTTTCGATTTTAAAGAATTTTCCTGGTTGATTTTTTTTCCTATGAGATTGAGACATTGATGATGTCTGCGCTGTGAAAAGCAGCTCAGAAATGGAATGAGCTACCTTGTTAAAGTAGTAATAGCAGCTTGTTTCTAGTAAGCTGAAGACTTAACATTTTATTGTGAAGACTACTATTAACAGAAAAAATTGTCATCTTGAAGTCTGTCTTTGCCATGGATTTCTTTTAGCACATTGTAACTGAGTTTCTTTGTGGTGGGTTTTCAGGAGATCAACACTATCCTGCAGTATGTGGTAGAGCGCAACAAGCTGCTGCAGTGCCTCCATGCCAAGAGGCATGCTCTGGAGTCCTGGAGACAGCTGGTGGAAATCATACTCACTGCCTGCCCCCAGGATCTCATACAGGCTGAGGACAGGCAGCTGATTATCCGGGATCTCTTGCAGGATGTCCATGACAAGGTAGTGCTCTGCTGGAAATCAGCCCGCTCCTTGAACTTTGTTGCTGCATCTTTTTATGTGAAAGTGCTTCAATTTTGATTGTAATCCAAGAAGATTTTACCTGTTTTTAGTATTCTGTTTAGTTTCTGATTGCTGCTATGCTGATAGATGAGACACAAGTGCTACTTTGTATTCTTGCATAACTGCTGTTGAACTGTGAACCATATATAGACAGATTTCAGAGGCATTTCAGTATCATCCAGCATGATGGTAGTCTGGAAAAGGTGTGTGAAAAAGAAACTCCCTGCTTTGATGAGAAACAAAGAAGAACTTATTGAAGGCTGAAGGCAAACTGCTGCATTTGCTAATTTAGTGCATTTAGATGACTCACTGCAAATCCTACTGCTGCTGCTTTTGAAAAATTAAAGAGTTGAATGAAGCTTCATAGTAGAAAAACTAAAGATTTTACAATTAGAAGGGCTTTTGGAAGTATGAGAGTTTGTCTTAAAAGTCTAGGTGTTTTAATGCTGAATTACAGTAATAATTTTTGAGACAGACTAGACAGTTACTACTGACCCATCCATTCTAAAGAGCAAAATTTAATGAAGGATCGTTGTATTTAATCTGCTGGGGCATTATTTTTTTGCTTTATTATGAGAGTTATGTGGTTTGTAGTTCTGATTAATAGTTATATTTTGAGAAATATATATAAAAAAGTTATATCTTTTCAAGGAAAAAGTAACCTTTTTGGGTTCTGTTTTTGTTGCTACCATTATTTTTTTCTGTAGGAATTACCTAATAGTTACCTATTTTTAGTGGAGTGCTGGTTTTGTTTTTTATTTGAACTGAATTAAAAAAACAGGAAACAAGGAAGGCCTTCACTAGCTGAAGAAATTTCTTTCCTAAAATCTTTACAAAGAGGAAATTCCAGACTCTTTATTTTCTGTAACATCTTGGTGAAGTCTTTTGTGAAGTTAAGAAAAAATATCATTACTTTCTATTGAAAATAATTGAACTACAGTTCAAAATTACTATATTGCTTAAAATGAAATCTCCTTAAGTATTAGTGATAAAGATAACAGATTTACCTTCCAAATAATAGAGTGAACAAAAACAATACATGCAAACTTCTTGTTAGTGTTTTTCCACATTGTCTTAATGCTTCTTTGATGCCCAACCCTTTGAGTTTTTAAAGTTGTACCTTCACATTTTTAATGGTAATAAAATAGCTGAATAGCAAAGCAAATACCAGTTATTGTTTCCCTAGCTTAGGTTTAAATATGTTACCAATAAAGCATCTCAAATGTTGAGACATTTCTTCTCTTTCTGCCATCCAGATTTGATTATCAGCCTGCCTGTGATTTCTGTAAAAAAAATCCAGAAGGCTAATGATCTTCCCAATTAAAATATGTTCAACTCAGTTTCTGACATTACTGATTTTGATGTGTTCTAAATACTGTCATGTTAATGAAATCCTTATGCATACATAAATTAAATAGTTGTGAGGGGCTAATTTAACTACTTTAATAACTCATGAAATCAGACACTTTTAAACATTTTTTTTTCTCTTTTGCCTTTTTTTTGTCTTTCTACTTCTGTGTTAAGATCCTTGATGATGATGCAGCTCAGGAGTTGATGCCAGTGGTGGCAGGGGCTGTGTTCACCCTGACTGCCCACCTGAGCCAGTCTGTGAAAACGGAGCAGAAACAGCCACTTGCACTCTCTATGGCGGGACAGTCCCAATATGTCTTGATGCTGGATGGTTCTTTTACCTCATCACCTGGCTCTGAGAGCATATCCATGGGTTTTGCTTCTGTTGGTGACTCTTCCCTCCACATCATCTTAAAAAAGCTGCTGGATTTCATTTTGAAAACAGGTGTGTTTACTTCTGCAGGGCGTGTATGTGAATTCCAGCTGCCAAGAATAAAAAGATGGGCTGAGCTGCTTTCAGATACTGCAGTGAACATTTTTGTTGCAGTCAGTTAGGTGGATCATACGTCATTATTATAGATGTAAGCGATGTTAATAACAAAAAAAATTAGCAAACACTTAAAAAAAATCTGAACCACAAACAAAAGAGAAATATATAAATGACTAGAAAGAGAATTTTATATTTTTATTCTTTTGGAACAGCATAAGCTTGCTGAATTTACTCATAAATACAACTTTAATGCAAACAGTAGAACTTCACCTTAATGAATCTGGTTTTTTAATTTATTTCTGCCAGCACTGCCATAGAAAGTTAAATTAAGTGCCAGTGGAAGATAGTGTTACGGAATTTACATTTGTTTGCTTTTAATTGTGAATGTTTCTTGTTAACAGGTGGTGGCTTCCAGAGAGTGAGGACACACCTTTATGGATCACTGCTGTATTATTTGCAGATTGCCCAGAGACCGGATGAACCAGACACTTTAGAAGCAGGTATGGTCCAACTGTATTTGGAAAAGAGCAAAAAAAAAAGTTGCTATTAAACCCTGGAGAGTACAGTTTCTCCATGCTGAGTTGTCTTCTGGAAATAGATGGAAAACATCTTGCTCTAAGATCCTCTGAAATAAATTGTTTATGCCTTCACATACCACAGTGATCCTATTAAAAAAAAAACCCAAAACAAATTCCAAAACAAAAAAAGCACAAAACACCAACCACACAGAAAACCTCAAAATAAACCCCAAGGTTTGTTTATAATTTCATACCCTTTCTCTTCCTTTGTCTGAAGATCCCCCTAAGGGAGAAACAAACACAAAAGCCTCACACACCCCCCACCACCATCCCCTCCCAAAAAAATAAGCAAAAAATAAGCCAACCAGAGTTGCTATTTATTCTTGAGTGCTTATGGTAAATATCACATTCTCTCTGTGAATGGCTAAAATACTTGAATTGTTAGTGTTTCTAATGATTATTCAGACAAGAATTGAGAAGAAATCTTGGGGCTAGTTACCTGCATGCAGGCTTTTACTTGGCCTGGGTTTTGAGTTACAGTAGTAAAAGAAAAAAGACAAACTATGAACTTGCTATGACCCCTTTGAATTGTATGACTGACTTTGGTTTCATTCTCTTCCATTTAAGTCACATTGTTAATTTAGCTCACACTGAATACTTTGGTCCCAGTGAAAGTTCATAAAATCTTAGGATGGTTTGGATTGGAAGGGACCTTTAAAATGATCTCATTCTTACCCCCCTGCCGTGGGCAGGGACACCAGACCAGGTTGCTCAAAGCCTCATCCAACCTGGCCTTGAACACTTCCAGTTTTAGGCCTATTAGTTTATTTATGGAACAAGTACTGAACATTTGAATTATTTTAAGCAGACTATTTACCAGAGTCATATATCTATACAGGTCCACACTTTTTGCTCTAGCTGGTCTGTGTGATATTCAAGGAAGGGTGGATTTGTAGAACCTTTGCAGTTCATTAAAAAACCTTTGACCATTGTTTGGGGCATTTCTATTGCAAGGCATAGAGAGAATGCCCTGAAGGATGTAGCTAAGTTAATGCTAGGATGCCTGTCTTTGAATGTTTTCATTTTTTTGTTTTATTTGCTTTTTACAGCTAAAAAAACTATGTGGGAACATTTGACAGCTCCTGAAGATATGTTTAGTAAATTGCAACGGGAAAACATGGCAACTATTGAGAGTTATGGAGCAGCTCTGATGGAGGTGGTCTGTCGTGATGCTTGTGATGGCCATGAGATAGGCCGGGTAAATGAATCTATTCTTCTAAAATTACTGTTCTGTTTGTTTTAAAGAACATCATCTGTGCAGAGATGGGAAGTTTCATGAGGTAGAACTAGAACATTTCTGTAGATACAGGATCTGTTTCATGTTTCTGTCCTCCCACTCATGCTGAAAGTAGAGCCATACGTGCATATTAATTTTTTTCTCAAAGAGGCTATGTGTCCTATTGTTAAAATATAAGGATAGAAAGCTCTGCTCTAATAGATGTAGGTAGGGACCCCTGTTACAGTTATTTGTTAGCATTTTAAAGTCATGGACTTACCTTGGGAAGATGTGATTTCATGACAAAGTAATTTCGGATAGTAGCCAGTAGTTGAGAATTTCATCAGAAGGCAAACTAGTTTTAAATAGTAATTGTGCTTGAGGCAGTACTTCATTAAAGTATTTTGCCTTAGTTATTGGTCAACAATATCTGTAATGTTTTTTAAAAGAATAGTAGAGAAAGGTAATTGGCTCATACTGCACTAATGTCAAGAAATCTTAAAATAATTTTTACATAAATGGTTGCAATTATAGTGAAGAAATGCATTCTGCTTATAAGAAGCTGATACAAGAAACTACTTAGCATTTCACATTTCTAGGTATTTATTAAAAATCTCATTCATCTTATATGTTCAATTCTGTTTTGATTTGTTTGTTTTTCTTCCCTCATCCCAGATGCTGGCATTGGCTTTACTCGATCACATTGTTTCAGTAGACAAGCAGCAGCAGTGGTTGTTGTATCTCTCGAATAGTGGCTACCTGAAAGTGCTTGTGGATAGCCTGGCAGATGATGATCTGGCTCTCCAGAGCTTGCTCACACCTCAGCCCCCTTTGCTTAAGGCGCTGTACACCTATGAGTCCAAAATGGTAACAGTACTTTAGAAATGATTTTGTGTTAGTGTTCATTTTTTAATTTTACTTTTTAGTAGAAGTTGTTTGTCTACACTTTGCATTGATTGTACTCACAGATATTGTTAAGGAAGGTTTCCTGTCTGACATTCAAGAGCACTCTGGCAGTCACACTCGCACCACCAGAGATTTTAACTGCTGGGACCAAAGCCCCTTCATAGCAAGTGGCTCCAGTGACTAATGGGTGCCCTACAATACCCTCACCACACTCACACACTCAGACCAGGTTTCATTACTGGTTTGACCTCAGGTTTCCCAGGGATCCTTAAAATGATTTAATCATGGTGCAACAACAGAATAAGAGCCCCAGCTGGTGCCTCTGAGGAGGGACCCTGAAGAACGGAAACCCTGGGTTTTTGTACTCTCAACAGTCTGTGGGAGTCAGTCTGGGGTCTTCAGCTGAGTCCTTGTCTCCTGCCGTGTCTCTGAGTGTCTGGTCCTCTGGCTGGTGCCCCACATCCCCCGTGCCCTTTGTTTTGCAAAGGGTGGGCAGGTCACAGGCTCTTGCTTGGGGGTCCTGCCACCCAGAGTTCAATCTGCAGTTGCACTGCAGCTGCACACTGAGCTACTTGCCCTGAAGGTATTCCTTAAGGATATTTTACTAAAATAATATATTTGAAATGATGCTAAAATTAAGTGAGAAAGTAGACATTGTAAGTCTCATTGTGCATCTCCAAAACTTGACCTTCTCTACTGTTGTGTAGGCATTCCTCACTCGAGTAGCCAAGAGTCAGCAAGGTGCGCTAGAGCTGCTGCGGTCTGGCGTGATTGTGCGGCTGGCGCAGTGCCAGGTGTATGACATGCGACCCGAAACAGACCATCAGGGGTAAGTGTTGCTTCCCTGGCTGGTGGTGAAACCATAACACAGTCTTCCTGGAAGCACATCACATCTTTTTACAGCCTCATGATTTTTGAGTAATGACTTGTGGGTTTATTCTTTGTGTGTATGCATCTTCAACTTATCAGTTCAGTTGAAAGCTACCTTTCATTGAGAGGAAAATTTCAGATGTGGGTATGAGGTTGTACTTACATGCTAATTACTTAGACTACATAAAAATTTTTTTGGTGTCTCAGATAAAAATGATGATTATTATTAAATAAGTTATCCTGTGTAGTGTTTGACGAACAGCTTACACTGTAAACTTATTTTGGGGGCTTTGCAGTTTGTTAAGTGTAGAGTCTGTCCTTCACCATAAAGCATTGAGAGAGGAGTGAATTAAATGCTATTTCAGGAATATTTTATGTGTTTAAAAATATATATTCACAGTTATATATTGCTTGGCAAGTTTCTTGATGTGTTGCCACGCTAGTCATTGTGAGGTGATTAGGAGAAGATCTCAGAGAAAGAAATTCCATATTTAGGGAAAATTACCTGGGTTGATTTCAAGCCTTGGTCCCTGTTTTAAACTCACAGTTCTTAATAATACACTGAGAGTTCAAATGCTTTGGAAAAATTTAAGACTTAGACAAGGTATACTATTTGAAAGTTCCAATTAAACATAATAAGATGGTATAAAACCTACAGGACATTTGTGGAGGACTGTGTTTAACAGTGGCTTTAGAATGAAGTACAACTCTTCCTAAAATATTTGAGAATACCTGGTTTTGTATATCATTAAGCAGGTATTGTATTTCTGCAATGAAGTTACCTGGTTTAGTGTAGCATAATACAAAGTAATTTTCCTTGCTTAAAGAAAATGTCTGGCAGCAGCTGTGTATCATAAATGTGTTGCTTTTCCAATATAAAGTCAGTTTAGGTCTAGATATCTTATTGAAATATGAATGGTATTAGATTCTTGAGTGATTGTAGGCTGAGGCTCTGCCTCACTAGTGGATTTTACTCTTCTTGCACGCTTTATCTTCTTTTTTTTTCCTCCCTTCTTTTTATACCTCCTAAGAATGTATGCAATGAGAGATCCCCCAGTCTTCATTCCTGCTCCAGTGGAACGTTACCGCCAGATTCTCCTTCCAGCTCTTCAGCTGTGCCAAGTGATCCTCACGTCCAGCATGGCACAGCACTTGCAAGCGGCAGGACAGGTAAGTTCCACAACTTGACTTGAGTACCACTGGGATCGCTCATTCAAAGAATTTATGTGTGCCTTTGCTCTGATAGTAAATTGTTTTTTTGTTTAATCCCATCCTCACTAGTACATGAGGTCTTTTTAAGTTCTTCAGAAGCATTGTTTCCTCTCTGCTTGCCATTAAATTTCAAGTCATTCGTATTTTCTCTTTTTTTCTTGTGGTGCAGGTTTTGCAGTTCCTAATTTCCCATTCAGATACAATCCAGGCGATCCTGAGGTGTCAAGATGTAAGTGCTGGATCTCTTCAGGAGCTGGCCTCCCTGACAGGAATAATCAGCAAGGCAGCATTGCCTGGTAGGAACTGCTGTTTTGAAGTCTCAACCCCATTTGCATGAATCTCAGGCTTTGGTTTCTGTAAAGGAACAGTAAGACAGAAGAGAATATCCATGACAATACAGATTTTTTTTTTTACATTTTTTTCTCAGAGCTCTGAGAAAAATAAAGAAATGTTAAATAATTTTTCTTGAAGTAAATATGCAGTAGCCATAGTGCTCTTACCCATATGTATCTGACTTCCCATTTTCTTTTCATCATGCTACCTCACACTAAGTACTTTTTGTCTTGGAGGTAACTTAAAAATAGAAGTGCTCAAAGAATCTGTGGTATCTTCAAAAACCAATTTTTATTCAATAAGTTCTGTAACTGAGGAAATTAAGATAGAAAATTGTTTGTATACCCATTTTTTAAATGTCTTGTCTGTTTTTATTTGTTTAGAAGATAAAGTTTCCTGGGGAAAAGCACTGCAGATTAGCATACTGCCATTTTTCTTGGGTGACTTACCTTCACAAAGGGCTAATAATGATTGTGGTGGATATAGTGGTTTCTTCTGCATGCTTACCAGTTCAAAATAACTTCTCTATTTTGATTTAATGGTTTTCTTTGTTCGGGAGAGATGTCTGACTACTGTAGAAAGGAGTGCAGAGCTGTAGGTTAAGCCCAGGTGCTTCTTTGCTTGCAGTATACAGAGCTTTGCACAACAGCTGTAATTTCCATGCCAGCCTCCCTTCCTCCTTGCCCCCATTTGGTTACTTACCAGAACAGTAAGCCACATGCTCTCATGCATCTCCTGATAGCTCCATTCATATCTGAATGTTTTGCTCAAAAAATATGCAATATACAAGTTGAATGTTTGGCTGAAATATTTCTGAACAATGCTTGTATTTAAATGTATATAATGCACAAATCTGTTAAAAAAACCCCAAACAAACAGTTACCTAATGACTGTATCTTTCATCAGGAGTGCTAAATGAGCTGGACATGGATGTTAATGAAGGGACACAGATGGAGCTACAAGGACACATAGGGCGATTTCAGGTAAAAAAGTCATATATTTAACCCATGTCCTTTTAGAATTGCTGATCTAAATTTGTTTCTTCCTGTTTTTTTTACTTTGAATAGTAGCTATTGGGAAAGAGATGTTTTCCAGCATCAAGAAGAATGTGTGAGGATTTTTTTGTGAGAGTGGGATGGGGTTTTGATGGTTTGTTTTTTGGTGTCTCCCCACACTTCCCTGTGCAGTAGAAAAGATAACATTTGGCAACATCGGGGTTGCATCAGGGACTTTGTTTCCCTTCGTAGCTTAGAACTTATGTGAAGAGAAAAATTTGAAGCCAATACCAAAGCATGTGAAGTAAAGCAGAAAGAGTCTGTTACCACTTTGGCCACAAGCATGTCTCCAGCTCGACAGTTTGGTATATCAGACATGCTGGGGGTTCATTTATTTGTTGCTGAATTAGTTTTTGTACTCTGCTTTTACTGGATGTTAGATTTTGTTTGTCTGTATAGGTTAAGGTGTTTTAGGTGTGGGAATGGGTAAACCCAAACTGTCATTGATAGTATTTTCTGTATAATAGCCTGCAAGAGACACAAGAAAAGTAGTGCATTTGTGAATTGCACTCCTTTCTCAGTGGCACTGTTTCAGGGTGCCATTAATTTCTAAATTAAATCAAGATAAGTTAAAACACTAAAAACTTAAATTTTGTTTACAAAGTGCTAAAAGTTTTATCTGCATTGCATTCTTAATACTGTGTTTTAAGGGACGTGTATCACTTAGGTGAAAAGAATCATGCACTTCACTTAAATGTTCCTGTCTTATGGCAGCGCCAGTGCTTAGGACTTCTCAGTCGGTTTGGAGGATCAGACAGGTTACGTCAGTTCAAGCTGCAAGATGATAATGCAGCAGGAGACAGAGTGAACAAGAGGGATGAAGTTGAGTTGGCCATGCAACAGGTAAGGACACAAGATACAAGAAGCTTCAGTCTCAACATTTTACCGCTGTGCAGATTTGTTTGGTTATCATAATTTCACATGATAGTGGTAAGGCTCTACACTGGTTTTAGTGTGGTATAGGAGTCTACATTTTATTTAAAGTGAGCCTTGAAAATGTATTTACTTACATTTGCATTAGAAACCTTTATTGTTTTCCATACAATTTCTGTGAATTTTGAAGGCTTAAATTGATAGGGATGTTCAAAATGAAAGCTGTGTATAGAGGGTAATGGCTAACACTAATTTAAAGCCAAAGGAGACTTAAAATTATCCAGAAATTTTAGCCAGCAGGTTTGGGAAAGAGGCAAAGTTGCAAGTCCTAGATTTGCAGTAGAAGAGAGTTTGTAGCTGATGAGAGAACAGAATCATCATGTTCTAGTGGGAAGAGAAGAGCACAGTATGTTGTTCACTGACATTTGTCCATGTAAAATTTAATGCTTCAAAGCCTGTAGATACTGTAATTGACATGCTGTCTTTTTTTTCCCCTTTGTTGGCAGATCTGTGCCAACGTGATGGAATACTGTGAGTCACTGATGTTGCAAAGCGCCCCCAGTTTCCAGCACACTGTTTGTCTGTTTACTCCCAGCCTGTCAGAGTCAACCAACCGAGATGGGCCTCGGCAGGGTGAGATTTTTGACTTGTTGTTTTATGAGCCTGAACAGTGTGACATTTGGGCTACTAGGAAATAGTGAACCAGAGGCTGTAGTTTCACATACTGTTTAAGTCTCTTTGTGCCAATACTGTAGCTGCTCACTCTCTCATTCTGGAATCCATGCTTGCTCAACCTTGTGCTAAGTCAAATCAGGAAACGAATCCTAGGTAAAACAAATTGTTTTTTCATTCACAGCCTCAGAAGTATATGTCAGTAAAGAAATGTGTGTATGTAAATAAATAGCACAAGAGAGGGGAAAGGCAAGATCAGATTTCAGCATCTGTGCTGGATTACATTATTTGAAACTAGGACCTCATTTATGACATGTAAGATGTGTTTTGATGCTGACTGGAACTCTATTACAACACATGGCAAGAGTTTACACTGTGTTGTTATGCAGTTAAATGGCTAAAATATGTAAATAATAACTCTTCTGGTTACATTTCACATTTTGCAGTCACTACTGCACTAGGCTGACTGCCTTTTAGTACTGCAGTCACAGAACTTTTTGCCTAGACTTAAATTTAGGTTACTTCTGACACAAGTGCAAAATACACTTGCCAGTGCTTTCCAGTCTAGGTTATTGACAGAGAGCATAGCTTATTGATTTCTTGGTGGTTTATTAGTTTCGTTTTTTTATCTTCAACATCTTATCTAGATACACAAGCACCAGTGGTCCCATATTGGCACTTGCCTGGCCTGGGCATTATTGTTTACCTGCTGAAACAGAGCACTAGTGATTTCTTCAGTTACTATGACAGCCATCGTCAGAGTGTTAACAAACTGCAAAATGTGGAGCAACTGCCACCAGATGAAATAAAAGAGGTAATTGTTCTTCTGACTCCATAGTTTCTGTGTTGTAGTAACTTGGACACAGCTGTAACAAAGGCTCCAAAGCATCTTTGATAAGCAAGTAGTTCCACTTTTTGTGCATATTCTTTTCTGCTCTTGGTGAAGGGGGTCCATAGAATGAGTGATCTAAAACTTCAGGGAAAATATTTGGTTTAACTTCGTAAAAGTTGTGACTTCCATTATAGTTGCTTGGAGATGGGTTTCATTTTTCCATTTTTTGGTCAGCAAGGTTATGCAAATTCAAAATAGAGAGCAAGGTTGTAAAGAAATAGTAGCTTAGAAGAAAGTTCTAGATATTAGTAAGTAATCTTATTTGCTTATTTCTCTTGGTGTTCTGTAATTTGCTACTGTCTCTGTTTTTTCTCTTCCCATCACAGTTGTGTCAGTCAGTTATGCCAGCTGGGGTTGACAAGATTTCCACTTCCCAAAAATACGTATTGGCAAGGCGGCGCCTGGTGAAACTAATAAATAACCGAGCCAAGTTACTGTCCCTCTGTTCCTGTATCCTTCTAAAATTGAAATGACCCTCAAGGTGATGATCTAGAAAAGCAGAGAGATAGAAAGAGGTTCTTTTACCTGGATTTCTGACTACTTTGAACAAAAATCCTTTGCAAAAAGTTAGTTTGAAATACTGACAATTAACTTATGAGGGTATTGCTCTGCTACTGCCAGAATGTAAGGATTTTCAAGTTAGTAATTCCCATTTTGAAACCCAGCTAGGACTTTCTGCAATATTCCAATAAAGGAATTGTTACAGTCCAGCTCTTCAATTTTAGTGACCAGGTCCCATAAACATTCACACGTGTCCAAGTGTGGTGGAAGAAATACTTTGAAAAATAATTTTGAGGTTCCTGTCATAATATGAGTTTGTAGTCTTAGAGCCAACCTTGCATAAACCTAAATCTCATCAACACCAGTAACTTTATGGAAATAACCAGTCATGCACAAAAGAATTGTCTTCAACAGATCAGAATTTTCCTCTGCAGACTCCCTTGGGAAAGTTGTGCTCTTGCACACTTTGCTGTTGTCACCTAAGATGTTCCTGCCCTGCCTGGCTGTATAACCTCAGCTTTACTTTACTGTGTGCAGCTGAGGCACCTTTACAAACCACATGAGCACTCCATACTCTGCTCTCCTCCTGAGGGCTGGGTTGAGGCTCTGCAGGGTGACGAGGACAGTGAGTGTGAGCGATCCATCACTGGGCTGTGGCAGTGTAGGAGGTGACAGGTGGTTGAGCTGGTATCTTCAGCTGTTTCCAAGTGTGTAAATATGCTCACATGTGTTATACATAATGTACAATCCAAAGACAACCACATTGGAGTCCTTCACTGAGATGTGTCTGCAGATATCATAGAAATATGTCTCTTCATTCTTTGGCGCCATCTGGAACACTACCTACTGCACTGCACACCCACTGACTCCCAAGACCCGCTGCTGTCCTCTAGGATGTCATTTAAGAAAGGAAGGCTGCAAGGTAAGATTTCTCAAGCATCAAAATGCCTTTGAATACCTTCTTGTGATTAGCTTTAAAGCTGATTTCCTACTATTAATATCTTGCCTTTTATATTTAATAGAAGAGATTTTGTTTGGATTTGGCCCACCTTTGCATATTCCACCGGAGAACTGACATTTCTGATATTCTTTACTCCCAGGCTTCTGGGGTTTGTGTGTTACACATAGGCTCCAAAGGAGAGTAAAAGTAACTATTTTTTTTATTTCTGCTCTTCAAAGAAAGAACTAACTAACTGAAGTTCAGCTAATACAAACAGATAAGTGATCCAAAATTATAGGAAAATATTTCAATATAATCTAAGATGAAATTATGAAATAAAGTTAATATTGGTAGGTTTAAAAGTATGTTTAGAATTATAGCCACCATTAATTCACCAGAGGATGTTAAGTTTGTTGAATTTCATCTATATAAAAAAAAGAAAGAAAATGAAAGGAAATCAGGGAGAGTGGAGTTGCAGAAGAGTCTTTTGCTTAAAGTGCCACGTAGCGTGATCAAAATTATTTGTGACTCACTATTTATGTGTTTTCTCTAAGTCATTTAAGTAAAAAAAATTAGTGTAATCTCTAATGTGTAAACTTACTTTTGGATCAAATTGGAACAATGTTTTAAATCTTTCTATATGACTTGATACAGAGATAGTGTGGAGCAGCCAACACAATTTTAAGATCTTGTTTTCTATTGCCAGATTCCTTTGGTTCAGAGCCAAGCTTGGATTTCAGCAGTGGACTGAATCGAGTGAGCCAGCATGATATAGACCAGGTGAGATGTGACAGTGCTGCAGGATACAGAAGGCTCCTGGCTACCCTGCAGCTATTAGAAGCAGTCTGACTGTTGTTTTCCCACTTCTGAACAACCTGCAGTAACACCAACAGCATAGAACTTAATTTAGGATTAGTGAAGTATTACAAAATTGTTTTGGAAAATATTGTGAAACAGGTGGCAGTTTTGCTGCTGTGCACATATATTTGAATCTTAATGTGAAAAGTTTAGTAAAAAATGAGCTATACTTATAAAATAAGTAATCATTCTTTTTCTCTTTCCAACCAGTCAAATGGTGTTTTTTGATAACAGCTTTCCAAAACCACCAGATATCCTTGAAAGACCTGCAATATGAGAGCAAGTTTCTCAATTTTCTGTGATCAAACTGGTCACCATGGATCAGCTTCAGCTAGGCTATAGAGAAATGAGATCAAAAGGTTAACAGGAACTGAGGAGGCTATAAAATGTGAATGGTAGAAAAGAAGTAATTTCACTTACACAGAAATTAAATAGTTTGTGTAAATTTGATGCAGAAGTGGCAGAAAAAAGATATTAATAAATCTCACTACATTTCTATGACCATGCAGAAAAAACCTGTTCTTCAAAATGGCAGTCACAAGTACCTTTATAAGATCTAGAACTGTAAAAAAAGTTGCTGTGTGTTTTGTGATGAGGCATGTGTCATTTATTTTGTTTGTTCAAAAGTCAAGTGTACAGTATCATCTTGGTAAAATACTTAAAATGTAGTTAATTCAGTGACTCTTTACATAGGCATCGTTGTTGGTGCACACAGACTCTCTGAAGAGTCCCTAAAAGACTAGGAAAATTTTAATTGGAAGATGCGTTTGTATGACTCTGAATGAAGAAGCTGAATTATAACCAGTAATTCCTAAAACAGAATAAGGAGTACTTACTAGACAAATCAGAAAAAAGAGGTCAGAGAATAAATCATAGTGAAGGGGTTGACAGGCAGTGGATGATGAGCTGGCATTTCAGAAAGAAAAGATTTTGTATTGATGACTGCATCAAATCTCTGTTTCTCAGCTTCAGATTGAAGCCACAAACAGCTTTGGTGAATCTCTGCAGAAGAAGCTCCTGGACATCGAAGGTTTATATTCCAAGATTCGCTCGCGGTACACCTTCATTCAAGCTCTCGTTAGACGTATCCGTGGTCTCCTGAGGATATCAAGGACCTAAAAGACACTTGGTAGATGCTGCTTGCCCAGTGAAGCTGTGAACTAGGGCAGGCCTTCTGGATCATTGCATTTTATAGATGAGACATTTTCTAAATACTGCCAAAATTATTTTGTTACTTTTTTTTTATCCCTGTGGATGAGTTTTGTGTATTCTTTCCTACTGCTCCCAACTTGACGTAAAAAATAAAGGATTGTTTTCGACTGAGTTGCGAATAATGTAAAATTTCAAGCAAGAAGGAATTCTAATGGAGGGCCTCAAGGAAACAGGAGTTCTGCAGCTGTGATGATACTACATTTGTTGATGCTTTCAGAGAGAACGAAAACATCTTTGTCTGTGTTGTTCCTGTTTCACACACAGAGATTTAATGAAACCATAGAGTTCATGTGTCATCACTTGCAGACTGATTACTGGGGTGTGGATTTTATATTCATTTTGCACAGTAAACTGCTAATTACTGCTTCCCCTCTCCTGCCTTTTATTCAGCTGGAAGAAGTACGAGCTGCTTCTCTTTGAACAAATTTAAATGAGAAAGATGATAAAAGTCATGGAAGGTAACTGCTATAGGTTTGGTTCTTGTGGCTGGGGGAGTAAAGGTTTCTGTGCTTTTCTTGCTGCAACACAAGTATAAGGACAGAATGAAGTGCATGGGGAGGAAGCCAGTAATCGTGAATGGTAGGTTAGATTGTTCTCCTATGAGACTTTCATATATCCCTGTATCTTCTGTAAAAAAAACTATTAAAAAAAGTGTAATCATTAATTATTGACATGAGATCTGTTGCACTTCTCCCTTCACTCCATCTGAGCTTACGGCCCAGTTCATTGTGCCTTGTCACTTCCAGCAGGGAATATTTCTTGTTTCTCCCCCAGTCGGAGAGAACCAGTCCCTAATCCAAGAAGCGTGCTGGCTCCGAGGGCTGCCCGCCTTTGGCGAGCAGGCCGTGGTTCCGAGCTGTCGGTAGTGTGGCCGAGGGTCCCGCTCGCCGCCCGGCTCTCGGGGCCGCGGGGAGGCCCCGGGCCGGTGACGCCGCCGGGCCCCGCCCGCCGCGCGCTCCCGCTGCCGCAGATTCGCCACGCGCTGGCCCCGGGGCCGCGGTTTTTATTCTCCGGACCTTTCTTCCCGCTCTGATTCCCGCCCGGGCGTGTCCAGGGAGGGCGGGGAAGGGTCCCGCTCCCCGACCGTTCTCTCCGCGCCGGGGGCGCAGCCGGGCTCGGTGTGTCGAAACGGCGGCAGGCGCGGAGCGCTTTGTTTACTCGCCGCGGAGTTCGACGTGGAGCCGGGCGGCGGCGGCAGGGCCAGCGCGGCGAGGGCAGCGGAGCGGGGCGGGCCGGAGCGCCGGCGGAGCGGCTCGACATGGGTGAGGAGCGGGCGGGAAGCGGCTGCCCGAGGGGACCCGTCCATCACGACCCTTCCCGGCGGCCGTGGAGGCGGGGGCGGCGGGGAGGGCGGGCGGGTCGGGGTTGAGCCCTCCCGCGGGTGTCCTGCCCGCCGGCGGCGGCAGAGCGGGCTGAGGGCCGCGCTGGGGCCGTGCCCGCCTGCCCTCAGGCCGGGCCTGCCCGCGGGCCGGTTCCCGGGCAGCCGGCCCTGCAGCGCCCGGAGGCCGCGCTGGGGCTGCCTTGCGATGGCGAATGGTCTCAGCTGCGGCAGGAGGGTGTGTTCGGTCACACCCTCGGGCTGCTGCACTCCTGACACCTGGCAAAGTTAAACCCTGAATCAAGTCTGTAATGGGCTGCTGATAAGGAGCGGAGTCGAGAGGGGGCCCTGCAGACCAGTAAATGAAGTAGAGGATATATTAAAGAGAGGCCCTGAATCCGAGGGTTGAGTGATTGAGGCGAACCTGTCCTTGAGCAGTGCTTTAGTGTGGGAAAAGCATACACAATAGTATATAAATAGAAGGAGTGAGAGGTGTCTGGCGGCAAGCAAAGTTACTGACTGAAAGAATTTTTGCATCTTAGGCCTCCATGCAACCAGTGGTAACCTTCTACTTGTGATGTTTCTGTTGAAATACCTTTTTCCAGCTCAGTTCTCTTAAGGCTATTTTCCTGCCTGCCAGTAAGAGGTGCCATGAGCAGCACTGTACAGACTGGCAACCGGTGGTCCCTTATACCTTCTTGTTTTCCAGGTCTGTGGTGGGATGGGCTTAGAAGAAATAAAGCATCCTGTTATCAGTCTCAGTTCCTTCTGAAATTGTTGCTCCCTCCTTTCCCTGGAAAAGTAGATACCTAGACAGGCAAACATAGGGAATAATTTTTATCAAAACATCTTTCAGTAAGAGTTTGGTTGCAAATCTTCTTAATTTGTCTCTGATATATTTGTCAGTGTTGTCAGTGATTTTGGCTTGTTGGATATTTCATTACCTTTTGCAGGCTTTAAGTGTATTTTCAAAGTTATGATTTAACATTAGATATGTTTGTTATAAAATCTTTGGGAAAAAAGTAATTGTTACTGGCTTAGAACATCAGCATTCTTTTTATGAATAAAAATGTAGTAGGCGTAAATCAGATATTAGCCTGGCCACAAGTACTCTTGCATGCATTTAGAGAATAAATTAGATGCTGGGGCAAGCCAGTTTTGAAAAACAGAATGAGAAGGGCTTTTAAAATCAGCTGCTAGACTTTCCTGTTGCATTAACATACTTGATTTGGTGCAGCTTTCCTGTTTGTACTGAACTGATTTAATAGGTACCCACTGATTTATACCTAATTTTAAGAAAAAAAAAAAGTGGGTGATCCTGTGGAAGGCCGTAGACATCTTCTGATGGTGAATTCTTTCAGGGTTCTTTTGGTCCTTGTATTGTCTTTGGCACTGAAAGGTAGAGTCTGATACAAGCCAAAAAGAAGATGACTCATATTTTGGCAAAGGAGAGAAAAGGAAAAAATAAAATTGTAACTGCAGTGAGATTTGGTGCTGCTGCAATGTGATTTGCTGGAGCAAGCTACCATAAAATCATAAAATGGCAGCATAAACCAGGAGGACATGATCTTGTTGAGCACACAGCCATGTGGGCAGCAACCTGGATTTGTCCTTTTTCACTGGACAAGAGAAATGTCTTGTAGGCCAGTAAGAAATTGTGTCAGTCTGTCTGCCTTTGCATATCCTCCCCAGAGCTGGCTGATATTGAAGTGCCTTTCTCTTCTGGCTTTTGTAGGGGGCTTCTTCTCCACCATCTTTTCCAGTTTGTTTGGAACTCGAGAGATGAGGATTCTCATCCTGGGGCTGGATGGAGCAGGAAAAACAACCATTCTGTACAGGTTACAGGTTGGAGAAGTTGTTACCACCATTCCAAGTAAGTGATCTGCCCGCAGGGAGAGTATGTGCCTGGAGCCTGTGATTTGCCTGTAGCTCTGACACATAAACTTTGCCAGCTGAACTTACTGCATGCTTCCTTTATAAACAAAAGGACCTTGTGTTGTGGGAGCCTTGCACTGTTGTATCTAAGAACTTTTCTTGGATGAAAGTATTACAAAAGAATATTTTAGGCTGCCTTGAAAAATGCAAAAAGCATTTGACCTCAGGATTGTTAGCGTGATTTCACAGACTACTTGTGGTAGGTCAGCATTCAATAGATGGTAAATGTGAACTGTATAATTAGTTTGTTTCCAAATATAGCTATTATGTGAATTTCAGAGGTCATTGTTGCTGTACATAGGATGGTGTACATTTTTTTTTGTGATAAGGGTTATATAAACACTTTTGTTTATCATGGAGAAGAAGAAATCAGATTATATAATTTTACATTCTGTAGAAAATGTAACAAAACTCAATGTGAGCTTTCAAGAGAGAAGGTGATGCTTGTTTTACAAAATGCAACTGACTTTACCACTTGTCTTGGCATTCATGCAGCCACACCCACCCAGTGTGTGTGCCCAAGTGTTCTGGCCATGATCACTCTGTGTAACATGAAGGACAAGGGATGCTTGACCTTTTTATGTCCCTGTCATGTCTGTTGTGTTTCTCCTGAATCTCACTTTGCTCAGGCCTCAATTACCTTTTAGAAGCCAACAGTTTAGTTTGCTGGAACATAATCTTTTTGCCTGGGGGTTTTGCTTATTTCTGCCTCCATAAATTTTAAGGAGCCTGTGCCCACTGTTCACTTCCCTGTGCTGTGTTTCTCTGGGCTGGCAGGACAAGGAATGACATATGTGATACTGCAGCCTTGTTGCCATCTTCCAGACATCGGTATCAAGTCCTCTCCTGAGAAGTTGGTTCTGCTTTGGTTCTGCTGTCGCTCTTAAAAGAGTGGAGACCTTGTGTGGACAGAAAGACACATTCCTTAGTGGTCTCTTGCTGTCAGCTGTGTACTTGGTTATCACAGCAGGCCAGTTCTTTAACCCTTGCTCTGTTTTTTTTAGTGATTTCAGACACATTACTGTTGATTTTTAACTACCTTAGCATTTCTTACAAATCTCCACAATATGTTTACAAAGTGGTTTTATTAGTTCAAAAGAAATATTTCTGCATTATTTTGAGTCATGTTTGTTGGGGTAGCTTTTCAAAGGGCATGAGCTACTGAGAATTTTCAGGTCTGAAAATCTTAAACTGAGTGCTGTGATATTCTTCAGAAAAGTGGGAAAATCACCAACAGTAAAATTGTTTAACTTCGTTTCAGCCATTGGCTTCAATGTTGAGACAGTAACCTACAAGAATCTGAAATTTCAAGTCTGGGACTTAGGAGGACAGACAAGCATAAGGTAATAGATTTCTTAAAGACAATTAACTTTCTCTAAAAAGGGACAAGTTCTTGGAATTCTCATAGCAGGCGTTTCTGAAAATTGCTTTTGTTTTAAAAAGCCCATTCTCAGGAGAGCATTTTCATCCAATGGAATTCAGTTTGTAAAACCCATGATGCAGTACAGATTGGAAAAAACAAGCCAGTGTTTTCATTTGTATTCGGTTTTACTTTGAAAAACAAATTTATTAGTGTAGTAGACAATTGAGTAGAATTCTAAGAGTGGAGAGGGTGATAAAAACACAGAAAGATACTTTCTAGCTTTGCATTCTTAAGAGTAGTGAAGTTGGATTTAGGTATAGATGGTGATTTTTTAGCAAGCTTCACAAGTTTTGTAATGAGTCATTAACAGTACCCCGTATGATCCCCTTGTGATTCCTTTTTCAGTGCTTAGTAGCAAGGTGCAGTATAGTTAGCTAGTAAGGAAGGTACAGTTAGTGAGATAAAGGTTCCGTCCCTTTTTAGTTTCAGTACGGTAATTCTGAAAAAGGTGTTTTGTTTTGATCCTTGTTAATTACTTGCCTGTATTAATTATTAATTTAAGATTTCTCTGGTGATGCTTCTTTGGTGACTGTAATGCAGATGCTTACGTCTTTAAAGTTTCTTTGCTTTCCTGTCCCTCAGTTACGGACCTGATGTCCTGCAGTCTGATTCCCAAATAAATCTGTCCCCAGCATGTCTGTTCTTTCCCTGTTTTGAAGTTGCTCTTTATTTGCTTTGTGTTGGGTTGGAGTTTTTTGGGTGTTTTTTTTTTAGTTGTGCCTCGGAGAGTATTTGTACTGTCTGTTAGTTTTTGTAGCCTCTTGAAGAAACCTATTTGCCTCCTGGGACTTTTCACCCCAGACATAGTTTGTACTTCCTCTGGGTGATCTGTTTTTAATTATCTAATTGAAAAGAACTGCTAACATGCAAATGACATGACTGGGACTTCTGTCTCCTCTGCAGGCCCTACTGGCGGTGTTATTATTCAAACACAGATGCTGTCATTTATGTAGTGGACAGCTGTGATCGAGACAGAATTGGCACTTCAAAATCAGAGCTTGTTGCTATGTTAGAGGTAAGAAAACAAGGATCTAAGAAAATAGTCATTATCAGTAAAACAAATTGAGAAATTACAACTTTTTTTTTTTTTTGGAATAAATATGAAATTTGATTCCGTGAACCAAGTGAAGCTCAACTTCACTTATGAAACTTCAGCCCTCAGCATAGCCCATGCAGCACTTCTGACTGCAGGAGCACTGAATACTCTGCAGGTATTTCATGGGTTTGTGCAGCATTATCTGGACAGTTAATTTCATGTAACCTTGTGGTCATATGAAAATTTACCTGCCTGCCAGGACTGCTGCTCAGTACTGCAGTGTGGCAAGATCAAGCCCTGAAGCACTGACAGTAATTAGTATCCTACGATGTTGTGAAGCTGAAGAACAAATGTAGAACAAGGTAATGAAAGCAAGATGAGTTGAGCAACACTTCCTTTCTCTCTCTCTTGCCTTGCCACCCAAAATACCTGCTGGCTCATTTAATGTGCCTTGTTAAATCCAGCTACTAGCTTGTTTCATAATTTGGACTGCCATGTTTTGAAACCGCTCCTATAGAGAGCAGTTTCATGCTGGTATTGAAATTCCAGTATCATACTGGAATTGAAAATAAACACCATTCTTTCACTGAAGAATTTCCTACAGAACAGAAATCAGCAAACAAAATAATTGAGAGCTGCTGAAGTTCATTTTCATTATATGCACAGTTTTTTATTATACAGGTTTTCTCTCCTTAAATTACATAGAAGTCTCTACAACAACTTCCACAATTTCTCTTTTCTTTAGGAAGAAGAACTGAAGAAAGCCATTTTGGTGGTGTTTGCAAATAAACAGGACATGGAACAGGCCATGACTCCCACAGAAATGGCAAATGCCCTTGGCTTACCAGCTTTGAAGGACCGAAAATGGCAGATATTCAAAACCTCTGCAACTAAAGGCACAGGGCTTGATGAAGCAATGGAATGGTGAGTACCAGTCTAGTTAAGCTTCATTCATATATCTAATTTTACACATTTGGGGTTTTTTTTAATAAGACTGGATTTGTGGATGGTCTGACATAAAAGATTCCGCATGACAAGAATGACTGGTTTTCTGCTGGAAGTATTTCAGCAGAACTGAAATGACTTCTCAGTAAACTGACTTAAACTTTTTCCTAGGTTGGTGGAGGCCTTGAAGAGCAGGCAGTGATCCAAAACTGACCATTGCAAGGAAGTGTCAGCTATAGCCAGCATCCTCCTTTCCGCAGTTAAGTATTTTCAGGCCACAGATACTTGTAAATAGGACAGATTTGAATTTGACTTAATTCAAACGTGTAATGTGGATGCCTCTCTCCAATTATAAAACTGAAATAAGTGGATGTGTACATTATGATACTCCATTTCTTTCTTTTTGTTAAAAGAATGTACTTATGTTAATTTGTATGAAAGTCTTACTGGCTGAGAAAGTTGGGTGTTTCTTTGTCATCCCCCTTTCCTTTGGTGGTTTTGGTGGCCAGCATATTGGTGTAGATAGAACACTAATAAAATCTGGAACTGTCAGCTCTACCCAGGGTGTGTTGCTTCCTAGAGGCTTGCTGCTTGCTTTACAGAAACAAGTCCACGGGCTGCCAGTTCCAGCAGTCACATAGCTGAACACCTGCAGAGGTGCACCTTCAGTGCAGACACACTGTTGCAGTGAAGTACAGCAAGAGAGCACAAGTATTGCACCTCTGGCTGCCAACACGGCATTCAGGAGGTGTCTGAAAGGAGAACCAGTGTCTTCGGCACACATTACTGCCCTGACATGCCAGGGCAGTGACTTCAATTCAACTTCCACCTTCATGAGCTGTTGTTCCTGCTCTCTGATCTTAGCCAGGAGTGACAGGTAAGTAGCTCAGTATAGCTGCAGAAACTGAAGGCCAAATCAAAGTTAGGAGGCAGACTTGTCTCTCCAAGACCAGTGTGTTCACAGGCAGAAATGCAATCATCACAGAACCCATTTCTTACAAATGCAGTAAAATTTAATATAAAATATCATAGTTGTTGCCCATTCAACTGTACATGCTCTGGTAACTATACAGGTTTAGAAAAAATTTAGAAGTTTTTATTTAAGGTCCTTGATGAAAAAGGACATAAAAATACTAATAAATACAATTGAAATATGCAAGTACTTTTTAAAACAGCAGTTAGTTCTTTAACTCAGTATTACTTTTCATAAATTAATCCTCCAGGAAGGAAAAGCCTTTTCATTCCACCATTGCCAAATCCTTTAGTGCATTACTTCGATGTCGCTTGGCCTTGTACATAGGACGCAGGGATTCAATTTTTCTCTTCCTGGTTTCTGCCTTATTCTTGTGTCTCTTCAGCTTCCTCCTTGCAGCAATGTCAGGATTTGCTACAGTCTAAGGAAAAACAGTACAGTGTTAGTTCATTGACAGCTAACAACAGTCCCTGTGAAAATCATGAACTTCCTGAGAAAGTGGTGACTGCTAAGATAACACATGGGTATTGTTGGGTTCCTCGAAACTGAGGTATTCGGGCGGCTTTGCCCTTCAGGTAAGCACAAAACCATCCCTGTCAGCCAGAACCTGTGCAAGAGGCCAATCATACACAGCTTCATCTAACTTTTGTAAAGGAACTGATGAAACTGTCCTAATTAAAGATGAAGTTCTTCCTCAAACTCCCCTTCCTGGGCATCTCTCAAGCCTTTAGAGAAGACCTATTTCTTTTTCTCTCAAGACAAAGTGGAATCTTACCTGCAAAGCCCTCTGCTTTTTCCTCATTGCTCTTTTCTGGTTGGCCTGTTTCTGCACAGAAGAAAAGGCCAGCGAAAAGGCCTCCAGCCCCACTAACTTCTTGAGAAGTTCTATGATTTCTTGGGAAAGGTTCTTCAGTGTTGGATCTATTAAAACAAAATTGACTTACTTTATCTTTTCAGCATACGGAATGAAAGCCAAGAGCACAGTATGGATTCCTCCTTCTTTACTAAAGGATTGCTGCACTGATAAACCTTGCCCAAATCAGTGCCTGTGAAATCTGCTGGTGCTCCACCAGCTTTACCAGGGAGTGGCTTTTCAACCACCAAACAAACAAACAAAAAAAAAAAGCTTCTGAGAAGCAAAAAAAAAATTTAGAAGGGTGAAGTCATTGCAAAGGTAATTACAAGTGGCTTTCTATATATAGCCAGTAGGCTTCTAGTGAAATAGGCTTTGTTGGAAATAAAGATTATTACAATCAGCATCCTTGGTAAGCAAAACAAGGGCTGGCTTAAGTGTTGGAATCACTAGTTAGTGGCAATACATTAACTACAATAACTGGGTGAAAAAAGGCTACAACGAGGTGCTAAGGGAAAACTGAAAGCAGGGCAAATACTTCCCTTGGTCTCTGAAACAGTTCTTACAAGTTCCTCTAAGTCTTGCCACCATGAGCCCACCTTTGAGTACTACATGTTTCCAACTACACCACATGCTTAAGCTTTACCCACTTGAACACAAGAGCATGCCTAACTTCATTCCAGTCTTTGAACATACAGGTTTCTATTTCAGCTGACATACACTCTCCTCCCTTCCTGGTGTTTTGGTTAGGCAGCAAGCAGGTGAAATTCACTGATTACACTATCAATGCCTCAACAGACAAAAGAAATGGCAGGTAGTGTTTGTACTGGGGAATAGCTGTGATGCACATTCCTCTTTGTGAAGGAAATCCCTTACCTTGCTCTGCATAGTTGCTGTTCAGCTCCCTGTACAGAGGGGTGAGAATTGTTGGAAGGTAGGGCTTGATCCTGTCTTGCCCCAGATCCACTGAGATTGCTCCCAGGAACTTAAAGATGCAGCTTCTCTGAAAAGAAGTGTGTGGGACATGAAGTAAAGAAAGCTAGAAGGAAGCTTCCTAACTGAACTGCTACCAGAGGGTCATGCACCATGTTCAACACAGCAGGTGTTGTTTTAGACACCTGAGTCACAAACTCACTTCTGTTTCAAGGTCTTACTGCATCCAAGTACAGCCTTTAGAGAGACACAACCCCTGTTGTGTGAGCTGGGACTGAACTTGAACAGGCTTGTTCTCACTGTCCGCAACAGCTGAAGACACACAAGTTCAACCTAACTCTAAACCATGGGGAACCACAGTGCTTTTTGTGATGCTCTCCCACACCTCCCCCCTCCTCGTCCTAGCAAGTTACTCCACACTGCCACTCCCCTGCCTGCAGGAGCCTAGCTAGCACTCTTGGGCATTCAAAGGCACTGCTCTGTTCTCTTCAGCTTGGTGCCTTGGGGTTTACCACTCTTCCCCCACCCCCCAGGAGGCTGGAAGCATTAGCAAGGACTGGCATAAGCCTTTCCTGAGAGCCCCAAAATGAAAGGCTTGGTTCTTCAGCACCTACTAGTCCTCGCTTCACTGCCAGCTCACAGCAGCCTCTGCACTTCGTCTCCTAAAGCAAAGATCCAGAGCAACACTATCCTGTGGAAGTGCCCACCTCATCAAAAGCAGTGGGACCAACACTGCTCTTACCTTTATAGGGACCTTAGGGGAATATGCCGCTTCTCTCTTCACCATGACACAGAGCTTCTTCATTAACCACAGCAGTGTGGCTGGCTGGCCTTTTTCTTGCGTGTCCTCTCTTTCTTCCTCTCCTTGAGCAGAAGTATCTCTCTCATTCTCTGAGACCTCCTGCTCTTCCACTTCACACCTGAGCTCTCCATCTGCCTCTTTACCTTCTTCTGAGGCAGGGGCTAGCAAGTAAACAACTTTGGCCACAAAAAGTAAATTCTTTATAACCTGAAGTGCAGAAACAGAGGAGTCAGTCACTGTGGGTTGCCTCTGTAAGCACGAGGGCATGTAAGAGCCAAGACTAGATCTGACAGAGGATCATGCCCTGAGCAGAGAGCAGCTAGCCCTTAACTGTGTATCTGCCCTGAGCCACCACCTAGGACACAATATCCCTTCTGTGCCAGGGCCTGCTCTGTGCCCTCCTGCAGCCCCAGACAGGCTCCTGCCCTTACCTGCTCACTCAGAGACACGTCCAGGAACTTGGACTGCAGCTGATGGCAGAATGCAAATGCGAGTTCTTTCATCTGGGGAAATGAAAAAGGAGAAAGGAATGACTCCACTGAAGGGAGCTGGCAGCAGACACTCAAAGCAGCATTTTGCAGTCACCAAAGGCAGTTCCCAGGGTATACCAAAGGATCAACACAACTTCTGCCTGCATCTTATTATCTGGAAAGGTATTGTGCTGCTGAGAATAAGACCCCTCCCAGCAGCAGAGACACTTCCTCAAATGCTTTAAGTGTTGTTAGACAGCAGGTAAGTGACTTAGAGAGAAACATGCATGCCAAACTATGAAGTATTTTTATGTCCCAGTCAGGGAATGGGCATGAGCAGAGTGAAGGAGTAGTTTGGAAATCATTACCTTTTTGTCCAGTTCAGCAGTCAAGAAGATGACGGATGCAGACAGCTCCGCTGGTGTCTTTTTCCTCTTCCCTGACTTTCTTTCCTTCCATTTGTTGACAAGATCTTCTGGCTTATAAGATGCAAACAACAAGCCAAAGATCTCAGTGGCTGTCAGCCAGACCCAGCTATGAGGATACCACAGGTGAGACTGGACATGATCTGGGGAAAAGATCAGCAAAGGATATGGTCCACTGAGAGCAAAACTAGAACGAGACTACTCCAAACAATTTATTTTTATTGCAATATATGCTGCAATAAAAAGGTGAATGATATGAACTGTGCTCATCTGCTCAGAACATAATAAAAGACTTTCTAGCAACTCAATCCAGCCAAAGTGAAGAGCAGCAAAAACCTACAGGTAGCCAAATGTCCCCACAGTGATCAGGCAAGTCATGTTTCTGCAACAGCTACAGTCCCCTCGATGCCACAGCTCGTCTGCCCATGATATCTGGGGACTGGCTGCTGTGAGACCTGTGTCAGCTGGCCCTGCTGCTTCAGAGAAGAAATGGAGCTGCTCTGCTGTCTCACCTCTGTCCAAGCTGCCCATCAGCAAAATCCAGGATAACAATGATTATCTGATATCTCACTAAAGGCACCTGGCAGGCTGGACTCTTCAAAGTCACTAACCAGCCACACCAGGTCTGATTGCAGCAAATGAAGCAGTTAAAATAAGGGCAACAAAATGGCAATAAACCAGCCTCATATTTTATCATCTCACACACAGGGAAATTGCTTGAACCAAGTAACTTCCAGGTCTTTACATCCTGACAAACACAGTATTTAGAGCACTATTACCATGTGTCATCATTTTCTGGCTGGTATGTATGATCAAGGAAATCTCATCTTCTCAGGAGAGCTCAATGTTTTCATCCAAGAGAATGTAATTATGATGAAACATGCAATAGTTTCCAATTATTTGCCCTGCGGGTAAGCGAAAGCACTTCCCAGCAACTGAGACAGAGGGTGTGTTGTTTTCATCAACCATGTAACCTTTTCCATTAGCAACTTCTCTTTCATTGCCCAATAACTGCTGTGTGTTGCCATTTTACAGAATGGAAACCTTGTATAATAAAGTTCAGTCCTTTTTATCAGCGTGTGAAAAACCACAAGGCACACAAGAATCTTTCTTGGAACACAGCTGTACTAACTCCCGAATGATACTTACCCCAGATCCGGCTCACAACATCACTGTTCTTGGTTAACTGAATCAAGTTGCACTCTGTGATTAGCTTTTTTACCAGCACAAGAAAGCTGAATAACAGCCTATCTGCAGCCTTCTCTTCTTCTTCTTCAGTTATCTAATAAAATCAGCAAGTCAAGAAAGATACTTATGAGAACCTGAGGACAGTCCTGATTAGTCCTCGCTAAAGAAATTTCAGATCAACCGTTCAAAAAAACCAGAAGACTGACTTGTACCCAATTGCCAATGTAAACAGAACAGAAGCACCTCCCCTGAAGCATTTCCTCTGGAGACAATCTCTGCAGGAGATTGTATTAGAATGATTCTTCTCGTTTTTCATACAGACATTACTGTAACAAACGGCTGGGTTTCTAAATGCAAGCAATTTCACACATTATGTCTTTGCATGTACTTGTGCAGCTTTCATCCTCACCATCACAGCCCAGCTGAGTGCAGATTTGCCTGTATCACCTGGGAAGCCCCAAGTTGTTATGACAACACTGTGGGAGCTGCCTTTGGGCCTCACCCTGCCTGCAACCACCAGCTGGCTTGATCTCAGTTGTCAGTACATGTCACAGCACACGGTGTGATTACACCAAATTTCTCCTCACTCCAGGTATTTTATTTTCATCTCTTGCCAATTTACAGATCCTGAGATTCTCTTCTCTCTTGTGCAAGGGCAGCATGCTGAACATAAGCAACATTCATGGCCACTCCCCAGGCACAGTGACTGGGATCCCTTTGGGATTATCACATGCCAAGCAGAATCTGAGGCAGCCTTGTTCTTATGAGTTAATCAAGTGCACTAAAAAGATTTTCCATACAACAAAACTATGATCTTAAAGTACAGGAAGTACTTTGAAAGTTAAAGCTGTAGATAACACTGGACAGAGCAGACTGTCACATGCCATGTGCTCCTGACATGCAATGCTTACACAAATCTCTGCAGCTAGCAGACACATTTCCCACATTGCAAGGAGCATTACATCTGCTGGTTACACTCTACAGTTGCAGGCTCAGGCCAGGTGGCTTTGCAAAGTTTCTTTTCCCCTTGTGCTGTCACACACGACATCAAATTTGGGCTTACAGGCAAAAAATATGGTTCTAGGTCAGTGAGGTCCTATTCAGAACAGATGCATGTGTTTCTTCAGTCTTGAACAGTAAATTCAATCTCTCTTACACTTTTTCTGTCCCTTTTTCAATTTTCTTAATTCTCTTTACTCGAGTTTCATGCATGGCAAAAAGTTACTTACATTTTCAAATCTACTTGGGTTGATTTCTTTTTCAATCAAAGTGAGGACAGCTGCAAGCCGCCGTTCAAACATTACTCCATCCACTTCAACAAACAAACCACATGCCTGGGCAGCCAACCTCCTGTGTGAGCTCTGACACACAAAAAATAACAAAAATTAACTCTTATAATCAAATCCTGCAGCTCCCAAGTGCAGGAGCTGATAGCAACACTTAGTTCCTGCCTGTAGCAAGAGCACCTTAAGAGAAGCTGGTTTTCAGAGTATACTGAAAAAGGAGATGCTTCCAGCGAGGTATAAAAGCGCCCAGGAGCACAAGTTATCCCTGGGAATGCACCCTAAAACTGAATGCCAGAACTGCTGAAACCCCAACTGCAGAAATCCAGGAGCTACTTTGCAACTCTTCACAAAGCAACAGGCAGCCTACATTACAATCCAAAACTGAACACACTACGATGGAAACCATGTTGAAGAATGCTAACTCTACTAGTGTAGAGGGACAGAACCTGGGTTCAGCTAGAGGACAGCTTATCACCCAAGCACCCAGATCCAAACAGCAGACCTTGAAGACCAGGTCTGCTGCCTTCCAGTTACCAGCAAAAGAATGAAGCATGTCTGAGATACAGTCAGCACAAAATGCTGGGATCAGAAGAGCTTTAAGGAATTTGCTCCAGCCTCTAATCTGACCAAAGACTACACTGTGAAATACCTGAGCCAAAAGTGGAACTGTTAGAAAGACACAAAATGCAGCTGGGAAGAGTCTGTAGGTTGACCTAAAGCATCAGCAGGTCTCTGTGCAGCTTTATGAAGCTGTACCATTTCTTGCTCTCTAAGTGAGGAACAACTAACCCACCAACCCACCAGATCTGGTACTAGCAATCTCTCACTTGTCTTAATCTTACTCAGCCCTCCAACAGAGTTCAGGCCTGGTCAGTGAAAAGACCAAAGAGTACCTTTTTGCTGTGAAACCACTCAGTGACCAGTGAAAACATCAGATCTTGTTTTTCATTGCTGATCTTACGGAGAAGAGATTTACATGTCAAAGCCGCCATCTTTTTGCATTTAGCTGAGTCATCATTTATCATCATCATACAAAGAGAGAGGAAAAAAAGCCCACAGTATTTGTGCAGGAGATCCTAGAAAGAAACAACCATTATCAACCACAAATACCCAAGGAGCTTCCAGCATTTAAAGAGAAAAAGAGGAGTATTTGCTGCATATATTCAGGAGCAGCGTTAGCCCCGAGTAGGCTTCATGTCAAGGCAGCTGAACTGCTAAAATGGGATGACCCTGTTGTTGGAGCATACAGGGAGTGTACAGCAGCCCCAGCCCCACTCTGACTCTGACTTGCTACCATATCCCTGGGTCAGCAAAGTGAGTGTGAAACCTTAAAGGCCATTTTCATGCCCAGCTCTCACTGAAACAGGCTTAAGCACTCAGCATTGCAGCAACACCCACACGTCCTCTCAGAGACTGCAGCTCTTTGCCACCTTAAAGAGTTCCCAGGAACCAATCTGAAATATTAAATCATCAGGCAGTGCTGAAGCACAGCTTACTGTGCAGAATTTCTCTTCCTTCCAAATTCTTGCTTGATTGCACTTCTCCCAGGGGCCTGAATGCACAGTTAAGCTCCAGCTGCAGAGCTTCCAGGCAGCTTAGGATTTTGCCTATGTGATCCTGTATAGACGCACAGTTATTTTTTAGTTTTCATCCACCCCTTCCTCTCCAGTCAGGCCAACCAAACAGAACACACCAGTTCTGTCAACAATCTCTCATGAATATTGAAAAACCCTTACAGTGAGAAAATTCTGGACTTCACTTCCTATTCCTACCCTGTTTCCTAAACTGGCTGTGTTTCTTTCTGCCATAAATCACGACTGAGTTTATCCAAACTCCAGCTGACACAGCTTTATTTTACTTGCAAGCAGAGCACATTAGGCAAAGAAGTACTGCAGACTTTCCAGCATGTCATTCCTCTTTTGGAGCAAAGCCAGGTTCTTTGGAGATAAGCGAATGTTCTGCTCATGATAAGACATAATAGGAACTAGCAAGTGCTTCCAAAATAAACTGCTTGGAAAATGCTGCAAACCACAGTAACTGCCTGATTCTTGGAACACCAGGGGGTGCTCGTTACCTGTGGGAATGTGTCGAGGAGGTACACAATCATCTCCAGTGCAGATTCCCTCCCAGTTTCATACTCATACCTGTGAAGAAATAAAGGATTAATTGTTAGGGATGAGTTAATCCTCCTATGAAGTTATCAACAGTTTACAACAACAACCAATTCCAGAAAGACGCACTGATAGGGATCCTTCTGCAACAGCCACCAGACCTGGCCTGATACTGTGGACAAGAGAAGCAGCAGGCCCACAGCTCTGTCAGAGAATGAGCACAGGGACACAAACAGCCCATGAAGGGTTCCAGCCCACTTGAGTCAGCACAGCCACACTGTGCTGGGGAACCTGGTAAACTGCTGTCCCCTTGAACAAGGGAGGGGTGAAGCTCAGGAGGAGGTTGGAGGCACAACACTCCTGCAGAATCGGTACAGTTATTTTATCTGTGCCTGCAATTGCACTTGAGACATTGCCATGGGATAACAGTCCCCTAAAAATGCACCTTCCCTTATTCCTCCTGGATTTTCCATTTCACCTGTGTCCTAGGGTGACTTTATGATAATTCACAACCAGTGGAGGTGGTAAACTACTAAGCAAACAACAGAACTTTTGCTTACAAACAGATAAAGAATGATATTAGCAGCGAAACAGGGGTAAGAATAAAGCATTTGCTTCATCAAACAGCCAGACTTGGGAAAAGGGAAGTGTTTTACAAGTAGGAAAATGAAGACTTCATCCATGCCTTCTGCTCATTACAAAGAGCTTTTTGGAATACTAGAATCACATTTAAAAACAAAGGTCTGTTCTTACAGAACAGTGACTACAAGTCAGGAATATAAACTCACTCTAGCTGTGCGAGCATGAAATCCAAATTGGGTTTCAGTTTGTCACCAAGAGGGTAATCCAGAATGTATTTTAAGTAAATCTGGAAAGAAAAAACAATACAGAGAGGAGTTAAAATAAACACTCGGGTAAGCTTGTAAAAAGGTTATGAAGAAAATTTAGTGATGGAGCAGCAGGCTTATGAGAATCATCCCTTTCATCCTGTTCTTATTATACAAAGGGTCAACAACTGCTGCCAAGCTCTGTGCCTGGAACAGGATCAGTTTTTAAAATACTACTGTGATTTGCACAGGCATCTGTGAAGAGATCCTGCATCCTTCAAAATCCATCCTGTAAACTATGAAAGCTACATTTCCTGATCCTACAGCACCTATATCCCAATGCTTGAGACAAAGTAACCAGTTCTGTCTTTCAGTTGGTTTTACTTTGGAAAGAACGAGGAAGTAGAGGAAAGCAATTATGGATTTGTGGCAAATTCACTTATCCTGGGGCTTAAAAAAGAGCAAAGCTTAGTTACATAGGCTTAAAAGCCTCCAGAGGAGGGACATGTCAGTGCTAAGCAGCTCTCCTGTACTTGGCACTGGTGAGTTTGCACCTCAAGCACTGCGTTCAGTTTTGGGCTTCTCACAGCAAGAAAGACATTGAGGTGCTGAGCAGCAATGAAGCTGAAGAAGGATCTGGAACACAAGTCTTATGAAGAGTGACTGAGGGAGCTGGGATTGTTTGGCCTGGAGAAGAGGAGGCTCAGGGGAGACCTCATCACTCTCTACACCTGCCTGAAAGGAGGCTGTAGCCAGTGGGGGTCAGTCTCTTCTCCTACGTGACAAATGACAGGACAAGAGGAAATGGCCTCAAGTTTTGCCAGGGGAAGTACAGATTGGATATTAGGAAAAAATTCTGCACTGAAAGGGTGGTCAAGCACTGGAACTGGCTGCCCTGGGAAGTGGTGGACTATTTAAAACAGGCTGGAGGTATTTAAAAGAGGTATAGATGTGCTACTCGGGGACATAGCTTAGTGGTGGATGGGGCAGTGCTGGGTTAAGGGTCAGACTCTATGACCTTAAACCTAAACAATTCTACAGTTCTATGAAGGCACATCACAGTCTCACTGTAGGCAAGGAGTCTGTGATTTTGCCATGCACCAGTCTCAAGAACTGAAGCCAGATAGCAAGGGGAATAAAGATAAGTAAAGAAGGAGAAATGGAGTTCAGGGTTCAGCAGGGCCAAGGCACATGTCTGTGAGAGGCAGGATGGCCACACTAAGCCCTCTGGCCTGTTAGACAGCTGTGAATAAAGTGAGAGACTCTTCACTCCACCAACCTGCCTGCACTGGACTCGCACGGGCTCACTCTGACCCGTGATGGCCAGCTGGGCAACCTTCTGCAGCACATCATCAATTTCAGGGACAATCAGCTTCCTGGATAAAATAGCCTGAAAATGTGAAAGCACAGCTGGAGTCACACAATTTTTCCTATACAGTGTGAGATGCAGTACTACAACCGGGAAAACACTGCTCTCAGATGGTACCTTAACAATGACTTTTTCACACACAGAAAGTGCAACTCAAAGGGGAAAAAGAAAAGAAAGCATGGCTTACACATCCAAATATGTTTCTTTTGGGTAACACAGAATATCTGGTCTAATGATCAGAGATGTTGATTCTTTAGCAAAAACATACTCAGATCCAAATACATCCTCCTATGCACTGTATATAAAACAGCCTCCCAAACAATTTTAAACAGTGACTACAAGTCAAACAATAAAACTTTGTTGACTTTTCCTCTCTTAAAACAGAGAGCTTCAACAGCATCTGCAGCCTGTTCCTGATGTGAGAATGCACAGCCTTTCACCAGGAAGCAGAATCCCTGCTGTTCCAGTGGCTCACAGAACGCCCACGACGCTGCACAGAAATACCTTGAGAAGGCCAAAGGCAGTGGCTTGGCGTGATGAATCATAAATGTCTTCTTCAGCAAAGCCAAGCAACACTTGGAGTTGCTTGCTTGTTATCTGACTCTTTGCATTCTTCACAAGTATTGTTACACACTACAAAATCAAATTGCACATTGTCAGTACACATGCAATGCCATAAAATAAAGGTCCATGCCTAAGTCTAACTTGATTTCTACAACTTCAGCCTGAAAAGACAAACTGCTGCTCTAGAACATGTGGCCAACACTATTCTCATCACGTTTTGCTTTCAGATGGCAATTGTGAGACAAAAGTAAACAAATGAATTGTCCCCTTCCCACGTCTCACTTCAGCTACCAGGGTTTACTCAAGTGAAACAAGATACTACTACAATGAAGAAAGGAGGCAAACACATTTCTATAAAGACATTTCTTCAGTCACAAGCTGTGCATTTTTAGGGAGCAACTATCTTTAGGTTTGTATTTGGGAAAGAATCAGCAAGGCCACATATTCCTCACTAGCTTGTGATCTCCAGGGATCTCCAGAGACTACCTCTCCAGGGACAGGTGCAGGAGGGATCTGTAGCTGGAAGAGTCTCATTCCAGAAATCCTCAATCCAGTTAATCCTAAAGCAGAAATGAGCAGAGCTGGGTCAGACTTACTTTGAAACAGCTCACAACCAGGTGGAAATTCTGGCCTTTGGCTATTCCTGTCTTGGCAAACTCTTTCAGCAAGAGGAAAAGCTGCTTGATCAGTGCCTCCATATTCGTAGTGACAGAAGGCAAAGGGAACTTTAAAATCCATACCAAGCACTGCAGAGCACCAGTTATCACCTGGAAGAAAGAGCCAAAGGACAGCAGGTGGATACAGTGACACTGAGAACTCTTCTCACTGTTTTACAGACACGGTCGGGCTATCTACAACTGTGGTAAAAGGCAGTTAGCTAACAAACTCAATCTATTTTAAACCACTCATGAGTAACACAAGGGTTTCTCAGTTCTGAAAGTACTATCTGTGACTCCAATATTCTGTAACTTTGATTTTACCTGGTAAAGATATGAAGCAGAGCTGCCTTCAAGACATGGAAAGCCCCACTCCAAGTATCTGACAGGGTAGGAGGCATGCCTTCCACTCCTGGGCTCTAGGCTCACTCAAACCAAAAGCTGTCCCAGAAAGTGGCTGCCTACAGTGCTAGGAATGAAGACTTTGGAGTTGGATCAGAGGAAACCACAGTTGTGAGAACAGTGCTCCCAGCAGCCACAGGATCTCATGAACATCCTCACAGATAGTCTGTAAATTCCTCATATGAACATTCTCTAGGAGAACTTGCCCCAAGCAACATGGAGCAGAGCATTCAGTCCTCCATCAGCCACAAGCCTCCCTTGGAATTAAATGTCCTCAAACAATTTAATCTGCACACCTATTAAAGCAGGTTTGAAAATCTGGTGGCTTTCTCTCCTCTTGCAAGTCAACTGCAAGATGACATTTGTGGGCAGGACTCAATAGAGCAGACAGAACACACAGGCATCAGCTCAGAACTGTACCTTGACATCCATAGATTTCAGGCAGTCTATAAGCAGCTGAACAAAAGGGTCTAACATTTCCAAAGCATGTTCCTCAGAAGAATTTACTTTGGATCTCTTCAGGCTCATGTGCAGTAGCTGTCAAAGAAAAATCAGGACATTCATCTCAAAGTCAGCCAGAACACAAAAGAGTCAAGTAAGGTCCCACAACTGTTTCAGGTTATAGTAGAACTTTTGCCATATCCCACCTAAATATTTCAACAGGCTGAGCACTTGAAAAAAAATAAATCTCTAAAAGCACCACTGGATTTACAATATACAAAGTAAAGTTAAGGCTAATGGCTGTGCTATTAAAACAGTATATCCAGAACACTTTCCTTTGCATACTCTCACAAAATTTTGAATGCAAAGTTTATCTGAGGAGATCTTACCCGAAGTCCTGAATCAACCAGGATATATGTGTTAGTCCTGCTGCTGACACGAGCCTTCTGCCCTCCTCTTGTGGGAGTGGGCTGGAGCAGCAGGCAGCTCTCTGGTTGCAGCCGAGGGTCTGGAGGAGGGGTAGCTTTTTTCCTGAAAAGCAGTGTATGTATGGCAAAAGAAAATATTCAGATATGAACACTCTCCACAACAATCCTGCTGTTGGGACTAAAAAGAGCTGAACTGTGTTTAGCTGCTTCCCACAGAGCAAGCAAAAGCAGGTCACAAATGGACCACAATGAAATAAAACCAATTTGAAAGCAGCATGACAGACAGGACTCAGACTTGAGAACAACGCCACTATTCCAGAGATAACAAACCCACAATCATTAGTATGACATCCTGACTTTTTTCTTAGTGGACAGATAACTTTGGAAGTTCCTTCAAGCAAATATACATTCTGCCACTGCCCACTGCTCTTCTTTATTGATCTCTACTTCAGTTACTGAAGGCTTACAAACACTGCTCCAAGAAGTCTGCAAACAGCTGTGATACCCTAGAGAAAGCCAGCCTACGTAACAGCAAATGCAGGATGCCCAAACCCAGCTCTGAGCAGTGACACCAGCAGATGGAGAGAGAATCTGATGGTTCTCCTCATCTTCTGCCCCAGCAGCAAAACAATAAATTGAAAGCCCGTGTTTTAGCTTGTTCCTGGCCCCATGGAAATGTTTGCAGCCTGCTTCTAAACCCTGCTCCTTGTCCCTCCATCCTAACACCCTAATGCATGTTATCAACTCATCAGACAGTGAAAAAGTCTTGCTGAAGGTCCAGAGCACTTGAAAGAGAAGACTCCCATGAGTTCCACAAATGCTAACTCCCATTACTAAGCTTTCTCTTTGCCCTTAACTGCCCAAATGATTCAGTTACATTGAAAACAAAAGGGGAATGACAGCAATTAAACTCTCATGCATTTGATCAGTTGGATTTGAGAACTGCTATTTCTGCAAGCAAAACCAGTACCAGACCATCAGAACAATACTCTGGAACTCACTTGGCCTTCTCAGTGAGCAGAGGCAAATTTTCACTGATGAGACCATGACTGAGGAGGAGGAGGGATTCTGCATTCATGTCTGAGTTGAAGATGAGCCCTGCCACGATGTGACGCAGTGCCTCATGCACCTTCCGGACTATCTTCAAACTTGTAGTGCTCTCCAGAGTCTGCAAAGGTAAAACCATGAGAATTTAGGAGGACAGCCTGAAGGCAATTATCTGTTATCTGTATTCAGAAATCATGGGAAAAACTAGAGCAATTTTTCTCTCATCATGTTGTCATAGTCTCCAGCTCTTTAGATAAATAACATCCCTTTGCCTCAGCTCGGCACCAACACCCCTCCCTTCCTCTTGTCAGCCTCCAGCCAGTTCAGGTATAGCCACCAGGACACAAGAGCTAATGAGCAAACCAGGAAATTCCTGTGTGAGCTTCCCCTCTGCTAAAAAATCTGCATCTTTGAAAAGGCAATTATTGCACACGGATAGACCCTGGATACATTTTGTTGACATTTCCTCCATGCACAAGAGATTAAACCACAGAGCAGCCTTGCAGGACTTCTAAGCTCCAGAGGAAAGAAGAGTGGCAGAGGGAGAGTGCATGGAGAACTCCAAGTGAGATGTTTCCATTTTAGCAGGAGTTAAAAGCTTCTCAGAATGCCACTCCCTGCCCTGGACGTCAACAGTAAAGTCGCACTGCTCTCCCAAAGGAAACTGGGAAGCTAAAGCAAGATTCCATAGGTGATTTCAAAGTAGCCACCCAGAGGCTCTAGAATCACCTTACAAAATTGAGAGTGCTCACAGTTAGTAAGAGAGACTCTGGCTGACTTTTCTTACCTCCTTCAGTGGCAGAATAAGTTTTGTCACCTGGCCCCTTCCTATGAACTTCCCAAGAATTTCATAGGAATCATAGCTCTTGTTTTTGCGCGCTTCCATGATCTTGGAGACAATTCCCTTCACTTCTTTCTCTTCAGCTACATTCCCAAACAACTCTTGGTTGAAAATCTTTGGAAAACAGGCAAGAGAAGTGAATGAGAGAAGAAAAGCAGGTTCCTCCAGTAGCAACAGAAAAACACGATTTTTCCCCACTCACAGAAAAAACGATTCTCCAGCTTTCCTACAAATCATGCCTATCTTTCCTCTGTCAACACAGAACATCCTTGTCTAAGCACACCAGGTGAGAATGTTCTCACACCCCTCTGTGGTGTTGTGACTCAAGGAATGGGAATGCAGTCAGATCAATACATCCCAATACACCCCATCTGTGTGGCCAGCTGAGTTCCTGGGCTCTGTGGACTGCACTGAGTAGATGTCTGCTGACTTGCTCAGCCATTTAGAGTACAGGAAAACACAGGCAGGTATTTTAATCTTGAATCCATCCCCTCTCAGGATACAGGGCTCAGGATACAGCCCCAGAGATACTTGACTTCCCTTGATTCCCACTACAAGGGGGCCTACTGATGCCTCCTTCCTTGGCAGTACACCACAACAAACAGCTTGGTTTGCCACCGAGTCAGAGACAACCTACACAAAACCTTCCCCTCCTAGAATATGTCCCAAGCACTTCATGATGCTTTTTCTTTCAGTCTTGAATAGCTTTTACCTCAATCAGGATATCTAAGCAGGGGTCCAAATCACCAGCACTGAGCCTGGTAGTAAGGCCCTTCAGTAACAGGTTCACAGTGAAAGTCAGCACATGGAGCTAGAGAAAAAGAGAACAGATCATTCCAAACCTCTGCATTGACCTCTCTAATCATACTGCATGGGAACACTCCCATATCAGAGACATCACAAGTCACACACTGCACTTGAGCTTTCATTATAGGGAAAAAAAAAACACTGGGAGGATGAGAATCCATGTAGTAGCAAGAGAAAAAGGATCCCTATCCCACCACATACTGGCAAGAGAGCTGGAATCTCCTCTCTCCCCAGGGCTCTTACTCATATACTTAGGCTGCTCTAATTGGTGCTTTCACTGTTACAGCAGCTAGAATCTCACACTACTCCACTGTGGTAATTCACATAAAAATGATTCTTAACCCAAACCATAGGAAGAAGAAAGATGAATTAGTAGTCAGAGCCTTGACTCTGGATCTAGGAAGCAAGCCTTCAACTAGCATCACCACACACTGTCTGTGCAGTCTCCGTGGCAACTCCCCCCAGATAGTGCTTAGCCCTCATGACCTTATTGAAAGAGTTCCTCTAATCCTACTGGAACCAGAAATTCATCCCTCCTCTTCATACCTCAACTCTTCACTAGGAAAATGGCTTAGACACTCAGTTCTTTGAGGGTACAGACCCTTATTCCACTTGGAATGGCATAACAGAGACTGATGCAGGTATTAGCAACAGCATTTATTTGTGTTATACCAAGCTATTCTACCAGAGCAAAACAATTTCAATAGCAACTTCCCTTTGGATTCTCCTCCCAATACATTAGAAAAAAAGCCTACAGAGAGCAGAGGAGGAAGAATTTCAGCATTACCTGGTAGCCATGGATGAGCGCAGACCGCATCTCCTTTAAGATGTACAGAAGGTAGTGCACTCCCAACACTTCCATGATTTTAATGAGGGTGTTGCGGGCAATGTCCCGTATTTCCTGAAATCTGTTTCTCAGGAATGTGCAGACTTTCAGTAGGATGCTGGAAATGAAGACAGACAGCTTTGCTCATCTCCAAGCAGAGCAGAACTACTTACACTGCCAAGGAGGCTGCTTTTCAGGACTGTTTCACAACCATAGCTGTTCTTACAGCCAGCCTCACAGAGAGGTTTTACAGGCATACACACACCTACCGTCCTTCAGGACATTCTACTGATTATCCTTTCTTTCTGTACATTATTCTTTCCCCAGCACAAACAGCCCTGCCTCTGCACCTTGATTCACAGCTCTGCTGTTAGGTCAGGATTTACAGAAGTTAAATGCTGATGTGCAGAGGTGCATGTCACTAGGGATAGGAATTTCCAAAAGAAGTATTTAAGGTCTGTTAGCATGTCCCTCTTGACTTTAGCCGAGTACCCACAGCTTGAGAAAGGTGCCTGCACTCCTTCCCTGAACAATGAACAGCCCCACTAGGATGCAAGGAGCCCCACTGGGATTTACCTTGGTAGGTTAGCTTCCATCACTTCCTGGGGAAGACACTGCATCATTCTGACCATTGCAAAAGCTAATGGAACACGAACTACCTCATCATCATTCACAACATTGGATTTCACAAGCTTGTGCTCCTCGTCTCTTTTAACCTTTTAAAGAGAGCAAGACATAATGCACTTTTAATATACAGAAACAAACCCTGTTTTTTCTCAACAAACCCTATAAGAGGCCAGTATGGCAGGCTGCTGTCCTCTGATGACTACAGGAAAAATCCAGACAGCTAAAGGACGGGTGAGATAATTGTGTTTTCAATACAAACTAGGCTGGTGCAAACAAGTGGCTGAGAACTCTTCAAGAGGTTGGACAAAGTGAATCATTTCACTTGTGTAGTTTGAGACAGTTCTCAGTAAGGAAGTTAAGACACCACATCCACACTGACCAGAGGGTCTGTCAAGTAATCTCCATGACTCAGCAAAGGGCATGAAGCCTTTTTTGTGCTTTCAGATGGTCTCTCTCCAGCTGTGTCTGGTTTTTTTTAATGTGTTGCTTTTTCACTGGCTCTGAAGTGGTATCCCAATCCTTAAAGTAACAGCCTACAAAAGACCTTTCAAATGTCAACTCCTCACCTTTGCAACAATACACCTGTGCAATTTAGGCAAGATGTTGACTGTAACTGTTTCTTGAATGTGTTTGATCAGACACTGAAGCTCCTCTTTATTTCGCGGTAAGAAAGAAACAGGTTTGGGCACTTGTTCAGCATTTTCAGATGGCTCAGCTGCTTGCTCAGGTTCTACTGGCTTCTCAGAGAGATTCTTCCCATTCTTTTCTTCAACCTCCTCTTCCTCCCCTTCACTCTGCTCCAGCTCCATGGCTTCTTCAGCCTCCACCACTGGCTCAAGGTCCATGGCAGCAGCTTCTATCAAGTAATTGCCAAAAGTACAGGTAAATACAAGAGAACACAAAACTTGAACCCTTAATTGAGACTCCTGTGACTGCTTGGTTCTGCATAAAGCTCCTACCTACCACCAGTGACAGCAAACTACCAATAAGCATCAGGCTTCTACTGAGTAAAGAAGCTTGGTCTTGCTGGTTTTTGATAAGCACCCCTCAGCGCAGGTTTAAAGCAAAGATTACGTTACTCTGTGCCTGAACCCCATAGTCAGCTGAGCAAAGGTCAATGTGCCTGAACTGTACAGAACTACCATTCACTTAAAATTGAGGATTTCACAAGGCAAGAGGTACTGACAAGCACAGCTGTGAGACATCCTCCTCCTTCACCCAAAGGTGCCAACATAGGTAACCACAATAGTGAAGAAGCTGAAAATATGACTTTGTCATGGCAAGGGAAGCAAGGCGAGGACATCTTGGCTGCAGAGAACCATGAGAGCAGCCAACATCAAAGCTAAAAACCTCAGGTGTGTCAGCAGCCCTTGTGGCTGGGTGCAGACCTTGAGAAGCACACAGCCCAGAACAGCCCAGGTTCTGGGCTGTTTTGGCTTACAGAAGCCTGGGATGGAGTGGTAATGTGGACATGATTCCCTACACCTCTCCTGACTTTGTCAACACACAGGAGGAAAATCTGCACTTCTCCTGAGGAGACAAGTAAACACGAGCTTCCAGTATGCCCATTTAAAAAGAAGGAAGTAGCTGATGTCAAGAGTAAATGACAAAACTTGGACTAACTGCATTTGATCAGTCTGAGGTAGTGTTTTTACAAGTAGACACAAAAAGCTCACCTTGGTTGTCAATTGTCACAAGCTGCTTTTCAAGTGTTTTATGATCAAAGTGAAAGGCTTCCAGCACTGTCTCTAACAAGCTGCAGAAGGAAAACATGAAGAAAGATCAGCCCTCTGAACAAAAAGAGAAGGATGCATATACAACAGAAAAATCTTACAAGCACTTTTTGGAAAACATCAGATTTAGTGACATTGCACTATAAGGAGGTTTATCCTGAAAAACCCCAGAAAATAAAAACGGCTTACTTCTTAGCTACATGTATTCCGTGACCTAGCTCAATGTGAAATCTCACAGAGTGGTACTGGAACAATGGAGGCGTCCCAGCAGCAGGGACAGCCTGACAGAACTCCCGCCATTCGTTCAGTGACACAATGTATAACAAAGTAACAATTTGTTAAAACTTCATAGCTCCAGGCAGCAAGCCATGCCCACCTTCACTTGCCTAAGGCCACCTCAAAGCCAGCAACCTCTCACCTCAGAGAAGAGGCAAAGTCCATGAGATGCTCCTGAAAACACTGAACTGTGCCCAGGCAGTCTTTGGAGAAACCCAGAGCAGCACTGCTCGTGGTACCCACCTGACTCCCAGCTTTGTACCGATCTGTCCTGTTTGCAAGACGTGGATGAAGTGCTTTAAGTGGTACAAATAGGCTGACCACGAAAGGTGTCGGCAGACAGCTCCAACAACTTCAACTGAGGCTGTTACCATATTTTCATGCTGCTCAAAAGAGAGAAATTCAGCTGCTGTTAGCATTCACAATGGTCGTGTGTCTAAAGCATCCTTTACCCAAAGCAACAAGAGACAGAAGTAACGTTTGTCTAGTGGGGATGCTTGGGATTCAGTATTTTTAGATCTCATCCTGAGCATCAGGTTAGAAAAAAAAAAAAAAATCACAGTCCATCAAGCAGATCTCCAGACCCACTTCCTCCAAATTATTCTGCACATTTAATTTTTCTCACATACTTAAACCTAGGGGCTCACTTGTGCTAAGAACTAAGAACAAGAACCAGTGTCAAGGCATCCAACCACAAACACATGGCACATTACTGGTCATCTATAAACCCATTTCAGATGTGAAATAAAATGTGTCTATTTCTTCACCAAAGTTTCAATCAACACATTTTACTGCCCTCTGGTCAAAGAGCTACTCAGTCACTCTACTGAGGGGCACGGATTGCACTGCTGCAGGGGCTGGGTCCTGTGCCTGAGCTCTAATTGTTTCAGCTTCAGAAGAATATTTCTGACAGTAAGCAAATTAGACATTTACTTTGCTTGATAGAAACGGGTCTGCTGTTCTCCTGGTAGTGTGCAGGGAACTACAGAAGTGTGAAAACTGGCTTTTAAAAGCCACAGGTGGAAAGTCTATCCACACTGACACTACAAGTAATTTCACTGAAAGTGAAAGTGACTAAAAAAAGGTCACCCTTCTAATTTTAATTACAAAGCTGCTATTGATTTCAGAGGTTTTCAGCCAATTCCTGCAGTTTCCCTCTAAATCCAGAGAAAACTGTATTTATTCCCTCCTCTATTACTAGGTGCAGATTACATTTCCCCAGTCTACTGTCAAAGAGTATCACAACTAAACAGGAAGACAGAAGTTTGGAGCCAGAGGGAAAAAAATAAGAAGCAGATTACAAAAAATAAAGACAAATAAAACCCCAAGTAAAAATTAAAACAAAACAAAGACCCCTAACCCAAACAGCTAGAGATTAACCTTTGAAAAGCAAGACAAGTTTAGCAGATATAGGACTGGGCCCAGACTGCATCTGCACTTTCCAAACCCTCTTTCTGCCACCAATACCAGCACAGCACTTTTATCTACAATGGAGACACCCACTTCACAAACATATCAGCTGTCTTAGGGGGTTAGGTTTTTAAGGGAAATGGTATATAAGACAGGTGAAAATATTCAAGTAGATGCATTCAATTAAAAGAACCTACCTTAAGCATTTTTTCACTGAAAATTGCAGTGGTAGCATAAGGCATGATGTAGTTCTGGAGGGATTTAGAAGACAGCACAAGCTTTTCTTCAGTGAGCTGCTTTGCCAGTTTCCTCAGAGCTCGTGCTCTCCTGTGGATCTGAGATATGTCACATGGGAGAGAGTGAATGAGGTGCTGCTTGAGTCACAGCTAGCAGGAGAGAGCACCTAAATCCCGCAGTTCTGAAAACATCCCAGTTTTAGGTAATGGCATAAACATATTACAGTCATTTCTAAGGCATGTCTTTTTCCTTAAATCTCTGGGCTTTCACTACCCTTAAATCTCTGGGCTTTCACTAGCCTTTTGCCTCAATAGATATTCCAAGTCAATGGCATTGTGGATTGACAATCATAAGACTGTGCTGTCTTGAGGTGTTAGACAAGGGAGGCAACTGCAAACAGCAGTTGCTGCAATGAAATGCAAAGACCAGAGAAAATTACAAGTTAAGAACTTACAACTTTGCATATAACTACAGATACAGCAAAGACTCTCTCAGATCGCATAGCTGAAAGCAGAAGAAATGTATTTTCATATTGCAAGAAAAACCAGGCTTTGTGTAACATTTATATTGCTAAGGTTTGTGAATGGGAAGGGGCTGCAGAGCCCCCAGACTGAGAGCAGCAGGGAGCAGGCCAAGGGAGCAGGCCAGAAAAAACAGAGACCCATTCCATACCATAAACCCAATATATTTACAGATAGAAACATGACTTTGATTCTCAATCACTCCTGATGATGTCCACATCCCTCTGTTTTGTAACAGTATCTAATGACACAGGTTCAATTTCTCTGCAGACGACACACAGATGCTTTGCAAAACATCCCCTCACAGTAAGATGCTTTTGCTTGGCAGGGGAAGACAGGCACTAAGAAATGCCTGCTGTCTTTTACCTGCATGTGTTTCATGTTCTCAAAGAAGTCCATGTCAGGATCATGGCGGTTGGTCAGCTGGACCAAATCCTGGAATTCGGGATTTGTTGGGAATGTCTGAATGAGGCAGGAAAGCAGTGATGTGTAGTCCTGCTGGATGCTCTAAAAATAGCAAGCAGTGAATGTTGAGTATCCCTTGGAGAGGCTGCTACACACTCCTGAGAACAGCAGTGCTGTCATTTCCAAGTGTTTCAGCAAACATCCTAATTCTTGGTAACAACAAATGCACCTATTATGGCCTGCATATAAATTAAAGCATCCCCTCCAAAGAACGAGTTTCAACAAAGAAAAGCTGAACAACAGCAGAGAAACACAGTTAATTTCTATAATCTTTTAGAATTTCATAAGGTTTCAAATTAAGGGTAAGGTTTATAGTAGGTACCTGCACTTCTTATCCAGTAAGGGACTTTGAGAACTCACTCAAAAAACATCTCATTACCCTGAAGAGGCTGGAAATGTGTGATCAGATACCACTGCCTTACCTCAGTCTTACTCTTCAGACCCCTTCTCACAGACTCCAGGAGAGTGTGCTGGATTAGCTCCTTGTACTCATCTTCTGTGTGGCTGATTTCTGCCAGTCGGTGGATGAAACTGGTCAAGCAAAGGCTGGCGTTGTCACTGAGAGCCATATCGCCGAGCTGAGGGGATGAAGAAATGGCACCACATGAGTCTGGCTATGACACTTTTCTCTAACCAAAAGATGGGACAGAACACCACCACTGGACACAACATAATGAGTCCTGCAGAGATTCAGAAACTCTTGAGAGCTTTCCTATAGAAGTTCTAGTCCCAAATTAATGCCCACCCTATCCATTAGGAAAAAAACCTTTTAGATTTACCAGCAAGCACACACAACCTGAACATGCTGCAACAAACAGAAAATCAGCCTTTCAAGCCTGTAATGTGCCTTTTATCCAGTACAAATGATCAAACAGTCCCAGGGCTCACTGACAGAAAGTTGTGCTGCACTGTATTTGCCTTTTGGGACACTCAGATCAAAAGGTAAACAGACAAAACTTTAAAAATGTGTTTGTAAGAATACCTAAAGATACTTTCTGAATGTTATGTGGTGCCAAAACACAGCCAAAGGAAGTTGAAAGTTAGATTCATCAGGGACACATGAAGCACAAGATGCAAGAGAAGGAACATTCAGCCAACCTGGATGGTATAGAAGCAGTTGTGCATAACAGGAATGAGGAAGTCAGTATCCACTGTTTGCATTTCCTTGATGTGGGCTGTGATTGACTGAAATGCTGACAGACGCACATCGAAGTCGATATCATCCAGATGTCGCTGATCAAAGGCATTCAGCTAAGACAGAGAAACAAGTTGTTAATGAACCATGACAGAAAAGTGATCATACCATATTGGGGGGAAAAGGGAGCAGAGAGAGAAACTGTACATACCTTAACAACATCAGTAATATACTTCAACTTAGCGTCCAAGTCAGATAAAGTCTAAAAAACATAAAAACCCATTTAACTTTTATAATTGTTAAAAATTTGGATAACTCAAGACTTTACCACTTGAGACAGAAAATAAATAAAGCAGCAGCATTAGTCTTTCTCCTGTTAAAACCTCCATAAGAGCCTTTCTTATTGTAAGTAAGTTGGAGGATATGTGTTTTAAGTCCTAAGTTTCCAAATATCTACACTGTACGTTTCCCATGTTTTACTGCTAAGAATTTATGTAAGTCACTTCAAAGTAATACAGAACATCCTACTATCAACTGTGAGAGAAGAATACAAATAAAAATCATCTTCAGGATACTGAAATCCATTCTTATTTCATCAACATGCAGGATTTGTTGCCTTGCTAGGCTTCTCTTACACTAAAGATCCCTGGCTCACATGAACCGGGCTGTAAGCCAAAACTTTTACAAATCTTTGCGCAGCTCATTAATTTCTATCACATAAAATTCTGTTATTTTCACTTCACACAAGAAGTAAGGTAAAAAGGTTTTTAAAATCATGCACCAAGATAAATACTCCTATTTTCTTCCTGATGTCTTAGAACAAATCTAAAAAAATATAGAAAGATGTAGAAATGCGATACCTGAAATACCAAGCACAACTTATTTCGAGAGAGTTTGTTCTGGATGACAGAAAAAAGCTTTGCCAGTGGTTTGAGAAAGCTTGTAGGGTTTGAGCAATGCCTCAGCAAGTTCTGCACTGTCTCCAGAATGTCAATTTGCGTACCCTGAAAGAGACACATAACTCTCAATAAGTACTGAGACCTCACAAGATTATTTAATTTCCTTGGGACATATTTCAAGACATGAAGTGCACATTACTGTACTTCATTCAGATCAGAGATACTGAATGAGAACAAAGATTAGAAGGACACAATGCAATCATCAAATCTCTTGAAGTACTTGCAACCTTTCAATTAGAAACAATACAGTGTTAAGAGATGACTGTGAGCATGATAAAGACTTCTTTCATGTGTCTTTCCTCATGACTCAAAGGTCAGGAGAATTAACAGAGCTTCAAAAAGCAGTCTTCCCTGAATATGTGAGATGAACATTAACAGCACCATATACTTCACAGAATGGGTCAGGCTGGAAAGGACCACAGGGGTCAATTTGGTCCAACATCCCTGCTCAAGCAGGGTCATCCCACAGCACATGGCACAGGATTGCACCCAGACAATTCTTGACTCCACAGATTCCCTGGGCAATGTGTTCCAGTGCCTAGTCACTGCACAGTAAAGCTCTTGTAAGATCTCCATCAACAGCAATAACATGTGGTGCCCTAATGATTCACAGATTTACAACCCCAAAACAGTACTGTATATGGTTTGCCTTTGCCTTTCATAAGGAAGCAGACTAATGCAGCACTGCCCAGTATTCCTCACACACCACACACTCAACCACATGTAATCACATTGCTGTCCAGACCCTGTGGCTTTGAGTTGCATAAAATCCACAGTGAAGAAGACCAATTATTTCAAACACTGCAAACAATTTGGAAGATTAACTACAGGGACAAAGAAAGAAAAGACTGCATTATAACTTCTGCAGACCTTCCCCATGACAAGGGGGAACAGAATCAGTCTGGGCACTGGCACCTCTGGGTGAGTAGTGCACATCAACACACAGTGGCACTGCATTCTGAACAGACTATAAACATGTGAAGACTTGTTTGCAGGCTGATAATGAGAAATGGCATATATATGATTTTGAAACAAACAAATAAACTTGATTAAAATAAAATCATGTGTTTAGTAGGGGCGAGGAAATAATTTTTACCTACCTGCTCCATGTTAGTCTGATAAAGGAAAGGGATGAGAAGGCTCACAAGCACTGAATTCTGGCTCTTTTCTTGTATGAATTTGCTGATCCTGCAAAATTGAACAAGGTAATTTACTCTTTTATATCATTTCAATCACCAGTACAGAGCAAAGAAGTCTGTCAGCACTAGTGTCACTTCACAAGGCATTGGCAGCCAATCCAGGCTAACACAGCATACCTACCAAATTCACAGTCCCAGCCTAAGCATTCAGTTCCACATGACTGCAGGCATTTCTGCACCTTTTTCTAACCTCAAGAGATACTAGGTTTGAGCAACCAGCAACAAAATCAGCTAGAATCAACTTCTGAAAACTTATCACCTCAATAACCAGCAAATAGCAAGGTCAATGACAGATCCAGGTCTTTACAACAAATTTTAAAAAGTTGAGACACAGTGTTTTTTAATTTGGAAACTACTACAATAAGCCTCTTTCTTACTCCCTCCTTCCAGCTTTTTAACTGTTTCAGGCTCTAAGAATCACTTACTTGGAAAGTATACTCAGCTCTTTGCTGACTTGAGCTCTGTACTTCTTCTTTTTCACCTTCTCCACATTCAACATTGTTTTGCTGAAGTACTGAAGTATGGCAGGAACATGAGGCAGGACCAACCGGCAACCTAGGCTGAGGGGCTCTGTAAGAGATACAACAGTTAGCAACACCCAAGAAACCCTGCTCCAAGAAACAGAAGGGAGATCCAACCCTATACAAAGGGGAAATTAGGATAAAGGAGGCTTCATTAGTGGAAGAATATGCAAATGGGAGCTGTGAACATGCAGGGCAGCTGGTGGCTGGGAAGAAGCACCAGCACTTGCTGAGACCGAGTCTAACATGTCTGAGGTGTGATCAAAGCAAGCACAAACCACTCTCCTCACAGATTTCAGTAACAGCCCTCGTATATGTAGGCTTATTAGAAGGTACCAAGGACATTCTTCTACAGTAGCAACATCTCCTACAATGACTGGAGCATTTGTAGATGTGGTTTTCTTTATTCCACCAGTGACCTCTTGTGTAAAATCAAAGCTGCCATAACAAGGGCACGTGCTCCTTTCTACCAGCTCTGAGGTTGCAGGTGAAAGCAGCATGCTGATGCTGTCTCCACAGCATCAAACACAGCACAATACTGTTCTATCTACCAACTCTCAAAGATGCCAGGTCTTTCCAGCCAGGGAGCACATACATACTAAACATAAAAGTGATACAGGATCATGTGCATACAGGAATGGGGCCTTTACATAAAACATGGTGTTAGGCGCAGAGCCAAGTCAGCAATGCAGTTCTTGAGCTTGTATCAGTCAAAGCTTCACAGACAGAACAGGTCAACATTGCCCTCTTCATAAGGAATCTCTGTGCTCAGGACCCTGGCACTCAAACATAGACTTCATCAGTGATCAAGCAAGCAGAACTTTACAGTTCTTGAGCACAAGTTTGTACATTGATGTTTCTGTCTCTGCCGGGAGGCTCCTCTTCCCCAGTATTCTTAGACAACCTCACCATAATCTAACACCTCCATCTAAAGCACCCAACAGGATTCTCAGAACTCTCAGGCAGGCATACCTTCTGTCACGTCTCCAGTGGCCATGACAACACAGTCAGTCACACTCAAACTGGAAACCTGCTCCGTGGGTTCAAAATCTGGGCTGTTGAGAAGGCTATCAGCGATGTCCATCACAAGGCTGGATGTGGCCTCAGACAGATTCTTGGCTGACAGCACAGCAAAAACATTTGTCAGTATATCACTCTCTGGATGATCTGGCTGCTGCTTGGCCAGCAAAGGGAAATACCTGAGAGAAAGATTAAAAAAGGTTTACTGAAAATTAGGTTCAGAAATTTCAGCTTGTAATTCTTATAATTCTTTTGTGCGAGAAGTCACACAAAAAATAATGACTGTCTTCCACTTCAACCAAGAAAAAAGTACACAAAACCCAGAACCATAGTGTCATCAAAAATACAATGAATGGAGGTTGAGAGGTTATCAAGTTCCTTTTCTAATATTTCTCCACAGACTGAGTCTCCTCTTAGTCTGCTCGTAACCTAGAGATCCAACATAATTTTTAACAGGAGTTTGTATATAAGGTCTTCATGCCTACCAATGAGGTGTCTCAAAAGAAACACCAGGTACTTTAGCAAAAGAAAAACAGCAAGTCTGTGGAAGAGACAAAAATCACTCAAGACAGTTGAGGTGGAACTTCTCAGAGTGTCTGAATCAAAAAAAGCTCTTTTACAAATTTCAGTAACAGACTCTCATCACAGATTCTATGCTGAAGTTGCCCATACTCTTTTGCAAAGCAAAAAGAAACAGAGGCTCACAAAAACATGAATGAAATGATATATTGTAAAACTGACTTCCCATCTTGTAAGACTAAGAAGTCATTGGTCAAAACACATCCCTAAGAAGTCAGACCTCCTCCTCACTTGTGAGTTGGGTTTGGGCTGCATATGTGCTTAGTTATCAATACATGGAAAAAGTAGCCTATCTAAAAAGTGAGTTCTTGCATAAACTGGAAAGCTTCCCAGCTGCTTTGACTGCTATCAAAAGAATAAGAGTCTAATGGAAAAAGACAATATGGGTTTGGACACAATTATTCACAGTCTATTACTGTGCTCTTTTTACCTTGTGTTTTACGTATTCAGAAGTACTTAGGCCTCTTTGCTAGAAGACGACTTACCTGGGGTTCTTACTCCAGGTGTGAATGAGTTTGAGCAGAAAAGTTGGAGAATACTGACTCTCTGAAGCCAATCTGCAGACCTAAAGGAGAGAAAAATCAGATACCAATGCAACACAAATAAGTAAAGCCACTTGAAAACATCTCTAACAAAGACCTCACATTCTATAGTTTACCTTTTTTATAAAGTAATTTTAACCTTTTAAAAAGTAGTTTTCCAACTTCCTCAATATTTATCAAATGACTCTTAGATCATTTCACTCCTGTTTATACAGTATTCCAGCTACCATTTTTGCCTTCCCTTGAAACTAGATTCCCACAACACCTCACATTTGCCACAGAGACTTAGCAAACTCTCCCAGATGTACCTATGAAATCTCAACCACAGCACCCAAAATTCACTCATCCCACACCTCCTATGCCCTGACTTCAGCACCTGGTCTGTATCTCCAGGGCCTCACTGGAGAGGATGGAACATCATACTGCATCCCATGAATGGGATCTCCTAACAGGGTTCTGTACCAAACAGCCCCACCTCAGAGGCGGCCAGCCTGAGCCACACAGAATAGCTGCTGCTCCTTCATGACTGGACACAGGCTAAGGTGACACAGGGCACCCTTCTCTGCCACTCCCCAGCCCAACAGGCTCCACCCAAGTCACACAGGTGGGTTTCCACTGTGACTGTTGGCAGGGCACTGCTAGTGAACACACAGGCAGAGCAGGCTCCAGTGCATTCAGGGGTGCACTGGAATGGTGCACGCGGGGTTTGGACTAGCTCAGTTTGCTCAAGACCTGAGCATAACAGAAAAGAAGGCAGCTCTGACCATCATAGCCAGGATCTTAGAAATCTTCTTCTCTTGTCCCAAAAACTGGTAATATTATTGCCCTGCATAAACCAGAGACTTTTTGAATGATATACAATGGAGTGTAAACCATTAATCCAATCCTGCAGGAATACTGCTGCGCAGGCTAACAAGTCTCTGCAGCAAAATCCCAGGCTATGAATAACAGCCAACTCCAACTGCAGGTTCAACAGGCTTAAAAAAATTTGCTCTCTCCACCAGTTTTACACACCTCAGTTCTATAGTTTTAAAAAAGGAAACCACACAAGTCAAAACGATTCTTTTGCCAAAACCAAATCTTAATGAAGTTCACCAGAAAAGACTCCAGAGGGAGCTTCTGGATTGTACTACCATCCAAGCTTCAAAACTGTCTGTCTTCCTGACATATGTAAGGACAAGAGGCATTCTAACTATTTAGTAACAAAAGTACATATTGTTCAGAGTTACTCAGAATTTGAAAACACTGTGCCCCAAGAAAGCTTTAAGTGCTTTGCTGACTGCCTGGAACTGCAATAGCCTGAACTGCTCGGGAACTGCAATAAATGTTGACTGCTTTTCCCACGTAGCACCCTGGCTGTAAGAAGACTCAGGAACATGCACCTCCCTGTTGCCCAGCCCAGCAATACAGAGCTATATGCATTGCCCAGTACACTTTATCTGCTGTTGGTCCACATAACCATACTACACATCAATCACACTACATATCACATAAAGAGCAGAGAAACAGTGTAGGAGTAAACTAACACAATGTCTAGAGAAGCAGCTCTGTTGTTTCACAGACTAGACCAATGCTCTTTAACAGGCTTTTCTGCTGCAAGGGAGTTGGACATTTGGATACCTTAAAAGCCTCTGTGGAAGAGCACTCTTGGAGTCAGCCCCTCTTTACTCAGTTAACCTTTTCATGGACACAACTGCTTTTAGAGCAGAGACAACCCAGCAGCTGTTACAGGCACTCCCTGACAACCCCAGAGCCACTGCACTGACAAAGACAATATAATTTAATTTTAAATCCTGTGTTCTCTCTCCATCTCACAGCAGTGGATTTTTCAAACTCAGAGGTGATCTGAATTTCTCTGATAAAAGCCACATGCTTGTGCTTTGTCACTGTATTCACATGGAACTCTTGGCAGGCAGGCTCAAGACCACTTAGTCCACTGACAGATCCTCCTGGGTCCTTCCTTTCCTGCAGCAGCATTTGCTTCTGCAGTCCCCTACCCAACAACTGTCACACAGAAAAACAGCGAAGTACACCTAGAAATGACTCGTATTATTTAGCTTTCTTGAAGTATCTAGGGAAGAAGTCTGCTTCTGTGGTTAAAGAACAAAGAAATGGCATCCATTTTATTCAGATTAATTAATTTGTACTTTAATCTGTGACTTGATTATTCCAGGTCTGAGCAGAGAAGAGCCAAGAAACTGGCCTTGCACAGACACACTGGGATGCCACAATCTGTCCAAGACCACATCCAGTCTAGCGATGCACAGAACTGACACGATGGACTCCAGTACAGCTGGATTTTCTGCATGATACATGTTTCAAACAAGTTATTTGGAAAAACAAGAAGTTCTTACCTGAGGCCACACCACAGCATGGAAAACTGCATCAATCTCTTCCCCACTAAAGCTGTAGGTCTCATAATCAGAAAAAAACTCTGCCACAAGCTTGAGACCAAGACGTCTCAAATTCTTCAGTGGATTAATCAACCTAGGTTGGACCTGTAACGAAAACCAACAAAAAACCCAACCCAGTAAGACCTTGGCAGATCAACTACCAATACTTGCTCTGAAATTAAATCCAGCAATTGACTGACCACATCCAGATACAACCTTTGCAGAAACTTCTGTTTTCTCTTGTAACTTGTTCACAGTAGCTATGTACACCTCAGAGTTGACCTAAATGTTTCTTGAAGGGGCCTGCCTGTTCCTGCATTGAGTCAGTTACACAGGACTCCTTCAGGTCATAAAAAATCCATGCTGATAGGTTTAACCCAGTAGCATCTGCCCCTTTTGGATGCAATGCAGAAAGCTACACTGCAATTAATTACATTTCCAACTCTGACACTTGAACAATTCTGTTTTACACTTCAAAGGACCAAAATCACCTCTTCAAAGTGAAGTTGTACTTTGTACACTGAGATCTTCTGGGAAGAAATCAACAGACGAAGAGAAGGGGGGAGGAACAGAGAAGGAAAGAATATGAATTATGTCTTCCAGCAGAGTACGGTGGGGGCTATAGCATTTGGTAACAGAAAGATGCTTCCTGTACCCATTTAGTGGTTACGTTCCATAGCCTTTCTTGGGAAAAACATTTCAGTAAGGGAATTCATGCAGAGCTGCATTCTGACTCTCCTCCCTGAGAGGAGTTTTGACCTGAGTAACCTAAATTATTTCCATACTGTGCAAGGCAGCTCACAGCATGAGCACATGAAGTAGCTCCACAGTGCAGAGGTAATGAACTTCAGCCTCAGAAACAACAAAGCCATGTGAGAGCAAATGAAAGCCTGTCTGATACCGGAGCTCTTCTGGGTCTCCACATCATGATCCACCCCAAGTAGATGTAAGAATCCAAAATCACAAATAAAAAAGACAGAGAGGAGATGGTGGAAAAGGAACCTATCAAGGTCTTGCAACAGGACCTCCCAAGCTATGCCGAATGTGTACTAATGGAATGCAATCAGCTTTCAGGTGGCAAATGAACTGTTCGAAAGCCCAAACAAAGCACAAACCAGGATACTATTGCTAATGGCAACCTCCAAGTGAAGTCATTTTGGCTTTCCCATTATCCAATCACCATAAGAGTTCTCTGAGATCAAGCCTTTGAGAGGACAAAGAAACTCAATAGTGAACACAATCAGTAGGAAATGGTAAATTAATAACTTGTCTTAAAGTGGCCAAAGTTGATGTTTAACTCTCCAGGCAGTATCAGTCTGCAATAAATTACTCTCAAACTCCAAGAATGTCTTCTAATTATTAGTCAAGATAAACAGATTTCTCACACTCTTCCTTGAGCTTTTAACAGCCCCTGGGCTAATGAAGTGCTAAATTAAGTTCAGGCAAACAACAGACTGTCACTCCTGACATTACACAACCATGACAGAATTACTGGAGCAACTCTGGCAAAATGTGGTTTTCCTAGCAGTTAATGAAGCAGCTTTTAGAACTCCTGTCTCCTGTTCTCATTGAAAACATGTAGGCATACGCAATGCATTGCTGAAGTCAGACTGTGGGATGCTGACGTCCTCCAATTTGCTCATCCTCTTTGTAAATTAAGACAGTTACCAGCTTCTGTGCAGCCTGCAGGCAACTACGAGACCTTGGATACTGCCTATTGCAAGGAGTTGTCAGAATGGATTTTTTCCAAAGGAAGTTCTAACCTCAAATGCTCACAGCTGGGTCTTGGCAAGAACACGGTCACGGTGATAAAACATTCATTCCCACTTGCTCAGGCCATCATCTCCTAACGCCTTGCAACACCACAGTGATGATGATGACTGTGCAGTTTGCTTGTTTCCCACCTAATACATGAGCAGGCTCTGCACTAGGAAGACAGAAAAGCCTGGCTCAGTGTTACAGTTTCTGAGCAGCTGCCAACAGACCCCAAGTAGCAGGACTAGAGCTCGGGGATGTCTGTGCTGCCCCCCTGCATACAGGGCAGCAATAAGCCAACACGCCCCACCTTCAGGTGCAACCAATCTTTAACAGGATGCTTTCCTCACCTGACCCCTTCTGCATGTACAGCCATTGCTCAGCAAGGAAAAAAACATTTCCACTGCTCTGCAGATACCTGGCTAAGACCCAAATGGTAACACTGGATTAGTGTGACTCCTGATACAGAGCTGAAGATGCTTCTAGCATGCTGAAAGCACAGCTAGTAGTCATGTCTGTCCTGTGTCCCATGACAGGAGACATGCAGGGCAGATAATCACTGTGATCATCCACAATGCTGAGTTCCCCTGAGGTCTAGCACTGCAACAAAACACCTCATGGACAAGGTTTGCTCTAATGTCTTCAGGCAAGGAACTTTAAACCTCTCCTTCCCCAGCTCAAACATTTTATCCTTGCAGTCAAGAAGCCCCATCTTTATGGCAAATTTCAACTTCCAGCCATAAAATCTTGTTATATATTTACAACAGAACATTTATCTCTCTCTCATGTCCATCTCTCCACAAAACAGGTAGGAACAATGCACAAAGATCACCTCCAACTCTTTCTTCAGTACTCAAACAAAAACACAGCTCAAATCAGTTTTCTAAGTGCATTAACTCTGCCTGAACTGCTTGAGCCCTGTAGCATTTTCAGACAAGCACCACTGGCCTCTATTTTGATAGACTTCTAATTGCTAAGCTTCACTCCACAATGGCATTCAGCTTGTCTTTATCTGAATCAGTAAAGCTCTGTCTGTATGTGTAAGCTCAGAGGAGGAGGAGAGAAAGCAACTTAATTTACATGTTTGTATATTGTTTGCATATACTGTACCTTCTCTCTTTGCTGGAGGATGCAGGATACCACTGCAGTCATGCAGAGCAGAATCTGTAGAATTTCAGGCAGGTATTGCTGGATCAAATGTCCCATGTTTTTCAACACAACCTCAAGACCATTAAAGAGGCTATGCTGACGCCCAAGAGGCAGGACTTTAGCTAAATCCAGCTCTGACATACTTTGAAGGACTGCAGTCTGGCAAGGCCCTGTGACAGGCAAAGGAACAGCAAATTATCTAAGGAAGCATCACTACCGAGAATATTTTTTTCAGTGAAAAACAGTGGAAATTGGCCCTAAATTACAGATACTCACAGTCATATTTTTAAATAAGAATAACTCTGTGTCTCCATCTCTCTGACACTCAGATCTGTCTCCAATTGCTACAGAATCAGAGCACTTAACAAGCTCTCTTTCCTACCATAATACTCAGGCTAGGCTATCATGCCAGCCACTACCCACTCCTGGCCTGCTACAACTTACTTGCACAGCTGTGGCAAGTAAGCTGTAGTCAGTTTTTCTGACCTTGGACACATAAAACAGAGTAATCATGCTTTGTAAGGAGAAACTCAGGGGAAACCTAGTCCTTACCAAGGGTTTACTTTCAACCCTTCAAGGCATGGTTAAGACACAAACTGAAGCACATAACAGTAGTAAGCCTATTTATCCTCCCACATCTCTACAGTCAGGAAATACCCCATCCCCAGTTTCTATGGCCCACCTACCATTACTGAATTGCTTCACAGCTTCAAAGAGCAGATCCAGGAACATCCGTATCTCTTCTGGCAGCGAGCCGGCCAGAAACCGCAGCACGATCGACATGCGAGTGCTCGCTGAAGACTTGCCCTGTGTTTTGCTCCCTGTTTTGTTTCTCATTCTGCCATAGAGAATTCTTCAAGAACCAAAAAGAGGTTGCATTAGCTTTCAGCAAGCCATCTGTTCTCCAGCCTCTTACTCTGCAGGAGAAACTCGGTTTAAAAATATTCTCTAGTGGAAGTTCTCGCTTCAGGTTCTCCACGGAACTACTACACATTGTCCAAAAACATCTTAGTCAAGATCAGCTTCTGCTTCTACAATGGAAGCTCTGCTGGAAACTTCAGGTATAAAACTGGTTATCTTGCAGGACAATTCACATCACTGCATATAGCTGCCAACACTCAACGAGCTGAAATGTCCTCACAGTCCTCTGTAATCCTTAGTAGAAACAGTATGTACCAAAATGCTGTTTTTAAAGAAAACAGCATTTGCATAACACATTATATAAATGTGTTAATAAGAAAACCATACAGAATATCACAAACTAAGTTATCAAAATATACCGTTAAGAATGGGTTTATCTCAACTACTCAAAATGAGAAGCAGCATTACATCTCTCTGCTCATGGTACTCTGTCATGAAGCTTTTGAACTCACACTTCGGAACACACCTCATAAGAACAGGGATGAGATCTGGTCGATGCTCTGTTTTTACTACTGTGGTCTCTTCAGAAATACTGAAATGGACTATCTCTTCTTTAAAGCTCTTGTCTTCCAGTAGCCTTTGCAAGTTCTCCCTGAGAGCAACAAACATTATTTGAGGGCAGGTAGGGTTATAAAAATAGATAGACACACAGATGCATCTATATCTAATTACCTACCTATCTATCCTTGCTGTATATAAAATATTAAAGTACTATTTTCTCACTCTTTTATAAAAAAAATATTTTAAAAGCCAGTAAGTTCAAGCTAATGATGCAGACAAGTAAGTCCTGGATGTATTCTAAAGGAAATTATTTATCTATAACCTACAGTTTTATTCTGTCACTTTCTTTGGGTGGTTATAAATCATCAGTACAAAAGACTTCTTTGAAAATGATGGAACTACTAACACTACTGACACTATTTTGGGACAGAATGGGAGTGTTGCTATTTTTCTCTAAACAAAAAAGAGACACTGATCAAGACCTGATTTTCTCTCTTAGATACAAAACAAACAGCTGACTAATATTAAACTTTACATATATGTCTCAAACAAATACAAGACCCCAAATAAAACTGACCCCAAAGCAGGCTTCTGATATGTTAGCAGGCTAATTCACCAATGCTAAAATAATATAAAAGCTTTTACCTGTATGGCAGTAGATGAGGATGTTTGTATGTCATTATACAGTCAAGAGCTATTCTCTGTACATTCTGGTCCTGATGACACAGTAACTGCAAATAACAAAAGAAAGAAAATGAGTCCCTATCTAGGAGGCAGAACAGCCTACTGAAAATAGTGAAACAATCCAAAGGCTACAGGCTCAAGCAGGTTTTGGACTAACTTATTCAAATGGAAGCAGAATGTATGTGTTGCCAGTATAAAGCCAAGATGTACATGCACAACTTCCACTCATAAAAAGGGGCATGGCTGTTGATAGTTCATATTTGCTTTTCCTTCCTACCTACATAGGATAGTTATAATACTATGTTTTTTCATAGTTGTCTTTTGGACCACTATCAGTTTGCATTTATCATCAAAACCAGTTATCAGCTGTGTATCTAAGAAGACTGGATGAAAAAGCAGACTACCCAAACCATTCCAAGATATCTGTATTTCTTTCCTGTGACAAACACAAACTACTTGGAAGACTTGGTATGCAAAGTCTCAGTGAGATTCACCCTCTCTTGACTCTTCATAACCTAGGCATTAAACAACACCAAGGAGTGGTCAGAGCACCAAGACTATCCGAGTTAAAGAACTGTTTGCACAATGCACTCAGGCACATGGTTTGATTCTTGGGGTGTCCTGTGCAAGGCCAGGAACTGGACTCAATGACCCTGATGGATCTGTTCCAACTCAGCATATTCTGTGATTCCGAGATTCATTAAGACAGGGAAAAGAGTTGAGAAATACAGATCATTTCCCCAGGCAGCATCTTTATCAGTTCTTCAGTCTCCTACTAAATAGCACAGGCAAGTGTCATCAAAGGTCACTTTGCCATGACGTCCCTATGCCAGATGGACACACTTTGCATATACTAAGACACAGAAATGCAAACAGTAGGTGATGAAATAATCTTTCTTCTTGTGCCAGGCTGTTCTTCCCACAGTGATTTGACCTTTACACGACTGCCCAATATTTTGCTAAGAAGACAGGCAAGCAAACACATCGATCAACTGTTTTTCTAAGCAATACTTTGAGATAGACTGAAACAGAGATTCAATTTCTGTCTACTAGAGATTGTCAAATTCAGGGACTAAGGAGTGGAGCTTTCAACACCCACAGCCTCAGAAAACAAACTGGGAACAATGAGAGCAAACCCCAATCACCTGAATAAATCCACAAACTGGGAACCAACACAACCCTGTAAAATTAAAAAAATTAAAAAACAAAACCATTTTAAGGATTGTAAAATAAAGACTTAGAATCCCTCTTTGAAATCATAATTTTGACAATTCTTTCAGGGAAATCCCTAGAATCAAGCAAATTGAATATTCTTCAAGAAGAAATTCCTTTTTTGATGCTTGACAACCTTTTGTACATACTGGCCATACTCTTAGTACACAAAAGGCTGTAGGACAAAGACAGATCTCCTTCCATCTTCCCCAGATTTTGGATTCTAAATCCTTCCCCATATCCTGCATGAAGTGTAAGTGGAACAGATATACTCTGCAGATATACTCTCCTCTACACTCTTTCACCTTGCCAAAGACTACTACTTGTCTGCTGTCAGATCTGTTTGCCAGTGCCTGGCAAACTAAGCCAGGTATCTTAAGCACCTCTTTGCCTAAGGGGCTCATTTCAAGTGAAGCCTGTCAGCAAGTCCTCCCAAGGACAGCTCCTTTTTCAGCTATCACAGAGTTCAGAAAATGACAGCTTTCCCAGTATTAGACAGGGCTCTCAAAGAAGAAAGAGTTAATTTATTAGTAGTATTTCTAAAGTAAGCAGATAGCCTCACCTGGGTATACAAGGCATTCAACTTCTGCTCCAGATACAATGCACGAGGATTTGAGAATTTTGAGAAAACTTGTAAGTGGGCTATTAGTTGCCTGCAAAACAAAGCAATGATTTTTTTAAAATATCCAGGAGACAAGCAGGGAATTTAAGTTAAAATTCATTAACAAGAAACAAAACAAAACACAATACAAGAGGATCCCAAGTCTTCAGCATTATTTCAGACATCTCAAGAAGTGTCCTGCTCCCTAAGCAGCTCCTTCCAGCTGTCACTTCACTGCACAGAGAATGCCTTTACTTCAGCAGCACTGGGTAGGCTCAGTTTTTTTCATGAGAAAGGGGTACAGTCAGGACGCAGCTTACTTCTCTCTGCCAACCCAGCCTAGAACACCAAAATTCTGCACTTATCTCCTTGTTTATTCACTTGTCCATAACTGGTGCCCATGTTGCTCCTACCAACGTGATGGGCTGCATTCAGCCACAGACTGTACTGCACTTAACACTGGGCTGCGAGGACAGATGGGAGTCAGTTCCTCTAGCACTGGCAGGGCCACTCACATCTGCCCCACACCCTCCTCATGGAAAGGGACAGAGAAGACCAGGATAAGTGAGATCTCCTCTACCATGTGTGCTGTGGGACTGACAGAAGCTGTTCTCATTCTGCTGCTAATTTACACTGAACCCTCCACACACTTGAGCTGGGCCACCCTCTTCCATAGCTGGGCATAGACAAAGGATGAGTAGGATGCCTTCCAGGAACCCCACAGGGAGCCTAGAGCAGGTGCTCCCTGCTTCAGCCAGGCCTCCCAGGCACACACAGGGTGCAGCCCCATGAGGGAGTCTTCCCTGGCACAGACCTGACCCGGGAAGGGAGGTCACTCCACAACTCATTAACACACCCCCGGTAAATCTTTCATGCCTTTGTTACAGCTACCGGGAGCTAATGTTTCCACTTCACTGCACAGATGTTCTGAGATGGAGGTTGGGAAAACAACAAAATATCTTGGACTGTTACTGTATTTTAATTGCTGATAACTTGCAGATACAAGCCAGAATCTGGGAAAAAAAATGAAACACCCATAGGACACCTGGGATGAAATTACACTTCAGGTCACATATCAAATACTTGTCTTGTTCCGACATATAAGGTGACATTTTGAAGTTCTCTGTCTTTACAAGGGCCATCCTTTGTAAAAGAAGTGTCAGAATATAAATCTTTGTGCTGTATTTGTAAGGGATATTTGACAGAGGTCATCTCTGGGGAGAATTCATACAAAAAGCAACTTTCTCCATGTATTCAGCACTGCAACAATGACACTCAGCGACATGCAGCTCCAGTCTACCAAGTAAAAACCTTGGTTCCTAAGAATACAAGATTTATAACAGGCAGGAAATGGCAGAATCCCAATATTAGAATACCTAAACAAATAATCTAATTTTTCAAAGTGTTTAGCAATGCCCACAGTTTTCAAAGACTAACAGATATGCACAGAGAAGCCAGGGAAATTAGGTACAAGAGTCTCTGAAAACTTCAGAATACTAAACATTTTTTGCTTGAAGTAAAACACACCACAGACAGGTCAGCAGGTAATGAGATAATGATAAAACCTGGGCAATGTATTTGGATTTTTAGTACTGTACAGGCAGAATTTCTGACTTGTAATCCACTGAGAAATGATGAAGCACAAGCAAAAGAAGAAAAAATAATATATACAAACCCACATCTCGTGAGCTGCTGAATCTGCCTTTCCGTGAGAGCACTAGCAAAAGAGAAAACTAAAAATACTTACTTAGCAGCAGCTCTTCTTGTTTTCTTTTTTGGTACTCCTATACTAATTGGTTCCCCTTCTTCCTTTTCCTCTTCCTCCTCCTCCTCCTCGTCCTCCATAGCAACATCATTCACCTCTTCAGTGGGTATTTGTTTTGCTGCTATGGTACCACTAATTTTCCTTCTGAGATCCTGAGATGGAGCCACTAAGGAATCTGCTGGGTAGTACTCATTTCTGTGTTTAAAATAAAGAGGGAAGGAATTTAGAAGCATAACATTTTTCAAGGTTTCAGGGTAACAACATCAACTAAAAACCTCACCATTCTTATTGTAACATCTTATTATGTCCATCATACTGTCTGATATGTGCACACATATGCAAGCACACCACTGCTTTCCCTCCAGGGGCAGGAATTTGAATCAGCCTCTAACAAAATCAGTATTTTCCCCATCCTGGGGCAAAACACTTTGGTATTCTGTGATTCCAAACTACAGTGTGTTTTCATTAAAGAGGAACTGTATTTCCACTGAAATCACTCTGAGTAATGAGACAGACAATGGCAAGTCACTGAATGAGATCCTGAGCAGCAGAGACCCACTATTGTAAGTTTCATTTCAGCCTGCTTCGTTTCTAACAGAATCCACATTCCGATTTAAAGGTTATCTCTACTGGAAACAGACATGTCATCAGCCATGCATTCAAGAAATAAAGTCTGCAATGGGATAGCCAATCTTAAAACTCAGCAACACATTGAAAGGAATGTGTCTCCTCAACTGAAAAATAAATCTTACTTACCTAATGAATCTCAAAAGAAGTGGGGAAAGTTCCCTCGACCGAGGCTCCACTCTGTCTGGAAACTTATCCAGTGCTTTCCAAAGCAGGAACCGGTAATTTGTGTGATCCAGCCGTTCACTGCAATCTGTTCTACTCCTCAGCTGCTCCAGAAAGACAGTCCCCACCTTGCCTTCTGGCATCTTCTCACTTTCTGTTTCAGCAATGCTCTCCTCCTGTTCATCTAATTCATCTTGTAGCTCCATTTCTACAGAAGAGATAAGAAAATCTTTTCAGGTTACTTCATAACCACCAGTAGCAAGGGATCCATCCCCCATTACAAAAGTAACACATTTGGTGACATGCACCTGTTTAGACACCACTGTATTTAACACTGACCTGAAAGACACACATTGCTCAGAAAGTGTTCTAGGATACCTTGCAACCCTGGCACTTCTCAATTGGGCTCAGTTCCCTTGAATAACAGGGAAGTTCACAAATGGCTGCACACTTCTGCCTATATTGAAATATTAGATTGCATATGCCCATAGGTAAACCTCAAGAGCACACACAAGGACTGCGTGCAAAAATTCCACGGAGCAAGATGGTCTGCACCATTACACAGGTTTTGTCACTGCTCCTGACAGTCTGAGCAGTGCCAGCCTTAAGCAAAGATGAAACTGCTGCAGGGTTTCAAACAACCTGCAACTCCTTCCTGTAACGCAGGTGGCCTTTTCCAGCTACTGGCTTGGTGTTTAGGACAGAAGACACAGCTTCCTCACAAGCCTCTCCACTCCTGCCCTGGACATGACAGCACTACTGGTTCTGAATTCTCCCATCATACATAAATTTGGGGAACTTGAAAAACAGCCACAAAATTCACCATTAGCTGGGTTCCTATGATAACCATGCTTAGGATAGGTGACTTACCAGCATAGCTAGCAGCCCTCTCCAAATGTTCATACAGGACCTTCCAGAACTGTTTATTCTCCATTTCCTTTGCATGAGAACTAACAAAGTGGAATACAGCATGAAATTAGAAGGAAGATAAGAAAAGGCAAGCGTCACTCAGCTAGTTATCAACTACCACAATCAAAGGCTTTGATCACTGCTTTAATGTGGCTGTCCAGAGACAGGACATCTGCACAATGCAGCTGTAGAACTTCCTTGCCTTTTCTCATGGATCCCAAATGTCAACTGTTATTAAAATAATCTGGTTATATCCCATGACTTCAAATGAACTCAAATTGAGTAAAAATGTTCTCAAGCTTTCTACTGACTTCTGTACAGCAAATCATATAGAATCAAAGGAAGAATTACCATGGACATATCTTTTGAAGAGCTGATTTAATTTTTTCTTTAATTAATTCACTGGTTTGAAGAGGAAAATCCCATCCTTTTTAATCATACAACAAAGGGAGGAAAAAAGAAGATGAAGTCATGCTGAAAGAAGTCACTTATTTTTTCACCATGGTAAGACTTCCCTACTCTTTAGTACAATTTAGAGGTTTTCCAGTAAGGACTTAAAAGTTAGCAGATGAGGACACAGAGAGACTTCTTGTTCCTTCAAGCATTTGTGAAACATAACTCAAATCCTGCTACCTCTGACTAAAAACTCTGATGTTATTTGACTGTATTTGCTGCAAGTTCCCTTCAAAGTGAAAAAAAATAAATCAGGAAGTAAGTTGAAGAGTCTACACAGGCTGAGATTTGAGAGATCAAATTAATTTCAGAAGATCTCACATGAAGGTTCTCATGCACATCTCTCCAAACTGGACATTTTTTACCTCTTCAGTTCACAGAAGAATGAAAGGAATGTCCTGTGACACAACTACAGATTGCAGCATCCAACTGCATATACTCACGTTATAAGTTCAATTACAGGATCCCAGAGAGGGCTGAAGTTAATATAAAGCATTCCTAGTAAATATCGAAGAGGCACCTAGAATGACATACAACACCATCTTGTTGAGATGCTAAAAACAGTAGTTAAAGACCAACCAAGCTCCTCTAACCTTTCTTTCTCTCAAAGAGGAAACTTCGGTCTAAGAAGTTTTCAGGAGTGCTACAAGAGATAAAGGATGTCACATACATAATCATTTCTTCATGTGGAATATCTAGAACCCATTTACTTCCTCACAGCTTCATGTGGAAATCTAGAACCCATTTACTGTAAGCTACACTGAGATCTCATAACTCTATCAAAAAAACATGAATATGGAAAAACCAGTTCAATACAGATGATCTGGACTGTCTCTCTCACCAACTTCAGTGCTGCCACAGCAAAATGAGGGACTTCAGACAGATGAAAGTTTGCCCAGAGGAGTACTTACTGCACTATGGCCTAATAGCATGTTCTCCAGGCTGGCTCCTCACTGAGCTACATGGAGAAGGAGTGACCTACAATCCTTCCACATGGATGTGAGGCCCCCTTTAGCTCAGCAGCAGAGGACATTCAAGAGTTACAGGCATAAAAGATTTTCCTGCTGAAGCAAGACCCAGAAGTGAGGTCACCAACAGCCAGTGGGAGTCCTACCAATGTTAAACCACACCGAGGACATGGCAAGGTCATGAGTTTACATCTGCTCACATCTTGCTTCTCCCTGGAATCATTTGCCTTCCTTTCCATGACATCAAACCCAGATTAATCTGACTGTGGGCCCATTTATCTGGATACCACTGCTGTTCTACTAAACACAGTACTCCTGAGGACAATGGGATCTGTGATCCCTACTAACGAGTAAGTTTTCTAAAACCTAATCTGAGAGTTAATTGACTCTCATTAAAAACTCTGCAATCCATGTGATGAAATAAGAACATTCTCTTGGAATAAAGGAATGTGACAACTGCTTTTTGACAATAAATCCTTACCTCCTGCAAAGATCCACTTGGTATTGCAGGCTGCACTATGTCACATCTTAGTTTCCTCAAATGGAGAAGTTTTTCTCTGTAATCATTCACTGTTGCTGGCACAAGTTCTGCTTGGAGCAATATGGCAAATACTGGCTGGAATTCCCCTGTGCCATCACCCTGAACAAACAAGTGACATGAATTCTGTTAGAGTACCTTTATCTCATTGAAAAGTACTTCAAAAAAACTAGACAGACTCACAGCCATTCTGGACAAAAAAACAAAGTAAAAGGACTTGCTCTGGTTTCCACCATTTAAGCACACATCTGAAAACACAGGAGGTGGGGGACGAGACTGGAACGTGAAAGGACAAAAGGAGAGGACCACCTCTACCAGATACATTTTGTTTCTGCAAAGTGAACAACATTTCACACAAAACATGAAACACGGATAGCTTTGAAATGTTCAATGAAAAGCTTTAGCCCTACCTCAATCTGTGCAGAAGGTGGATTTTCAAAATGGTTTAGAATTCGAACCGTCAACAGCCGGACCTGTTCCAAGCAGAAGCATATGTCAGGCAAAATAAATTGACACATACAGAGAGGTCAATGTCTGGTAGAGCACGCTGATTTCACTAGGTTCATCTTGGAGCTGAGAAACAGATGAATTCCTGTAGTCTGGAAGGCAATTAGAAGTGAATGCATTATGCTCCTGCCCTAATTTAGCTCTAGGCAAGCGGCAAGGCTGACAGGGCAAAGAGTTAACCTCCGTTAACTCATGCCCCATTGACACAGGTCTAAGCAGACACTATGGGTAACAGCTTTACACAGCCTCAGGCTTCTCCTTTCAGGCTTTATCATTTAACTAAGATTACTACTTATGTTTTATTGTTAAAATACAAATTACTTTGCATGTGCTCAAAACAGCAGATTACCTTGGAAACACCAGTGGAAATATTAGGATGCAACTTCTCAAACAAGTCCATTAGGTTCCTTTGGGAAAGGGGCTCCTGGCAGCCACATAATGCCAGCCTCGTGTAATAGAGATCAGCCAACAGCAATGCAGAGGGGTCTGAAGGGAAAGTGCTAAAACAATGGATGATTTTATTAGCATACAGAAAGCACTGCAACAACACTGGTATTTAAAAGCAAGGCAATAGTGATAACTACAACCTTAAGGGAAAATTCCATGATTTCAGACTCTGCTTGCACCAGCAGGCCAGTGAAATTAGACTTCAACAGCACAATGACTCGTAGCTGTAAAACCCACGACAGCCCAAGAGGCATGAGATCCCTCCTTTGTGTCAATCAGGCTTGTTAAGATGAGACTTGCATGCTGGACACACAGCTGCAGAAAATAAACCTGCATAGGTCACACCAGGGCTTCTGCTACTGCCCAGGTGCTCAGTCAGTGATCAACTTCAAGACAAGAGAAATAATCTAGGCTTAGGTGAGACTCCAGGAATTCCATCTGCTCACAGAGAAACCTCCTTCTGCTACCTTACATCCCTTGCTCCAAGCAGGTTTCACATCCCCTGCCCAGAGCTGACAGGAGGGCACTAAGCTAAAGCTCATTCCCAATAATTCCAGTCTGATCTGGGCAAGTTGTTTTATTTCCATCACGCCTCAGACATGAGCACCATAATTTCCTAAATGAACAGGATGTTTTGAGGCTCAAGCCACCAAAGACTTGGAGATGCTAGAGAGAGCATTCAGCTCTCTCCCTGTCCCCCCAGCCAGAGTTTTCTGTGCTAATTATAAGTTAAATAGAGTCAAAATAAATAAAATGGAGTATACAAAATCTCCTCCCATTGTGGAGCAAGCACAAACTTGGATATGTAAGGACATGGTGGAATCCCAACACCAGCAGCAAACTCAGGCTTTTGACACAGCTCAGAAAGTGCCGCTCCTGTCTCTTTTATCATTATAATGTAACACAGAATTACTAAGTGTAGCATTCCAAAGCAAAACTAGAACCAGTGTTCCAACATAAAAGTACAACCAACTTATTTGACACACTACCCTGCAGCTAAGAAAACATCAGTTTGCAGAGAAAATGTCATTGAACAAGAACTACATCTACCCAGTTCTCCAAAAAAGGTGCCTACAACTTTGCTCCATTACACAACCACAATACTAAAGCAATACACCAGCATAACAGAATGGGCAGCACACAAAGAAGCATTTAACCAGCTCTTATATAAAGGCAAAGTCAAATTTTTGCCCTTCCAAGGAAAACCATGAAGCACCACAGAACCAGCAGTTTACTTACGTCACCAAGCTCTTGACACGCTCCACAGGTAACAAATGGAGTACTTCAGCAGATTCCACCAAACTAAGTAGAGTACTTACAGCTTGGCAAGCCACAAACAGGTTTCCTGGAGCAGGGAAAGAACAAGAACATCTTGTAAATTTACTCAGCTCTCAGTGACTTGTGCTTGTATGGTGCATGCCCATCCTGAAAAGGCTGGAGTTAGAGAAATAACGTAGCATGTGGATCCCAGAACTGGCATGTGTATTTTCTAACCATAACACATAACCATAACACATAAAAGAAGTGCTTCCCTGGCTATCAAAGTAAGTGCCTCCTCCAGCAAGCCAGCACTGAAAGCTGTGACAGCTCCCAGTTTGCATGTTTCCATCACACCCACATGTGCAGAAAGCAGGGATCTGGAGCTAAGCAGTGTGGCAGGAGTTGCAGACAGCACTCCGCTAAAAAGGAAGAAATGCTGCCAAATTGATATGAATGTAGCAAAACCAAAGCAAAAATATATACTGATGCTACCTACGACCACACAGGTGTCTATAAACTCTGGAACTTTGGCAATGCACTACTGTGTAAGATCTTTAAAGCTGTCCCATGTACCTAAAGACTGAGTATATATTAGTGAATGGCAGGTGGGTTTGCTGAATTTTGTCTCCTTTCTAAACCTTTCAGACTCCTTTTGAGATGGAGGGTTTCCTAGAAGTACAAGATAGCCAATGCCCTGCCAGGCAAGAAAGAGCAATTCCTTTCCCATCACACTTCTAAGTTGGCAAATAGGTTGCTTTAAAATAAAAAAAAGTAATTCCCCTCCTTCGTCGCTTTTCAGGTTGAAAAAAAAACTGTTCCCAAACCAGGCAAATTAAAGAAAGTTTTTAAAAGATTTAACTGTCTTACATGCTGCCAATGGAAAAGAAAAGGAAGTGAGCATTCATATCCTATTTATTCCTCTGCAAACATTCCTCTATTCTAAGTTGCTTAATTCTCCAGGTATGTGATTTCCCAGATCTTGCTAACCATTAACCTCCATAAGGAGCTCCTCAAAGACAGAAGAAACATCAAATAATGACAGGAAGAAACTTTCTGCATCTATCTGCATAGTGTAAGGACAGTTCCTAGGCTGCAATCTGCATAGCCTTTGGTAGCAGTATGCCCATGCTGGACAAAGATAGCAGCTTCCACCTCACTACAGACACACCTGTCTGATCAATAATGGAAGCAATTCCATACTGGCCCTGAAGAGCTGCCAGAGATACCTTGCTGTTGCTCTGACCCAGTTTTCAAGCCCGTTTCCTCGCACTCCACAGCAATCAGAACACCAAAACCACCCAGTTCTGGAACTTGCACTTTGCCTCATGGCTCAGAGAGCAGGAAGGTCAAATAGAGTACAGGGCTGGGAGCCTTGCACAGGCTGTGCGAGAAGAACTGGAGTCCTAGTAGAGAAGGTGAAGGAATTGCAGGAAATCATGGAGGTGGAAAGAACGCCAGGGGATGAAAAAAGGATCCAGGAACCCTAGTTTGGGGGAAGGGTGAAGAAAAACAAGCAAGTAAGTATAACATGGGACAATAGGAGGCATGAGTACAGGACTCAGGATGCATTTATTTTCTTTTCCCTTATCAAAAAAGGAAGAAAAGGCAATGTGCCTCTGGCATGCACACAGAGCCTGAGCAGTGCTGCTACTACTGCCAGCAAAGATGAGACCCAAGAAAAGAAATTCTAGATATTCCTTTTTTAGGCTAAGTACATTACCAATAAAACAATCATGACAGCATGAAAAACCTGCAAATATGATAAAAGAAAGACATAAATGCTTGACAAAGCTTCTTTAAAGAAGAAAAAGCAATAGACCTGATTGGTGGATACATTTAGGAATATTAACAAAGACATTATAAATGGAAAATGACAGACAGCCCTTACAAACAAAAGAACAATGAACATTCAACCTGGAGCATTCTAAAAGTTGTTTATAGTTTGCCACAAGGTCAAATACTTTCTAGTCTCTGAGTAACTGCCCTGCTCTATACAGGCTCAGCTACTTTTTTTTTTTCCTGGTCAGAGAGGGAAGACAACCAGTGACCATCTCTTCCTGGAGAAAAGACTGGTGGTGTCACTTGGGTCAGAGATGGTGTGGTGGTTTTGGCTGGGATAGAGGCAATTTTCTTCATAGCAGCTGGTATGTAGCTCTGTTTTGGATTTGTGCTGGAAACTGTTGATAACAGAAGGGTGTTTCTGTTACCAAGGAGTAGCACTCACACAGCACCAAGGGCTTTCCTGTTCCTTTGCTGTTTCTCACCCCACTCCACCAGTGGGGAGGCTGGGAGTACACAAGGCATTGGGAGGGGCGTTGGCATTTAACTCCAGCCAGCCACCAAACCCCCTGCAGCCACCTGCCCGCTCCCCCACCAGCAGGATCAGGGAGAGAATCAGAAGGGTAGAAGCTAGAAAACTTGTGGGTTGAGATAAAGCAAAAAAGCCATGGACACAAGCAAAACAGAACAAGGACCTGGTCCCACGGACAGGCAGCTGCTCATCCATCTCCAGGAGAGCAGGGCCCCATCACATGTAGTGATGATTTGGGAACACAAATGCCACCACTTCAAACATCCCCTCCCTTCCTCCTCCTTTCCCACAATTTATATACTGAGCATGCAGCGATAAGGTCTGGAGTATCCCTTTGGTCAGTTGGGGTCACCTGTCCTGACTGTGCCTCCTCCCAGCCTGCCATGTACCCTAAGCCTCCTTGTCAGCATGGCACCATGAAAAGCAGAAAACGCCTTGGGAGCAGCACTAGTAACGAAAACACCTCTGTATTATCAACCCTGTATTCAGCACAAATCCAGAACACACCATGATGAAAACTAACTCTACCAGTGGAACACAGCTGGGACAGCTGACCTCACTGGTCAAAGAGATATCTCCTGTCATACAGCACCATGCTCAGCATTTAAAACAGGGGGAAGAAGTAGGCATGGCATTTGTCTTCTCAGGTAACTGTTATGAAAGCCCTGCTTTCCTGGGGATAGCTGAACATGTGCCTGCCCTTGGGAAGTGGTGAATGAATTCCTTGTTTTGCTTCACCTGCATGCATGGCTTTTGCTTTACCTGTTAAACTATCTGTATCTCAACCCTTGAGCTTTCTCCCTTTTTACCCTTCTGATGCTCTTCCCTCATCCCTGCTGAGTAAGCAAGCAGCTGTGTAGGGCTCAGTTGCTGGCTGAGGTTAAGATACATTTCTTTCTGGTACCCAGCATGTGGCTTGCAAGGTTAGAAGAAACAGCAATATGCCTCTGGCACACACAGACCCTGAGCAGTGCAAGGTTGCAGTGTGCTAGACTGAACCCTGATTGATAGCTGTTATTGCTGTTTAGCTATTAATATTAATTAGCAAGCTTCTGTGCCTGCCACAAGGTTTGCTTGTCTTACTGTTTATTAGCAGCCAGTGATCATTAGTGACTGCTTTTTGCTTTCACAGCCGTAGTGCTGTACTGCCTAGCATCCTTCTCTGCTCTACCTGGAACATTCTGATAACAGCCATGGCAATGCACCCAGGTGGGCAGGTGGCCAGGGCAGTGCTGCTCTTTCTGTCCTGCTGTACCAGCCAGGCCGGAACTCCAGCGTGAACTTGAGTGAATTGGATTGTGACCTGTGGACGAGCCAACACAGGAGCAGGACATCCCAAAGCACCTCTGCCTGTGGCTAAGTCCATGACAAAGTAGGTACATCTCAAAGCACCTATGGCTTTAGTTATGTCTATGCTGAAGCAGGTGTACCTCTGAAGGAATTGTGACCCAAGGGTAAATCCATGCTGGAGAAAGTACACCTGAAGCATCTGTGCCTGTGGGTAAGTACATGCTGCAGCAGGTACACTGTGAATCCTCACCAGCTATGTATGAGGTCATGCTGGAGCACCTCAAAGTGTGTGGCCACAGACAAGTTCATGACAGAGCAGGTACATTCCTGAGGGAGAGCAGCCATGAGTAAGGCCACATTTGGAGCAGGTATATCTCTGAAGGCACTGCAGCCCATGGATAAGGCTGCCCTGGAACAGGTGCACCCCAAAACACCTGTGGTGACGGGGAAGCCTACACCACAGCAGGTATACCCCAGGAGAAACTGGGACTCATAGGTAAGACTCCACTTGGAGCAAGTACTCCCCTAACAAGACTGTGGGTAAATTCAAACCCAAGCAGGGGCAAGGAAAAGAGTTCATTGCAATGTTAAACCCTGGGGCCTAGCCCAAAGGGACTGGGGTGGAGATTACAAGAGATACAACTTGAAATTGTTGCAACCCATTTCAGTTGCATGTTGTAGGTTTGTCACATGTTGTAGGAATCACTATAGCAGCCAAACCCATGGAGGACAAGTTTTAGAAGAAGCAGTGCAAGTGCAGCAGTGAATTAACTTGAGCTGATTCTGGTGGCAAACAACTCAACCCAAGACACCAACTCTCCTGTCCTGAGTGACCACCGTAACAGATGGAACCCAGATTCATGGATTAAATGAACTCAGCAGATCAGCAGATATTCTGTGAACATTTTACAGGGGTGGTCCACAGACTAAGGGAATGATATTATATCAAAGGATGGGAGGGGAAGAGGTGGATAATGAGGTTGCATTGGATAGGGTGGTACCTGAGCATGACATAAATGGTATTGAATAACAGGCAGAGAATGTGCTGGTTTTGGCTGGGATAGAGCTGAATTTCTGCACAGCAGCTGGTATGAGGCTCTGGCTTGGATTTGTGCTGAAAATAGTGTTGACAACACAGGGATGCTTTTGTTATCAGTGTGCAGCACTCACAAAGCATCAAGGCCTTTTCTGCTTTTCATACCAGCCCACTAGTGAGTAGGCTGGGAGTGCACAAGGAGCTGGGAGGGAACACAACCAGGACAGCTGACCCAAACTGACTAAAGGGGTATTTCAAACCCTATGGTCATGCTTAGCAGATACAGTGAGGAATGTTCAGACTGATGGTGTTTATCTTCCCAAGTCACCATTATGCAGAGCCCTGCTTTCCTGGAAGTTTCCTGCCCACCCATGAGAAATGGTAAATGAATTCCTTGTTTTGCTTTCCTTCTATGTGTAGCTTTTGCTTTACCTATTAAGCTGCCTTCACCTCAGTCCACAAACTTTCCCACTTTTACTATTCTAATTCTCTGCCGCATCCCACTGGGCAAGTATGAGCAGGTGAGCAGCTGTGTGGGGCTAAGTTGCCAGCTGGGGTTAAACTACAACAGTCTTTTTTGGCACTCAACATGAAGCTCAAAGGGTTTGGGACAATGATATTTAATTGGCATTTATAGCTGTCATTGATGAGTAGCTATTAACTGACAGATGCTAATGTCCTAAACTTTGCACTACAGGTTTGAATTGGAGCTTATGAGTCAATAGTCTCTCCTTCACTTGACAGCTTCAGTCTGAATTTGATTTAGATAGATTTCTTTCCTCTTTTTTTCCCTTACTTTCCTCTTTTCCTTCCCAATTACCTCGGTCTTCCACTATGCAAGACATCTGTCACCCCATCATTATTATGAACAGCAAATGTTCCTCCATTGTTTCCTGGAGGTTGTTTCTTCCCAAGCTTTACTCTTCTAGTTTAAGTCAAGATGGTAATTTTGGATACAATGCTACCACTATTCATTTTCATGCTTTGTGCAATCAGAAAAACTGCCCTTTTTTTTATATATATATCAACAAATAGCAAATAAACAGGAAGTAACTGTAACTGACCTTTGCAGAGGCTTCCTTTGTCAATGGCTGTGAAGAGAGAGTCTATAAAACTTGTCACATGAGGCAGAATGTGGTCTTTGTTCATTGGTCTGTTCAAAATAAATGGGAAGACTTTTATTTCTGTTACACTGACACCTACGTATAAAAGCTTTCTATCCCATTTATCTCTATTAAATTACAGGTAGCTCATTCCAAGTTTGAAACCAGCAGCAAAACCTTTTTGCTATTTCTGACTCACAATTTAAGTTGTAGCATTCACTGCATCTTCTTTCTAACTAGTCCTTCAATAATTACTGAAAAAATACTTGAGAGAGGATAGTGCTTAAAACACACAAACTGATATGTGTCAAGAACATCTCTATGCACTAAAGCACCAAATTTAGTGAGTAGGCAATCAAGAAGCTGATATTCTATTCCTGTCTTTACTGTTGACTCATGGTATTTCCATGCAGCACTTGTTTTTGCCTTCTAACCCCAATTTCCTGAGCCTAGCACTAGCACTTACTGTCCTTTCCTTAGTAAAGTGATTTCTTACAGAAAGAGAGCTAACAGGCAGTAAGAAGGTAGACAGTACTACAGAAATACATGACAACAGTACCTTAGAATATCCCTTACCTAATATGTGGTAGTACAACCAAGGCAACCCAAGACTGTGAAAGGTCAGTGATGTCTTCCTTCTCTGGTAAATGCATTAAAGACAGTACATGATCCAACACTGGTACTCCTGCCTTTCCTCCTTGTCTTTTACTTGTTTGTTGCCTTGTATTAGAGCTAAAAATAAACCCAAAATTTTTATTAATTCACCACTGCATATTACAGAGTGTTCCTTTTGCTCCTATGATATTCAAAATTATGTTGTCTACTTTTAGGAAAAAAGACTTGCATAACACAAGAGATTTTTTTTCTTCTCAATGTTCTCTACTGCACAAAACATCATCTAGTCATGCTGAAGAGCACAAAACATGGCCCACAAGAAATGTCAGGTCTTTATTTCAAGTTCAAATAATATTTCTAAAAGAAAAGACACTGGTTCTCAGTTGGACACCCTCACAACTGGGACATATAGACTCTAGCAACACCTGAGAGTCATCTCTATAGCTGTTGTTAATAAACATGATAACATTGACATAGATGGATGACAGAAAACAATCAGTGAGGTAAAAGTTTTGGGACTTCAATGGAATCACAAGGTGAGCCCAAATCAACAAGCCTATTTGCAGGCAGAAAGGGTTGATGCCATACTGGAACATATGAACAGGTGTCCTTCACACTCATCCACAGCAATCTTTCCATTCCACCCAGTGCTTGCAAGATCAGTCAGAAGGCTGCATAGGCTTCACTCTTCAAGAAATACAGAAGCTCATAAAAAGCCAACAATAAGAATTATTAGAGGCTTAAGAAAATATGTTTATGAGATAAACCTCAAGGAATTAGGATTGTTGGTCCAGTGAAAGAAGATCTTAGACATGTCTGATGATGAAAGCCTGCTAATTCTAAAAGCTTGATGCAAAGAGTAAGAAATATTCTGCTCTTTATGTTTCCAGGAGATAAGATAATCAGCAAGGGATTTAAACTGCTGTAAAGAAGGTTGAAGTTATACACTGAGGACTGGGGGGAAAACCCCCTAACAACCCAAGAAAAAACCAAAAGCCAAAAAGCCCAAATAAAAAAAAAACCACCTGTATAAGTATAAAGATATCAAAGTATGGCACAGACTGCCAGAGGCAGCTCAGAAATCTCAAGAATTGGAGTATTTAAAAACTAGGTAGGAGACAGTGTATGCAACTCTTGAGATGTCTCCTGACCGTAATTTACACACTGACATTCCAAGAGCACAAAGAATCAGTCCAAGCAGGACCACGGTCCTTGCAGCTCTGTGCTCCAAACCACTGAAAAAATAGAGATCAAGAAACAAAGAAAACAAGGGAAGAAAACCAAATTTAATAATTTTGACTCAACTTTCTGTTCCCAAAACCTCAGTGCTTCCACTACTATTAAATAAAAATAGGAAAAAAACACCCAGAGTAGACTGCTTAAAGGAAAACCCAAACCTTACATAAAAGGCAATACAAAGTCAAAAGTTTTGAATTAGCTGAGTCAGAATTACTAGAAAAATCACTATCATTAGATTAGCAATGGTCATTCTGTGCTTCAGTGGTTAGCCCTAATTCTCTAAAGAGGCTCCAGGAAAGCAACCACTTCATTGTAACCAAGCTAGGTTTGCAACTAAAAGCAATCAAGCTGTGCCAGTACAGCGCTGCTTCTGGATTAATTACATGTCCTTTGATATCCAGCTGTGCTCTATGGCAAGACTATTGCACTGCTGCCAAGAAAGCTCCTGGACAAGACATATGCATACAGGGAAAAAAGCTGGGGCACAGGCAGGAGGTTAGAAAAGATGAGAAGCTGAACTGCTGCACTCACTACAAAGATTAACTGCCAAGGGATGCAGTTTGCATGATGGTGTAACAGATCCCCATCATATGTGCACCACAGCACTGTTTGTATCAGTGACCACCTTTCCAAAGCAGTATCTCTTCTCATATGATTTCAAAAAGAAAAGTGATGTCCTACTATATCACTTGATTTGCAAATCTGCCAGCAATGCTGCCATTTTATGCAACTCCAGCAAATACTGGAGGGCAACTTTTATGTGCTCTGCACTGCCTTCAGGCCTAGAGCTACACAGACACATCTAGTGTTAGCTAAACTTGATAAGACTCACCTGACAGATGCTTCAGTGAAAACAAGAGGATACTTTTCAAATGCCATTGAACCAATGGTAGGAGGCTCTGCTTTCACCAAAATGAGTTTAGCCAGAATTGCCACAGCCTCATCCTTTGTGATGGCATCTGTGCCAGAGAAGCAATGCTCAATGTATTCTAGAAAGCATGGGAGAAAATGCTGGAGACAAAACAAACAAAAAAAAGGTAAAAAGTCAAAGATTGGCAAGTCTCTTTAATCATCATCCAATCCACAAAAAAACCCTTGACACAAACCACAGGGAAATCCAAATGCTCAAAAATAAGCCAGCAAAGGATTGGACTTATCAGTTCTAGTGCCCCTAGACACCAGCAGGGACTGTAATTTAATGCAAAAACTCATTCTGCACCAAATCCAGTCTTATCAGGACACTCCAGATCCTTGACTTGGCTTTCACCTCCCATTGCATTTAATTAATTTGATTCCTCCCAGATCACCACTTATTCTTCATTTCTACTTAGTTTCTCCAGAACTCATCCTCTTCCTCCCATCCATAACATACCCTCTTAACAAGCTTCTTTTTGTGAACAGATACTTATCACCTTCTCCAGCTCTGAGAACCCTTACAGAACTTTAACACAATAGCACAAGTAACCTCCTTCCTTCTTATCAGATCATAACAGAAGTTTAAATAACCATCATGTCAATACACAACAATCCTTCAGCATTCAAGGCAGGTAAGTATACTGTGGATTCTCCAGTTCCCTTTAGCAACAAAAATAAACATAATGCACAATCACTTCCACCTACCCTCTCAAATTGCTTCATTGTGAACATTGCTTCAGAGAATTCCAAAAGAAAATGCCGTTCAAATCTACTTGCAAATACCTGCAAGATGCAAGTGAAAGGTTGCAGAATGAGAGACATTTCATACCCATGGGACATGTTTTCTGGTATACAAATCAAGCATTCTTTGAACTCTTGAGATACTCTGCCTTGTCCTCTTGCTAATTCCAGCACAAAGAGCAGCATTGTTTCCAAGTGACAATTCAGGTCCAGAAATGCACACTCCTTTTTAACAAACCCTACTGACACAACCCTTTTTGACAAACACTGCTGGATCCTACTGTCTCTGTGCAAAGACAACTGAGCTATCTCTTCAGTGTGATATGGAAAATAGAAGTTGAAAGTTCTAGGACTGCAGCACAGACACACTAACTGTTAGCAAAAAGCTTAGGCCCAAAACATATTTCAACTCGGCATGTTTTCTGTGTAGCAGGTTGCAGAAAGTTTACTACCTCATGGGTAGAGCAAACCTCTGTGCTTTTGAAGGATCCAAAAGAGGAACAGCCCTTTGAGATACCCAGGATCAGTACTCCTCAATGCCAAGCTAAAAGACACACCCAGATCTCTTTCCCAGACCCTTCAGAACACAAGGACAGCTTTAAGCCTCCTCCAGTTTAACAGAAGCCCACAGAAATACCCTCAAATGTTTGAAGAAGTCTGCTGAGCAAAACTGGCCTCATGCCACAGGCAAAACCAATCTTACTTCAGCACAAGTCAACACTGAAGACCAGATGAAATTTGATCTTCTTTAAACAACTGCAAGTTTTGCTTCCCCATTGTAAATCGCGTGGCATTTTTATTTGAAATATTTTTTTCACACACACTACAACTATGGTCTACACCGTTAATTGCAAAATTATAACTTTTTGTAACGTGAGAACAGAAGCAGACTCCATGGTATAATCTCCTGTTGATCTTTGCAACACTACATTTGATAGGAATGTATGCAGCTAATAATGTCAATGCTCCAGGAGCAAAGGTAGTACTGAAATATGCTTACCCCTGTACTTTCTAAATCAAAACTGCACTTGTGTGAACCTTGTTCACAAGGCTAAGGCATGCTCATTAAATGCTTGGAAACTTAATGAATTTTTTTTTCACTAAGTTTGACTCAATGATCTGCTTTATCACCATAGCCAGGACACATTCCTTCACTGCTCTCCTTCCTTTCTCTACAGAGGCTATAGGTGTTTGAATTAGAGCCTGGATTTCATTGCAATGATGTCTGCCATGGTGACACTGCTATATTGACAGCCTGTGCAAGACTGTCAGGGAATCCCAACACCTCATCAGACTTTATTTAAGGCATTGGGCAGGTTCTTCATTATCTGTGCAAAAACGCTGAAGGGAACCTTATAGAATATTTCCTAGCCTGAAACAGAATGTCCAGAAACCACCCTGCTCTAGGGAATTTGAAGACTGGGATTTCTGGTATAAGCAGCAATCCTTTTTACCTTCTGAATAGCTTCCTTGGTCAAAGAGTCTGGCAACAAAACATTTTCTGCCAGCAGGAATGCAGAAATGACATTCAGCAGCATCTTGCAGCAAGATGATGAGAGACATGGTGTTTGTAACATTTTTACTAAAACCTGAAATGAAAAGAGAGAACTCATATCTGTCCATGAAGATAATGATTATCTGGTCTGAATGGCCTGGACAGTCCCTGGACCAGGAGGGCCACAGAATTCTAAGCTTCAGCCCACAGAAACAAATCCTAATAGCCCCACTGAAGTCTGAAGGCCCTAAATCTAGCCTAATGGGGTCAAATGTATGTAAATCTGGCAGAACTGCTCTATGCCACTGATATGGGGGGGATCTCCTCCACAGTGGCAGGGACAGACTCTAGAAGCAGTAGCTCATTTTCCCCATTGTTCATTTAAAGCTGGGCTACACCAGCATTACCATACAGAGGTAAAATCTCACAGGATCAGAGAGGTAACAATACTCAAAATATATGTATGTCTCTGTTCACTCAAATCCCAAGCCCAGTGATGCATCAGAAATATGTACAAATGCTTCAGCTGACCATACCTCTTCCATATTCAAACAATACTTCTCTGACACATCTAAGTGCCAGTCTGACCTACCTGACAGACATCCTCAGGCAGTGAGATTTTAGATCCATTTGCATGTTCCACTAAGATCAGATAAGCTTGCAGAATCCTTTCCATCTGCTCTGAAGCCACAGAGCAGTTGACCTTTGTTATTTTCCTCTGCAAATCTAGGAGTGACTCCTGTTTAAATAAAATAGGGAACTTAAATGCTTCAGATAAATGAATTCTGTTTCACTTACTGCTATTTGAAGGACATTCTGAAGAAGCAGTATCTCAGCTGCCCAACAAACTATTATTGGCTCTTTCATACATATTCCACAAATTAAACTGCGCAGAAACACTGTGAAATTTCCCTTAGGTAAAAAACACATCCCAGATTCCTTGGACAGAAACACAAGGAACTCCTAAAATGAGGGTTCCCAGAAAGGCTGACACTAGACATACACAGTAGGAAATAGAAATATTGAGTTCCACACACACAATGGTTTGGAAGCACCCAGCTTTCACTGGAATTTTCAGAATTTAGGTACTTTTACACTTTATGCATAATTTTGCTAATGTGGATGCTGCGAGATTACTCATATAATTTACATTCTGCATTAGTCTCTTTCTGTCCAGAGAGACAGAAGATATAAACTCCTACCCTTGATCCAACAAACTGAACCCAATTTAGACAGCTATCACAGACTACATGAATACTTCCCTCTGAGCAAAATATCCCTGTGCATCCATCAGTTCCCAGGGTAAAAACAAAAGACTCATTAAAACTAAAAGGAAATATGTCACAAATTGCCAAGATTTCATAACAACTGCAGATGCTGAGTCAAAGAAACCTCAGGGATACAAAATATTCAGTGGTAAACAAATCGGTAGCTAATGACAGTTAGGTTAAAACTGCTTATCATATTGGGTGAGGCCAGAGGAACAGGATGGGATTTTTTAGGAAACTGGTTAGTCACAGGAAAGCAGTCTCAAGAAGGAACCAATAGGAGTTATTTACCCATGCTGGAAGGACTACCCTAAAAATGCTCATGTGAACCATTTCCTGCAGTTTCCCATTTCATCCCTCTCACGAGCACAACTGGCAGAGTCTGTTGTCAGTTGTAAGAGGCTTCAATCCCCCTTAGCAAATCTTTGCAAATTTTTAAATATTGCTCAGGTAAGTAAAACGCAGTGCCAGGCTGTCTCATTGATGATTATTCTACATCAGTCTGATCCAACACAGCACAGTGCACAGCACTAAGCTGTACTCCTTCAAACCAGAGTGTAACCCCCAAGCAGCAACACAGGAACACCCAGACTGAAAACATTCTGATTTTCAGTACTTGGCTGCAAGGCTCAAACTTGGATTTCCAGGTTTAATCCAACTCTGCCTTAAAAAGATCTGAAGGGCAAAAAGCTTCCTTTTTTCTGTCATAAAGTGGTTTTGAACCACCAATAGTTCAGCAACATAAAACAAACACTACATTCCAGCAATAGTTCTGCAATGCATGCAGACTGTACAAACCATCCTTGCCCAGCCATAGGACTAAGTTCCAAGTCTCACCTGCAGTAGCTCCCTTCTCAATCACAAAACAGCCACCAGGGTAACTCCAAGCTTAGAAAAGAAGGGTGGAATTTTTCCCATGACCCTGTGTTTTATGTTTCCAAAGCAGATAAAACCCCATTTCCGGTCCAGTAAAACACAAATACTTCCCTCAATAAGTGCAGAATTTTTTCTCAGTCACTCATGAATAAAAAAAATAACAGTAGGAAGAAAAATAACCAGTGTACCTCCAGGCACTTGAAGACAATGTCAAAATGCTCCTTATGGATATGTACTGCAGCTGATCTGATCATCTGCTTGAAGGCTTCTCCAACAGCTACCCATGGTAGCTCAATTTCTTCTTCAGTCATAGGCCCCAGCTTCTTCAGAATTAACTTCATAGCCTGCACAGGAAAAGAGTATATTGTGTTCTTACACTTAGAAAATAAATCTAGCAATCCTAGAACTAATTAGTGCAAGATACTGCTAAAATATTCCAGTGGTCTCAATTCTTTTTAGAATTGAGAAAAAAATAGGCTATCACCTAAAATCTGAACTATGAGCAAGAAGTGTGATTTCAGCATACAGGAATACTGAGAAGGAATTACTTAAAACAGCCTTCCTGTCTCCAAAAATATTCATAGTAGGCTTTCAGATCCCACCAGGTAATTACCAACATGCTTATCACCGAGGAGCCACTGAGGTGAAAGAGAAAACACCCCTGGTTTCAGTGAGCACTGCCTAAGGCCCGTTACAGTAACAGTTAAAGCAGCAATCTTGTCTTTACCGTCTCTGCACAGGAGTGGAACATGTTTCGAACACCCTTGCACATCTCAAAAAGCAGCTGTCCTACACCTTCCACCTTTCCAGGGTGCTCTCCCAGGTCATGGAGCATTAAATTGAAGAGTTCATTTTTATCAGAAACCTACAAAACATAAGGAGAAAAAAAAGTTATCATCTATTCAGAGCTGCCAGACGGCCAGAGACAATCAAAAGGCTCCACAGCACCATGCTGTTCTCCTAGTCCTGCCTTCCCACAACAGTCCAAACTCATTATTTCTGTGACCACACAAGGAAATTCAAAGAAGAAATTTGATCAGCTATTCAGTCACTACCTCTCCCACAACCCCAGAATGTACACAGGTCTGCTGAGGTCACTGCAGCTGAAATATATGGGTTTCATTCTTCTCGTGCACATTTAAACACGTGCATAAATGCACTGTTAAACTGGACACAACTGAAACAAAAAAGTCCCTGTCCTCATGAGAAAAAGACATGAATCAGCTGAACACAGAATCCAGTCATCCAAAACTAGAACCACACTTGAGAATACTGCAGGGGCTTCTGGTCCAATATTGTAAACACCTCAGTTTCTGAAAAGTTGACTTAAGGTTCAGAAATTTCCAAAAACAACCAAGCAAATGAACATGCCTTATAAAGGTCTCTCAACTTAGGACAAAAATGGGGATGCTTAAACTTGCTAGCCAGTCTAAGGAATGTACGCTTTTGTATGTTTTGACTAAAGAAAACCCAACGATTAACACTCACTTTCCCTACTTCATGAAAGGCTGCTGCCTATTCTTGGCTGATCTGCCTGGGAATGTTACATACAGTGATCTTCAGGAGTGGAAAAATGTCACAAGAATTTCAGTTCTACAAAGTATTTGTGAAAGTATTCGTATTTAGGTATTCGTGAAAAAGCCAGTAGGCAAAAGGTTTAAGCATTTCCTTAAACAAATTCAAATCTCCCTTCTGCAGGATTACCTTACTATTTCTAGTCATTTTAGATAAACCAACCACAGGCATTTAGTTTAATGTCTCTAAACAGAGAGTGCTAAGGCCTATTTGCCACTACTGACACAGAATGCATGACATTCTCAGTATGACAAAAAAAACTCAACCCAACAAAATGACCAAAAAATGACAACTCAAGACACGCTGTATGCCAGTTCAGGCTTTGCTAACCCTCCTCTGGAGAAAACCTAATATTGCACATTGAAACCAAGAACCACCTCAAAACGAAGATAGCATCAAGGAACAAACATCCCACTTACCTTTCTCATTAGAAAGACAAAACTTTCAGCGGCAAAGTTTCTGATGTGGAGTTTGTGGTGAGCCAGCAGGGTGCTGTACAGGCTACAAAGACACAAAATAACCCATTGTCTTAGGGGCAATGCAAGAATTGCCATCAGCTGGTTAAAAATATTGTTTCCAGTTTACATTACCACTTTTCACAAACACTAAGAATCTGTCCTTCTAGAGAGGGCTAATACCTTCCCTCATCTAGATGCACTCTCCTTGCATAAAGAACAAGAGTTTTGCAAAGAAGGTCAAATGACAGTGCCAGGCAAATTAAGCCACAATCAGAAATATCTTTCAAATCTGCAGATCTACACAGATTCAGCTGCAGCATCAAGATTTTCAAGATATATGTTTAGCAGCAATAAGTGAAATGAAAGTTGATTTATATGCCAGATTTGTATTTCAGCTGAGCCAACAGGCTCTCCTGTACACTTAAAAGTTTTGAAAGATTCAGTTTGCAAGGCTGACAAATATTTGCAGTTTGCTGGTATGAGTAACAGTGGCAGATGGCTCCTCACAGGTTCATTGCAGAGGGAGTGGTGCCTCAGATTCTCTCAAATTGAGCAGATCATTTTTCAATATGTTCGACAGCTTAGCCTGGGCTGGGGAGGAAATCTGTAGCCAGTTTTTTACTCCATCTGTTCCAAACTGAAATTAGGAGGAAGAAACATGGAACCACTGTCTATGTCAAAAGGAAGAGCCCAGCTACACTAGCAATTTAAGACTGAACAAGTGGCCACACTGGGTCAGGCCACATGCTCAGTCTACAGCAGCTGCCAAAACCAGATAGCTGGGAAAGGTGTAAAAACACAGCAAGCACATACAAAATCAGCTTTCAAGCACCTGCAGCTAAGGAACTCCCCAAGGCCAGAAGTCCCTGCATCTGGCAACTCCCTGGAGCTTGGCCAATTCCTCTCTGAGAAAAGCTGAGAAAGCATGCAAAAAAGTATACTGAAGCATTAAACCATCATGTGTTAATGCCATCATGTGGCATTTACACTTCTACAGCATCTAGTAACTGCTGATCAAGACAGACATTAGGTATGGTTTTTACCTGTATATATTGTGTATGTCTTTCACCATCAATCTCCACAAATACTTGTAGAGATAGGAAAGAGAGGTAAAAGCCCATTCTAGCAGCTCTGTATCCTGTGTATCCAGTAATTTGGTGATGGCCAGGAAGAAGTCATGAAAGTGAGGATAGAAATCAGCCTGAAGATCTCGAGCCAGCTGCACCACTAGACTGTGTTTCAGAAAATACACCAGTGTTAGTGCATTTCAAAAACAAACCAATCAAAACCTAGTCAAACCTTGCATCATCCAGCACAGTCTCCTTGGAAAGAAAGGCAGCATCACTTTTACGTTTCACGTTTCAAAAAATATCACCTATTAGGAAGCTGTGGATGGCAAGAATCTTAAGATTTTCAAAAAATCAAGCAGACAGAAGTAAAAAAAAAATAAAAATTATTAATATCAATTAAAGCACATTAATATAATGTCAGACATTTAGTAAGCACTCCAGCTAATTTGTTTGTCTTGTCACAACTATATTTTTTTGAAGATTTAGAAATATAAAGCTCTACCAGGGAAATATGACAACTTTGAGCATCTCATTGCTTATTTTCCTCAAGCACAATAAAGATAAAGAACACTTACAACAGGAATCATGCTTACTTTTAATACCATCAAGGCTTATGACTACTTTTTGTGATCATATACTTACTTTAATAGGGGTTGGTAAGCAAGACTGCCTTCGACTTGCAGATGTGTCTTCAAGCTCTGCACAACAGCACTTTGGTAATAAACCAGCTGGTTGAAGGACTGGCATTTGTTGGCCACTTCATTATAGAATTGCACTGTTCAAACAACAAAAGAGAAGCCCTGAAAACTAGTCCAGTCCCTGGTAAGCATGTAGGGTGTTAAAGAATAACAGTGCTCCAGAGCCCAGTCAATAATCTCCCACTGGGCTCTGGATGAAGAAAAACCATATTTTAGCAATCCAAGGGAAGCAGGAAACATGAACATAAAGACGTACCGAAATGCTGAGTGAGGTTCAGCTCCTTCCATTTCCGCAGTCCTTCGAAAAAGTAGGTTTCAACCTCCTGCCAAAACAAAGATGAAGAATAGCTACCAACCCTACTGAATGTGTTCTGTAAAGATGAGAGGTTCAAATAAAGACAACTATCAAGTGCCTTAAACATTTAAAGAATATTCTAAGAAATCTTAATGACTCATTTCAATAGGCACTACGGAGTTTCCCTGAAAATATTTTTTTTTTCCAATATTCAAAACACATTTGAAAATACTTTCTGATGACAGGACTTGTTTATATAATTGTATTTTATACTTCTGTTGACCAGCCTTGATAATCTAAGATGCTGAGCCATGGCTCACCCAGCACAATGCCTTGGGATTTTCTTTTGGCATCCTCTCAGCTATTGAGTGGGAAGTTCAGAACAACCCAGCAGGCCAGGTAGCAATAACCTGCAAAGCACTATAATCATAATGATGATTTATATGACACACAGAAATGATCCTTGTGATCCATGAAGACACATGCTCCTACTTTATACACATGCTGCCAGTACGTGGGTGTCTATAGGTGACAAGTGATGTGTCCCACGTAACAAGGGCTGGGACAAGAGGAAATGACCTGAAGTTGTGCTAGAGGAGGTTTAGACTGGATACCAGGGAAAATTTCTTCACTGAAAGGGTGGTCAGGCATTAGAACAGGCTGCCCAGAGTAGTGGTTGAATAATCATCCCTGGAAATATTTAAAAGAGGCGCAGATGTAGCACTTAGGGACATAGTTTAATGATGAACTTGACAGTGTTAGGTTAACAGTCAGACTCAATAATCTTAGAGGTCTTTTCCAGCTTATGATTTTCAAACTTCAGATTCTATTGCAACTACTCAGCACATGCAAGTCTTTCCAAGTCTGGTCCTAGGACTGCTAAATGACACAGCAGCAGCCTTCATGCTCAGAAACAGGCCCACCAGCCACATGGAAGACATCAGGGTGGTACTGACAAAGTCCCTCAATGGCAAAACTGCAGACCAGGTAAAAAAGTGAAACGGAACAAAGCATGAAATGAGGCTCCAGAAAAAGCAGCTCTTGCAGGAGCTCCTTTCCAATTTCCTCCTAAATAAATTTCTTAAGTGACTCTTTCATGGAGTATGTCTACTTGTGATGTTATTTCAGAAAATAACCACAATTGCTGCTCTCACCTCAGCATAGCTCCCAGTTCTGTCAATCCGATGAATAATATCAATATTAATGTTGCTTAGACGCTCCGAAAAGGTAAGAAACTGCAAAAAAAAAAGACACATTTCTTGCTCAGTTCTAAGCACAGCCCTTGCAGACCTCTCTCAATAGTACACACACACACTGCAAACAGAAGCCCCATTTTTAAAGACGGGCTGCCAGATAATACCCCTCAATATCAGCCCTACAAGAAGATGAAGGCAAATCGCCCAGGAGCAGGACCGACCCTCAAGCCCCGCGACCTGCAAACCGAGGCTCGTAGCCCACGCGTCTGCACAGCACGATGACAGAGACGCAACGAAATCTACCCAGATTTCAGCAAACTGCCCCGCTCTCAGCCTTCTTGAAACAGCCCTGGTTAATTTCATTGAATTATTTCCTACGCTAGGGCGGCGGTGACCGGGCGGCCGGAGCTGCCCGGTACGGGGCAGCAGCCGCACTCCGGCCCCGCTGCCTCGGCCGGGACCCTCGCAGCGCTGAGCAGAGCCCGCCACGCCGCCGACCCTCGCGCCTCCTGCCGCGGCGCCGCTTCGGCAGCCGGGCACGACCACTGAACTAACACCGACGGCAGAAGCCTGAGCTCCCTTCCCCCGGCCAGCAGCCGCGTCCGGGCGGGCGCTCACCCGGTGCGTGTTGCCCGACTTGTGGGCCGTGGGCTTGCTCTTCATGTTGGCGGCAGCAGGGCCCCCACAGCGATCCCACACGTGCGGCCCTAGGCGCCAGGCGCCGCCATGCCGGCACGGGCTGCCGGGAGCAGGGGCGGGACCGCCGGCGGAAGGGGCGGGCGATGCCGAACGAGACCTGTGCCCGGAGCCGGGGGAGGCCCCGTCCCCGTCTCACCTTGGCCCCGAGCGGAGGTTCCCGAGCGCCCTGGGCAGAGCAGCTCCGCTCCGCTGTGCGCCGTGGTGTAGGGCGGCGGGCTGGGGCACCTCGGTACCGGGGGGAGGCCGCGGCGGTGCCCAGGGAGGAGCAGTTTGTGATATGGCCAAATGGAACGGCCACTGCCCAGCTCCGTGATTTCACTACTGATTTGTGTCCGGACCTCAACAATCTGAACAAAAATGTTCATCGCAGACAAAGGGCATGCAAACCAAGTCCTCGCACAAGAGCAAATGGTTACGGACCGGTCGTTCCTTGCAATACCACAGCTTGTGGGAGCTTCTGTGGCTGCAGTTGCAGGAGGGGAAGGACGTGTGAGTGAGGTGGGAGATGAAGTTAAGGTGGGAAGGAGCTGTGCTGCGGGCAGGTTAGCGCAGACAGCGCAGAACCACGCGGCCATTCGAGGTTGCATCTTGCCCAGCTTGAGAATTTGTCCCTGCTGAGGCCACCTCTGCTGCTACAGGCCGCTCAAGGCGCTGTCAGGAATCAGGCTTGCAGACTATTCAGACCAGACCGCTGTCAGAAACCAAGCTTGCAGGCTGTTCAGACCAGGCCACTGTTAGAAACCAGGCTTGCAGGCTGTTCAGACCAGACTGCTGTCAGAAACCAAGCTTGCAGGCTGTCCAGACCAGGCCACTGTCAGAAACCAGGCTTGCAGGGTGTTCAGACGGAAAGACTCACAGGTGGATTTGAGCACGGCTGAAGTTCACGATTAGGAGCACGTAGGGACCCACAGCTTCCAACAGACCCAACAGGTTAAACGGTGCCAGGTGCATCCAGAAAAGCTGCCCACAGGCAGGCAGTAAGCCATTAGCATGATAGTCATCTGGGCAGGTAGGGGAACGTGCTTGCTTCAGCACCTGTGGACTCAAAGCTACTGAGACAGCTTTAAACCTTGTTCTTTTGCTGTAGGAATAGAAAGGACTTCCGGCGTTTGCATTAGGTAGGAAGAGAATGCCTAATTAGGCATTTAAGTTAGAAAAGGTTGGCTTAAGTGATTTCAAGGCCAAATATCTCCATAGAAAGTGCAGCCAAAAGCATGTTGAGAGGTCTAGATCCACAAGACCTTAGGGACCAATCTGTAACTGTTTAAAAGCACAAATAACCCTCCAGAAGTAGATAGTAAATTCACTTACTATGTCTCCTACCTATTGTATACTTGTGGAAAACAGTAATCTTTTTTTCTATTATGAATAGCATCTATTCATAGAGTTGTAGAACTTTGTGGTATGCATGCACTACAGAATCATCCAAGGAAATGAGCAAAATCTAATGTTCATGTAAAGTAACGGGGAGAAGAGCTCAGGTGTACTCTGACTGTTGCAGAAGTCATCTTCGGCAAAAATAAAAGACATTAGAGGAAGTTTTTAAAAGGCTTAAAATGCTCTTTTTGTGTTTGTAAACTGGCAATTTCTCAGAAGATTGAGACAAGGTAAACCTGCAGCTGCTGATGTTCTTGAAGGTTTCTGGTTGCAAGAGCTACTCATGGACTGCGTGTCAGCCAGCACTGAATACCACACTTGGAGGTACACCTGAGTGAGCCTCAGGCTCATAGCCCAGGTATCAATACCACTATGGCCAGGACAGTAGGTCTGGTGCCTCAGCTGGCAAGGTTCAGTGACCCAGAAGGGCCCTTCCCCACTTGTTTATGAGCTGCAGCTATGTTAACAATATCTTTACTACATACACTCCTCTCTGACTGCAATGCCGCAAGCCTCAGGACTTTTCCAGTAAAGAGATGTGGTTTTCCCATCTCTGGGCAGGCCCCAGCTCCAGCACCCTGTGATTATCTGATGGTTCCTGCCAGCAATTCTCCTTCAGAAATGTATGCTACAGGCATTAAAAATTAAGAGCAGTGGCTTATTGGTAGAAATACTTGTAGAGGCATGTAGAGGAACCCTTTGTAAAATAGGGCATGCATGTCTGCCAAAGTAGTCACCAATTCAGATCTGACTTCTTCAAACACGCAGTGGGGGCTACAGCCACCAGTCCCTGACTAATCCATCAGCACTCCTGAAACAGGTCTAAGATTCCTGTCTCCTCTATTCCTGGGCTTTTTAGTCCTGCAGTTCTAAATCTACTTGCTGGACTCAGCAAGAGTCAGACCCACTTTATGTAGAAGCAAAGCAGGCTTGCCTTCTGGTAGTCTGTAGTTTAGCCTAATAGTAGTAATTGGGGTGAAATATCTCGATATTTAACCCAGGATAGTCTCTCTCACAGGGCAGAATTCATCTCAGATAACCTACATGTTTACAATGTGTGTGTCTGCCTTTGAGCATCAACTTCAAGCTCCTTTTCTATTCACGGAAGTTCTAGACATATTCTTGTACTGGAAACATCTGTGTTAGAATAGCAGTAATCCTAGAATTGGTAGTCTCTGGAAGTCTGGATGACTCCATTATATGTGCATATCTGCAACTGCCCCTGTAGATGCTCCCCACATGACATGGCTCAATAGCTACATAAATACATTGTATCCAAACAGGGTTACTGAGTTGCCCTACTTCTGTCATATTTTATGTGTATTAATCACAAGCACAGCACATACTGCAGAAGCCCATATGACGCGGAGTTTCTGACTTAAAGGACATGTTACCTGACACAAGACAATGAGCAGCCAGGTCAGACTATTTTTAACCAGAGGACATTGTAGATTGCATAGGTGCACAGGAGTTAGATCAAATTTTCATTTCTTCCCATATTCATAGAGGCATAGTGGAGTTTGCATAGGTAATTATCTTGTGTGAGGTTTTTTTCCTTTCAAAATGAAATATAACAGGCTAATAGATGAACAGAAACAACTGTGAATTTGGCCAAACAACTTCCAATCTTGGATGCTCAAAGCTAGGTTGTTCAATCAATATTAAAGACAATAAACAGTTATCTGGGCTGGTTGTGGACCCAGAAGCCTTTCTCTTTGCCTGTCTTGAGTCACCACACAAGTGGGGTGCAGGACCTGGGGTGGATGTAGCTGTAAACCTATTGCATCGCAGGAGTTCTTCAAAATCCTCCTGTAGGGAGAAGCTGGCGAGAGTTGAAGGCAGGTTATACAAGTGTATCATGCAGTTTGGTGTATTCTTTCAACTGAGGCAACCATATTTATAATTTTTAAATTTGTCTGCAAAGTAAGATGTAACACAATGACATATTTTCACTGCCAGTTTCCTCCTCAGCTTCTAGCTGGCACTTTGCCTTGCCTTGCGGGAGAAAACCCCACAAAATTATGTAGGATGTTGTTGAGAGCACTTCAAAATCAAAGTAGACAAGATACTGGAATCCTGTTCTGCAATGTTGTGGAACTGTTGGGCCACATTTTTTCTAATATGCCTGGAGCATAGAAATTCTGCAAATAATGCAACTCCAGGTCAATGGTAGCTGAGTCACTGGGAGAATTTCATGTGGAGAAGGGTAAACCCTTAGGTTTGCTGATCAGAGAGGGTTGGAACAAGGGGCTGGAATTTAGATCCCAGATTTTCTGTCTGAAATATTCTGAACTTATGGACTTTCGTCACAGAAAGGGGCACTGAAGCCTGGTTCAACTCTTGACACACCTAGACCAGTGACTCATCTATTTCAAGCCAGGGTCCTGCTGCAGAGCTGAAATAGGTGGGCTGAAGAGAACTGAACAGCACCAGAGCACAGGGACTGTCCACGCTAATAAATCATCTATACAATCCCTGGCACAATTTTGATTCATGCTAATTTTCTGCCCAGTAGGAACCCACACCTGGGGTTTTTAGGCTTTGGTTTCCTGTTTGTTGTTTGGGGATTTTTTTGTTGTTGTTTTGGGTTTTTTATTTGTTTTGGTTTAGTTTGGTTTATTTAGTTTTGTTTTGTTCATTGGAGAAGAAAGTTTTAGAAATTATTTGTATTAGAAAGAAAAAGGGTCTGATTTCTGCACAGACCACATGTGTACAGACAGCCCCAGGGCAGGAGAGGTTTGCAGTGGTGGCTACTGCTGTTGTTCCTCATCCATTGCTCTGCCACAGCAGCAGCAACAGAACTGGCTACAGCCTTGTTGAAAGCAATGGTAATAGAAGCAGCAGGAAGAGGATTCACAGAGGAATCATGGTGCATGGAAAGGAAAATTAAAAGGCAGGATAAAGTCTTGTTCCCTAAAAGAGATGTGAATGCTCTCCTGCATTTCATGCTCACCATTAAAATGAGGGGCATTTGGATTTGACAGAAACCATCTGGATTTCAGGCTGTCTGTCATGTGTCTGGGACTACTAACAGTCTGTTTACAGCATGCCATTCAGGGAAAAATAAGGCCAGGCTCACTGAAAGGAATGGTATGTTCCTGGCATGGAATAGAAGGTAATGTACAAAGCAATTGGTACTGTTCTTCATATCTCTGCATCCATCTCATTCATGCAGTGAAAGTTAGGTATGTAGGTTTGATGTTTTGGCTAATTAATTTGCTACTTTTTCTTTTCTTATTTGAAGTTTCAACTGTCATAGTATTCATGCAGCTGTAACTTTGCTTTCAGGTTCCAATAGAGTCAGTACTTCAGTTATCCATTTCTGATCTCATAGATCCAAGAGACATAGTGTACAAAAGCTGAAACTCCAAAGAAAGGTTCTAATAATCTCAGCTCTGCAGTGTAATGTAATGAAAAAACATTTAAACATACATTCCCTTAAGCTGAGACTGCTAGGAAGCAGTCTAATTTTGATGTGTACTGTTGAGTGAAATATTTGTGAGTACCTTAGAAAAGTGGAAGTTATACAACATCAAGAGACAAAGCAGCCCTTCTTGGCACTTCCACTGTGTCATAAGCTGCTAGTACCAGCTGCTAAATTGCAGATATTTATGAGAAATTTCCAATATTGGTCTATATAAAGCAGAAAAAAACCCAACAAAACACCAAAAAAATCAAACCATAGCAACCAACCTACCAACCAGCAAACCAACCAATCAACCAAAAAAACACCAAAAAAAATGTTATTGATGCTCTCACTGCAGAGATGTTGCTAATGCTAATAAAAAAAAAAAATTAGGGCTGTCCCTTCTTATCATAAAATTTAAGTAAGTTTTTGGACACTGCTTCTGCTTTCAATACTGATTTGTGGGTCTAATTTATGATCAGATCAAATAGGAGCCATTGAAAGAACTGATAAAACTAACATACTGAAATAATAGATCCCTGGGTAAAAGATATCTAGGTGGAGATTGACACTTCAGTAATAAAGGAAAAGAAAATGAGCCTCCATCTCCAAGCAAGAGAGAAAACCCAAAAGACTCTGAAGCAGATGCAGTCCTGGCTGCTTGAGCTGGGCAAGCACTTAGCACAGGGGTGCAGTTCACCTCTCTGGCTATAGCTGCTGGCTGCACAGAGGGCTGTGTTTCACCTGGTGTTCATAGCCAGAAGAAGATCATTTGCAGGGTGCCCACCAGCGCCTCATTTGATGTGAGATGAAATGAGCCCCTTTAAAATGAGGATCAGCTAATGGTACTGTACAGATACAGATCCAGAACATCTGCTGTACCAAGAGACGGAGTCCCTTAAATCCAGCTGCAGCCAAAATGCTTCTCCTTGACTGCCATTTACTGCTGTGCTTCCTTGTGCATCACATCATTTGCCAAGTTTGCAAACTGCTGACACTATCACATGGTATTAACCTGACTGTGCAGAAGCTGTGGAGGCTTTATGATGCTAGATCAATACAATTTTTTTTTTGCCTATTTAAAAAAGCATGTTAGGGTTATGATTTCTTCTCCATTGCCTTAGCCCCAAATCCAAATTTTCATCAAACCCCACTCAGTAGTCTAGTTGAACACGTGCTAACACTGGATAGCAATACACTAAAGCAACAGACTTTAATTTTAAGAGTCTTAGTGTGCCTGGATTAATAAAGTCCTCCTGCCATGGAGTTTGGTCATGAACATCCACATGACACATATCCACTGTCCCCCACCCACCACAGACCAACTCCTTAGCATCCTGCAATAGCAGTAAGACTGCAGTGCAAGAGGCCAAAAAACCTACAGTGTGTTCCAGCAACATCTTGGGAGAGACCAAGGATGCTGGCAGTGTTTCCACTCTCCGGAAAAAACAGGGATTTGCTATTTGAAACATCCAGAGAGCATCAGAAATAGGTGTAACAAATCTCACGTTATAGAGGAAAACAGAAGAAACAAACCAAGCCAAAGTCAACAGATGCAGATGGTTGGACCCAAGGGAAAAACCTCCTTCCTTATCTGCTTTTGGTGATGGATGTTGCTTTGAGGATGTCTGACAAACAAAGCAATTAAATGCATAGAGCTGGTATAAATATGCATAACTGCTTTCAAACATTTCCAAGAAATGTATGTGTTTGTGTGATCTCAGCATGGGCAGCCTTGGCAGAGAGTAGAAGAACTGAAGATTATCAAAAAGGGGTTTAAAAGAGAGACATTAAAAAATTGGAAGAATTAATTGGATGGGAAACAGCAATTTTGGGGGAAATGCCTCATGGGACTGTGGGTCCAAAAGGAAGGGGATTCTTGCAGAGGTGTGAGAGGAAGGAGTAAGAGAAAGTTTCTTAATGTGAAGAGATGGGGGTGGAGATGAAAGGATTGAGGGAGCACAGGGGATTCAGCAGTAGCAATTACAAATAAGTATGGGAGGCAGATAATAAGGGAGGTGTCAGAACTGGTGATAGACACTCTGGATTATGAAAAAATATGGAAAAATAAATCAAAATAATCAAAAAGCTAGTTAGTTCACTGGGGCAGTGGCAGGCAACATTTTTCAGAGTATTTTGAAGTGGCAGAGTTAGCAGGCTCATTTCCAGAGGCTTCCTCTGTAGAAAGTGCAAAGAGATGGGCTCCTCCAGGGAGCATATCAAAGCAACAGTTTCTTTCTGAAAAACCTGTCTCCTTCAGCAGGGAGCCAAGCTGCATAACCAAAGTATCTTACATGGTATACCTAAAGCAAACATATATCAAAATAACATCAACTAGAACATGTAATCTGAGCTAGTTTGGATAGCAGGTAGTGAAAAAAAGAGGGGAAGCAACAGAAACAAAATACAGAAGTTCAGAAAAATTGACTCAGAAAAAAAATTGATTTTTTGTTCATCATTCTGGTGAACATTTGACAGCCTTTTCTCATACATTAACTGCAAGTAAGCAAACTAGTTGAATTGTAATTCTGTTGATGCAGAATTGAACACCTTAAATAAACAAAAGATTCACAAAGCCATGGGAATAAAGTTCAAACATGTAACTTATTTATCCATTTGAGTTAAAAAAGTAAAATCTGTACCACAATTTTATTCCCATACTAATTGTTCCTGTGAGCAAGTATTTATGTATGCTACATCTCACTGCATGGACAGTCCATAAATACATTTTGAAATTTGTTCTTTTAGATGGAAGAGGAGAATTCTCCAGCAAATGCATTATAGACTCCTAATCATTCAGATTTAAATGCTCTGTAGTCAAGGCTAACTTAAATACTTCCTTCAGTCCTGGAGCACTCACTATTGATTTTAAAAGGTGTGTTGGTATTAGTGGGTTACACAATATAAAGTTCCCTTCTCAAGACCAAGAAGTACTCACATTTAAATTATTTTCCTTACAAACTGCATTCATTCGAATTTCAGTGGAATGTGAACATAGAAAAAACAAACAACTTAGAGGGTGTCATTCAAAATGTCAACATAAACCATGGCTCTTTTCTCCTTGTTGATCTCTTTCTTTGCAAGTCACTTTCTGTCTTTGTGACTCATGCTAAGCATGAGAGGACAAACACTTCAAGCAAAAGTTGTTACCCTGAAAGACTTCCTAATGATTAGGGTCTGAAGCAAAGACCTTTCCCAAATTCTACACCTCTTCAAATATAGGATTTGGATAGGATGAGGATTGGAAATATGACAGACATGGAATTAGGAAACCACACTTCTTGAATTATTTAACTTGTAATGTTTATGGTGGTTTTTTAAGACATGAGACACTTGCAAATATCATTGCATCCTTGTTATTGCCCACAAACAGAACACAGTCTGTGCAAGAGGTCCTTCTGTTAAATTACTACTAGAAAAAAGAAAAGGATGCTTGGAAATGTACCCTAGTGATATTAGTGGAAATAAAGAGGTAACAATTATGAGACATCTCTGTAAAAGAAAATCCCTGTGCTCAAAATACACGTGCCAGGCGATTATTTCTAAGAAACTCGTCCAAATTTCACAAGGAATATTGATGATGATATGATGCTCTTCTGAATCCCCTTTCAGGGTAATTCTGTCATGTCCAAACAATATTAACTGAAAAAGGGCTGACAAAACAGTAACTGAAAAGAAAACTAAGAAAATCACTAAACAAGACTGTGGGAGATTAAGACATCTGCCCTGGTTTTGGCTGGGATAGTTAATTTTATTTTAGTAGCTGGTACAGTGCTGCACTTTAAATGTAGTATAAAAGGAGTGTTGATAACACACTGATGTTTTTATTGTTGCTACGTTGTGCTTACCCTAAGCCAAGACAGTTTCCCATGCTCTGCCAATGAGCAGGTGCACAAGAAACTGAGAGGGAGCATGGCCAGGACAGCTGATCTGAACTAGCCAAAGGGGTGATATTTGTGACCACAGAACTGTTTTACCACAGAACATCATCCCCAGTATATAAACTGAGAGGAGTTGGCCAGGAGATGCTGCTTGGGTGTGGGCTGGCCATCAGTCAGTGGGTAGCGAGCAATTGTATTGTGCATTGCTTGTTTCTTTTGGGTTCCTGCCACCCCTTTTAATTAAAATTATTAATATTGTCATTATTATAAATATTATTATTAAACTTTATTTTGTTTCACTAAATTAACTGCTCTTGTCTCAACATGAGTTTTACTTTTCTGTTTTTTCCATTTCTCCTCCTCAGTGCAAGGTGGGGGGCAGGTGGTGATTGAGCAGCTGCATGGTGCTTAGCTGCTGCCTGGGATTAAACCACAACAGGAGCATTAAACCAGGAGAAGCAAAGCCAATGATTGTGGTAGTAAGGTAACTAGCTATACTATGCCCAGCAATTCAAAACAGCAATGTGTGGAAAAGCACAGCAAGTAGAGGAGATTAGGTTGTATTCAAACACCCTAACTGATGTTCAGAAATATGAAACACCATCAGCAATGAGCTTCCTTTACACCAAAATGTAACAGGCTTTTCAAGGTGACAAGTGATGCTGTATGGGAAGCAGTTTCTGCCATGAAAATCTTCCAAAAGTAAAAGTGCATTTTTACTTGAAGTACTGCATTGTGAGAAAAATCAGACTGTCTAATTAAGAGTAAATGATTAATTTTGATATGTTATTCCTAACCCTAACTGTGACGTAAAGGAAATTTAACTGGTAGCTCCATGAACAGAGGAGTAAATTGAATCTAGGTCCTCATGTCACTGTGTCTTAGTGTTGGTTGGCTTGTGAACTAAAGATGAGAAGCTTTGCTTGCAGTGCTGTGTTTTTAAGGTCTTTCAAATGGTTTCACCATTCCCCTAATAGAGGGTCAGCTCCTGCAGCAGTGTGCCTTTCAACAGGAACATTTATGGGATCTTGTATTTTTTCCCATCTACTTCAATGCAACTGTTAGCTCCTTAATCTTTCTGAGGCCACAATCTCTCTAGATTTGGTGATGGTGTGCTGTGGTCATTGCATGAAGTGCAAATACCTTCCACATGCATACATGTATGTATGCATATATACAGGGCATCATTCCACATCCCTGATTTCCTAACAAATCATCAATTTTTGCAGATTTTGTTTTGAAAGTATTTTGTTTGTTTGTTTTTACCAACAGCCAGCCATTTTCTGGACAAGGCTTCCAAACTGATCCCTATGTAAGCAGCCAGGAACAATGGACCGTCCTGGCACTACACAGGTCAATAAAATTGACCATGAACTGTTCTTGATCTGCAAACTCAGCTCAGCTGGTGTAGGTACAGCTGAACCTCACATAGTCTGAAAAGAAGCCAAAATTACTGGAAGTTGGAGAGCTCCCAGGCTGCCAAAGCAAAATGTAAAGGGTCTTGCATCACCACTGAACAATGGTCACCAGGCCTCCAGTGCTCCCCTGCCTCACTTACAGTGTTTTTTGCCTATGCCCACATTTGCCTACAAGCAGGATAATCCCTCAAAGTCTATTTTCACAATTTAGTTCAGAGAGATAGGCAGCATCTCTCCAAGTTCAGGTCTCAATGTATTTGTCCCATCCACAGGAGAAAATACATCCTACTGATCTCCCAATGCAGTGGCCTATCCACCTGAAAAATAAAAGGAAGGGAATGTCCTTCCTTACAGACTTCCAGTAATACCTCATAGAGCTGTCCCATAGTGGAAATGAGCCCAATACAATCACAAGGAAGGAACCATTTGGAACCCATAGGCAGTCTGGGGTTTGTTTGGTCAGATCCATGGCCTTTTTAATTAGAGGATGCTGGAGAGATATGAATCTTACCCCTCTTGCTATTAAACACTGAATCCCACTGATTTCAGTAGATCTTACAAAAACAGAGTCACAGCCACAGTGAGATGAGACACCAAATACGGCCCAGTGGAGATGGGGCAAAAGTGTTACAAGAAGATAATGAAAGACACTCTCTGAGTTTGAAAGCCATTTACATATCTATTATAGCAATGACAAAAAGCAAATACTTGCAGTTCTGTCTATGTTACACAGTACAGACAAATATAGCTAATTTGGTTTCCTGTGTGAAAAATCCAGAAAAACATTTAGTCCTGTTCTCTGGGTTCACGTGCTGTGATTTAGAACATGGCCATCATGCAGATTTGCTGCTTGTTCTAAAAATGGAAATATCAACATGGGAGGATCCAGCCTTTCATGCCATATTGATTATGACGATACTTGAAAGACAATTTGCTTAACACTATTGGTGAAAGAACCAAGGATGCCACGTGAAACCAGAGTGATGTGCATTTCCTCATAGCCTCTTGTGTTTCAGTTAAGAAACATGATCTGTTTTCCAGTACATGTTATCACTTGCTGTGTTTACATTATGTCAAAAATTATAAAGAAGCCGAATCAAAATGGTATTAATCCTGTGTAATTAATACTTTAAATGCATGTTATTGTTTGAATGGTTTGAGCAACATAATTTCTGAAGAAGTGCAAACAAAGGACACTGAGCATGAAGCTCTGAGCAGCACAGGCTGTGGGTCTGGGCCAGAACCTGTTTATATCCTTCCCGAGAAAAAGGGGTCATGCTTTTTGACAACTAATACCTTTTTTTGGACAACACCTGTTCATTGCACTGAGTGGGGATGTGCTGGTTTTGACTGAAGCTTGGCTTGGAAGGTTCATAATCTTTCACACTGTCAGAAGTTGATTTAGGGCAACCACTTCAGATGATCAATAAAGCAATAGCCCAACTGGTAGGTGTGGAGCATAAGTTTCTTTCTCACTCTTCTTCAACAGGACATCTGGAAGCTCTAACTCATTGTATAAGTAATTAGAGAGTAATTGGGCTACAGAGACTGATGCCCTAACCTGCACTGGTGAGATTAGGACATGCCACTTGCATACCATGGCCAGCTTCTGTCTCTTCAAGGGCATTCAGGCATCTAGACACCAGACCAAAACAGACATGATTTCACAGCTCAACTTAATAATCCTGCCAGACCAGACTTCCACCTGCTCCCTCTCCTACCAATATGCACTCAGAAATAACTCTAAAAGACCTGCAATCCCAGAGCTCCCAAGGAGAGAGGAGTGTTCCATCATCTGTGCTTGGCTGTCAGGTGTCTGTCTGGTCATTTCTGTCTAAGATACAGAAGGCTGCTGAAAACCGTGTCTCAAAATGGTCAGATACAGGCAGCTCAGGGCACCTTGAGCTGAACCCAGAGCACTTGCAGCAAGGACTACTTCCAGCTTATCCAGCTGTGGATGAGAGCCAGAAGAGACTGGGCAGGAAGGAAAATTATTCTACCTTCCATGAAGGAAAACAGGGTAATTTTTAATCCTCCAGCTGGTTCTGACTTTTACTAGGTAATCACCTCCAGCATAGCACTTTGCCAATGTGCAGCTCAGGATGGAAAGCTACTGTGCAAAGCTTCTAAATTCTGCTGCAAGGTGTGCTGTGTATGGCTGCACTGCTGTCAAGCACATCTGAGTCAGCTTTGGCATCCTTTCATCTTCATTCCCCATCTAGGGTTGCTAATATATGGCAAAGTGGCCAAATATGGTATTTGCTGTTAGTCCTGTGTCTACCGTTGGCTATAGAAACAGTCACATCTCCACCACTTAACATGCATGACCTTAAAATCCCATAGGTGTTTTTGATGTACTCCTCTCTCAGTAAGGTGTGTGAAGCTCTATTTGTGATATTCCTGTGCACTTTGACTCCTGAACTTGAAGACGTTTAGTAAAACTTCTGTGAGCACAGTGCAGGTAGTAGGGTTTCCCTGTTGCACAACTGCAGTGTTCAGCAACTCGTCTTGGTAAATCTGATTCAGTGAGCTTCCTTCCAGATTGCACAACTCATGGAAATATATATATTAAATGATTTTTTCACCTCAGCCCTTTGGGGCGATGGTGGAATAAGCTAATGAGCGAGGCTAGGTTCCCCATCCTGGGGAGCTCTCGAGCGAAATGCCTTCCCTCCAGAAGCTCTGGACCGCGACCCAAGTGTGCGGTGTAACCGCGTTCAGGCGGGGCTGTGCCGTGGCGCCGTCCCGCAGCCCGGAGGCGCGGGGCGGGCTGCCCTGGCCCGGGATCGCCGCCCCCTCTCGCTCCGCGGGGGCGCTCAGCGCCGCGGGGAGGAGCGGGCACCGGGGCCGTATAAGGCCCGCCCGCCGTCCTGGCTGCGGCACTCGCGCAGCGGCTCCCGGCGCAGCCCGCTCCCGGCCCGGGACACGCGGCGGGCACCTCGCGGGGCGCTCCGCAGCGCACCTGTCCCGGCGGCGGACACCGCAGCGCTGCGCACCTGTCCCACCCGGTGACACCGCATCGCACCTCTTTGCTTCTGTCCCGCCGGTGTCGCCGCGCCGCACCTGCCCCAGCCCCGGCGGGGGCACCTCACCGGGGGCCCGTTCCCATCCGCTTCCTTCTGCTTATGCCATCCCGTGCCAACCCTGCGGAGGCAGCAGCGGCCCCTCTGATTTTGGGGAAGATTCTTGGTTCCGAGGGTGAGTTCCTCGGGTAGAATGGGGCGCTTCACCGCGTGGGACTATGTGGTCTTTGCGGCTATGCTGCTCATCTCAGCCATCATTGGCATCTACTACGCCTTCGTGGGAGGCGGGCAGAAGACATCAAAGGACTTCCTCATGGCAGGCCGCAGCATGAGTGCCCTCCCGGTGGCACTATCCCTCACCGCCAGCTTCATGTCAGCCGTCACGGTGCTGGGCACCCCTGCTGAGATCTATCGCTACGGTGCCGTCTTCTGCATCTTTGCCATCACCTACGGCCTGGTGGTGCTGTGCAGTGCTGAGATCTTCCTGCCTGTCTTCTACAAGCTGGGCATTACCAGCACCTATGAGGTAAGGTGGAGAAGAAAGAAGCCCTCCCCGGCTTTTAGGGATCTGGGAGGCTTCTCATGCCTACTTACATGTCTGCCCTCCACCTTCTCTTCCCCCAAATTCCCTGCACTCTGGGCTGTCCTATGTCACCACACTCCTGAGAGCAGGCTGCAACCCTCTCTGTCCCCAGGTCTGCTCACAGTGTCTCTGCAGGCAGGTGATGCTCAACCCTGGTGCCTTAGCTCAGGAGCTGTGTGTCATACCAGATTTGTTTCCCCATGCCAGATACTCAGTTCAGTAGGTGGAGTAATCCTAATGCAGATCGGATGGTGACATGTCATTAATCATCTGTAATTAATGTGCCCAAATCAGAGCACAAAAGCATCTACTATAGGAACCAGTTATCGCATCACATCACGCTTCCTCCAGATTGATTTTTAAGCTTAGGTGCAACCACAAATGTCACCCTTTGGCAGAGTATGTATTTGTGCTGTTCCTAGAAATTTTGAAGACACTCCTTGTCACCTGAGGCTGTTTACACTACTGAATGTCTTCTCCCTTATGATTATACAAGGAGGTCAGCAAATGCTCTCTGTCTGTGAAAGTTTTCTTACTTCCACCAAAATGAGGCTGAGCTGGTTTAAGCATAGCATGCAAGTTAAAGTTAGAGCCATCAGCACAGAGACAGCTGGGGTAGTGGGATACTGTCGAGTCTGACGGTTTTGAGATGGCAAAGCATCTGGTCAGTGCTTTCTTCTGATTCAAAATGTCCATGCAACCTGTTTATCTTCCTGCATGGAGATAGTTCCTAGCTGCAGATTTGGAAGCAAACTGCTCATTTTGCAGAGGACTTTGGGAAAGGAGCATCAGTGCAGGTGAAAGTCCTTGACTGGCTACTTAGGTCTTTAGCATTTTATTACACTGAGCAGAGACATTGCAGCACTGGAGGCTGAAAACAAGATTTCTGTTAGTGAATTTAGATAAGAATTCACCAACAGAAATCTCTGGTGTCTTCCAGTGTATTTTAATCTACTAATCTTTGGACTGTCTTGATGATACTTAAATAGGGCTCTTTTAAATACAGGCTTATGATCATGACTGGAAACTCACTGATTATCTTGGTATTGAATCAGTAATGCACCTATAAAAGATATATCTTCTATTTCTGGACAGAGTCCGGATTTCTAACAACCTTTTCTGTGTGTCCAGGAGTTCAAGATTGCTTCCTTGTGTGGACATGCTCACAGATTACATTTTAAATGCTTAGCTTGTGAGTGAGCCCTTTGAGGTGCTTCAGTGTTTATCTGTGTTGATTGGACAGATTTGTCAGGCAAATGAAATTTCTTTTGTACAACCACACACCAAGAAGGTTTTTAGGACAGATGGTGGTAAGAAATCTGCTCTCCAGCATGACAGACTAATTTAGATGTTGTGCTGTCCAGCCTTGATGGAAAAGTGAGGGTTCCTGTTTTACAAAAGGATAAATTTTGACTTACCAGTAGAATATATCAGGCTGCCTTGGACAGTGCAGAAGGTGAGGTTAACATGGGGAGAAGCTGCTGACCACTGAAAATCTTTTGCCCTCTCTTGCAGCAGTTTGGATGGAAACACATAATGCCAGAGTTTCCACACTAAGATGTGGAATAGTCACAATGTTTTCTTTTTCTCTCTGATTTCACAAAACTAGTGGGTTCTATTTTTTGGCTCCTATGTCATTGTCGACTCATAGGTTTCCCTGTGCATAGTCAAGAGTTGGACTTTATGATTCTTGCGTATCTTTGTTCCTTTCAACTCAGCATATTTAGTGATTCTGTGATAATATGTTCTAGTCTTTTCTGTAGACACCCTTGTATAGTGATTAGCTTATGTCTGCTTCACTTGTTTGTGTGTTATTACCCACTGGAGAGGTCTGTAAAGAAAAGCAGGTTGAAAGAGATATCAAACAAGGGGACTCTAGGAGTTTTGGCCATTCATGAAAATGTAAAAACTACACTCTGCTCTTTCTGTATTGCATATCACTTCATTCCAGTCCTATCAATAATGCCAAATTTCAATAAAAGCATTTGTTTTTTCTTCTTTTTTGCAGTATTTAGAACTTCGATTTAATAAATATCTGCGCCTCTGTGGAATGGTCCTTTTCATAATACAAACGGCAAGTAAACGTCAAAGCTCTTCTGTGGTCCTTGGGGCCACCAGAATTATTTGGTTGGGTGTAACTGGCTGTTTTCTCTGAGCAGCTGATGAGGTTACCACAGTGCCTGGGTGGCTGGGAGCAGGAGAAACAACGCTCTTTCTGCTGCACAGCAATGAGGTGGGGAGTGGGTGCTGGGCTACCTGCCTCCTGGGTCTCTGTGGGCACTGCTGAATACCCAGAGCAGTCACTTGACATCAGCACCACGCCAAGAGACGAGCAACCCTGCACTACAGGGTAGCAGCGTGAAGAGCAGTCATTCACTTGCCTGCTGGAGAAACCTGCCATGAGTTCAAAATGCAAGCGTGTGCCAGTTATCTACAGCGGCAGTTTTCATCCTCTGCTGGGTGGATTCTGGGAGTCTGACTAATTCTCAAGGGTCAGTGAGAGGTGACAAAAAAGGCTGTCAGAAACTGTCATTTACTTACTGCACAAGGGTTTGCACCACCACCACTGGAAAAACCCTAGGTGTCTGTCTGCAAGCTGAGAATTAGAAGATTACTGCCCTGGGGAATGTTAAACTAAAGCAATCTCTTCTATTATTGCTGATACAGTTTGCTGTATCTGACCCTTTCAAAGAGTCAGTATGGGACCACAGCTTCTAAATGTCAGTGAGCATATGTCAAATGCACTAGAACAAAATGTGTTCTTTTCACAGTTTTGAAGTGGACTTGTGGGTAATTCAAAATAAGAATGACTATGCAATCAGAAAGCTTTTTAAGGTACATGCTTATTTTTGTCTATTTTCGTATTTTTTAAGGCACACCAGAAATCACAGGGCAAGCACACTTGCACCAGTAAGATGGTTCCCAGTGCAGTGCTCATTACTGATTTGAGCAGTGCTGCTTAGCTGGTTTTTACAGATACACAAGTTCATGGAAAAAGTAGAGTGCTGGCATGTGTGAAACCTGACACTGTTTCACCAGCACGTATGAAGACATCACAGTTGCGTAAGTTGGAAGAGCTAAGCTTAATCTTTGCCTGCAAAGATGAAAAAAATAATTCTATGCAACTTAAATATGTGCTCAAGGAAATTAACCAAAGATCTATATGTGTCTTTCTCTGACAAGCACTTACTATTTAACCTGAATAAATTAAATACTAGTGAGGAAAGAAAACTTCCCAAGATTTTAATGGTGCAATTTTAACTCTTCTGTGACTATTAATACTTAAAATAAGGTAAAGAAAAGGATTTATAATATACAACCAAAAAAAAAACCCTACTGAAGAAGCAAAAAGATTGCATCAGTCCTATTTAAATTGACACAAAAATGTGATCATAGTTGTGACAAATTTTAATTTCTGATGATGCAAGGCTTCTGGCACTTACTCCCTTTGTATAAGAAAGCCACAAGTTCTCATGCTGAATCCCTAGAATTAAAAGGCTTGAAGAGGTATGAGTTTGACTGATGGACTAATAGCAGGAAAAGAAAACCAACTTGATTGTCATTGCAGTCAACAGCTACATATTCCAATGAAAACCAGTAATGAGTGCTGTATGTACTGGAACCAATACTATTTAATACCTTCATTAATGACATAGATAATGAGAATGAGCTCACCCTCAGCAAGTTTGTGGATGACACCATGCTCAGTGATGCAGCTGATTTGCTAAAGGGAAAGGACACCATCCAGAGGGACTTTGACAGACTTGAGGAGTGGCCCCATAAAGTTCAACAAACCCGTGTGCAAGGTCCTGCACATGGATTGGGGCAATCACAAATATCAGTATAGATTGAAGGATGAACTGATTGGGAGCAGCCTTGCAGAGGAGAACTTGGAGATACTGGTGGATGAAAAATTTGACCGAGCCAGAAAGTCTGGTCACATTCCAGAAAGCCAATTCTGTCCTTTGCCAAAAGAAGTGTGGCCAGCAGTTTGAGGGAGGCGATTCTCCCTGTCTACTCCACTCTTGTGTGACCCCACCTGAAGTACTGCATCTGACTGTGGGGTTCCCAGCACAAGAAAGACATGGATCTCTTGGAGAGGGTCCAGAGGATGACCACAAAAATGGTCTTGGGGTGGAACACCTCTCCTGTGAAGAAAGGCTGAGAAGGCTGGGATTAATTGTTAAACCTGGAGAAGAGAAGGCTGTGAGGAAACCTTATTGCAGCCTTCAAAGGGGGCTTATGAGAAAGGTGGAGAGAGACTTTACCAAGGTCTATAGTGACAGGACAAGGGATAATAGTTTTAAACTGAAAGAAGGTAGATTTTGAATGGATAGAAAGAAGAATTTATTTGCATCAAGGATAGTGGGATACTGGACCAGTCTGGGAAAGAAGTGCAATGGCCCAGCCCTGGAAGTGTTCAAAGTCAGGCTGGATGGGGCTCTGAGTTTTGATTTACTGCAAGGTGTGCCCCAATGGACTAGATGTTCTTTGAAGGACCATTCCCACACAAACCATTCTATGATTCTATGTTTCAGCAGCACATGCTGACAGTCTCTGTATGGACAGCAAGTAAAACACTGACTGGGCTAGACAGGTGTCAGGAGCTGTCTGGGAGGTGGTATAGGTAGTTTCAGGAGATATTCACCAGGGACTAATCAGGACTGGCAGCTTTCTTATCATGCAAGCTATATATGAAAATCTAGAGAGGACTCATGGCACTGAGAGAAGCAAGCATGCACACACAGTGGCAGGGTGTAGCACACAGGCAGGAATAACTATTTCCCCAGTGGCCTCCCTATCCTTTCTGGCATGTGCTTCTAGCAGGTGTGCAGCAGGGGGTCAGGGCAATTAGGTTAGGCTGGGTGAAGCAGCTTCTGCACGCTAATTTCCTCAGGCAGCTAGAGAGCTGCTCACTCCCATTACCTCTTGGCTTTGTCCCAGCATAGCCACTGGCCATGTGGTAGAGCTCCACCTCGGGGACTGGCTTTGATCTGCTCAAAAGCCATGGCAAGTAATCCAGTGGTTAGCAATCCTGCTCTAGTTTGCCACCTGTGCCTAGGATGGACATTTGCAGGAAGGACAGAAGCTGGCTGAATCTTGGATGACATCTGATTCTGCTGCTTTTCCATGCCCAAATCCCATCCCTGTAAATTAGAAAGTCAGAAGAGTCCAGCCATGGAAAGCTGATGCATGTCAGCTCACAACCTATTGGTGATCCAGATGCTTTGAATCAAGATCACTGACCTTCACAGAAGTTATCAGCACGTTGGAAGCTGCATTCTCCTGACCCATGTCACAGCTGAACTTGTGGCAGTAATAACAGTGATAAAGAAGCAAACAGGATTTAAAACCATATACAAAATAATTGAGGATATCAGTGTATGAATCCCATTGTGCTCACAAAGGTAGATGGAGTAGCTCCTTGATTTGTCTGTATCTTTACTGTGGTTGAAAATATAATCATGTATGGTTTTGTTTTACAGGCTGAGGGTTATAATTCCTTGTAACACTATCTGTAAGGACTAACTAATGTCATATTTTGTGTTCTTACTCACATGAGTTATAGCTGGATACTGAAAGGCATATTGATCTCGAGACTGAGAAAATGATAGTAATAGATTCCTTGACAAACCATGTGTAAACCTCATTAACTTCCTTTTGCTCTTGTTTCCTTTGCAGTTTTAAAGGAATAGAATAAGTTAATTATAAAAGGCAGGAGAAGATGAAGGTGGATTTTGTATTTAAGAGTCCTTGGTATTTGTTTTAATAACACTAGGGTGTGAGATTGTAGAGCTCAATTGCCTCAAACATTTGTCTTCTAATTGGAATTATTTGTTAACAATTATGAATTTAGGAAATAGAGAATACATAGATACTTGAAAAGAAATCATGTCAGAAAGTTATCACCTTTCCAGGAATTTACATTTATTTTGATCTTTCCTTTTTTTTTTCCCCGCTCTAGACTTTATACACTGGTATTGTCATTTATGCTCCAGCTTTAGCACTAAATCAAGGTAAAATGAGTATACTGCAACTGTTCCTCTACTGATATAATATCTTCTTCATGTAGTATTGGTATGGTGGGGTTCTTTTTTGGTAATGCAACACATAAAAATATAGCTCAGGGCTTGACTGTGAAGTCTTTTGATGGGAACTCTGTAATCCTAATTTGTAATCCCCTTAATCCCTGCCTGTAAGGAATTACAGAAGAGATTTTTGGGAATACTAGCTCTCATTTACTCTACCTCTGATGCAATACCTGTAGATAATGGCTTACTCAGAAAAGTTGAGAAGGCTTAAGTAACTTTTTAAGGCAATGTAGGCAGTAAAGACAAATTTAATTCCTCTGGTTAAGTGCTTTTCTTCAAGATGAGAGCAAGGCAAAAGTAAATATGATTTTGGGCTTCCTGGAACTGTTTAATGAGGTCTGTCCTTTTTGCAGGAAAACCAAATCAACAGCAAAGAGATTGTTAATTTAAGATGTTTATTGTGATATTTATGAAGTTAAGTATTTCTATTTTCTACTTCACAATGACTCTTTGATTTGAAAATGAGCCACATTCATTTCTAAAAGGGCAAAAGCTTTTCTAAAGAGCCATATTAAACTTTTAACCTGACACCATTAATTTGTTCATTTGGTAAGAAAAGGGAATAACAAAATGTAAATTAAAAATGAATCATTTTGGCTAGAATCAAGTCACAGTTGTCCTACTCATTGAATGGGTTTTTTTGCCCTGTTCATTGAACAAAAATGAAGAAAAAAACCAACTCTCTCTCTATTGGTTTCCTCCAGTGTATAAGTTCCACAGATTTTTTGTCTTTGATATTTATATTTGCCTTGCAAATACATGCTAAACCAAGCTATGACTTAGCTGGCTCCTAATTATTGTAACTTATGTTTTTCACTAGTTTCAGTGTTTCTCATTAGCCTGAGCTCTCTGTTAGGGAGCTCCCAGGGCCCTGCCTGGCAGCAGGTGAGCATGCCAAGCGGGGGCAGTGACAACCTGTATGTCAGCCACAGCACAGTGTTGTATAGCTGGAACATGTAATCCTTAAGGGAAGGAAGAATTGAAGAAAGGCTTTTACTCTGACACATTTATTCCAGACAATGCTTGAACAACCTTATCTCTGTGGGGGACCCCCAAACTCTTTATTTGCTTAAATCCCTGCCTAAGGGCTTGGTAGCAACTACACAGGTGTTTCAAGGAAGGACATATATTTTAAAGCCTTCCTGAGTTGGGACATATTGGATGTGTTGTTTGGGAGTGTTCACATTAAAGGCAATAACTTCCTTATTTTTTATCCAAATCTGTAACAACTCTTTCAGTTTTAGAACTGGTTAGGGTGAATCCCATGGTTTAGACGCACTAATCTTTTCATTGCCATTTATACCTCCTATTTTTGCATTTAATTTATTTCTAGCTTTTTCCAATAATTGGCCTTCAGTGTTTTGTTCCCAATGCCTCATTTACACTGGTGCTTCTTCCCTCTCTTTCAGTCACTGGTTTCGACTTGTGGGGTGCAGTGGTGGCGACTGGCGTGGTCTGCACATTCTACTGCACGCTGGTACGTGGGCCCTTCAGTTGAGAAAAATCCGTTCCTTTCACTCACATCAAACGTGGAATTTATTAAAAAGAAGCCTAATAATCAGGTTACTCCATGGAATTACATTTTACAGGTGTAGCCACAGGACCACATTCATCCAGGGACCTCTCTGAATCCATAGGCTGCCTCTATGCAACTGAAATATTTTTTATGAGTGTTATGATACACTCAAATTTCTGTTGTTGCTGAAAGAACAGCAGAAAGGTAGATTTTCCTTTCTAAAATTCTCCTGTGATTTTTCTTCTGATCTAGTAGGGTTTTGCTGTGCAATTTGTCAAACACCACAACTGTAACAGTCTTGTGTGTTATTGAATAGAGCCACTGCAAACAGCATGCCACATGAACAGATTGGTCTTTAATTCAGCGTTAATTGACCAAGCGCGTGGATGAAATGATGAAATGGAACCTCAGTGACAAATTTATTTGCATATGGTGGATTAAATAATGTTTATTGTTATTCAGATGAATGGTATACCTTCTGGAGTTAGTGGAACTTACTTATATAACATAAGACGAGCACTGTCTGAAAATCTATCTTTTGATACAAACTTCTGAATCAGTTTATGTGATGAAGGAAATACTGGATTAAACTAGGTATATGGCCCAAGTAAATTCCTGTGAGCTTCAGAAAAGGGTCAGGATGTCCTGAACATCTTCCAGAATACAATTCCTAAAGACATCAGTACAGAATTAGTTCCATCAAAGGTGAAGATTAAATTAATCTATTACCCATAACACAGATGGCAATGCTTCTGTTAGTTGAATGTGAGTGCAAAGCAGGAGTGCTGCTGCCTTGTTGTACCTGATATGTGCTCTTCCTCTTGCAGGGGGGTCTGAAGGCAGTGGTGTGGACAGACGTTTTCCAGGTTGGAATCATGGTTGCTGGATTTTCATCTGTGATTATACGAGCTGTTGTGGTGCAGGAGGGAATTGGACGCATTGTAAATGATTCCTACCATGGAGGAAGATTAAACTTCTGGGAGTGAGTTTGTACTTGCAGGGGCTGTGCCTCTTTACTCCTACAAATAGAGCTCATGTGACTAACTGTGAAATTAAACTGCTACTGTAGGAGGAGGACCGCAGAAGTTGTGACCCAATTTCTGTATATTTTTAAACAAGCTTACCTAGTTTGAAGGATATTTTTTAGGTTTTACTCCATGGAAAATCCTGGAAAGAGAAAAACCTTTTTACTTTGTCAAGTAGGTATTTTAAGGATTCATTTGGGATTCCACTGAAAGAGAATCGTAAATAGGAGAGCACATTTGTATTTATAATTACAATTTGCAAACAGCTGATTTGGCATTTCAGTGACTAGACCAAAACAAATGAGAAAATAATAATTTTTGCCTAATCTGGAAAAGGGAGGATTTTTTTTTCCTGAAATAAAAAGTAGAAGTAGTTTTAATAGTATTTTACCCTCCATTATTGTAAGTAATCTTAGCCTAAAAATACAACTTTAAAAGTTCAAGAATATTCAGTCTGACAATGTTGAATCAAAGACCATTTCAAGTAAAAAAAGTTATTGTACCTTTGATGAATACAAGATTCTTCTGAGAACCTTCATCCAGTGCTATTAGTGAAAGTTCACTATGACAAGTATTGTGATCAGTTCACAATATTAATCAGGTTATTCTGTAAAATTCTTCACCAAATTCTTCAGTAAGTAATTCATCTGTGGGTATTTTTTTCTACTTATTAACAGTAATTTATTTCAATCTGTTTGGCTCATTTGCAGTGGTTGTACTGCATTGATTCTTCTCCCAATCACTGAGTTCACAGATGGAAAAAGAAAAGGAGTAAAGGTTCTAATAGGTGAAATAATACTACAGCATGCACCAAGATAAATATAATTCATTGCTATATTAAAGTTTGATTTAAAAATAGTAATTGTTCATGGCCACCTAAAATCTGCTGTTTACTTAGAGGTAAAGCAGCAAAATGTTTTATAGAGGCTCTGTCCACAAAGGCTGGGATTGTAAACACACCTTTATACTGGTGTTAGACTGATGTCCCTCTAGATAAGCAGGCACATTACACTTTTTACTGCAGCATCGTTTCATCACAACCATCACAAGCATCATACAACTTTACATAAGACTGTAGTTTATAGGCAAATAAAGCTCTCCAGCTTCACCTTTGGACAGTTCAGAGTGTTTCAATGGCTCAGAATGTCAGCTCTGAGTTTTAAAATTTGCTTTCTATGACTTCACGTAAAGTTAGAGTAACTTAATGTTCAAAATCTGGCCAAATTAAGAAAGTTTGTATTAGAACAAGCATGGAGAAATTATTTCTTCTAAGCATTAAGTTATTTACTTATTAAGAAGACTTTCATATTCTGAATTTGCTTTCTCTTTTTCCTTTCATTGTAGCTTTGATCCCAATCCTTTGCAAAGGCACACCTTCTGGACGATTGTTATAGGTGGGACTTTCACGTGGACTGGTATATATGGGGTTAACCAGTCTCAAGTCCAGAGATACATCGCATGCAAAAACAGATTCCACGCAAAATTGTAAGTCTGTCTGCAGTTACTCTCTGAATTCAGCAATGGCTGTTCTTGATAAGAGATTTTTTTTTTAAAGGAATGAATGGGTATTTTGTCTGTATAAATTGCATTCATAAAGGCTAGCATCTTTTGCCTTCTGTTTTGTGGACCAGGTAGAAGAAATTTGGCACAGTAATTACTGGTATATGAATTCCATGTAACACTGTAATTTGCTGTAACACTGAACTTTGTGCCTGAATTTTTCACTGCACCAGTATTCTCATATAGAAATAGCTGCATTAAGTTTATGTGCAACCTAAAGACCAAATATTGTAGTACTTACGGTGAAGTCATATTGAAACAGTATCTTCAATTGCTGCTCTATGAAACCTAAATCATTGTGTGGGGATTTTGCATAACTAAAGACTAAAATATTTTCCCATAACAATGAATATAGGTGTGAGGAAATCCAGAAGTTACTTATTCAGTGATAAAATTGCTGAGCCATCATGTACTTTGTATTCATAAGAATCATGACATATTTTTTAAGGAATTAACTATGGAAACTGGCAGAGGGTTATGTTTTCCTTGAGTGTAAACATTTCTGATGAGCCTTTACTCTAGAATGGAGTATATTTACTAGCTCTATTATCTTATCTTTATCTTTAGAACCATTCCATTAGTTCACAGCTCAGGATTTAAGAATTACTGGTGATCTCATGAAAATAATTTGTAGAAGAAATGTAGAAGCACACATCATGACTATAGTCCCTGTACATTCAGTCATTCTGTGGTACAGTGGCATAGAGAGAAGAAGCTTTATGAAGGCTTTCACATTATAAGCTAGCAGACTACCACAAAATCATGCACCATTTACAGCTGAAATATTTTGTTTATCTCAGTAAAGAAAATCTGCTTTTCAGCCATATGTGCTGCAGACAGGAATGAGCTGATGCTCGGTGTCTGGTACATATCCAGCATTCCCTGACACATCTCCAGCATCTCAGGTCACTTCTCTGCAGTCTGTGGCACGTGCTTGGGTTCTAGGTTCTCAGCACTGCAGAGGCAGGAAGCACACCCCACGTATCCCTGGAATGACTGTGTATGGGAGAGCAGACACATACATTGTGCCAGATTTGTGTGCCAGTCAGGCTGTTCCTCCCAGCACCTGCTCCTCTTGGGGCAGTGCTCCTCTCTTGGGCCCTCCCTACACTCTTTGAGAGCAGAGACACCTCCAGAGTGTCTCAGAGGCAGGGTGTGACCAGAGGGAATCTGACACCACGGCAGGCTCAGGGTAGTTTTTCTGAGCTGTTGCAGCAGCTTTTGCCAGGGCTGGAAACTATCTAGTTCTGTAGGGGTTTGGATGGAATTTGGGCTCTCATATTAATGGCTGCCAAGCTTTAATCAGTAGAGCCCTGTCCTGCTGGCATGGGTGGTTGGATTCTGTGGCACCTTGCTTGTGCCTCGCTTGTGCAAGATATTTGCTCTGCATGGAGAAATCATTTAGCATAATAGTTGCAGCTATAAACACTGCTATTCTGTGGTGATTATCTAGTTCATATTCAAGTGTAATTAAACACATTTGGCAGGTTACATTGCTGGCCTGTACCTCTTATTGTCATTTAATCTGTACACAGAAGTGCAAAATCTCATCAGGTCAAAGTAAAAGGGTTTTTCACCCCTGTGCCATTTACTGTAAGGCTTTTTAAGAGACAGCACAGTAACCCATCAGAGCTCAGAAAATAATTCCTTCACAGATTCCAACTTGCAGGTTTTGGGAAGGCCTTTAATAGTGGCACAAGAACAGGAATTTTCTCAGGCTGTGGGAAAGGATTTCAGCCCATTCAAGAAACACCAGTAGGTAGGAGCACATTCTGTCATCTTTGAACAATCACTAGGCAAATTGAACATAATGCTTATATCTGAATGATAAGAGGCACTCAGAGCAGGAGAGCTATGCTGTCAGAAAAATATGGGCTCCTAACACATTTTTCTCTCCTTTCAAGGTCATCAGCTGCCATATTTCAGTGCTAAATTCTTAGAAACAGAGTGAAACAAACAATTGAAAATAAGCTTTCTGCAGTCAAAATGCCTACTTCACCCAAACTCCGCCCCATGTTACTCACACAGAATTAATGGAAACACCTCCCTCCAACAGTGCTACAATTATTCTCTAGTGCTTAGTCATAGGGTGTACCATGAGCTGGGATGTAAATCAGAAAGAAAAAAAAAGTTCTCTGTCAAACACTGACGCAGTTTATAAACAAGAATTGCTTAAAAACAAGACAATTTATTTTGCTTTTGTGTGTTTCTCTTGACTTTCTAATCTTGACTACAGGCTCTAGGCTTATTCTTCTATTACATCTTTTCAAATGAGTTGGATTGATTTTACTCATTGGTTAAATTTTGTGCTAAATCAGTTTCTGGGTGTTGTATATCAAGATAGATTATGCCAGTGCGGGAATGGCTTCAGCTAAGTGGATGCAAGACATCCAATCAATATGTAAACATCTATGAGAAGAGGACTGCTTCATTTTTACTATATTAGTTTAGAGAGAAATTTAAAGTGCTGTTGGTTGTGTGTTTAGGCCAGCCCCTAACTGCAAATACAAGGCAAAAATGCAGTTTCCCCTACTAAACAGAAATCAGCTTTTATTTATATAGGTCTTTTCTAAGAGTTTGAATTGTGCTTGCCAATAACTCTTCTATTGTATAAAACTGATAGTTCAATTAGTTAATCTACCTTATACCTTTCTGAAAATGTCCATTTCAATGTCTAACAAGGCTTATAAAGTTAGGTTTACTTCTTTGTTCATCCTGCTGGTCCTCTATAGAAATACAAAGGCTGTTTCCCCTTACTTTCCTGGGAACCAAAAGCACTAAAAGGCCTCTTGAAGCATTGCAAGCATGAATATATTTTCACAGAAACCAAATGTCCTCCCAGAGGAGGTCTTACCAATTGGCACAAGTCCAGGGTATGTGATCTGTCAGGAAGTTAAATCACTATCAGTGATACACAGATAACCAGGAGGCAACTGCTGGAAAGGAACGCTGTTTTTCAAGGCCTTGCTCCCAGTGGGTATGTTTGCTTGAAATGACCACTCTAGGTGAGAAGAACTTTGTGACCCTGGAGATACCAAGAGATTTGTGACCTAGGAGACATCAAGAGCTTAGAAACATTTGAGAAAACCAGAGACTTAGATGGAAAGAAAAAGCCCTCACTGGGCAAGGAGAAAATGTGTTTTTTGCTGCCGTTAGAAGCTGCCTGTTGTGTGGCAAAGGCAGAATTATTGTCTGATGGAAACACGTCTGGTGTCACCATTATCTGAAGCTGAAGCTTGCGTCAGGACATGGGGAGGTGATGGAGTTTCTGGATGATACCAGCCTCCAAGTTTTTTGGTTACTGAAGGGGAAGGTGTAGGCTAGTTGAGAATCCCTGCTTTCTGGAAGTGGCAGCCAGAGGCAGCTCCAGACCAGGTCCCAGCCCCCAGTTTCTCATTGCTGCTTCCCACAGACACTGTCTCAGGAGGAAATGGGAGATTTGTTGCTTTACAGGGACAACTCCAGCATTGTGCAAGCAGGATACTGCAGCTCCAGAGGCAAAAGAATGCCGGTGCTGACTGTAAGGTACCCCACACTTGGATCTGGGGCACCCCGCCTTACAAATCTGCTTGGGGTTTGTCAAGGGGTGTGGCATGGGGGAAAGAGCATCCTCCGACCTGCTGCTTGCAATGAGCAACTTGTACACGTGATGAAATGTGGGATTGCTCTATCGCTCCCATCATCTCCACTCAGGGGACAAGTGCTCAGACTGTGACACCAAAACCAGCAGTGTCATTTGTACATGAGAAACGTGATCTCTCTCCAGGTGAAATGCTGGGAGCCGTGTGGTGACTCCCTTGCCGGCAGGCAGCCGCTGACCCGGCGCTCTCCTCGGTGCAGGTGTGAGCGCTTCCTTGCCTGGCCCCCACAGGGTCTTTGTGGGATGTTGAGCTCCAACATGGTGTTTCTGTGTGTCTTGGTGCAGGTCCCTCTACATCAACCTGGTGGGGCTCTGGGCAATCCTGGTCTGCGCCACGCTGTGTGGACTGGCCCTCTACTCCATCTACAAAGACTGTGACCCATGGACGGCCAACCAGGTGTCAGCACTTGACCAGGTACGGCCCCACATCTCGGGGGAAGGTGGTGCAAGGGTATCCTTCCTCTGCAGCCAAAACAACCAGACAAAGGCAGTTCAAGAGTCAGGGGGTTGGAAATAGTGACATGATGGAATCCTGTGTCGGGCTGAGACTGCATTCCTGGAGCTGCAAATCCCTCAGCACTTGGTAAAGGTGGGCAGCAGGGAGAGCTCTCAGTACACCCACCTCTGCAAATGTGTGGGTTTTTCACTCAAAATGGGTTCAGGAGGGCCAGCATTGCATGAAACTGCTTTGAAGAGAAGTGAGGGGAAGAGACCAGCGGTGTCCTTGTGAGTGACTGTGGGTCCTGGTGCACTGCTTTGTGTCATCCAACCCAAATTCCCTTGGGCTGACAAAGGCAAAATCCTTCTCAGATTCAAACCACACTTAGGTCCAGAGCACACACCTGGAGGAAGACTATGAGCAGGAAGCTCTTTGCCAGTAATAATGAATCCTTCCCTCCTTCACAGGAGAGATGGGCAATCAGACTGTGCTGCAGAGGAACACCTCACCACTGATGATGACCTCTCCTCAAATAGACCTTGAGCCACAGGTTTACCTGAGGAACAAGAGCTCTTGCAGCCCATAGACTGGCCAGAGCCAGGGCCCAAGGAAATAAAATAAGTTTTATTTGTGTGTTTGAGCCTAAGACAGTCACAGGCTCTGGATAATGCTCCAATAGAACATAGCTGGAAAGGCAGGAGAAGAGCACAGACCATGGAGCCACCTGCGGCAGGACCACTTGGTCTTTAAGAGTAGAATAAAGTAAGAGACAAGGTAGAAACTGGAAGGAAATTTTTTCCTTTCAGTCAAATTCATTTGGTAGAAGCTGGAAGCAAGATACTAAAAATATCAACTTGCCTGTGAAAAAAAAAAACGGTTCACAGGAAGAAAATCTTAAAATTCCTCTCTCTTTCCAGCATTCAGATCTTGCAAATGTCAAAAAATGGCATACAGTTTCCTACACGGAAATTGATCTCAGGTACCAATATCTGAGTTTATTGGACTGTATATGAACCCCTTTTTGTGGAGTCAACAGCAGAAAAAGCATCTGTGGCACCCAGCCCCCCAAGGGAGTGATGTATGGTACAGACCTCTTGCTGCCCAGCCCTACTTCCTCTGCAATTGTCACTGGAAAACAAGGTCCTAAGGGCATGGCCCCCCAGCTAGGTGGTCTCAACAGACTCTCTGTAGCTCTAGTGGACATTTTAGGGTTGGTTTTCTCTGTAAAAAAATCAATAAACAGAGCAAGATAGGGCATTAAAAATTAGAACAGCTGGACAGCATGCCAGTGAGAAGGCTGTAAAAAAACAATACAGTGAAAAATTAGGGCAAGATGGTAACACTTCTTAATCTGAATTTTTCAGCTAATGCCATACCTAGTGCTGGATATCATGCGTGATTTCCCAGGAGTGCCAGGACTTTTTGTAGCTAGTGCCTACAGTGGGACATTAAGGTAATTGAATACTCTGGAAACTGCTTTTTTACCCTTTTCTGTTGGAGCTAAAGTTGTATTTATACTAAAACTTTTGTACTTATTTCTTTGTCTAGCTGATTTCTAGTCTTAAAAAATCACTATGACCTCTTTGATGGTTCAGCTTAAAAATCTATAGTTTCCAATATTTGGGTCCTAGGACTTAAAGTAATTTGGAGTTCCCTACTAACAACATGAGGAAACAGCCACATGTCATGTAAAACACTAACAAATCCTTCACTGTGCTTTTAAAGCTCCTCTGCTATAGAAGTTTTTGAGTATTATGGATGGATAGTTACACCAAATACTTACAGTTGAGGAAATTTCCTATTGCTCATCTTTAATTTTCCAGTTCCATAACTGCATAACTTCAAAGCCATCTGCCTTTCCTTACCCCTGATCTCTAGAGACTTGTTTTCTAGAGTTCCTGGGCTTCCAATTGTCTTGAATGAATCCCATGAAACAACATATGAATATATAACATATGTAACACTATATATTTGTACTGTAAGATACAGATTGATACTCTTCTATCCCATGCTGGGGAGGGTTATGTTCAGCTTTCCCAAGGAGTATCTTTAAGAAACATTGTCTCAGTGAAGGCTCTGAACAATAGCAAACAGTTAGAAATGAAGAAACCTATGAATGTGACACCAGAATAATTTTTTAAAAATTCTGAATACTTGTGGCTACATAAATAGAGAGGACAGCCAAAATATTAGTTTCATATGCTGAAGAAAAGCTGGTGGCTTGCAGGAGCAAGGTACACTCAGACAAAGGATCCCCTGGTTGGGCCTTAGGAGTGCTGGTTTCTCTGATCCCACAGGGAACCTTCAGTAGTTTGGTTTGTAGATGCCTAATTTAGTAAGTGTGTAGTTTAGTAGATGCCTAATTTTGAGATGACCATAATTAGATTATCTGAATTCTCCTCTGAGAGTGCATTAAAAGTAAGCAGTGATGTGGGAATTTTACCTACCCAGGTGTATGCTGCAGATCATTTGTGAAGGTGTCATGTATACCAGTAGTGTTTACAGCCTAGCTATATATAGGAGATATTTCTATTCAGTTCTCCAGGTGCAGCTCAACTTTTCATCAGTATGTGCCTTGACCTCACCAAGGATAATTACTTGAAACAGTTTTTCTAAGCTGTTAGCTGCATTCTCTGCAATAATAAGTTATTATTATTTAAACCTATGCAACAGTTACATTAGTTTTCTGGCACTGTTCTAGACAGTGGCAGTTTCTCTGTGCCACTAACCTGTCACCTATGATTGCAGCTTTTAAGATATAAAAAAATTGTATAAATCTTGCCTTCTATAGTACAGTGTCCTCCAGCATCAATGCTCTGGCTGCTGTGACTGTTGAAGATCTCATTAAGCCTTACTTCAAGTCTCTCTCTGAAAAGAAGCTGTCATGGATTTCCATGGGGATGAGTAAGTCTGGAAAACATCTTTTCTGCTTTTGCTTTACAAAGTGAAGGTTTTATTCAGACCTTGCTTATGATGGTGTATGTCAGGAGTAAGTAGTTCACACCAGTGGGACTAAGTGGGTGCAACATTTGGGGGAGAAAAGATCAGCTGTGTGGGTTTGACACAAATGGGGGACAAGTGAGTTTAAGGAAAAAAAGGAAACCATCTTGTTTGGTCTTTAATAAAGAAAGATGCACTGCATCTGTGTTCAGTATTGATTCACAATTCTACAAAGCCAAATATCTCTGACTTAAGCAGCTGCTATTTTTCTTTCATCTGTCAAAAATAAGAAGCAAAGGAAGCTCTTTTGTAACATTTTTTTTGAATTGATATGCAAGCAGTAGCCTTGTGTCCCAAAAATATTCCAGAGAACAAGAAATTTCACATCTTCTCTGATATACTCTCAGACTGTCGCTCTGTTTAGCTCCTCTGCTTAATGTAACTCAAAGAGAATCAGAACTAGACTGAGCAGATGGTTTAAGTCTGTGAAGTGCAATTGTCACATCTGCTACTTGTACTGTCTGTGACCAGCTGCAGGTGCAGCCCAAGAAAGTGTTTGTAGTAAGAATGAAATCACCTCCGTCCCAGCATGCTGTAAAGTCGGAGCCCATACCAGGGAGCACGGCAGACTGGTGGGAGGGAGGGTAACAAGAATTAAATATTCTCACCTGAGAGAAGTTTCTTAAACATTGCAAACAATGCTTATGCCAAAACTGTTGTTTGTGGTATCATGAGCTGCCTGACACATCACAATGAATAGTGAGATTAACCTTTTGCTAGAGCAGTGAAACTCATCAGGGGCAGAGGTGGGAAAAACAAGTAAGCCAGTGTTATGGCTCTTGGAAAGAAATGCTGTGTCCTGGTGACCTGGGATGTTCTCTGTCACTGTGCCAGCTCCCAGTGATCTGCCAGCATTTACTCTTTTGCTTCCTAGACTTTAGGCTGAGAAGTGAAAATCATTCCCTCAAAATAAGGACAATGACACAGGAGATTAGCTGAGAAATATGAACGAGTGGGTTATTGCCACTATGCTTAATCCATGTGGCTGACATTTATTGACTAATCTTTAGCAATTGACAGAATGAGGATTTTGTCAAGTTTGCGTGATCTCTTCTTAATGTAAACAGAAACCTGACCTTTTGGCCAACTCAGGCTCTCTTGGGAGGTGTTGGGGCCACACTGGGTTAGACAGAAACTTTTCCATTAGTGATTTTCAAACTTTGGCAGATTTAAACACGGTTCTGCCTTTTGCATACAGGCCTGTTTTATGGCGGAGTCTGCATTGCTATGGCTGCAGTGGCATCTCTTCTGGGAGCCTTGTTGCAGGTAGGTGCCAGACAGCTTTTTCAGGGCCATGTTGAATGACCCAGAATAAATTATGTAAGAAAATAATTGCTGAACACCATTATGGGATTAGTTTTTATTCTTTCTTGGGTACTGATGTGTTAAGCATCCATATATCGAATCCTGGCAACTGAGTACACAACACTTTAAAAAGTCTCATAATTTCCTTCTGAACATCTTCTCTTCTTGTCACTTTGGAAGCTTTATTCCTTGCATAGCACCTGATAGCAGACTTTCTTCCTTCCTCAGGCAGCGCTCAGCATTTTTGGCATGGTTGGCGGCCCCCTTTTAGGACTGTTTGCCTTGGGAATCCTCTGCTCCTTTGCAAATGGAATTGTAAGTAGAAATTTAAAGACCTGTTCATCCAAAATTTATTGATAATTTTGGGCTTCTCCTTCCACTAATAACTTAATGTTGGGCAGCAAGGGAGATGTCTTTGGTACTTTCTGTGAGGACATTTCCCCTTGCTCCCTTTCTTCCTTATCCCAAGGAAATGGCGAACAGAGCTGTATAGGAACTTGAATTTCCATCTCATGAAGAGATTTGGATGGGGGAAATAATCTGTATAAAAATGAAGCCTAGACAAGGATTTCTTAAAGCCAGTTTTAGAAGCAGGGACAATGAATCTTGAGACACAGCTGAACAACCACTAGGCTCAGAGAATGCTGGCCTCTCTGAGCAAACAGGCCAGGAAAATGGGGTCTAGGCACTTGCAGACCAAACTGGGGTATGCTCAGAGTGCTTCCATATTGTAAAATTATAATTTCCAAATGAAAAACCTTTCCCATCAAAAAAAGGATTTGACAAACTTTATTGATATTGTTCATGGTTTAGTCCAGCAGGATTACTATTTAGTATTAGTAATTGTACCATTACCATTTACAGGTTTACTAATTTATTATAGTAATATTGCTATAGTAATATTAGTATAATATTTTACTATTACCATTTACAGGTTTACTAATCACTGATCTTTACCTCTTTGCAATTGAAAATTTTATATATATACTGAAGTAAATAAAAAAAAAATATTTGCTCTCAGCCACGACCCCACCTACCTCTGATGTAGGAGAGACTTTTTCACTAAAACAGGTCACATGAGAAAATTGAAAAATTCCTTCTGTATTTGTTCAAGGAGGGCCTCAAATAAAGCAGGATTTCCCCATATACCATGAAGACCAGAGTTATCCTTTGATTGTAAAGACTTAGTGGCCAAGTAAAAAGAGCTGTGTTCAGGAGCTGTGAGAAAACATCATATTTCTCCAAAGGGGAATGAAGTAAACTCCCCAGCACTTCCCAACTGTATATTTCATTGCTATGAAGACTACTGTTTAGATTATCTTGACTATTTCTTAATCATCTAATTGTTGTTTCTTTCAAATATCTTTTGCTTTTCATGTAAATCGAAGTTTCACTTTTTGTTTTGCAGGGGGCATTTGTGGGTCTAGTCAGTGGCTTCATTATTTCACTTTGGGTTGGAATTGGATCTCAGATTTATCCTCCACTTCCAGAGAGAACCAAGCCACTCAGTCTCTCAACTGTGGGCTGTAATATATCCTCAGGAAATTTCACATCAACAGAAATTCCATTAACAACGGTTTTCAGCGCACCAGGTGCAGAAAGGTATATGAGTTCATCAAGTACAGTAACAATGTATGCAATTTTTTTAAAGAAACACAAACATCTGTACAGTATTTACTATCATGATCCTTCTCTGGTTTATCTACCACACTCTTTGAGATGCAGCAGTTTTCTCTGATTTTTTTTTTCCTCTCAGACTGAAGTAGTTTGTCTCAGTTATCCCACAATAGAAATCAAAGTGAATATTTCTATTGATCTGCAAAGCTTCAGTTCAATATTTGAGTTCAAAGGCTTGGACATGCCTTACTGTGGACCACAGTTTTAAACAAAGATATCATTTATAGTTATTGGATTAGCTTCCACAACCTGTCACATGAATTAGAGTAATTGGCAGTTAAAGGGCAAAATGCCAGTTAGCAGCTCTACCTACAGCAACTTGTCTGTGCAGAATAGTTCTAATCAGGACATTCAGAATGGGCACAATATACGGGATTTCCTCTGCTTTGCAACTGCCAAATGTCTTACTCTGGATGATCACAGTTAGGTTTAACATGAATGGCAATACAGAGAACAGCAGGAAGAGAAAAAAGCTGAAAAAACACATTTCTGGGGTCTCCAAATCCTTACACCTTAGAGCATTGTACAATGAGGACATACCCTGACACACTGGCTGCCCAACATCCAGTTTCATATACCACACCTCTGCATGAGCCCTCCAGCATTGCTCCTGGCTGCTGGGAAGCACCTGTTGCAACAGAGCACCTAGTCAGGGAGAGCAGAATGAGGTGTAAAGACAGCTGGTCTGTTGTTTCTGGCTGTTTAGAGCTGCATGGGGTTGATTCCCTTGTTGGGTTTTCTTTGTGCCCCTTCCTTCAAATAACATCACCCTTGCTAAAGAAATCAATCCCTTCATCAGGATAACTGGAGTGTTCAGCTCTGCACTAGATTCATAGCAGAGACAGGACTGTCCTGTTTTACCTGCTCTGCCTCATGCATTGCCTCACTCTACTGGCTAGCCTTGTCTCTTACAAAGGAACTTGTTCTGCAAATTTTGGAACAAATTTTCAGTGCGCCTATGATTGTATGATGGTAGCTCAAGATTACCAGGTTGCTTGGTTCAAAAGTGTCTCTGTATTTCTACACTGTCTGGAAAGAAGCACTTCCAAGTTTTTTGGAACAGAAAAGGAGGGATTAACACTTTTTCTGCTTTATTTCAGGCCTGCCCTGGCAGACAACTGGTATTCCTTGTCTTATCTTTACTTCAGCACACTTGGGACACTCGTCACAGTAGTTGTGGGAATAATTATCAGCCTCCTAACAGGTACGAGTTTCAGAATTGTGATTGAATGTGTCTCAGATCTCTTTTAAACTAAGATGTCCTGAGAGCCACAGGAAATGCCAGTAACCTATTGCAAACACTGTGTAAAGGTTACCATCCTAAATCGAATTTCCTTCCCTCAGTGCTTCTGCATCCCGCTCCTGGTCTTTGCTCACAGCAAAAGTTACTACAAATGTCTAAGGAGAAAGAAGTTTCAGCATATTTTTAAACCTAAGGGGCATAAAAAAAAGGAAAAAAAAGAAAAAGACATCTGTCTTTCCTGTTTTATTAGATGCCTGCAAGGGCTGGAGGTTTAAGATTTGTCCCTGAACATGGCAACAACTCCGAGCAAGGAAATACACCCATGCTCCTAGAGGACAAAAGCAGTTTTACTTTGAGTGAGTTTAGAGCACTCAAGGGCTGTTGTCTGCATCCACAGAGTGCATGCTTTTCACCACATTCCTCAAGAACATGCCTAAGAGCTGCTGATCCTCTGCATGGCTATTTTAGCTTCTTTTTCACTTTCCCAGTACTTTTGTGCAAAGGGAAAAAGCAGCTTGCCATGGGTAAGAATGGGGAGTTCAGTTCCAGCCCATGGCCTGACTACTTTTGCAGAAACAGCAAAAAAGCAGCTGTTCTCACAGCTTTTCCCAGTATCCCCAGCCAGATTCATATAACAGCCCTCATCTTGGAGGCTGTTAGATTTCAAATTTTTAGACTGATCCACAATGGCTCCAGGACTATGAAACTCCAAACTCAGTAGACAAACTCACTTTCATTAACTTCCCTATGCCTTGCAACTAATAAGCACAAGCTACATTTATCTAATTTTCTCTTCCTTCTGTGTTTTTAGAAGATTTGCTCTGCACTTTCGTTTAAGCACATGCTCTTCCCATTGCTATAGTGATGCTTGAATCCAAATTTTGCTTTTTACCTGGTAGGGGTCAGGTTACCATGAAACAAAGCATGAAACAAAGCATGAAAACCACACAACTCACTAAATCTGGATGAGATATACTCAGCCCAAGAACAGAAGCACAAAAGAATTAACCTAGTCACAATGTCACCCTGCTTCTCATGGAGCAAGATTCCATTTAAGCCTCAGGTAGCAAGCAGAGCTAATTCCCAGCACCTACATCTCTTTTGTTTCCCACCCAAGAACAGCTAATCTTCCATGCCATAAAAATGCCCAGACATTCCATTAACTCTCATGCCCCCATCTTGGGGATGCCCTTAAATACTTCACTATAAAAGTTGCTGGTGAGTTTGGAGACAGGAGTCATGCTGATAGGGAGGTGAGAACTGGAGCTCAGGGTTCAGGGTAGCACTTGGTGCCAAAGCTCCTGGACTGGCTGAGTAGTCCCAGATGCGATTTATTCTTTTCTGGTGATTGCCAGATTCAATTTTTTTTCCAAAATAGGAAATGGGAGGAGGATCCAGGAAGCTGGGAAATAGCTAAGGCATTTCAAATAGACTTTGAGGGATCATTTCATATATTGAGAGGAGCAGGCTATACATTTTTGTAAAGAAATGATCCCTAAGGTCTGTGATTGCTTGATTGCTTTTGCAGCATGACTCTGTCCTGCTTGCCTGGCCTAGTGCCCGTAGCTGGGGTCTGACACATGGTTTGCATGTGTAAAGCTGGCTGAATAAAACTTGCCTATTTTGTAGGAGGACTAAAGCAGAACACGGATCCTAAATTCCTGCTGACCAAGGAAGATTTCCTGTCCAACTTCTCAGGGTCTGAAACTGAGCAAGTAAGTGTAACTGTGCATCTCTGATTTAAATCAATCATTCCTCCAGGGGACAAAGGCAAACAAATTTCCTGGTTTGCACTTTTCCAATCAGGATGAACAGCACCTGATGCTGCCTGATAGGACTATCTGCTTTAAGGCAGTAGCAGACCACAAGGCAGGTGGGAGTAAGGCAGCTGCCACAGGCAAGGAAGCAGTTTTGCCACAGCTTAGCTTCAGTCAACAACAGAGAAGCAACTGAGAAAAGGGACTGTTTTCTCCATGTTTCTGCTAAAATACTCCCTAAACTTTGTAACTTTGGCTACTGTTTGAGAGAAAACCTTTCTAGTCAGTGTATCTATTTCCTAGCTCTCATCCTAAGAAAAAGAAAAGGGGAAATATTATTGGGTAATAACATCCATTAGAAGGGAGAATACAGGGAAATTAATTTTTTAAAATAAACTGCAGATCACTTTTCAATCGATATTGTCAGCTGAACATTCAAGTTCAGCTTTGTTCAGTAGTTCAGACAATAATCATATCTTTAGGATGGTCCAGCTTGCAAAATAATTTTCCTTCTAGAATGATCCTATGTATTTCAGCTTCTGAAAAAAACACCAGTGAAAAAAAGGGATATTACCATACTATTGTAATGCTATTTGCTGATGTCAGTATGGAGATCAGCTATCCAGTTACTGTCATTCACTCTCTTTAATGGGACAGCATCTGTTTCTACTATCTGGGAATTTAATCCCTGAAGTCTTTTGACAAAGAACAAAATAATCCACCACCCACATGGAAGATAATGTCCACAGCCATACTTTTTAATGCCTGGAGTCAGAAAGAAATCTCTTTATGTATCTGTCTCTTATATGGCTAAGAGCAGAATAACAAGTGGTTGGTACCACAAATACTGCAGAAAGTTGACAAGATAAAAAAATCAGGACTAACTAAGCAACTTTCTGCAATGAAGAGCTCAATATCTCATTCTATTTAAGAGAAATGTGACACCAAAGCAATGGTGCATGTTAATCTGCTCTTCCTGTCACAGATGGAGCAAGGATGAAGGGTTAGGAGTCAGTAGATCAAAGACCTGGTGGTGACATATCAGTAGACATGAAAACAGCAATTAGAACTTTGCACGCCCAGACCGATTTGCAGGACAAGAACATTTTGTGTTACAAGAACATTTTACACAATTAGTACCTTATGCAATACAAAACTTTCCATGCCCCTGGAAAAATACCATCTACTGCAATGAGTAAGTATTTGTGCTCTGTCAGCAGCCAACAGGTTTTCCTGCAAGGCAACCCTGTATGTCAGGCTTGACTCTGCTGGCCAAAGAGAGGTCAAAGAGAGGAAGAGTCTTTCTTCTGTTTCACAGCATGGCTTTTGTCTTTTATTTTTTTAGCCAGAGAAAGTGGAAGTGTTGAACTGGAAACCATTTACCATGGCAGATGAAGGAACTGACAACCCTGCCTTTAGCCACATTGAAATGGACGTTGCAAGTGACAAGAACAAAGTCAATGGTCTTCACATATGACACAAGGCCGTGTCAGCCCATGAGGACAGTTTTGTTCATGTCAAGCACTGTTGATGTTCCTGTTCTGGGTCAGTTACCAGCTCTGCTGGGGTCATGGGCAGGCATCTGCTGAGCTTTGTGGCACTATCACCTTCGCATGACCTTGACATTAGTCAAGAAAGGAATCAGGTTTTTCTTGCACTTCCTCACTCTCTCTGGTTCTTGGTTACTGAGCCTAAAGCAATGTTTCTATGTGAAATATTTGCCTGATATTTTTGAGCCTCTTGGAAAATATCTGCTTTTAATCTTATTCCACCCTCAGAGTGAATTTTTCGTTTGTTAAGAGTACCGTTCGCCCAGACATGGCTGTTTTTCTGGTTTGGTTTTTTTTTTTCTTTTTTCTTTTAAGGCATTGCAAGTATGAAGAGATTAGGGTGTGGGACCTTATCAGATTGCAAGAAACAGTGGGTCTTTTTTTTTTTTTTTAATAGGAGGCATATTTAGCGCTATCTGGTTCTTCTGTAGAACTGATTCTGAGAGCATATTTATTTTGCTGTTTTTGTCGTCCATGTTTTTTTAAACCCACTTGTTTCTTGGCTACCTGCACCTTCTCCTCTGTGCTCACTGCTGGGAGCTGCAAGAGTGACTTTGGTGGTGGTGGTAGAGGCAAGAGTCAGTACTGTCTTTCCTTCCACGCCCTATCTCCCTGTTCTCCTCTGTCTTGCCCTTACAGAGCTGGTCCTCATGAAGGAAATCATCTATTTACACTTTTTATTCAGTGCCATAGACCAGAACCACAGCAGCCTTCTGCTGCATGCCCAGCTTGCTGGCCTAGGATTGTTCTTGCACTGGGCTGGGCACAGTGCAGCAGAGATGTTAATAAAGAAGATTCCCTTTTGGCTGTACTGGACAAGAGTGAAGGCTGCGTCTGCATTTGCCACAGCAGTTCTCTCCAGCTATGAGCTGAAACTTTCTTAGTCCTTTGTGTTCTTGGAGTCCTTGTTTTCACTCTGGGGATTCATGTTCAAGGTTGGTTCAGATCAGGCAAGTGCATACTGTGTTTTGGCAGGTGTGCAGAGCCCCCTGCACAATTCTCCGGCATGGAGAAGGGGTCATATATGGTGGAGGCTTCTCCAGGGCTGCAGGGCTTATGGAATGGCCTATCCTCTGATGGGGCTGCCAAGAGAAGGTTAACAGCCCATCCATGTGAGACCATGCCCTGTGCTGGTGTTTTGGGAGGGTGAAAACCCCCTTTGCTTTCTTCTCCGGCTTGCTATTGGGTACAGAGGGGAACAGACTGACCCACTGTGTTGTTTTTGTGCTTCAGACTTTTACTATGACTATACAGGAATGTTTAAAACTCTTCTACAGGAGCAAAATTAAGTTGGAAAATTAAAGCCATTGTGGGAAAGCTGAGCTGTGATGCTTAGAGGGCAGTCATGCTTGGGAATCAAGTGGAAAACTGACTGCATGCATTAAACGGCTTTCTCAAAGTTATACTGCATTTGTGCAAGTACTGAGCTGCTGTAACTTGGAAAATGACACAGTGCTAGCTTAGTTACCCTGACTGGGGCCCTGTAGCATCTAAATCTGTTGGTTTCTGTGCCCTTGTGACAGAGGGCACTTGATGATCTGCTGCGTAAGATAAACTGTTAGCATCAGAAAACAAAGGTGAAAAAGTGGGCTCGAAGGACCAGACCAGGAGAAGATGCCAGCCAGACACACTGTGGGTGCCACCAAGGCCATGACTCCATCAGCTAACCCAGCACAAAACTATGTGGTGATGGAGGCAAGTTTCCCCCATGCCTTCTGAAGCATTTTTTTGCATTATCCAGTGCAGAGTTTAGGGCCAGCCCCTTTTCCCACTCCTCTGCTGTAGCTCTGCTTCAGTTCAGTGCCTAAAGCAACTGTGTGGGAGGGCTGTGATCAAGTGGGATGGATCCCATGAGTTATGTCTTGTGTCCCTTTATCTGAGATCTGAGACAAACAATAGAATCCTGAATAAAGTCTTCTAGATTCAGGACAGGAATATCTCTGCATTGGGACTATCCAAGTTACTCTGAGACAATTAGCCATTGACTGAATCAGCTGGCTGTGCTTCTCAAGTCTCAGAAGATAAGTGCAGCTCATTCAACCTCGTGCCTTGTCTTCATGACCCAAAAACAGATACTGCATTCTGTGCTGTGGAATACTTCTTCTGCCTTGGAATATAACAATTTATACTTACCTGGTAGTTTCAGCCCACAGATCTAACAGAGGGTAAGTACTGCTACCTCCGTGCTGCTGCAGAGTGCTGAAGTGGACTGGTGTGCCTCTGTGTACCTGTGCTTTGGGAGAGTAAGCTGTAACAAAGAACAGAAGCCTGCAGCAAGCACTTGATCTGTGTGCCTGCCAGAATGGCTACAGCCCTCCCAATCCAAATGCTGAATTCCCATCTGAATGTGCTTCTCCAGAGGGTGACTGGTCACTGCTGTTGAAACAGCAGCAGCATGTCCTTTCTGCATCACTCTATGCTGAAATTACTGTGCTGCAGTTGATGCTGCCTTAGATCATCTGTAACTTCTACCTGTTTTGTTCATAAAGACTAATCTTCCTGGCTATCATAGTTAAAAAATGTAGTTTTCTTCTCCGTGCTTTGAATTCACTTAGTTGTTTGAAACAGAGGAAACAAATAAATTACCATCTTACCTCCCCTTATTGCTAAAGTCACTATTTAAGCACTGAGCAGTCATTTAACTCAAATTTTGGTATGAAGTGAAAGTTTGGGCCAGGTGATATTTATTGGCCCACAATCATAACATCAAGATGAGTTTTCACTGGGAAGTATATCTTGCTGTGGTGGTTTAGAGACAAACACCCTTATGCTTTGCAGGTGACCTAAGCAGCTACCCCATTTCTTGCTATCTAACCTCCCATGACTGCTGCAGAGCTATAAAGTTACTCTTTTGGCTTTATTTTTTCCTATATTCTTCTGAATTAGCATCATTAATAAAAACAATTAATTGATTTTCAGTAATATTTTCTCTGGGAAAATATACTGTCATCTGCTAGCTGAACTCTAAGCCAGGGCCTTCCTTCTCTGTGTAAAAGCAAGATAATTCTTGGAGTCTCCACCATACTCCTGCACCCTGATCGTTCATCTCTACCAGCTAAAAGCTCTCCTGGTAAAGAAATGTGGGATGCTCAAAACTGACTCATTTCACAGGAGTGAGAGCACTCTGCAGTGTCCAAATTATGTGCAGCATCTGGTAGGGTCACGAGACAGAACAATTAGGAACCTGTTTAAGTAAAAACATTAAAACGTCCCAACCATAAAACCACAACAGTAACAATATTTGACTATGTGAATACACAATAGAACCACAGAGAGAAAATAGTGCCAGATTTTGTCTCTTTTTGGTCTGCATTTAAATTTTACTTCTATCTGACTGGTCAGTTTGCTTGCTGAACAAATAAGGTAAACTGAAAGAATGAATGACAAGCAGTAAATATTTCATGTGCATAATTTATTTTTAAAGTTTATTACATCACATTATACAAGCATTAAACATGGCTTTATGTTGATGATTTTTTTTAAAGTGTGAAAACTTGACATTCTTCTCCATAGAATTTTTCTATTTACAAATAAACAATCTCTCTATATACTTTATATATATATATATATATATATATATAATATATATATGGTCAATAATGTAACTCCCCTCAAAAAGATTTAAAATAAAAAAGAACTGATTTGTAAACACGGTTTCTGTTGTAGTATTTGGTGGCTTGAATGTAGGTGGTGATCTATTCCTAGATTTTTCTTTTGTCAGAGTATCTAGGTTGTTCATTTACATTTTTTGTTCTAAGATCTGTAAAACCAGCATGGGACAGAATGCAAAAAACTTAGCAAATGGGCTGAAAAACAGTCCCAATGTACATTTTCCCCTTGATTTTAAAAACTGGTGTGTAACTGCTCATGAAGTACATGCTGCTGTCAAGAATGGCCTATGGAGAACAATCCTATGCTGATTGCAAGATGATTTCACAGTAAATCCTCTGATGTGTGCTGTCCTGCTTGCTATGTAAAATGTCTGTGCCATGCATTGAGGTTGCAGTTTTTTCTCATTCTCTTGAAGGTAGTGGTCTTGTGGAGCTGGAATAAGTAAACAACATACAGGACTGTCACATGGAGATTTAAACAAAGCACATCATCAGATCAGGAAGAGAATGATATAAATTAGTTCTCTAGAGACAATTAAAATTCCATTTACTATTATACTATTATTTGTATTTTATTTTTCTATTAAATAAAATGGGGGCATCTTTCCTGAGTGTTCTGCTATGTAGCTCTGAAGGACTCCAGGGAAATCTGTTGATCAGACCAGCAGCAGAGAAGCCTCGATGGGTTGGCTGGTCAGACTGAAGTGACAGAGATGTACTCAGGGTCTGCCAGGGAGGTCAGAGCCCCTTGCAGCATCATACTCAGCACAAGCTTGGCAAGCAGCCAACCCATGATCTCGTTTAGAGCAGAGCGAGACACATCTTCAAGCAATGTGTTGTCAGGAAAATTCATCCTAATGCAGCTATCTTGAAAACTACTCTCAAAAGCAATTATTATCCATTGCATTTCTGCTGCACATTATTTGTTTTGGCACATTTTATTGCAGTGGTTTCTCTGGAGTGGAAGTCAGTTTATATCCTACTGTGTTTCAGTTCAGTTCTCAAAGTTACTGAGATCTAAATTGACAAAGCTGCATCTTACTGCAGGGATTTGCAAAAGTCCATTTTGCTCATTTGGGTGACACTGATTTTATGCATGGCTCATGTCTCACTTTACTACTTAGTAAACAGTTTCTAAGCTCTGGTCGTCTGTTGGTTTAGACAGTCAACAGAGGGTATCCAAAATAATCCAATTATTCATGAGAATTTGGTCTGAATATGATTTTGCACAGCGATCCTGCCCCAAAATTCCCAGGCTGCAACTGTAGGTGGTGGATGGTAAATACTAACCCATCTGGCATGTGTGTATTGGAGGTCAACGCTGCCTCATCCCCACCCCCTGCTTACAGAGACAGAAATATTCATATTTCCCCACTGTCCTGTGGGCTGTGTCCACAGCTGCTGTGAGCAGAAGCAAAGATGAACAAATTTACTTCCCCATTAGTCAGGAATTTACCAGACAACCACTACTTGTGCTCCCCACTCAGTCTGGCACCAAGCCAACACAGAACAGACTAATCCTGAAATTCCTTCAGCGTTTATGTTGTCTCATGGGACTTTCAGGCTTGGGCCAGGAGCAGCTGATAAAAAGGAGCTGCTGTGTCATTTACCCTCTTCAGGTAGGATGGAGGGTTGCTACTGGAGGAGATTCCTTGCTTTTTTTGTAGGCAGGCAGTGGCTACAGAGAGGAGGGTGCTCACATTTTCTTTCATCCCTCTCCGTCCTCAATCATATTGCCTTTGATCAAAGCTCCCCCCCTCATGCAAATAGCACAGCTCTCCTTTGCAGTGGAAAAAAGTTAATAGATCTATTTTGCTGATATTTGTCTTGGTGCAAATGGTCCTGTTGTCTTGTGGAGCTTGAGGTATCCATCTGTAGGATCTTGCACTGTGTGGTCTGTCCAGAAGAGCAAATTCTACTTTCTACCAAATTACTTCCAGAATAACTTTTAGAAACAACTGATTGAAGAGCTTTCACAACACTCAGTATTTTGATTCATGTTGCTCTAGCCAACACTTACGATGTCTTCAAAGCTACAAGTCAACTCTTTTGGGTTAATAGTCTGGAAATTTTGAATGTCTCAATTAAATCAGAAATTTTAAATTTCTCAATATTAAGGAATTTGCTAAATGATACTGACAATGGCTTATTTTCCCCAAGTCTCATTTGCAGCCTGTGCAGAAATGCTCTGCATTAAGGATTTCCAGCTGTTTCATACTAGAGTCTGTTGTTTTGGCTTTTCCCTCCACCCCTTCATAGAAAATGGAATGATGAATACAAAAGGTGCTACAAGTGTAGATTTTCTGGATGACTGTGTTTTATTCTGCTCACCTTGTTCATCTGCCTTTTTTTGTTTGTTTTACACAGGCAGATAGGTCTTTAAGACACTGTCTGACACATGGTACGTGTGTAAGCACACCCTTATTCCTGACTAGGACTCAATGTGATCTGGCAACACAAATCCATGGGCAGTTCTGGGCAGGAACTTAACCTGATTTGATTCCTTCAGATACCAGACAGTCCTATAGCTGAAAAGGCACTGTTCAAAACTTTAACACGTCTTACTAACTTTTCACAGTGTCATTTCCAAATAAATGACCCTACAGCTAGATACCTCTGGCCACATTTAGACGCTTGGCTATCTGCACTTCTGATGCCTACGTTTTTCAGCATTGTCAGGCCAGCTGATCAGACTCATGATCATGCATCTCCTTCTAGATGATACTTCGGTGTTGCTGAGCAATGGAAATGGTCCAGCTGCGTGACCTGAACTGGTGGCAAATGCGAACTAGCGCAGCTGGGTCTGCTGTGGAAGAGAGCAACGCTGCCATGCACTGCTGCAGGTGGTGGCCACACACACAGACAAACACTGCCACGTTGCCAAGGCGCAGTCACTGCTTGGGAAGTAGCAGCTTCATGAGAATGAGCCATAAGATCACCAAGTTCTGTAAAGCACTGGAAGTGGTGTAACTGCTTTGAAGTTCAGGGCCTCGAGTTTAGCCAGGGCCTGGGAGCTTCCTGGCAAGAGTGCAGAGGCTTAGTATGGGTCTGATGTGCTCGTGTTGACATCAGCTCTGGAGAAGACTAAGCCTTGGAAACACCTCTAATTTCAAAAGGCTTATGACAAAATCCACCCTATTGAAGAGGGGCACACATGTGCTAAATGCACACATTACTGACTATTCCTTTCAGTGCACTCTCTGCTGTAGAAAACCAGGATTTTTTTTATAAACAAGAGTTCTTATCTTCTTTTAAGCAGTTTCTTCCTCATCTTGTCATGGCCACTCGTTGTGATACGATTTTCCATTCTTTTTCCTTTCCTTCCTCTCTTTTTGCAGACGTTCTAGCTCAGCTTCATACATCATTTCCTGAATCAGGTACTTTTCTCTCCTCATTCGATCTCTCAGATCTTTTGGAAGATCTGGAATTAAGTAGGAGATCAGATGCTTTATGCAAAAGACAAGGTGCTGTGAACACAAAAAAAGGAAAGAAAAAAATTAAAAACTCAGAAAGAAAACAAGTAATTTTCATATCTTCTGAAAACCATCTCTTTCTGATATGCAGAGAGATGCTCTGTTTAAACTAAATCCATTACTAAATTTTAAGAGAAAAAACCATGAAGTTTTTTTCCCCACAAAAACTCCAGCCAGTCAGTGAAGTGTGGGTCGCAGCAGAAATTATGAGCAGGTGAGTTAAAATAAAGCCTCAAAACTGTTCTATGACCTGTTCAAAGCCCAGAGATCATGATTTGCTCTAAGGTTGTTCGGACAGAGCCTGGCATTAGTACTGGTATTAGTTCCTGCTCTGCAGGAAGTGGAGGCTCAAATGATGCGACACTTTCCTGTTGCCATAAACACTTACATCAAAATTTTAAGTAGTATATCTATACAAAAGCAATGCAACGTATCTATACAAAACAAAACCTAAACATTTTTTCTTACACTCTGTCTCTTATCCAAAAGACATACTCTTGTTTAGCAAACACCACAGTTAAATAGAAGTTGACTGATCCTTTGTCTCTCCTATTTTAGGCATGACACAGCAAAACTTGAGTTTGATGCCCGAGGATTGCATGAGTGTCCTTTTCTGCTTGATCAAAAATGCTGCTTGGAGATTTACTCACTTCACTTAAGAGGGGGAACAAAAGAATCCTCCATCTCAGAAAGGACACACATTCTAGATTGGAGAAATAAAGGCATTTCTTTTTCTCCAAGCAGAACCCTTCTTTTGAAAGCCACCAAAAAGAGAATGTAAAATGTTTTCCATGTATTCTTGCCTCATGGTAAATAAGCTCACAATACTCTAATTGTTGGGGTTTCTTTTGCCAAATCTAAAACGAGGGGGGAAAAAAGCTTCTTCTGTCAGTTTAGCCTGGACAAAGAATTCCTTTTGCAGTGATAGGAAATACTTTTGTTTGTTTTCAAAGGAGGTTAAGTTATCCAAAACAAACCACACTCAGAGTGCCAAAAAGGGGCCTGAGCCTAGGCAGTTACTTGATTTATGAAAAAAACCTTCCTTGAATCCCCCATCTCTTTGTGCAATCTTTATTGTAAGCACTGCAGCAATCACAATGCAATCCTTAGTGTTTTCAAAAAAAATAGGTCATGGTTTCTGCTGTAATTACCTTTTTGATTTAATAGATATAGTTAAGTTATAGTTATAGTTATAGTTATAGTTATAGTTATAGTTATAGTTATAGCTATAGCTATAGCTATAGTTATAGTTATAGTTATAGTTATAGTTATAGTTATAGTTATAGTTATAGTTAGTTATAGTTTGCATTGTCAATAAGCAGAGTGGCTCATGTTGAGGCAGGCAGATATGAGCCAGCCTATGTTTTTGGTTGAGACAAAGCAAAAAGTCAACTCAGATGTGCCCATTAACACTAGAAGTTATTCCACAGTTGGTCACAGATTGGGTTGGACACTGAGATTTGAAAAGGGCTCACTTTTCTTGCCTCACTTCTCCTTGTGTCTGCACTGGGCTGCCTTTATGTCAAGTGTGTACCAAGAGGCCAGACTCTCTTCGGTCTTTAAAATTCTTAGGCTGACCTGCCAAGACCATTCTTGTAGTCCTTTTTGGAAATGCATACCCTGACTTTCCGTGCTGACTGCTCATGAAACTAGAAGGGATTAAGCCCAGCAGGCCTCCATCAAGTATTTCTCTCTTTCTTTCCCTTAATATTTTTCTGAGCGTGGAACAGATGATGGAAGAAATTATTTCCTTGGAAACAAACTGCTAATAAGTTACCCAGTGTAAAGGAAGAAGAGAGCCCAACCTGCAGTGCCATATTCCTTCACCTGGGAAGGTCTGAAAATTGCAATCATGGGGAATTTGGTGAAGTCCTTGGGGTTCTGCTGAGCCACAAAGAACAGAAATAATAATCTAGAAAATGCTTCTTCTCCACCTTTGCTCTAACACAAATGCTTCTGTTGTGTTATCCAAAGAGGTGTGTTGAAAGCTCAGTTGAGAATGAATTTACACTCTTCTGTGAGTCAGAATGCATTATGTGCTCATGAACATTACACCACATGCCAGTATGGTGACTACAGTTTCCGTATCTGTGTTGAATGCCCTGTTGCTATGATTTCAGAGCAGAGGATTGAGTAAAACGTTTTTTAAAATCATGTGTTCCTTTGGCTTCTTCACAGTGTAAAAGAAATTTCAAACTTCTTGTGCTGGAGAGATGTTGGGCTCCTGGATTCTGGTGGGGATATTCAGGCACTTGAAAATTAGGCCTTAAGAGCTGCATTTTTTTTTTTTTTGGTAAATCATCTTATCCTATTTTCTTCCCTTCTAGCTCTCTTTTTCAAAATCAGCGTGGGAATACCAGTCATGTGAAGTAGGTACGCTCTCCTTTGGTTTGCCTTAAAGATACCTGAGATACTGACTGTAAATACTAATATTATGAACATAGACATAGATACTGAATCCTTTTCATTGTCATAATCTTTGTGATGGCAACTATTCTGGAGGAATGAAAGGCAAAAAAAAAAAAAAACCAAAGAAAAAAAGCTAGATGTGTAAATACTGTAACTTTAATTATCATTGTTTCTCAGTTGCTCAGATTTAATATTTTCTTATGTTCCTTCACCCCTATTCTCACACAACAGTCAGCATATGGCTTCCCAACCTAGACAAATTACTAAAAAAGTAAATAAAAGCTTCATTTACTTCCCCCTCTTTGCAAGCCACTGATACAGATTTCAGTTTTATTTTCCCTTTTCTATAAGAACCTACATTCCTGTGACTGTTCAGAAAAAGAAGCCGAGAATACAAAGCACAATATAAGCAGAAGAAATGAAAACAAAAACCACCTCAGCAGATCACACATCACAGATCAGCAAAACTTCAGAGGGAAATTTGTTTTCTTTTTGGTTTTGTTCTGCCACCTGGGTGGGCACTGACCTCAAACACAATGATGAAGGCCAGGCGTGCAGCCAGGACGTGCCAGAACTGCAGCGTGTATCCGTAGGGCACTGGCGAGTGCGGAGGGTCCCGATAGTCCCTGTACCTGGAAGACAAGCACAGGGTGGGAGTTAGCAACCTCTGCGCTGCTGCCTGGGTGAAGGCCAACCCACAACTCATCTCTTCTCAATCAATACATTCTCTGCACCAAAAATGAGCTCAGTCCAACCTGCACAGTGTGCTGCTTGCTTCTAGGGCTGGGCTTGATTTCAGGCCAGGTGCCTGCTTTTGAAGGAGGTGTGCTGATCACCTCTGCTTACCACGCTTTTCTTCATGCAGATGGACTTACTTTCAGCTGAAACCTACCAGGAAGATGCTCTCCAGGACTTCTAATGGAAATTGGGTACAAAGGACCCAAACCAGTGTCTGTATGAAGAAAACCCCTGAAACAAATGCAGAGGGTGGGGGAAGCTTTGACCCTACAGCATCTCCCTTGGCAGCACAACATGTACCTTTCAGGCATCTCCTCAGAACCTGGAGAAGGGTGGGATGCTCTGCTCATTTAAGGGACACTTTATTCCCTTTATTCGCGGACATTTTAAACCCTGTTTTGCCAGCCTGACAGTTCTCCCAAAATCCATATAAAAATGCCTCATGGATTCCACCTGGCCCTTGAGCAATTAGTTGGCCAGCCCTGGTGTAAAACATGACTCACCCTGACTTAAGCAGAGCCAGCACTGCACCTCTTAGTCTATCAAGAGGTGAGGATCATGAGAGAAAGTGATCTAGTGTCTTTTCTCACAGTATTGTTTGTAAGACTTTAGGTCTCCAAAATTTAACTGTAGGTATCTATGGGGAAAGTTGGATCCAGGAATAGTCCAAGACTGTATTTACAAACCATGAATCTGTTTAAGCCACATATTCTGGAGTCCATTTTTACTAGCAGTTTGTTAATTCTAAAATAGAACTGGGGAAACCTTATTTAAAAGTAGTGTAAAAATTGTTCGCTTCATCATCTGTTTCCTAGATGGGACAGAAAACCCACTGCAAAAAATATTGAAAATACCATAGTAAATAATACAGGTTTATCACTAAGTTAGCTTAAAGAAACTAATGAAAATGCAGATGAATAAAAGAAATAAACATCATTTAATCTCTATGACAATCTGTATTTCTCCATGAAGCTTCACCTTCTTAGATGGCAGAGGGTGTTATACGAACTGAAATAAACTGCCTTGACATCATAGTTAGCATCAAATCTCTCAGAATTGCAGTGTTTAGAATAAGTTCTAAAAACTGAGATGATCTTTCCTTGTGCAAGTAGCATTCTGACTTCATAGTTTAGGATGTTTTACAATACCCTAAACATCCCAAAAAGAGAAATCCCTGGACCAAGTCCCAGCAGAGTATATTTTTCTTTCTTTTTTAACTCACTAGGAATCCATTCTTACACATGAAAAAATGGGGAAACCTTTATAAACAACCAGAATAGCACAGCACTATCTGTGTTCTAGGCAACCAGAAGTTAACTGGGACTTTTTTCAGACATACTGCCTTTCTGTAAAAATGCCTACACTGTTACACACTAGAATGTGATATTTCCTTAACTCCCTATCAATATCTGCCCTGAAGTGCAATTAAAATGATTTAGTAGAATGCAGTTTGGTAAGAAGCTGATAAACTCAGATAAAGGAAGATGTTAATTTTCTTTCAAGGGTAGATATACATAACAATTCAGTGTCTCCCAAAAGGACAGATATATCTTTTGGAGATTTATCACACCAAATTTAATCATGTTCTGTTTAGGAGATATTGAGCAGACAATTTTTTGGTTTTTATTGTGGGATTTCCATCATCAAATTTAAGGGGCAGCAACTTCATGCTAGATGTTGGGGAAGAAAGGAATTGAAGGGGGGGAAGAGAATGGTCAGAACGACAAAAAATGATTAAATAATGCTATAGCAAACAATGTGGCATGGAATATTCTCACTGTGGTTCCGCTCCACAGGTGAATTCAGCATTGGAATATTCTTTCTGCCAAACAAGTTGCAACAGTCTTAAATATGAGTTATTTAAATGAAAGCATGGATGCCACCCCCTCCTCCCATTTATTATGCTCAAAATCCTTCCTATTCACAAAAACATTGCAATATTGCAAGTACCACTGACTTTTGCTGTATCACAGACCTTTGTGGTATCACAGAGTATCTTTAGTTCTTTAGGCACTCATAAATAAAAGGATTTCAGCTCTTCACAGTGAAAAATATTGGGACCAAGTGTATCTGCTAAAAGGCTACCAGGTTACATGCTTGTAATGTAACATTGCAGTTAGAAAATGGTAGCTGTATTTGTTTGGTTGGGACACTATTTAAGACCTTTATTTAGACCCTTGAGGTTTTTGGCCATTAAATTCACTCAGGTACAAATCTGCCATTGCAGACTTTTCTCAGACTCCAATTTCTCCAATCTGTTGTTGAGGTCAAAGGCATGCAGATAATTAACTGCTCATCTTCTTTTGATTCAAGCCACAAGTATCTGATTATTACTAATAATCACACCAGTGAGCAATAACATAAACATATTGCCAATTCCACAATTTGGAAATGCTGGACTTGAGGTTTCGTAAAGACAGCTTATGACAGAGGCTGTTTATGTCTGTCAGACCTGTGAAATTCCTCAGTGTGGCCTCTCCTGTGCAGCCCTGTGATATCATCTCATCACAATTGGGTCTCACTGGTACCTAAGTAATCAGGCACCGATTACTGGCCCTTTAATACCATATTTATCCATGATGATTGTGTCTGAGTCAAGCTATGACACCATAAAAATCCTGCATTAGGAACACACTCCAGACACCAACCCTTTGGCTTCTCTTTTATCTGAGGAAGGAATCACGCAGGTAACAGCCAAACAGCACCAAGAAGAGCATGACCCTGAACAGCACAGTTAAAACTTTCAATTTTTGACTTCAACTTTTCAATTTTTGACTTCAATTTAGTTCCAATTCCAGATTTATTATGATGCTTCTCCATTTCAATGTCCTAAAGCAGACAATATGTTGACCAGAAACTTACCTGCAATATTTTAATGGTGAACCGGAGAATTCACTTCCATTTGATGTTGGCTCTGAACGGTTTTCAAAGTCAGACACCAGAAACACTGATAGACTGGCATTAACATAGCCAACCATACACCTAGAGGGGACAAAATGCTGTCAGCAGGACACACAGCAAGGTTTTTCCATTAAATGTTGTACCCAGGAGGATGTCCTTTGGTTTTCATAAGATCCAAAAGTACGATTTTGGTGCTTATTAATATTTGAAAGGGATGTTGAGGCAATATAAAAGAAATGCTAAAGTAGGTCAGATGAACAATAAAAGTGAAGCAATGGTAGATTTCTATGGGAGAAGGAACGGTGAAGATTGGGACTGGTTACTTTTGAAAAGTCACCTAAATGGTGAGCAATAGAGGCAGAGAAAATAATGAGGAGTGTTAGGAAGATAATCAAAATATTCCCACTGTTACACTCATGGTACTAGCACAAAGGGACACTAAATCAGATGGAAAGATAATACACTTAAAACAGCTTTTTAGAAAATGTCCAGTTAATCAGAGGAACTCCATTCTAGAAGATCCCAGTGTGACTGAACACTGTGAGGGCCAGGCAAAATTTAGAGAGCACTGAGTAGGACAAGTTATGTCCCCTGTTGAAGGGCTGTGGGTGTCAATAGAAGGCTCAAGTTTGGTGTTAGTAAAGTTGAGGAGATCTGGCCAAAATGTGTTGTGCTGTTCATGCTGCACTGCCCAAACACAGGTAAGTGTAGGCACACTACTTATCTTGGTGTAAAGTATAATGCACAGTAAGGGTTGGGGGATTTTGGTTTTGGGTTGGGTTTTTCTAAAGATGGACTTTACAGTCTTTGAGAAATTATATTCAAACACCATCTGGCTTTGTCTCCATACTGATTACATTTGGAACTTAATTTAATTCCAGTATTTTTCTAGCATCATTGTGTGTCATATAGATCTAATAGTTACAGACGTTTTTTGAAAGAAAAGAGTACCTCTCTCTTTTAAGCTATTAAATAACAGACAATCTTCACCCCTTAATTTGAGAAAACTCACTATTCCTGTGGATTTTTGAATACCTTCCTGCTTTTGTGATATTACTTACTAATAACATTATTCAGAATGCTGACACAGTTTAAATACAGGTTGGCTCCTTCAAAATATGAACCTGACAGCTTCATCTAGAAATTCACTCAGAGAAGCAGCAGAAATGTGACAACATTGTACTAGAGTTTTGTGAAAAGAAGGTAAGAGCCAAACTGTGAGCCAAACTACTTCCCCTGTGCAGAACTTGTTTCAAAGCCACTGAGTCATATTTGAGTCTTAAGAGAAATATTTCTAAAGGTGTTGTTTTTCATCCACAGTGATTCTGAGAAAATCCTTCCTTATGCTTTCCTTAGCAGTGAGAGTTGCTTACAGTGCCCCAGTATCCTACTGATCTTTACAATGGCACGAGCAGAGGCACATGTGCTCAGGAATAACTGGCACCAGACCACTTTGCCCCTGGAGGGATTTGAAATCTTCATGAAAGTAAACAGAACATCCTCCCTAGCCCCAGCTAAAACACCAAATCCTTGCAGCACAGGAGTTAGCAGGTCTGCTAATCAGGAGCTGCCACACCAGATGCCCTTCTTCTGTCAGTATTATTGAATGCATTGACAGTCAAAAGGTGTCAAAGAAGCAGCAACAGATGAACTCACTTTCTGCAGCAGGGAGTAACAAAATCAATCTGCCACATGTCCAATAGCAGAATGCAAGCTCTCTGTCACTGTCTTCTGTTTAGCCTGGGTTTCTTTGCACAGCAGGCTTCCTTGCTAATGGCACTGCTAGAGCATTTGCAAACTGTGTCTGTGTTTGGCTGGATTCAGTGACCTTCCCGGAGCCCAGCAGCTGAGATTTCACAAGTGGCCATGAAGCAACTATCTCATGCTAATATAATCTCAATGTTTAGCAACACTGAAAGAAAATCCACTCAGGCAGCAGGGATTCAGAACACAAATGTCTCCTGGAAGATTTAATCTAAGAACTCTAGTTTTAGAAGAAAAACAAATTGCTTTTCTCTGTGAGTATATATTGATGTGTTGGAAATTTCTTCCTCTTGCTCGACACTACTTTTTAAAGTAATGCATGCTGAACATTACATCAGGAAAACCCCAGTGTGCAAGTTTAAGATGCTCAACAATTCTTTACTGATTTGTATCAGCATTGCTTCAGAAAAAAGCCAGGATTATATCCATGTACTACCAGCTGGGAAGTACAGCTTGGGCAGCATCCTGTCACACACACACAAAATCTCTGAAATAGCTCTGCCATGTTTGCCTTGAAGTAACCTCATGGATCACAGTCACTCAGCAACCCATGCTGTGACTGTGCAGAGCATCAGCACCTATGGTATCTGGTACCTCCTACCTAAACACCAACAATACATCTGGTTTAGTGGAATCAGGACATAGACAGTAATAATGCACCTATTCAAGTAGTAAGTGATTTTCATGCACATCCGTTCCCCCCTCCAAACAAAAGCCTTACTTTTGTCCTGCTTCTCCTTGGCCAGCACAGGGTCCATATTTGTAAGCATAAACAAGGCGAGGGATGAAATCCGATGTCACCGCTATAACAAATGCGTTTGTGATAACCGAAAGAATTCCAATGCCTTCCAGGATCCCGTACCAGATGCCTGTTCAACAAGGACAGCATGTTTGCTCCAGGAAAAACAAGAACCAAAGTGCCTGAAATACTGCATGATCTGAAGGAGTTTTCCCCACTGCACTAGGTGTTTTTATGTAGTTTTTATCCAAGAGTCACTGAGTAATAATAAATTTTCTTATTGAGCAGAGAGACCTCATCACTGTGAATCACACCAAAGGAAGGTTAGACATACCCATTGATTTAATGAGGGATTGAATTGCCCCCGAAACTTTGCTAGAATGCAATTTATTTCGAGGAATCACATCTGACTCAACATGAAAAAAAAGAAAAGGCATTCTTCTGTGCTTCTCTTAATTACATTATAGAACTGTTTTTTTTACAAATTATATCTGTATTGTATACCATGGATGGCTGTTGTCCAGGCTTGTGCCAGAACCCACAGATACACAGAATGAGATAACTGTTTAGGCACCTGGTAGAATGTTCTAAGAGCACAAAGCCTGGTCTCCTGCTATTTTTTGGGGTGGGCTATGGATTTTTGCAATGCAGTTGGTTAGTGAGGTTTCCCAGGGATTCAGTGCTGGGGAGATGAATTTGTTTTTGAGTTCTTCCTAAAGGTGTTGTGCTTTTGCATACTGCAAGGACAGAAGAGATTTGTAGGCAAAAGAGGTTCAGAGATCCTTTTCAATAGTGTGTGGCTGGATGACCTCAGGGCTGTGTGGACCCTGTGTTTAGCAATGCAGGTGTGACTCTCTGAGAGGAGGTTGTCTGCTGGGATCCACACCCACCCTGTCTGACCCACCAGGGACCCGGTGGGCATGGCCCCTGACCCATAGGGCAGCTTGGTTTGAGCCAGGTAAATATAAAACATACAGGTTCCTTACAGGATGGTGGCCACTTGAACTTGACTTTCATGTTTCATCTGATCTGTCTGGTAATGATATTCAAGCTGAGCAGCAGACTGTGTTGGCACAGTGCGTCTGCCACAACAAAGCATCTGCAGAGAACTCTGATCACTTTACACCTTGGCTGTAAAATCCCCCAGAAAATCATTAAAAGATCATAGACTATTAACTGCATAAGAAGGTTGGCATCAGATACATGAAGTTTTTTTGGACAATCAGGGGGTGTATTATTAATTGGGAAGATGACTGAAAATACCTTAATCTGCTCTTTCTTGAAGTGATCAAAGCTTTGATGAATAACACATATATATATAACAAATACCTCTTAACAAAGAGCTCACCTATATCTTTGGCTCTTGAAGCTAAAGGTCTTCTCCACTGAGTAACAAATTTGTAAGCATCAAGCCGAATTTCAATAATATTGTTTAGTAAGGCCAGAAGTGGTGCCAGTGGAAAAGCTGCCACAAAAATGGTTGTGAACCCAAACTGAAGAACTGGGAAAAAAAAAGGAAATATCACAGAATAATTGTTAGGATCCAATCCCAAGGTCTAAGATACCAAACAGTGTATGCAAATAAGCAGTATGTACAAAATACAGACATTTCTTATTATGTCATACTCTATAATGCTCTAGTGGCAGTTTTACAGCAAGTCCTTGTCAAAAGTTAGAAGAAAGAATAAAAAGCCTCTGGAATGCACCATCTAAATTTTGTAATTTGGGATGAAGTTCTGAAGGGGACAAACTGTGCTTTTAGAAAGGGGCATTTTTACTCCAGCATCAACTAGGATCTCTCAATACTTGCAAAGATTAGGGATGAATACATTCCTTTTAATAGTTTAGATGGGAAACAGTCTGAAATTCTGTTCAAGTTTCTAGAGGCAGGTTTTCAGAGTATCAGATTTCCCATTAATTTGAAAAGAATTGTGTGAGGGTGCAAAGGAAAAAACCAATCGTGACATGTGCAGTTCAGTCACATAGGGCAAAAGTTCATGTTTTTTTAATATCTTTTTGAGCAGGTATTCTCCTCTCTCCTCTGGATAGAGCAATGCCTTCTTGACAGTAAGTTACTTTGTTAATGTGAGGTAGTAAATGAGGGAGGATTTTAAACATAAACAAGCATGCTGGTCCGTACCATGCACTTCAAAGGAAAAACACAACACAACTTTCTTTAGAAAATAACAGAAGAGTTCTTTGGAAATGTATGCAGATAAAGAACTGGGCTCTGCTTTGGAAAAACAAATCGAGAATGGGAAATGTGTCATAGATGAGAGGTTAGCAAACCATCAGCAGTGTGCTTAACTACATTGGTTTGGTTCTTAAAAACTGACTCCCATTCCTCACCTGACCTGTGAGAATGAAAACCTTTTTGCAGTCTCCTTAGCTTCATATAATGATAATTAAAAGAATTCACCAGCTCATATCAACAAAAAATCAACAACATTAAAATATAGTGAAAGAGAGAGAATGAAGGGTAGAGCCATACTCATTTCTAGATATTCATCAAAGAGTCCATAAGCATTCATAGGCTGCAGATTATAGTCCTTTTCCCACTGTGGGAAGCTGGTTTTTCCCTGTGTGCCATACTCCTGCCGCAGTTTTCTCCTGGTCCACCAGTTTTGAATTAGCCTACATTTTAAATTAAAGAAAAGAAACAAAGTAAAAAACATGAATGGCTATTTATCACAAAATTGGAAGAGGTTAAGTGGGTACAACATATCCTGCAAAATTCATTTGCCAGTGTACAGGAAAATTGAGCATTAGTAATACATGTGGGTGATGACACAGCATAATAGGTATGAAAACAGATGCAGCTGATGAGCTGTAATCCCAGCCTATACGCCGTTAAAATGGTGAAAGGATTTTGACATATTTTCATTATTTATTTACTTATTTTTCTCTGCACAGAATGCCAAATCACTTCATGGTTTGTTTATGTGGCAGAATGCAATGCTGTGTGGAGATAGCTGAGCTCAGTAAACAAGAGTGCTAATGCTGCTTGATTCCTTCCTCTGTGTGTCCTGGCATCTCTGCACGGCTCTACAGAGTGCAGGGCAACAGTCCTTGGGCAACCCTGGAAGGGAAAAGGCAACCTTGAGTGGTGCCTGCAGTGAAATATTCAGAGGAGAAAGAGGCAGAAAGAAATGTCAGAACTACCATGGTGGCTGAGAGATGGAGGCTGACCTAGGAGCTACCTGCATCTCAAGAAACGGGGGACCTGTACTGGACATCAGGAGGAAGATACTGTTCCCAAGGAAATGCATGTGTGAGAGCACTGTGAAAGGCAGTGAGCCAAAAGAGAAATTAATTCTCACATCTGAAATAAACACCTTTTCAGGGAGTTGCAATAGTATGGCCAGAAAGGACACTAGTTAAGAGTTACTGTAGAGAGAAAAAAACCCCAGATGACAGATTTTCATCACCATGTCAGATTTTCTCTGAAGTTGTGGTTGGCCACTTTGTCTCAGTAAGAAAAAACGGGATAGACCACCCAAATAATTCAGTCCTTTTCCTGACAATGCTTCACTTCTTGCCCTCACACTGGCCTGGTCTGGTCTGTGAATGGCTCAAAGTGACTGCCAATAGTCATTAGATTTGGGTAAGGATTTGGACAGCTGCTTGTTTTCTTGAATCTCAGAGATTATTTTTCCACTTATGTAATTTTTCAGAAAGATTATAGCTTCTCCTGTCTTCCTGAAAGAAGTGCAGGTGAAATTGGGTGCAGTTCATCTGAATTCAGGTACAGATTGCAGGGCTGCCTGCAAGTCCTCTGGCCATCCACATGGTGTTGGCTGCCATCAAGCTCTTAGCAGAAAGCTGTTTTTCACACAAAAAAGGAAATGCATCTGCTTTCAGCGTTTCAGGGCTAGAAGATGGACTGAAGGGTCTGGAGAGCAAAGACATCTCTCATCAGAATAAGCTGAAGCATTTCACAGTGTTGTGACTGTGTCTTTTATATTGTGGTTTTCCTTGTGACTCTGAAGATTCATTTCACCTGAAGCAATTTATTCCTATTAAACCACTTGTTCTTAAACAATCTCCTCCTGTCTCTATCAATCACCTTCTTTGATTTCTCTCCTGTGCTCTTTGCTAAGTTTCAAAATCTGTATTAATAGAAAGCAGAGAGTTCTAATGAAAACTGACAAAAGTGGTAGGGAATGGAAAGAGGAGGATCAATGCTGCTGCTACTGTTCCCTCCTGCCCATCCCAACTAATCCCTGCAGCCCTAACAGCTGCAAAATACTGGCAAGGAGTGCTAGGCCAGGAAAGATGGAGCAAATCCCTCTGAACTTTACAAGGGCAAATTTCTGACAATGTCCTCTCTCTCTTAGATTTCCACACTTGCTAATTTCCCTTGATGACCATCCACACTCTCACTAGCACCAACTACACTGATCATATTAAACCTATAATAATCATATTAAACATGCTCATTAAATACTAATCAATAAGGAATAAACCAATAAGAAATGAGTATTTGCCAACTTTTTAGCTAGGGCACAGCTTCATGTTACCTTGAAGATCACAAGGGAACTTGTCTACATACCAGTCAGTACATTTTTCTATCTTTCAGGGCGCATGTGCCAGCAGTGCATTTTTTCCAGCTTGTACCTGCTCTTTCAGGCATCTTTTATCATCCAACAAGAAACAGAATTTAGACCTTACTAGTATAGCTAAGAAATTATACATATAATATTTTTAATGAAAGCAACATAGTAGTCACACAGCAATTTGTAAGGAGTTTAAGAATACAATTTAACAAAATCAAGTACTTCCCATGTATTACCTATTTGTTAATATTTATATTACACTTTCACTTTTGCAAACTGTGTCCAGTTTGGAAAAAAAGCCCCAAACATCATCTATATATCTGGAGTTCTGTAGCCTTAGGGGAATTTTCTGTTGTAATGACTACTGCATCTTGCTTTTATTAACTGGTGATAAGGAAAACATAAACTTAGTATTCTGTGACCTCCAGAAGCATAGGTATTACATTTACTTACGGATATCCCAATTCCATGAAATTATTCCATGTCTGTTTTAACACCATTATAATGCCCATTTGCATGCAGAGATCAATAAGGCATCCACTAGGGTGGCACTAGAGGAAAAAAAAAAAATAGAAAAAAAATGTTAAACAGGAATTATGCTGAGTTTTAAAGCATTTATTAAATGCTATAAATGATACTGGATCATTTACTAAAAGGGAATTAAATGCATTCTCCTTATTTTTTACTGAAGTGTAAACTCATGGGAACAGATGACCCTGTATTATGCTGTCAGCATTTTAAGCTTATCCCCTAATTCTCTGCAGAGGTTGGAGTCAGCTGAAACCAATGCAGTTTTCACAGCAGTGCTTCTAAGGTGCCGAGCAACTGTGGGCAGGGCAGAGGCAAAGGCCACCAAGTTCCTCCACTGATTTCAATTGTTTTTGGGGAGGGTGACTGTGCATCCAGTCAAAGAGTGAAGAGAAAATTCCTCCTGGCTGCACATAAACCAAATAGTTCATGCCAACCAATAGTGTGCTATTTAACATCTGTGACAGAATAGACCATGCAAAGCTGTTATCTTCTTGAAGAACTAAAAATCTCTCACTGCTGAGCAACAATTCCTAATGTTTCTTGCTGAGTGCTTGCTTGCTTTAGCAGTGGCTCCAGACCCTGAAGCAGTGGTGCTGCTTTTGGGAGAGATCTTCAGATAGTACAAATTTAGGTAATTTTTTATCTGGTATTGGAAAAACCAGAAAGATATCAAAAGTTTTCTACTCTCAAACAGCACTTTGTGCAATTGGCTTTGCAGATCCAAACAATGTAGTTCAAACTGTGTTTTAAAATCTTGAGTATTACAGATAAATCAAACAAAGCATTGTCACAGAACTGGGATTATTTCTCTCTAACTTTTAGTGAGAAAAATTAGTAATGACCTGGAATAAAATGAGACATTAATTCCTTATACATGCTTCATTATCCAGCTCTCAGAACTTGGATCACTGCTGAGGGTTCTGCAGACCTAATTAAGCATCTCTCTAGATTAACGGGGTGACAGGGTTGGTTTTGTGTTGTTTCTGGGATTTTTTTATTCTGGTACTTTTTTTTATTTCTCTGTCATTATTTCTAAATCATCATCCTTCTGTTTTTAGGAATCGGTCGCTTGAATGAATATACCCTGAGAGAGGTGGGTGCAGTGTTAATGAAGTAGCAGCAATGTTACAACCACAACATCAACAATATATAAACTGTGGTCTGAGCATGTCCATGGACACTGGACTGGGGTCACTAAATGTCTTAGACTTGGCAAAATTTGACAGGTGAAGAGAGGGGTATTGGAGGGACGGATATCAGGACTTGGTATTCTAAAGCAAGTTACTTCTAATAAGACCTAGCAGAGATACAGTCAATAACTTTTTTATTATTATTAAACTCTTTTTTTTTTATTATTAGACTCTTTTTTTCTCTGAGAAAATCTTAACTGGGACTACTAAGCGTAGCTTCCACCAGCAACTGACCCAACCAGTAACACCTAATTTTTGCACTTTCCTCACAAACCTGGCTCTCTTTTCCTTCCATCTCTTCTCCTGCAGAAAGATAAGTTTCTTTCTGGGTTGTCTGATCCCTCTGTGAAATGAATCAGCCCACTGAATCAGCAGAAGAGTAACTCAGCCAGAAAAAGGAAGTTTACTGCTGATACAAGGAACTGAATAGACTCCTCACAGGTTGGACAAGTGAGAGCCAATGCAGAGGAAGAGGAAGGAGCAAGTCTCAGGGTGAGAAAGGAAGACCAGAACTGTTTTCCTTTGACAGCAGCAAGTCAGCTCAGCCCTAGACACATTTTGGGGGGATGTTAAGCAAAATTCTCTCTGCCCATTTATCAAGTATTCTTTCCTTGAATGAACAGAATTCTCTACAAAATAAGATGGTTTCATTCAAATTCCAATCTTTTCATTTCTTTATTTTGCTAATATTTGAATGGCCTTTATTAACCAAAATACTTATGTATCCAGATATGTTTGAAAATTCAGGCTGGCAGGCATTTTCCACTTACCATTTGTCAATTATCTGCAAAGTTGTTTCAATTATTCATCTGTGAAGCAGGAAAGAAACCATGGGATTTCAGTGTGCACATAGCAGCACTGGAAAGTAAATGACTGGTCCAGAAACTGCTGCTGTTCTCCTCTTATAACTATCAAATGGGCTTTGAATTCTGAATGTATTTATTTAAAAAAAATAAATAAAATGGAATTGGTCCTTGAGTAACTTGCAGAGCCAAATTGTCATTGCTTTTCATATTAATTTGATTTTATGGACATGAGACATTATGCCAGTAGCTTCTTGGGGAAGTCTGTTTAGTTGTTTTGGTCAAATTTCACATATGTTTTATGTGTCTGGATTTTTAATTCTTTACTTTATAATTTTAGCTCTCTGATCTGCAAGGCTAGAAAAACAGAAAAGAAAGGATTTTTTTTTTAAAGCAAAAAGTTGTCAGATTCATATTTGATTTTGATTCGTTCCAAGGATAAAATATTTCCAATGTGAGGAATCTTTAAACCATCTGATACCACTCTTCAAATGTGATGCCAACACTAGAACTGCTAGCATTGAAAAGGGAAAAAATATATATATATCAATATGTAGATGCTTTTGTAGCAGATGGTAGTGTCAATAGTGGGGAGTTAGACAGCAACTGAAGTCCCAATAACACACTCAAAACTTCCTAGGCAGATTTATGTGTCTGCCTCTGCTTGCATCCATGGCATCTGTGGGCAGCAGATAATTCAGCGTGCAGTTATCGAGCACTCACCTCTTCCAGCCTCCACCGGTTTATCAGCCTTAAGTAGGCACCAGGGTGTCCTGTAAATCTTTAACACAGGAATATAAATGTTGTGTAAGCAGTCTGTTCACAGTATTACAAGAGAGCTCACACTCTAATTTTAATCTGGTGTTATCTTAATGTGACTGGTGTAACTATAAAAGATGTTATGCTGTAAAAAGTTTTTTGGGTATTCCTGGAATAACCCTCATGAAGGACTACAGATATTTTTGCTTCAGTTTTATTTCAATACCAATACTCTGCTGTTGGATATTGAACATATCCAGAGCGGAGGGAAAATCTGACTAAAACTGCTCATGTCAGTTTGGAAATTGGCTTTCAACTGCCAGTCCATTTCCTTACACCATAAAATGCTTTGTGATCTCTGCCTCCTGTGAAATCAGTGGAAATTTTAGCTTCCAGCAAAAACCATATTTTCTAACTATTCTTCCATGTTTTCCCCCAAAGTTTTTCTCATATGTAAATAATCCATATTATTCTTCTACTCAAACCTTCTCTACTATAAAGGTCATTTTTTTAGGAGACTGACAGAAAGAGATATACAAATAATATATATTTAGATAGATGCATAAATACACAAAAATACATGTGTGTAAAATATAAAATAAAAATATAACATATATGATAGATATGTGGGAAAACCCTCCAAATGATAGCTCATAACTCACTCTTAACAGTTCAGACCATGTAATCAGAGCAGGTCCCTTCCAACTGAACTATCCTATCCTATCCTATCCTATCCTATCCTATCCTATCCTATCCTATCCTATCCTATCCTATCCATCTATCCTTTATTTATGTGTACAAATAACACATGTAAAAACAGAGTGAAATGACCTGCATGTATAGTATTGTGAGATGCATCTGTTTCCAATAGTGAAATTGTTAAGATAATATTGAGACCATGTGGTGATAGGAAATGAAAACTGCATCTGTTTCTGGGCTTTTGAAAGGAGTATAAAACTGCAATCTGTTCTGCTGGAATTTGCATTTTGATATGTGTGATAACATGGTCCATTTTGTTTCATTACAAACAATTTTATTTCTTCTCTCTACATCATTTTGCACACATGAGTGTGCAGACATCAATCCTACCTTCCAAGGAAGAATGCTATATAAAAGGTAGAGCTGTTCAGATTGACAAACTGAAAAAGAAACATTTTCAGAGTGAAGCTGTTCTCCCACTCCGATTCCGTACGAGGCTGCTCTGTGAAGAAAATGACCAGAGTTTCAGAGGCTTATTCAGATTATCAATTTTCCTTGGCACAAAGGCTGCACACACCTATAAGAGCTGGCAATATGTTTTTAAATTAGCCTGCTGTTTTCAAAATATAACCTGGCAGAGAAAATTGTATCCAGAAGCAGCACTCAGCAAGTGAACTTATGGAGACATAAAAATCTATTCTGGTGTCTGCATATATATGTATATTCCCCTGAGACTGTAAGGAAGTGGTGAAGGTAATGCATATATCAAACATCCCACCTGTATTTAAGTGTACAGGCTCAGGCTCTTCTCATTTCCTTTTCTGCATCCTACCATAATGACATTGCCATTCCATCAAAGCTATTTAAATGCCTTTTTTTTAGAGATGCCACACTGAACTGAAGAAAATCCTCCTGGTAATGCTGTTTCATGGATTTGCCCACATGTATCAGCGGAGTGCCACTGCATGACTCTCCTTCCTTGTCCCAGGGAGCTCGTCACAAAAATCCAAGAAAAAATGTTTTTCAGTGGATGGGCTAAGGCAAACAGGAAAGGGGAAGACATATTCTTGCCTTTGAGTATGGTTCCCTTATTCTCTATCTCAAGAAATATCAAGACAGAAGTTAACAAAACAATGTCCATGCCAACACACCAGTTCCATATTCTGGAACCACTTTCCAGCTGGCAGGAGCTTGCTGTTAGCTGACCATTGCTGTGAACAGGAGTAATCAGAGAAGTGGAGTTACTAATGGTGATTCTGAGTATCATAATGATAGTAATCATATACTGCTTCCAAAGCAGCCTCCAGTAAAGTACTAGAAGTACAGAAAAAGCAATAAACTTGATTCTCTTTACTTAGACTGCCCTTTCATTAGATGCCAGTCTGCAGGAAGGACAAGTTTGACTATAACAAGCCTGCTGAGGCTGAAACTTTGCTCACATGCCCATCAGAGACAATGGTGATGCTCTGGAGGAGCACAGATGTGAGTTCTGAAAAAGGTCATGTAAAAGCTGTAGAAGGACATCCTCAATGTCCTCAGGGTACTTTTGCTGCCAGTTCTACTTTGAGCTTATTGCACTGATAAAGATAATTCAGATCAAAACAGTTCCTTATGCCACCAGAATAAAAATCACAAAACCGTCTGAACAGGATCGAAAAAGCTTGACCTGCTGAATTTTCATACAAGTGCTTTCTGCAAATAGCAGACCTACCTTGATGACAACCTAACAGCAAGTAATCAAGCTTTAAGGTCTCTAGAATATACCTTACTGTCCCCAGGCTGTCAGGACATAGCTTGTACAATTCACAAACTTGAAAGTCATACTTCTCAACTGTAGCTAGCAGATATCTTCTCAATATACAGGATAGCAAAAATATTTAAAAACTACAGCATACAAATGAGGACTCAGCTTACAAAGAAACAAAATAATAAAATTCTGTTGTACACAGATATGTTTTGAACACATTACCAACGACTTCTGCGATGTAGAAAAGCCCTGTGAGTAGCTAAAATCAGTTGTTTCCTTTGAACATCAAAGCACGAAAATCTGTCCATCTGGTCCAAAATAATTTACTGAGCATCATCAATGTACACAGGTTTCCAGGAGCTCAAAATAACCTCCTCAAACCATTTGTATATGTGCAATAATATGGTTTGCTTAATAGGCCTTCAGCCAGAGTCTCATTTCAGGCTTCTTGACACTAAGGAGCCCGTGCCAATTGCCACCAACCACTGCAATCTCCACAGGTCCTGTCTGAGCCATGGATAAATGAATGACAGCCCATTGGTACCCCAGTGACAGTGGGTGCTCCCCTTAGAAAACAGGTTTCCTTGCTCTAGCACAAAGACTGCCTTTGCAAGTGAGCTGAAAGGATCACTGAAGTTTAGAACATGATGTAGTTTAGGTGTAGGTAGAGCTGATGATTTACCCAGTCATTTTCCCTCCTTACTGCCCTTCTTAGAGGCAAATGTTTGATAGCCAAGAAGCACCTTAGTTTCAAGCTCTGAATTTTTTTTCCAGATGTGGCTCCCCTATTCCATGTTTACAAACTCTGGAGGCTGTGAGCGCTAAGTCTGTCTGCAAACTCATGCCTTTTCCTCCAAGGTAAAAATCTTACATTTACTTACAGTAAACAATTTGTTTACATTCTTAGATGGTAGTGGGTTGAAACAAGAAAGGTGGATGACTGTTGTCACTACTGGTTGAATGGCACAGTAGTTTACTTCATATACTTTCTTACTATAAACTTAAGAAAAACATTAATTCCTATAGATTGTAAATTGGTTAAGATTTTTCATATTTATGCAGACATTTTGAATGTTATCATGGTGTATGGACCAATAAATCAGTACAATATTATTCAATTTTATATTTACCATTACTTACCTAAATTTGTCAGGAAAAGAGCAACTTTTTCATACAGCTGTAACAGAGAAGAAACAGCCTCTTAGTTACATGGCCGGCTCAAAGATGGAGAGAACATGTTAAATCTAGGAAGAGAACATGTTAAATCTGACCTGCAGATGATTTCTGTGATGTTCTGATAATGACAATAAAACTACATAATAATACAGCAGTGATATAATCAAACAAGGAAAAGTAAAGTTTTTATATCTAATGCTCATCCATAACATATGGAGAAGAAATGCTGTCATTGTTCTTGTTTTATATACAGAGTGGAAAAGGGTGAGAGAACTTTTCCAAAAAGAAAAGAAGAAACAACAGCACAACTGAGATTTTTGTTTTAGTTACTTATGGAACATTCACCTCACAAGAAAAAGAAATCACCCTAGAAGGGCATGCTATGGTATGTTGGATATGTTGGTTATCTGGGGCTTTTTGGTTTTGTTTGGCACTTTGGTGCTGAAAGGAAAGGCACAGGGGGGACAGAGTTACTTCAGAGAAAATCTTTAGTAGTCCTCACCACCAGACACATTTCTTACTCTGAGCCAGTGTCATTTTCTTAAATCCTCAGTGGTACTTTCTGCACTTTCAGGTACCATGCTCTCAAACTCTCCAGGAGACTCCAAACTTCATTAAGATCACAAAACTAACTTGGAGGGTTTTCACAATCAGTATTTGCAAAAGAGTTTTGAACCTATTAACTACATCACCAACACCGTCAGTATTAGAGTAAATTAATACAATGATTTCCATTTGCTTTAAATGAGTCTGGAGCCTGTTCCTACAAATTGCTAAATGTCCTTAACTCTCACTGATGCCTGCAGGAATACAAAGCTTCTCATATTTCAGGCTCAAGTATTTACTTACTCCTACAGTGCATGTCAGCAAAGTTTCTTTTTATTTGCAGTTATCCTTAGAATCTCTTGCTTAAATTGAGTAATGTATTGTTTACAGATCAAACTGCCTACTTAAGAGCTGAAGTCATCCTGAAATCTCTCATCCATGTTAACAACCACTTCATGCTTAGAATAGCTTTCCACTTCCTTTGGAGTAAATGGTTTTGTTTCAAGTAATGGAAAAGGTAGTTTCTTCTGGGTTTAAAAGCATCTCTTAAGGGCAACTGTAAATGTGCTAAACATCTGGGTCATTTATGTCCTGGTCCCAGCAGGGAGTGTGGTTTTTTTACAAATGTTCACTGCTCTACAGCAGGGTTTATTAAAACTTCAATTTGTTGCTATTCCATTTGGAACAGTAAGACTGTGTTAGAGATTCTGTTAACAATGTTTGGATCTAATTGTCTGCTACTGTTGTTTATCACTACTACCCTCAAGGGGCCCTGTTTGGGATCATATTCTGTTCTCTGTTCTATTTCCCACGGGCAGTACTACTGGAATTAGCAGTTTCACATAGCCTAGGTAAAGATAATGATTGTTTCCAGGTCAGGCTGCAAGATTATCTGGGAGACATTATGCTTGAGGGTCCCTTTGTTTTGTTGTGTGCTCAAAATGCCTGGTCTGGAATTTACTTGTGGTCTAGACCTTTCCCCTGATGCTTTGAGAGGCTTCAACTTGTATCAGAACCCCTGCTGGCTTGCAAGTCTTCTAGCAGTGAATTCTCTACTGCCATGCACAAATGGGTCTGTTCTGGTTTTATTACAGTATCTTTTCTTGTTCTTCTGACACCTTTCTTGAGCCACGGTTCATGCAGGATTCTACTACCTGAATTGCTTTTGGGGATTTTTCTTCTACCAAAAGAAATCCCACGATTGCCCTTCAGTAAACTACACTAATCCATCGTGGGAAGCAAGGGATTATGTTCCTAAAAAACATAATCCTTCCTTCCTTTGAAAAACTCCTGCAGTTTCATATTTTGTGGATCTTTTTCTTCCATAAGCTATATCCAGATCTAAGGTTTATTGAATGATGATGGGTATGAGGCTAGAGAAATCCATCGTTGCAGTGCTTCACTTATTTGATTTTTTTTAGGAAATAGAACAAAGTTTCTCAAAAGGCACCTTCAAGCAGTCTTCCATTATTTAAAAGAAAAATCTCAGAGCTGTTAAACTCTTTGGGAATGAAGAAATTTCCTTTGTGCAGCATTTCTTTGTTGCTGCTTCACTGCATATACAATGACTTACACTGAGAGCTTGAAAATGGATGTTGCACTGGCATAGATACAAATATATAATTTTCAATTTTTTTTATTTTATGCTTATTGTGTGCTCCGTGTGGAGTAAAGAAAATCCCCCAAAGGTAGAGACAAAACCCAAAAACATAAAAATAACATAAAAGAAGAGAACCCTCAGTACAATCTCAGACAGCAAATCAGCTTCCTCCTTTCTGTCCTTTCTCAGCCTATAGTCCCACCTAAGGGAAAACATAGGAAAAACAACAGTTCTGGATAGACTGCCACTAATCCAGTCTTGCCTTCTTCCTTCTTCAAAGAAAGAAGCAAAGTCCTGCAGGAAAGACTCTTGGAATTTCCTGTCATATAAAAAAGGAACCGTCAAAAAGAATTTTTAGATTACGAAAATGCTTGGATACTGCATAGGGAAGAAAGAAGTCTCTGAGCCAGCCTTGGAAATGAGCAGACCTGAAATAACATCTCATCTTTTCCCTAGGAAGGGAAATCAGCATATCTCCTGGAGTGAAGCTAACAAGCTGTTTGAAGAAGGTGCTTGCTATTGAGTAGGCAGAGACACACTCTGGCTCCAGTGCCTGTCTGGTTTGTAGGCTGAACCCTCCTTCACCTAAAAGGCATTTTTATCATGTCAGCTGACAAAACCGGATGGGGAAAGGCCATACACATCTTGCCAAGAGGAACAAAGAGCAGACACATTGCTATCAGAGCAATATACAGGAGTATCAGCATCTCAATGGAAGGAGGGAACTCATTCCCCGCCTAATCTACGCTCTACTCTCTCACTGGGACTGCTGCTACACAGAAATTCCATTTTTGCCTTTGTCCCAAGTCTGGTTCCAAACCAGCCCACAACAATAGCTGCCATCAGCCAGCCCCACTGCAGTGCACCCAGACCATGTCTCTGGTGCTCTCTGGCAAAGGCTTTGGGCAGCTCTGGAATAAATCACACCTGTTCAAGCCTTCTGGAGCCTTCAGCTCAAGAGAGCTCTGCTTATGCACATTGTGTCTGTATATGCATATCCTCACTGGAAAACTACCACGACAGCTGAAATTGGAATTACTGAAAATAGTGTAAATAAGAATTAGCTTTGTCACTATATTTAAAAAAAAAAAACCGTCAAAACACAATTAAAAAGAAGAGTATTAATGAAGTGGACTGAAAACTGCATACATATAAAGGGAAAGAAGTGGCAGAGGATAAAGCAGGGGTATGGTCGTGTCTCCCTAAAATATTTACAGATATTTAAACATTTTGGGTTTGGAATTGCACTTTATATAAATAGTGAATGATGTCCATGAACAGTAATTCCATGTCTGGCTTAGCAAGACACTCCACTCCTGCTCAAAAAGAAAAAGAAAGCATTTGGCTGTCTGCTGACTGAGATACCTACTGCTCTGATGGCTTAGGTATGACTTTGGATATGTTAATTTTACTCACCACATTCAGTAGCATGATGATGCAAAAGTTGATGCACACTGCAGTCCCTGTAGTTGCAACCTGAGAGTTATTCCTGATTAAAGCCCACTTAAAGGCAGCAAAAGTGCTGACAGTCACAACACGGTAAATAACAATGCCAAAAACAGCAGCAATCACCACACAGATCTAAAGGAAGAAAAAATCAGAGAGAAGAACCTGAAAACTTCCAGCGTAACAGGAGTCACTTTCTCCCCAAAACTCTCAAAATTAAATGAAATGAAAGACTTTAAAAGTGCATTCCTTTTGATTCCAGAGGAAGGTTTCAACATGCTGATTTTTCTTCTTGGCAAGTTCTTTTTATTTCTCATAATGAAAATATAGTTGAAATAATATTAAAATAATTTTTAGTTTTAAACATTTTATTGAAAATCTTCCTTGCCCTTAGCATTAATGTGGGAAACAGTATTGCCAGCTCTGGGAATTAGAAATTTTTCTTATCTGCAGTTGATGTGTAGAGGCTAGTCTCAAGCTGTTGTTGCAGCCTGATGGTATCATACTTGGGATGGATTTTGTGATTTGATGGGCTTCACACTCCACACATGTCTCCAGTTGTAAGCACTGCCTCAAAGACAGCCCTGCCAAGCCAGCCTAGCTAGCTGTTTCTTCCTACAGGTCTGGAAAGTTTCTATCCAGAGAAGATAACCAGTTCAATTGCCCTTGTGATTTCTTCTCTGATGAAAGCTTCAGCAAATGTGACAGCTAGAATGAGAAAGCCACAGCTGAGCCAGGCTGCTTAATGACTTACTGTTCCTTATGTAACAGTTGAGCTGTATTATTTACTGCACTGTGAGAGTCTATGCTGAGAAATTTTGAGAACTGGTCTAATTTGAAGATTGGTAAGTGTATATCTCCTGTTATAGGTGTAATTAAAAAAAAATTACTCTCATCTAAATGGTCAAAAAAAGTGTAGATTTTCTAACTTGCTGGAAGTCCATGCTATGCCAACAATGAAAATAACTTCAGTGAAAATAATTTTTGTCCTGTTTTAAGGGCTGTTATGAGGACAATAATTTGTAGTGCACGCAATTTAAAGCAAGGCTGCTCTCTCTGGAACTTTGAGTAAGAGCTATCACCAGTCTAAGAAGATTAATGACTGAGTTTGCATAAGGTAAAATACTTCCACCCTTCAAGAAAAAAACATGGGGAAAATACACAAAATATGGGAGTTGAAGTGTCAATTCTGAGCATAGACTGCAGTCCTGAGTACGTGTCCCCAAGGGCTGAGTCGGGGTGTCCACCCACCTGACATAGCAGAGCACAGTTCATCTCAGTAATGCTCTTGCCTTTCTTGACCTAGATTGTTTTGGACAGTTTTGCACCCATCAGTTTCTTACTGTCCTCTGCCCTGTTGCTGGGTTAGTTCACCTACCTGGCTCTCCACAGCTCCTGAGGCTGCACACATCTATCATTTTCTTGTCTCCTGGAAAAGCCCCAGTAAATTCCGTGGCAGTCTGTTGATTCCAGACCAGCACTGTGTTTTCAAGACCAGCACTACCATGCCTGTTGTCATGTGAATAACAGCCCACATCTGCTTCACTGAAATTAGAGGATGGGGGTGTTCCTGAAGAAGTGCATGCAGCTCTCTGTTAGGAGAGATTTTGCTGCTCCTTTTAGTTTTGCATAACTAAAGGGATAAATGCATCATTTTAGTCAAGGAACATTGGTTTCTCCATTTCGACTGCACTAGGAATATGAACTCTCTTTCCTCATCTCCTCAACACACAGAGCAACCAGGTTGTATTAACATCATGAAGAAACTCTAGGCACCCTATTTAGGTTCTCTGGGAAGTTTACAAAGAACGACTGCTTCTCCTATGGCAACTTTCCCAACCGCTCTGCGCTGTCTGCACAGGGAAGGCTACCAGTGAGCTAATTCAGCCAGCTGAGCTGGTGCCTGAATGTGATAGTGTCACTATTCTGGCTTGTGTCACTGTGTACAGTGTCACAGTGCAGCCTTGAAGGAAGGGATTAGCTATCTGTGAGACTTAGTGAAGAGGGAACCAGTGTAGGACTTGACAGAAACTCAAGTGATTTGCTATGTAGATTTTCAACAGGCATAGAGCTTATTCCACTTTCAAGCAGTCATATCCAATATTTACCTACTCTACTAGCAGAGATAATGATATTTTGTTCTTTTTCAACTGGTAAATAAAAAAAAGTTCTCAAACCATAAAAAATATTCCAGATGCAGAAACGATGAGTCTGCTGCATTTATCTGCAAATGCTTGATAAGGCTCTGGCTTCCCGGATATGGGGTTCATTCGTTCTTTCTTGGAGTATTTGGCTTCAAACTGAGGACGTATTTCCTCCTAAAAGAGCAGACAGATAATGTTCACATGCAGCACAGCTGGGAAAAACTCTGTAGGAAACTTCAGATCTTTTATCAGATCACTGTTCTGGGGAATTAAATCTTTGAATTCAGCAGCTGGCACAGCTACTATAAAAGCTGAGCTGGGAAATCAGGTCTCCTTCATGAGAACTAGAATAAATCACTGTACCCATAAAAGTAAGTACTGAAAGTATTTAGTAAAATCCCCAATTAGCTATTCCTCTAAATAATGCTCTTTCAAAACTATGTGGCTGCAAGACAAATCGTTTTAAGACTGATACCACAGAATGTTTCAGTCTGATATTATCCTATTGGTACATACTGGAAATTTACAACTAAGAAAAAAACCCAAAACAAAACAAAAAAAACCCCAAAACCTAACAACCAAACCTCCTTTTTCCAAGCCTAATTGCTGATTGTTAGGCGTTTGGTTACGCTTCTACTACCAGCAAAACTTCTCGGCATTTGAAGAAGGATCTATGCCATCTAACACTGCTCAATTACTTATTAACTTGGACAATATTATTAGCAGGAACAACTTTCAGCAGCACAAATGTGAAAGCATGCTTTGCCATCAAAAACCCTCTTGTGAAAGGAAACCTGGGCATTAGCTGGGGAGAGATTTGGTTACATCTGTTTACAGCATTGCCAGAAGACAGGATCACCCCATGTGCAGGTGACACCTGCAGTAGTGCCACCCCTCTGCCACCAAGAGCCACGTGTCCTGTGTCACCTCGTTCCAGTCTGGCACCCAGGACACTGTCAGAGGTGAGATTAAAGCACCAGGCTGGACTTTCCCAAATGCTGGCAGATATTAGAGCACTGTTTGTAGTACTCTACTGTCTACTGGAGAGCTGCTCCGTGGTACAGCTGGCTACAAGGGAGCAGACAAGAACCAGCTCACACATTTCAATTGCTGCCAGCCCTTTAACTGCATTGTAACTGAAGTCTGACTGACTGAAGTTGGAAATGCCCAGACCCCAAATGCCTGCACTGAAGTAGGTGAATGGCAACTGCTCACACAAGTCTTCAGAATGTGAATAAAGGTGAGATATCATAAAATCCTACATCTTTTTTTAATAATTCCCCAAAGAGGAAGGGGGGAAGAAGTCATGTCCCATTCTCCTCATTCCAAGTGTTGAAGATGCTTTCTCAACACAGTTAATTTCCAAATTCATGCAGCAACCTGGTAACAAGTTATATAAAAAATGAAGAGGCATGTATGCCTAGCTGCAATGCCTCTGTAACTAATTCTGTTCTTGAGGGAACCAGCCTTACCTCAGCTATACAAAAAGGCTAAGCATGTTTCTGTGGAGGCAGAGTAATACCTTGTTCTTATTCTATTTTACTCAAGCTGTTCCTGCCATATCAGGGCTGAAGGAAGCTGAGCAGACCACAGTCTGGCAGAAGGAACAATGTAAGTAGCATTCCTGTGTGCCCGGGGGCATGAAAAAGGACAGAGTGTGATAGCTGTGAAGCAGGGCTCCTGAGAATTTCACCCTGTAGATTGTGCAAGGGCTCTGCCAGCTGGCTTGTCAAAGACAAGAAACCTTTACTTTCTGCACCCTTCTCTGAGCCAAGGTTTGATTATCTTTTACAATCTGCAGTGTAGGGAGGTTCTTATCATATCCACATGTCCTATAATCTCCAGCTGATGCAAGTAATGCAAAATGCTATTTTTAGACATCCTCAAAAATACTTGGAAATCTGGCATGACACTTTGTACCTGTTTAATGATACTCAGCAATGCTTGGGCAAGTAAACAGTACTGCGTCTGGCTGAGGTTAATGATACAAAGAAGGTGACAGTGAAGAAAGAGAAAAAATATGCTACAAATGGCAACAGAAGCCAGATTTCACCTTCTGCCAGGAACTGCATGCAGTTGGTCTCTTGTGGCATGCCCACCCAAGGTGCCGTTGCTCTCCATGTCTCCCACCTTACACCTGGTTTGCAAGAGCAGGAAATCCAGATATGTAGGGTTGAAAGAGGCAGGACACTCTCAGCTTACATCCCCAGACTGAGAGGCCTGGACATTGCAGGGGTTGCTGTGTGCCTGTCTTGGATGAGAATCTAAAGTGGTGAGCAATTCACAAGGCTGCATATCTGAATAAGTGCAATTCTCCTTTCCATTGTATTCATTGTTTCCTTTATTTGTCTCTTCATTTAGGACATGAAGGTGATAACAAAGAGATAGGAAGCCTTATAAATGGTGTTTTTTCAGTGTATTGTTGCTGGGAATTAATAAATTTCCCTTTGTAATAAACCCCTTATTTTTCAATTTGACAATAAAAATTAAAGCAAGCAAAGGCTAGACAAATATTGTTAATAAAATAACAATCTTCATTATCAAAAGCTTGAGACTTAAAATGGTAATTAGAATTCTTTAATCGATGTCTTTAAAATAACTAATAAAAGCCATCAGCTGATTTTTCCTAGTGATAACTGAATGGAAAGCAGAGAGGAAATTTAATTAGCAGTGATTTTATTAGAAAGTAGCACTTTAGGAGAAAAATTTTCACCTTCTGGAGTCAAAATTCTCATTGGCATCTCACTGACATGCAACTTCCCAATGAAACTCCACAGGATGAGTCTTTTCCAATCTACATAAAACAAACTGTTCTCCTTCCTTTCCATTTCTCACACATGGATAATTCCAACTTTTTCATAAGAGAAACCTTATTTCATGAAAGAAACCCTATATGTGTGTATTTACATTACACATTATATGGAGTAATGTGAATTGCCTTAGACCATGTATTTGTGCTCTAGAAGAGCTACTCTAAATTTCTTTGTGAAATACCTCCTTTTTTCCCCCAAGAATTTTCTATTCCTTCAACAGATAACTTATTGAAATAGTCCCATCCTTCCTAGTCCAAGCATATTGTCCTCTATAGCCCAGACGTAGGAAAATAATTTGTAGATTGAAAATTTGAATCTTGATCACTGGCACAAGTATAGCATCCCCAGAAGTAAGCCTGCAAGCAAAGCCTGTGGTGTGCAGGTGGAGACAATGGCAAAGTGAAGAGGTGGGCTTTGAACCACAGAGCAGGGAAATGATCTCCACACTTTTTCTCCACACTTTCATGTGGAGCACCTGCTTCCAAACTGTTTCTTTCTAAGGAGGAGAGTGCAGTTCCAATGGGAAAGGAGGTGAACTGAATAGCTCTGGAACAGGTGCAATCACCACTGCTCCTGACAGAGGTCTTGTTGACACAGCTTACTGGAAAAACTCTGGTATGAGAATAAAAGACCAGCTGACATCAACAGGGAGCAAGTAGCCTCTGAAAATTACCAACATGCAAATATCATCCTGCAGGCCAAACTGAAATAATCTGCCAGGGGAATAGAAATATATCTTATTAAAAAAAGGGAAAAAAAGGAAAAACAAAGGAGGGGGAAAAAAAAATTGAAGGGTTACTTAAGGACAACCTTACCAGGAAATTCAATATTTGTAAATGAACTGATCGGAGAAGATTCAGGTGGATGGCTTTATAAATCAGCATAATGCCAAATCCAGGTGAGTTAAATGGTGAAAGATGAAGATATATACCATCCCAAACTATAAACATCTGCAAGACCAGGCTTCCTTGGAAAAACATAGAGGGTCTCATACTGTACTTTTGTATTTTGTTTGTTTAAAGGCTCCTTCTCATTCCAGGGAGACAGAGGAAGCTATAATTGTCACTTGGAAATTGCAATTTGGTACAGCTTTTTCTTAGCTGTCAGCATCGGCAGCGGTGGCTTTTTTTGCAACTAGCCATGAGAAGTCATGATCCCTGCAGGCTGATCCTGACCACTATGTGAACAACCTCAGGCAGGACTGTCTCAATCCCTTTGGGACTTGCCAGCCTGGGCAAGAGCAGCCTACTAATCTCAGAAGAGCTGAATCAATATTAGAGTATTTCTCATAAATAGGAAGATAATCCTGGGGTATCACCCAGAAGTGACTGCATATGTGCACAGATAACAACGTTCCTATTGTTATAAAGAAATTAATTTCCAGTTGTGTAAGTTATTTCATGTTGCGTTCCTGGGTTATTTCATTAGTAATTAAGCATTTAAAAGAAAATCCTACCAGCAATCCCACCATTTCATGGCCTCATTGAGCTACTTTGCCTCATACAGACAAAAATCCCATAACTCAGAAGTCTGATTCTCTGCTGACAAGATTGACAAAAAAGAAAATCTCCCACCAAAGCAGCAATGTAGAGGTTCAGCTTCACTGAGACCACTACAGCAGCCTCTTACCATCACTTTGAGAGCTTCTGTAGAGTAGGGAGAGCAGATTTATAGACACCTATATGTCCAAATCCCACTGGAGTGGCACTTTTTCTTCAATGCTCACTGAATCTTGCTTTTCTCCTGCAGAATAAAATATTCTAGATCTATTTAGACCTGAGTTCTCAGTCCCAAGAGCATGTGGTTTCTTTCTGGTGAGCACCAGAGAGGAAAAGATTAAGGCTATTTTCTGAAGTTTAGCATCTTCCCTAAGGGGATTTCCTGTACCAACACCAAATGAATTATGTGCTCTCCCTCTCTCTCTCCTTCCCTCTCTCTCTGAGAAAACCAGCACCTGAAGATTCAGAGGCTGGTACAAGCTTCAAAAGGCTTTCCTTCCATCAGTACTCTCAGCGACAAACTAAAAGAATAGATAAAGCTAATTTGCCAAAATTCACAGTACACTGGGCTGTCAGTAATTTCCAGCTTTCAAAATAAAAATGCATTTCTCCCATAGTGCATTTTTTCCTGAAATCTCTGAAATTAATTTAGATTTACAAAAGTGTGAAAAAAAGAGGACAGTTTGGCCTGGAGAAAGTTTCTTTACATTCCAGAGGAAACATCTGAGGAGAAAAATCCTTATTTCATAGTTTACAATGATTTAAAGAATGAACTGAAAATAAATGCAAAATAAAACCATATATTTTCAACCAAATAATTTTGCATTAAAGATTAAGAAGTACATGTCTTTATACAAACCTCTTCTTCTTCCCAGTCTATCAAGTCCCAATCATAAGCAATTACTGCTCGCCTTCTTTTCCAAAACTCCAGAAAAACAGTGGCTAGAGCAAGTAGGGGAAAAGATGCAAAATTGTTTTTAAGTCAAGAAAATGTTAATGACTATGACAGAACTGTTGAATGAAGCTGTTACATTATTTTAATTTCTTTGCATAAATGGATTCCTTTGAACAGCAAATCATGCTGATGATCAAAACTGCTTTCAAAAAGCATTGCTTTCTAAGGATTAGTTTGCTTGCTTCAAGTATGATTGAGGCTTTAGAGATTTCATTTAGTGCTAAATGAGAATGTTTAATTTCTAACCAATCAAAGGAGTGCTCTCAAAGAATAAAATCGTTCCTGTGAGTCATCACTGCTAGATAAAGCAGATTTCTGATGAAGCTAAAGGTTTCTTGGGGCCATTGCACATAATGGAGTAACTTTCTTTCTTTGAAGACCATTTACATGACACAGAAACCAGAACCTAGAGAAAGCACAGTCCAGTGCATTTGAAAATGTGCAGAGTACTACTGGGGAAATGGGAACTTCTGGTTTACATCTTTTTAATTCAATCTTTTTTTTTTACAGTATGTGAGTTTGTAAGTAGGGTGTGGCGTTTATGTCTGAGAATGAAACATTGTGTACTACAGCCCCTATTGATGGAGTTCGAGGTGGAGTAACAGGTCTGCACATGATTGCCATGGGAAGACGACTGGGAGTAAAATTAGAGAAAGCTGGGAGGTTGTGTTCACATTCTGAACAGAAGTTAGAACAGTACAGAAATTATAGGGTCAAATAGAGTTGCTGCTGCCTGGGTGGAATGTAGGTGGCATGCCTGAAACCCATTCCACCATGACTCCCCATATACCCAATCTGCAAATTTAGGCACATGCTAAGGGGAATGGAATGGAGGGTGGAGCAGAGTGGAGACACAGAGGTTAGGCTCTGAAGTAATCCTTGCTGGGAGGGGAACCTGATGGACCTTTGCAGCTGATAAACAGCACAGCACCTGTCAGCCAGGGGAGATAGGGGAAGGTGCCTTGCCAGCAGCTGTGGTGAAATCATTGTCCCCAGATGAACTGGGTTCATTAAAACCTAACTGTAATATTAACATAGCCCTCCATCCCTGAGCTACCTGCCTTCAAGGAACAACCTCCCCTTGCTGGGCATGCACTTTATATTTCATTGACAATATCTTTAAGAGAGAAGTGAGAGAACTTTGCACCTATCAATAGCAAAGGTGTGCATCACTAGAGCCACTCAAGCTCAATCTAAACAAATAGTATAAAAGTAAGTTAAGAATGGGGAAAAGTTAAGAGAAGACTCCGTCATAACTTCTGGGATCAGGGGATGGGCTGAACCTGTCTCCTCCTCCAAAGGAATATCTGTTGGGTAATAATTGTATTCTATGCTCGCTGAATGATCATCTTGAGCTAGGTTTGATTGATGATTAGAGCTTTTCTGGGTGTTGCTTTGAATACATTTTTGCAGTCAGCTACTTTCACTGTCATTCTTTGAACTTTAACCTGTCACAATTTTCCACTCACAGTGTGTATATTAATAAAGTGTTGTCCCCTGAACTGTTGGTGAGTCCTTCAAGGGCTCTGGCAGTTGCCAGCAGTGGGCAACATACTTGAATTAAAGTGTGAAGACTTGGGAGGGAGTCTCTCTCCTGCTGTTGGTGTGTGTCCCTGAACAAGTCTGTGGAAGCCTCCTCTGACCCAGGGGGCAGCTCAGTGGAGAGTCACCATAAGAGGACATTGGCAGAGTGATCAGACACAAAGGTGTTGGCTTTCCTGGAGCACTGACAGACCAATCAAATGTAAAGGATTTTTGAGGAAATTCCCACTTTGACATAATAGCTGTGCTTTCATTTTGTGATGTAAAGAAAAATCAAGGAAACAGTAATAGCATAATATGCTCATAATCCAAAGATTAATACTCAGCCTGCTTAAAGTTACAGCGGTGCTAAACATTTATTTTGTGTAAAGGATGTAGAAACTACTTAAAGTTAACACAAACCAATGGGCAGGCTTTCTCTCCTGCTGTGAAGTGGAGAGGAAGCCTGCCCTTTATTGCTCACTGAGAAGCAGCAGATTGATAACCAGAGAACATAAACCTCTTTGTTCATGAGCTAGCACAGTATCAGCTGTAACAGTGTCACAATCATCTGGCAATATAATTCACATTCAGTCATAAAAGCATCTCCTTAATGGGCTGCTTGCCCTGCTGCAGCATATTGATAAAAATGGGACCTGATACTAAGTACTGGCATCAGTTTGGCAAAAGATAGTTTTTAGACAGGAAGAATTATGTTTTATTCTACTAGCTAGTGCAGTGAGAGTGCGCTTAGGAAATAAACACTAAAGGAGACAAGGTAAGGTATCAAAAACATGTGTAAGGAAGCAGATATTTGATTTGAGGGCATTTTCATATATCAGGAAATTATTTTTCTGCAAGCTGGAATTATGTTACACCAAGTAACAACCACTTTGATTTTAGTCTAATAGAGAGTCATGAGCCCAATGCTTCTATAAATGTTTGTAATAGTTGCAGTATGATTGCCTGTGATCAGTAAAACCAGTAAGTGCTAATGAGGCTCCACTGCTACTGAACCACAAGATGGTTAATTCCTTGATTTTTTTCCTGGTAGACCGGCTTCTCTCCTATCAGCTCATTTGAATTATTTTGTTCAGACTAAACAAGTAGTCCTGCGCTGTTTGGAAACCTAGGAGGAAGGAGCCTGATGGATTTCTGCCACTTTGTTTCCATTCCAGAAAGCTGCTGGTGGCAGAAATCCAGTAGGCGTCTGCGTCCCAGCCCTGAATGTCTCAGATATACCTCTGCTGAACAATACTTCTTTTCTTTCTTGTTTTTCCCACACCTGGAGTGAGGAATTTATGCATGTTGTGTTTAGCACATTTAGCACCTGTCAGAGTATGTGCAGTTCCTGAAGCTTCTTTAGAAGGTTATTTTCTAATCACTAAGTAGTAAATATGATGTTCTGCACAGTGCTGTTTTAGTTTTCACTGTGTTACACTTTTCTCCCTCTGTTCAGGTCAGTGTGCAGCTTTCCCTTGCTAGATATTTTAAAATGTGCTATAAATAACTATCTTTGATTGATTCACTGCGCTACTGAGATTCACTGTGCTAAAAGAACTGCCTTTTCAAATTTCTCTGCTTATTCTCTAATTGTAATTTTAACTACAAACTTCAGCATTCTTTTCTGACTTTGACATTCAATAGGACACAGTTGTATTTTCCCATTTGTGTAAACCAGATCCTGAGTTTTCTCGATAATTCCTGCTTGGAATTTTGCATTTTTTATTGGCCTTAGCTCCCAGACCTTTTACTAACTTTTCCTATACTACACTTGCCCTATTTCAGAACTCAACCTTGCAGCTGGGTCCTCAATATCCACTTGTACAAGCAGCTGTCTTAACATCATTTCCTCAGATGCTTTTGTAACAAGTTGTGATCTTATCTCGTAATGCAAATGGCCTCTTGCAGGAAATAGCTTTACCCTGACCTTCTCTCAGAAATCCTCTATCTATTGTTTTTCAGAGCACCATTTGATATATCCATCCTGACTCCTAGAATGTATTCTATATACCAGGAGTACTGCTGAAGAATACCTTTAAATTCTATCTCCTTGGAGAGCAGATTAATGCCAACATTTTATGCTAGCGGCAAGATTTGTAGGAAAGTAATATCTTTTATTAGACTAACAGATACATACAGAAAAATTGTTTTATGTTGGCATTTCTTACTGCTTGAAATTGCTTCATGCCAGTCCTCTTTTCCCCCTCCCAATTTTGCCTTTCAGTGAGTGTTCTAAAGCTACTTCCTTTATCAAAGGAAACATGCTACACAGGAAAACATTTCAAAAAGGATTTTTCTTCCATCCCTTAGCTCCCCAAAGATGTGCACAGAGAGAGAAACTACCACCAGCCTACCCTGCCTTCAGCATGGCTTTAGAAATGATAAATTGCTGGACTTTCCTTTTGAACAGTTACAGAATTTTGCTCTAGAGTTTCAGGAAACATCTAGGCAGTAACAGCTTTGCAATAGGTTTCCCCTCAATTGGAAAATCAAAATCTACAATTCCATCTGGCTTTACTGAAACGTGCTGGAGTCAACTGAGTGTCAAATTTACCTAGATTTTTAAAATGAGAATTACTTTTTCCTTCACTTTAAATGTCAATATTTTTTTGAATTAACATCTTTCTCTCATTTTCTGTCTTTGGTAAGAATCTAATTTAGGCAGTAAAAAGAGGGAGTTACTTTATCATCAAGCCAAACATTCCTCAAGGCAGACATAAAGAACAAAGTGGAGGTGTTTCTCCCTAGTACAGAAACACAAAACATGATATTGCTTCCCTATATTTGAGAGCTTTAAACATCTGGAAAATGGCATCAAGAACAAATTATTTTCCAGCTTCTGAGATGATAATGTCTCAGTGAGCATCAATGGCAATCTGTTCACCAATGAAAAAATGTTAAGAAATGTTAGTGGTTACAGGGCCTCACTTTTTCCCTATAAACCACAAAGATTTATAGCTTCAATCTATTTGAAAGGGTATTTCCTTTCAACAGAAGCTTCAATACAGAAAAACTTATACAAACTAATAATGAATTCCTTAAGTGCACTGAAGGGAGACTTTTTGCCCCTTGATCAATCAGTTAAAATGAAAGTTTCCTTAAGTCATATGGCTGTCAGGTATACTTCAGTAAGTATCACACCTTTTTTTTCTATTTTATCAATTACTTTTACTTCTTTGCTTACACCAGGCAGAAATTAAATAAGTGAGGTGAAGGGTCAATGTATTTTTTAAAGAGAAGTGTACTTCTATTCCAGTATCCCCTGGTACACTTAACAATTCCAACCTTTCTTTGATGGGTCTCACTAGTGAAGTGTTATAAAAGATGGGTCCCTGAGCTTCAGAGCCCTACAGTCAGGCTCATTGCTGCTCCACAAATCAAGCATCCCCTGCTAGCATTTGTCACAGCCATTCCTCTCTGCAGCCTGGCCACAGAAGTTTGCTCATCACTTGGAGATGTATTTTATTTATATTTAAAATGGGAGCAGACAGCTTAATTCATCAACTAAAGATGTCTTTAGGGAAAAAGGATGAAAGCACCATACAGATCATCTCTTCATGGAAAGTCCAAGGGCCACACCTGGTTTTGAAATTCCCAAGCAAATGGCTGAGGCTTCTCTCTCAACATGGGAGCTTACTAATGGATCAAAAGATGGTGAAAAAATACTTTAGATAATAAAACAGCATGTAAACTCTGGCTAAAGAGGTAACACGGTTCTAGCTGCCTTTTCTTTTTACTTGTATTCTCTTTTTATGAAAGCACTACCATAATTATTTAATATGTTGGTGTCAGACTGGATAATCTGGAAGGCTGATCTTCTCACAGCCAATATTTTCTGAGCTTGCCAGTTGTTTCAGACTGACAGAAAAAATATTTCCACTATTTCCACAATCAAACTGCTATCATTGATTCTTCTCTTCCTCTATATGATTTACTGCCACGATGGCAATGCCTGCAGCTGCCAGTAGGCAGCCTACTGCAGACTGAAAACCCATTTAACACAGGCAGTAAGCCAGCTCCCAAATACAGGAGCAGAAAATCCCTGGAAAGTATGACTTCCCTTATTCAAATGTTGCTTCAGCCCTTTCTGCATGGAAAATACCTCCACAAGCTCACTGTTTTCTCTTTGAACTCTTCTTAAAGGAAGTGAAATATCAAGCAGAAACATAAAGACTGCACGACCTGTGGACTTTCTTAAATGTATTATTTGAATATTTTTAGTATTACATGAAATGGCATAAATGGCCTTGATTGGAGGAAGGAACTGAGATAGACAGGTAAGCTAATCTATGCTGCCCTGGTGGCTCTCATGCTGCCTCCTGGATATTTCTTGTGGTTCAGTAAAAAGATTTGCACTTTAAAATTAAGATTATAGTTACTTGGACACCTTTCCAAAGCAGTTGGAGATGTGTGAGTAAGAACAGGAGAACAATGATTAAATCTGGGTAGCTCAAGGACTTGGATGTTGCTTTTTGAGTCCCCTTGTTGAGCCATTTTCTACAGTTGTTAACCTTCTCTCACAATGGCTTGGTAGCAGCTAAGAGGCTGGGCATGTTCAGAGATTGTTTGACATAATTTTTTGTGCTGCCAGAAATTACTGGTTCCTCTTGCCTTCAATTCTGCCTACATGACATAGTAGGAAAAATAGTTGAGCCAAAAATAGAAAATTTCTATGGGCAAAATTCAGCCTCCATGGCAACAGTTAGACCACACTCAGATCAATTTGCCATTCAATGAAATCTTTTATTTATTTCATCAGAGCTTTGCTTTCACTGCAACCAGCTTACATAGATTTAAGTTTTACTGCCTTTCTGCAAGGTGGGGAAAAAATGTTTCTCCATTTTAATACTGACACTAAACTGAGCTGCCTTAAACTAGGAGGAGCCCTGAGCAGTAACAGAGAAAAGGCCTTAGTACCAATGGATTTAGAAATGGTTAGAAATTCCCACAGAGTTATATATAGATAAGCTACATAGACAGTACATAACTGCATAACTACATAACTGCATTCATATTTTTGTTTTAATTAAAATTATTATCAAGTAAAAACTTGATTCAACCAATCTGCAGTCTTCCTTTTGCAGAAACAGGAAACTCTCAAGCCTTTATTCTCTTTTTTAGTGTCAGATAAGAAGCATGCTGGAAAATAAAAAAGGCCTATGTTGCATCATATTCTTTAAGAAAAAGGTGGTGCAATTACTTAATTCCAAAATGAAAACTTACCCCACACTGCCATGAAAACAGCAAAAAAGACAGTAGCTCCATTGTCAAAAAGGTGGGTTACCTGAGAGATACATTAATAGTGTGATCAAATTGTGATAATACGCCTTTATTTTCAATTTTCACCTACTAAAATTAATGTGATCATGAGTTTAGCTGTCCTGACAATCCGGAGGATGCTTCCCTTCACATGTGAAATTCACCTGTGTGTTGATAGGACAATTTGCCAGCCTGGCCTGGGACTGACCCCTGCCAACACCAGAAGTGAGCATCATTTCAGGCCCAAAGCATTAATTTTATGGAGCCCCACAGAGATGACGGATGAGAAGATAAAGGCTGATGTCAAGGAGACTGTAACACACAGCACTAGGACATGACCTCTGACCCTGCTGAATCTCTAAGTGCAGATTGCATTCAAACATTTTACAACCCAAATTAAACGTTGGTGAAAGACGGTGTTCATGCTGGCTGGGCTTGATCTGTCCCTTCAAGATTTCATCTATCCATGCTCAATAAAGACAAATGCAAAAGGCAAAATTCATGCTTTTGCCAGGAAATATCTGTATTTGCATAGCCTAAAACATACCTTGGCATAAATGCAGCTGTCCGACAACCTCATGAAGGGGCAGTATTTATCACATATAGGACACATTATGATATCTGTAGCTTGGCAGACTTCTTTACTGGAAAAATAGAAAAGACAAAAATTAATGGCTTGATTATTACAACAATATGCACAACAATCTGTCTGGATTGATAGGCTTTGCTAATGTTCAGTTACTTATTGAACAAAACTGATCTGTAAGTGAAGCCAAGATGTTCATAACTGTGTGTGTGTAATTAATATTTGCTGACTGTCTAAGACTACAGTCATAGCTGCAGAGTGCAGTTCTCCAGGGACAACCTAGTAGTATCTCTTTACCATTTCCAGCTTCTCCTTGAGTAAGAGTGACTTTTGGTAGGAAGAGGGTGAGGCTGACTTCAGGCAAAGCTATTCTTGTGACTTAAGCACACAAAAACTTAGAGATGCAGCACTCCGCAGAAGGTACAGGGATTTCTTCATCTGAGGAATGCCTCTCTGTGGTGGATCTTTGGGAAAGGCCTTATAGAGAGTGAAAATTCCCCACTCTTGTGCTGGCCTCTTAAAGAGTAATGGAGGAGTCTGCTTTTTTCCTAATTCATTCTGGCTTCTCAGCACCATTAACAACTGGAACTGGGAAAGAAGCATTTCCTCTCTCCCCAATTCAGGAGCATAAAACATGGGTACCTTATGACAACTAAGCAGTCTTTTCTTGACTGCTCATTCAACAGTTTAAAATTAAATAATTAACAGCTTGTGGGAAGATCTCTCAAATTATTCATAATAACCCACGGTCACAATTTCTTTTTAAAAGTTCCCACGTTACCTGACTTGGCAGTGGTTCAAAGTGGTGACTCCATACAAAAAGACAAATAATCCAATGAAGGCAGCTGGGAAGAGCATCCCTGTGTACCAGCCTAACCAGGCAAAGTACAGCCCAATTTTCTCACCAAAGTACCGTCTGTTTTAAAACAAAATACAGCAAAGTTACCTGCTAATTACCTGCTAATCTACTTAATCTTGCTCATTAGTAGAAAAAAACATTTCTATCATATCTGAAGAGTAGATTAAAGGGGAGAAAAAGCCTTCAACTAAGCTTCTAAATACACACTGAGGGACCTGCCTCAGTAATGAACTTAAAACATTAATTTAAAAATTCAATAACCACAGTTTACAGTTAGATAAGAGGTGACCCCACGAAGGAAACACTGAGTTACTTTTAGATAGCTAGTTCTTTGTATTTGGGAAATTGATGGTGTGCTTTGATTTTGGCCGTTTGACTTTACTGTCTGAAAAATTGCAGTGAAATAAATTTTATCCCTAAAGCTTGTATAACAGCAAAAATTATTTGAGTTCAAGTTAGTTCTAAGAAATTAATTAACATGGGTTCATTCTCCAATACAGTTTATTTTCATTTCATTATTTATATTCTTAGCTCAGTTCCTGTAAAACTAATTTCACAATTCTACTGCAGTGGAAAGGGAAGTGCAAGTAAGGTCCATCATCTTGCAATGGTTTGAGGGAAGCAGTCTGAATTGATCCAAATTTATTAGATATATTGCTCAAAACTAGCAGCAAAGTTGCCAGAAAGCTTCATCTTGCTACATACATATTCATTAGCATTTTTCCTCCTCCCAAACACAACCAAACCTTTATTTGTGTGTTAGAGAATACATCAGGCACACAAAAACCTGCTGAACTCATCAGCAGAGGAGCAGGCTCATGTACTGTCCTATTGATTTGTGCATAGTAGATTTTAGGGGATTATTTGCAAGACTGGTTTTAAAGAATGATGCAAGATGGTATGCTTGTGTTTCAGACATTTTGTAGACAGCTTAAACTTGCATTTCCACTCAATTTGAAAATAGCTGAGACTGGAAACTCTCTTTCACCCTAATGATGCAACTTCTGATGCATCCAGAGAACAAGTGCAGAGAGCCAGCACTGCTGGCTCCTCTACTCTACCAGAAAACATCATTGGCCAAACTTTCTCAGCCAGAATGGGAAGCCCTAGGACTGTCTCTAGGGCTGAGTGCACTGGAGGAGGCCACTTGGTCTGGACTGCACAAAATTAGCAGTTTTCTAGATGTTTAAAATTTCCAGTGTAGGAAATATCCCTCTGGCCTGAGCTCATGCTCTGATGGAAGAGACTGATCTGCAGTGACTATTTGCATTTGAGTTTACCAGCTCTGTATAAGAAGCCAAGTACTGTCACTTTGTTTTTGTTCTTCTGTCATTCAAGAGACACTCAAATTCAGAGACTAAAGAGATGGTAAACTAATGCTAACATGCTCAGTTCTGACAAGGGCAGCAGGTCTGATTGTAAAAAACACACTGCAAACCGCTTTTTAAGGCCTGACTTAAGAGTGTAAATGAAACCTTTGGCCTGATTATTTTCCTGACATCTAGGATGTCAGTCTGTGCCTGCATCTGCAAAAATGCAAACTCACATTTGAGCTTACTTCCACTAAACATGGATGACCTATTTTTCTCCACGTACATTGTTCAAAGTACTGAAGTCCACCTAACTATCATCAAGCTTTATTTTTCATTTCATTCCCTACACTCAAGGATGAATGCTTCCTCGTTTCAACCCTCTAGCTGGCAAGGATTAATGGCAAAAATAATCTCCTACCCTGTTGAGCCCTTCAATCTAACAGTGCAAATCCTAGTATTCCTTTTGATCTAGAAATCAAACACCTTCATCCTAGATGAAGACCCAAGCAAAGTTCAGTGTGTGCATAAAGAAGACTGTCCATGATGGAGAGCAACCCATCTCTGAAAAGAAAGGAAAAGGCATCTGAGCTGGGTTTTAAAATTAAATGTAAGATGTTGACATTACTTTGATACATATTGCTATAAATATGGATAAACAGCCTTGATATTCCATTATTGCCCTTTGCAACACAGCTGGTACTCTGCAGGCACAGGCTGTACTACTGTAAATTGCAACAGGATCAACTAAATATATCAAGTCTTCTGGCCCCATGGTTTGCATGTTTCTCCTTTCAGTCTCTGCTCAGATACCACTCAGTTAAATGCTATGGAAATAAACTATGCCAGCATGAAGGTCTTTGGAGGCCTTCCTCAGTGCCATATTCAGAGCAGTTCCACATTTATTCCAATATGTAATTCAGCTAGTCTGGACCATCATGACCATCAGGAGATGAAAAATTATAGATGCCTTTGTCACTCCCTTCAATTTGCCCCAAATATTTGTTTGGAGAAAAAATTTGTTTCTTCTCTTCTTCTGTCACTATGTAAAGGACAGAAATTTCATATAGCTTGCTTCAGTGATGGCAGTTCTCTTTGAACCAGGGCTCAGCAAAGTACAAAAAAAATTCCAGAGGTTTCTTTCCAGAATGCATCACTGTGTATGACTTATACCTAAATTCCACTTGTTATCATTCTACTCATTTCAAGACCTCTTTGAAATTTTCCATTGTTGATAACATCTTTGTGTTCTTGTCAATTAATTTATTACTATCCACTTTTTCAGGTTAATATGGACAGAAAAAAATAGTTTGTGTCTTTAATGGTTCTCCCACCGAAAACCTAAACTAACAACTAACCTAAAAAGGAGAGACATAAAAACCCCCAAGCACCTAACAGAATAATCCATCTCTCCTATCCTTATATATATCCTTATATATATATCCTTATATATACTGTACCATCAAAATAATAATAAAAATGTAATTTCAGCTTCTCAGTCGTGAGCTAGCCTGTATACTAGTTCTTCAATGCCAGTCACCTTAATGGTGAACAGTATATCCCCTCAATCCATTCCAGTGGTAGAGCTAGGACTTAATGGGGTCAATACTTCAATATCAATATTTATCAATAAGGCACATTTTTAGAAAGTATTAAGCCATAAAGTCTAATTTCCAACCTATGAAATTGTGATATTGGATTATCCTATGTTTAATGACCCTAATTACAGAATATTTTGCTTTCAACATGCCTAGAAGGAAATAATGGATCTAGAATATAGACATATCAGGGCTCAAGCCAAGAACCTATCTATTTCCATTAACTCTTTTGCAGGTAAGAATGAAATCCTGTACAGAACTTTCTATACCACAGAAACTAGAGCTTTCCAGCAGGTGTTTTGGACATATGAAATGCTCATGTCAGAAGCAATGGGGTGGGTAGGAAGGCTTGACAGGAGACTGAAAGGGAGTAGTCAGCTTGCAGTCAAGACATTTAATGGAAACATGGAGCAAAATGCAGGTTACTCAGGCATCAGGTTTTGCTTCCAAATTCATTTAGATACTTTTACAATCACTTAAAAACCAGTTTTCTCCCTGCATTTTTGTCCTGTGAATTACATGCACAAGCAGCAGCAGGAGCAATTTGTGCACAATCAAGAGGGAAGCAACAATGCACAGAAGTGTGAAGGAGGTGATCCAAAGTCCCCAGGAATCACTGCAACTGTTTCTGCTGATTTACATGGTCCCAGAGCACATAAATATAATGAGACCTGTTTCTTTCCAATTATAAGAAATTCTAAGGTCATAAATTATAATTGTAAAGTATCTATGGACACTAAATTCCAAGAGATGTATAATTAAAGTCATGGTACCGCATCTGTTGACTAATAGGGGTGGATTTGTAAATTATGCCAATTCTTTGCCATTGTACTGCCACATGTTTCAAAGCAGAGTGGAAGCAGAATCATGCAATTTCCCTCAAATGACTTTTTCTCATTTATTTTTAGTGACTAGTATCTCCATAACAGCCAGCTGATGAGATTAAATGAAACCTGGACTTGCCAAATTGGCAGCACAGGAGACGGAAACCTCACTTTAACATCTAAGGAAAAAATAAAACAGCACTGGAATATGAACATTTTCACTTACCATTGTGGTAACTAGACTTTAAGATAGAAATAGCACATCTATTGATGACGTAAATGTACTATCTACATCTAATTTATTTCTTAGCCATTCTAAAGCATAATGTCAACCAACAGTGTAAGTTCTGGCCAGACATGTGTGGAAGAATCAACATCCAGCCACTCCTTTTGTACAGATGACCACACTACAGCCTTCAAGCACAATCCCATATAACTCTTATTATGGGGGGGGAATAAAAAGATTTTCCTGCTGTAGAACTGGCACTGAGAAAAGCTTCTTTTAAAAGTGTGCCCACTAAGAAGCTTCCAAATGAAATGAACAGCAGGTCTTGCTGGTGTCATCAGTTCTTCAAGGAAAAGTCTCCAGCTCAATAGACATGTGAACTGCTGAGAGTGGCAGTACACGTGGAAGATTCATTCATGGGTGCTGGATTACTCACATTTCCTCAGCTCCTGCTGAGTTTTCAGAGGATTTGAAGATTTGGGAGGAGCTAAGGAAATGTGAGTAATCCAGCATCTGTGAAGTGAGAAGGAAAAGGCATCCCCTTCTTTGTTGTCACCCTCCCTCAGTGAATTCATCACAGCTGTGGATGTGCTCCAGGCAGCACACGGCAGGCTGGGCTGGGGCTGCAGCTTTGGACCTGCTGAGTTTGGTGGCATGTGGCTCAGGCTGCTGCCAATGCTCAGGGAATCTCACAGCTCCCCCTGCCCCTCTCCTCTTTGGTAAGCACCTACTCTCAACAACAGCAGGACACTCCTGACTTCAGCTAGGGGGTCTATAGGAATTGCTTTTTTTTTTTTTCCCAATAGAATTTGAAAAATCTGTCTGATGAAAAAATTAACTTTCTTAAAAAATCTTTAACTTTAAACCCAGGTTATGCAAAAAGGCTGCTATCAAGGTCTAGAATAATCATATATCTAACATTGCTTATTCTGTTACCATTTATTCTTATACTTTCACAAACCTTTCAGATGCCTGATCATCAAATTGAACCAAACACCAGATATTGCCTCAAGAGCACTTTCACAGACAAGAAGTGATGAAGAACAGCAGCCTTGACCACTATGGAAAAATGGTTATAAAACTCTATAGAGATAAGTTGTTTGTACTGTGTTAATAATATCTTGTTGCGTACTGGGAAATTAAAACCAAAAAACCCCTTCAGTATAACCATTAGCTCTTCCATAAATCAGCAATTTCTATTGGGTAATTTGACAAAAAAGTCCAAATTTCTATCCAGTTTATTTAAAAAAAGAAATAAAAAGGTTTTGAAATTAAATTATGAGATTTAATAAATTATTCCATAAAGGAGTAAAAAAAGATTACATGACTCAGTAAAAATTTTATTGTATTTCTTGTTTAGCTTTTTATCCATGGAAATGAAACTCTCTGTTTTATGAAATGGATAGGTTTTATATGGCCTTAATCAGTAACACTGTCTGTCTCCAGGACTACCCTCTGCAAATCTTTCATCTGGAAACAATTTCGAGAATAAATAAGAGCAAAGTTTTCTATTAGTTACGGGACTTATGAAAGAGGCAATTAATAAGCTGGGCCAATTGAATGTTGTGGATGACCCTTCCTGATGGTCAATGTATCTTCAGTGCTCCTGGTACATCTGAAGACTTTATTAACAGGCTCTTGAGGCTCCATGCTCCTCTCTTCAAGTAGGAAAAGCCCATTACTGTCCAATAATAGTTCTGCCATCACAATCAGTAAAGGCTCTGGCTCTCTCTATATGCACAAGAAATATGTAATCCTCTATTAATGCATGCAAGGCCATTTGAAAACATTATTTTAAAGGACTGTAAGAACTTGGAATCACATCTCAGCTTTCTCAGTGTTTTTTTCTTTGCAGACTCCATCCAAGATGAGCAAAAATCTGGACAGTGGTGATGTGGCTGGTCTGAGTTCAAGGGCAGTGGTACAGAGGAGACTTCCATCACTAGTGTTGTGAGCACAGTAGCTTAGCAACTGTAAGCTCTGCTCTGTGCCATTTGTAAGCATCATGAAACTGCCTCCAGAGCTCATTCTGTGGTTGCTTTTTGGAAAAAGAAGATCTAGTTGGTGAGAGCCTATCTTTCACCAAAGCCATGCTCCAAGGAGGAAGAACTCCTCCTGTGGACAGATGTCTAATCAAGTATACCCAGCCTCCACAGATTCTTCCCTTCCTTTTTTTTCTCTTTTAAATATCCTGTAAACACTTCATTACAAATTACTGTGTGAGGAAACTCTGGAAGGAAACTTCTTTCACCTCCTAAAACTCCTCTATAAATATTTCTTTGGGTGTAGTGTCACCACGAACTTAATGGTTTCCCATGACTTCAGGATCAGTTTTTAAAATCCACATGAATTAAATAAGCTTTTCATGGTTTTGTCAGAAGTGAAATAACCTGTGCTCAAAGCATCTATAATGTGACACAACAAAAGCAGGTAAGTCTTACCTTACAAGATCCAGTGGCTGGTATTTATACCACACTCCCCAGGAAGCCCAGCACTCATAGAGCAGGTGTCTGTGGTTTTCTGCTCCATGGGTTTTTATTGAATTCTTACTTCTGTAACTTCCCTAAAATACAAATCTGGACATTAATGAATAACAGCAGCAAAAAAGAATATTTAAGAAATCTCTCTTACTAGCAGCATGGATAACACAGTTTATGAAAACTACATATTTGTGCTCCAAAAGCTAAATATGGCATTAAAAAAAATCAACTGATGTCACTAAGATTTGAGAATATTCTTCCTAAGAAATTTATAATAAATTATATTCAAGTCATAGCCTATAAATGCAAAGAAAATCTTTGGAGAATCTCAAAAAGCCCCCCAGAGTGTGATGTCTTCCCTCTCTGAAAATATACTGATATAACAACTCGCAGAGTTTTTACGGAACAGATCTAGAAAACTCTCTTTACTCATCTCTTTTGGCAAGGAAATACCCCTAATTTTTTCACAAGGAAAAAAGCATTGCTAAATGGAAGCTTGTCATGCAGACATTAATAAGGTTAAGGATAAATAATTACACAATTAAGAATTCATTTTGGGGGGAAAAGTAAAAAAAAAAGACCAAAATACCTCATGAAGAGGAAATGCAGCTTCATAGGAGCCATTACTGAGCAATCGATTCAGACCTGAGAATCAAAAGTATTCAATTATTTAACAACAGGAGCAGAAAAATGGCTAAGTAAAAAGCAAAACATATTTTCATAAACTGGCTAAATGAAGATGGAAGCCAATTGACACAATACATGTAGAAAAATTAATCTTCTATAGATTTTGATGACTAAGAAATAATACAGAGAAAGACTTGTTCAAATATTAATCAGAATCTATCATTTATTATGCTAGAGGCTTAATGATTCATTTGCCAAATCCATCTTTAGTGTAACTTCAGTGAAACTGGAGAGTTTACACCAGGTTTAAAGTTTGACCTTATAAAACATGGTCTAACAAAGCTATTTAGATGATGGGCTGCATATCTTGGGAACTAAAAACTTTGGGTAGGTCTTGACATTTTTGAATTGTAGACCACTAAAGCAACAGAAACTCATCATTTCCATATTATAAGAACTTTTTAAAATGTGTTCAGCTTGTGTCTGATGAAAGTTGCTGAACAGACAGAAAGGAACAAGACAAACTGCAGCATTACAAGACCAGAAAATAAAATCATTCCTATGGGGCACAAAAAAGTAACCATACAACCCACTCACTCAGGTCATGTCCCTCTTTAATGAGAGCCTGGAGAAATAATGTTTGCTGAGATGTTGGTGATTTTCACTTGGAAGATCACCAAAACAGGCCTGTACTGTTCCCAGGCAGTGCAAAACAAAATATCCACATGAAGAACCTGCAGGTATTTGAACCCTATTGACCAGGAGGCATAGAGTCTTGATTCCTTTCCTAATTCACAGGGGACAGACAGTGACAAGAATACAGCAAGGAGAAGCATTAAGTCAACATGAATACCACTTTCAGTGGTAGCATCAGTATCTGCCTGGCAAAATATGTTTTCTTCCAATGTCTCTGTCAGAAAAGTAAAAGTTGCACAGCTGAGCTGGGCTTTGCTCTGCCTAGTGATCAGTGCAAGGTTGTGTTCACTACAGGTGCAGCACAAGTTGACATGTGAGGGAGATGGGGATCTTGGGGTAGGCAGGGATTGCAGCTGTTTGGGCAAGACACAGGATCAGCTCAGGGCTATTGCTGCCCTCATCCCAGCAGCTGAGAAAGAAAGAAAGAAAGAAGTGAAGTTCTGGGATATTTCTCTTTCTCTTCAGGAAAGTGAGGTTTAAACAGCAGGGTAATGAAATAGACTGCAGAGTTTTATGGAGATTGTCTCTACGTTTGTCTCTTGTGGTACTCAAGCTGTATGTGCTCTGTATGATTTGGCAGAAGGTGACCACTGTTTCATGTTCTGTCCCTCCTCTGTCACTGCCTGCTCTCCTGGACCTGCATGTGTGCCACTCCAAATTTCCACTCCAGTCACTAATTGAAATGGAAGCCAGAATTATGCATAGCATTCTTTGCACTGAGGACATCAATGGTGAACTCCCTTTTGACTTAGAGCAACACCAGAGATGCAGAGTCCTCCGTCTCCCTTAGGGATGGATGGGTATCCAGGGAGAAGCCCTGTAGCCTGAGATGCGGAGGAGCACTTGCCTTCCTTCCAAGCACATTTTAATGAAAGAATAAAGGCTTTCCTGCATGAGTCTCTCTGCTTCACTGCTCCTAACCTGTTAATATTTCATGTTTAGATCAGCCTCTTCCCTTGCAGAGGGGATAGATCCCATGTGGTGACATGCCTGTGAAAGCTGACTGTGATTACAGGCAGATGATCACATCTTCCAGGCAAAGACCCTACCACAGCAGTGGGGGAGATGGAAACAGTCAGAACCAAGGTGATTAAAAAGGAAGGAAAAGAGTCTGTTGTTGCAGTGTGTTGCAATCTCCTGTTTCAAACTCCCAGTCCTTTCCCAGGTATAGCTTTCCTGTTCCCCTCCCCCTTTCTCTTCCTAAGTGATGTCCATCAAACTTAATAGTCCAGTAAGAGCGTCGTGTGATTGGTAGAAGTTCAAAGATGCCCCTCAGCCCTGGGCCATTGGCCTGTCCAAGTGTCATTGTCCCCTGAGACTCGCCCTCTCCCACCTGGTTGGTAGCTCACCTATCCTCTCCCCTCCCCCTCTTCCTGAGCTTAAAAGGACCTGGGCACCATGCGGTCTTGATTCTACTGTAGCTGTTACCATATTCAGACATCTATGATCCTGGAATAAAGCTCTGGATTAAACCCTGCGGTAGAATCCACTCCTTTCGTTCTTCACCTAGCCTAAGGACTATCACCGAGGTAAACCTGAGTTTCTACCAGCCTGGACTTCTCAGTGTCTAGCTGCAACCCCTAACTAGCCAGAGGGATCTCTGTGGCGGAAAACCACAGCAGCTGCCTTTGGCCGAGCAGCGAGGGCCGGACAAGCCCAGACACGTGCTATCCGGTAATATTGGAATAATACTCCAATATTTGGCGCCCAACGTGCGGCAGATCGAGTCTGCACCCCCAGAAGAACCTCAGAACCTCGGAAAAGCCCTTAGGCAGCTCAGCATCCACTGGAAGAGCTTTGGCTGCATAGCTCTCCAGAGAGACTTGGGACTGATCCCACAAGAAGTTTCGTGGAACGCTCGGCGCCTCTGGAAAGTGCAGCTCCTTTCTGGTGAGCAAATTTTCCAGAGGAGAATAGGGGAGCCCCTCGCCCGTGGGGTCCTATTCCGGTGAAAACACCCTGCCCGACTTTGCCAGCTACAGCTTCGATTTCGGTGAGTATTTCTGCTCCTGGGAGGGGTAGAAGCTCGAAAAACAGTCTCTGCCGTGAGTTCTGTTTCTTTTTCCCTTTGCCTTATACGAACAGTCTCTGCCGTGAGTTCTGTTTCTTTTTCCCTTTGCCTTATACGCTGCGCAGCACTGCGGGCCGATAGCAATTACTTTGTTAGACTTAGCTCTCTGTAGTGTGCTTTTGCTACTTTTATAAATTCGCGGGTGCCGGTGGAGGAGCGGGAGAACACTCCCTGCCCCTCCCCCAGCTTAGCAAAGCAGCGTGCTCGGCTCTCTCTCGGCGGGGGGGCTGCTCTACACGTGGCTCGGCGGGGAGTTCTCTCTCTCTGTACGGGGGGCTCTCTACACGTGGCGCGGGGGGCTGCTCTCTCTCTCGGTGGGGGGGCTCGCTTTCGCAGCGCGGCGTGCGGGGGGTGCTTTCTCGGCTCTCTACACGCGGCGCGGCGCCGCCCGGGTTTCGGTTTCACCACGTGGAGCCGGCAGGAGAGGCTTTGTCTCTCCCTTGCTGCAGAGGGGCGGGTTCCAATTCTGTGCTGCTGCCCGCGGCATTTTTAAAAGCGGTGTAAGCAGCTGCATTGCCTAAAGCTAAGGTCTGCTCGGTATTGCTTCGTAACCGTGGTTTTTGTAAGAATCGGTAGCTGATTTAGCTTTTTTTTGGTCGGCGAGATTTTGTATTGTGCTTTTAACATCCAACATGGGCACTAAATTAAGTACAACACATAAAGGAGTGTATTATCATATTGTTGGAATTTTAGTTTGTGGAAATGTAAAGTTCTCTAAAGGAAAATTGAAACAGTTTGTAAGATGGCTTTTTCTACACTTCCCACAAATTTCCCCTGAAGAAGTCCACAATATTCAATTTTGGGATAAAGTTGGAAACGAATTGATAAGTCTGGGACAATCAGGAGATACTTCCTCTGCTAAATTCGTGTTCTGGAGTTTACAAGTTCGAACAGCCTTGCTCAAACAAAGGGAATTAGAGAAAAAGCCAAATAACAAGCAATGTACCTCTGCTCTCCCTGTCTCTCCCCCCCCCAGCTCTAAACCCTGCACCCCAAATCTTGGTATTTTAAAAAGAGCACACTCTGCTCAAGCTTTGGGAAGTCGACTCCCTGAGCACTTTAAAATGCCAGAGTTCCAAGTTCCACAAAGTCCTGGCCAGACTGCGTGGAACCTTTCCCAAACCCCTGTGTCCCCTGCTCTGAAACCCAGAGCACGTGTTAGCTTTTCGGAGAGCAGTGATCCCCAAACTAGTCCCCAGTCCCTAGGGGCTCCACAAGATGGAGGATGCCACGTGGCACAATGCCATACCTGGTCTCCTTCTTCCCAAGATCCTCTTAAACATCCCAAAATTCCTTCCCCATCCCCCTCCCCTCCTGCCCCTTGTGACACCTTCCCTCCCCCCCCCTTACCTGCTGTACCCTCAGCTCCGCCCCTCTACTCCTCCCAGGGGGCGTCTGCTGACATGATGTCACCAGGTGTCACCGCCCCCTGTTCCCACGGTATCACCGCCCCCTGCCCAGTCCCTGTCCCCGCCCCCTGTGCCCATTGCGTCCCCGCCCTCTCCCCGGGTTCCCACGGTGAGGGCACGCCCACTGCTTCCCCCCCCAGCTGTATCGGCGTTCCCAATGCTTCCGATTCAAGTGATACAAGGCAAGAAGCTGCTGACCCAATGCAGGGTCCCACTTTGTCATTTGCTCCTGTTACGTATCAGCCTGCAGCACAAGGCGGAGCAGCCCCAACTGCTAATTGGAGTTCTTTTGGACGGCAATTGATTAAAGAAGTGTGCAAAGCACACAAAGAGTACGGGCCACACAGCCCATACTTCCGTGGCCTTTTAAATTCTGAACTAAGTAGAACTGTGGTAGTCCCACATGATTTAAAACAGCTTTTCTCATGTCTCATGACTTCCACAGAATTCAAATTATGGGAATTAGCATGGAAACAACTGCTAAAAGAGGCTCTCCCAAGCTTGCAGGCTGATCCAAACACAGCAAGAGATACCAATGGCATACCAATTACCATTGAGCATCTCTCTGGTGAAGGCCAGTGGTCTTCACCCTCATCCCAAGCTACTGCAATCCCTGTAGAAACACTTGAGAAAGTCAAAGATGCAGCTGAAAAAGCATTCTTTTCCCTCCAACCTGAGGGGCCTTTAGAACCTTATAGTAAGATCAAGCAGCAACCATCAGAGCCTTTTTTGAAATTTGTAGAACGGTTAACTAGAGCCATTGAAATACAAGTTAAAAAAGAGAATGCAAGGGAAGAGGTTTTAGAAGAAATGGCATTTACAAATGCAAATGAACAGTGTCGAGCAGCAATTTTGAGTCTTCCCCTAGAACCCCCCCCTACACTAAAAGATATGCTTCTAGTCTGTAACAGGAAAGTGCCTCTGATGAGTGTTGCTGAAGACACCAGACCAAAGCTGCTGCCAAGACTCCCTCAGCATGTCGCCGTTGCCAGCCCTGCACCCATTCCCTCAGCACAGCAGTACCCTGGGCAGCAGCGAAGACCAGCACTGGTTGACCCCACAAAGCCATGCCTGCTTTGTAATAACCTTGGGCACTGGAGTAGCCAGTGCCCCCTGAAAAGGCAATTTGATGAGTTTATAAATAGCAACGGGGGAGAACTACAAGCACTCCCAGGGGGTCAACAACAACAAAAAAACTGAAGGGAGAGCGCCAGCCTGTCAGGCGTGCTGACACAAAAAGAGCAGGCCAAGGGAATAAGGGAAGCAAAAGAAACCAAGTGCGCGGTAATGTTAATCTTTCTGTACGTGAAGCAGATGCTTCAAAGACCATGTCTGCTAATCCATTGTTGCAAGTGAAACAAAATGACCTTTGTTATAATTTAAGTGAACCTGTGTTAACCACATCTTCTGTCAATGAGCCTTACAGGTTGCAACTGACAGAATCACTCCACCTGGAAGACACTGACTGGCATTGTGTCTCTGTCAATCCGGAACAGAAGGGTACTTTGCACAATATTCCTTGTAAGTATCTCGTCATTGGGGACACCAAACACACACCACGTGAGATCGAAATTGCTCCAGGAGTGACAACTTCAGATTCTGAGCAATTCGTTCTCGGGCTGCACTGTTTCCACCCACCCCTGTTCCTTCCCAAAGGTCAAATTATTGCCCAAGCTATCCCTGTGCCATGCTTGCCTGAAGGCACCGAGAAACAAGGGCCCACAGTCGCCCGGGTCCAAGTTATTGGGAAGGACAAACCAAAAGTCTGGTGTAATGTCAGTGGGGGTGGGGAGTCAAAACGCATCGAGATGCTTGTAGACACTGGTGCAGACTGCACAGTGATTCCAATACAAGAATGGCCAGCACATTGGCCTTTGCAAAACGTGGCTGGTCATGTTCAGGGTGTAGGAGGCATGCAATTGGCAAGACAATCCAAAAGCGTCATCCAAGTTGAAGGACCAAACGGACAATTGGCAAATATCCGTCCATTTGTTTTAGATTATTCTGAACCATTGTTGGGGAGAGATTTAATGGCCCAGTGGGGTGTCACAATTGATATTCCAGACTCTCCACAGGATTTTTGTATAGCGGTCATTGAACAACAGCGCTGCGCCCAAAAACTGAAGTGGAAAACAGACAAACCAGTTCAGGTAAAGCAATGGCCGCTCAGTAAACAAAAAATAAAGGCGCTTGAGGAGCTAGTGGAAGAGCAATTGAAAAAGGGTCATATTGTGGAGACCACGTCCCCGTGGAACTCTCCAGTGTTTGTCATTCAGAAGGCTGACAAAAAGAGATGGCGGCTCCTCCACGACCTCCGACAAATTAATAATGTTATTGAAGATATGGGCTCTCCCCAACCTGGTATGCCATCTCCAACAATGCTTCCACAGGATTGGAAATTAGCTGTTATTGATATAAAAGATTGTTTCTTTCAAATCCCTTTACATGCCGACGACGCGCCTCGTTTTGCATTTTCGGTCCCCTCAATCAACATGGAAGCCCCTATGAAAAGGTATCATTGGAAAGTTCTGCCTCAGGGCCTAAAAGTCTCGCCAGCGATCTGCCAGCGGTATGTCTCTTCCCTGTTGTCCCCAGTGCGTGCAGCCGCAGTAAAGGCCATCATCTATCATTATATGGATGATATCCTTGTGTGTGCCCCCAATGATGATTTACTTACACATGCGCTTGACCTAACGATCGATGCATTGATTGTTGCAGGGTTGGAGCTCCAGGAAAAGAAAATTCAAAAGATGCCACCTTGGAAATATTTGGGCTTAGAAATTGGAAATAGGACCATTGTTCCTCAAAAACTAGAAATCAACCCGAACATAAAAACCCTTGCGGATGCCCACAAGTTGTGTGGGTCCTTAAATTGGGTAAGGCCATGGCTAGGTCTGACTAATGAAGACCTTGACCCTCTTTTCAATTTTTTGAAAGGGGGAGAGGATCCGGGTGCTCCTAGGTCTATTACCCCAGAGGCACAGAAAGCTCTAGAAAAGGTTCAGATTGCAATGTCCACAAGACAGGCCCACCGATGTCGGCCTGACCTGCCATTCAAACTTATCATCCTAGGTAAGTTGCCACATCTCCATGGAATCATTTTCCAATGGGATGAAAAACAAACACGTAAGCCAAACAATACACCTAAAAAGGACCAGGACCAGAGGGACCCTCTCTTGATCATAGAATGGGTTTTCCTCAGTCACAAAAGGTCCAAGAGAATGACAAAGCCCCAAGAGCTAGTAGCAGAACTGATCCGGAAAGCAAGGACCCGGATCAGGGCGCTAGCAGGATGTGACTTTGAGTGCATTCACATTCCAGTTGAGTTTAAATCAGGACAAAATACTATGAAAATATTCGAACAATTGTTGCAAGAAAATGAAGTGTTGCAGTTTGCTCTAGATTCCTACTCAGGACAAATTTCTGTCCAGCGGCCTGCCCACAAAATGTTTGAACAAGATGTTCAATTCACGCTGAAATTGAAGAGTGCTTTAAGTAGGAGACCTTTAAAAAAGGCTCTGACTGTCTTTACAGATGCGTCCGGGAGGTCCCACAAGTCCGTTATGACTTGGAAGGATCCTCAAACCCAGCAGTGGGAGACGGACATTGCTGAGGTGGAAGGCTCACCTCAGGTTGCAGAATTGGCTGCAGTTGTTAGGGCTTTTGAAAAATTCTCAGAACCATTCAACCTGATTACAGATTCTGCATACGTGGCAGGAGTAGTATCCAGGGCAGATCAAGCAATACTGCAAGAGGTGTCTAACATCGCACTTTTCGAATTGCTCTCAAAACTTGTAAAGCTAGTCACTCACAGAGAGCAACCATTTTATGTGATGCACGTCAGGTCACACACTAACTTGCCCGGGTTTATTGCTGAAGGCAACAGAAGAGCAGATGCTCTTGCTGCACCTGCAGTGATGGCCACTCTCCCAAATGTTTTTGAACAGGCAAAAATCAGCCACCAGCTCTTCCACCAAAATGCACCTGGCCTAGTTCGCCAGTTTCACATCACTCGAGAACAGGCCAAAGCGATCGTGCACACATGCCCAAATTGCCAACAACATGCACTCCCTACAGTGAGTACGGGAGCAAACCCAAGGGGATTGAACAGCTGTGAACTGTGGCAAACAGATGTTACACACATACAGTCATTTGGGCGGCAGAAATACGTTCATGTTAGTGTAGATACCTTTTCTGGAGCGGTCTATGCTTCTGCCCACACAGGAGAATCATCTATTGATGCCATTAAGCACCTCTTACAAGCCTTTTCTTTCATGGGCATCCCCAAGGAGTTGAAAACTGATAATGGGCCTGCCTACAAATCCAAGGAATTCGGGAGCTTCCTGCAGCAATGGGGAGTAGAGCACAAAACTGGCATCCCCTACTCCCCTACAGGCCAAGCCATAGTAGAAAGGACTCACCGTGATATTAAAAGAGTCCTAGACCAGCAACAGCAGATTCTGAAAGTGGAACCTCCCCACATCCGGTTATCTAGAGCGCTGTTCACAATCAATTTTCTGAACTGTTCTTTTGACAGCCTGAATCCGCCCATCCTACGCCACTTTGGGGGGAGCAGTCATATGCTGATGAAAGAAAAGCCCCCAGTCTTAGTAAAGGACCCTGAGACTTGGAAAACGGTGGGACCTTACAAATTGGTTACATGGGGACGTGGATACGCCTGTGTGTCCACCCCCTCTGGTTTAAAGTGGGTTCCTTCCAAATGGGTAAGGCCCTATGTTCCCAAAGTCTCAGAGAAATCTTCAGAAGTGCCCCAGGTTGCTAATGCTGCCTGGAGAAGGAAACGCCGTGTGCATTCTCTGGAGGAAATTCCATTTAAGCCTCCCATCTGGAATAATTTGTAATATATGTTTGTCTTAAGTTCCCTTTTACCAGTCTAGGTCCCTCTGTTCGTGTGCAGTCTCAAGACGCCATGAGACTGAGCCTGCTCCTTGTCCTACCTGCAATCATTTCTCCAGTGATCTCCTGGATAGTCCCTCAGCCCAAAGCAAACGTATGGACCACCTTGGCCAAAGCCCTTGGACAAGATCACATGTCTCTCCACAGCAACAGCCTCTAGCAGCCATAGACTACCTGCTCCTTCTGCACAACCATCGCTGTGAAGAATTTGAAGGTCTCTGAGCGACATCAAGAGAGAAACTGACGACTGGCTGAGTAGACTGTTCAGAGGCTGGGGACTCTCGGGCTGGTTGGGATCTATTCTGAAAACTGTGGTTTTTGTACTGTTTATATTAATTATTGTTGTTGTAGTTGTTAGCATTGTTTTTGGACTAATCAAACGCATGGTTCTCCAGTTCATTTCAAGCTCATCTCCCCCTCCTGAAGTTTACCATTTAGAAGCCCTTAGTGCTCCAGTAAATAGCATAGAAGCCTCAGTAGAAAACACTGACCCTCCTGTAGAAGAACCGATTTACCAACCATGGTTTGGCAACCACTCTGCCCCACAAACCCAGTCCTCTTCTTTTTAAACAAAACTAGGGGGAGATGTTGCAGTGTGTTGCAATCTCCTGTTTCAAACTCCCAGTCCTTTCCCAGGTATAGCTTTCCTGTTCCCCTCCCCCTTTCTCTTCCTAAGTGATGTCCATCAAACTTAACAGTCCAGTAAGAGCGTCGTGTGATTGGTAGAAGTTCAAAGATGCCCCTCAGCCCTGGGCCATTGGCCTGTCCAAGTGTCATTGTCCCCTGAGACTCGCCCTCTCCCACCTGGTTGGTAGCTCACCTATCCTCTCCCCTCCCCCTCTTCCTGAGCTTAAAAGGACCTGGGCACCATGCGGTCTTGATTCTACTGTAGCTGTTACCATATTCAGACATCTATGATCCTGGAATAAAGCTCTGGATTAAACCCTGCGGTAGAATCCACTCCTTTCGTTCTTCACCTAGCCTAAGGACTATCACCGAGGTAAACCTGAGTTTCTACCAGCCTGGACTTCTCAGTGTCTAGCTGCAACCCCTAACTAGCCAGAGGGATCTCTGTGGCGGAAAACCACAGCAGCTGCCTTTGGCCGAGCAGCGAGGGCCGGACAAGCCCAGACACGTGCTATCCGGTAATATTGGAATAATACTCCAATAGTCTGTTATGAGGCCAGGCAGACTTCTGCTTTCTTCTCCTAAAGACACATTTAAAAGCTCAGTACTTACCAATTTTGTTTTTCCCTTCTTCATATTTGACTCTTTGTAGGATATGGTGTACAATTCTACTTCTTGTAGCATTATTGAAGAAAGTATCTTTGTTGTGTATTATGAAGCTGCATGAAAATAAAAACCAAGGCCATCTCAGAAATATGTAATAGTAGGTTTAAGGCAAACATTTATTTCCATTACTTTCTTTAGCACTCTAAAAATCTACAGTATGTAAGCAGGTGAAGGGAGGATAAAAGACACTTGATTAAGAGATGATTAGCCAGGTGAGATTCTGTCAGTAGCAGTGTTCATTCTCTTACAAAGAATTATGTGGAGAAGTCTGGAGAAAGATAGAAGATATTTAAGTATTCATTATTATATGCATCACTTTTAGATAATTCACTGAAAACTACAAAATTCTTGCTCAAAAAATTGCAAAAACACATCTTTGCAAGTGTGGCAGTAGAATTTCACATCTGTTCCAGGCTTTTTTGTTATCCTTTACCATCAAGAGTCAGCTGGAAACATCCACTTGGTAAACCATTCTTACTGAAAACTGTTACTGAATACAATGTTAGAAATTGAAAGTATCATATACTCCTACATTTGGTCCTGGAAGCTAAAATGCAGTAGAAAATTAGCTCTCAGAGGCCACTTATCAAATTAAGTATGAATACAGATTCTATGCTCAGTAGGTTAGATGGAATAAATGTTGAAAAACCCAACAAAGCCTGTAGATAGGAGGCAGTACTGGTTTCCTCATCTGTGTTTTTGAAGAGCTGCAGAATTGAATAAACTGATAAATAAAATGTTAAGGTCACGGAGGTGTCATAGAGAGATGAGTCTGTAGGAGACCACACTAGAAAAATATGATCTTAAATGAGATCATCTTAATCAGGAGCTTGGCATGGATTCACTTCACCTTCTCTTTTGCACAATGTGAGATTCACTTCTCAGTTTTCCCCTCAGGTAATTTTACCCAAATTAAATTTTTTTTCTTTGAGAATCAGTTTTTACCCATGGGAAATAATATACAGCTTTGCACCTCCACAGTAATTTTGAAAAACGAGGAGTCCAACTTCTGGACTTTGAGAACTTCATGCGCTCCCTCTTTATTATCAAAATTCTCAGCTGAATTTTCAATACAATACAGTGTGTACATAAGACCCTTATGTTCTTCTTCAAAGGCTGATGGTAAAAAAATATCCTAAAGTAAAGGTATGTAAGACAAGTGCACCAGAAGTAATAAAACCTGGTTTTCTAGAGATTGCTATCTCCTGTCTCCTTTGCCACTTCACCCCAGATACTCACAGGCCATTTCTGCATCTACAATCTACTCACTGCTGTACTCAGTGCTTCTGGCTTCCTCCCATCTCCCTGCTATTCCCAAAGTCCTGCTCATGCCCTACAATACCTACCAAAGGTAATTAGATTTATGCATATTGGCTGACCACCACGTGCATGCTGATTTTCCAGTGGGCTGGTAGCAAACAGCAAATGCAATTGGTGCCCACTGGCCACTGCCTTTTCTGTATAGGAACAGTTTTGGGCCACTATTCCATTTCAAACTGCTATTGCTCAAAAGGTATGCAAGACTGAGCTTATCTTTCAGATACAAAAAGATATGTGTATATAAAGATGCATCTTTACCCCTACACCTGTGTCAAATTCAGCTGAAAGTAATCAGTATGTGAAATAATAACTACCAAAAGTATTTTGAGAGAAAAAAAATGGTGCATTCATGTAAATCTTAATGCTGATAGAAATGATATTAAAAGAATCTAAACTGTGAAGCAGGTAGAACAGTGTTGTTTTCAGCTGAAGCTGGAACTCCATATTAGGCTGTTTGTGTAGCAGCAGAAACAAATTAAAAGGCAGGAGTAAAACAGAAATGAATAGTTAGAGATTTTTGCTCTTTATTTTTCTTTTACTGCCTGATTATCCAAGACCTCACCTCCCGGACAGTTAAAGAACTGTGAAGATAACTTCACAGATATCAAAACAGCACAGTAATTCTCATTCTGACTTAGCTTGACTCATCTTTCTGACAAGTTCTTGTAAGATTCAACTGCAAATTGGATCACCTTATCTGGGAAACCTGCAACATGGAACCAGATAACACTTTAATCTATTTTCCTTGTAATACAAGGTAATTTTGCTCATCTCTTATCAAAACTGACTTATACTGCAACTAGAGATAGCCATTTCAACATCTTTTCTGAAGAACTTGTTTAATAGTTTTGTTTGTATTTAAGAATTTCTATTTTCATGAGTCATGAATGCAAAAAGGCAAAAAATCAAGGGTTACGGGAACTGTAAAAAACAAAGAAATAATCACTTATTTAGAGAAACCCTTTAGTAATTTGCATTCATTTGCAAACTTCGTAATTGTGTTGTTGTAGCTCTTGATCTCACAAAGGCAAGAAGAAATAACCAGACGTGTCTGTGAGGCAGATGTAAACACCTCAGTAATGATAACTGCCATGAAGAACTCTGCCTGTTCCAGAATGGCTGAAGCAGTCCTAAAGCACCTGTGAGAGTATGAGCTGCAGAGCTTCTGCCCTTCCCCGTCTTGTGCCAGGAAGGGCAGGAGGGGGAGAGGAGAGGAAGGACTCACCATGATCAGAGTGGGTCAAAAACATGCCCTTGAGTGTTTTCCAATGTTATTCATGAAGACATGGATAAAGAAGAGATGCTAGAGTTCAGCAAAGGTGAAAGAGTAGTGCCAAAACTGAGTCCTCTGGATGACCTGGACCATCCCTAACAATATCATTATTTTGGGATAGAATTGCATGTGATAACATTTAAAAAATAATCCTCACTTCTTTTTGAACATAAAAGTTATAGGGTTTTAAAAATCTGCTTAACTCAAATACACTCTTATTTTTTTCCTGTGAAATTGTCTGTAGAGTAGACCCAGCAAGAGCAGCATCACCATAATCAGTGGGGCAGGGACCTCTGGCACAGGAAGCAAAAAGGGGCAGACATGAGTGGAAGGCCTTGAGAGGTTGAGAATATCTCAGGTAGCTGTATCTGTGTTACAGCATCCCAGTTAGACATTGACATAAATTAGGACAATGCCAGGGAGGTTTCAATTTATCTCAAAAGTCACAGGAGTTGCTCTTGTCAGGTGACAATCAGGCAGCTCAGTGTAGGGCTTACCCCTTTCAACCACCACCCCTTCTTCCCATGCTTCATGGACTTTTTTTCCCCCCAGATTTTTATGCTTCAGTTTGTCTTATTTCTGAATGTGGGTGGCAAATCCATAGTCACAGAATAACCATCAAAGCTATTCCATCCAATACAGCATCCAATGAAGAATTCAGAGGAGAAAGATTTTCTCAGTCTGTGAAGAATCTCACACTTCAAATTTCAGTTCACAGGGGCCAGAGCTGAAGAAAATTTCAAACTAGGTACACATAAACATTTATCAGACACTATTGAGCTATGTGCTGTATAAAGCAGAGGCTTTCTAGCGAGTTTTTTAACCCTTGTGGCTTTTAGGTAGAATTTCCTCAGCTGTTCTGTTTCTGCTGCCCTTGTTAGATTTTCAACAGGCACAAGGATTTGAATATTCATAAGAGCAATACAGCTTGTGTTCAGGCTCAAGTAAGGGTATAGACTTTATTTATGAGACTCTTCCCTGATGGTTTTCATCATTTTGCCACCTCATTTTTAAGACAAAAAAACATGTAAGGATTAATCCATTATAGCTTTTTTACCTGTGAAGTTAATGTACAGGTTGATAAAGCCAGTGATTTGTTCCACAATAGCTATAATTATTAACTTGGTCCTGTAAGTCTTATTTGTGTTAGCTATCCTTACTCAAAAAGAAAATCCCAATGAAGATAATGAAAGTACTTTTGGAAGGAAAGCTTCCAGAGTTGATCCTTAATTAAAGTCCCTTTCAAAAATGTCATTCTGGAAATACTGTTCTTACATCTATGCTGTAAGAGACATGAAGAGTCAGTGAAGGTTAATTGCTTTGAAGCTATATTTGTAGCCTTTTTAACTAAACTGTGAACTGGAAATTTCAAACTATCTTTCCATGGATAGCAAAGCACAGCAAAGCTAACTGTTGTCTAAAGAAAGACCTCAAATTACTGCAAATTCAACCAAGAAAACATTACCAATGAATTCCTGTTCACACATTGTCTTTGGCAGTTGTACAAACCCTTAAAGGGTAAATTCAGCTCTCAAATCTTTGAATGCACATTAAAAAAAAAAGTGGGTTTACTTTTCTTGCTTTATGTTACTTTTTATATTTTGGGAAAGCAAAAGGCAGGAAAAGGCTGTTTTCTGCCTTAGTGGTGAGATAAATAAGCTGAAATCTGAACACCTGTGTCCTGGTGACAACAGCACAAAGGCAGGATGGATGCATGCACAGACCCGTGTGTATCTTTGCACTGTGGGATCCACAGACACTGCAACATTTGACGTCTGACACTCACCATGTCTAAAATTGCCTTCTGCTGGAAGCAGTGCAAACTAAGAGCACAGATGTTGTTGGAAGGAGTGATCTCTATGTGAGTAGTGTATTCCTTACTCAACCTTCTGTAGTCCCAGGTAAATCACGGAGCCAACAGCCAACCTGTCGTTGGCTGAGGTAATAGCAGGTTTTTAGCTCATTTAACATAGAGAAAGTAAATCACCAGCTGTAGGAGCAGCAGCAATGTGAGTCTGCAGTATTTCTCTGAGAAAAATAGCACACATTTACCTACTTTATTTGTTTGAAAATGGCTATATTATTAGCACTTGCTGATTTTCATTTTGCTTGATTCTTAAGGCTGCAGCTAACTGTCTTGTTTATGTAAAAGGACATTTTTATTAATGGTTAGCAGGGGGTTTTCCTATCATACAGGGCCTAAAACAGGGTCACTTTGGGACAAAGAATGCTGTAGTGGCTCTGTTTCCAATCTGGCACCACAGACTCAAAACTGCCAAAGTAAATTAGAAAGTCATGAAAGAGCTGAATCTCTCCTCCACCTTCCTCTACCTTTGCCCCAGATCAGTCTTCTCCCCAATCGCTTCTTTATTTAAATTAGTTCACTTAGAAATATTCACCAGAGATAGAAGGAGGGAGCCTTTTATATTTTTCAGGGATGCCCTGCTTCTTTGTATTTTATGCAATTAAAACTCCCAGAATCAGAGGGAATAAAAAAAAAAAAAACAATGCAGGGCATGTCCAAGTTTGGCAGCACAAAGATTTGTTTGAGGGCAGGATTTACAAAACTGTGATTCCCCATTTATAAAAAGCCATTAAAAATGTATGTTATTGTACTGTAGATGCATTTAAACACCAGAATGACCATCCTGGTTCAAAACAAGTAAGTGTCCATGCAGCCCTGTGCCGTGTCTCCAGTTACAGCAGCTCCCCGCTCTCTCCATGATTTTGGGGTGAGGGGGCTCAAGGGAACATGGGCACAGATCATGTTTGTTAAGATGAATTTGAACATCAGAAAAAGCTTGAAAAGTAGCTCCACCTTGAGAGACAGATCTCTTGGAAATGTGGAAAAAATACAAGACTTATGTACCACAAGGGGACATAATACAAATGAGAAGAACTCCATTAACCTCTGGTATGCAGGGCCATTTTTTGCTTAATTAATCAAGTTACTATCCTAGTCCTCCTAATTGAGTAAATTTTTAATCTTATTTTCACTAAGTAATAAATATTTATTTAAAGTGGTTATTCAATTATATATTAGATTAATATTTAATCAGAGAGTTTATCACCTTTGAAAGATAAAACTAAGGGGAAATAGCTCCTGATATAGAGTTTGAAATCTCTAAACAGCAATTAACATATTTTCCTAGCTAGTGTACAGTTATCTCAGAAATTGCAGCTAATTGCTGCTGCTACTATTCCCAAGTGACTAGCAGCTGACTACATGAAATAACTAAGATGTAGTAGAAGAACGCCTAAGTGTTTTTCAAGCTGTGGCTGCAAAAAAGAGACACTACTAAGAAGTCTATGTTGAAAATAATCTTTTTTGTATTCCACACAATTAAAAAAAATAGTTCTTGGCAGAACATCTTTCCTCCAAAAAGAGATTTTCTATTACTTAAAAAAATAAGATGAATTTTTGTCTTCTCTTGTGCTGACAATTTTGAGATATACCCTATGAAGTATGCCATAATGCCTTTAAAAGAAAACCTGAAGCTCTGCTGCAAAAGTTATAGGCATATCTCACAAATGTCATTCTTGTGTTTTCTTCTTTGCCAGTTCTGAAGGAGGGACAGATGGCTAGCTGTGCCTCTTAAAACAAACTTAATTTTTTATTGGAAAGCCGAATTTCTCCACATCTGGCTTTTTTCCATCTGAATGGAAAAGAAAAATGCAAGAAAGAAAAAGTCTATTGATATGATCTATTAAAATTGCACACAATCCTTGTACATCAATATTTTTGAAATATTATTTCCTATGGGAATAAGGTCTGGTCAGTTTTTTTTCTTAATTATTTCCCTCCCTAGACATTGAATTGTAAGTATTGTCAGTTCTTTGTCTTTCCATGCTTTTAAGAGAAACTCTCCCAGATGAAGTTTCTACTCAGATCATGTTATAAAATCTGTATCAAACTGGAGCCCTGTTTGTGGAAACTGTGGCTAGATCACAAAAGATAAACTCTGTTTTTTGGTGACATGGTGACATTTGGTGACATGGTGACATTTGACGCTGTGAAGAAAGGAAAAAATAAGGAATTTTAGACCCAAATTGCAATATTTCAAACACAGCCAAGCTCATATGAATATACAAGGCATAATATTTTAGAAAATGCAAATCACATAAAACCAGGAGAAAAGGAAGAATTTGGCAGCCTCCAGGTAGGATTTGTGGCAAAATCTACTGTGAGGCCATGGAGATCTTATCTGAAAACTAAGGATATGAAGTTTTGTGCTTTCAAGATGGTTGTAATTGTGAGTGGTTTACTTCATGTTCTTCATTAAGCATGTCTTAGATAAACAGTAATTTATGACAACACAGAAATCCAAAATATTTTTAACTGCCAGAAGTACATATCTTGCTCTCCAGAAATACTTGTACAATAGCCAGAAAAATTCTCATCAGTGTAATTAAAAGGCTGATTATATATTTTAGGCTCCTGTGGGTATTTCTCAAAGAACAGTTGAATGTACTTCCCACTAATCTCTTCCTCTCACTTAGGATTCTAGATCTGCAGGAAAATTTTAAGGCTTCTGCTATAAACTTAAAACTAAAGATCTGTACATAAGTTCTGACAAAAAGCTAGTGGAATTTTTCAGCCACCACCTTAATACAGTACAAAAGGACTAAAAATCTTGCAGTTATTCTGCATTCTCTGAGGACTTCAAGAACTGAAGGAGTTACAAACATTTGCTTTGCTCAAAAAATGGCCAGATGTTCAATGAAAAGTCTTGAACAACACTGAGGTCGGCTAGCTGAACACTGGTGTGGTACTGGGACCCCTCCAGTCCTGTATCTGCTCTCTCTGAATCAGTTTTGGCACAACTGGAAGAGGAGGCAGAGCCACAGCTAAAGGCCCAAGAGTAGGAAGGAGATTGTAGCTGTTCTTCCAGGCTATAGGATGATGTGTTTGTGGAACACTGAACTCCACAAGTAACTACCCATGAGGAGTTTGTAGCCTCCAGTATAATTACATTGTATTGGTTATATGCTGAGAGCACTCTAGCAAAACCTTAACTGACCCACATATCAAAATACATGGACTTTTCTTACCATTGGCAGAACACAAGCTAAATGATCATAACATTACTGTAGATGGCAACTTTTCTTTTCAGCATCTCAGGAATTTCAGTGATTATTTATCTTCACGTTCCTAACACAATATTGTGGGTCTCTGGGTTAAAAAATTGAAATACCTGCATGCAACTCAGTAGAAAAATATTGAACAAATCATTGTATTTCAAAATTCTAGTGAAACAAATCAAGCCAGGCACAGGAAACAGGCTGAAGCACGATAGGAACACCATTGCTGTCAGAGCCAGCATCTTTTGGGAGAAGGAGGCCAGCTCAGCCAACATTTTATAAACCCCACACAAAAGGATAGCAAGACTATACACAGAAAGCTAAGCAAAAAATGTCAGGTCTGCCATGGAGTAAAGTTTCCAAGGCTGCAATGATGTAAAAGAAGCACCAAACAACAGCAAGAGTGTTAATGAAACTAACACTGCTTAATAAACTCTCCTGCCAGTTCAGCATCATGAACATGACCAAGGCAGAAGAATGAAAAAAACCCCTCTAGTTGATATATGTCAATTCTCATTTCAGGCACAAAAAAAAATCTCAGAACAAACCACCAACCCCTCTCCTACGTGCACTAATTTTAAGGGAAGTTAGCAGTTAATATTACTGGTAATAAAAACATTAATGCTGATATCCCAGTTTATAAGTTTTTTAGTATCACTGATCTATTCTCAAACTAATTTGCGCTTACTCTTCCTCTTGCAGGGCACAATAACTGACCCATCTCTGTATCAAACAGACTTCTATTGAAATTTCCCTGGAGTTTTGCACCTGTTCTTGTTTTTCTGCTGTATTTGGAAAGATGCCATTTGTGGCAGAGGTTTTTTTAACTCATTTTTACTGCAGCTAGTAAATCAAATCCCTGAAAAATTATTCATTCAAAATGAGTTATTTTAGAGTTTTATCAACCTGGCTTCTCCCTGAATAAAACCACATATTTCAGAATTTGGAGCGACCTATAATTCATTCTGTGTCTTCTTTTAGTATCCTCAACAGTGCTGCCTAATCTTTGCGGTTTTGCTCTCAGTCAATGACTGTTTCCTATATCACAAACACTGTAACTACCCATAAGACATCAAAAATTTGACACTCCTTAAATTTCATACAAGTTCTGAAAGTTATTGTGGGGCTTTTTCTGCTCTTCATTTTGCAAGGGAATAAAGGCTTCTTGTAGCCAAGTGACTTCTCTGACATTTGTCCAACACTGGTGCTATTGGTGGAAAAGTGTCACTGCTAGGTCTAAACACTGTCTGAACCCTGCCATTTAGCAAGGAGTTTTGCTTCTATAAAATTGAAAGAGAAGTGCAGTCAAATTGACATTGTCTGTTTTCTTTAGAGTTTTGTTTGTTCTACAGTCATAACTCGGAATGAAATGCAAGAGTCAGTATTTCAACCATCAGTGATGAAGGACTTGTTTTGATTATGCTAAAGACATAAGGAATGCTGAGAAAAGTTTTAATCACATCTTTAAGTGAAAAAGAACAACTGCAATTCTGATCAGAGAGAAAATAGCCATGTGATCCCTTTAAATATGTAATTGAAATTAAAAGGAACTTTCCCATTGATTTCCTTAGCTTTGAGCTGGACCTTTAATTAGTAGAAATGTAGGCTAGCTATCTCTCCCTTCTTGTGAAAAAGGGCTAACATGAAGGCACTATTCCTTAAGACATGAACAAAGAAATCAATTTTTCCCAAGGTGAATCCGGAAAGAAAAGTTTTCACCTTGCAACTGAGATCCGATAGAATACTCACTGATGGATCCTTTGTTGGCTGAATGGAGCAGTATAGCAGTCATTCTCCTCCAGATCTGGCAGTGTTTCCTTGTCCAGTTTCATTGGCTTTCTGGGCAACCATCCTCGGAACCTGCTTATCTGTTTCTCGATCCTGCAGCACATGATAAGTATGAGCACTTGTGATAATGGGTTTTTTCACTGCATTCTGAAGTACAGGTTGTCAAACCAGGACACTCAATATTTACAGCTAGGAAAGGTGCAATGTCTTTTGACTTTTGTTGATGCAGACCAAATTACATATGCTGAACTCGACTACTCATAACCAGCTTTATGCAGAGGAGCATTTCTTTTGTCTCATCAGGAAAGCATGGTCCATGCTGCCATAAATCTTATTAAGCCCAGTGAGGGCTTGGCATGTCTCCAAATCTTTATTTCTCACATTTTCATTTAGTTTAAAACTCAGGCTTAACCAACATTAGATTTTGGCCATCTAAACATTAGAACAGTGGAGATTGTGACAAAGATCTTGGCAGCTAAACTCGGCAAGTTACACCCCATTACTGCTCTCTGTATGAATTCTTACCTTGCTATTAAAAAATCGGTTACTTTGTTCATTTCGTTCAACTGTGATTTCTTGCAACAGTATAACCTCCATGAAACCAGAACTCTGGGTGTATAAGCTAACGGGGGACTGCCATGCAGATTTTTACATTTGGAAGGTGAAAACAAAGAGTGATTGAGCTGGAGAAAGGGCAGATTTAACTACAGGTGCACTTATGCAAAGATGCACAGTGAAATGAAGGGAACAACCAGAGCTCATTGGAGAAGACAATATAAACCAAATTCAAATCCATACTAGAATGTTATAATGAGAAGCTCCTAAAAAAGCTACACCTAGAACAGTGAGCCCTGCTCCAAGTCCTAACCACTGATCCCTGCAAAAATCATGGACTACAAATTATAGAGTGTGCCCATACTTCAGTCACTGGATGAATGTTTCCAGAAGTGGAGCTAAAGGACGAGAATTTACTTCCTTTACTTCCTTTGAACTTAAAGCTCAGTTCTGAAAGAAGCTCAAGGGCTGGAAATATGGCTGGGGGTGGGGGGGGTTGTTTGTTTTGTGGGGGTATTTTGTAGTTGTTATTTTGGGTGGTTTTTTTTTGGTTTTTTTTTGTTTGGTTGGTTTTTTTTTTGAAACAGCCAACATAAGAACTCTTAAGACCAGCAAATGCTGGTACCTCTGCAGAGCCAGTTTGAGGGACGACAACCCATATCCAGGCAGCTGAAAATAAGTGATGTGAAAATGTTACATATTTTCATTTAAAATTCATGTAGTTTTTCCTGGAATATTCAGCCTTCTTCCACCAGGTTTTATTTCGGATAAGGAAGCTAATGGTCATTTTTAAACATGGGCACATTTCAAAACTGTAAATAAATCAGCTGTACCTGTTTTAGTCTCATTTTTGCACTTCCAATCTGGAATAGCAGGATGGGGTGAGGGGTGTTGGATGTTGCATATGTGTGCAAATTTATCATCAGGACTGTTTGGGAAAAGTGAAATATATGTGTAAACTTAATATAAGATTTAATTACTTAATTAATATAACCTCTCCATGGGCAGTGTTTGCACTGACCCAGCAGTGTGAGCACAGGAGGAGGTAGTTTGCAAATGTCTGTGCTGAATGCAGGTGAGATGTCAGATCCCAGAGCTCTAAAGGGCTTGATCCATTGTAACTCTCCAGCTGCAGCATCCTGACAGCCTTGAGCTAGCCTGTGTAGGGAGATAGATATGCCAAGGGAAGGTAAGTTCTCTACGGGGGAAATCCCTGTATTTTGGCCTCTGGTTTTTCCCCGGTAAATTCAGTAAACCCTGTGTATTCAACAGGCTTAGTGTGTTTGGGTATGGAAAAGGGAGGAGGAATTAGGAAGAGGGTTTTTCTAAATATCCTGTTCCATTCCTGTTAATTAAACTCGTTTGAATTCTCTAAGCTATTAACACCCCTGCCCATCTGCAATCCTTTCCCATTCATGCTGCAAGTCAATGTGCACATTGGAGATACTGCCTGCTGCAGGTTTATCACAGCACACAAGCACAGCACAGAGGGACTGAGTGCTCTCCCCACTTAACAGCAATGCATTATTCATGCTGGCTTCTCACTGAGTGTGCCCAGAATTGGAGTGGTTTGCCATTCCCAAGACTCAGATTACTTGGCATGCTCAGTCAGCCTGCTGGCAAACGGGTCTGAGGAGATTGTAAAACCTTACTGCAAAGCACAGAACATGCAGTACAGCCTTCTGCAGGGAAAGCAAGCCCCCCTGGTTATCTCCTTGGAAAAGAAAAATGACCAAGTTTTAAAATTCCCTCCACCCATTACAACAGTGCCGTAGTCAGCAGTGCAGATTTTGTACTCTGCAGGATCATCTCGCAAGAGGAAAAAGCTGAAAGAGTGGTGCTGGTGCTAACAAATACTGACACACAGCGTTAAAAATCTATTTTTTTATCATTTATTCAGGGCTAATCCATGCCTCATTTTCCCCACACTCAGCTGAATAGGGTTTGGAACGGTGTTTGGAAAGCAGTGTGACCTACTCAGGAACAATGGGGTGATGGAGTCATAAAGAGGTAGTGCTTCAAACAGCGCCTCAAAGACAGAGTGTCTCCTGCTTTAATCCTGCCCCTGCTCTCCAAGCCTAGTCTTGACTCAGCACCCTCTTTCTTAAGATGCATATTGTGTTTAACTCCCACAAAGATTTTCTAAAAAATTTAAAAGAAACTGTTTTCTCAGCATAAAGTAGGGTAGAGATAGAAACGTTTTTCAAAGGAAAGTTAGGAAAAGAAAAAAAGGTTTTGAATTGAGACTGATTTTTATGAATGGGTCAGCTTTCATAGAACTTTACGCATATTGTGGTGCTAGCTATTTTATTAGTTTAGTTTTAAACCATGATGCAGGTGCTATAAGGTGTCTGATACCCCTCCTTTCCTTTAAGGTAGAAAAGTTTTGTAATTTGAAGTTCTGAGATCACTAGGATTTTTCAGAGAGAAAATTCAAGTCAGGTTTACAAGTTGCAAGAGACCTTCTCTGGGATTTGTCATGTGATGAAACTCCTCTCTAAAATAAATTTTGCCCAAATGTCAACATAATGTTTGTATTAACACAAAAAATGAAGAAAGGCTTTAGGTACTTGTAATCTACACTGAACTAGGAGTGGAGGCAATAGATACTTTTATTGAAGCCATATATCTAAGTTTCACATAAGTGAAAATAAAGCTGAATATACTTTATTTTTCCCCTCTGGGGCCATTCAGTTACAGCTTTTCTTCCTCAAGTAGCTATTTATAGACCTGAATATAAAAACTGAATTTAGTGTTCTCATCACTCAGGAACTAAATACCAGAAAAAGATCATACCTCTTCCCATGCTGACTTCAAATTGCATCCTGACTCATAAGAAAATGAATGTGAAGCAAGACTTCATATAACACATATAAATGATGGAACCTTCTCCTTCCTATCTATTGCTTTGGTCAAAGCAGCCATTCCACAAGACCAATTCCAAAGCTAGCAGCTGCTATAGCACCTATTGTAAGGTGGGAGTGGAAAGTGGGGCAGCATCAACAAGTTTTAGAAGATTTGTGTGCATTTATTACCGTGTGCCAAAGAGGGATAAAATGTCTCAACTCCACGAGGGGCTCATTTGGTGCTTACAAATATGAAAAGGCAAATTCCATAATGTGGTATCAGTGCTGGTGCTGTCAAGTTACCAGCAGACTGGGACATAACTTAATATCCAAAATGCTTTTTAATATGCTCATACTGCAGAGTGATCATTCCATGGATGTAAATGTACCGACATTATGTGCAAAGTGGTATGGCTGTTTACTCCAAAATGCAGATTTTTCAAATTTAATTTTTCTCTCTTAGAGCTTCTTGGGAATATTTCCACTGACCTCAATAATTAGGGGCTAAACCCCTTTGAAAACTGCATCAAGAGTACCATGGCATTAAATGCCACATACAGTGAGAGAGGTAATTGAGAGAGATAATTGCAGATATATAAATGATCTGGGTTTTGCCAAGTCTGTATAGTTTTTAGGCATTTTGGAGATATTTTAATTTCATTTTCCAAGGTATCAAAAAGAAAATGCAAACTGCTGCAGGAAAAGAGCTTCATTGCTTGAAGTCAGACATAACCTGGGCATCAAGCATAACCTTAAAGGTATTTAATAATTGAGTGAAAGCACTTCAAAGATTCTTGGAAAATACACATCTCTCAAGCTTGGTTCATTGGCTTCCTATCTAACAACAAAGTACTAAGCATCCCCACGGAGGAAGCAATAAATAAATAATGCCATCACTATTACAAGTAAGCAAGGTTCATAGAAATGGAAAAACCCCTGTAACTGTGGTATTCTAACCCCAAGAAACTCCCTAATGAGATACATGGAAAGAAAGAGGTACAGCATTTGCACTAACATCTACTTCTTTAAAGACCCCATCAGTCGAAAAATATTTTCTCATTCCTAAAAAAGGCAAAACTGATAAAATTAATTGCTTCTTTCACAAGGCAGATGCCTTAAAAATGCAACTTCTCTTTGTTTTTTTTTTTTGCAGACGTCCTAGTATGTAACCCTTTATCATTTCTACAAACACAACTGATTTACTTTTCCATCCAGCTTGACTTTAGCCATTATTTTTGTTACTGGGTCCAAATGACCATAAACTGGCATGATAGCTGTACTCACCTATTCATGAACTTGTATCGGCGATGCAGGTAATAGATTTTTCTCCTGGAAGAACAGCAAAAATGAAGCCAGTCGAGAAGAAAACCCATCGTCAGTTACAGTATGAACTAGCAAGGAAGGAAAGGAGATTGAAGACAGAAGCCTGTAAGAGGTGGAGGAAGAGACTAAAAGAGAGATTAACAGAACCGTCACAGGAAGCCACACAGACACTGGTGGCTTGAGAATTGCCAGAAGGTCATAATTTTCCCATTGTCTCCTCCTTTTCTGCTATTTGTCATGTGTGGAAGATGGGAATTCAAAGACGTTTCTAATTCAGAGTTCATAAACTGTTGCAGGAATTCCACAGGACTGACACAGGCATGGATCAATTATATGACATCTACTAGTGAGTTATTAAAGCTGCATTTGGTGAAACACAAGGGGAATCACTCAGAAAAGCCAGGAAAGCTGTACCTTATGCTGCAATATGCTGTAACACGTGCAGTACCAAGCGGGGTCTGTGGTTCCTGTTGGGATAACATCCCTTGAAACAGAATGTAGGCTACACAAGCAAATGCACACGTGCTCAGCACCCCACCAAGTGTGCAGCAACTCCCTCTGCCCCTCATACAGGCTGGCTTCTGTTGTCAGTGCAGTAAGCCATGTGTGAGAGCAGATGAGCAAGTGAGCAGACAAAGGGACGCAAGCAGACGCATGCTGGACCCACTCCCAAGCTGCCTCCTGACCAGCCCTCTGGTGCAGAGCAGCCCCTAACCATCATGTGCAGATCCAGGACTGGGATCCTGGGTCACTCCCCTACTGGCTGCTCTTGATGCCTATCATACCACAGCTGTCAGGATCTGACACACTGCCTTCAGCACAGAGATCGCATCTTCACGAGAGTTAAGAAAATCTGAGGGTTCTTGAGTGTGGATTTGGGACTCATACTCCTTCCTGGAAAATCTGGGTGCCTGACCGGACTCTGATTTCCTCCTCCAGAGGTTGACTTTGTCATCCACTGAAGGTGATTGCTAAATCAAGGTGGTTTCTGTGTATTCTGAGAGGTTCCATTGTGTAATGCAGAACTGTACCACTTCTGGAAAATGAAGGCTTACACCACACATGTTTTAAATATTGTAGTAGATGTAGTGTAGGAATGCTGTTAGTGCCTTAGAAGCAAGTCCTCTAAAATAAGACAATCTAATGCTTTGCAAATGATTAAAAAATTTGGTTAGCATTCCAGGTTAATTTTCAGAACTTTTGAACATTTTTGTTATTAGAGTCCACATCGTGCTGGTGAATTAAAATTTTTTAAACTATTTCATGTTGGCCAGCCTTCTTTGGATAGTGTTATTTATCTTGCTCAACTCAGTATACTCAATATCTTGCTCTGCTCAACTTTTCTCAGCGGAGAAAAGTCAAAGCTAAGTGTTTCTGAAGATGGCATCCACTTCTTGGTTTTGTTTCCAATATTCAGAGGTGTTCACCACTTTTTCCCTCCTGCTTTGAAACAACAAGGATTTCATTCAGTAATGCGTGGACCTTGCACAATTCCAGCCTGAATAATCAGGAACAATAAGAAATCAGCAGCTCTTAAAACAAGAGCTTAGACAAAGGCATCTGGGAATACACCAGCTAGACTTGTGGACACTTTGTAAAATTCTTTTGAAATGGTAAACCGTACTGTTGTTTTTAAGAAAAAATTAAAGAGCCTGCCCAGCAGTCACTAGTGAATTACCATGATTTCCTCTTGACAATGCTGTAGTAATTCTCTCTCTATGGATGAGGAAAAAATGAAGCCACAATCCTGAAGCAGGTCAAGAAAGCCTCAGTATTTTCAAAGCTTTCTATGTAATCAACTGCTTTGCTATCTGCTGAGTGATCAGGAAAGAATAAGCTGCTTCATGACTAAATTCAGAGTTCCTGGTGTATTTCTGAATCATGAGACCTCACTCCACTGCCAGAGCAGGTCCATCTGAAGGAATGCCACAGAAGTGAAAGAAGGCACTCTTTTGGCCTAATCCATTTTTTCTGTGGCTGGAACACTTTAAAAAGGAATATTACTATCCTGCAATGACGTGTGATTGCTTTTAGAATTTTCTCTTTAGCAATAAAAGCATAAGGAAGAACAGTTGAAGATTTGCTGTGAAAATGAAAACAAAATAAATACAAAATAAGCCTGCTATTTTGTCCTTTATACATAACCATTTTTCCTTATGAGTTTTCTACTGCTACAGGGTGTCCATACCAGAGGCATTTTTCATACTTAGGTAAAAAAAACCAGAAGGAATCCTACAAAGATACCAGCTCACTAGTTGCATATTCTGGGTCTGATTATTTTCTTGTTCAGGAGTAATTCCATTAAAATCAATGGAGCTGTAATTAGAAACCCTGCTAATTGAAAGAAGAGCCAAGGCCTCTCAGTTCATGCGTTGTGGTCAGTTCCAGTGGAAGTCTTAATGCTCTGTTAAAAGTTCTGATAACCAGCAGAGTAAAAGCAATATTTTACATAGAAAATTTCATAGCCCAACATGCAAATAATAGTTAATCAGTTATAAAAATAACCTGAATTTCAATGTGGAATTAATCTGGTTATCAGTAACATTTAATATAAGTTCTCTATTTTCTCCACAGAGAAAAAACACTCATAGCTTAAACTGTTTTCCTATTAGATGAGATACTTATTTATACTTATTTATACTTATTTATGGGATACTGACTACATACTACACAAGCAATTTACAGGTGCATACCAGATACGTCAAACAGACATGCACTTCCTGTGCTGCCTTACGTACCTGGATCTTCTTGACCTCCCATTGATTTCAATGAAATGTCCATTTAAAAAACAGCAGCGCACAAGTATGCAGGGGGCTCCAGCATTGAAGGGGTTAAAGGGCCTAAGGACAGAATACCCCATGAAAACAGCTGCACTGCTACAGCCCATCTTAATCTCAAACCAGTACTGTGCTAAAATTGTAGGCTTTAACAAGAAACAGCAATGCATGTGGAATCTAAGGAACTCCATTTATATTTCCTAAAGGCGTGTGGTATCTTACAGAAGAGCTTTTCTACAGGCATTTTGGTGTCATTATCACATTAACTTTACACTATAGTGTGGCTCTGGAGGTTGAGACAAAATACAGCTACACCTACCTGAAAGGCATTCTTACATTCATTAGTTCAGCATATTTGCCCAGGACCTCCCAAGGGGCATGCAGTTTCACAAAGATGATGTCACTGTTTGTTAGGGATGACTGCAAAAGAGAAACAAAACAGCCACCAGAGCTTACTTTTTCAAGTAAAAAAGAAAGAAACCGTCATCAGTGGTCAATGTGATGTGTCACGATCCCTTATTCTTGAAATGTTGTATGGGTATTTTGTCAACCCATGTTTCTTCTGCTGTCCTGAAAGCCATGTGTGCCTCCTTTACATGGGAAAGAGGACACGAAGGGCAGACAGATGCATCTATGGGTTAGCTGGGTGTGCATCTCATGAAGGGAACTTTATGCAGGGCGTGCACATCAGCATGGCTGCTACCTAACTGAAAGCTGTCTGGCAAAGACCAGAGGATGCGCAGCAAAGGGGAGAAGGGGAAGAGTTTAGCTCTGTTTGCACTCAGGAGGAGACACAGTGCTCTGCAAGAAAGCTACAGCAGGTTTGGCTGAAGCTGATGTGAGAATACAGAGGGACACATGATAATACTGGAAGATTAAATGTTCAAATTCGAATGAATATTAATTAAATTTTCATGATGTTACATACAATACAATTTTAGACATTCAAGTGGGTGACATTCCAAGAAATAGGTAAAGGTGCTTAGTATGAGAAAATGAAAATATGATGACAGAAAACCAGGAAAGAAAATTGTTAGTTAGCTTTAGGGGTGATTTCCTAGTTTTTTAGATGCTGTCCTATATTCAACGTTTCTCACATGAATTCTTGGTTAACACAACTTACTAGGAGTTCTTAAATCTGGTATTGTTTATCTGGAAACTACTGTGACTGTGTGGGTGGGATGCTGACATTTATGCTTTTTACACTCTCCCTCCACTATCCTGATAGATGCTGAAATTATTGAATTTGCACGTCCATGTCCTAAGAGTGGCTAAAATTCTATTACATGACATGATAGGAATGAAAACTGCAACATTTAAGATACATATATATGATTTTATTCAGCACATCAAAAAACTCCGCAAAACAAATAAACAAATTTTAAAAACAAAACAAAAACAAAGGAAGAAAACCCCACTCAACCCAACCCCTATAGAGTTAACATTTTATAAACAACTACAGTATTGGACCATGATGGACACAGATATTTGTGCTCAAAATATTACTGGGGTGCAGATATGGATTTAAAATATAAAGGAATGAGTGATGTTCTGGTGCTAAAAACTGCAGGAAAAGAAAAATCTTTCTTCTTTGCTGATGAAATTCTGAAAAATATTTCAATACAAAATGACACAACAACAACAAAATGCTCCCAAGAGACTTGCTTCCAAGACAATGAATTCACTTGTACTCTTTCCCTGACTTTTATGGATTCTAAATCAGGCTTTAATTATGTTTTTCTTTTTAGGTACATTTCACAAATGAGCTTTTATTTTCCCATGAGAATGTAGCAAGGAGATACAACAAAACCAAAACTGAATTCTGCCACTCTAAAAATCTCCTGCAAATTGTTCTCTCAAAGGTGAGGTTAAGTCAGCAGTGGATTGGCAATTTTGTACTAAATAGCTTGGATTAAAAAACAAAACAAACCAGAACAAAATCCACCCAACCTCAAAAGATCTAAGAAGCCCAATATACAGAAAGAAACTGCAGTACTGACACACCAATAAAAACTGAGAAATGGGGGAAATTGATTAAAAACAACTTCTAAACTTAGTGAAGGCTGTTAAACAGGAAGTTTGTAGGTATTTTCCAGCAAATTGTAGTTTAAGCCTTACTAGATATGGGAGCCAAACATGACTTGTGAAGATGCTGTTTCACAAGTGAACACTATCTAAATTTGGTATCTCATGCTTTCATGCAGAAATGTGAAAAACTTCTGAATGGTTATCACAATACAGATGTTTAAAGAACATTTCTTTACTCCATATCTTGCAATGTTGGCACATTAAAATGTTTTCAAAATTATAATCAGCTTTGCCAACAGAAGACCTAACCAACAGAAAATCTAATCAAAATACACTTGGCAGGTTCAATTATATTCAGAAAAAAAAGAAATAATAATGCTAAATTATTAATACAAAATCCATTTCTCTTGGGTTTGCACATGTTAAGTGCTCATAAAGGAAAGCACTAAGCAAAGCTGAGAAAAGCAAGGCAGGAAAAAACAAGACTGGAAAGAGAATAACAAATCCAGATGGAGGATGAATTGAATGATGAGACATCACACTCACCTAATCTAAGGAGTAAATAGCTAACCAAAATATCTGGAAAAACAATTGCATGAAGACCATCTTCATTACAAAAATACTTTAGTGAATGGAATCTCCTAAACTGTCTTGGTTAGATTAGTATTTAGAGTCAGCGTCCTTCATCTTATAAATGTTTCAGTTGAGAATAGAGGAACATTCTTCTGTCGTAATTGACTTTCAAGGGTTGACTCATTAAATGATTTGGAGAAGTAAACTCAATTTCACATTATGGGAACATGCAAACAAAAATCAATGTAACATTACTCCCCCTGGAAACTTAAATAAGACAACTATTGACATGAGCTATAAAATAATGTCCAGATAATGAAGAAAGAAAACCAGAGGAATTAAGGGGGCAGACCAATGAGACGAAACACTTTAGCAAACACAGAAATTGAATAAATGTTTGGAATTGACCTGTAGCACCATATCACAATGCAATAATTTTCAGGCCACCAATATTCAAATAAATTGGTTGTTTTGAACTGATTTATTGAGAAGGAATATCCATAAAAAAACCTGATTTTCTTCAGGTCACTAACAAATATTCTCAGCGGTCTGCAGAAGAGCGTAAAGCCAGGATGACAAGAGACTTACCAGAATGAGACAACTGTAGGCTCATCTAGAGGAGGAGAGATCTCTAGGGTTCATCTGGGCTGAGCCTCTGGCTAAAGCAGGGCTAACTTGGATCAGCCTGCTCAGACAGGAGCTTGTCCCATTGAGTACTGAATATCTCTACAGGCAGAGATTCACAGCCCTTGGGCAACCCACTGACTGAAACTGGCTGGAGAAACTGTGGAAGAACTGCTCTCTTCCATAGAGAAATGTTGGCTTAAAACTAACCCTTTCTAGACTTGTTTTCCTTTAAAAACACCCTTATTTATTACAAGAACTGTTTTTAATTGTTATTCTCATTGAGAAGTGGTAGCAAGGCATATTTAGTTTAATTGACCTGATCTTCAAAGTGGGTTTGTGTGGTAGAATTCAGATCACCAGAGTCTGAGTTACAGATAGTCAATATACATTTTGGCTTCACTGACAAGCATCATTAGTACTGGATCATTGCTGCCAGTGCTAGAACACAGGCAGTACTATAGGTCCACATATTATAGACTTCCCCTTCTGGCAAGGCTCCCTTTCTACTTTACCATTAAGTTTGTAAAGACATTGCTATTTCCCAAAGAAATACAGTCAACTGCAAACACATTTAAAAACAAAGCCACATTTTCTTCTCCAATGCCGCTACGTAAGGAGTGAAAGAGACTAAAGCGTGGGCATTTATGTAACTCCAAAAGCAGAAACGCCTGCTGTGGTGAGTTACTGTCATCAGCTAGGTCAAGGAAAGCTTGTAAAAGGTCAGGTTGTCATTCTTCTAAAGCAAGCACAGAGCAGTGCCAACTGCTGGTTAAGTCGTGGCTACTAAACTCTCAAGTATTCCTGCAAGCATTCTAATGTCTTTTGATGGCAGGATTCAAATATATATGTGTTTGCTACTGACCTGACTCTGCTCATTCTGCACTTATCGTTGCTAGTCTGAACAGAAGCAGAGTTTTGCTGACATGGAATGCCTCTTGAAAAGCCCATATTTTGCTGTATTTGCAGGCTGCCTTCCAGGACCAAGGCTAAAGATTAGTATCTTTTGTCAAATATCTTGAACATTCTCCTCCTCCTTGCCAATTTTAGTTCATTATCAATAATATTGTCATTTTAAAACAAAAGATTTGTAGGTACTCACCTTGATATAAGCATTTCTTAAGTCAAGAAGTTAAGAAAGTTGAGAAAACCTATTCACAGCATATAACATTGCACAAGGTTAAAATTACAGTGGCTCCAATTGAATGGTGCCATTGTTTATTTTCCTTGAGGCTACTAGGCAGGTTTTCATTCATGTATGCAAAACAATAGGGTGAAAAAAAAGTCAGGATTTACCATTAAGATATCATCATTTAAGAGAAAAATTCTCAAGGCCGAGTCTCTCTTCACCTTTAAAAGCCTTCCTCATGAAAGTAAAATGAGATAAGTAAGATTTTGAAACTGATTTAACAACCAGAATTAATGTCATCTACTTTAGGAAGATCCTACAAGGCAAGTTAAAAAGGCAGAACAGAAAGAGTTCTTTACATTTTGGCAAATTTCTGGTAAGACCATAACGCAGGGAAAAACAGAAAAGGAGACAAAGTCAACATTCTTCTTCCAGTAACAATTCTCTCTGTAATCCAGCTCTGTATGATGTCTGAATGCAGAGTAGTAAATAGTCACTACTACATGTTCCACTGTTTTTGAGAATTACTTAACAGCACAGATTGATTTGCCATGTGGAGTGAATTAAGTGGAAAAACAAAACCCAGCAAATTTTACTTGATTAAACTGTTCTTCCTCTGCAAACCCAAAGTAAATGTAAATTCACGTGGGCAACTTCATGGAGCTGGGAAACCAGAAAGTATCTTCTGCCAATACTTTTCCAGTGCATACACTACTACTGGGCAATTATTTAGATGCTGTCAATATATGTCTGGTTTCAGGGAACATATTTCATACTCACAGACATTGGCCTCCACATCCATGCTTCTGAGGAACCTAATGAATAACAGTGCCAGTACCTTTCACACATGTACCTTCAACAAAAGCATGGGTTTAGTGAAAAGGGGGAATATATTGTTCACATTTTAATTTGGATATTAAGAAGCCTTTGACTTGCAAGAAACTGTAGGGCAAAAGCAGTAAGGATGACAATAAGAATAAAAAGATAGCTCTATGTAAAAAATAGGAAGCTGTTGATTAAAGCAATTTTGACCTGAGGACACTGACATGTGAAATGCAGAATAACCTGATCCAAGGAGACAGAGGCACATGATTACAATTTAGAATGATTTTAATGTGAAATCTCATGACAAAATATGATGATGAAGTAAAGCTTATTTTTTTTTACTTTGCAAAGCACTTGCAGAGGTCCTGCTCCAGTGGAGTTGGTAAAGCAGGCAGGTGGCTGCTTCCTGCCAGCATTCAGGCAATGTGTCATCTAATCCAGCTCAGAGCAGGTGTCATTGTTACAGTGCTTAATTTCTGGCAGCATATGACAGGATCTCAGTTGTGGAACAGAACAAGGGGAAATGCTTGGAATGTCCTTCTATGTAGACAAAAATATGTGAGTGGGAGGACAGCTTCAAGAACAGAGTAAGTTACTTGAGTAGAAGTAAAATGCAAATATGATCTCACTGCTCAAATTCACTGTGCAATGATAAGCTCACAATCTGCAGTAGAGAAACACAAATTCCTTTAAGATAAGAAACCACATCAGAAGGAAGTCTTTAATTCCAACAAATGTCACCTAAATCCGTAGAATGGGTCTTACAGTAAGGTAACTTAGATGTAGTAAATCAACCCTGGAAACAATATCCTCTGACTTGGACTGCACTTCTGAGAGAAAAGAATTAGAAATATCTGCAGCATGACTATCTTAATGGAAAAGGTTGAGATGACTGTGAGGTAATGATAAAACATTTCTTGATAATTCCATCAGCAAATACTGAATGAATACAGGTTAGACCCATGTGGGTAAGATCTCTGTGACAAAAATAGCTAATAATATGGATTTTATCTGACAAATATCCTTTAATTCCTCTGTACTGGAAAATTGCTATAAACATGTGAAATCAGTATTTGCAGATTTAAAATGCAGATAGCTAAAATCTCTGGGCAGAATAGTGCGTTTCTGCTTATGGAAACAGTATTTGACACTGTCTCTAGTATGAAACATCAGTTATGGGCTCAAATTTTAGATTTAAAAAGTTAGTACTTTGTATAGTGATAGTTGACATCATCAAATCTTTTTGATTGTTCTGGAGGCCAAAGAAAGGCCTCTTAAGTACATTATTTTTCTTTTGACATCACAGGTCATTAAAAATGCATCACAGAATTGAACTACATTTTATTAAGGCAGCTTCCTTTGTGATTTATCCCAAGTGTAAAATATAAAGCCAATATTTTTCTAATACAGATTTATTTCTCATTAATAATATTTTGAAGTAGAAAATACTTACATTTAATGAATTGTCCATTAACTATTCATGTTTGCTTTTAGAGGCTTATGGGAAAAACATTGCTTTGGTAAAGAAAAAGGCAGTTTATTTTTTGTCCAAGTTAATTTCACAAACATGATAATTAGTAAAACACACAAAAAATCCAGGCAGGTTTATGATAGCTTTTTCATACACATTACCTAGAGAAAACTGAATAAGCTGCTTATTGCATGATAGAATAATATAGGTCACCTAGTCAAATCTCCTGCTAGATTGATTTGTGGGGTCTTGAATATCTCTGTGGTTGAAGACCTTGCAACCTCTCTGGGAACCAGAGTGTCTCTGGACTGAAAGGTCCCAGCTGAACTTCCGTGTGGATGCAGAAGTATTGGCAGCAGCCCTGGTTCAGAGCCCCTGCCTGTGCTCCAGCAGTGTGAAGCTCTTTGGTTGTTCAACTCCCTCTGTGGAGTCTTGTGACTCAGCTCATACAATCAAGGAAGGCAAGAAATACACACATGACCATCAGTCTGGACTCCAAAGTCCTTTCAGCACCCACACTTTGCAGGATGCAGTGAACTACCCTGCCGCTCTCTGCACACCTCTCTAGTCAAAATTCTTTGTGAAAGGAGACACACATGAGCTCAACAAGAGCACAGCTGAGGTAGAGAATACACTTAAGGTCACTGTCACTTTGGTCCAGTCCATATGACACAAGCTCCAAGTTCTTCAAGCCAGCTACACATTCTCCACACGAGTAACTACAGGCAGAGGTGTTAGCCTGTGCTGTAGGGGAAGCAGTGGGGCAATGCATATGCTTGTTATCACAGCTTGGTATCTTGGGTGCAGTCCCATGCTGGTGTGAGTAGGATAACTATGTGGGCTGGCACACCTGGGTGGGTTTCTGCACCCTTCCTGGCTGTGCAGGACACAGGTGTGCCTCTGCTCTGCAGGGAAGTCACAGGAGCGTGCTCTCACTGCTCCTTCTCAGATTTAATACAGCTTCTCATTTTCCAGTGAAGAAATAGCACCAAAGGAAAACCAAGACCCAGTTAAATGAAGGTGAAAGATGCATGAGAAGAATGTGAAGCACTCACAATTCTACCAGTTACAGTTACCCATAAACTCTGCTGGTCTGGGCAGCTCAAATGCTTGTTCACTCATCTAATATCTCAGTTTTCTGTGCCTCACTTACCTTACTGCAATGATTATTAGAACTGGAAAGAGTTTGAGGAGCCATCTTCTAATAATTCACATTGTTCTAATCATTGCTGTAAAACTTTCCTGTCTTCCTCATTTAAAGGTAGAAACATGAGCAAGACATTTCCCCTTTCTTCTTCCACTTTATACAAACTGTTATACAGTTGTTATATTTCTTTAATAAGATAGACAAAGTAAATTTCTGAGCAACTGCATTCTGTAGTCTTACTAAGGTACTCCAGAGATCTGATACACTAAAAGGATGCAAACAAACTTTTACAAGGAAAGTTGTCTTGTAAATATGCCATATTTACAAGACAACTTGTAAATTGTTGTTGCATATGGTAGAGCATATGGTAGAGCAGCCATCTCTTCAGACATACCACCATTACTACATGAAAGGGAAGTTCTTTCCAAAGCAAAGTGTGGTGGTGAGAATAGGCTAGATTACCAATATTCAGGTCACAGTTTGTATTAAAAAAATTAGATAGATTGACCTCCTTTTAAATCCCAAACCATGCTAAGACTCTATAAGACTTCCCACAAAATATTAAATGCAAAACCCCAAGAGATAAAGGCAAATCCATCTCAATGTGTTGTCTTCAGCAAACCACAGTTTCATATTGATCATAAAAGGAAATCTCACAGTTTAGTGCAGAATGGAAGTTTCTAATAATTGATGGTGTACATGATTGTACATTGATGGCCTGTCTGCTCAGCTAAGCTCGAAGTAATTTGACCTCATGTAATTAGATCATTTGGTGTTAAAAACCCACACATCAGAAACAGAAGAAAACCCCCACTTTCTTAAGCAAAGATGAAGTAGAATCTAACTGGAGAGAAGGTGAAATTGAAATACATAATGTCTCTAAACTAAGAAGGCAAATTCTGGATCCTTTGTGCATCTGTGTACAAATCCCTTCATTTGTTAGACATGCTTTAAATGAAACAAGGTCGAGGTATGACAAGGGCAAATGATGAATTTGCTTTAGACTGTTCTAATTTATTGTGATAAAGCAATGCCCATACATGGCACAATGAATTGTTAAGGCAGACCCCTGAGCATGACCTCATCTATTGATCAATTATTGCTGCTCCCAGTGTGCCTACTGACATAAGGTGCTGGATGAAAACACCTCCTGTTTGACACAGAAGAGCAGAACAGCACCAGATGGAGCTCAGTGTCTTAATGGTTCAGATGAAAGTGATGGAGCACAGAAAGGATTTCCTCTCCTAGTTCAGAGCTCTGACATGCAGATTTCATGAAAGGAGTTGCAGAAAACAACAACAAGAAAACAGTCCTTTTCTTGAAAAACAACATCACTATCATGTGAGATACTGTTAGTTTTGATCTGATCGCATATATTGCAAGGAAGTTGTACTAATCCTGAAATTGTTTGCAGCAAAATTTTGGGTTTTGAGATGCCTATGATGTGTGAAATGAAGGCCACAAGTAACACATACACTGGCAAAGAGTCCTCCTTTCCAAATTCACTTGTACCATGGAAACTGCTAAAATGAAGATTCTTTACTTAATAGACCATACTAGCCTTCTCTAGGGATAAAAAAAAAAAAATGTCTTTAAGGAGCCCCCAGATTACAAAAGGCAGCTTGTTCATCTTAGGAAATTACCAATGTCTTTTTTATCTATTGAAAGAGAAATATTTCTAGATTTTTTTTTTTAGTATTTTGCCCATTTTTAATAAGGGCTGTGCCTCTCAGAGCTGCAGCAAAGAATTCCCAGCCCATAAGTGAAACAGAAGTTACAAAAGAGTTTTTAGCTCTGTGGTACTATTCAGATCCTTTTATTCAGTGCAAAATTTTGGAATACAATTGAAATTCTCATCTATTGTACCTCTGGAACACGTATGCTTACAGCAATCTGTTTCATTCTCTTCTACAGGGAAGTAGAGAAATGTAATGTGAAAATAAAATCAATATCTCACTTCACTTATTAATCCCCATTTTTCAAGCTCTTTATAGATGCACTGTGATAGACATTTTCTTCTATTACGGAGATTTCCTGGCAGGGAAATTATAATTCCACTAGATAATTTTTGAAATAAATCAATATGTCTCATACATGAATGGCTCTATACAAAATAATAATTTTGTTGAAATGAATTTTCTTAAAAGCATGACATTTTGGGCCCAATGAATATTATAAAAGATATTTTAAAATTGGAGGGAAATTCCATTAATGTTACATCACTAGACAACAGGGAAACTTTTTCAATTTGCAGAATACTATCTCAACAAACCACCTCTTAGGGTATTATAATTGCACATACACTGCAGGCCCTTGTTCCTGTCAAGTATTTAAAATATAACATCCAGCGTGTCAGAGAAATGTAGTGTAGGAATGGGATTTGCATCATTTGATGCAACTTTGCAGAGTCACTATAATTACTTGTGCTTTACAAACACACATACACCATCATGCATAACCTCTTTTGAATGTCAGAGCAGAGTGGTGAATTGGTTAAGGAAGAAATTATATTAAAATTGTATGGCACACACCTCTCCTAGTTCTCGGTACTAGGGACTGAAAGCTTTGAACTGAATTGTTATCATCACAGCAGCACAGCTGGTGAATTTCTTTTCTAAAATAATGTTATTGCCCTACTGTCCACAATTGCCATACTGCTCTTTAAAAAAGGAAAGATTACAAAATTACCAAAAAAAATTACCTAATTTCTTCAGCACAATATTTCAAAGCAACTCCCCCTCGCCCTTTCTGTGTCTTACACACAAACATCCAGAAACACAACTGACAAGTACTTCTCTCAGTATTTGTTTCCTCCTCCAGAATCTGCATCTTGCTCACTTATCTCCTGATCAGCCAAAGTCACATTTCTCTGCCCAGGCTCCTCTCACCACCACAGAGGGCAGCTAGTCCTGCCCATCACTCTGGCTGTGTGTGATGTACAGATCTCTGCCAACAGCAGTCTCTGGAGCACAACCAGTTACAGGGCTCGATTTTTTAAAACTTAGTTTGAAAAAGTAACAGAGAGTCAACTTTCAAACTGGAGGAACCTTGTACAGAATACAGATATATTAAATTTCCCAAACTACCAAGAGAACAAGAATTTCTTGCTTTGCCCAGATGGTATTTAAGCACAAAATGGGAGAAAACGGAAAGCTTTGAAATATTTTTTTTCTGGCAGATTTTAAGCGAAGGGCTCATCTAACAGAGATGCTATCTCTCCTTTAAAACATGAAAGGTTAACAGGAAAATATCAAAACACTAATAAGGAAAGAGCTCTGGGTAACAACTGAGCAATCATCACCACTGTACGTCGTTGGTGGAAAGCGCAGTGGCAGCAACACTGACAAGAAAATAGAAAGTCTAATGTTGGAAATGTCAGCAAGTGCCTAAAGTGATGCACTTATCCAACATATGAATATTTTTAATGTATAATGAAGAGCAAAGGAAAATGGGGGAGGGGGAAAGCATGCTCTGTGCTTAGGTAAATGACTTCTCACGTTACACTCTAGTGTTTGACAAACACATTCTTGTGCACAGAAGATAGAGAGGTGGCTGAGGGTTAAATGCAGAAAAGATGAACACAGAAAATATCACTGTTAAAATCAAGAAGAGAAGCCAGAAACAGAAGCCAGAAAAGGGTAACACACATGAAGATCTAAAAAAAAATCAAATTAAGAGCATACAGGGCTCAGATTCCCTAGTCTTCTATTTTGTATAGCTATTCAGCAGGGTGCAAAGTACAGGATGAGTAAGAAATAGATGGATCAATTAAAGAAAAATCAGGGCAGGACAACAAGAATGATAAAGAGTTTTGGGAAACATGACCTAGGGGAAAAAGATGGAATTCAAAGCACCAAAGAAAATGCTAAGCAGAGACCATAGAAACATTTTAAAAACAAGTAAAGAATAGTTATGAATAAGAAGGAAGGAACTGCACTCCATTTTCTTCTCAATCAGGCAAGAAATAACTGGATTAAATTGTAGCAAAGGAGGTTTAGGTCAGATCCTATCAAACACCAGACAAGAATTTCTAGGACTTGGCATGTGGGGATGTAAGGAATATATGAGTGGCTGAGAGTGCTTAGCCTGGGATAAAAGGAGAAGCCCTATATTATGCTTTCATGTGGGTATTACTGTAATAAACCCTGTCAAGAAGGCAGAAATGGTTCTTTACTTAAACTCTTTGTCCACATCCACACACACACATATTTTGCTTTCACCATACTAAAATCAATAAAGAGCTATTTGATAAAAAAAAATCACAGAGAACTCAGGCAAAAGTGGTATTAAAAGCATAAGTTTCTTCAAGCACATCCAATATCCTTCAGAGTTTCAACAGTATCTGTGTGCTGTACTTACTGTGGAATATGTTATTATTTTACGTAAAATTTCTTCCTGAGATCTTCAGTCTTACAGGCTTCAAGATCAAAATTTAGCTGTAAAGGGCACTAGAAACATATCTTCCCTTTGTTAAGAGACAACTCAATCTACAAGAGGCTAGGAACTCAAGAGTAACACAATGAAAGAGATCAGTGCTTTTGGATATTGGTGGTAGCTTTCTGACAGGGCTCCAGGACCTCACTGTAGAGAGGTGCAGATGCACTGCTCAGAAGATACAAATTCTAGGTGTTCCAGAAAACCTGACACATTTTCAGGTGTTCCCATTTTAGTTTTAGGAACTGACTGTGATAATCTCTGAACACAGGATAAGGAATGTAAGTTCAAGTAATCTGTTCATGTCCAAGTACATCCAGATGAGACCTGAAACAAACTGTGGCCCAGCACTACATCCCAGGCTGTTGATCTAATTTTACTTTTTTGTAGTGACATGAAATAAAATTCTGGTCCAGAGACCCTGATTGCAAAGGCTTTTGTTAGATCGTTTCTGCATCAAGAATCTAGGCATGAGTTTAGGAAATGAAGTTTTCTTTTATGTGCCATATTGTCTAGTGGGAAATGTCCTTCATGCTCTACAAGTAATCTATGAAATGAATTAAGAAGATAGCATACAAAAGCTTTGCTAGTGAGGCATGGTTAGTCCTGTGTAAACATTCCAGTGATCAGTTGTGATGCCATGTAAGAGAGAAAAGCATTTTGCTGCAACACCAATAAATTTTATGAAAATGGAGCAAATTGGAAAAGGTTTCTAAAGATTTGTCAGGAAATAGGTGAAAATTTTCACTTTAATTTAGTTTAAAAAACTGTCCATACAAAATAGCATGCTTTGGTATTTCAACGGATTATATCAGTTTTCCCTTTTGTAAAGATAGCCTTTTAGACAACTAACACAGCATTTTACATCAGGTATTTTAATACTGATATTTAAATTTATTTAAATGAAATATTTTCACATATTCAAAATTTTGTTTCCCTTTCCTCAGCTAAAGCTCTTTGCTGAGTCTAATCTATAATAGTGATTAATAATTGCTTGCCTTTCTCCTTTGCTGCATTCTGTTAAGATGTTCTCCATAAATACAAAACAATTGCTTCAAGATGTTAAGGGCTTGTGTTGTATTTCCAAAGAGATTTCACAGTCACATTTTTATAGTGGGAGCTATACCACGAGAAGGGGGCTTTTCTTACATATCTGCCATGATTGAATGTGGATATGCCTCCACATTTTGATTCTAGTATCCTCTTATGCTTTCTCACCATCATTTTAAATTCCCCCCTTTCCCCAAAACTCTGAAGCACTCACCTATGCCAAACAATTTTTGTGTTGTGCCTTTTGGTTGGAATAATACATTAGTAGGAGACATGAATTGTGTTTCTTTTCATAAGACAGACAAAAATCCCACCCAAGATGGAAATGTGAATTGGCATGGCAAGCAGCCATCAACTCCCAGTCAAAACATCAGAGAACAAAAAATGTCAAATAATGGAAAAACTGCAGGAACATTAATCCATTCCACAGCTTGGGGGTTCTAGAATGGAAATTTTCAGTTGTCACACAATTCCATTAGTTGCATACTTTGCATTATACCAGTACTGGGGATGGTCTTGAAATCCACATATCTATTAATATAAATCTACAGGTAACACCTGGACAGAGGGCAAACAAAAAGGCTTGTCATGACTAGTTTATAGATATGGTGTGTGACAGTAATCTGACCCAGTTTTCCCTGCTGGATACTGGCAGGCCACTATATTTGTATCAAAACACTGGCACTAGTCTCTAAGCCCACTGATCCTGAGAAGTTCCCTGAAGGCTTTCTCCCGAGGAGCAGACACCACAGGTGTGATTCAGGACAACTAAGTTTAGATGTCTGCAATGGAGAGGAACAGGCACCTTCAAGGTGTAATTCATTTGTTCTATTTTCCTCAGAATGAGAGGAACTGATGCATATTAAGGGCTTGTTCCTACCTAGTCAGCTACAGTCAATATGTTGGGGTTTTTTTCCTCTTGGGGCTCTGCAGTAAAACTACATTATTTTCCCTGAACTCCTGTTCCTCACCATCAACTTTTGCAGTAGCAGAGACACGTTACTGCCTACAACTGCACCTTCATGGGTGCCTCTAGTGCACTGCTCAGCTGTCTGGGACACATCACAGCAGCAGCATTTGATTGGGAACATTCTACAAGACCTTGGCTACCATCCAGTTCCCCCATCCCACCCTATTCATTCTTCCTGCAGAGAAAACATGGGGAAATGCAGATCTTCAAATAACAAAGCCTCCCATCAGTGTCCTCTGTACTTTAAGAAGCCTCTTGAATTTGGTCAGTACTTTCTGTATTTCATTACTTGAATTCTTCTCTCCTGTGAATTTCTGAAGCTAATGATAATAAAATCCATAAATTTGCACAAGAACATTGACCTGGAATGTTCTAAAAATCACAGCTTCTATTCTCTCAACTGCTTTTCAGGACATTTGTTTAATCCAATCTTGTCTCAGAAAGTCACAGATTCCGATAGCAATAGCACTGGCAGTACGACTTCAAGAGCTCTGGTGATGAAGGCCCAGGCTGTTCTCTATAGAAAACCTATAGAATTCTATAGAAAAAAGACATGACCATCCTGATCTAGCATTGGTGACAGCTCTGCTTCACGAAGTTGACCTTCAGACATGCCTTCCCACCAGTGCTCTGGAGCTTTTCCATATTCCCCAGAAAAAGAGGTCACAGAATAGATTATTAACTTACAAGGCACAAAAAGATGCCAAAATCTAAATACAAAATGGCAAATTTGTTGAGGAGAAGAAAATTAATTTTGCATATTGCAAGACAAAGTATAGTCATGGTTTCCAGATGTACATGTCTCCATTTGTTCTTTTCCTCTCTACATTTTCACTGTGGAGGCTTTATTCTTTCTGAAAAATTTCAAATTTTAAAAAGGTGTAAGGGATGGTTTTTAGACAAAAAAAAAGAAAGCACAAAGTTCTTATATTTTAAGAAACGAGTCAATCCTGTTATTAATGGAAAGGTCTAATTGAGTCTACTCACAAAAACAGGCTGTACCTAAGAAGAGTAGTAAGTGAGTACCATAAAGACCTCCAACAGGAAACAAAAGGGCTTTCACACCATTTTGTCTAAAATGTATTCTTACATATTCTTTCAAGAGGTTTCAGATAACAAAATAAAAGATAACTTGTGCACAGAGAGTTTTGTAAACCAGATAAGACTTTAAACAGGAGGACATGACTGGCTGACAGAAGTTTCAGTTAGTCTGGCTATGTCAGAAGCACTTTTCCCTCAGGTCAGGCTTTTTAAAACTGCATTTACAACACTACTTCATTACCACTCAAGCAGCAAGAAACAAATATGTAAATATGCAGTAAATATTTCTGCATTTCATTTGGGCCCAGAGACCCATAAATTGAAAGGTCTTTTTCAAGAAAGTTTAGCCCTGATGTAATTAGCTCTATTTTGTTCTGTTCCCATAACTGAGATGCAGTTAATCCAAGACACAGAGCACCAATGCTCCACTTGCTCATCACTGACTTAATCCTGCATAACAAAGAAAATCAGACAATGAGAGGGCCTGGGGTCCTTGTGCCAAGGTCAGTGAGAAAGGGAACTGTCCCTCCCAGGTTCATGCTTTTCTCTTGGCACTACCTGCAGAGGGGCAGCCCCACACCACCTCAGGCTTTAGGGGAAGATGTAAATGTCCCCAAGACCAATCATTGCTATTTGTTTTAGATGCATAATGCTGTAAATACTGTGCTGTGTTCTCAAAACAAGTTCAACACCAAAATCATTAACGTAAAATGAGAGTACAAAGCCTATTGCTGGGTTTCTATATGCTCTGTCTGTTCCCTAGAGACAACTTTAGATTTTTGCTTATTTAGTCATTACTGTAAGGGAGTGTTGCAGCAAACCAGTCATGTCACCTTTGGGCAATGAAAGCTCTCACTGTGCATTAAGTGTTTGTACCCTTGTGCATTATGCTTATTCCTGATGCTGCTGGCAGGTGAAACAACACCTCAAAAATAATTGCAGTTTAAGACCAGTTATTGTAAAGGTAAAGGTGACTTTTGACACATAGAGGACATCTCATATATAACCATGATAATTTTTTCTTAATTTGTTACCTGTCTGGTTTTTTTTCCTTCAAAAGATTTTTGACTTTCTGATTTGTGGATATTAAAGACAGTAAATTCTTTGACAAGAAATTTTGCCTGTTCCTGAAAGAAGTATCTCAGGGGCTTTTGAATTCCTATTCAATTATCTATGCATTTTCTGTATTACCTCCCTATACTTTGAAAGAGCCACTTTTTTTGGAAAAGTGGATCAAGTTTTTAGCAACATTTGTTTAGTCTACTAGTTTTACAATCTCCTGTTAAAGACTGGTGCTTGTCAACTCAGAAGCATATTCATTTATGGGTTCCCTCAGATAATCAAGAAATTTCTCTTTAAAAACTGCATTCTAAAATTTGAATTCAGACCCTATCTATCCAGTCTTTCATTTATCTCCTCAATTTTTTTTTCTAAATTGCCATTGTGCTGTACAGTGGACACAGCATCTGAAATCTAAAACTTTTCCCTCAGAAGTTCAAGCAGCTGGAAACATCTCCACTCTTTAGTTACTGTGGTTTTTTGGTACAGAATACTCCCTTGGAGAGGACATTGTTCTGCCTGTACCAACACATTTTTCTGTAAAACATTGCTGAAAAGAGACTCCTTTTGCTATGCACATTAGATAATAAGACAGTCTGATTTCCACTTGCTCTGTCTGAATCGGGATGAAATGAATAGCTCAACGTTTAAAACTAAATAGCTGGAAGCACTTTAATTTATAATGCTTGTGGTTAGGTTTGTATTTCAGTGTAGCTCTCTTTTTGCAGGCAAAGTTTATGTCACATTGATGTCCCTGTCCACGATTTGTGGATGCTACCAGACACAGTCCTTAAACCATTAAATAACAAGCTGCACCTGCTAATAATAATAATAGTTATTCTGCTCATGAAAATACATAGCCTGCAGGCTGCAAAATTTGTACTGTAAGTTCATTAGCTGTAGCTATTTACATATTGAATAATAGCATCAGAAAAGTGAGATACTGAAACAACTTACGAGAGTCCATGAAAGCTATGGAATTTTTGATACTGATCACAGTGGTGGAGTAACACTGAATTACACCTGTGGGTTGACCCTGGCTGCATGCCAGATACCCACTAAAGGCTCTCCATCACTCCCTTTTCATCAGGACATGGGAGAAAATAGAAGAGGAACCTCACAGCTCTAGATAAGGACAAAGAGAAATCACCCACCTCTTACCATCATGGGCCAAACAGACTCGACTTGGAGAAATTAGTTTAATTTATCATCAATATTCAAATTAGAATAGGGTAATGAGAAATAAAAACAAACCTTAAAGCACCTTCCCTCAACCATTCCCTCTTTCTAGGCTCAGCTTCGCTCCAGCTTTTCCCCACCTTGTCCTACCCAGTGGTGTGTAAGGACGGAATGGGGGCTGTGGCTGAGGGTTAAAAGCCCAGAGGACAGCTGATATTTTCAGGGGTGGAAGCTTTCCCTGGCCACCTTTTCTCTAGTGGATGGGTGCTTTTGATACGTGCAGAGCAAGCTCAACAAGACAGGGAAAGGATATGAGCACCAAATAATCAGTCAGGATAAGGTTTTCCAGCTGACCTGCAGCTTGCCCCTGGCTACCACACTAACTCTCCTGGCAAGTCATAAAAAGACAGTTGACCATAGACTAAGCACTCTGGTTTAAACTGAATTCCTGGTTGATTAAATTACATCTATAGGAGCAATAAACTACAAAAAAGTTGTAGTTCTTTCAATAACTGGATAAACTCAAGTCATAACTGAAAAATAATCTTGGACTCAACTATAAAGGCACTGAGATTTTATTGTGTGTGGCTCAGAGAACCAAATTACATAAACTACATTTATAAAACACCTTTCCTAACTCAGATCTGCAAGTGCCACTTGGGGTCTGGAAGTCAGCTCAATTCTTTTCTACCCATGAATCACAATCAGAAAAAAAACGTTTATGTAACAGGAATCTCACGAACAATTGCGCTGATGACGCACAAACCAGGAAAAAGCAGATCAGTCTCTCATAACTGTTTTGGTTCTGCAGTACTAACAACAACAACAACAAAAAACAGTAGATGTCATTATTTTCCCAGAAAGTTGATGGTATTTGATTAAGTTCAGAAGAATAGCTGTTGATTGTAATGTCTCTTTCACATCGTCACTTTCTGACCGCAGTCAGCGCTCAGAAGTTTCAGTCTTTGAAGTTCTTGGCTTTTTCTTGTTCTTTATTTCTAAGTTTTATCTCACTTTGACATGGTCATAGGTCTATTTTCCTTTTACACTCAGGGATGTGCTAAAAGTCACGGAGATACTCTGCGTGCTCTTTCTGTCATCTGTAATTTCTCTCAACATTCATCATCTTGAAAGCAGACTCCAACTTGCTGCTAAATATAAGTATCTTACTGAATACACGTTTCTAGCTTCTTATGTCCTGCCCCATTAGCACAAAGTTACATCTACATTAAAAGAAACTGCTTTACACAACTATTACTAGCTCTTCAGGAACCTATCTACCTCTGCTTGCAAACTTGAAAAGTGATGAAATAATAGCATTCTGTAATTCTATTGCATCAACTACTGAAAAATATTTCAAAATATAACTTTTAGGGTCATGTTAACATAACTTAAGACTCAGAGTATACCCACTAGTAGATATTTGTTCATCCAACACAACTAAAGCTTATACGTGCTTTTCTTTCTTGTCCTTTTGGGTTTTCCCCAGAGAACACCTATTATGTATTTCTACTGCCTATTGTATACACCAGCTGTATTTTTGCTGCCAGATGTTGCACCAGAAATGTCAGCTGCTGCTCGAGGCAGGGAGCGAATGCAATTAGAGCTTGACACTTATGATGGTGAAGTTTAAATTTCTAATCAGGCATGTAAGTCAAGAACCCACACAACTTGGATTCTTCCAAAAGCTGGACCAGCACTACATTGACATCGTTTATCAGGGAGATGCAAAGATCAGTGTGCCAGCAGAAGTCCAAATGGATTGGCTGTGACTTGTAAAATATCTGAAGCTAATTTCTGAAGCACATTCTGCATGCAGCAGCTGTGAGGAGTCCAGCTTTCCAGGGCAGTAAGCAATGCTATTGGTTTAAAGTAGTTAATTGCTTTTATACTGAGACATCAGCTACCATAAATATACAAAATATATAAAATAAAAGGCCTGAATACTATTTTCACTACTCCAGTGGTTAGTTCCCATTTACTGCACTTCTACCACTCACTTTCTACTTGTCTGCCAATTGCTTTTTTGAGTAAACTGCATGAAATCAATTTATAATCTATAAATTAAAAACTTTGAACAAAATCATTAAGCATAATGTATTAAGTATATTTCGTAGTAGAAATACTCTGTATGACATAGTTTGCTGTAGTCATGAGAAGTAGAAAAACCAAAAAAGATCATGCTATGTTCATACTAAATGTAGTCTGTTCCTAGGACTACATGATCAGATCCTAACCCAATGTCAGATTCATTTTGGATAGACTGTTCTTAATTAAATGCAAGATGACTTTCTTCTTTTTCTCTTGTACAAATTCCTCATGCAAGTGTGGTCTGTGTTTGTTCACCCAGCATAAATTTCTCACCTCTATCCTGCATTTGCATTACTTTACAGCGCAGCTTAAAAAGTTGGCAAGTGAATGAGTAATACAAGTTAGCTGCTGCATGCTGGCCACCTCCATGCATGACCTATTATGATAGTACAGTTTAAAGTATCTTACTGAAACATCTCTGTAATACTATATTCGTGTACCAGAAATGTGTAGGTACTTTTGACAGCAACTCAATTCTACCTGGTCATTTAGGACAGGAAAACAGTAATTCATGCTGCAGGAATAATTTGGGAAAGGGCACTTCAGATTTTGGCCAAGAGGTTAAATTTATAAATTTTTATTCTTGTGAAAAATATCATGGGCTCAAAGTAATTATGACTCTTCATTCTCCCTTGAAAAGACAGGTTTTCCAGAAATTGCTGGGCCACAGGGAGGAACATTTAATTTGGAATGGATGCTATCTATATTTTCTCTTCACACAAAACTGATCACAAGTAATTCTCTTCTGCATGTCAGTGGGTTGATCTAAGTCTCAGGTTTATCTTGCATTAAGATAAATTTGAAATGTACCATCAGAATTTGGACAATAACATCCTATTAACCTTTTGCCCACCAGCTCTGGAAGGGATGAGTCTCATGTGATATTTACAGATGGTATCAGTGCCTACAAACTTACAGTGTGATTGGTACCTCATCTCCCAGAAGAACACACTCCACTTGGAGACTGTCCTCTCCATTTTCCCCACACATAAGTCTTTTTCAAAGAAAAATGAGAGCAGTGGGGTCATTGAGGATCCCAGAACCAGGATATCATAGTTACATATCTCACTTGTGAGCCATTGGGAAAGAGAATAAATCAACAAAGGAAATGCTTCACCTGGCTGAAAAGAAAATACAGTCTCTTTTCCAGGAATTACCTACAGTTTTGATAAACTCATTTGAGCATCTCTGCATGTGATCACATGTGTTGAATGTGGTCTGGAAGTGTCTGGCTGTGACAGGATCAACACACTCATCCTATGCAGAACCAATATACACAGAAAAGCAGGGGGAAGCATCATAAAATGACTTGTGCTGTACCACTCAATTAGCATTCACTCCTAGAGTGTTGTTTTCAATTTAAAATCTTTACTATTTAATTTTATTTTTCCTATTTTTATTTTTTTCACTCTTTAAAAATGCCTTATCGCTATTTTTTCTCTATTATTTAATTCTTTTCTTTTTCTGTTAAAATTTTAATCATTTTCATTGTCTGTTCCTTAGTCTGGGATCTCCTCATTCTTTATTACTATATGTACTGAGCACCAAATCTGGCAGAACTTCCAAGGCAGAGTGGTGCGATACAGTTGAAGACTGTGAGTGTGAATTTGTTGGGAATATCTGCAAAACATTATCACCTTTTCCTGGAGTCAGAAACATATATCTGTTCAGACCTTTCTCAGTTACATGATCTTGACATTGTGCCTGAAGTTATCTCAGCTGTTGTGAATTCGTTTCAGAGTCAGTTTCTCATTTCATGCTGCTAAGTGAGCACTGCTCCCTGCCTTCACCACTTCCTGGGAATTTCACTGCACTGTACTTGTCAGTGAGCCACTGCAGTGCACTCCCCTTCCTGCAGTGAGGCAGATGGGTTTGAAATTGCAGTGTGGATAGCTCTGTAAGTTTTCCTCTCTGCCAATGGTTTCATGTTAAAAGGACAGGGCTAACACAATCAAATGCCAAGATATGAACAGCTGGTAGCCAAAGGAGAATGAACCAACAACCACACAAAATTCACGGAAGGTAAAAAATTTCTCTCAGTCCAACAGTTACTACCTATGGCCTCTGAAAATGTTCTGTGGCCAAAGCAATAGGCAGCTTTCTCATTTCATCTGGGAGCAAACTTTTTTCCAGTGGAAGCAGCATAGTGCATGTGAACAACTTGAAAAAACCCTGCAGTTAAAATTTTCCAGAATTAACACTCAAAATTATGCGCAGTCAAAAAAATAGGAGAAGTAAAACTAATGAGAAATAATCTAGAAACTAGGTGATTACACAGCTAAGTTTAAAGCTAAGTGCTGTGCAGCACTGTTCTTAATCTCTGGGGATGGGGGAGGGAGTGTACTAAGAATATACATGTTTCCTTCAGGATTATAATTTAATTTAGAAGCTAAGGTGATCATAAAATGTACATGCTAGAGTTTAGTTCTAGGTCAGAATGTTAAAAAAGATTGCTACCCTTGATTTGAAAAACATTAGCCCGAGTCATGTAGCACAACCTCATTTTGATCATTCTGCGTTGAGAAAATGTACAATTACTGATGCTGGCAAGAAGTCACACCAAGGGCAAATGAGATCAGTAAGAAATAAAACTGCATGTCACTCGCAAAGTAGAAACTGAAATGAATAATCAAATTGGCGGATCGTTCACGCAGCCTAGGCAGCAAAGTCCAAACAAATGGTCTTGAAAGCCATAAAAATCCTCTATAGCAAGCGCTTAAATCATCAGTTTGAAAAAGTTTGCAGCACAGAATCTTGCAGTAAGTTTCATAATACTTAAAATATACAGTGATTTCATAGCTTTCACTGCTGACCTTAGCACAGTAATAAAACTGCAAAAACCACAAAGTAGGAAAAAATTTATTTGAAACCGTTGGACATATGTATTAATAGGGAGGATTCCTTCCCCATTTGTTTTCTACACTGCCCAAAGTTTAGAGACTTTGTCAGCATCTCTCCTGGTGGAAGCAGGACAGAATTCTAGTATGTGAAGGTGAATAGCTGCACAACACTCCCATGTTCTTGAATGCTGGGTTACAACTCCTATAGGCAGTAGCATATATACAGGAAATACAATAATGAAAAATCTCTGGCACTGAAAACAACTATCAATTACTGCAGCACTGAAGATGATGACTTCCAGCTTATTTGAAGGAATAGTTTAGGGTAACTTTTGGAGTAACCAGTAAAATGCTCTTAATACACTTACCTACGCAGTAATACAGTACATTGGTACATACAGTACCTATGTTTGATCAAAAACACTTAAAGAAAAGAAAAATTTTTCTGTAAAGGCTTCCCTTTTTCCCTCTGCAATGTTCTCCAAAGAATTGTGCATGCCAAGTGCACAGACAGAATATTTATAAATGTACAAAGAATTCAGTGAAAGAAAGGGAATTAATGTGTAACACCTCCTCTGTTTCCATTGCTGGCAGCATGACAATTCATATTAGCACGAGTGTGAGTCCACCAGGCACAGATAAAAGGAAACACGAAGCAATAGCTGTTCTGGATGGAAGTGAGGCTTAAGCCCTGCTTAAGCACATTATCAAAGTTTAAGGGAGATCATAGGCTTGGCAAAAGAGATACAGTCACTTTAAACATTGCTCCAGCTACCTAACATACCAATACATTTTAGACACTTTGCATTAATTTCTACACTCTTGTCCATAAAAGAGTGTCTCTTTTATTTAGGACATTATTTTGGAAATAATGTAGATATAAATTATTCATATGTACTGCCCAATTATTTCAACGCTTGGGGTTAAGACAGAAGGAGAAACTTTAATCTGTTTTCAAACTACTTAAATACTTCTCACGTTGCTTTGCCTAAGCTGACAGATAAAGGAAGGCAGGGATCTAGTCAGGCCTCTGGAAAGAGTACCAGGAGCCTCAGCAAACAGTGGAGCACGTAGCTAGAAGAAAATGTAGGCGCAGAAATACGGATTGCACTCAGTAGAATTCAGGCCATGCAAACCCAGCGCTTGTTTTTTGTATTGCACAGCACAACAGATGAAATTCTGTGGCCTACTTGTGCATAAGGTTGAAAAAGATGACTGTAATGGCCTGTTTTGGCCTTCAATCCCTGTGTCTGATTTTCCTTCAGGCTACACTTTTGCACTGCTCTGGCCTATATTTAGGCATTTTTGTACTGCTACAGAGTGAAGAGCTCCAGAGTAAACAAATCATACCCCCAGATTCTATATAGCTTCAACGTGGAAGTATTTTTAAGGAATATCTCTTACTTCTTTTTCCATTTGAAGTCCTTCAGCTCTGATATTTCTCTCAAATACTTCCCTCTTCTCTGTCTGTGGATTAGATTTTCTGTACACGAGGATGTAGTCAATCCGACATTTCCCATCTCTAAAATATAGTCCCTTGGTTTTGTTCTTATCAGGGACTTCCTGCAAAGAGAAAATCAAGCATTTCAGTAATGTTCATTTTCCTTGATGATTACTGTTGGCGTCATGGGTTTTCAGTACTATTCAAGAGGAAAGATAAGGAATCACAATAAGCTGTTGAAGTTTTAGGCTCTTCCCACACAGTGCTTCTGACTTCATCTGGGAAGAGCACAGACTTCCCTACTTAAGGGGATCTTAAGGGGTATCAGGAGGTCTAAGGAAAATGTTTGGACAAATGGGGATGGGATAGGAGAGAACAGAAAACACAAGCGAGCCTCCCTCCCCCACCACTCTCCATAAGGTTAGGAATAATTTCTTATAAAATAGAGCAGAGAAGAGTGTTACTGAAGCGTAAATTTAAAATTAACAACTTAGTATGGCTGAATGTCTTGTACATTCAGTAAAAAGTGAAAAGAGTTACCATTAACATTGTCATTGTAGTTTACTGGAATGAAAAGCACTAAAACCCAGCATGGAGATTTTCATGACTTTGCCCCATAGGACACAGACAACAATATGAAGGTTCTGTACTGACCTCACCATACCTCATCAAACTAACTACTGAATATTCCTTGCTTAAGGAATAACTGAGGATGGATTTATTTGGAAAGAATTACTGGTGTTAGGTGTGGCAGCATATAAAATCAATAAAAGCAATAAATACTGTCTCTTTTCTTTATATATATATTAAAAAGCCTGTTCAAATGTTTGGTCTGACAGAAAAACACAACTTGATTTCACTGTTAATAAGAGAATGAACAGGTCACTCTCCTGAGATATAACATACTAAACTACTGGTCTTTTTCCAGTAAGTCATGAGATTAAATTCTCTACAGATACTCCTCACAATTTAACATTACTTCTACATTATACAAGTTCTGCCCAGGGTTTAAGCCTTCATTTTCAGACAAGTTGAAATTGCATGGCAGTTTGTAATGCTTGGAGTGTTTCATACAGGAAATGTACACTGTGGAGGATACATGAGAACAAACAGCACTCCCTCTGAGCAGTACAAACGGCAAGGACCTTCAGGAACCTCAAGATCAGTCCAGCTCTAAGCTGAAAGGAAAGTTAAGCTAATTTACCTCTGTTTTTCCAAAACTCACTCTGCCATTCCTGCCAAAAAGAGCCCTGGCCTATAATATACAATCAAGTCTCTGAAAAAAAAAAATATTTTGACATTCACATCTGGGGGAAAGAGGGAATTTTCAAAATACTTTCTCCATAAAATAATTGCTTCTGAATTTAAATCACAAAGTGAACAATTTAATAGGAAAAACTATTTTTACAGGAAACCCCCCCCAAAACAATTTTCCCATTCAAAGAGTTTAGTATAAGCTCTCTTTCTGATTCTCAGCAGCCTTTTCAATTAAATGGAAAAACCAATGAAAGCATCCCAAATGTCCCATCCCCCTTGGTACATGCAGTTCCCTAAAGGAAGAAGGGAATTTTTCTAACATTCTTTCATTACAGTGTCTAACTCCTGACACAACTTAGGGCAGACTTGATACAGTGGAACAGTTCTTAGAGCCCAAAAAGAAGGCTAGAAAAAAGATCTAATCTCTAAAGAAAAAACAGTAGCAAACTATTTATATCTATACTGCATATCATGCTGATAAATGGTATTATCAAGATATGAGAAGTATTTTTCATAGAACATTAATTGTGAAAGCAGCTCAGGAGGCATATTTTATCTTTTTCCATTAAAAATCTCTGTCGAGAAGACATAAAAAAAAAGCCCCAACAGCCCAAAGGATATTTAAGGTTATTTCAATAAAGGAAGGGTGTAGCAGGAGAGATTTAGAGGCTGTGGGTCAGCTTGGTGGTCCTGTTGTGATTTCTAATCCTCCTGGCAAGCCTCTTGTTCAGTCAAAGTCAACATGTATTTTTAGTGTAATTGGAAAGGAGCTGTAGAGCAAAATGATCCATGCTGAGGATCTGCTGCTCACTGGATTTACATCCATAAGGAATGCAGGTTTAAAATCCAGCACTGCTCAGCACCACAAAGAAATCATGGGTAGGGGGAACTGAGAGATCCACTTCAAATGTACACTCCTCATTTGAACTCAAGCCCTTCCTGAGAGTATCATAAGGAGTGTGTCCTTCTCTGCACGCAGGAGTGACTCAACTGGAAAAATTGATTTGCCCCTTCCTATGTTTCTTCTTTCTCTGAAGAAAATTGGTTTGCCCTGCACTGACTCATCAGTGAATGCAGAACCTTATACTAAAGAGTACCTATGAGAGTCAGCCAAGGTATTTGGCTTGTTGGAGTTCAAATATGACTGCTGGGGACAATTACTTCTCTTGGACTTGTGAAACACTACCAACTACAGTATTGTAATTTTTCACTCAGAAAGGCAGCTTGGACACCCTTATCTGTACTTGAAGATGCTTTTCATTTTAGGAACCCTGTGTGTCAAACCCAGGCTGATAAACCCTATTAGACTGTTACAGCCTCTGGAAAGGAACCTTTCTCTGGCTCTTTGTTACAGACTCTAAGCCAACCTTATAGACTGAATCTGGACTTGCAAGAATTCTTGAGGATTTAATTTGATACAGGACAGTAAGAGCTGGTTCAGCAGTGTCAGCTGCAGGACTTTTGCATCATCCAAATATTACAGGCTTAAGCTATGCCAGACAGAAATTTGTCCTACCTTCCTCCAGATATTGCATCTCCCTTACCTGTGTAACAACATCAAAATTCAGTTTTCCTAAACTGATGAAGAAAAAATATATAGCACTAGATCTGACTGTTTTTTGGTGAGAAAGTGGTGTAGTCATGTATGTCAAACCTCCATTCTTTCATATAAAAAAGGAAGCTGGAAGAAAGTAGAACAGTGAAGACTTCACTCTAACAAGAAGCTCAGCATTTCTATCTTTATGACTGTGCTGCAATACATGTTGTATAATTTGCACTTGTTTTCCAAGGAATACAGCAGTTTTTATATTCTCAGGTGCTCAGCTGGGAACCATCAGCATTCAGACATGACTCATATACATGTATATGCTAGGAGAGCTTTAGGCCAAGGGGCTTACCCACACATATCCATACAAACCATACAACATCTGAACAGTGTGTCTTCCTTCTAGAGTTCAGCAGGGACCAAGTACTTTGCAACTCTTTTTGGTAGGCTGCAGCATCCCTTAACTCCCATTAAAGCTTTCAATTTTCACCTTTTTCCCCCCCATCTTATACCTATATGTGACATACATTGCTATTTTCCTCAGCTATGATTACAAAAAGACCCCTTAAATCTGTTCATATTCCTCAAAGGTTTTCCCTTTAAAAAAACAAAGAAGAACACATCTAAAAGAAAAAAAAAAGAGAAGGTTTTGATGTATTGTTTTTTCAATATTATTACATTAAAAGCAGCATGTCCTTCTGTTAATTTTTCCTCTTTAACTTACAAAAATTGTGTGCCTTTCACCTGTTCCTTTTTGCTAAAGACCATATGGTACATGGTCCCAAAATGCAACATGGGACTATCATGTCAGACTAGCCTATTATGGTGCAAGCAGGCAGAGAGTACTTTGTACAGTGTACAGGAAGCTAAGGAAGAGCTGTGATTAAAGAAGATGAAATTGTGAGCAAGGTCAAACATATTCAGGGTGCCCTGAATTTTGTTGCTTTAATTATCTGTTTAAACATTCGAGGAGTGCAGCTCTCTATGGGCTGAATTTCTAGAACAAAGAAAATCTCTGTCTCTCTCCTCAGCAGTGTTGCACAAAAGAATTTGCACCACAAAACCCTCTAGCTCTTGAAAAAGATAATCTGTAATTGCCTGTTCTAAAATCTATCAAAACTAGTAAACAAAAGAGGGTCAGGGCAGGGCCCTCAGCAATGTCCTGTGGTTTTCCACTCTCTTTTAATTACTAGCATGGTCCCTGCCAGTTCTGATCTGTTCCAGTCAGCCCTCTGCCAAAAATTCCTCAGGCACAACTTGCAGGTAACATCAGACCAGTCCAGTAAGTAGTCTCAATGTAATGTAGCTCCATTCCTGAGGTGGAGGAAAGGAGAAAAGTCCCAGGACTCTTCACTTGCTGAAGAAACAACCCTAACATCCATGGGGGTCAGGGCAGTGGGAGGCAAAATTAAAGGATATATTGTTCCTTTTTTCACAATGTCAGGGCATTGGGAGGCAAAATTAAAGAACATATTGTTCTTTTCTTCACAAAAGAAACAGGAAGAAATTAAGACCCAAATTTTCATCATGGGTCCATGACACTTTGCCTGCTTTAGGACGGATTTTAAGAGGGACTGTGTTCTCAATATTTCCTCCCCGGTATGTTCTCTGAATTTCCATTATGCACCATCAGGTGATAATTGTTCCTCATTGGAAGGGAATGTGTCTCATGACTGACACCCAATGCTTCTCATGGGGGTTGTAGATAAATCCCCTCCACGCTCTTTCCCCTTAAAGGATGAATCTAAGGAAAACTATTCCAGCATTTTCAAGAGCATTGAAGCCCTAGATTTGTGTAGATGTTTCACTGAGGGTGCATGAAATCAAAACTTTTGAATTTGAGAGATTTTATATTTCAGCATTATAATCTTAGAACGGGAAACCAGTTCTCATGGGAAAGATCAGGCACAATTTGATGTAGAGAATGATATTTTAAATCCAATTATATTTATTACATCTTTATAATGGGCACGAATAAAAATTGTATTAATAATTCTGTGTGTCCTTACCTCTCCCACAACTTCCAGCCTGCTGGCATCATCAGAAGTACTGGTCAAGTTACCATGGTGAAGCAGGGAATCATCATCTTTGGAAGGGCTGTTCACACCTTCTAACTCATCAAAAAAAATGTTGACATCCTTAGCTACTAAAAAAACAAAAATAAAAATATACATTCAAATCACCACTGAACCAAATGAAGACGGCAAGTATAACCCATTAATAATTTCACTTTTTAAATTCTGGTATAAGTATATACCATTTAATTTTAAAATCTGATGAGCATTGTTGGAATGCTTTCTTCATCAATGAGCCACATAAAGATTTAGGACACCACAACACCTCTCTGATGAAAAAGAAACAATCTGCTGTCACAATAAAACAGACATTAGCTATCTTCTCAGCTTCTTTGGGGGCAAATGGCTTAAATGACCACCTTCTGGATTAGTGTTTTTTCTGGAAGTTTCTTAGGAGGCAGAATTTTAACCTACTATACAAAGTATGAAATTCGAAGTTGTACAGACCCGTGGGGCAGCCAGAGGCAGAGAGCCTTAAATAAATACTGTTTCCTGAAAGGCATTGAGTAAACAAACCTGAGCAGATATTTCTCTTTTCACAGTTTGGCATGTTTTGATGTACATAAATCTGACACTTTCAGATCCACCTACCATGCAGCCCTCAGTCTTGAAGCAATTGCTTACTTCTACAAATTAAAGCTGTGGTAAACCAACCCTGAAAAAAGTATAGATGTTAAACTCTGGAGTGGCTGCCAGATGGAAGGAGCAGGGCAGGTAGATTCACTGTGCACTCCATGCACTACAGGTCTTGTGAAAAACTTGACGAAGAGATGTGTGCCTGGAGAAGGGAAATGCCTTAGCTGAGGATCACACTTCAGCTGTGGATGGACTTCAGCTCTCCAATCTCAAGCCTCACAGGCAAAATCCAAAATTATCAAAGTAGGGTTATAACTGTTAGAAGGCACCTCCAAAGGTCCTAGCTCCTGAGCCTCTTCCACTGACTGCAGTGGGAGCAAATATCTAATAATCTTGACAGAAATTAGTCTAACCCCATATCCCTATTCACATTCCTTGCAAGCTTGACTGACTTTTGGAATCATTCTTCTTTTGTGCAATAAACTTCTGTTGCTTTTGCTTGTCCTCAGCTCCCCTAATTTAGTGACAGGCAATTGTAATTCCTGTTGGTAAGAATAGCCAAAATGCTCTAATTGCTGACAGCATCTTAGTTCCATTTCTAACTACTGGCTGCAGGTGTAAAAATCCATTCCCCCACTGTGGAGAGACTGGATAGCTGCCAGAAATTAACAGCCACTAACTGTTCCTAGTGATCACGAGCATTTTGAGACCTCCTTTCCACCTTTCCCTTCTTCAGGGGTCATAGCCCATTTTCAGAATCCTTTTAAAAAATTGCTGATGATACCAACTCCCCAGTCTCTGCAGGTGGCCTATTTTTCATGCTCACAAGCAGGAGAGTCTTATCCATATTATTACATAAAACAGACATATGTTGCAATTTAAATATACTACTCTTTCCCTGTCAATAATGAGCATGGGAAAATGTTTCCTCCCTTTTTTTATGTGTCTTTTAGAGCATCATAAAGTCTATAATTACATCTGTAGGTAATAAAAAACAGAAAACCCTATCAAAATATTCAAGAATCCTTCATCTTCATTTTCATGCATAAAATAGGGACAAGGTTAATGAAAGACATTGTGTTCTTAACTACAAGAGTTTTGTTTGGAAAATGACTAAAAGTTTCAGAAACAATAGAGAAGTCCTCATGTCCAAATTATAGGTTAATGTGCTATGCTAAGCAGCATAGTTTGTAAGAGATTCTGAGTTTCTGGTGCTGTTCAGTTATATGTGATGAGAGCCTGCAGCTCCTCAGTGTCCTAGGGGAAACCACAGAGGCTTTAGGAAGCTTAAAAGGCAACAAAGAAATTCCAATTTGTAGCCCATGTAGCAGTAATATGATTTTTTTTCCCACCTTCATTCATTTCAGTCCACAAAAATCATACTAGAGATGCTTATAAAAGAGAGGTGAAAGAACAGCACAGCCTAACTTCATGTCCTTCACTGTCCCTGCTCTTTCAAAAGTCAAGACAGGAAACATTCCACCCCATCAGATAACAATGGGGATGTAGATCATGACCAGATTTTGCACACAGGTTCATATGAGAAGAATAAATCTCAATATTCAACAGAAAGAACAACTGAAACAGAAAACATTTTGAATTGCTTGAATTTCACTGAATTGAAACCTGTCAGCACCCCCATGACAGTGACTCTTGAGTCTGTATATGGTTATACCTCAGTATAATCTGAAAACAACTGTGGAAAAAACCCCCAAAAATAATGAAATAGTGAAGCTTTCTGAAGATTATTCAAGATACATTTATCTGTTGCAGACAGCATCAATGAAAGCTGTAAAAATGAAAGTTTTGCCTGTTCACTGTACCCAAGGGAATTTAAACTATCTTTGTTCTGACATTAAGACTGCTTTGGTATAAAAGATGAGGCCTCTGGGATACTAGAATTGTTGCTTCTTGAAGTGCTGGTTATGCTTTGGGTTGCAAAATTCATAGTTTTTAAGTGGATGTTTTGAGATACAGAACTTGGTGTGTAAGATAGTGAATGTGTCAGTAGCCTTGAAACACTGAATTACTGGATTATCCTGAGGATTTGTGAGGACCCAAAAAAAAAATCTTATTTTAAGCTAATTTTAAAATACAATCCATCTCAGCAGTGAAGAAGATGTGGAAGCAGCTCTCATCTTTAGTGAAATTAGCTACCTAATCTGACTTGTCCAGACTGCCAGTGGAAAATTGTTTATATCAGAGATACACAATTGGCATGTTGGTTGGTCACTACAGAAAATATGGGCTCCCAACATTTGCTGAGATAATTTTTCTACCCCAAGTCTCCTTATATTCTTAAAAATAAATAAATAAAATGCTGTTCTACAAAACCAAATAGATAATTTATATAGCAATTCCTGTTTGCTTTGCATTAGTAATAGTGATGGTACTCCCAATGTAACTCTCCTGCTGCTTGTAGGTAGCTCAGCCCTTACACTCCAATGGACTGAACAGCTCCATGGCCAAATGTTGCTAAAAGGATGATCAGGGCTCCATCTTTCTTGTCCCTTTCAGACCCTGATGTGTACATACCCACATATGTCCTCAACAGAATGATATATAATGGCTCTATTGTATACATAAGTGTTATTTGGGAGACAGACTGGTGCTACTGTACAGTCATGTATTTTTAAGCAGTGAAATTTAACAGGAATACAGAGCAGTACATGCATTGCTACAGGAGATATTAAGAATTCTCCTTCTGGTTTTAAATCAGCTTAAATATACAAACTCTTTTCTCCCCATCCTGTTCTATTTTGCAGAAAAAAAAATTAAAATTACTTGATAATTCAGAATCCCTTGAAGAATAAAAGGAAAAAAGTGGGTATACAAATATTTTTATCCCAAATATAGTAGAACTACATATTCTAAAAACTGGATGCTGATAAATTCTGAGTCCACACCATCTCAGTGGGTCCACAAGTCACTTCAGATCAAGATGCTGATTAGGTAGGACTCAAAAACAAGATAAGTCCTTTAACTTTCTGAAGGTGGATGCTGAAACTGAAGTGCCTAAAAATAAGACCTTTCATTAAAAAATGGGACCTGGCTGTGTTATTGTGTGAGAAGATGGAAACATTCTCAGAGATCATGCTTCTGTTTGTTGTCATTTTATTAGCAGAAGTCCCACCAAGCCAAGTATACTCTCACTTTGGATAATGCTAGCTGAAGATCAATATTCCAAGCTTACCTTAGCAAGAAAAAATTATTTGGTTTCTAAAAGCAACATTAACCTTTTTCAAATTATCATTCAATGCTAACAATTGGAAATAAAAGTGACATTGACTGTTCAGAGCAACTACCCTAGAAGGAATATTTAGTCATGTTTATCCCAATTAGGTGGTATTTGCAACAGACTGCAGGTGACAACACCCCCCTGAACACACAGCAAGCCTCTGCAAAGTGGGGTGTACAGAATTCCTTCTGTCTTTGGTGAAGGAGATGCTGCCAAAGGACATAGAGGTTAACTTCCCAACAGCACCTGTATCTGGTATGGATAAAGGAAAAGCACTCTCTCCAAGGCTGTAAAAGCTGCATCCTTCTCAAATGGCTTGGGAATAATCCATAAAGCTAAATATTAATTCTTGAAGTACTCCCAGATTAAATTGCTTATCCACGTTTAGTCATCTTGTTTATACACCTCTGAAAGACTCTCCAGTGCCTTCTTAGCCTCTCCAGTCTGCATCCTGACTGCCCCCAGGCCTATATCTGGGCTGTGCTGGTACGGAGAAGGGAGAAGACAAAACCTCACATTAAGATTTCTGATGGGAAAAGCTTTTTAAATCAGAAAACATGGAATTAATCCTAAACCTGCAGCTTAAGTAATAAAGTGATTCAATTTCAAATTATTACCCCCATTATCTAACCTGAGCATTTTCCTTCCACCCCCCAACTAGTACCACCACAAACAGCCTGATTCTCCCACCGTGTGGTTCCTTATTCATGCGGCAAATATCAGGCAGAGTCTGGGTTTTTGTACATTCTTATTCATCCTTTAACACTCTAAAATCTAAGCTGCTGTTTCTCACCCTAGAAAATTGCTATACCAAACACCCAGTTCAAAATCAAACTAGAAAATAAGGAAGCCAGGAAGCCATGGCTTGCCATTCTGACTCTCAGCCTGCATAAGATTTTCAAACTATTATGAAAAATTCTCACTGAAATTCCAGATTTTATTGGATTCCAGAATTGCATCAGTTTTGGGTAGGGGGGTGTCTCCCACTGTTATTAGCAAGAGCAGCACTACTTCTAGCACAAGTGTTGAGATCATTCTGCAGTTGAACTTAAGAAGGTTGAACCAATTAATTCTTAGTCCACAGCCCATTACATGTAAAAAGAGATAATTTTGTGCAACATCTAAGACACACAGACCTTCACTTGTTGTGACAACCTCGTGACTCTCCCAAAAAATACCAGCTACAAAAATGTGAATACAGCCCAAAACTTTGGAAGAACTGGAACTTCAAATCCAGTCTTCAAACCCCAGCTGCAGCATTTTAATAATATTATTGGTTCACACAGCTACTCAGGAGTGCAAAGCATTGAATAAACTACCAGGAATCTTGCTATTTCCGGTTATGTCTGCATAGAAAATATATACTGCTGCAATCCTTTGGCACACAGCAATTCAAATCTTTCTATGACTTCTCTGATGTAAAAGATTTCTTACCAACCTTCAATAATCCATTTAACTTCCTGAGAGATTTTAATAATAGATACTTATCATTCAGTTCATCACTTTTTGTCTGCCTTCAGTTATAATTTCAATACATCTCAATTGAATCTTCTACCGTAAACACAATTTTGCATCCAAGGAAGAACTTACTTTCTTGTATTGCATTAAGAATTTCTGAAAAGTCCACATCTGTCTTCTTTATGTCTGGTTTTATCCATATTTGCGTTTCCATCTGGTTAACCTGCAAATCCTCTCTTCCTTCTGAAGAAATTGAAGAGATTGATGGGGTTTGTGACAGTGCAGTAGAAAATCCAGCCAAGGGGCTTCAGGTGAGGAAACATACACATTGAATGAAGATATTTCCATTTTTCCTCCTTAGCAGAACCAAATTTTCTTCAAACCAAGGAGCTTCAGCTAGAACATGGACTGACTTAAAGCTAAATAGAATGAAACAACATCTCTGCTATCAGCAAGGATGCAGAGTTGCCACTGGCAAGTCCCTCATTCAGGTGACCACACGCTGCCATGCCATGAGCATCTCCTCACCATACCATCTACAAAACTAACTCCCAAATGTCAAAACAAACAAGAGATGTTGTTACAAATGACACAGGAACAAACAGACCGAAACAAAACACACACACACAAAGGAAGTTGCAAGACAGGAAACAACCATTAGGACAAAAAGGTGCGGACAGCATGTTTCAGATGCAGGGCACCGTAAGATCTCATATGCCAACCTGATGGCATGATGCAGCCTAGGAAGGAGCCCAGCACTGGAGTCCATTTCAAATGGATCCACATTGGTATGTAGTGGCTGCTGTTTAAAAGCATTGCAGAATAAAAACTTATTCTGGCGGGTCACAGTTTCAAACCTATTTACACAGAAAAATAGGCACAAGATTTGCCCATTTTGATGTTCTTTCAACGTTAGCAAAGAAAGCAGGAAGTTTTGAAAACAGAGAAAGGTGGCTGCATATCAAGAGCAGACAGAAAATGGCCAAACAGGCACAAGATGCTGGCTACAGGGTACTTGGATACAGACAGAGAGAAAGAGGGAGCTACTGGGAATACCTCTGGTTTTTGAAGATTAGCAGGAAAACCTTTCACAAAAGCAGCTGTTAGAGATGATGCTCTTGAGTACCTAGCACAGAGTTAGCAGAGACCTTCAGTGGTCAGGGAGAAATCTGGGAAAGGAATGAATGACAAAAAGGCTGAGGTGGAAGAACAAACCTTTAGGTCATTTAGATTGTGGTGCTTCACTAGAAGCTATCACTCATGCTTTGGAAAGAAGCATTTTCCTTTCATCTACAGTCAGCCTACAGCAAGATGCTCTTATTGTGAATTCTGAGCTAGGCCACTGTATTTTCCCCTTCTCCTTGCCAAATTACTGTCTCACTACTGCCTTGATGGGAGCGACAAATAATATTCCTAGGCACAAAATTACTCAAAAGTGTTTTAAAGGCCTTTCTTCACTTTTTGGAAATATGAATCTCAAAATGGATACATTTTGACCAGCTTCATCCTTTATTATTTTTCAGTGTTAAAATATTAAAAATTAAAATTGTCTTGTGCTTGCTTCAGTGGATTCTTTTGTTCCACAGCGAAGATTTGCTGTTAACATCAGAGACAACTCTCCCTGTAGATTCCTGAAAAGTGATCTGTCATAGCAGCAGCAGCAGGAGTCAGCATTTAATGATGTAGAACAAAGAGAATTTCTTAAATGAGACAACTGATTATTCATACAATAGCAGCCTAAGGAAATCTGCAGATGACTTCAGAGATGAGAGGTTAAGATATGCCCCAAAAGAGATTTCTAAGGCTCAAGAAAAAATACTCCAACTGCTGAAAAATACATACAAATTTGATGGAAATAGAAAAGTAATCAATGGACAGCAATTCAGTTAAGCAGCTTTGCAAATTATATCATTCAGTTTCTACTTAAATACTCAGCTACTACTTTTAACATATACCATTTCATACTTGCATCCTCACATTCAAGAACCTTTGTTCTGCAGTCCAACTCTAGTTAGAGCAAATTAATGACAATATGGAAAAATATAAAATACCCTTTGCTCCCTCAAGCCCTCCATCCTTGTTACATTTAAGTTGCTGTTCCTCAGAAGAGATGAAGGTAGCAGGATCCCCGCAGCACTCCAGCAGATCTGAACTGATTGGGCCAGGGAGAAAGGAAGTGGCAGTCAGCTATGGAGGGCCCAAAGACCTGCTAATAAAATTAAACTCTTGGAGAATGTACACAGCTCACTTCAAAGCCCCTATTTAAATAACAAAAACCAAAATGTCGAGGAAGTGGTCAGAAAAGGACCAGCCTAAACCTGACTCTATTTCAGACAATGAAGTCACAATTTTGCTGCCCTTGAATTTCCTCTCCTCTATCTGATGCTCTTGAAGTATAGGGAACTCTCAGCAATCCACAGAAATGACAGTGTTCTATACTTGTCTGATTCACAGTAGCCTTAATATCTGGCCTCACTGCCCAAGTATCAGATTAACAGCATCCAGTCTGATTTCAGTCAAAATTGCAGGGGTAATCTTCTACCAATCGTTTGTGATAAAACACATAGCGAATTACAAACTTGCCTTCACCAACACAAGGGAAAAAAAGTGTCTATGAACAACATAGCTTTTAAATTAGGGGTTGCAGGAAAGCTTTCTTCTCCCATGACCTAATGATGTCCATAAAAACTTGAATTAGGCACTTGGTCTTCTATCCTCCTCCCTCTCTGTCAGCATCTACTTTTCAGGTGGGACTACTGCATTTTTTTAGCTGAGAGAAACACCACCTATGTGATGTGCTGTGGACTGGCCAAATTGTTGATTTCTGGCTTGCGGTCAGACAGAGGTTTTAAACCAGTAGCTCTTTGGAAAAAGCCACAGTGAGCTCATCCATGTTCCAGAGATTTATTTTCTTTACCTTACCACAGATCTCCAGTACTACATGCAAAGACAGTATCTGATGTCACTGTTGCTATGGATGGATCACTCACCTGCCTTTAGCATTTCCTTCTTGCTTTAGCAGCTGCTGATTTATGCTTTATCAGTGACATATCCCACTCAGTAAAATCTAAGCAATATTGTCTGAGAGGATGGTAAAGACTCTCTTTTCACAGAAGTGTGAGAAATAAACACATATAAAAGCAAAGCAGATATTAGATTTTAAAACTTTTATGGTTTTCTTTGTAAAGATCAGTCTCAATTTTTTCTCAGCTTATTGAGATTTTGTAGTTCAGCTGAAATAATATTTTAAATTACCTCATGATAATTTAAAATAGATTCATTTGATTAATCTGATTTACTCATTGATGCATAAAGTTGTGCATAAAATAACATACTTTTTCCTTTATTTGTCTTGAAGGGTCCCAATTAATTAGGTTAGGAAAACAAACGAGATTTTTGAAAGGCTTTTAATTTTAGAGGCTAAATGAGATGGCTTGTTCTCAGTCATAATTTTAACACACTTCTAAATATAAAAATGACCAAAGGTATCAGAGAAGTGATTTGTGTACCAACGTAGTTAATATGGTAGTGATGTTAAACAAGGGCACTCCAACTTGCAGTGAAAGAGATTTTGTGATGTGGGTGGATGCTGCTTTCACATCTACCTCTAAGAGGGTGATACTTAGCAAGAACAAATATAATTCTAACATGAGCAGGTTTGTTTTGCCACACTAAGTACGGCATGTAAGTTCTACAGAGAAGTTGCTCCTTCTTAGCAGACCCTGTAAAGCAAGCTGAAAGCTGCTGTGCATGGTGCCCTTTTCACTCCAGGCAAACCCGTGTCAATAAGGGATAAAAAAATCATCCCTTCAGGCACATTTTCTATTGGCTTCTTCCTCTGAGTTCTCAGCAGCTCATCTGCATCAAAAGCAGAGTTTCAAAGGGAAACTGCATTAAGCATTTCCCATACATGTTAGTCAGGGGTCTGCATGTGTGTGTACAGCACAGCTTTACTGCTCTCAGCTCTGGCACTTCTGATGTCTGTGACAGGAGGGGAAACAAAATGCACAGCACAGCTGGCCTTCCCAGGATCTGCCCCCTGACTGCCCTGGACAGTGCAACTGCAACTGATGAAAACCATTTTGGTTCAATTATTGCTTCAGAAAAAACCACAAGCTGTTCCATGAGTCATAGAATGTATGCAAATATATATTAATATACACATGTCTTCCTAGCAAGATAAAGTTGGCCTGAAAGCAGTAGCTCAGAGATAATTATTTCATTAAGTGAAAGGCTGATGTGGGTCATATCTTTCAGAGAGAGCTGCTTTTGCTACGTTGGTCAGAAAGTGTTTTCTGCCAGAAATCCTACATCATGCTCTTGTTTGGTCCTCGCCAACCAGTATTGCTATATTCTTTCTGCCTAGGCATTTTTCTTTCCCGCAGCATAAAGTGAATTCTGTGCACATCAAATGTGCTTCAGTGATTACATTAGATAGATTTTAATATATCAAAAGTGTTTAATTTATTGTTTCTATCCTTAAATCCCCTTAAAGTAGTGCAGAGTTTCACAGCACAAAATTATCACTGCTAAGTATGTTCTCAGAGCAGGATGCAGAAGCATGTCTTGCATCCTGCCTTGAGGTTTCTCTTCTCTGCACAGAGGAAAAAAATCTTTGCAAACTGCAACTTTGGTTCAGCAGCCCAACACTTGACTCCTTTCTGGAAAAAGACTGTTACCCAGAAACTTTCCTCCCACCCTTGCTCCTTGCCAGCAGCACTAGCTTCCTCTACCTTACACCTTCAACACAATTTCAGATTTCTACAAAGGATGTGGGGGGTGTGTGGTGAGTTCCCTTCTCCTTTCATTTTGATGCTTGTTTCCAGTTCTGGGCTCCTTTTGAAGGTGGCAGTGGGGGTAAGGACAGGAAAACTCATGTGTTAATTCTCTGTTTCTGAGAACTTGCTGGTATATTTTTACACATAATGCAGTACCAGCTGTCTGCCACATCTACACATGCACATGTAGTGACAAACTGGAATATCTTAAAGGTGTCAATTTTGCATAATACAAGGTACTTACTTTTATCAATGTATGTCACAGGATTTGCCCCATGCAGCTACAAACATCCACATTTTTGGAAAAGTTTTAAGTAACTGTTAATGATACACATTGGGAGACCTTTAGAGACTTTTGATTTAAGACAAAGTACTCCATAATAATAGTATCAATACACAATGTATTTCCAAGACTGAAAAGATTGGGTACACTGTGGAATTACTGGCACAGACTTTTGATAAACTTCTGACCTTGTAGATGGCCATAGATGTCTATAAATGCATAAGAACTTCCATATAACTTTTGATATTCTTTATTGGTTTATTAATTACCTTAAAACAAAAGTGTATCGTCTACTATTATTTGATATAGCTAAACACATCTTCTTCTAGTATGCAGAAAACACCATTTATCTTAAATGCTTTCCCCATTGTTTATGAATAAAATAATATGTCTGCCTGATAGCATCCAAGTGGAGTATAAAAGCACAAAAATGTCTTTTTAGCTTTGAAAATTATTGGAATAAAAAAAAAAGTATTCTTCATTTTTAATAAGAAAGTCCAAGGATTATTAGGAAAAAAATTTCAAACCCTGAATCATTGTAGCTGAATTGAGGCACCTATGCCATAGCTATCTGTGCATGGTCAAGTCAAAGGCACAGCAGTAAAAATTCTGGAATTATTTTTGAAAGGCAATTTAAAAATAGATTCCCTTTGCATTGTAATACATGACATGTGCAAGACATATGCTTAATTATTATTAGAACGAACTCTTTTCTTACCTTCCAGAAGCAGCAGTAGTGAAGGGAAGATTTCTGAACATGTAATATTACTGATTTATACTATCAAAATACCACAGTCTGTGATATGATGTCCACTCTCCCTTCCATGAAACCCTGGCTGGCACCAAACACAGGTTGTGCCATTTAACTAGAGATGCAGGAAGTTCTATGTTCAGCACTTGTTCTTTCTCTATCATGCTGTGAATGACTTTTCCAGAGACAACCATAGGAAAAATGGACAGACAGACAGCCCTTGGTGCAAAGCGATACCTTGGAAATGTCCTCTACTGTCACAACAGCCTGAACACCAGACTATAGGGACAGGGTCCTGATTGCCCTCAATTCTGCTGTTTCCTATTCCATCACTGCCCAGAATGAGCTGTGGGCATGAGTGCAGTCAAACCCACCCAGGCTGTGCTCCTGTCATCGAGGAGGAGGCGCCTCTTAAGCAGTGAGTTTGAACAGGACAACAGCTGCAGAGAGCTGATAATCAACATCTGCCTCATGGGCAGAGCCCACATGGGCCAACTGCTGGACAGCTCTGCAAAGGCCCAAAATCTCCTGCTTCATTTCCCATCTGTGCTCAGAGGATGCCTCAATGTTCTGATTATTGAAAGAACCTGAATGTTCACATTGAACACAAGCACATCCCTGTGCCTAACATTTCCAGCCACTTGGCTCTGTTTGGCCCTGGTTCAGATTCTTCAGCAATTCTTCAGGAGCAGAGTTGCACAATAAGCCTTTGGAATTACCTCCTGAAAGGAATTCAGTGATTATACAAAGAGACAGAGCACCAGTGTGTCCCTCCTATGGGGAAAAAAGCTACCCTCTTCAAATGTCACAATGCCTGAGATGGGTGTTCACAAGATATACTCTGAAAATGGCACAAAGCCATTTAATGTATGTATAACTAAGTATACATTAATATACTTTTGTATACAGTTGTATTTTGCAAATAAGGATCTTGAAAGAAGTCTAAGACCTAAACACATTGAACAATTCAGTCCATTTCCTATTTCCTACTACCCTTATTTCTATAAAAATAATTGTAAGAATGATTGTTAGCTTCTCCTCTTTCCTCTTAGACTATGAGCACACATATAAAAACACAACTATCAAAGATCACCATCACGTGTTCAAACATTTGTCTGTGTTTGAAAAATCAAACTACTTGTGGATGATAAATCCCTTTACCAATATCAGGAGTCATTACCAGGTCATTCATAAAGGGAGGAGAGAAAAACCTTTGCTGAACAAACAGTTTATTGCAAAACCCTCATCCAGTTCTCAAGTCAGTGGTTTATTGATGAGACAAACAGAAAATCTGGCTGCATAGGGAACAATCTAACAGAAAACTTCAGTGCACCAAATATTTACTTTATTATAATGTGGGACATCAAGACAGCTTTAAAAAGATCCCAGGTGTCTCTTTCAGGTGTGTTTTAATGTAACAACCAGTTATACTCCCATTGTGCCACAGCACTGCCTTCATAGTCTGGTAATTAATTCTGGCAGAAAGTACCAGCAGCCAAACCATTTGGGGAATTTCAGCTGTCCTAAGACTGCTGAGGAATGAACATAACATAGGATTGTGAAAATTGTTATCCTGAAGATAGGATAGCAGAGCAGGGGTCTGTGCAGGGCAGGATCCTATTTCTGATGCCAAGTGCTTAGCCAAAGGGAGTAAGAACAGTGCAAGTACATCCAGTCCATCCCCAGTCTGTTCCTTCCAGTTTGGAAAGATTTAGAGATTTCTGGAGGGGAAGGTTTCATCTGGATGACAAACATTCCCAGCTACCAGCATCCATTTTCCCACAAATCTATTCCTTCTATATTCTCTGTCACTTTTGAGCAAACAGGACATCATCAAATTCCTCCCTCCCCTTTTCACTTACCTTGCTTCCAGTTTTCATGAGCTAGAGGGTCTGCTCCTCAGTTACAGCATCATAAGCCCTTTCCCAGGCCAGGGCCATGAAGCCCAGAAATCCACTGCTATCACAAAGCCTCTCTTACTTTTGTCTCAGACAGGAGCTACCATGCAGACCCCATTAAATATACCTTCCTGTACAGAAACTAGACACAGATCAATGAATCCCACCCCAGTCTATTACAGAGAGAGGATATTGTTCTGACCTACCTGGGTGTGTGGAGACATAATTAGGGAGAGGTTATGATAAATAAAATCACTCAGTTACAAAGTGGAGTGGAAGAATGGGACCAGTATTTACAGAATATTTTGTACAAATATTCTTTCTCAAAATTTTAATTTGTCTTTGAGAGAACCTTACAAACAGCAGGAATCATGTCCTTTATACTGGTGCAGTTGGCCTTTCTTATATAGCCTTGCAACCTACTATAATAACCAAAATCTGCAAAGGAGAAATAGACCACTGACATTAAAATGCATGGAGTAGTATTGGGCTGTTCACATAAGATGCCTACCCAAAAGAGATTATTTTCAGCAACTGGCACCAAGCAGAGTCTCCCTCACGAGCAGTAGGAGAGTATTGGAATAGTAAGAGTCATAATTTTCAGGCATTCTGGCAACAAACGGTGCAGTTGAAAAAATGTGCAGTTTTGGTGACCCTTAAAAATCTTTCATCGGGGTAATGGGTCCTGAATTCCTTTTCTGCCTTTGGTGCATTCCTAAAGCAAGGTCTAAATAAAGTACCAAACTGTAGTGGCATCTCCCTTTTTCTGTTTTAACCACCCAGAATGTTACCAGGAATGAAGAAGACCTCAGAAATTCAGATGCTTTGTGCTCTACTGGACCTCTAAAGCATAAAAGAGTACAGAACTGCACTCCCAAGGCTGGGAGCAGCAAATGCTGTGCCTCTGTGAAGATCCCAACATGCAGAGGACACATTTGCTTTCCTGAGACATCCACCCACTCATAGCACAGGAGCAGTCACAGGTCTGTACGACCCAAAGGAAGTGCTCAGAAACAAAGGACAGATTAGAAAGGACTTCACCTTTTTGCTTTGCTGCTGCCCTTATGCCTGCTTTAAGTTGTGACGAGTTTTATGCAACTCTTTAGGGCTTTTGAGCTTTTTTGGCACCACAGTACATTGGCTGGAATTTCTAGTGGGTCCATTAGAACCCTAGAAGCACTTACCTGTAGCGTGTCAACTCATCCAAGGAATAATCCCCCCCTACTGATCTGTTTTGTTTTGGTTTAGATTGGATTTTTTGTTGGTTGGTTGGTTTGGGGTTGGTTTTGGTTTTGTTTGTTTCTTTGGGTTTTTTGTGGATTTTTTTTTTTTTTTTTTAATTATAAAGGAAGGGCTGGCTGAAGTTTGAGATATCAGAATGAACCAGCAGGCTTGGTCTTAGGAAAGAGGTCTTGCTATCTTTTGCACTGATACAAACCTTTTGTAGAAATTAGTAACACTATGCAGCCCTATTTTAGTCAAATCTCTTTTCTGACTTTAAAAGCATCTCTGCCAAAGTAAAAGCTAGTTTGTTCCATCTTTTGACAGTCTTCCTGCAAGAATCTTTCTTTGGAATATATGTAACATATTTAACATTAGAAATAGAGTCTTACATAACACTAAACCCCTTTAAGCAAGAACTATAGAGCTAAGAAAAAGCCCCATTTTTCAGTCAAGCATTACAAGAACATAATAACTGATTATTCAAAGTCTCTCTCACTGTTCCTTGAATTATAAGTTATTTTTTAGATTAAATGGGTCATTACTTTCTCAGAAACTTTGCAAAATTTTATATATTGTCTTTTTTTTTTTTTTTTTTCAGAATAGAATGGTCAAGTCATTTTTAACCAGCTATGTTACACTGGCCTCAGGACATTATAACTTTGCTCTAGGGTCAGTGAGTTTAGTCCTTAGCCTTTCCTGTTTTTTCCCCTTGAAGGGAAACTCTCTGGTGGTAGAACAATCGGGAGCATATCCCCACAGAGAGTGGCATTTTGCAGCCTTTGTGAGGTGACTGCATACTGTAAACTAACAACAGCCAGGAGAGCAGAAATCTGAGGGTGAATTGTACTGATTTTAAAGTAAACATGCATAATTGATTGCAGGGCTGAATGAAAGAATGTTTTATAACAGCAAGCAGGAGAGTGATCAAGGCAGGAAGGAAAAAAAATAAGTATTTGAAAAGAATTAAGTTTAAAAACACCCTCAGAGATGCAAAACACCCTCAAAGTCACCTCTTAAAATTATTAACATTGTTTTTGATGTCCCTTATTGAGGGCAGGCACAGGTCCCTCCCAGATATATTCAATATTGGCCTATGTCACATGCAGCACAAATTGAAACAGAGGGATACAATTTCTGCCTGCATACATTTAAATTAAGCAAGAGGCATTGAAAAACAGTGCTTTGTGTGCTAGCAACTTTTTTGTTAGCATGCTGTTACAAAAGTGTTCTCCAAAGCGCTGGAATGAACGTTCCAGGAGACTTGGCACCTTAGGACCAGAAATTTTCAAAGTTACTTTTGTCATAGTCAAGGGCTGAATGAAAGAGGCTGAATGACTAAGCAAAGTGATAGAAGGTTTCCAGCTCTGCATCATCTCCGAGCTAGTTCAGCCCCTAATTTCAAAGTCCTGCATAATCACCATGTGATGTCCTGCCACTCAGTCTGGTGACAAAAGGTCCTCACAGTAATTGAGGCGAACTGTTCCTCTCGTTAGGAGCTTTGCAGAGGCTGCAGAGCACCCAGAGGCAGGAGAATGAACAGTGTGTTCAGCAGAGAGGTGTTCACAGATCATGCTTGAAGTGCCAACAAGGGAGAAATTTTGTGCATTGAACTTACATTGCTTTGAACACAGGCTGTAGAGAAAGGGAGAAGTTAAATATGCAGGCTGGTCTCTTTGACATTAATGTCCAAATTAAAGTCCTTCTGCATAGGAATGATTCTTGTAACATGTGGGGGTTTTAATATGAAAATTAGCTTAATGAGGGGAATACTAAACTTTTTTGAAATCTGCTGGCATTTTCTATGCTTCATTCCGCATGACAGAAAGTTCTGTGCACGCCCAGCAGAAGGCATATTGAAAAGGATTGTTCCCTTAATAATGTTAGACAAGTAAGATAACAGCATTCCTGTCGGTGTGAATTCAAATTTCCAGATGAATTTACATCAGCCATCCCCATGCCATGCATGCATTTGCTGCCAAGAAGTGCTTGCACGACAGAGCTTCCTGGCAGAATTATTTGTAGGGTTTTAGTCTTTTAATCTAGGAGGGATGCATGCCACATGTCCTGCCAGTCAGCAAAGAAGAGAAAACGTGATTTAACCAGCAAGTCACATCTAACTAACACAGATCTTCTAAAGACCATTTACAATCAAATGTGAACGCTAACAAGCATATGCATATTTTGTGATGAGAAAAGGATCTATTTTGCACAGTAAATTATCATTGTTGAAGGCTTCAGATCTAGGACTGATAATTCAATGTTAATTAATTTGTGACTAAGCTTATTGAACATGTTTCCTTTTTTTCTTTGTTGCTAGTTTCAAGAACCATGCCTTTTTACTCACCTCCCAAGTCAGTTTTTCTGTTGGCCAAGCCCCCTAGTTCTTCTTTCTTATTTACAAGCTCAGTAAGTACAATCATCAATAAAAATGCTGCAGACTGATAAGCAGTAAAAAAAGAGGACCCAAACATAAAGGAAAACCTGTTCAAAGCAAACATGCCTTCTTTTAAACTTGTAATTTATCAAATACTTCTTGTCACAAAAAGCAAGAGAGTGCAAGAAAAGTTCCTCAGTGAATTCCAATGACCCCAGCAGACTTTCACCATAATACCAGAAACCAGTCCTTTCAGCACACAATGCTCTTTCAAGTATCATGGATATGCCTCTATAATTTCAGGTAGCAAGGAATGTGCTTTCCAAAATGTACAGTTCTTTTGCTTTGAAAGAGATATTTTTGAACAGTAAATCTTGAAAGCAGAATTTTCTAGAACATTTTTGTGTGTTTCCTGGAGTGAAGAATCTTTACATGTTAACTAAATTTTGGAAATAAATTATTTCAAAGACCAGCCTTTCTTCTGCTTTTGTAGATTGCCTGCAGAACTGATGTGTATAAGTGCTATAAGTTACAATCTACATTACTGTATATACACTAATATATCTAAATCTCAAAATGCATTGAGGTTTTACCAGAAGCACAGAGAGAGAAAATCTTGCCAGGGAACATCTGAATTCCTGTTATTACAAAATGGGTAACAAGTGTTAGGAAATGTTGCGAGTAGAGAATAACTAAGAAGATTCCAGAGTTTATCACAATGAAAGAATTTACTTTACAGCTGCTTAAACATATTAAATAAGACATTTTTCCCACCACCAGCAAATTTAAGGACTCCTAGAAATATGAGATCTGATGAGTTCTGCAGGATCTGAAAACAAAGGAATTTGTCATCAAGAGAATGAGGCAATGTAGGATTGTCCTGACTTGGAATAGATTAACAATGGAAAGAGCAGGCAGAAGCCCAGAAACCAAAGTATTGCTTTGGTTTGTATTGCACAGCAAAGGCGCAATGCCATCAGAAGGGAGGTGAGGTGTTTTTTTGTCCCCAGGTTTGCCTGACCATGACATTGAGGGAATGTCTGGGATGACAGCTTAACCCCCTCTAGGCTTGTTTCATGCTTCATTCTGTTGCCCTTACAGAGAGCCTAAATGATGATACTGTTGCTTTCAAAATAAGCCTTCTGTGTGCAGCACAGACCCGACTATTCTGCCCTGTCTTCGGGAGCTTTGTGCCAATTCACTGCAGCCAACAAAGGCTTTGAACTCCCAGTTTCAGCAGCCTTGTACCCCACTAGCCACAACACACCACAACTGCTCATATAGATGGAAGCTGATAACTAGATGTTTCTCAAAACTAAAAACACGCTGCCCCTGACTTTGGAAAGAAATGAAAATTTGCCTTAGTGCCACTAAATCTAACTTTATCATCTGATTGCTTATGCTCATCTTTGCTTTCCTTCTTTTAAGAGAAAGTTCCCTCTTGGGTATGGGTGCACCTGCAAAGGTGTCAGGAGTCTTCCCTTCCCTATTAACAGACTTTTTCTTCCATTTGTTTTTCCATTTTCCTCTGTGTTTTGTTGCAGTTTCTTGATACCTTTATATTTGCTTAAAATACAAGCATGCATGTTGTAGTTCTGCTCATGGCTGAGCAGTACGGCTTTGCAAGCTTGCACAAAAAGAAGTTTTAAAATTTTATTTATTTTTAAATTAGGTACAGTACAGACAACCCACTGCTCCCTAGCCACTCTAACACCAGATTAATAATAGAAGTCCTGAGCCTCAGGCTCCATACTAGTTACAAATAAAACTGGCAGGGAAGTAACTGGAAAGGAATGCTGGAATGATGAATAGTATCTCTTGTTTCTTGTCCTTAGCATACAGCTACCTATGAACTTCATTCAAAGGAAACTACTGTCAAATAAATAGAATTCATAATAGGTAATAAAAGCTGTCATTCTTGAAGGAAGAAACAGTGCAAAGGGAAAAAAAGGTGCTGTGAAGAAAACAGAAGCAGTGTGCTATCAAAGAAGAAAAATACTCTCAACCTGCATTTATCAAGGATCTTTTCTTTCCATGGTCCTAGTCTATTTTACTGACAAGAATTAACATGCCAATTTAAGTCCTAGAAATACCTTCTATTATGCTAGACTGCCTTCATGTTTGGAGTATTTGCTAACTGGACAAAGAAACTTTCAGAGTGAGTATGGCATACACTACTCCAACAGTGAGAGCTACTTGATTGTGATAACAGCAGTCCAACAGAAGGAAAAACCCAAATTATATGAACTATTTAATATCAGATGGAACAAAACCCTACAAACTTACTGTATGCAGTAGCAGGATGACAGCTTAGAAAAGAGGGCTGTAAGATCTGGTATCTGAGTAGTTAACATACATAAGAACATTGTCTTTCTAAAATATCAAGCTGCTTATAATATCTGAGAGAAGGTACTGCCACTGGACAGCTGATGTCTTAATCTGATTATGAAGCTACAGCTGTTAATTTGTGACTGACTTTGAGTGAAGAACGTACGATTTTTTTGTTTAAATTAGAATTTCCTCTTAGGAGTGCTATTTATTGCTGCTGCTGACCCTAATCTTTCTTAGATCTACTTGCATACAGCTCAAATGGTTGCAGTTTAACCTGGACACAAACACAAATATTGTGGTCTCAAATAGAATAGAAAAGGCAGACACAAATCATAGAAATGATTCTTCATTTCAGACAAAAAAATGGGACTGTAGGTTAGTCAAGAGAAGACTCCTGTCATACAAAATGGGTTCTCAGTAGGTTCTCAGATGCTCCTACTGTCCAAAGAGGAGAATATGACAGATAAAACTAATCTCATATACTCAAAGATAATCATTATACAAATGGTCACTAATGAGCTCCATTTTAGGAAACTTCTGGGGTCTACCTAAAAAGGGATCTTTTTCTCAATCAGAGTCCTGTGCACATGCATGTGCTGCATGAACATCATTTAATATTAAAGCACAGGCCCTGCTTATCAACAGATAACTGTAGAATATGCAGCATTCCAAAATGAGTGTTATTGTGCCCGTTCAAAATACTTTTTTTAAAAACTGTGGTGCAGGACTTTTTTGTCAATCTCTTAACATGCTGCACACATCATTTTATATCTTTAGCAACAGCAACATTTTAGTAGTAACAATTTCTCTACTTGAACGAAGAAGACAGAAGCTGAAAAAACAGGACAAACAAGTGAACAGAAGAACTAAAATAAACAAAGCATATGGTTATGAGTCACAGTAAATTCTTTAATCTCTGTTGACAAAGATTATGGTGACTAAATACTACGAGTGCATGAAACTCATGGCAATAGACCTGTAATAGATAATCTAAAATTTAAACTTCTATAAAAATTAAGCCATTTACTAGATCTGCAAGTTAAGGGTTTGCAGGCAGAACTGTCTGTCTCACACAAATAGGCCCTGCCTCCCAGCACCCAAGTAGCTGCATACATCATATGTCATGCTCTTTTCTGGGCAGCAACACTGGAAGATTATTGAGACCCTTCAATAAGTATGCTACAAAACTGACTTTGTGGGCAGCTTTAATTTGCTCTGCTCAGGAAAGAAATTCGGTGTCTAATTTTCGCTGTGAAGAATGACTGAGCATGGCCAGTACAAGTGTACTTCCCTGCTATGAGAAAAGGTATTTCTAAAACAGCACTTTCAATTATCATAACAAGGAATGAACTCACGATGCCAATTAGAATTTGATGGTTCCCTGGAGATTTTGACTTCCTTTTGAAAAGTTTCATTTTGTTAACCAGTTAATCTGTGTTGTAATATCTCGTGCAGATCCACAGGTTTTGTTAGTGTTATAGCAAAGAAAAAATTTGATCAACACCCTGGATTGTGTATTTGGTCAAAACAAATTTTAATGCCAATTACTGAATTCCATGGGGTATGTCTGTAGCCTCTAGAGCAATTAGCTCAAGGCTTATCAAAATTAAATACATATAACACAAGCAGAATTAAAAAGCAATATCCTAAATCTCTCTGCCTTAACATTTTGGATACCACTACACATCGTAGGGGTTTTTATGATTAAACTTACATTTTATTTCACACTTTCAGCTGTCCCAACTGCTTTTACTCCCTATAATCTATAATTGACAAAAACACCAAATGTGAACAAAACATCAGTGGGTAATTCTGACAATCAACGGGCTGATCTCCGCACAGGCATGACCTTGTGCTATCAACACCAGCTTTGTCACATCATGGCACATCACATGTGAAATGGGACTGGAAAAGGTATCAAGACAAATCTGTTACCTGGCTGATGGGTTTTTGCTTTTCCACCAGTGACTGATGAAATTGCAGATCCAGAAGATGAGGCTTCCATTTTTATTGACCCTCTGGCTTGTGGGATCGAGGGATGTCCATCCACAGGGGGATGCTGTGACACTGGGTAGCTTGCTGCAGTTCTCCTCTGACAGACTTGCACACACTTTTCAGCCCCATGAATAGATAAATTTATACCTGACAGGAATAAGAATTAGTACTGTTAGGTACAAGAGATCAATATAGAATAACTAAAATATCAATTATCAGGGTTTAAAATGGAGCTGCAAGAACCTTCTTAAAGGAAAAAAAAAAGCAAAAAGTGAACTCTAAAAGATTAATTTTCTTGGAAAATTAAAAATGTAAACACCTTTTCTGCTGTATTGTAGGCATCAGATTCAGCCACAGTGATAGATATTTAAATTAATACACACGAATGGTTTACCAATTTACTGGTCTGCAGGAGGAAATTTCTTCCATTCCTTCAAAATATCCACACAGCTCACAAAGGACAATATTAATGAGGCAGCTACCACAAAGTTTATTAAATTACAGGTTTCTGATTGATGGATTAGAATTTTGTCAGAAATTATTTCTTTTCTTCTGAACCTTTACCCAATACTAGGAAGTCTCATCATATGGAAAAGATGCTACAAGTGAGGTATTAACCAGCTTATAAGGAAAAAATAAAGGTCTGTTTTGAGGAAAGCAATAAGGCTACAAATGACAGTAGTAAGACCTTAAGCTTGGAAAAAAATTCCACTTTCTCCTGTCTTATGAAACCTTATTGTCAGTACTGGAAATTGTCTTTCACACCAAAAATCTCAAATTTGTCACATAATCATTTTTTATACTGAAATTGTGATTAAAAAAACAGGCTTTATTTTTCCAAAGAGAAAAGTAAAGTTGAAATTTCCTTTGTGGCTAAGGCACAGTCTTAGAAAGAAATGCTATCTTACAGTAAATTGCTGATTCTGACTTCCTCCTGTTCACATTGATGCAATTGCTCCAACCCCACTTGAATTGCTTTCAGTATACTCGGGTTGAAAATCTTCAGACACTCTCTTTTGGGCAAGAAGGCTGAATGGTAGTTCTACACTACTGTTTTACGCTTAATTTACTTGTGACTTACTGCTTCTGTCATCAAACTATCTTTGTTTCCAAAGAAACCAAATGAAACACCCTAACCAGATATAAATAAGCAAACTAAATAGCAGATGGAAAAGCAGACCCCAAAAACTGAAATTGTGGATATTGCAAGCACATTTTAAAGTGCAGTCACTCAAAATTGGATATTATTGATTAGAGTGCTCAGCTTTGTGAACTGAAATGTCCAAGAATGCATTAATGACTCTGCTCTTCTAGATCCACTGGAAGTCAATGAATGTGAATCTCCAGGTCATGGAAATGGTTTAGAATCTCTGAAATATTAATACACTTTGATCCATAATACACCACCAAGGGGAAGAGAGCTACCGCTTCTGTCAGCAATTTGTGAAAACAGTGGGGCTGCACCCAGGAGCAAAGGCTGTGCAAACTGCTTTCTTTTGTGATGGCTTTGTGCATTCAGAATCGAAGCTGCACACTCGATACTTGTCTTTGCTTTCTGACTCCAGAGCTGATCTCCTGCAGGAAATGTGAAGGCATGAGGAGTTTCCTGCAGCAGCTGCTCACCTACTTCCTGGTTTTAGGGCTAATGTAACTGCCAGCTTCTAAAGACTTGAAATCACATCCTTAGAACACAGAGCAAATCCCAGACACCTTATTCTTCTGAAGGGCAGCATACCAATCCATGTGAACAGAATGACAATGAGCTTGACTGGACAACATGTTTCTTTGACCATGCCAGCTGTAACAGGCTTCAAAGGGTGAGAATCTAAGTCCCAGCTGTAAAATGAGTTCTTTACTACTTTTGCAGCCACCAGAACATTGTGATGTTCAAAATATTGAGCAATTATCCCTAAGGTATTACAAAATTAATTACAACCATTTTCTTTAAGCATCACCACAGGTTGTTGCATCATTTAAAACAATCATCCCTCTGGAGCTTACGGCGGAGTCAGCCAACGTTCAGCACTAAACTTGAGCCTGTCATCAACACATGCTTTCTAGCTGGATCTCAGTAAGGCTGTGCTTTCATTTGGTCATGAAAATAGAGATCTATTTTAGGAACTGGTTCCAAACATAAACTGACTGCTACATTACTCGGAGGTTCAAGTTAAGTTGCTTCTTCACATTCTGAAAAGGGTCTATAAACTCTGGTGCAGCTGTGACTGAGCTTCCTAAACTATTTCTGCAGCACGTTCTTTTTCAGACATCAAAATAAGGGATACTGCTGCCAGATTGCTGTTCCTAAGAACTGCAAAATTTGCAGACTGATCACATCCAAAATTAGGTTCCATCAACAACTTGCTGCTGGTTATATGCAACCTTTTTCTTCTTCCACTAAAGAAAGATGATAAATCATACCTCCAAACTCTATGAGGAAGAATGTTCCAGCATCACTGAAAACTTTACATTTACAATTTTCTTTAGACATATTTAAAATTTAAAAGTGCCCAAACCCAACCACACAAAGAGTGTCACAAATGTATACAGTATATTTGGAAGTTTTTCACTCCAATCTCATTGGTACTACAGTTATTTTTTCATGGAACATATCCTTTTATTAGGAGAATTAATTTCCATTATTTTCCTGAGAATGAGATACAGGACAAAGATGCAAGTGTCCTTATTTAATTATAATTTCAGCTTTTGCCAGAGAAAGATCAGATCTTTCTTTTCTATGTGCATTTCTTTTGTTAAACTACAAGTCTAAAAAAACGTAAGACAGTAATACTGCTGCAAGCTGCAGCATTACCTTGTTTTAATGTGGGCGAAAGTTCTTTTAAAAGAGACATTGGCAGTCAAAAATACATCCCCAGATAACATGCAGAAAAGCACAGACTGGGAGGGGAATCAGAAGTAGAAAAGAGAGAAGGAAAAATGCATGTAGCTTATGCCAGATGGAAGCCTGGTGAACTATTGGCATTAAGCAGACTCTAGGGAAAACTCTCCCTATTCTTCCTGCAAATAACCCACACTGCTGCTGAATCCCAGGTTTGTGGATCAGAGATGTGAGAAAACAGCAGAGAGGTCTCTGAAGAGTAGATGCTAAAGTTGACATCAATTACTTTGTTGCAGCATGACAATACCCACACAAGACAACCAGAAAGAAAGAGAAGTTCTCCAGCAGCACACTGCTCTCTGGGTCTTCAACTTACTGTACTTGGTGGAGTTTTTCTGCTGCCTTTAGGCTTGGCCATACAGCTGCTGACACCAAATCCCCTTACCATTGCATGCCTGGCTGTGTGGCCTTTGGTCGTGCCTGTCCCTGCAGCGTGGTGATTTTTGGCATTCGTGCTCAGTCGCTGGGTGCAATCACACTGGTAGGCTCTGACAGGCAGCACAGATGTTAAAAAGATCAGGGGTTTCTTGCCCTCTGGTTTAATGTAATGGCTCATGAGCACCACTTTGAGCCAGGGCTTCAGTGCAAATGCAAGTGAAAGGCTTAAATACGGTCCAGCATCCACAGCTGACTTTTCCATTTGGAGGGCTGGCTTCTGGGCAGGGCTCAGCCAGCTGCACCTGGCTGGCTGCAGTGAAAGTGGGAAGTAGTTTAGTGTTTTGAAGCTGGATGAGTTCTGAGCCTCTAAGTATCATACAGAGCACTCAGCTCTTTTCCCTTCCTGTGTGCATCAAAAATCCTTCTCTGTATTTTCAAATCTCCACATGCCTTTCACTTCCTTACCTGTATTTCTATCTTTTTTTTTTTCTCATACAAGCTTTTTGTGTCCATGAGGAGCCGCTCTTCTTACTGACCTTTTGTTCTCCCATGACTCTGAGCTCGCAGGTTCATATAAGACAAACACCTTCGCTACCTTCCTGCCAATATGCCTCAGCTGCACAGTTTGCCAGCAGAGAAGAGCAGCTACTATCCTGCTTCTGGATAAATTTTATTGGTCTAAGATAAGTCTTTTTATTATAGAATTTTCAAACCATCAATCCTTCCACACTGAGCATATTTTGCCTCTTATAAAGTGGTAATATGCTTATGACACGAATTTAAAATACTCCAGATAAAATCTGCATATGAGAACATTAAAAGGGAATAATGAAGCACTTCCAAGTCATGAAGCAATAAAATCAAATATAAAGAAGAAAATAGGAGGGAGAAATTCTTAACCTTCCAAACACTACAGCGTGCCTGCATGCAAAGTTTTGCGTGACTATTTGTTTTGTTGGCTCATCAGATGCTACAAAGATGAACAACATCCTGCACTACTCGGAAATCACTCTGCCCATGCATCTGATGGACATCTGCTGTGGCTCTGCACCATGCACCTCTGCTATGGGGCTGAGCACAGTGATGTGGCTGTGGTGATGATGGAGAAGCCTCTTGCACCTGAATTTGGGTCAGAAATGCCATGTATCCAAATTATACTGTGCAGGCACTGAGACACCTCTCCACCTGGAAAGGCATCCTCACAGTGACTGTCAGACTTGTGTCAACCCCAGTTTTCTTCCACCTTGTACCACTTTGGGTCACGGGGATTTATTTCTACGTTTCTTTCTGAAGTGTTTGTCTCTAGACAAAGATTATATGAACGTTGGCATAGGCAATCATAAGACAGTGCAGAGTTACAAAGTTGTACAAACAATCCATTATCTAACAGTGCTTGATTAGACTCAAGTATCCTGACCTGCTTTGTACATCTTTCCTGGGATAACAAAGTAGTTCTGGCAGGTGCAGGAAATCCTTTCAGTTTTGTATCATTAGTGTCAGTGCTCCTGTTGGAGACCAATTACTCCATCTATTTCTCTTTTCTAAGGGTGTCTTTTATTTTGTTTCAGCCCTATGTGGAGGGCCTTAGGAGGGGATTGAGGTAGGCCCTTTTTCCAAGGCCCTTTTCACAGCAGACCAAGTACAGGGGAGCACAAAGAAGTGAGGAAGAAAATCTCAACTACTCTATCACACATGGCCACAAAAAGTAAAGCAGCTCTGAAAACTCTGCAGTCATCAAGGCAGAGATAAGCAAGATCATAAGGAAGCACTTTGTAAGCATGAGCAGAGAGCAGAAAATGAGGCTTTAAGGAGCAGTATATAAACGGGAAAATGAGATATTTAGTTCCTTTCAACTTTTACACATAGGGAAGGAGAAAGTGAGCTAATTTGTCCACCTTAATAAAGTACTTTTTCCTTTCCTTGTGCAAATTGCCAAATTTCCCATTAAAGTCAATGATGCTCTGCAGACAGCTTCAGCTTTTTCACATTTTAAAGATAGCTTTGATAAAGGGGATCTCAGAAAGGGAGGCGATGTAAAAGGTTTCTCATGCAAACCCAGTTTAATTTGAGATTCAGCAGAGAAACAGCTGTACTTGATGTCATGATGGACTCTTTTGCTTGCTCCAAATTCCAGGTGGAAATGAAGGAACATGAGAGAATAATTTTCCTGCTGTCCTCTGTACACATGCCTGAAAGCATAGTCTAGAGGCAGTTCCCTTTTTTTTCTCACCCTATGTATTACTTAGGTAACAAGTACATCTTGAAAGCATCCCTAACTTGGTGAAAAATGTTACAACATCATTAGGATTCCCATATTAAATCAGTTCTGAAAAGTTTAAATATCATCTCTTTAATGCAGCATCAAGTCCTTTGCCACACATGGCACAGACAGTAATGATGACATATGATTACAAAATCATATCTAAGATCAGGTTATGCTTCAAGTGGAGCTTTGGAAATGTTGAAGTACTTGTGACTACATCAGATGCAAAAATCACCTCACAACTGCAAGACTTCATGTAAGCAAACAGAAAAGCTACTATTTACAGAATTACAGAATTTCCCAGGAACTGCACTGGCTGGAGAGAAGGACTAATACCGTACATCTTAATGTGTTCAGTTTTCTTACATTTTGCATGGTTGCTCCTCCCAGCCTGCTTCCTCCCAAATATTGGAAACCTTACAGGATTTCCAAATTCTTTAATAGTTTCAGATAATGTTCCAAATGTTACTTTTTTCTTATTTTTTATCAAAATTTTTTTCCAGTTGACTTCTGAATTTACACCCATTTTTAGCATATATGATTTTCCATGGAAAGAAACCACAGGGCTTAGAGATACAGTTGGTGGAGGAATAATTTTTTTTTTTTTGTCTGAAACCTGTTATCCATGGAAGTATTGTATTGAAAGAGCTCTATCATGCCCCCTGCTCCATTGTCTCTTTTCCTGAGCTTAAGAGACCTAGCTTAAACTGTTGCTCCTTTCTAATAAATTGTTGTATATCTCCAATCATCCCTGGTCATTCTTCTGTTCCCTGCCTTTTTCAAAGGATGAAGACCTGAAATGCACACTGAGAAAGGTTCAAGAAGCAACATCAGAAACACCCATGATGTTCAGGCTGTGCTTTCACTGAGGATTGACACAGTGAAGTTTCTCTTATTCTTTCTCTTGAAATTTCACTTGCCCCAAGATTTCTGTAGATGGATTCTGCCTCCCTGTCATATTTGCCAGCTCTTTGGGCAATTTTTCAGTGACTCAGGACTCTCTGTTCTAACCATTTGCTTGAGGTTCCTATGTTATTCTTCCTTAAAAAAGTGGCTACTTTACCTGTGGTAAAACTGCATCCAAAGCCAGTGTTAACTTAAGTCTGTCCAAGTCCTAATGAATAAAAAGATCATGCCCACCTCAGGCCTGCCATCAATGGGTCGTTTTTACAGCCCTGAACGTGATTTATTGAATTACAACGAGCTAGCATTCAACAGTGATTATTTAGCATAACTGAAAAACTCCCAAAGTGCTCAAGGAGAGGCAAGATTACAACCTGGAGTCATGAAAATGTCTTGGAGAGAGTCAGAGTAGTCCTACTTTAATGGTCTACATGGCACTCTGAAAACCCACTCGTCTTCCTTCGGTGTGAAAAGTTTAACTCAGTCAATATAAAGCTCTTTAGGGCTGCTGTTGAGCTAATGGTGATTGTTCCAGGCGTGCTGCAGGGCCATGGTGCAGAACACAGGGTGATGCCTATGCAAGCTGTATGAACCCAGTGAATAAATGGAACTTTTTTCCATCCCCAAGGTGCCTAATTTGATTAATTTTTAAGTCTTGTGCTTTTATTTCTGTCTGAAAATTCATTCTTTAGTTCCTCTGTATAAAACCAAACTCACTGCAGAGTGCACATATGTTATACTTACCAGGCTACTGGAATAAATGCCTAATTGTTATAGTTTTTACTGTCTCTTTCTGTTTGTTTAGTATCTATTTTGATTTACTTTATTGTTCCTATTGGACTTCCACTAGTGTTAGAACCACATGCATGCTGAAGAGTAATAAAAAAAAAAAATTTAAAAAAGTTCCTTTGCTTGGCCTATGAAAATCACAGTGAGAAAAAATACTGTGCCTAGAAATCTGATAAACACAATAGAAATCAAAAACTGAGGCTGGCAAAACATTTTTAGTAAAGTGCTTTTCTATCAAAAAATTGCCATTTTTTTCAAGAAAAGAAAACCCCAAAGTCAAGAATTGCTGTCAAAAGTTTTGTTCAGAAAATTATTTGGAACTTATCTGGACTGGAATATATTGCCTTTTTTTTTTTCCTGAAACTACTTGATGCTTTGTAAAATGTAATCTAACAAATTGAGTAGAATACAAATTACAATGTAGAATATCAGTTACCTCTGAGCAAGCCAAAAAAACAATTATAATTTCAATTCCTGAAACACCATTTGTATTGCCAATCATCAATTAATTTTTACTCTAATATCCAAATAGTAAGAAATAATTAAAACAATAAACAACCAAACCAGAGAGCAAAACAAATCAAAATAATATAACAAAATACAACAAATACAAGAAGTCCAACCAAGATGAAATATTTCAACTGTCCACAAGCAAATTCTAATAGAAATATTTTAAGCATTATGTAGAAATGTGCTCAAAATAAATTCAAAGGGAGGCACGGTAAGCAAGAATATTAGAATTTCTGTGGATTGGATATTCCAGATTTTGATTCCCTGTTTCTATAATCAAGGGGAATAGACTTGCATTAGAATGATTGTAGGATCATACAAAAAACAATAGATTCATATTTCAGTTTCTGTCATAACAAATAACATCACATCAACACTTTTTTTTTGAGGCAGTTTTTCCTAAAAAAAATAATTGAAGATTGAATCTGTCTCCTTAAGTGCCTCTTATTGATTTGGAAACGATAAGAGGCAGTTAATCTTGTCTTATTTTATTATACATGCACAGCATTTACTAGCTGAAAAAAACCCAACACTGAGATGATTTAAAACTTACTTTCACCTGTGGTAAGCACTGCATTTAAGATAATTTTCTTTCTTTGCAAGCAGCTATTATTCTGATCTTCAAAATCAAGAGCATTCTCATTAAATCTCTTTGTGCTGATTTTGAGCTTTTTACCTATAGAATAAAAGGTAAATGCGCACACTGCAGTAATTCATGGTACAGACATTGGGGCAAACCACAGTGCTCTGGGAAACAAAGCACCAAGTCGAGTCCCAGATGCTTTTTACTGGCTGAGGAATGAAAAGCAGCACTAACCATTCAGATGCATTCTAAGTATAGGTAGATTTAAAAGCAGAGAATTCTCTTTTTTTTCCTCCATTTTAATTTGCTGCCTGAATGTCAACTGCTACATTGCAAATACCACAAGTCTCATTTTATCTGATTTAATCAGATATTCTCCATAATGCAGAGCAGTGCAATCAATCTGAGACATCATCTGTGAAACAGGATAAACACCTCAGGAGACTTCACAGATGGGAAAAGAAGGTATCTCAGGATACATCTGAATGTGTCTGCTCCATGGCACAGATAGTAATGATTTTCAGCACAGCAACTAGGCTCAATTTCTCCTTTTGCATCCCATGCCAGGGGACCGGTCTGTGATCAGTGCCCTCTTGCTGTTCCAGTGTGAGGCCCTGGTCCTGCTCTCTGGGGCACCCTCAAGCAGCACATCAAGTGCACTTCCCTGCCTTCACCCAGCCTGTGCTATAGCCCTGGATATGGGGCCTTTTACAGGCATGGGGTCTAAATCCTCCAGGCTCACAATTAGCTTTATCCACCATCAATTGACTTTTACTTTTGATGATATATTATCATTGAAATTACACAGCCAATGTCTTCAGGGGCAGGCCTTAAGACAAAAAAATTACTTCTACTTCTCCCTCAGCCAAATTTAAAAAAATATAGATAATATTGCAATAAAGTATAAACTTTACTAAAATGCTTTTAAGCAAACATGCATCTGGACGCATACGTACCTGAGTAAACTGGTCGAGTGTTTGTGTCAAACCTGACCATGTCAAACTGGTCAACTGGTCATGTGTTGGGTCAAGTCTGAGAGGGCTTTTGAAACAACTGTCCCATTGTGGGCATGTCCCAGGCTTTAGCATCTCCTGTGTGCAGGATTTGATGCTGGATCCCCACTGGGAGGACGCCCCTCCTGGGGAAGGCTCTCATATGGGCTGGAAGGACGTGTGGTGGTAGGTTCCATCAGAGCCTGGATGGGCATTGCTCTGCAAGGAAGAAGCACCAGCCTCCACAGCCCTGCTTGATGCAGCACCTGTGTCTGGATCAGGCTCTTCTGTGGCAGACATTTTAACAAGGGCCAGTTTTACCAGAAATGTTGAGGCATGTGTACTACTTGTCTTCCTTTTGTGCATCATTAGTTTTCAGCACGCTCCCTCTTGGCCAGTAATGATTTTGGTTGTAATAAAGCCTATGGTGCCAAGCTTTCTAAATGGCCATAAAGTGAAGATGATGCCCAGAAGAGGTGGCAGATGTAGTGTGCAGCAGATGCCAATGAACATCTGTGTTCAGCGGCCACCTCGTCCTTCTGGAAACGCTTCAGACCATTAACAGTAACAAAATACCACTGAAAAGAATACGAAAACCTGCCATGTTTACACATATGTTCCTCACAGGCATCCAGTTGATTGTTCTCAGCTCATGCTCACCTGGATAGAACAAAGCACAGGTCTTGCTTATTCTTCTGAGCTAGTCCTTATTTCTGACGGAAGACTAATAAACCTTGAGAGACAACAGTAGCTACATAACGATTGTCTGGATTTGGCAGATTCCACAGATATGGAAAAAAGCTCTCTATTCATAAATACCATTTCAATTCCTTGAGCTCTTTATAGCCAAATGAGAAGAAATGGTAGAACACTACAAAAATGCAGTAGCTGCATTGTCAGGTACTGTAAGGTATCTAACAGATTTGGTTTTATAGAAGACAGGCCAGGTTCTAACTCCTTTACTGAATAACAGCCTTGTGCAAGGGCAAGGCCTACTGTTTTTTCATAAATGACTTTCTGATATGTTAGCAATTCAGAAAAACATGCAAAGCATGCAAGATAGACTTTCAGGTATCTTTTATGCACTACATAAAACACTGGATATTAATTTTTAAGAGGAGGCACAGAAGAGACACAAATTTTCTAAATCCACCTAAACTGGCTTGATTATAGAATGAACCTATAATAAGAGAAATCAGTGCCTAAATTTAGCTCATGTGACTGATATCTTCTCAGTGAAAGGGCATTCATGAATATTCTTTCATAAAACTTTTCATTTCTTCACTCTGAACCCTGACACTCAATGTCATTCATTTTAAAAGTCACCAAGTGAAAGTAAAAAAGGGTATTTTAAAAAATCTCACTGCATATGTAAAAATATTGCAAATACCTCCAAGTTACGCTTGCAAGTATACTGAAAATTTCGATTTTAAGAATATTCCAGCAATGATGCTGAATTTGTTCTGAGTGTCACAGTGGTTTTGAGGGTTCAAACCAACAGTTCAAGCAGAGAGTCAGTTTCTCTTCTCAAGTACCATTCTGTCCATAGTTGAGTAGCTTCACCAAAAGATGTGTAGAACACAATCTTTGTGAACAAATCCTAAACTGAAATTTCATCACCAAAACTGCCCATAAATCCTGAGGCAATTCTTAGAAGATCTTAGCATGTCGTAACTGGGTTTGTCCTTGAGCAATACACAGTATGTGAACAATTAAAAGTGGTTGTGCACTCTGCTCCTATGGTGATACAACATCCGCAAAATGAAACCTCAAATACAGGGGCAGCAGTCTATTGAGAAACCAAGGGAATAGTCTACTAGTAGGGCAATTAAACTTAGAGAAACTGATGGGCAGCTAGTCAGTGGGAAAAAAAAACCCAAACAAATATAACATCAAGCTTTCTATATGCAAAATGCATTTTTGTTAAAAAAAACCCAAAACACTAACGTCCCAACAACATAAAAAACCTCAAACAATCTACCTGTCTCATTCCTTTTCAGAGGAGATGCCAGGTTAGAGATAACTCCATAAAGCTGTTTTATATACTCCTTGAAAGAAAGAGCCAAGAGTACCTCTTCACATTGCATCTGTTCTACAGAATCAAGATGGCACTCTAAACCATGGGTCCCACTGGACTCATCTCTTCCTTCTTTATGAACACAATTCTAAATCCTGAAAAGTCTGGGTTTAGAAACAATACTCTTGTTAAATTTCTATGAATAGTTAACCACCAACCAGAAATATTTTTCTTCATTTACAAAGCAGTACGAGCCAGCTAACAAGAGGCTTTTGATGAATCACAGCAGTCATAATTACAATTACACGAACAGAAATCTGGGAATAAATTTCCATATATGATTTTAATGCTTCAATCAATAAAGCATACTGTCTAGAAGTCAAATATGTTGATGAGTTAAAACAGAAGAAGATGAAAATGTGAGAAAATTAATATTAGATAGGAATAGCATTTTCTCTAATTCTGGATAATGTTCATGATGTTTTCCATCTCCTTATGTGGCACCTCTCCTTGTTGAACACTGGCTATTGTGTTCATTTAATGACTTCTGACAAAAGCACCTTCAGTGATCAAGCCATGGCAAGGAACTGATTGTGACACATCCTCTTTTTCAAAAACTGCTGGCTTTTGGGTTTGTTTCTGCCTTTGCAACTCTGAAAACTTATTCCACTCAAAATGCATTTTTCCATTATGGGATTTTTTAAAAAAGTGAATCGAAGACTGCCAAGATAAAAACAGCTTCATCATTGACAATACTGAGCCTTTCTTTGTTTTTCTTTCAAGTCTTCTAGTTAACAACGCATTTTTTAGATAAATATATCAGAACCAAAACATGAGGCCAAATACAAAGAGGATGCATAAATATTTGTAAGTCCTAAAAATTGCTGTCCAAATATGCTTGAGATTTTGGTGATCCTATTAGTTCCATAACTGTTTTTTCCTTCTTGGAATTTAATGGTATATGTCAAAATGTTTTCTATATTGGCTTCAATCAAAAGAAAATATCTCAAAGCACTTTCTTCAATCCAGTCTCTGAATATCTACAATTTAGAATTCAGTGATAATTTTCACTGACTCTAAATTCACATTCAATGAATAAAAAGACCATATATGTTCTTAATTAATGAAAAATTATTAATCCCTCTCTGCTTTCTTTCTAAGGGCAAGATACTATAAATGTATGAAAATTCTTTTTTTCCTCCCTTACTGTGCTGTGGCACAGCTCATTTCATCTCATCTCCTTTATTCTAGAACTGCAATTGTTATCTATGATGCACAAAGTCTCCTGTTCATCCTTTCAACAGAAATGAACATGTGTTGTCTGTAAATGCAGGACACCATGACATTCTCAGTAAAAACAATTAGGCACTAGGTTTTACTATGTGCTGACAGATATTATGAGAAAGATTGTGACCCAGCTCTAATCCCATCCATCAGAAGGGCTGGGGAAGGAGAACACCTGCCAGCCTGCATACAGCCAAGCCATCAGCCCCTTTTTCACAAACTTGGCCACAGTAACTCACAACAGTCACTTCTTTTTTCAAAGATTCTTGTTCAGCTTGTAGTCTTGGCATGATGCACTATCAGCTTTCTTGCAGACACCATCCCAGGCCTCAATAGTATTTTGTTAATGTACTGCTTACTGAATTGCTTGCTGACCTAACACCTTGTCAAGCTTCAGCTGACTTTGGAATTGCATATAAAGCTCTTCACAGGACCCTGTACACATAAGAAAAAACAGCCCTTCAGATTACACTGATCCTATCCTCCATTACAGAAGCACAAAAGACAATCTTCTACTTACCCACATTTCACATGAAATAAAAATACCCCTGCATGATGGCAGAATATCTCAAAAGAACACGCATTTCAGATAAGTGTTATTAACTTTATTGCTAAGTTTGCTCTAAAAGTTAAACTTTTCTGAAGATATTACATAACATGAGTAATGCAGTAATTGAGCTTATTTTTAACTGAGCTTATTTTTAATTGAGCTACTCAGGTATTGAACTTAAGGCTGTCACCTTTAAATGACTTGCTACATTAATGTAATAAATTTTAAAAGTCTTTCTAAAACTTTCATCTGCTTAGAGGTGCTTTGTAATCTGTTTCTTCCAGATACGTAGTGCATGGAGAAGTACTGGAGTGTTTACAGCACCAGCTAGCCCTAATCCCAGCAGAACCAGCTTGGTTCTTCAAGCAGGGAACAAGACCAGTGAAACACAGCTGTGGCCATACAGCTAAATAAATAAACCTGGGTGGTGAGCTCATGGCTGAAGCCCGCTGTGCCCACCCCAGACTCCAGCCACGTGGCTCAGCCAGCCTCCCATGGCAGCTCAAGACCTCACAATTACGGACTGCGTGAAAGGAGAAGAGCAAGTCCTCTTCTGACCTGCCCTACTGCTTCCTACATGCAGTGTGGGAACCCTCCCACACACCCTGGTACACTTTTGGATCATTACATTCAACCTTGGTGGAACCAATTGGGTGGTGGTTTTTTTTTTTTAGTTTTCCTTGGTGTTTTTGCAATTTGATTAAAAGTGGCTTTCTCTTGCCAGTCCATCAGCCTCCTACCTGAAAATCTGAAATCTGCCCAGAGACTGAAGTTCTCTGGATGTAAGCTCCTTCTCCCAGTCTCACAACTACTTTTGACATAGAAAGTTTAATTCTAAAATGCTACTAATTTGATTATTTCGGAACGTCACACCAGAGTTACCATTTCAGGGAAAACATCAAAATTCCATCTGATGTACAATATTACTAGGGAAATTCCAGTGGGAAAAGAAATTAAAAATTCCTTGGACCTAATACATACCAAAAATAGGATATAAGATAATCAGGCCGAGTACTGAGAGAAATAAGATATGACTGTTAAAGTTACATTTCACTGAGCTCTAATGTGTGAAGGATTTTCTTCTTTTAATGCATAAACCACTGGTTTTCTCCTCCTCTGTTCTGTTACCTCACTTTCCTTTCCAATTTTAAAAATATTTCTCACTAAGACTCTGAATATGCATGAAAAAGCAGTCCAGAAGTAGGAGAAAGAAAAATAATATTTTAAGTGTGAGAGAAATGTTGGCAAATTGTTAACTAAATATCTACTTAGATGAAATCTAGTGATATCACAAGTATTACCACCATGCTCTATCTAGTTCTCCAAGTCTATTTTAAGCCAGCATTATGATGAGATTAGTTAGCATGCAGCACCCTTATGAAAAATAAAATTAAAACCACCAGGGTCATTTAACCTCCTTTTTCGTATTAAAGTCCCTCTAACTGATTCTTGTAAAACCTTACATTCTATGGTAACATTGCTAGAAGCTGTAAAAACTCACCTTTCTCTTAGCTGAGGATGATTCTTAAAGGCAACTTCCTATGTTTGGAAACTCACTGTAAAGGTTGCCATGGTGATTAATTTTAAAAGTGAAATTCTCCCTTTTTAAAGTTTTTTTCTTTAAGGAAGAAATGTGCTAGGGCTCAGCTCTCAGCAAGACAAATGGGAATGAAAATTCCACCTTAATCCTGAAGATTAAAGGACATAACCTCTGTGTAACTACAACTTCAGAAGCAGAGATGTTTTCAGAAAAAATTTGGAAATATCTATTTTTACCTAAAAATGAAAGAAAAAGTACATCCATAGGCAAAAGAATTGAAGGGAAAAGCAATATTTTCCAGGGGTCAGACTGCAGCCACCAGGCTAGGATATGCTAGTGATAGGATGGAGGAAAGTCAAGGAAGGAATGCTTGGGGTAGCTGAAACTCAATAGAAAAACTGGCAGTCAGCTAGGAACAGAGACATTTTGTGGCAAGAGAAAGTGAAATGCATCCCCAAAGAAAAGCCTAGAAACCAAAGGTCACTACTGAAAAGCTCTCTACCAAAGGCATTGTCCATTTTATTTCCATGGCTCAATTTCACATGGGTGTTTCCATCTATCAGCTTCTCCTCTCCCCAGTGATGTGCAAAGCTGCATTAAACCTTGGCTGTCTACACAGCTGTGTTAGCTGTCAGGGAACAGACAACTGCACAGCACTGGGAGATGGAAAGTACCATTTCTTTAAAAAACATACCATTTTCAACATTACGTCATCCAACTTGCCCCTGCATAAGCTGTCACTGCAGAAATCACTGGCAAATTAAACTGGGAAATGTTGTGCCAGTTCAATACCCAGGCAATTTATGGCCTCTTTATTCACATAACGATCACAGTACTGTGAGACAGCTGCATTATTCATTATGTGTTTAATATTTTATCTCACTAGGCAGAAGTATCTGTACATGCACAATTAAAATGTCTGACGTAGAGAGAGTTGATTTTAATACAAAGAATCAAATTTGTTTCAGAGACCTGCTTGACCTTAAAGCTCTCTGGTTTAAATCAATAGAAAGAAAACCAGGCTGAGACTTATGTGGTACAGTGTCTGGGCATTACTCATTTTGCCTTGAATGACTACCCAAGAAAGCCTCTTTACTTGAGCTTATCACATCAGTGATAAGACCACATGGTAAATGTAAGACAGTCTAAGTTATATAGAATTATTTTTCACTCAACACATGTGGTCATGATGATAACAAAAGAAAGCACCTTTTTAAAAATGGCAGAACATGCAAATAATTACTATTGCTTCTTTGAGATTATTATAAACTTTAGTAAATCCATGTGCTTTGTAACTACCTATTAAGACTTCTAGGGAAAAAAAATTCTCTGATGCATGGCATCAGGGTTACAGGTATGAATACAATGCAAATAGAGCAGGAAACAGTCACCATCTCATTCCCCAGACTCCAGAGCAGCAATGTTACTCCTAAACCGGTGATCCCCACACATTTTTGCCTCCTCTTGCAGAGACAGATCACACCTATTGGCAACTGCATGCTCCCTAAAGAAAATACAGTTTGTTTTTACTGTCCCAGAGACCTGTGTTTTTCAGCACACAGAGTTCAAGCAATGAAAAATCAATTTTCTGAGCAAGAGGAGAACAGTAGCTCAATGTGCAAACAGCTAGAGTGGTATAAACATTTCAAGGCTGTCATCTCTGTCATTAACAGGTACATTTAGCCTTTTACCCACTAATCTTTATACAGAATGTAGTTAGTTTAAACTGCAAATATTCTCCATGCTGTCTCTTGAATAAAGGGTTTTTTTGTAAGAATTATGGAGACAAGCCACACTCCAGTCATTCATCTTTAGGAGTTTCAACCTCCTTATGTACTCATAGCAGAGAAGTTGCTGAAGGTTTCCACGGAGCGCACAACAATAGCTCAGAACAAAGCTGAGACTAACCACACTTAAACCACTCTGTGATGTGTCTTTGAAGGCTGAGGCTAATTCTGCATTCAGGAGTAAGTTAGACTACAAAGTGTAGTGAAGCATCATTCATGTGCTTGGTACCTTTTTTTTCCCCCACTTGTATTTTTCCTTTACCTTTCTTGTGTCTCTGTCCTTGTGACTGGCCTTTTCTTTAGGCCATAATTTGTTTCTCATTTACTCAACATGAGCAAGTTGCAGAACAGTAAAGGGATCTTAAATAGGGTGTTTGAGAATTTCTTTGGAGCCTAAAGTTGGAAGTGTGTTTTTCATCTAATAAAAGGCTAAATGAACCAAATAAACCAAAAGAAAATGTAGTGGGTTTAGCTGAACCTTCTCTTTCATCACCCTTGCTCAAGCTGATGATGTTTCCCTTATGACATCATTAATATGTTCGTACCAGCTCCTTGCACTAAAACAAAAAGCAATTCAAGAAAATCCAGCACACACAGGAAGAGAGAATGGCACTGGAGGCAGGTGACTGGAGAATCAGCTTGGGAAATCCCTGGGCCAACACAGGCAGACACATATCATATCAGCATCATATTGTGATTTCCCTCCCCTCCTTAAGATGTAGCTGACATTTTCCCAGGAGCTTGCCCACCCAGACATGAAGGTACAAAGCAAGTGAGGACACAGTGGCTGAATATAGTGTCTCAAACATTTGAACACACAGTAAAAGTTCTGGACAATTTTTGTTGTGCAGAATGGGACTAAAAACAGATGCTGGATTGTTTTTCCCTACTCTCAAAAAAGAGGGAAAGAAATAAATACTTACATAATAAACTTACACTTACTTATAAATACTTATAAATACTTACATTATAAACTTGGAAGTTCCATGCTATAGATAACCTTGGAAAAACAAAGGAATCATTTAATCAGAGACAAAACTCTTGTGGATGTTTCCGGCTTACAAGGCAGCACTGCAGACACACAATCTAAACATACATAAATACCCCCAGATAGGAAGGCCACTCTGGGACTAACTCAAAATGAGGTGTGTTAATGGCACAGGGTGAGGAGACTAGGCTTAAACTGAGAGAGCCCAGAAATAAGAAAAGAGGAATGAATTTGCCTGTCAAGGGAGAAAGATACAGCTTATTCCCTTCTGCCAGTGTTTCCCCATTAGCACTGGACAGCGTGACTGGTCAAGCCCTTCCCTTCCCATCCAGATCATAGTTGTACCTCATCCTTTCCAGATGGGAGTGAGCTGCAGTGTGAATGCAGCAAAGAACAAGGTATTCAGCACTACCAGAACAAGCTGCCAGCAATTCAGCTGTTAAATTTGCAAATTTGCTATTAGACCAGTATGACCAATTAGTTTTCTAGCTGGGTAGGGAAATCACTGAAATGTAATCTCCTGCAGCACTGCTAAGTGGCACAATTAGCCTGAAGAATGGTGGCCAAGCACTATTAATATGTCACAGAGGCAATCTGTGGCTGCTACACAGAAATCTGGCCTCTAGGATAGCCATGAAAGAGCAGACTGCCTTCCAGTGCCTGCAGAAGTAGACATGGGGGACATCCTCCACATGGCAGAAATGCAGGGTAAGCCAAGGTCTGAGAGCAGTTCTGGCAGATGACAGCAAGATGGTGCCCTCAAGGTGCTGGGTGATTAGAGCTCAAGCAATAAGTCTTCTGCTTTCTCTCTATGCAGCCCAAACTTCCTGAAACACTTGTCTGTATTAACCACAGAGGAGTCATTAAGACTGGTGTGACAGTAATGCAATCACACCTACAGAGAGAGCCAACAGCCTACTTTCAGGCAGGAGACCCTCTGCCTGGGAGGCTTCACAGTCCTGAAATCAGGGACTAAAGTTCTGAATACAAATTCCTGTTTAGTAGGCAAAATTCCTATCCAGAACCTATCAAAACCACAACACCCTGTTTACCCTAGGACAAAATTATCACTTCCTGTGGCATTGAGAAGTCCCATCATATTGAGAAAGGCGATGAGGCTCATCAGTGTATTTCACAGAGATTTCATAAGTGCTGTTGACTTAAATCTGTTAAAAACACCAGCCAGGGTCCAGAGGTGAAGTGTAAACTGAACCAAGTGTCAAAGCTTCACCATGACACTTGCAGGAGAAACAGAGCTGAGGTAGAGACAATCCAGGAGCGTGACATTTAGTTACGTTCAATTCTTTACAGGTATTTGGAGAACCTCAAGGGGGGTGGGTCTGTCTATCCACCAAATATCAGGTATCTGAGGACATGTGAAAGCCTCCAGCCAAGAGCACATGCCAGTGGGCAGTGGGGTTGGTCCAAGACCTGTCACCAGACATTTACCTGGGTGAATGAAGAACTAAGCAAACCAGTAATCCTATCATATTACTTTATGATTTATACTAGTGAAGAGCTCACCCCTGAACTAACCAGTGCTGAACCACTATGCCAGAGAGGCCAACCATGGCAGCCTTAGCCCAGAGCCACTAGTTCAGCACACATGATAGCAGAAGTGGTAGATTATTGAGAACTTATTTAGAGGAATTTGAAGCCTAGTATTTTGTCGGGATTTATCTGTGAAGCATTAGCAACCTCTGGCCTCAACAAAAGAGTAAACATTTTCAAAAATACCCCACCCATCCAGCAAAGACAAAAATGAAAATAGAAACCTGTAGTAACCTGCATACCACTTGATGGGAGAAATGTATCTAATTGAAAAAGAAGGTTGAAGACTGGTCAGTCTACATATATCTCAGTGCATGGCACTGCATCCAACACCTCTGCAAACAGCTAATTCCGGGGCACACTGTTACATGACTCACAAACAATGGGGATTTTCCTTTTCCTTGCTGGGAAAGATGAGAACATTATTTCTACATATACAACACAAGAAATTTTGAAGCTATTAAAAGAAAAGTGAGCTTAAATTTTCCCCTGCTGTGTTTCACTTCTGTAGTCATTCTTAGTTCTCTCTAGTTCTCATTTCTCCTCCCCAGGTTTTTAGTAAAAGAAAAATTCTCTTTTCCTGCTTTTATATTTGCTAATGAATTATCAAAGACAATAGAAAGTATGCAACCTCTGTAATTCAGTCATGTATCTACCAGGTCTGGAGCCTGCAATATATAGTGTCAAAGAGAGTAAGAATAAACATTCTCATATTAAATATTAAAATGATTATTAATATTACTACACACATTGAAGCAAAGGTAAGAACAGATGTAGAATCCATCCACCACAGACTGTCCTCACCAGGTTTACCTGAAATCACGAGAAATCACTGCAAGGCAACTTAGGAAACAGCACAAGAAGAAGCAACAGTGAAGGTGATGATTTGTCTTTCTTACACGTCTCCCTGTGAAAGTCACCCACCTTTGAAACTGAGAGGGGCAGACCCCCTCTCCAGAAACAGAGAGAAAATTCAAAGAAAAAGAAGGAAAGGTCCTTGACAATTATTATGTATGTTTTATTAAGAGACTTGTTTGGGAGCCTATTAATCATTTTTCACTCCCAAAGAGTCATTTTTCCCCAGCAGTCACACCATGAGCGATGTCACATTGTCACAGACGGTGCAGCACTGCTGACATGCTGTAATTTTCTCTGAATGCAGACATTTATGGTTTCATACTAACATACCTCATGCTGATGGCATAATAATCTTGACCTGCAGTTTTTACAAGGAAAAAAGAAAGTAGTAAATCCCTGACAAGTGACCCCAATAGCAAGTACCCCTGTTTGCCAGAGAGGCTCTGCTCTTGTTGTTAATGACACATCTTGTTGACCAGCTCAGTTCCAAATGACGTGTTCAAAAGGTGAAGTTGGCAGTGCCATCCTGGAGGTCTCACTGCCCATTCCCCAGAGGAAATATGCCATCACACACAGCAAAGACCTTGCAAGGAGCTGCTGACAGGGAGGGACAGCCCTGATTCAGGCCGATGTCACCAGTGTTGTGACCTTGGGCCAAGACAACCGAGGGCCAAATCAGCCCCAAAATGAGGAGAGCTGGAGTCTACTGCTCTGCCCAGGGGATGAAGGGGTGGAGTGCAACCTTATTTCTGAGAAGACATCTCAACCTGAAATGGTGCTGCTTCATGTCCCCATGTCTGTCCAGGGCTTGGGAGGAAGCACAGAAAATAAAGCTGGCTGTTCCCTCCTGCAGTCCCCAGTGACTGCTCCAGGTCCCTCTGTCAGGAGCCAGCCCTGTCCTCCTGGCACTCTGCTGTGCTCAATTCTAACTCACACTGCATCGTCTCTGGGGCTGCTTTGGCTTCCTGGGCAGCTCTGCCCCTTGGGAGCCTGATACCCTTTTGCCACCCAGCCTCATCTATCACTCAAAGATTTTCCTTCTTTCAAAAAAAGTCTTGCATTCCACTTGTTCTCTGTCTCATTTCAGATGCCTTAAAATGTACATTCCTCCATTTCCCCTATCTTTGATCTTTTAATTAATCTGGTTGCCTTTGTTCAAGTGCAGTACAATGTCTTGCAAGCACTATTTTTTGTGATGTATATTGCCTTGGTTATTTAATTCTCTAAAGCCTTCTGGAGACAGCTTATTTACAGGACATCATATAATTATAGGAAGGTTTTTAGATTGTGCTGGAAATGAAGCTGTCATTGGGAAAGTAGCTCTGAAATATGCTGTGGATTTAATTCACTGTTTCAAGTACTACAACCAGATACAAACAACATCTAAATGCCAAAACATGAATATAAATTTAATATATAAAAACAATTTACTCCCCAAAAGAACAAAAACAACCTCATATAATTGCCCTCAGCAAAAGTTTCTATCAATTACATTTTAAAATCAGAATTTGGAAAAAACCCCATTTCTAGCAGGTGGTAAACTTTGTGTTATTCATGAATATTTCAGTAAGCTGAGTATTCTTTAGGTATAATATCTAATGAAAGCAGATGACTGCTTCTCCTTTAACAGCTGGGAAATAGCACTTCTGGGACGAGTATAACACAGGGCAAATCTGTTCTCAAGCCTTTGTGGCCCACTCCTCTCCTGATATGCAGGGAAATCCTTAGGCACCAAATCCATACACAACGTATTTCTACCTCAGGCTCCCTGGCTTCCAGAGAAACCTCACTTTTCCCTAAATGAAAAAAATAAAGAAGCATGCTAAATAGCCCCTCCCCTGCAACCCAGCCAACAAACAAAGAACTCACCCCAAAACCAAACCAACAACAAAAAACAAACCTAGAGAATAAAAATCATCTATTAAAAGTCTCTGGCCTACCCATAGGAAATTGATCAGAAAAAAAAACCAAAATGAATGTGCAGAACAAGGATTTTTTCTGCCTCTCTCCTCCAGTGTATATACTCTTAGACACCTTTGAAAACACTCCCATATATATATATATATAAAAAAATATATATATGTAACAAGTCATCAGTCATCATAAGTATTACTACAGTGGCAGTCATACTTGCCATCTCTACAAAATACAGTCACAATGATATTCTACACCGAACAACATTAACATTCCTGATTTCCTTAGGAAACACTATGGCAAGAAGGAAGATCTGCCAGGCTACAGCAAAATGTAGAGCACTGTAGAACACAATTACCTCAGGGCAGTGTGTTTCAAAAAAAGTTGCAAAAATAATGACAAGGAAGGCAGAGCAGCACTTCCAACTACGGAGCATTCCAGAGCTGAAGGTTACCCATTAGGCTGTTACCTTGCATGGCCCTTGGCAAAGCAGACCATTTCTAGTGACATGGGTTTGTTCCACATAGAGCTTTTGAGCAACTGACTGCAACAAAAGTCATTTCCAGGCTGAAAAATATGTAATGTGTAAATAAGCTCACATAAGCTGATAAAAATATAAAGACCAACAGAAATCAGGGAGGCAAGTGGGATTAAGAGACATGCGCAGGATGGGTCTCTTGCCAAAACTAGAAGCCTTCCTACAAATGTGGGACTTGAAATGACATAAAAAGCCATTCATTTTGTACTAAGAAATCTGTAGCCGCTCACTTTGTACTAAGAAACCATTTTACATGACATCCTTTCTCGAGCACATATTTTTGTCTAGCCTACTGTATTTCCTGCAAATAGAGTGAAATTTGCTATTCCCAAATCCTTTGCAGCTAAGTTCAAATTTCCTTGTGAAGAATTCTGTTACCTGTAGGCTATGAAACTCAATGAACTAATGGAGCCTTCTTTACTCATAAGTTGCTTCACAGAGGAAGATTCATTTTAATTTGAGTGGAGTGATTTTTGACTACATAATTACCACCTGGGATGCTTCTAGAATGATTTTGCTATACAGTTCTTAAAAATGTCAGTGCATTGCTTATCCAATTCTACACATGTTATAAAACTTTTCTTCAGATTCACAATAGCAAAGCAGAGGTAATAGAAGATACTGAGCCTATACAAAAGCTGAAGACAGATAAGAGATGCCAAGTGAACTAACCCTTTTATTGTCAACACAGATCAGAGTTAAAATGTCATCAGAGGTTCCCTGCAAGGAGTTTTATGTCATTTACCACGGTATACCCTTAGAATCAATCCCTTTTCTTGTTTAAAGCACTCAAGCTTTGCTAATAATTTTACTTAAATCTGTTTGGTTTTACTGAGTTGTCACCAGCTTTTATTGGATGAAGATCTTTTTGAAATGATAAGTGAAAATGTGCCCACTCTATAGCACACAAGCACCTTTGAAACACTGGTGATATTTGCTCAAAAGACAGCAGATTGTTGGACAGTGCTGTAGTGACAGCATGTGAGTGACTGCAGGTGCAATCAAACTCTCACAGAGATGTTCCACTGCAACCTTTTAGGAAGACACAATTTCTGAGTCCACAGCTGTTCTCAGATGTAGCAAGGGATATTTGAAATTTAGACATAAGAAAGATCAAACTCATTAAGTGAAAAGAGGTTACGTAGTAACTGGGGCTCTTTTAAAGTACAACCTGCACATGTGCACCTTAAAGAAGCCTCACACCTTGCAAGCTCGAAACATTAGCAGGAGTTAGAGCACTAATCCTAGCAGACACAAAGCATCACAAGGACCACAGACATGAAAGTACACCTAGCTCAGAGCCTGACAGCTTGCCTGGATCCAAAAGGTCAGAGTCTAGTCTGATGTAAAGCTGCTCTGCAGCACCATAAAAGAGCACCATGCTCTGAGACCTTGTTTGTTTAATAGGAGCAGGAGCCTACAATGATGATATTGAAATGTTGCCCAAATTCTGGTGCTGTAATGGTGCCCCAACAGTGCCTGATGGTGATGCTTGTGTTGAGTTGTCTTGCTGTGAAGTTAAGCCGGCGGCAGCTTTTCAGGGAAATACAAACCCTGCTTTGCCAGAGCAACACAGGAAACAGGGAGTAAAGGAGCTTGCAAGATCACTCAGCCTCTCCTCTACCTTCTCTGTAGAGAGACCAAACTCATGCAGCTGCTTTAACCCACCCTGGAAATCTTCCAGGAGAGATGGCACAAGCCCCTGCCTTTTCCTAGGCAGTCTCCTCTAGCATCTCACTCTCCTCATGATTAGAAAGTTTTCCTTCTTGTCTGAAACTCCTTTACTGCAGGTTAAGGTCTGTTCTCCTTGATCTACTTGTGGACAGAGAGATCAGACTACTCCTTTCCTGCCTGCCCCCACCTGTGGTGTAACCTTACAGAAGGGACAAACACTCAGTCTCCACTCTGCCAGACCGAGCACCAGCAGCTCCTTGGCTGAACTCCTGCACACCTTGTTCTTCTGCTGCTCCCTCACAAAATTTCTTCCATCAGCTTTTCCACCTCCTCCTAGAAGGGGACTGCCTTAAACTAGGCAAAACACTACAGCTGAGATCTTCTGTGTGCCAGCAACAGAAGGAGGGTTTCTCCAGGTATCTTCCACACAGCTATCCTCCTCCTACACCCCGCTGTGTTGCCTGTTTGCAGCAGTACAACATTATTGGCTCACTCTCAGTTTTTGTATCACTGTAACTCCCCCACCCCCAGATCTTTTTCCAGAAAGCAGCCGCTTCTTGTTCCCCATCCTCCACACTTGCAGTTGATTTTTTTGTGCCTAAATGTGGTCATCCCAACCCAATATCATCCAACTTTTTTCCAGACCATTTTTGTAGTTTATCATGGCTACCTGGGTTTGACTTCTGCCCTTCAACATTCCTGCAGCATATCTCACAGGTCTGTGTGATGTGTAAATGTACTTAGAATTGAATAGATATAAAAGATGTAAAGGAATATCATATTACATATGCCATAAATTGTGATGTTCTATCAGTAATTGTATAGCACCAAACCCCAGGTGACCTCTGTGAAAAGTTCTGTGCTGCACAGCATTTCAGGGCAACTGGCTTGGCATCTATTCCGTGCCTGTTCTTTTTCAGAACATTCTAGTACAATATTGCACCTGGTAAGAGTTTCAAGAGCATCAGGCTTCAGCAGTTTGCAAATGACTGTCATGAAAGACACTGTGAAAACCACTACTGAGCCAAGAAATATGTCAACTATTATTTCTCCCATATCCAGTAAATGTGATGTTCTCTCACATGAGAAATCAGATGGCTTCCATGAAATTTCTTCTTTACATAATCTAAAGACTGCTGCTCACCTGCTTGTAACCTGCTAAATATGAATCAACAGCTTACTTGCTCTGTAAGTTTTCCTGGTTTTCATTTTCAGGCATTAATCCCAAACTAACCAGTTAACAAACTCCAGGCTTCTCTTTTTTTTTACCTTCACAAAGCTGCTATTTATTTTCCACTTTTTTTTTTTTCCTTTTACCAGTATAACAGTCCTGTACTGTATCAATGTATCTATAATTCTTTAACATATTAAGATCAAATTAGCCTCTCTGCCTGACCAGTAGAACAGGCAAGCTGCCTTGGCAGTATTGTGCTTTCCCTCTCATTACACTAAATAGCTCTTTTTAAGCCAGCCTCTCCTCTCTCTCCTAATCTGCATTTGAAAGTGTCTTTCTCTTAGTTGTTAAAATGTATTCACTTTCTACTAGGACTCCACATTTGGAAACCACTTGGTTTGAAACTTCTGAAAAGACATTTTAGCCTGGCTTTGAATCACTTTGCTCAGAGGGGTCTTTACTTAATTTATATACAGGTCTGGCCCATAGGCCTTACCTTGGAAGTGCCAGAATATTGAGACTCTGGAATTTTACAGAGATGTTTCCTTTGAATATTGAATTGCCCTCCAATGTAACCTTACTCTGTGAGCATCAGAATTTGGGATGTGGGGGAGGGAAGAATTTAAAAATTATCTTTGTTCTGTTAGAGAACTCAGCAACATTTTGCTGCTGAAGGGAATGGGAACAGGCTGAAGGACCTCACTTCTGTTGAAACAAGATCTCAAGAAACTGTAATCTCCTCAAGTATTTTCTACTTGTTCCATGAGGCTCTAACTGCTGAATTGGACTTAAATTTGCAAATAATTTAAATCAACATAAAACTATGTATGCTGTCATTTAGTTTTGGAAAAGTAAATTCTGAAATGTTTGCTTTTTGCCTCTTTTTCCTCTCTCAAAGCACTATTTTATAACTTTGCCTATGAATGAATTCTGATTTTTAAGGTTTTGTGTTTTAGTAAAAGATGTATATTTTTCATCAAAGCAGCAAAGACATACCTATCTGTCAAAAAGCATTTGTTACAAACCAAAAATTTGCTACGAAGAAAAGATTCTCAAAAACAATTAAACAGAATTTATATTAAGATCTTGTTAACATTGGCAAAACAACATTTCTATAATTGTATAAAAATTAACTAAACGCTTTAGCAGATGCTTCAGAGAGGCCAAAATATCTGGCAGAAAAAAATTGGAGGGATTTTTTTATGTAACCTGCCCTCTTCCGTCACCCTCACTTTGCTGCTGCCACGCACATATCAAATAACAAAAAGCCCAACAGCTCACAGATGCACAGATGAGTTTTGCCCAGAGAAACAGCTGTTCAGTGCCAGCTCTGATACTCACTCATCTGCACTTTTCAAGGCACCAGGCTAGCACTGCTCTGCTGCTCCTAACAGAAGAGACAGGAGCTGAAAGAGGCGCGGTTTGGGTTTTTTTTACATAAAGACCAGGGGGCTTAAGTAACTGTATGAGAGTGAGGAAGGTAAGTATGGAAACATCAAGGTTATCAGTAGAGAATAAAAAGCACTAATCCCAGGTTTGACCTGAATTTTCCTAATGTTGGATTAGCTCAGATATTTTGCATTAATCTTTTCCACCAGACATTTTCATTCTGTGATCTGAGAGTGCCTGGTTTTGCACAGCTTCTGTCCTCATTACCTTGCATTGACTTAAAATTATACATATCTATTGCCAAAGAGATAATGGTCTTCTTTATTTATCTATTTTACTTCTCCCTCAATTGGATTCTGCTTGCCTTCTGAAATGTTATATGTAACCTTCTATTTATCTACAGCCAAGCTGCCTGAGGGAATAAATTCTTGTTCCTCCCAGGAAGATATACATGCTCCCTGCAGTACATAGCCCATTTAATGAAAAAAAAAATTACTACTATAATTACAAGTTTTCAGGACTTTGTCAAAATCCTATAAATGTTTTCTTTGGCCATTCACAATGAATAATTTAATAATTTCTAAGTATTTCCAATTATTTCCTTGGAACAGCTTGTAGAAGAACAAATTCTTTTGTGTCAATTCATAAAAAATAATACGTAAAACGTTCTTTCAGGAGATGTTGACTTGGCTGGTACTCAGCCCTGTTGTCAAAAATCTCCATGAATGGATTGCAGTATAGCCAGTATATTGTGAACCTTGTATGCCTTATATTGATCATGGATAACTCCTTGGCGTGGGAGTTTGGGGGAGCCAAACTGAAGGTGAACAGGAAAAAAAGAATGAATGAGAGTATATGAATCATTTGCCAGACAAGAAAGAAATAAAGAGTCTAACAGCAGTATGATTACCTTTGTGATAGGCTAAGAATATAGCATTTAATTATTCACATTTCTTTAAAAAAAAAAAAAAAGATAAAGATGTCAATTGAGAGGATATATGCTGTATTGGAAATTGGAGTTTCTGAGAGATGATGCTATTTTTCAACAGGTACATTTGCACAAAGAAATCACAGAAATAAAATATTTGCAAAAGTGCCCTGAATTTTCAATACAAGTTTTAGCAATCAGAGAAAAAAATGGAAGGACCAGCTGGTAGAGGGTGTAAGAGAAACATCAGCAGTGCCAAGCTTTCTTTGGCTTCTCTCCCTATAACCTGTGGCCTTTCTCTGCAAGCTCTGTTCTCTGCCAAATGGTGTTACTCACCAAAGCAAGTTGTAAATTTTAGAAGGAAAAAACCAAAAAGGCAATGGCAGGAAGCCCTCACTGCAAAAAAAAAAAAAAAAAAAGAAGGGTGGAGGAAGCAGCAAGGTAAATCCCTACTGCTGTATTTAGGAGAGCAGAGGGACAACATAGTGATGAAACAGCTCTCTTTCCACTGTCTTTCAGCACACTTCATGGATCAGCATTTGTTTGGCTACTGAGTAGAGGTGAGAGGGAGCTCTGCTGAATCATGGTGCCAACTGCTTTAAGTTCCAAAGAGACAAATACATTCATGCTCCAAATAGATATTTAAAATTTATTTCAGCTTCCAGCTGATTCAAGTTGCTACTGTTTTTCCTCAATCCTGCCACAAATACATGATCTGCTCAGAGTATACAGTAGGGTCACCTGGCATTCAAAAATGCTGTACTGAGAAGAATATAAACAGTATCAAAATCTAATAATCTCTTATGCATTAAGAAAAACCTCTCTTTTCCAGTAGTTGCTGCAAAGTTACTCATAATAACATCCTTTTAAGCACCTCCATGATTGCTATCTAGATGTCTTTCCAGCTGTGGGAACTTCTGCACTGAGTATTATATTTCAATATTAACAATAGCACAAATATTCTTAGTGTTTATTTGTAGCTTGCCTGCAATTTTTACTGCAACCTTTTCTCTTTTTACCCAAATTTCCCATTGTTTTGCGGTTTTGTTCTGAGTCCAACACCCAGATAAAGTAAATTTCTATAAGACCATAGAGCTGAGAAGGCATTTTGGAGCAGTACAGGATAACCAACACACAGGGGAAGGTCGAGACCCAATCTACAACCCACGGTTCTGTCGATAGGAGCAGCAGCTGATGCACTGTCCTTCTCTTGGGGGACACCTGGGAACAGCCCTGTGGCACCTGGGAACAGCCCTGTGGCTGCCTTCACTGGTGGCACTGTCAACTACCTGAGTCACAGTCCTTGCTGACAGCAGCTGCCACACTTGGACCTGCAAAGCCACAACCTGAAAGTAATTTGTTGTTACCAAATAAGAGAGAGGACTTTCAGAAAGCAGTGCTAACAGCATTTGCTACAGAGGGCTAAGGAAATCCTGTCTGCTGTGCTGTCCCAAATTCTGCTGATTTTGCCTCCAGTTCCTGGAGATCTGTTTTGGGCATCAGGTCAGCTCACTCAAATACGGGTGAGCAAGGACAAAGGACATAATTAATATTTGGTACAGAAAGCAGCAGACATTTTCCAACTAGCTTAGGCCTGCAGGAACAGCCAAGCAGAAAACACATCTGTATTTTTGTTTTTTCTGCTTCTTAATTTACAGCTTGGTTTTGTGAGTGAACCCATCGCATTCAAAGCTTGTTTCTCTAAGCAAACAGATACAAAACTGGGAGAAGCAGTTGATTCCCTCGAGGCCAGGGACGACCTGCAGAGAGACTTCAGCAAGTAGGAGGGCATCACCAACTATATGAAGTCCAACAAGGGGAAGTGCTGGATTCTGCGACTGGGATGGGATAGACAGACTGGATGTACAGACAGACTGGGGAACAAGACACTGGAAAGCAGTGCCATGGAAAGGGACCTGGTGCTCCTGGTTGATGGCAAGTTGAACACGGGCCAGCAGCGCCCTGGGAGCCAGGAGAGCCAACCCTGTCCTGGGGGGCATCAGGCACAGCATCACCAGCTGGGCAAGGGAGGGGATTGTCCCCTCTGCTGTGCACTGCTGGCCTCACCTCGAGTGCTGGGGGCAGTCTGGGCACCACAATAAAAAAGATACTAAGAGAACATCCAAATGAGGGCAACGAAGATGGTGAAGAGAACCTTGAGGGGAATGCATATGAGGAGCAGCTGAGGTGACTTGGTTCTGTTCAGCATGGAGAGGAGGAGACTGAGGGCAGGCTCTGCAGCTTCCTCAAGAAGAGAAGAGCACGGACAGGCACTCTTCTCCATGGTGACCAGTGACAGGACACAAGGGAATGACCTGAAGTTGTGTCAGGGGAGGTTTAGGCTGGGTATTAGGAAAAGGTTTTTCATCCAGAGGGTGTTTGGGCACTGGAACAGCTCCCCAGGGCAGTGGTCACAGCACCAGCCCAACAGAGCTCAAGAAGGGTTTGGACAATATTTTCAGGCACACAGTATGACATCCTGACCCAGGGATGGTCCTGTGCAGGGCCAGGAGTTGGCCTCAAGGATTCTTATGGGTTCCTTCCAACTTAGCATATTCTGTGATTCTGTGAACATGGATCTGCTACACCAATCCCTGAAACTGACATCAAAGTTGCAAAGCAAATGAAAAAATACTTCCAGAAGGATTCCTTGTCTGCAAGAGGAATTGATGCTGCTCTCCCAATGCATGCTGCAAACTAGACAGGTAGGTATTAGCCTCACCTTGCTATTTGCATTGAAGACAATGGTCCATTTCCCCTAAGACCCCATGACCCTCTAGCCTTGCAGACTTTCCATGCACATTCATAAGTCAAACTTTTCTTTCTTAGAAACTGGCTCTCACTTAAAACCTACAAGTCTGATAAGGCCCTGGGTAACCTGTTCCAGCATAGCAACTCCCCACAGGAGTGTTGCCTCCATACATAGAACAGGACAGACCAATGCCCACAGCAAAAGAGGCACCATAACAAAAAGCAGAAACCCAGAATTTCCATTCACAGTGCCAGGCAGCAAGCGTTCTGAATATTATCTCCCATCACGCTCATCTTTTCAGTAGGCTTGGTCTTCCAAACTCATAGACACATCAGTAATCTTGGCTAACAAAAAAGCAGAGAAAATAGTCACATGTAGAGGAAATTGCAAGCTCAAGCCCATTATTTAGCAGAGTACACAGCTGGTAACAAAGTCTGTCATTTTTACATTCATGAGGAAGGCCCTTGAGCACCAGGCCTGCTGATATTAATTTTTTTGTTTAATTTTCATGGACTCAGTTTATTTCTTTGAATCACTTAGCTTTTGAGACTAATTAAATAATAAAAATGTTCTGTTTGCAAAATTGCAGCATGTTGCTCTCACACAATCCGAAGAACCAGATGGGTATTTGGTTGCTAAAGTCACTAGTTGTTTTTTGTCTTGCTTTTGCTTAAGAAACTGTTAATATTAGGGCATAGTTTTTTCAACCTAAATTTGCATGACAGTTTTCTTTTCAAACTATAAACCAGATTTTTGATACCCTCATTACAGAGTTAACCTCTCTCTTGCAGGAGTCTGTGGACAACTCTTAGTGCTCATCTCTCTTGGGAATCAGATAATTTACTTAATTTCCAAAGATACAGACCTGAGAACATTGTTTTTCTGCTGTCTTAATCAAACAAAGAAAAAGACATCTATGCTGTTTTCAAAGACCTTTACCAAAGTAAACATTTATCCACTTGTTCTTTGATCTGTAGTTTTTAACAGTGTTGACATGCCAGTGCATTGGGAGAAAAACCCTGCAGCGTGATGGTGATCCTTTTGCTGGAAGTACAAATGAAAATTAATACTTTCAAATCAGTATCTGGCATTTTTTCGACCAGAATCATAAAAAATTCTTACTTCTGAGAAAAGATGGGGGTACTTCACTGACAATACATATGTCATGTGAACATAAGAATATATGAACAGGTGAGATACCTTGTGAGATTTCTAATAACCTATGGTAATCACATTTTTAAAAAGACATCTAAGAATTGCTTCAACCTCATGAAATGATGCCATGAAAGACATACTGCTTTTGTTCCTACTATTAATCAATCCTGGAGAGGTATTTGACTCAGTGCCCACAGGAACTGAATATCTTAGAGTCTTTAATGGGTTTACCCTTATAAAAAAACATGAGACAGAAAAGTTCCTTGCTTGCTTACACTGCTAAATGCACACAACCTCAGTGACCCCCCTTTGGTCACCCTAGAAGAATATGGGCAGTCCAGGAACATCTACTGTGAAGACCTGCCCATGCAACCTTGTTAAATGCATCACTTTCAACCTATAGACATAGCAAAATGAAAATAAATATATTCAGAAAATTAGAAAAAATTCTACCTTGCCATCCTAATGGCTCATCTACCAGAAGAGTCAGTCACAGACCCACCAACAAAATTAAAGCAGTTCTTGACTCTCAGTTTTAGTGTTATCAAAATGCTAATAAACAAGTACACTTATCACACTAGAAATATTTAGTTAATTCTCTGGAATTAACTAAATTTATTGGTGCTTCTGTTTTCAATTAATCCGTGGGTACATCTGTGTTTGTATGTCTGTGCATACAAAACTCCACTTGAATTTTTGATCATTGTCTTTCAAAAGCTGTCCTGTATATCACATTTTTCTTCAACTGGAACCAGTATATTTCCTGAGAATCCAGGTGGTTCCCTTGAGAACTCCCTACATGTCAGGGATGGTGTCAGGACTTGCAGCCATCACTTGAAAGTCTGCAGAGAAATTCTCAGTCCATGCACATTTTAGCTGTGTTCCTTCTGCTTCTTCTGACCTTATGGTTACTTCTGAATCCAGGTGGAGTTTGAAGGATCAATATCAGTGACAAAATTGCTACATTATGTTAATGAGTTTGGTATACAAAGCTTGGTTTTTGACAGCTCCTTCACTGTCATCACTGAACACTTAAATGAAATATGATTAGAGCCACAAACAATAAGAAATGTTGGGTGACACTCCTGAAAGAGAAACCACCATAAGTGGCACAAAATCAAGAGTCCAAATGCAAAGTAAATTCAATAGGATCACTGCTTCCCAAATTTTGCTTGTGCATGTAACTGGGTGGATTCCTACGAGACATTAAGACTGGGAAACAGATTAAATCTGGATTTGTTGGCTTTGGGTACCCCTGGTATCTATCTACCTTTTAGGATCATTTCCTTATGATCCTAAAAGGATGTATATTCATGTGCATGTGTACTCAGCAAGAAAAGCAATGTCCAATGTCTCAATCTTACTGGTTCACATAAAGCCAAGTAGAAACTCAATATTTTCTGAGAAGCTCACAATACATTGTCAAGAGGAGTCTTGTTACATCAGTAGTGGATGCAATCCAGGTTCAACCTGTCTTCTTAATTTTTTTTTTGTTATTTTAATGAAATTCTAATTTCACAAGGCATACTCCAGTTGAGAAAGTAAAGAAATCCTCAATTTTCTTTTCTGGGCTCCAGTTCAGAAAACAGGAACATAGAGCAGATCCCAATTTTGCTATCTCTCTATTTTCTTTCAGCATTATCCCTCCATTTGATGATGCATCAGCAATTAGCATTTTGGAAAAAAAGGAGAAAAGAGAAGGAAAAGACATCTTTTGGCTTGCTCGATGTTTTCATTATTTTCTGCAGTCTAGTAGCTCTTCAGAAGTAGTAAATTAGCCTGCAGCACTGATTTTTCCCAAGACACCTCTATTACTTTGAATTTGCATCCTTATCATGTATATTATGTACGCCTGTGCGTCACTGTGCCTGAATTAGACTACGAGTTCCTTGTCACAGAATACCTTATTCTGTTCACAGCACTACATTCAATTTTGGTGCTCAAAAGAATCAAGTTAACATAAGGAACATAATGGCAAGCAAAAGCAACCAAAATATGCCAAATGCAAAGCTAAGTATGGGTCCAAGAGCTACTAGACAAAAATCAATAGACAGCGCAGTCTAAAGGTTCACAACTGAAAACTTTTAAAAGTACCCCCCAGACTTTGGATGATCATTTCTTTCCACAAACACACATTGTGGGAGCTCTTCTACCAAGGGAGAGCAGCTCTTTCTAAAATAACTCCCTGCATAGACGCACTTATTCTGAGTTCCTATTAATTAACTACTGTTTCCCCATTTTTCTGGCTCTCTGCAAGGCTGATGGGGGGAGGGATCACATTCCACCTTGTGGCTGATTTTCAGAGGGAAAGGAATACCCCCTTTGTCTCTCACTCAGGACCTTGTAGGTTTCTATTTTCAGTTCAGTGCAAGGTAGCAGGAAGGAAATATCCAAGGGCTAAGACTCCAGGTAAAAAAAGAGTCCTTCAAGTTTATGCAAATACAGGACAGTTCATATGAACTCTGTTATTTTTTTCTCCTTCCTTGGTCTTGATTCCTGCCCTCCTGAACATTAGGAACTGCTGGCTTGAAGCCACTGGATCAATAACAGGGTTTCTGGCTCATTTTAGATCCATTACATGGACGATATTCTGAGAAACAAGCATCAACAATGCCAACAGCACAAAATGATTCCCACCTGCCCTGGATCAATGTGTTAGCAATTTTGCAAGTTATGACAATGAATGCCACATGGGATAATAGACCTTGTCTTTCAGAGAAATAAACTATTCATCTCAAAGAGTAAAAAAGGCCTAATTTTATCAAGTATCACCATAGTATCACCATAGTGTGATTCTAATCATGCAACCTATTATAGAACCATAATTTATTCTGAAGAAGCTTCAGTCTTCTTTACAGCATTAAGAGCAGCCCATTGCCAACCACAATCATGTAGATAAAGAAATAGTCTGATTTAGCAGTTTCTGCCCTGCTTTTTATCATTCACAGATTTGCTTAATCTACAGTACTAACTTGATAATCTCAAATTTTCCATCAGGACTGCGGTTTTTGAAGGTAAAGAGACGTAACTACACTGCTGTGTATTAAATTACCATTACCCTAAGCAGTGCCTGGGATTAGTGAAAATGAGCAGAATTAGAGGAAGGAAATGGTATTTTCTGTCTAACGAGTAGTTTTACTCTATTTGCACTGGGCAGCCCTCCATGTATGGTGTGTTTCCCAGTGTGCTGACTCCTTTTTTTCATTAAGTGGTCTCCTGCATGAATATCTTACAAGCTCTGCCTTCCTGGCACAGCTGTGGCTGTCCTGCCTATGACAGAACTGGATGCAGCCTTCTCATTCAGCAAAATTATCTTTTTAAATTTATGCCTGTGTAAAATTTCTATGTGTGCTACAATAATTATGGAGCAAACACAAGCTGTATTACATGGAAGTGATTCCTTGCACCTCACCAAACACAGAGCAGTCAGGAATTTAAATAGCTGGGAGGATGCATTCTCATTTCCCAGCAATGTTTCCTGCTCTCTCTTCACCTGCTCCTGTGGTTTGCCTGCTGGGAGCTGAGCAGAGCACAGGGACAGGAGAAGGTGCTACATCAGCTGTGAGGTGATACAGCAGTTGTTTCAATGACAGCAATCCTTTCAAAATGGAGATCAGAGCTTAATCAGCAAATAGCTAGTGACCTGGAAAGGCAGGTAATTTAGTGCTTGGCTGCAAGATGAACACTTAATTGAAGCCTTATCAAGTGCTTGCAGAATTTACTCCCAGAGTTTACAAGCAGGCACAAATGCCCTGTGAAGCAAAAGGAATTGTTGTTATCTTATACCATCCAGTGTAAAATGCAGGTTGACTTGCATATCTGAAGAGCTACACAAACCAGATGGAAATAGATGGAGCTTCCTCACACTCTTCTGCTTCCTCCTGCTGCCAGAATTTCCAGTGATATCAAACTTGTCACAGACTAAGCACTGCAACATAAGCACCAAAGCTTGATTTGAACAATGTGCAAGTTCTTGAGACATGCCAATATCCATGCAGCTTGTCAGTTCTTGGTTTAGACATGGCTGCAGCAGAATAAAAACCATCAGTATACTTCTCTTCTACCACTAGGAACTAGGAAGGTGACCTCCTGCCTTGGGCAGGCTTCAATGCACAATCAAGCAACAACAACAACAACAAAAAAATAAAATTAAAAATTCAGAAACCAGTGGACATGTGCTGATAAATTACCTGCTCTGTTAGGCCTACTCAGTCCTGTGGACTGGCTTAGAAAACTGGTCTGCACTGTGGATGCTTTCATGGGTACTGCCATAATGTCTCCAGCTATCTTTGCCTTAGGATAACACATTAAAACATCCAAATAAGAAAAAACAGGAGGGTAAAAATCTGGTACCATTTTTCCTGGAGCTTCAACAGAGTGGTGTTTTGTGGTTTTTGGTTGTTTTTTGGGTTTTTTTGGTTGTTTTTTTTTTTTTTTTTTTTTTGTTTCTTTGCCACAACTAAATGTGGGGGGAAAAAGATTTAAAGGATTTAAAGCATAACTAAGTAAATGTCTCCTTACCTTACTGCCCATAACTCCCTTTCCTTGATGCCTTGTCAATGTTTGACACAAGAGGAATAATTTCCCAGGGAAGATGCTTTGTTTGGAAATTTTGCCAGCGTTTCTTTGCTGATCAGCAAGCAAGGCTTCAGAAAAACAAATACAAAGATCACCAAGTGTTATCCAAAACTGAAACATATGTTTATCACATGTGCTGTACTCAGCTAGAAGCTGAAGATGTGCTCCTTTGTTTGCTCACCCTTGTAAGTATATAAAGAGAAATCAGCTAGCAGTTAACTGTGCCACATTCTAAGCGATTTTATTTGTGTCCGTGTGCATGCACTGATAAGAGTCCTGAATTTAATTTTTTAATTGACTTTGGGAATGAATAAGAAATGTTTTGAATTATCCCCTAGGGTAGCAGCACTCCCCTGTGAAATAAAGCCTTGTCATTGATGGTGTCGACCAGAAATGCCAAATGTCAACTAACAGAAATGCCAGGCTTTGCAGTGGTCTTGACCAAACTAATCATAAATCCGCAGTGTCAGTTCTTTCACCTCTACATCATCTGAGAAGCACAAATAGGCCATAACTTGGCACTGGCTGCCAAATGGAGATCAGCAGCGATGGAGGGGAGCACTGGGCAGGCAGGAAAGCAGCCACTGCTGTGCCCTGCAGGGTGGGCAGAGGCAGTGAGTTAAAGCAGAAGGCAAAAACCCTTGCTTGCTCTTTGCTGGTGCTGACCAAGCAGACACATCTGCTAAGTCAGGTATCAAGATGGTAGTACAAGAACTGGGAAATGTTGCTCTATTTTTACGCTTTTTCCAAGCAAAGAACAGCATTTAAGAAAATCCAGACTAATATTTTGAATATTTCTTCCTGTAAAGATAGAAATCCATTTACAATTTAGCAATAGGCTTCAGCTGTAAAAGACTTGATTTGTGCATGAACCTGGATGCATTCTCCAGAATACAACAATATGATGAAGACAGAGCTCGAAATATTTTCCTCAGCAAGAATAGTGTAGTAATGGAGGTCTTAGCAACAGCATGGACATGAACACCACCTGACTGAGTGAACTTGTAAGAACAACTCAGACATTAAGTTGAAAGTCAAAACAAAACCACATTTTCTGGAGGTTCATTAGTTTTCAGGCGTCATTAATATCTTGTGGCTTTTCCTTATTATTCTCTCAAATGTGAATTATTGTAGCAACGGATGAGACAATACACTCACAGCTCTTCTGCTGTTCTTGCAAAATACGCAGTCAATTTCGTTTACTGCACTGGATTAGAGATAAACCTGCTGATCTTAAGAAGCGACCTTCAATTTCTTTTTATCAGAAGCTCAGGAAGTCTTGGATGTCATTGCTTTGACAGCATGGCAGAACATTTCTCTAACTCACTTGCAAACGTAAGTAAAAATGCACTAAAAGTGAGGTGATAAACTCCAGTTTAACCCAAGGATTGTGCTCAGCACAGCATCCAGTGCTGAATCTGCACACCACATATTGCTGCATCACCAGTGACCTTCTTCTGACTCCCATTCCCATAGCCCACTGCAGATGCTAAATTCTGATCAGGTACAGCTATTACAGATAAACATGACAGTTGGTCGATAATTAAATTAAGCAAACTTATGCTATTTCCTATGCAATTTAGAACCAAGTTTTTTCTCAATGGAAATTTACAACTTCAAATTTAGACATTTTTCCTCTATTTTCAAACTTTGGCTGATCCATCCTTCAAACTTGCCCCACAAGACAAGCTTTATTTTACACACAAGAAGATAAGGCATGAAGGACTGTCTATGCTCGGTAATCAGTGCAGCATCATCAGTGGTGAATGTGTTCTTCTTGTGATTCCACAGAAGAGCAAGAAAAGCTGCATCTCTCCTGCCTGTGCTGCTCATTCCTATATGGATGTGGTGCAGCTGTAACAGTGTCTGGTACTGAGCCTAATCAGCAAAACTGTAGTAAGGCCCAAGTGATTTAACCAAAAACTCAAATAGCAAAATATTGGCAGAATCAGACAGAAGGTTCCCATCTTACAGATATACTACATTGAGATCAGTCCCCTACCTCATTTTCTGTATCTCTACAGAAAAAAAACAATTAAAATAAATGAGCCATTAAATAATTAAGGAGAACCTCAGTGATTCACTAATATTTCAAATACTGATCTCATTGTAATGGGGAAATGATTTAAAGAAATTTACCAACAATGCATTTTCATGGAAAGGTATCCCAAAGAAGCTGGTACTTACAATTTACTTATCTTCCTTCATCTACTAATATATTTGTCATCATCCTGCTACTGACACAGTTTTGTGCTGTTTAGTATGACTGTGGTATTAGTGAAGAAGTTTTGTTCAAGTTGATGATGAAACCAACAGCAATAGCAATATAGACTGTCTCTGTGTTCATTGTCTCTGGGAAACAGCACTCAAATAAATTCTCTCAACACAAGTTAGCCAAAGTGAGCAGATGTCCACAAGCCAGTGCTTTTCTTCCCTAGTCTGCAGCTTGTGAAGTGTCCCTGCAGCTCCTCTGGATCTGGGTTTTGAAGAGCAGGGTAAGGAACCTGGCTGCTTTGCACTGCAGCTTTTCAGAAGCAAACACACACTGCAAAATCCATTGAAACGGATTCAAATCGTAGAAATTTCTTGCTACACTTAGGGGTGGATTTCTGAACAAGAGAAAATTTACTGTACCTATAGTTGGATCTCACTGGCAAGACTCCTTGATTGTTTCATATATCACATCCTAGTGGGTATAGGGTTTCCCTCTAAAATCCTATACATCCATATATATCCCACATGAAACTGCATTATGCAGCTCAAGAATTCTTTCCCCTCTACTTATCCTCCTTGCCTAAATCTCAATATTTTGTTTTCCCTTTCTTTGAAAAGTTGCAAACCAGGATCATGGCAATTTTGTTTTAAAATTATTGCTCCAAATTATTACTTAAAGTCAGAAAGAAGTCTGAAAAAAAGTATTTTCTTTCAGAAGTGCTATGTGAAAAGGTAGAGAACTACATTTCAATCTAGATTTTCAAGAACACTCCCTTAAAAATTGGTAAGATCCTTCATCTTGAAGCTAGAATTCATATTTTATGTTTCTTATACCATCTTGTTATGATTGTGAAAAGATCAGCTTGGGAACTGCACTAATTTTAAAAACTCTATAATTGCCTTCTACTTTTCTCCTTATTTTAGTCCATTCACTGCATAAGGGAGATATAAAAATGTCTAAGTCCAGTCCAGATACTTTAAGATGCCTATGGGAAGAAAATAGTCTTTATTTACTAGCTTTATTACAATTATTTAGTGTCAGGTTTGCCCCTATGTATTTATTTTCATACCAGTATAAAAAAAAACCAAGAGAGACAACCCAAATCTGGTTTGGGACAATGTTGAAAAAATGACTACGTGGCAAAAAACTTTAAAAAGAGCTTAGCTTCCTTATGACAGTACTTAAATTATGTTCAAATTAATTCTGTGCAAATTGAACCTGCAAGTTTTGTGCAGGTTTACAGAGGATCTTCACGGAGCCTGCCTAGGTTGAATTGTGCTATTGCCCATGCTAAGGTAGCTTCCCCTGGGGGCTGTCAGCAAATGTTAGAACTGTCCCAGCTAAGCATGGTCAGCATCAGTAGGTCTAGAGAGGGAAATTTTTATTCTCAGTTTCATGCTGTGGTAGAATAATCTCTTTTTTTCCCTTCCTCAATTTCCTCAAAAAGGTTCCTCAGAGATCCCACTGTTACAAGCTCACAGATACGACCATGGCAAGAAACACTCACCACTTCAATCCTGAATTAAGCATTGTCCCATTCTTCATCTCTGGAAACTGCAAAATGAATGACTATGGGCTAAATCAGATAATGTCTGAACATAAATTGTCACACCTGAGGTTTCCACAGTCGAAGCACATTGACTTAAGCCCACTGAAATTGTGTCCCTTCTGGTTGGGAAAGTGCCCAAGGCTAGGATTGCATGAAAACTTTTAAGGTTAGTTTTCTTCAGCACTCTGAAAGCATGCAGGTTCCAGTCCAGAGAAAACAGAATAATTGCTCTTCTCCATCAAAAATTATAGCATAGGGTGTATTCCACAGCACAGAGGACAGCATCGATAACAGTGTGTGAACAAAATGGTCAGGGTCTTTATCTCCAATGACAGAACACACATCCAGCAATTCTCCTAGCTGGAGCAAAGGCCCTCTTTCTGTCTGCAAGTGAATGCCTCACAATAAAAATGAATTGTCAAAATAAGCTGTTGATTAATTCAGGGCAATTTCTATCCAATGATCCTGAAATAATACTATTAAAGCAGAAAAGTATTTTTTTTTCTTTTCTTAGTTGATCATTCAATAGACTTTAAGCAAGGAATTGTTAATTTCTAGCGATTTAGCCTTCAAACTCAACGTACAATTTAGAGCCCATAAAATCCATGGGTCTTCTGTGATTGCAACATGAAGATTTAGACCATTTATTTGACTAATTAATACCTAATTTTTTTGTGCTGACTTGAGTATGGCTCTGAAAGAGAAAAATGTACATCAAGAAAAAGAGCTTTAAAGCAGTGAACAATGCAATTTTCATTACATGATATCCTATCCTCATTCACACATTCCACAATTTCTCTGTGCAAATTCTATAGCTAAAATATACTTCCTACCCTATTTAATTATTCTTTACATTCAATTCCCTTTTAAAATAAAACACATTTTTTCCTAAAGGAAGAGAAAGGGAAAAAACCTCCCCTCTCACCTTGTTATTTATTTTTCAACCCTGAGGAATGTAAAAGTCTACTTAAACACAAAATGACACAGCACTGATTTTTATAGCCTTATACATTGTTCCTACCTCAGGTAACTGCTTGTTCAGACTATCCTTGTATGGAGCAGGAGTTCTGCTTCTGGACTCCAGAAGTGTCCAGGAGGCTGGATGATCCACGGGGTGAGACTAAATCATCACCATGAATAACTGCTAATTAACATCACTAAGTGACCTTTCTGCTGCAGGCAAGAGAAATTTCAAAAAACCAACTCTGCTTGTTTCCCAGGTACCTGACTTGAACGCCCACAGAAAGATCCAGATTCAAGTTCTCTACATCTGTGCTGCTCACAAACTGCAAACTCTGCTGAGAAAACTCTTGACCCTGCTGCTCCTCATCAATCACACTTCCACTTGTTACTGCCATTCACTTCTCCTGCATTAGCAGCTTCATTCCTCTTCAAACCAGAAATTAGAAATAGTCAAAAAATTGCATTGAAATGAGGAGATATTTTGTGTCTCAGCTCCACAAAGAATTTCTTCTCAAGACAACTATCCATTGTCCAAACCGGACTCAGAGTCGCTCCATCCTTGTCCCCACTGTATCAGCTGCTGTGTTGACCTCAGTATTTTATGGGACTTTCTGTAAGGAATAGAGATTTCTCTGTCAGGACTTTGACATTACCCAAAACTGACCTAAAGAATCTTAGGAGCTTAGAAATTTGTACAAGCTACAAAAATTATCAGGTTTCCAACAGGGTCCAAGATCCCACAATCTCAGGTGCTTGACATCACATGCTTTTAAAAAAACAAAAAAATGTCTCATCTCAAATGCTTACTGTCTTTGTATGAAAGAGAAAAATTGAGCAAAAGAATGAAACTAGAGGGTACTTAATGTGCCAAGCAGGAATGAGACAAAGCTCATTTGCTCTCACTCACTCCCCATTACTGTTAATTGTATGGATCATTTACTAAAACTTTCAAAATAATATGCTGTGCTTTATAAAAACTGATATACATCCATTAAGGAAGATGTGACCACAATCAAAAATATTGCACCAAGCTAGGTTTGAATTTTAAACTTTTTTTTTTTGGTTGTTAATTTATTCTAAAATCAACCAGAGAGGTATCACTGTATGCTGTAAATTTCAGCTACTGGGGTGTTGGAATTTACTGACTACGGATTAGCAGCAGCTTCTGCCTCAGCCAGGCAATACTTTTGCAAGAATGAAAATGGCAAGCATGCATTTTTACTTGAAATTGATTTCCCAACAAACTGCAGCACTGGATTCTTGCTCACTTTTTCAAAGATTTTCAATTACATCAATTCCTACTGACACACAGAAGATCTGCAATGAGTCTTGCATGACTCCATTTTTTGAAAGCACCTGTCTCTGAATTATTTTATCACACTTGCAGTCTGAGCTTGCTCAGCAAAAAGGCAGCACTAGGCCCAGAGGATTAACATTGCACCAAAGTGCTCAGCATCTGGCAGTTAACAGGGTATAATATTAGTGGTGTGTCAGGCTTTTCATATGAAGAGTAAGGAAAAATTTCTCCAGACTCTCACAAAGCATGAAATTCAACACAAAGGTGACCCTTGGCTTAGTTACTGAAGGTTACAAGCCTGGCTTGTCCTAAATCAACTAATAAATGCCTGCTTATGCTGAAAGGAAATGGTCTGTCTGGGAAAATGAGCATTTTATATATATCCTTCAGAGGAAATCAATAAGTCTCTAATTTCCTTGACACAGAATTAGATGCTTAGTGCCTTAAAACTGCTATATAGAGTAAATAAACCTACCATCTTGCTCTGCATACTTCTATTAATGCAAAAGGCTCCTCTCCACCTCCTGAGCATTACCATTTTTAGCTTTCAATTGTTAGTGTGATTGTATCTGAAAACACTTAAACGATGCATTGAAGTTACATTTCTAAGTGATAAACAATGACTGGAGGAACATCCTCAGTACTGTTACCCAAGTTCTGCAATTCTCTGCTTTTGGCTTCAGAGTATATTCAGCCCACAATATTCCCCCAATATATCTCAATCCCTAAAGTAATTAAAAGAAATTATTGTCAAGCATGAAAAATTAGCTCATGATTTTCCTTCAGCTGCAGCCAAAGTAAGGTATATACTGGACCCCAACAGAGAGACAGGTTTAGGCCCTTTCCTGAAATTATCCATTAAATAGAATTCTTGTTCTTGCCCTGGGACAGCAAAATGCAGGTGACAAGCCACAACAAAGCCACAGGCACTGTAGGATGCCATGCTGTGACATCTTCCTGCCAACAACACTCCAGCAGCATTTAGCAGGCAATTGCTGATTCAAAATCTGCATTCCCGTAACCTTGGCTGACTGGCCAGGTGCTGGCAGAGCTTCTGAAACAGGACAGTGGCCAGGCTATTTTCAAGGGCACATGAGCAAAGCATTAGTTGCTTTATTCACAACACTTAAAGAAGGACAGAAGATTTTTTTTTTTTGGACTTGATCAGTTGCAATTTTACTACTTGTGTAAAGTCCTTTGCTAAAACTATGCTAATGAGAAGGAATGAAAACACTTCCACAATTTAACTGGATTTACTTATAACACTGAAACTGTAAAGATAGAATTTTGCTCACATAATAGTTAATCAACATCAATTTTTTCATTTTAAAAAGCAGCTTTAAAGTATTAACCACATCAATGAATATGCTATAAAATCACTAACCATGCATATACAAACACAGATGCCTCAAGATTTAAAATGCCATTTCTGACTTGGGAAATCTGCTCAGGCAAATTTAAAAGCAACTTTGTTGGAAATTCAGAGAGAGAAAATTAGGTTTAGGAGGGACATTATGAAGAAGATCTTCACAGAAAGAATAATTGGGCGTTGGAGTGGGCTGCCCACAGAGGCAGTGGAGTCACCATTGCTGGTGGGAGGCGTTGAAGAAAAGACTGGATGTGGCACTCAGCCCCATGATCTGATTGCCAAGGTGGTGGTAAGTCACAGGTTGGACTTGATGATCACCAGTGTCTTTTCCAGCCTAATTGATTCTGTGAATATCTATCTATCTATCTCTGAGAGATGGTTATTACTGTAAAAAAAATAAGATTACCTAAAGTTTTGGGATGCCTAATTTTTTTTTTTCTGTCAGCAGTTGATGTGGTGTGTTTTTTCCCCTCTTACAGCTCAAGGGCATCACTGTAATGGTGGAAGAGTAGAGAACTTCTCTCCCAGGATCTCACAGCTAGCAGCCACATCACATCATGAGGGAGGAGGAATGTCAAGATAAAAAGGTCTATGGCAGTAGAGGACACAGTTCCATTAAAATGACAGCAACAGGGAGTTCTGTAGCAAAAGATGTGCTTCCCTCTTCTGACAGTTCTACCAGCCTTGGAATGCCAACCATGGCTACCAAGCTGATCCCTCACTATGCTCAAGACAAGGAAGATGAAAATTGAAGGTCTCAAACACCTTACATATACAGCCAATATTTTTCTCAATAACAGAGGGTGAAAATACTGGATTTTATGAAGTCTTTTAAAATATTTAGGTGTTGACACATAATACAACTATTTCAGAAGGCTGTTGAGTTTGCAGTGTCAAGTGCCTAAGAAGTGCCAGGATTAAGGCTGCATCTGTGAAATACACTCAGCACTTCTGTGCTTATGCAACATGATATGAGTTTTAATTTCAGACCACACAGAAATTTTTATCCTCAGTGTGCACTTAGGATGGACACTTCTGTGAAATGCATCAGCTCCACCTGGCCTCTGCCCAATCTCTGTGCCCAGGAAAAGCCATAGAGAAACACACATTGAAAGTGCATGAAGACAAAGGTTGGTCTCAGGAACAAAGAATTTGGGTTTTAGTTTGAGGTACTCAACTGCATACCTCCTCTGCTTTCTGTGCTGCTAAGGAAGTGACTTCAGAGGGGGTATGTCACTGTCCAAGCACCCAGCAGACAACACCAAAGTTATGGTACTCATAGCTACAATCAGCGTCCACTGAAGCCTTATTTTGATTATATAAAACTCTATAATGTGATAAAGATATGAAAATAATCATGCCCTTGATGTTTCACATTCAGGACCCTAAGCCAATGAGCATTTCTCCCTTTCACATCAAAAACCTCAGCTCCTTACGAATGAAGTAATAAGAACAGATGACACCAAGACCGGAAATAATATCTTCGTACATCATAGTTTCCATGAAGGATAATTATTTGCCATCTAGACATTAGCAGAAGTTTTAGTGATTGCAATAAAAATTCAACTATCAGGAAATATTTGTTTGGTTTTTGTTTGGAGCCTGGTTTGGATCATAGAATGAAATATTTCACAAGTAAAATAAAAAGAAACCAAGATAACTCAAGGAAAACATTGCATGTCAACATATGACTAAAGTCTCCAGGATATTGCATAAATACAGGCAATCAATATTCTGGTATTTAATAATTCTTAAATGCTCAAAGCTGCCTCCTCCCACGGTATTCAGTAAAATAAAACTAGCAGTGCTAGCTTCCAAGAGCGCAAAAAAGTACTCACAAAGGTTTCAAACTGATTGAAGGGCTTACAGATGTTTCCAAAAGTGCAGTTCAAAAGATGCAAGTGCTGACAGTGTGGCCTCAGAACATGTTTCCCCTGGACTCCATTCAGCAAACACAACATATGCTTGACAACAGTGAAGGAGAAATGCACCAATTGCGAGTTACTTAGCCTGGGGTGCACTGCAATCAGAGCACATCAAAAACCAACCAGGCACCATGGTATACCCTGGAAACAACTGGAATTTTTAGACAGGCAGTGACAAGCTGCAAAATTATCCAAGTTATTTGGCAAATATCCTAAATATTTCTCCGCACTCTGTAACAATATGATTTTGTCTTTAAAAAAAACCTTTTATTTTTAAAAAAACCTTTCATTTAAAAAAAAAATTCTTTGAGGTCCTTTACTTGCTTTAGAAACTAGAAGACTGAAAGTTGCTTTTTTTTACCTTGTGTATTTGAATGTAGCTTATTTAGAATTATCTGTTAGTATTAAATTTTACACTTCCCCTATATTGTCACTCTGGGAAAACAGGCTAACCTGGCCTGGGCAGGGTGCTGGCACAGATTTTAAGAGTCCTGGGTTGAACCAAGACATATATTTCTATGTGATCTTGAGTGAGACACTTAAATTTTTGACAATGAACAAGTTCCTGTGCAATAATTGCCATGCTATCACATGATATCTGAAAACACAAAGAAATTCCCAAATGCACAGTTTCTTTCATCACAACCGGATTCTGAAGCAAAATGTCAAGAAGAAAATAAAACACCAACAAACAAACAAACAAACAAAAAACAATAAAAAACCCACCCCAAACCCCAGTGGATATGCGCCACATCCATCTCTCTTCTTTCTTAGCTTTTCCCTCTTGGAACTAAAAGGAAGTACATGTCCTGAACCCATCTCCCTTCTCAATTTAGAAGCAGAGGTGATACCCTTTAGCACCCAACCCCACACAAGGAGAATCAGGACAAGCACAGACCTATTCTGCCTCCTCACTGCAACAAATATTAGATTTCTATTCAAGCAGTGTACCTTAAGGTAAGGAAATGGCTTAATAATATTGAAATTGGAGCCTCCACTTCTGCGTTGTAACGTCACCTTTAACACCCATTGCATTGTTCCACAAACAATTCATAGAAAGGTTTGGTTGCTGTTGCAAAGAATGGTGACCTGCACAACAACTCAGCACAATTCAGTGGTCTGAGTTCACATTTTCATTAAGGCTCAAAACTTTAAGCAAAAAACAAACACCAGTATGTGAGTGGGACACCTGGACACAGTCTGGAGGAACAGGTAAAGAACAGAACGAGAAACGCTGGAGGGGGAATGGAGCAGATCTTGGAAGAGGGTCAAAGGACAGGAGGTCCAGGAAGAAGCAGAAGCACAAAATGCAGAATTGTAAGAGATAAGATCAGACACAGAAGCAGAAATATAAGAGGAGAATTAAAACCGCAGAGAAAGAGTTACCTGAATGCTGATCTCACGGAGCTTTACAGGAAGCACTGGATAATTTAGATCTAAATTTTGTCACAAAAGTTGTGGTATAGTAACTAATCACAAAACAATTGTGTACTAATCACAAAATGTATTAATCACAAAACAATTGAGTCATGTTAGTTTTTTAGGTAAAAAAGGAAAATAAAGTAGTATTTTCTTACCTAAGAATGCGTACATTTTTTGCAGAACTGTTCCAGGTGACAACAGTGCAATGAGAAGTTGCAGTAACAACTTCATCATGGGACACTGAGTACTGATGGAAAATTGTTTGTATCATCAGAATTGTACCATAAGATATCAATCAGAATAGTTCAGAGTCTATTATTATTAGAAATATAAACTAAGTAAACTTCATGAAGCATGCTGAAGTAGAAGGCTATCCAATCTTTTGCCAGGGCTTTGCTGAAACCTAAATCCCAAACCCTACATTATAAAGGAAAATAGGGAAATTCTGTCTATGGCTCAACAGTAATTTCAGTGTGACCAGTTAGAAAGGACTTCTTATGCCTAGGCTCATCTGGTGGTTATCACAAAGAGGCAGAGAATAGAACAACTATTAGCAGCACTCAGCATCATTCAAAACAAAAATAAGTCTGTGGGTACAAACTTGACTACCCTGTATTTCATTTAAATGAGATAAGGAATTTTCACCAGAGTGGAAGAGTTCATTTAAATGGCATAGGCTAGAAAATCAAATACTGCAGATGTTTCTCTGGGAACAAAGGACAAGAAATTAGAAGAGGTAATACTTTTCCTTTCCCTGAGGGTAGAGGAGAATTCAACTTAATTAATTTTCTCCCCCTCATCTAAAATAAAGAATTTTTATGGCAATAGCCTTAAAAACACTAACCAAAGCAACAATGTCTGCATGAAACTGCAGAGAGGTTGAAATAACTCGGACCAGTATCACCTGCTTAATTCTTCTTTGATATGGTTCTTTGATCTCAGATTCCACAGCTACAAAATATATTATTTTCCTGCTAGATTAAGGAAAAGAATATTCATGTTAACAAGGCTGACATTTTACTTGACTCCTAAATTCCAGCCCTTTTGTCGTGCCAAACCTGTTTGCCATTGCCTTTTGTTCTCCATTTTTCTATGCATACTTCACAATATATTGGGACTGCAGACCAAGCTCTTAGAAACAGCGAAAGAACAAAATTTGCATTTCCCTAGGCGTTGAATCAGAGCACTGTTCTGCCCAGATGAAACTCAGCACAGGATGGCAACTAGCATGGTTATAACCCTCCCAAGCCCCCAGTGCAAAAAACCACCAAATTTAAGAAAAATGTGAAGGCAAATCAGTATGTAAAAAGGCAAAAAAGTACATACCCAAGGGAAAACAGTGGAGAGAGAGTGTCACAGAGCACAAATAAGAAAAGAATTGAACTGAGGCTGGGGGATAGATGTACAACATGTAGAGAGTTTGTATGTCTGCCAGGATACACAGAAAAACACCAATGGACTTCACAAAGCTCTGGATTTTAACAGGCATTTTACAGGGAGTGGCTTCCCAAGAAGTATCAAGCCCATTTAGAAAAAGTCTCTGGTGGTCTAATACATAATGGATAAAGTATTATGCTTAATCTTAATGAAAACTGGTTTCTTCAAAGAAAATGGTCTGAAATGGGAATATATCTCCTTCTGATCCAAAACAGCTAATCACCGAGCCAGCTAATCACCAGCTTTTCCATACAGCAGACTGGCTCAGAGGAGATTCTGTCTTTCTCTTCTCAAGTGATTTTGTTAATTAACTTCCTCATCCAAAAATGAAGGAAGTCAGAAAAAATTTTCTATATTTGAAGGCTGTAAGCACTGTATAAAATAGGAAATTAATGTCAATACTGCAGGGGGTTGCAACAAGACCAAATGGATGAAGGTAGAAAAGCTGTTTTGATGCGGGCTCTATCTTAATAATCTCCCAGGCCTAGTGACATAAACCCTATAGATAAATTATACAGAGGCCTACTCTTCCTAGCTTAATATTAAACAGCAATCTTCTAAGGAAGATCAGGACATCTCTTTCAGGCATATTTCCAACCATCCTCTGGAAGTGAAAATTTTTGGTATTCTACCTCTGTAGAGAGCACAGGAAACTCATCTCCTATGATCATCACCAATACCTACAGAATCCTGGACTCTTAGAACTCATTTATGTCCAGAGAATGCATTCAGAAGATTTGTTTATCTTTTAAAAAATATTTATCTATGGTAGTATAGGCTTTTGAGGGACCAAGTTGTCCAAAATTCACGGACAGCAAGCCTCCCTTTGGACAATCAGATTGCATATGCTGAGTCTGGAAATCTCTGGCTTTATGTTCAGAGCTCATCATTTGGTGGGAACTAGTATTCTCTCAGAGGTGAATTTGATGGCCAGACTGCTGTAACTCCTCCTGAGGTCATAAAGGGAAACTGTTTCTTAGGTCTGTGCTTTCCTAGAGTTTACCCTTATTTGGGGGTCTAATTGCAGCTTTAGCAATATTCATCCTGCTCAGGCTGTTTTTCATAAAGATTAAAACATTGCATTGCCTGCTCCACTGCCAAGATCCCTTCTACCAGAACACTGAAGAACTAACCCATAACTCCTAATGAAATTGATATTTGTCCTTACATTATACAATGGGAAGTTCTCGATTCTAAACCAATCTCACATTACCAGAATGCAAACACCTAATGCTGGTCAAGTCAAACAGGCCTAGTGCTGCTCCACTGTTACCACACTGAGTCTGGAACAACACAATTGTGACTTTTGCTATGCAGGAGAAAGTTCTGTAGCACACAGAACACCTCTCACTTTATTGTCCAGTGTTTCCTATGCAGAAGTTGCATAAGAACAAACCCGCACAACATGAAGTGAAAGACCATGGTTTCCATGAAGAACCAGACAGATCTAACACAAAGCACTCTGCACTTGCTCAAAAGCAGAAAATGCAATCCCCTCCTGAGATAGGACAGGCACAGGATGCAAACACTTATAAGAAGGCAGGGTATGCACAGGAGATGCAGGGCACCCATAACAATGTCTGGAAGCTAATCCTTCCCCAGTGGCATAGAGACAGCATGCAGCACACACACACCCTGCCTAGTGCTTCCCCAAAGCACTAAACTTTGACAGATTATGCAGCACAGCGCTCACACACAGGATTTCCAGTCACACATAAACTGCAAAAGTAGCAAGTGCACTGAAGAGAGCTCACCTGCTAAAACTGCAAAACATCTAGAGACAGGTTTGTAATAACTGCAGCATTAGAGTTAAAAAGTCCTTGAAATCATCCTGGACAAAATCTGCAGACAAACTGGGATAATGTGTCCAGGAACACCTTTAAAGTTAGCCCTATGAATAAGGGAGACAGCCTAGAAGGTGCAGTTGGCTTTTGATTATTCATATGGGCTCATTAGTGGGTCAGGGTGGATGAAGAAACAGCCAGGTAAAAGCACAACTGATACAGCATGAAGAAAATCACCAGCCAGAGTGCTGCCTGGTGCTGATGACTTCAGCTCTGCAACACGCATATCTCAGTATTGCTTTCCAGTCTGGGGCAGAGAGGGAAGTTGGAGCATGGCTAATTCACTGCCTGAGTTCTTCAGCCAGTGATAATCAATAGCTGTCTGCATAAGTTTTGTCAGAAAGGATATGAGCAGATGGAAAGCATAAAATTACCGAAGCAGTATGGATAAATAAGTGAGCTTTCTGTAAAAACATACCAATTTATATTCCCAACATAAATGTACATTTTTTTGAGTATTTGTGGAGTAAAAAGCTCTAAAAAACTTGCTTCTAGAGACAAGTGGGTGAAGAATGCATATTGATCATATACAAGAAAAAAAAATGCAATGACTTCATCAGACCATTGGGTGATTTTGGCTGGCTAAGGAACAGAGCTTTTTTTTTTTTTTCTTTCCCTGCAGTTGTTTTCTATGCAGTCTTCAGCCACCCTGCAAAGGAATTAACATGACACCATGCTGTGAAACAAGGAAGTACTATGCATGCATTCCCTATTAGAGCACTCATAGAATTCTCAATAAATGAACACACATCTACCTACTTGAATTTCATGTAATTTGGGGAATTTCACTCTTCTCTATACCTCTCAAGGCTGTTACAGAGGATTGCATCTATTTTTCAAGCTTTTAGCCTGCAACAAGATGTGCTGGCAAGGATTTTAGATGCACAGACTTCTCTGTTGCAGTACACAGATGTTAGGTTCCAAATGCAAACATCCCATTGCAAGCTCATATAGTTTAAACTGGAGAAAATACTTCAGGATCATTTTCCTCTCTTCCTTTTGCCTCAAGGTTATTGAAAAAACACATTACATTGTGCACTTTGGCTTTTAAACTTTTATTGGAAAAGACAGATATGATTATGCACTTGTGGTCAAAATCAGCTTTTACAAGATTATTTTATTTAAACATTAGTAATTTTTGAGTGACAACCACACTTCTGATAAATTGTTGGGTAGGAATGTAGATTATTTTAGGGCATAGGAATATCTGAATTTGCAATAATATTTTAAAACATAACAGCACGCAGTTCTGTAATTAACTGTGAGGTCTTCAGGATATTTTAAGTGGTGCATGCATTTTGCAAAGCAGCTTGTTTTTTAGGTTTACAATAATTTTATATGGAGAAAATGGTAAAAAACTCCAAATTCATGCACAAAGTTACTTTTTACATTTAATCAGGAAAAGCCTAAGCTTAATTCCTCCAAGGCAATATCACAACCTGCAGGTTGTGCAGGGTCTCAGAACTGCTTCTCTGTCTGTGTTAGCAGGAGCCCTGCATATCTTCCACAGCAAAAAGTTTCTTTGCTGCTGTCATAGTGTCTCTGAAACTGGAAGAGAACAAACTCAGGCAGCTTCATTACTGATACAAAAGAGTTAAGTAACACATAGAGCATAGTGCCAAAGCCATTCTGTAGGAGACAGTGGGGAAGGCTGCTCTAGAGTTAAATGTTTTCAGGCAGTTCCTTGAGCTGCACAATTGCCAAAACTGACCTGTTCCCTGCCAGAGTAAGAGATTTGCAGCACATCCTCACTGCATCAGGGAGAAGGGAAGCCAGGCTCAGGATCAACTGCACCAGTGGGTTCTTCATGATGCCAAAACACAAGATCTGATGGGGGAGATGACTCAGAGCACCGAGATGGGGGCTACGTGCTGGCCATGGCTGCTCGTTCTGAGGGCAATGCAGCAGGTACTTCACTGCACCATGAAGTCCCCTGCCTGCAGGTCTGGGGAAGCCTCCTCCTTCTCCCAGCGCTTCTTGGCTAACCTGGGGTTCCCCCTGCCCCACCACACACACACAGGCTTATCAGTACAGCTTGGCATTGCACCCAAGTACAGAAATGAAATTAAGGTATTGAAAATAACAGCAGTGTTCTCAAGTTTTTACTCATGAGGGAGGGAAAAGGAGGTACACAAACTCTATTCAACTGATCAGCTCATGTGAAACAAAACTCTCTGAAATACAGGATAAATCAGGAACTAAATTAAGTCACAATGTAAGCTACAATAAACCAAGAAAAAAATTCCAGGACACCAGAATATCTGTTGTTAAACCCAGAAAAGGCAATGCAGAGACAGAATAACAGCTTTATTCTTATCCTACCTCAGTAAAGCAAAGGTATAAGAACACATCTCCTCCTTGCTCTGTCAGACCACCCTGTGACAAGTTTGAGCCAGTGCTATATCTATGCCTTCAGTGGACCTTTGAAGATGTAGCAGAGTCTTTATTATTCCTGCAGTCTGTAAGGGCCATGCATAGTCAATCCACATAATGAATCCACAGCATGAAACATATTTAAGTTAAAAGAAATGCTTTTGTAGTTCTCTCATACCAAAAGCAAAGGAAAACATCTATCTACCAGAAACTGTATATTTGCTTTACTTTAAATCTCATGCAACAAACTAGAAAAGAAAAACAAAAACAAACAAACAAACAAACAAAAAACCACCCCACCCAACTAAAACTAAGGGCACAGTTTACTGTGGTCTAAATAATAACCTTTCCTATTTATAAAATCAGAGCTGTTAAAATAGCTTAGAGCACAAATTAAGCCAGAACAGATTTTCAGACATTTAAAAGCACTTTTTTCCTACTGCAGAGATGTAAAAGCACTTCAAAAAGCTAAGAATTTGCAACAGTAAGGACTAGATAGGGATGAGGGTCATTAGGTTGCCTATTCCGTAACTTCTTATCCCAGCTTGTCTGCACTTGTAAGATGCAAAAGGTCCAACTTAAAAACACCTGATGACATAGGCTGATATAGAAAATGCTGAAAGAGCCCATCTGTCCCATGCCAAGGACAGCAAGTAGCAGCTCAAACCACATGTGTGCTCACACTTGAACACTGAGGGGCTTCAGAGTTTTCTAGGTGGCTGCTCAAGCAGGGGACATCTGTACCCTCAGTGCAAGGGTACAGACCTAGAGCAGCGAGCCTGTCACCTTCACCCAATCTCCATTCCAGCTCCCCAGGAGCGTATCCCGCTGCTGCCACAGGCGATCGGGAGCAATGCTCAAGCCTCCCGTTTCAAGGACAAAGAGGCAGTACTCAGCTTGCAGTCAATACTTCAGAGCTGCGGGTCACAGGAGGGAAAGAGCAAAATAAAGAGAAAACTTGCACCTTACTTAGCCAGTATCTGCTAGGAAGATGCCGAAAATTATGACTAGATATTAAGTGGAGGTCACGAGACTTATCTAAGACTGCTGGGGGAGAAAAACAGATGGGGAAGGGGGAGGGAGAGGGAGAGAGAGCACGAGCACTGCAGCAAAGAAGCTACGCTCAGCCAATATATGCCGGCACTTACCATAAAAATAGAAAGATCCAAAGAGAACCGGATTAAGGATCCTTTTTATCTCTCTTCAGAAGAAAGGCTCCCACATGAAGCTGTGAACACAGCTGTGCAGGGGAAAAGCAAGGTAATATGCTGATGCACAGAAAGCACTAACACACAAACGGTAAGTCCTTTCACAGCCTTCAAAAACCTGCAAGCAGTTTGTGCCGAAAAACCAAAGGTAAGAAGTCTGGAGACGACTCCTACATAACGCTGCAGCTAAACCGGGCTGCCGGATTTCCAGTCACGCCGCGCTGTTTTCATCCTCATCTTCTCACCATTACTAACATCCTAGAGGTGGGCTTGGGGGTGGGGAGAAGAGATTCCTCCTCCGACTGGAAAGGATCACAGAAGCGGCATCAGCATTTGTAATCGGTCGCTGGGAGGGCCCAATCAGAGGACACGAGGGGTGGCAGCGTGACAGCTGTCCGAGCCCGGCAGGGCAGCCCGACCGACGGCCGCCGGCGGCACCCAGGGGCTTCCCGCAGCCACGGGAACCAAAGCCAGCCCCGTGCCGGCTGCTCCGTGCCCGCAAAGGCACGGGGTTCTCCGGCTGCTCCTCCGACAGGCTGCTCGCCGCGTCTCCCGCAGTCCTACCGAGGCAGGAAAAGTTTGGAGGTTTGAATATCAGCCTCATTTCCTTGTAATTTTATTGCCCGGTACGTTCCCTATGTAAAGCATACATTAATCGTTGCTTCCTCTTCTCTTTTTTTGAAGAAAAAAATCTGTGAGAGATTTTACAGCGTTGTTGTGAATGGCCCTGTTGGAGCCCGTGCTGGTTTTGACATGAGATCACAGACCCCGGACAGCATCAAACCCACAGAAAATACACGAGCAAAGTTCCTCTCCCTGCACCTGCCAAGACGACACCTGGATTAAAGGCTTTGCTGCTTTCTACCACACTATTTGACACCAAAAAAGATTAAAAAACCCCCCAGACCTCTACTTAATTTTCAACAATGATGTCCAGGATCTGGAGAGAAGTACTGCTATGGTATTAAAAACTACTGAACCGAGTCACACAGTAAAGTCATGCAATCAGATTTAGAGCTGCCAAGCGCTGTAATTTACAAGAGGTGTTCCTGATTCTAAGATACAAGTGGCTGCATTTGACTATGGGGGAGAAATTATTCTGATCCTGGTCACAGTGCAGTCCATAGTGGAGGAAACATAAATACAGCATGGAAATTTGTGTTTACTTAAAGTTGACACTCTGCCAGTAGAAAAAGTTAGATGCTTACCTTTTCAAAACACTTCTAGAACAGTCAGTCCTGAATTTTTGCTGTATCACAAAGCAATCATGAATATCATACATCTGATATTCACATTTCAAAAGATGAAAAGGCCCTGTAGTGTAAGGGGGGAGCATGGGGAAAACAGACATCAAAGCATTCCCAGCAGTGGTTCCCATATTACTTGATCAGTATCAGGTACTTGTAGATCACACCAGGTAACGACATAAACCTATCAGGGAAAGAGGAACCCTAACAACAACAACCTTAAAAAAACCCCAGTAAATCACAGCTTCTACATCTTGAAGCACAGACTAAAAATCTAAAGGCCAATTTAATACAACTAATCTGTTCCAAAATGTTTGAAAGTGTAAACAGTGCAAGAACATAGAAATTCCAGTAGCAACAACAGCAGGACACTAGGCTGTCATCCCATATTGGTCAGAAGATATTACCTTTCTGTACGTTTTTTTTTTCTTTTGTTTTGGTTTGAGTTTAGGTTTTTTAATAAATTTTTTTCCCCTTTGATGACAGGATATTGGAAGGCCCATTACTTTCTTACATTACTTCCTTTCTTATTTAGGTTTTAATTAGCTGATTTCATACTGTCAACAGGACATGCATGATATTTATTCCTCCCTTTGCACAAACATAATTAGCCCAAAAGCCACGAGATCTGCTCTAGAGAGAGTAGGCACAGGTGAAGGCAGATCAAAAGAGCAAATGACAAAGGAGGGCAATTACCATTTCCAACTAATGCACTAAGATCTGAACAGATAATAACACATATGTAGGTAACCAAAATTAAAAATATAGCCAATATAGGAGCAAACAAGAGAAAAGAAGGAAGCAGCAGAGGAAAACTCATTTAAACTCTGCAGTAAGCTTTCAAACCAGACTGCAATGCTAACAGAAAGATTACTACTTGACACCTGTGAGTTTCCCAAGCCCAGATGCCATTCCTGGTACTGAGGAGGGTGATGAGAGCAACAGTTTTCTGCTAACTTTATCTTGCCTTAAAGTGACTTAGGAGAATCAGCTCTTGGTGCTGCTTCATCCTTCAACTGCAACATCCTTCAGCTTTCTCATTTTTCTATTTTTATTATGCATTGAAGTGCTTTCAGTTATCAGCTTTTTAACCTATATTGATCTAATGAGAATTGGCAAAAATCCCTGCTTAGTTGTCATATTGGTAAATGTAGATGTTTTCTGATCTTTTCCTCTGTCATTTGGCTCCTTTGCAATTTTTCAGGACCTTTATTTAGCTCAATTAGGAATTTAAACAATTCTTTTAAAGTACTATAACAGAAGCACTCTTTCTACTTATTCTAAAATAATTGGTGGTTTCCAATCAGAAACTATTGAGTGAGCATTGGAATGAAGTATTTCTGGTTATGATATCAGTTTTCCCATTAAATAGAAATATTTACTGAGTATTTCTGCTTTTAACATTGTCATGGAAAATACTGCTTTTCTACATCAGAGGTCTAACAGACCAACATGTTTTGAGTAAAAAAATCAATTCCTAACATACTGTTACTTCCAGTTCTAAGAGAAACCTTAGTTATTTTTTACTGAATTAAACATGCATTAATATTGATGGCTGTCAATACAGCAATTTTTTTCTATTTTATCCTTTTTATCTTACAGTTATGAAATTATTATCATTTTATTGTTAAGACTTCATTCTTCAAAATGACATTTCCTTGGAAAACATAAAATATTCTTAAATGACTTCCAGACAAACAAAAAATTCATAAATATAAAAAAGTGACTTCATTTTTCAAATCTTTTGGCCAGGAATTGAAACAGGAATTATCAATGCCAACTCAAGTAGAAATTTTATCAGTCTCTTTTTCAAGAAAAGTGGGTGGCCCAAGGCTTTTGCCCATGTTGCTGCTACATCATTTGAAATTCCATAAGGGAGGTCCTGAGCAACACATGCATATGGAAAAGAAGCTAAAAAGTATGATGGACTTCAAGAAAAAGATGTTAGTTCAGCAAAATCAAAATGACCATTGATAAAAAATGAAAAAAAAAATCCATACAACCATTTCTGAAGTACTAAAAATATCTAGATAGAGGAAAAGAGAATGAGTAATCATCTAGAGAGACTTCCATTTCTGTAGTGGAAGTTTAATGCAGGTGGGAAGCAGTGCAGAGCTGACAAGACTGTGTGGAGAGAAATGGCTGCTGCTCACTGAGGTATCTTCATTTTGGTAAGAGAGCTTCAAAGACCTTTGCTGTAATAATTTTAAAAAAGCAAACAACAAACAAGCTTTTCATTGATAAAGCCAACCCCCCTGGCAGAAAAGCTATTCATAAGAAACCCCCAAAACCTCAAAAAACTCCCCCAAACCTATGTCTCTTAGCCATCTGTCAGCTGAAAAATCAGTAATGGCCCTGTCTGCATTCCAGAGACTTTATCTAAAAGGAATTTATCTAGAGAAGAGTAACAAAATCCTATTTAGGGACATTGTTTCAGTTATGGAGAATTTTCCTGGATGTTTTATATGAGAGAAATAGCTTCATTGTGGTTCTCCATGTATCCACCTGTGGCTTATATACCCACATTTGTAAAACAAAAAAAACCCAAATATCCAAAAAGATCCACAACACCTCAAAATTCTACAATTTAGACAGTGAGAATGCTCTCCCCACCTTCTTTGCTCCTTCCTAAAGGGACAGTAAAATCAATGCCATACAGAGGCAGCTGAGCGACACAACTCGTACCAAGAACATCATTACCAGTTCCAATATCTGCAATATCATTTGTCTCCAACTCAGAACCTCACAATAAGACTTTCCATAAATCAGAAAAGAAAACAGACCAGCAGTATTTCTTAAAGCATAAAGAATAGGTTTTGTTAAAGCAACTTCAAGAGGGCTCTAACAAATCAATTACTGTCTGAAGCCTAAGCTTGTAGGTATAAGCTGTAAACACACACAGAGCAACAAATAGAAGTTTTGATTTAAAGTTGTTCTTCAAAAAAGGGAAAAATATTAACTATTCAATGATTAAATATTTTAAAACTTTAAAAAAAATTAGTTATGCTACCTCTATGTAACTCCATATGAACTATGTTTTGTACCATGCACCCTAATAAGAAACAAATGTCATAACATATGAAGCAGTTAAAGCACTCTTAACAGATTGCAATTTAATGGTACAGAATATTCCATTTATTTCTCGCTCTTCCCTTAACTAACTAAATTAAACTCATAACAGCAAAACAAGTTTTATGATAGCCCAAAGAAAACTACCATTATGAAAGATTTTAAGCACTGAAATACCAGCAGAAGATAGTGAGATAAAAAAAGTTGGTGAAAATTCAGAAATAACAACAAGCCTTTAACAAAGCAAGTAAAAAAAGTTTTATATATATATATGTGTGTGTGTGTATTCTTCATATATGGATCATGCAGATCCCTTTCAGAGTGTAGGCTAGAGAGGAGTTGGTAGGACTTTTCTAACCTGCAAGGAGACAGGCAGGTTACATCAGGTCACAGGATGGAGAGGCTGCAATGCTGAGGTAGATCCTGAGAGGAATAAGGGGAAAGCTGACATGTAGGAAGCAGGGGAACGCCTTGTAGACAGGCCCCCAGACACTTAAAAGGGATTTCCAGCCCTCTCTTAAAGCAGGTGCCTTAAAGCTGTGTCAGACCTTCAGTCAAATTGCAGGTGACCATATACTAATCCTTCAACTTTTTGGAAGTAAAAGATGACCTGAAGTTAGTGCTGATGCAGAGAGAAAGGACCCAGCACAGGTAAGTGATCAGGGCAGCCCCAATAGAGCCTCACCTGCTAATTTGTGCCCTGTATCCAGGTGTACTGCTGGTTCAGTGACACTGAACAGACAGCTGCATCCAGACCTACTTCTAGTACAACTTGTAAACTAGATGGTGAGAGGATTTGCAAACAAAACATTAAGAAGGCAGCACAGGGATATGGGGCATTAGATGTTGTTAATTGGCCACTGAGATTTGAAGGGCCTTTAGGGTCAGACACCCCGACATGATGCGTGCACATGTGACAAACATTGGAGAGCTTACAATAGCAGAGAGTGTTGCTGAGCATTTAAACACTTGAGATGTCCACTGCTGACCTTTAAGAGGTTTAAATAAAGAATAATTTAAAATAAAACATAATGATTAAAAAGGCACGATCTCTGCGAAGTGTTTTACTTACTTCTGATTTGAGGTTAACCATTCTTTTAATAAAGAGCAGAAATGAATCTCTTTTGAAACAATAGAAATCTGATCTAAGCTGTTCCTGATATAGGAACTGGACAAGATTATTTCAAGATGCCTTCTAACCTAAATTCCTCTACAACTCTAAAACATCCCACCAAACTTCAAGACCAATCAGCCAAGCAAATCTCTCAAACAGAAACAAACAGCAGCAAAGCTGTTAGTAATAACCACTAAATAATAATAATATCCACTGGTGAATATACACACACATAGGCACATCATGATCAAAGAGCCTGAATTGCTTCAAGAGGTGTTTCAGGCAGAGTCAAGAAAAGAAGAGATTTTTATACTGGGTTCTTTCTCTCAGCAAGGACCTACATAAAAGATCTCACACTGAGAAGTTTCAAAAGTTGGCTGATCAGACTCTGAAAGCGACTCCATGTGATGCTGACCTTTTAAATACCGCCACACCTACCAAGGCTGGGGTGAGCTCCCCATATCATAGTCTCCTTTATTGAAGTCTAAAGGAGCTTTTCGTCTATAGAAATATTTTAAGTGCATCTCAGAAATAGTAATGGGATTATTAAGTGTTCTTTCAGAAAGTGAAGTTATTTTTTAAATTAACTTACTATCTAATTTGGTGGTTCAGTATTTCAGCTCATTCAGAAGCAGAGACCATTTTCAGGCATCCAACCATTAAAATTTTAGGTATGAAACAAAAATAAAATAACCACAAAATTGATTATTTATTTGAGCTTTCCAGGTTTTCATGGATTTTTAATGTAAGAAAAAGAAATTCTAGAAATGTAACCATTAATAACCGTGTTGGATCTCTACAATACCAACAGCAAGAGGAAATGAAAATAGAAATCCTTAAGTGGTGCATATAACTGAAACTATACTTGTAAATGCATCTCTTCAGGACACATTCATAAATACTGCCAGCCACAGACAACAGTAATTCAAAACAACCTTTTAATAACAGCTTGTATCCCCCTGTAAAATGCCTTATAAAAGGAGCTCAAAAGAACTAGGCTCCCACCAAGAAACAATTCTCACCACATGGCACTTAGGACCTAATGCAATGGACAAAATGCAATAAAATTAGTATCTATTTGTGACAAACTCAGTATTTTGTGTGTATTTACTGATTACTATCCCTGTATCCTACGGTGATACATAAAACCTGTGAACTAAAATACACAATATTTTTAGACTGCTGTTGATTGTCCAGTGTAGACAGAGCCTAAAAACATCAGCACACCGGTTTCTTCAGCTTGGCAGGTAAACTGAAGAGTGAGTTATAGGGAGGACAAGAAGACAAAGGTTTTCTGCAATATTTTTACAGATTGTTCTGGCTTAGTTAAGTGAAGAATCTTTATGGGACAGTGTAAGCTATTTTGACTGAAGCAGACAGAAATGCTTTATTTAATTCTTGCCTTATGAAACCCTTGTATTGATTTCCTCCCCTCCCTGTTTATTTAGATTATGTGTTTATGTGAAAAAAACCTGGAAAAAAATTGTATTTCAGAATTGTTTTTCAAAATTTCCAAGTGTATTTTTGTAAGAGACTAATAGTGTCTCTGTAGTGTACCACCGTGGTCTGCCATCCAACTTCAACACTTATAATGGAAACTCAGTGGGAAATTAGTAACCTCAGGACACCTAGAAGCCAAAGGTGCAGTACAATAACTCCAACATAAAACCACAAATCTGCTGCTGAGACTCACAGGACTCGTCTAGCAAGTTTTGGGAGAGCTGTCACTTGTCTAAATTTTAATCTAGGGGGGAAAAAAGCACATAAAATACCAAAAATTTGGGAAATGGAAGTTACCCAAGTAGAACACCCTGGTCTGAAAGTCTGAGAAGCAAAAAGGCACTGACATTGCAACAGCTCTGCTTGAATAAGACCATTCACACTAGATTTGATCTGTATTCACTGTTTTAGTTCCCATTTCTCCTCTACATACAGACATATCCAAATCCCTTCTAGTGGAGCACTTATAATTTACTATTTTATTATTATTTTCATTGTAACTGGTGTTATATTTAATTTAAAAGTATTTCACCCACTCTGGAGTGCTTTCTCCTTTGTAGTGAAGAAAAGGAAGCACTGGGAAAATAGAGGACACCTACACATTGATGCGCCAGCCCTTGGAAGACAGACAAAGCACCAAGTCCTACACAGTTCAACAGAAAGATTCATGAAGAAAATCCACATGTAAACCAACAAAGCTGCTCCTGGCAGGGCCTACAAAGAATCAATATTGAAATCTGGAGCTAACGTTGCTTTAGGTCCTAAGAAAAGGTTTTCTGAGACCCCCATAAATTATATGCAAGGAAAGAAGATTCAAGGGACTTGAATGTCCCTGGTGGGAAAAGCTGTTGTGGTGCTTAGAGATTTGATAACTGCTGCAACGACATGAAAGGATGGCTGGATGGAAAGGTTGCTGACTTAGGTGCTGATTACTCTGCTGTTAAAGCATCATGCAAGCAGCAGTGTCCAGCTGGCACTGATGATACATCACAACACTCCATCTGCAGCTCCCCATGCACGCTGTGGGGGGAATGTCCTGTGCAAAGTACAAGAGGCAATTAGGCCAGAGAGGCTAGAAATGCAAACCAAACAAACACCACTTGCTTATTGTGGTACACTCTCAGCCTCCCCAGTACTACCAAAGAATGATGAATGACCAGTGCACACATGGGAGTATTAACTTTCATTTAATATCATGTTTTTTTCAAATTAAATATTGCTATCATCTGAAGTAAAACACTATCTGAAGACTTTCCTGAAAGCAGGAGTAGGTTTTGTGTGCAGCCATGCTCTGGTTCTCTTTCCCTGTCATTGCCTGAGAAAAGCTCTTTAAATCAAAAAATTCTCCATATTGTCTTTTTGACATTCCCCATGCTTCCTAGAGACACAGAATCAGAACAGCAATTTTCAAATGTTGTTTTGTTTCCCCCCCATTTTTATATATAGGAGCTGGGATTTGAGTGCTACTGTGGCCCTGAAAGAAGTAATGGTTTGGTTATTCAGATTAATCGCCATTCCCACACTAAACAAAGACCATCAGGAAGAAAGTGACTTAAGAAAATATGATCACCACAAGTAGCTGTAGAGCAAGAGGTAATGGCAAGCCACATAAGAGATCATTTTTCACATAGGCATAGGGAACACCAAATGAGACTGATCAATTGGCTGAAATAATCTATGACATGCAGAAAATAAAGCAAACAAATGATTAATATCAACTTTTGCTATAAAGCTCTTTTTTTCTCTCCTTTCACTTTCCTTCCTTCCGTCACTTTGTTGCCTGGGGCTAGGAAAGGAAGATTTTGTTAAATTTCCATAATGCAGCAGAACCATTAGTCTCATAGCCATAGACTAAGGAAAAAAAATGTTACATTTACAGGGAATAAAACTCAGTGTGCAGTTAAAGACAGAAAAACAACTGACATTTATGATTTCATACATTTCCAGGACAATGTGGGGGTCAGGCTGTACTGACTGCTGCCACTATAGAGTGGACTGCCAGAAAGTGAGATGGGTTTTCCTGTATCTTCCTATTTACCCTTGGTTTCCCTTTGGAGAGCTAGATCAGGTGATAAATTCCTGACTAGATGAAACACCTCAGTTTTCTTGTCCCAGCAGGGATTTCACCAAAGCAATGACAGAACAACCTGCCACCACCAAGTCAGGTTGTTGAGGAAGGTGACTGTGTCACTGCCACCACGAGCATCACGGGCAGAGCCCAGTGTCCACGTTTCTGCTCTTTGGCTGAGTTTTCTGCCATGTGCCTGCACCAAACACTGTGCTTTTTTCTGGCAGCTGGGGGAGTGAGCTGAAGGACACTGTCAGGGGTCAGCCTGCAGCTTTCATCACAGCAATGCCAGGTTCAGGTCACCTCAAAAAGCGCTGCTGCTCCTTCTCCTGCCCAGTCCCTTCTGCCATGCCTGCCCCCATGGCTGCTCTGCCTCTGCTGAAACAGCAGCACATTCCTGCAGGGAAAAGGGCTGCAAACCACAAACCCCGCTGATGAGATCCCAATGGCTGGGCCAGAACAGCAGAAGTGAATCCTCAGTGCAAAAATCAAACCCTCTCAACAGACCAGCATGGAAGCAAAGCAATGACAGCTGCCACACCGCCCTTTTCAATCACGACATGAGGCACCCAAGAAAGGATTGAGCTGGTTTTCCACAACCTCTGCTTGTGAGGACACACTGATCTCACAGACAGGAAGATTTCTCCATGTAACTTGGCCTCTCATGATACCAGTCCTTAAACTGTCCTTGCAGCTTGGCAGGTGGCGTCCTTTTTACCTCCCAAGCGCCTGCCTACACATACCGACTGTAATTGGAAGAGTAATGTGCATTTAGTTTGCCAGTTTCATTGGGATTCATTTTTAATAACGAGATTGAAAAGGTGAAAGCAGTACAATTTTATTCTGTCAGAGCCAAAAGCTGGTTTCTGATGACAAAGTTGCAGAGGAGAACAAAAGAACCAAAACCTATTTTATAAGATGACAGAACCTTCCCTGAGCTATCACTTGAAACTCCTGAAGCGCCTTTTTTGCTTTAGGGGGAAAGAAATGGGACAGCTGCATTCCCCCAAAGCTGAGCCTTGTGGGCATTCCAGGGGCTGCTGGATCAACCCCTTCCCTCCTGCCCTAGCAGAGCCTCCCAGCTCCCAAATCCACATTTATTGGCAGCTTCCTGGCCTTCTACTGTTGTTCTCATCTGCTTTTTAACAAGCAGCAAAGCCACTCCTGGCTTCTTTTGCCTTAACAAGTAGAGCTGCTGCCATTTCCCAAGTTTTATCCCCAGATTCTAGAATATCAAAGTACAGGAGTGAGGTCCCTCTTGGCCCTCCAGGCCCTCTGATCACAGAGTGCCATCATGCTCTCTAATACATTTCTCCAAGCTGAGGTAACTTGTGAGGTATTTTCAGTCCCCTTAGGACCATCTCGCTTTTTGATAAACAACAAACCATCTGGAATATTTGTTGCATGCTTACCTTACAAATCTTTCCATTTGCAGTCTGCTTTCAGCCCTCCACTGGAATCAACCACATTGCAGAAAAAAACCACAGGAGACAGATCTGGCCTGCAAAAAAGCCATCCAGGTGCCTCTTTGACTCTGAATTCAGAGAAATTTGTACTCGTAGTAGAGACTGACTTCCTCACCACACCTACCTTCACACACAGGGGAGTCAACCACAGAGTTTCTCAGCTGAAAATTGTTACAAAATAAAATGAAGAGGGAAAAACCTTCTGGAAATTCAAAGTGATGTCAATCATCAGTAGACTTGAAGATTTTTAAGCACATGTGTTTCTGTAGCAACATTGCAGAATGTCAACGTTTCTCAAGAATAAATGCATGGGACTGTTAAGTCCAACTTCTTGGCAAAAAGTTGTGGAATTAGTGAAAGGACTTTCTTTCTATTTCAATGCAGGCTAAATTAATTCATTACTTTCGCTGCCAAAGCAATTTTTACAAAGAAAACCTCCCAGAAGACTCCAAGTGGCAAGTTTCTTTACAACTAGCAAAGGTCCCAGATCATCTGCACAGACAACCAAATCCTGTCACTGGAGTGGCATCAACCACCTGAGCATTTGAGACTGAACTGATCAAAACACTTGAATGTCAAACCTAAAGCTTATGAAAGAACCACTAAAGTCAAAAGATTGCTTGCCTGCTAAAAAGTACACATTAGCTTAAATGTTTTGCTAGGTCATCCATCATGGTCCCAGCAGTATTTATGATTAATTAGCTTATTCCTCCTGGAAAATGAAAGGTCTTTACAGAGGACTGACTGGAAGGTCTAGACCTTAAAAATATGTCCATGCTTTAATTCAGTTACAAAAGTAAAACCAACAATTTAAATAACTTAAAGTAATGTAAATGTGAATAACCAGACATTAGTATTTTCAGACTGGTTTACTAACACATTTACACTAATTAGCTATTTACTTTTTCCAGAAGTGCTCTGCATAAAAATATATTAATATAGAAAATTAGCCCAGCTTATGAAGTTAATATATTTCTCACCACCATAGAAAATCCTAGATTTATTAAGCAGAAGCGTTTTTACCTTGTAAAAGCAAGGAACAGATTGAAAGAAATGTATGAATTTAACACAAAAATTAGTGTCTTATATGCAATAAAAGAAATACTTTTGAAAAGCAAACTACTGCATATATAGCTGGAGGGACTTTTTCATTTTTGAAAGACAGCCATGCACAGGATCTGCAGAATCAAATGCTTATTTGTCATATAAATGTTGAAACAAGAAGAATCATATTTTTTAATGAAATACCAAAATATCAAAACTGCAACTAATCATGTATGCAAACAATTTCTAGACACTGACATGCTTGAAGTGTTATGCGTTGTTAAGTTGCTGCTAAACCTAAATCAATGTAAAACAATATAAAGAAAAAATACTTCTACTAAGACCTTCAAGTCTATGCCAAGTCTCCTTAGATGCCAAAGAAAATTTTAAACACTATGCCTGAAAGAAAAAAATGAGGCTTTTTTTTCTCTGAGCCAAACTCTCCTCTGTATATGCTATATTTTGAAGAATTAGGAAACAAGGTTCTATAATCTTCTACTAAAAAAAAGGTTCTATCAATAAAGGTAAAAACTTGCCTGATTACTCTTGAGAGAGAGGTCACAGGGGCAAGTCATTCTACAGAACCTCAACAGACCCTGTCAGCTTCAAAAGAGTCATGTGGCAAAAACTTGGAGTACTTTCCACAGCTAAAGAAGGAAGATGACACTTTGAAAGTCCACAAGTTATAGTGAATGTAGATGGAGTTCTGCTCAGAAATATTATCACTTGACCAGGAAATAATACACTAAAAACATAATATGAAATTAAAAGTAGTAAAACTATAGTATAAATAGTTTAGATATAAATTAAATAAATCTTTGTAAAGGAAAAATAGTTTATAATTAAAATTCCTTATTTAAAGAAAAACATATTATCAGTCATATTTATGTATATGAAAATTTAGATTTAATTTTTTTCAGAGTGGGTTTTATTATTATTTTATTATTCAGTTAAGTTTCTCAAAGTAGAATAAACAATGTGTTCATGATGCAGGAACATTATCACTTGCTTGTGAGTCTTAGGACAATATAACAACTGCATCTGAAAAGATGCACAGAAACTACCTCAGTCCTGGACCAGTTCTCCTATACACATAAGCCCATTAAATGAGAATTTCCCACTCCTATGAAGATGACCTTACATGATGTCATTCTGAAGTGTCTCAGAAGCTGTTTTACTGAAGTCAATCCCAAGATTTTTGTGTAAAACCATTTTTATTCAGTCATTACAAGTTCTTCTGGTTCAGCTTTCAAATATTCACAGCCTGATTCATATACCTGAGCTCAAATAAACAATTTCAATAATATTTTTAATAAAAGCTTTTAACATAGCACAAAATTCAGGATTGCTAAATTATACAAGGTAGTGTTTCTGGACTAAGCCCACAGTGTGCATGAATAACTTCACTGAGACTGTGCTGGATGTTTACGTATGCAGAGGCATTATTTCTGCAAATGTCCAGTTTTAGTCACTGCCTTATACACAGAATTTTGGACATATTCTTTGAAGCAATTGGCCTTTAAGCTTGATGCATGTCCAAAGAGTTGTTAAGCCTTGAATTCCTTTGCCATCACTTCCATTTGCATGCTCTATCTTCACACAAAAACCTTGTTTCAGCAAAATGGATTCCCATTTTGCTGAAATAAGAATTTTTCTGTACTTCAAAAGCCAATATCTTATTTTGCAGCTTCTTTCTTTCTATCTTCTAAAAAGTAAACTGTGGAGCAGAAGAGGATGTGGAAGAATTTTTTAAAAATTTAGATTTTTATTGTAATCAGAACTCAGTACAAAGTATTAGCAGATATACAACCTCTTCATCAAAGCCTGGTTTCCACGGTGATCAGCCCATCGTCTGCTGGTTTTAGCTTTTAAAAAAACTTGCTTTTTAATGTCACCCATTCCCAAAATTAGGATAGAAAAGAAGCTTAGAGAAACGTGATTTTTTCCCCTACAGTATCTAAACCAAACTGAGGACTTAGATGCCCACACAGTATCAGCATAATGCATCATTCTTTGTATCTAAATCTTGCTCATCCAACACAGTTACTAGTAGCTACTGTACTCTGACAAAAATGTTCATCAAGAAATTTTTTTAAGCCATATGGATGACAGTGACGAGCAGGTGAACCACTGCTCGAGCCCAACACCTTTAAACTGTGTACATAACTTAAAATTTGGTGTGCTGGGTCAGGCTAAAGGCCTTCTAGTCTACTGGCTGAAGCATTGTGTTCCCAGTAATAGCCAGAGGTCTTAATTTCTGCCACCTTTATCATTAAAAGTGATCACTTCTTCCTTCCCCCTATGAACTGAACTACTGCATCCCCTTCACAATGAGAGAAACCCCAGCCTAACCAGACATAAAACCAAGCTGAGCTTATGATTTTCTATCTATACACCAAAATAGCTGATTTTTACTTTTTCTATTTCCACTTGGCTTTCACAGTCAGTTCCACACTTGCTGCTCATGGTATTCAACATAAAGAAAGACTAAAAAGCCTTGTGCCTCATCTCCCTGCCTGGGAGGAAACGCCTATCACTGGACCAGTCAGACGCCTTTCTTGCCTCTGCAGTCCCTTTCTTGTCCCTAGTCACCATGTGCTTATATAGTAATCAACATTCATATAGTATGGACACTGTCTATTTCTCACTGCAAATTTCATCCCCTATTCAGCTGCCCAGCACATTCAACATTTAATTCAATCCCACATCCTATTTTTAACAATGACTCATTTAATTTCATCCTCACCCTCTTGCAGTCTCAGTTCAAGACTATTATATAACTCAAACCACTAAAATATACAGCTACATTTTTTACTGTTACAGCTTCATTACTTATAATTTCTGCCAGAGATGCCTTTTATTTTAATGCAACATTGGATGTTTACTAATACAGCTTCTAAACAACAAGAGATAATACTTTGTTTAACCCGCTAACTTGAAGATCACCTAGAGACATCTGATTTCTGGTTTGACTTGGTAAACACTACCCTTGTGATCATGCAGAAGAGTTGAATAATGGCTCCACCTTTCTGTTTCTTTCTCCCTCACCTACTCTACACAGAGTGGCATAGCATAATATCTGCCTAAGGAAAAAAAAAAAAAAAAACAACCCTGTTTTCAGCATGCCTGAGGTACAGCATGTTCTTATCTTTATGCATAGACCTGCATGAACACTCTCCCTTCTCCCACAAAATTAATCTCCCATAATTTATTTTCACTCTTCAATATTTTCATCTTAAAAGCTGAAGTGCTTCAAGGATATGAATGACAGTATTTTTGGCAAGGGAGAAAGAGGCACCCAGGGGAAGCACTTAGAAGAATAAGAAAGAAGTATGTAGGTATTTCTGCATGAGGTGTGTTTGTAGGTTTTAGTCCTGATGTGGAATAGATTACTGGGCTTTGAGAACTTGTCATTTGAAAAAGAGCAATTACTTGACTTTTACTGATATGCACCTCATTTTTTTTTCTACACAGACAACAGATAATCAAGTACCCATTTCAGATTACTTCAGGTTTATTTCCTGGATAGAAGGGAAAAATGAGGCAGGAAACAATGGAAAAAGGAAGCACAGACAGAGAAGAGAGAGAGAGAGAAGTCATATATTTAAATAGCAATTTTGTTTATCATAGGTTCAATTACCTTATGCTGCAGTGCAAGTGAGTCTTTCCATTGATTCCAACAGAGTTTAAACAGAGTCGTGACTTGCCAGATAAAACTCAGGATTAAGGGGGGCTCCAGCAGGGTAATCAGGATTCAACTGGAAGCATGTCAGTACATTTAGGAATTCTGTCCAAGAGTTTCTTTGCCCTTTACAGTGAATGCTGCTTGGTCTTCTCTACCAAAAGACATGGATTAGACACAAATGCCATGGCAGAATGGAAAGCAATCAGACACAAGCACTAAGGAGCAAATATTCTACTGCACACCAGATCAACACCTGCCAAATAAGCCCTCTGCTTATCTGTTACAGGAATAGGCTCCCAGCTATAGGTTGGCCATGGACCAGCTCTCTGGAGTGAGGTGGTGATCCACTCTCCCCTTGGCGCCCAGCAGCAGCCTGCCACCTCCAGGGGCATCCTCCATCCTGACTGAATGAGAGGTACAGGCACCACTGTGGCTTTGCTGTGCTCCTTGTCTCAGTTTGAACCTTTCAGTTTCCTAAAGTCTCAAGTGAAGCAAAGCACCTCGCCTGTGATCCAGGCATGGGAAAGCACAGGCAGTGTGACGGGAAAAGCCACACACATGGAGCTTCCTCCAGTCATTACCTCCCCAGAGCTGAGCAGAAGCAGGCTGGGGGCAAGCAGAGATGCATAGCTGGAAGCTCCCTTTCCTTGGAAATGCTCTAAATGAGGAATGGAAAATAGGTAGAAAACGGGGAACAAACTCACAGTATGTACACAGAACGAGTAGGTGGGCAGGGAGGAGAAGGAAAATAGGAAGAGATTTTCAGAGGTATACAGTTATGGGAATGACTGAAGAAGAATAAATGTAAAAACAAATGTTAAAAATGAGCAATAAGAGGGAAATACAGTAGTTGAAAGGGTAGACAGGATGGAATTTTTCAAATTGGTAACTCCAGGCTCTTTTCTCAAACTTGATTACTCTTCTTTCAATGAGGGGAGTGATGGGACACAAAGCTTGGTTACCTTAAACTGAGCTTTAAAGACAGAGAGGAAAAAGAAATAAGGGCTTTACTGGAGCTACTTTATATAACTCATTCCATTTCAGTTATACAGCTCCTGCTCTCTGGCTCAGTCTTGCACGGCAGTGCCACACATGAACACTTCCCACTTGACATCTGAAACTCTTGACACGTCCTTCCTCTTTTAAAGGATCAAGGCTTCATTATCCACAGAAAAATGAAACACCTCATTAAAAAAACATTGGAAAAAATAAAGAAAAGACATTAGATATTTGGGGTTTTTTTTTGGTTTGTGCTCTTTGATGTGACTATCAGAAGTGGATTTATTATGAAGTTAGGGTTTTTTCAGAGTTTTCCCGCTCAAGAATATATCAGTTACATATAGAGCACTTCAAGGTTTAACTGTGTAATAGTCTCTAATGAGAAACAAAATAAAAAGCATTCTATTGTTAGACCTTTAATTTCTCTGGAAGTAAAGTTGGAAAAGTCTTTTTTTGATTCTGTAAAGTTAACAAGCAGATACTAAATAGTAATTTTATACTTATCTTTTAGTAGTGCTTTGGTTATAAAATATGCAAGATAAGTACACTGTTCACAGGAAAGGCGTGTCATTGACAGGAGAATGAAACAGATTGCTGTTCACAAACCCTTCTTTGATTTAAAGAAGTAATTAATCATTTCTTTCTTGCACTAAGCCTTGAAGATCCTCTCTCACTAGAAGGCTGCAACTGCAAGAGCGGTAGGAAGACATATCCTTAGGTAAAAACCAGTTTTTCAATTACTGATTCAAACTCCATCCTAACCCTTTTCTTCATTAATTGAGTAGTTTACAAAACCAAAATATTGCCCAGAGGAAAAAAAGAGTCTCCATGAAATCTGACATTCAAAAAATTCTTATTGTCCCAGAGGTTCTCAATAGACAGTACAGAAATATATCCAAGAAAAAAAAAATAAGGCAATCAAAAAGGATTGAATGTTATAAATCTGTGTTAGCTAAATGGTGATGTGAGGAGGAGATTGTGTGTTACAGTCCCTCCTGAGTTTAGGTTCACACAAAGCACCAGCAGGAAGCAAACAGGGATCAACATCAGATTCCTGCTTGAACTTGTGCAATGATGTGCCAACCTCAGATCAGCAAAAAGGGCAAACATCCACATTGTAGATAAATAGGAAGGTCAGGTCTTGCAGCTAGTTTCAAAATTAGCACAAAGAGAACGCAGGAGAGTACATGCACTTCCAGCTCTAAAGATGCTCTCTGCAGACAAGTTTGAAGCACACTGGTACAACAGTTCAGGAGGCACGTGCTAGCATTGCCAGGTTTAAATGCCTTGAACCAGCAGCATGATCAGTCCTGGCTGGCATTTCCAAATACATTTTTATAGGAACTACCAGCTCATTGTATTTAGGCAGATTTTATTTCTCATTCATAAGTGGTAAGAATAATTAGAGATGCTTATAAATTGATCTCCATGGCACGACTCTCAAGTTCATTAAGCGTCCACTTCATTGCTTTGCTGGATCAGAACCAGGAAGTTCAGCAGCTTCTAGACTTGATCCTACAATAAGGTCAGAAGAGTACAGAAATTTCACAAGTTTTATTTTCTTCCTTTTATACATGAGTGTTTTAGAATGGTCTGTGCACTTAATGTCAGGCAGAATTTTGAGTAAACAGTATTACACTTTGAATCACAAAAACAATTCTACCGGCAGCCAGAGTTTTGAAACTGATTCAGTAAGCGCACTTAGATATTTGGAAGTATAGATTTAATGGCCCTCTCTGTCCCAAGAGTCAGCAAGGACATTCTTTGTAAGATCCTAATTGATCATATTTATTGAATGCAGTATGCATTTCAGCTATTTCAGGTATAAACTTAAACACATTTAGTCTCATTTTATTAAAAGGAAAAATGCATGTGCTGCATTTCAGGAGCACAAGATGACATAGCACTGGAAGAAAGGCATTCCATAGCGCTTAGCACTTCTGAAAGTGTACTCCCCTCATTTTTGAGAAAAGTAGTGAATCATTGCCTTTCTTAACAGTAAAGATTCTGCTGGTGGCTGAACAAAATAATTGAGAAGGGGAAACCTCCCCTCTTCATGGTCACAATGATTAATGAACAGAGGCATGATGCTTTTGCTGGCAGACAGGAGAGAAGGGTTGGGAAGGCAGGCTGTTCTCAGGCCAGTGAGACAAGTTTATGTAGTTGTCAACTGGACTTCCTTGTTTCTTGGGTTCAGCTGACTACAGAGTTCCCAAGGAACATTTTTGCTGACAGTGTTTTTCCTCTTTATAAACCCCTCCAGAGCTCTCTACTAGACAGCCATGAACTGCAGAAACCTCTCTTTCACTCCTTTCAAGATGCTGTATAGAGAACACCAAGCCAGTCTCCCAAAACAGTCCCTCCCTTGATGCAAGCACGAAAGGAAAACAGGCAGAGAAGCACAAGCAGTCAGCAACACTGTGGACACAGAAGACTTAGTCTTTGGCATTTAAAAGGCACCAAATTTCAGGTGAGGATTCGAATCAGAGATAAAGACGTGAGTTTTTTTCTATTTCTCAATTTCATAATTTCATCAATCACCAACTGATGAAACAACAGCCTCAGAAATAACCATCACCTTTCCAATTCCCTTAATTCCCTCTTTCCCTCCAATATACTAAGAAGGCATTAGGACTTTTTACCAAAAATCAATGCTTAACCACAAACTGCAGCTGAAGTGATCCACTGACTTTATCACTTGTTTGCAGGTTAATACACACCAAACTCTAGGGAAATTTTGTCTGGTTACACCCAGGCTGCTGCATATTCTGCTAAATCTCTCACAATGCCTCCAACCACAGAAAGGAGTGCCAGCACCATCTTGTGGCTTTCACTTTTATACAGAATCCCCAGGAGCTGGTCAGTTTATGACCCCTCCATGTTAAGACTTGCAACAGGAACACACACTGTAAGAATTAACACGAGGAGTTGCATCTCTGGGGTCACTTTGCAGTTTCCTCAGACTCTGAAGGCTGCTGGTCAGGATAAATGGATGGATCAAATGCCTGTTCTTCAGAGTCATCTGTTTCCTCAAACTTTGCAAACATTAGAGTATTAAGAAAACAAACCTACTGCTTGGTTTTTCTTTAAATGGCTTTTGTTTTGCAAGTCTAAACACAGCAAAATTTTTTTACTCTCTTCTCCCTTATTGTTCTGGTAGTTTTTCCTCTGTTTAAGCCCCAGTAAATCTCTACTCCTTGAAAATAAGCAGTCAGTTTATGTAAAAATATTCTATCTCTCCCTCTGTAGCAAATACTTCACCTGAAACATCCCAGGCCTCCCTTTGCTTTTTTCATAGCTGCAGCCCACCTCCAATTAGTAGCTGAATTTATCTTCCTCTGCTATCTCCTGCTAAGGACTCACAGCATATTGGAGAAAAAGAAAAAATCCTGCTATGCCCAGTAGCAAAAGCTGCACCATTGTATTCCATAACTTTCCTTATTCTGTTCCCAAAAGGCATCCATGTCTTTCCACCTGACATTCTGAATATCTTTAGCAGTGATGAGGTCTCTCACCTTAGACTTGTCAGCACATCTCACCAATGCACTCCTCCTTTCCAGGCAAAAATCCTCCATAAAAATATTAACCTTGTTTCCAAACCAGTACTGGGAAAACTCCACTATTCATTTTCCTCCTGTTTAGCACTCCCCATGCCAAGACTGTTTTCATGTCCCCCTCAATCATCTCCTCATTCACATTATAATTCTTCCAAGTATCATTTTTCTTCAGGGGAACAAATAAATTCCTAAGCAGGCCAATATTATTCCTTTTACAGAGTCTATTTAACATTGGATCTACTTCTTCTGCATCTAACCTATCAAATAGATATTACTGGAATCCTATACCACACTAGAAAATAGGCAACATCAGAAATGTCTATATATATATATAGGTTTCTATATATAGGTTTTTACTGGTATTGAACAATTTTAAACTTAAAAGCTGCACAAGACGAGACAGCTGCAGAATCAAAGAACACGTATAAGTATGCACTGACCTACAAATCAAGAAACACATGCAAAAATAATTTTATTTTTGCCTATCTCAAGCACAGCATTCACAGCAGGTGCAATGTCTTGCAGTGTAGTAACAAAAGGCAAATGTTTCAGGCCATGATTGTGCGTGCAAAATAAAACTAAGAGGTCACAGGAATTTATGTAAATAAAAGAGGGGACCTGAGCTGCAGCCAGACTTCCAATAGTTTTCAGGAAGAAACCTGGAACACTCTTTCAAGTTTACTTATGGCTGCAAAAGTTGTGTACTATGACCATAATATTATTTTTTTCCCAAGTGTGTGTTTCTGCCTAACTGTAAGAAAGGCCCAAATGCATCCCTGAGGAGGGTGCATCTTGAGTCCTCTGCATGTTCACTGTCTCTGCTGTGAAGTACAAGCTCTCCTGAAATTGCTCTGTTCTGGACATTCACACACCAGGGACCAGGCCCAGACCAAGGAAAATAAAGTAGCTGCCTACTTTACCTTTCAGTTGCTTTGCTGTGATTTAGCAGCCTAAATGCAGTTTTGGGATTATTCCATTGAAGTAAGGATGGAGTAAGGTCCCATAACAGTGAAGAAGGGCAAATAAAGTAGTTCAGGTAATAACAGCCCAGTCAGCCAAACATCAAATTTGAAAAGAGATAGTGACAAATTAGTTAGTAAGCAATAAGTCAAGCTGTCTCTAACCACCTTGAAGAAAACAAGATGATAACAAAGAGATTGCATATTTATTTGTCAGGAAAAATTCATGGCAAATCAATATAATTGCTTTCAAAGGAACTGATCCAGCATACCAGGGGACAGGTCCCTGTAATGAGCAAACAAGAGAAATACAGTCTAGATGAAAGTGCACTAATTTCAGGTCAGAAGCAGTTGAATGAGATGATTCAGATTATTGTTGGAAAAATGGGAATACATTTCAAAAAGGCACATATTTCTTGTTATATCCAGTATTTTATTGAATTATGGTATTTTGTATTTCTTTAAAATTTGTAGCTGGCACAAATTTGACAGGTATTGTTCAGCTCCTGACTCATTTCTACTCATTTCTCAAATCTATTCATCTCAATCCAGCTGGTGTTGTCTAGCAAATCTTCTGTACATTCTGGAATATAGTGTTCAATGTAATTAAGCATTGAATAATGGTCATAAGAAGAGACAAAGTTAATCAACAGGAACTCTTCTTGACTCAGCTAAAAACCAATATGCAGTTATGAAATATTTACCACAACGACCTTCCTCTCTGATACTCCCTCACAAATTTTTTAGGTTAGAAAATGAGCAAACAATAACTCATGTTTTGTCTCATTCTAAACAGAAGCCTGGCTTTTATCGACCAGAGCAATCCTCTCCAAACTCTATTATTTAGAATCACAACTTATACTTTAAATTAAAAAATTCTCTTCCACAGTCCATGAAATTGATTAATTCTGGTGTCTATTATACTCCTATACCCAAGGACAAAATTTGACACTCTGTAAATTATCTAGCATTGTAAAATGCTGCAAAGGAACAAAAGCACTAAATTGAAACTAATGTTTCAAGTAGGATGCAAAGCACCCACTAAAACCAGCTGCAGATTTCTCTCTCTCATACTGTGTATCAGAACACACTGAGGTTTTTATGTCTTTATCTTATTTTGAACACAGAAATCCAGCTCAGACATCACCATGCACGGTTTATTACAAGGTCCCAAACGTGCCCTGATCAAATGGAAGCAGAGAGAATTTTTCCACCATCAGTAGTTAATAAAAGAATTCTTTCAGAACTAATGTGTGAGTTGAGTGCATTATATACCAGTGGTTTAGCATAGCTGGTTTTTTAAGGAATTTGCTACTAAAATGTTATAGAGAGTTTAACTGGAAATGCACAGGTGAGAAGCAGCACAGTAAGCCTGTGGCATTCTTCTACATTTCGAGTTTTTGCAAAAGATCTGATCAAGTAGTCTTGGAAATAGATGAGTGTGGATATAACTTTAAGATTTACCCTGCCTAATTAATCTGTCCCTAAGTTACCCTCTCTCTTTTCAAGAACTCCCCCATTTGGGCTGGCATTGTACTCCTGCCTGAGCTCCCAGAGAAGCGCTGAATGCTGCAAACAAGCTTTTCAATCACAGCAAGACAGTCCCTGAAAACTGATGTAGTTTAAAACACTTGAGGAATGTTTGCATTAGTAGTGTTACAATGAAGCACAGAGATAAGGTTTAACACCGGAGTTGCAGATGTGACATGCAGCCTTCAGGAGTAGCTGCTGACACAACACTGTTCTACCCCGAGCAGTAATGGTAAAACACTCTGGTTACATGCAGTACCCTCTACTCTGCTGCAGGATTAGATTTTAAAATTAAATTTAAAAAAATCCCAAAGATTAGCAATTGCTTCATTGGACAAAGAAATTAAGATATTAATTATCAGGATGAAGAATGTACCTTCTTGTGCTAGAACTTTGAACCAGCACCAGCCTGCCCTGCTGAAAATGGTCATTACTTGAGTGCTAACCTGACACCATGCTGCCATGCTGCTTTTCAGTTTGAAATTTTCATAAACACCTCAGTGTGAACTCTCCAAAGACCTTGTAGCTTCTAGAATTAGGGTGAAAAATAGGGCATTTGTATTTGGCTTGCTAATATAATATCCTAATAGCATCTTTGGCTATTTGTATCCATACTTTAGAACTGGGAAATTGTTCTGCAATGCTAACAGCTTCTTATCAAGTTTTACTACTGTTTTATTATGCTACTACTATTTTCTTTTATTTTAAATTTTCTTCCCTTCTCCACATCACCTCTAGGTGTCAAGTGCCTCCTCACTCACCACCTCACTGTCCCAAAACCACTTCAAATTAAAACCAGTTGTTACTCATCAGGTGGGAAAAATATTAAGTGTCACACAGCATTTGTATCAGTAAAACAGATGGTAATGTAAACCAAAATGCAAATTAAGCCTACAGGATATAGTCACAGAATTCATACAATCAACACTGCACTGAAGAGGAGGTGCATATTTACATGGGTCTTAACTGGAAGCAGAAAAAAGGGTAAATGGAAGCCATAGCATTCAGCCTTCCTGAGGCTGTTCAGCATTTCACCTAACACTCCTACTTAGCGTCACCATCAAAGCAGATACTAGGAATGGTACTTGAAGTGCTGGAACCTGGGATTTCCAGCTGCCATAAGCATCCAGGAAGGCTCACAGGATGAGCCATTAGATCAGAGAGTTCTGAGAAGGGACAAATAGGTTTTGATTTGATTTCAGCACCACCACAGCATTTCAGGTCCATTATTTTTTGGCAACATGCAGCAAAGTCTCCATCAGTTACACTAAATTATATTAATGTACTGCAATACTTGAAAGGAAAAGAAGAGTAATACAAACAACAGTTATATACATATTTGAATATCATTTTTACTACAGATTATATATTCAGCCACTGTTGACAGCAATTATTATAATTTTAAGAACTAGATCAGCACTATGTATTCATACCAGCTCTAGGTATGAATAGAATATTCAGACTTATAGAATATTTGAACTTTTCCAGCATTATGACTTTCAATACTGGCTCTACTAATACCTTGCTCTCCATATATGAAATTCTTTTACCTGGCACCCAGGAAGAACCTTCTAATTCTTCACTCAGTAACACAACTTAGGCAGCAGGAATTTAAATCCTTTTACTGGGGTTCAGTTAAGAAGCATATAGATGAGAGATTCATTGACAGCCATATATTTCCACTGAGCTCATGACCCACTTCCTATCATCATTATCATTAAGACCTCTCAGAGACAACACAGCCAGACTGTGGGTCGAGTGACTTGTCCTAACATCACAACTCTTCACCAGCTGTCACCTTTCCATCAGACCTTGAGACCTCCAAACCTCAGCAGGAAAGAACATCACCAGTGATCAGCATGCTGCTGCTGCCTCAGATAGGTTCTGATAGATGTCAGCCTTTTATCAGGCTGGGAGCACAAGTGCATTCCCATGGATGTAATTGGATGCTCCTTGCACGCCCTATTTTGTGATTTCCTGCCTCCATATGCTAACATGGATGCACCCTCATCAAACAGCTGGCCTAGCAGTTTCAAAGAAAATGTACAATAATGGTATTATTGCTGCTGAGAACATCTTTGTTTCTGAAACTTTGTTTCAACCATGGGGGAAATTGTTAGGGTTATTTGGATAAGGATTACTTGGCATAACCATAAGCCCTTTCAATGGTGTTTCTGTGGTCTGATCCTTAATTAGGAGCAATCAAAGCACTCTGGCAGCAGAAATAGCAGTTTATATTGACCATGAAAATTGCTGATCAAACCAAGCTTGGACATGTGAAAAACAAAGACTCACTTACCTGTGGAGTCTTGACTCAAAGTTTCTTGACTACTACTGTTGTAAGAAGGCACTGGAGTGATTGAAAGTGATGCTGGACAGGACACTGGACATGAGAAGTCATTCTGTGTAGCAAAACATTGACACCCAGGAACAGAGGCATCTTCAGGGACCGTGAGACCAAGGGGAGGGTTCCCATACACACACAGATTTTTCCAGCGAAGCAGTCCTATTGCAAGAGGGCCAACAGCTTCAGAACCTGACAACAAACACCTGGAGTTAAAACCTGTGTCCTTGTGTTGTATAGCTTGTGATTTTGGACAAGAAAGCTATAGCAAGGTAATCCTAATTCTTGTTTTGACCATTAAGTTTGTCTGTCTCCTGGAAAAGAATGCCATATTTTATTCTGTAATGAGACATCCCACTATTGGTAACATTGTTAAATGCTGGTGTAATGCTGAAAGAATTCTTTCAGTGTGTGGTCCCCTTGTACTGAACAAGAAACATTTAATGTGAAACAAACCTTCTAATTGCTATGTGAATTCAAAGGTTGTGGTGGTCTAGCTCATACCTGGATTTCTGCAGGAACTCATACATTACAATCTGAAGGTTTCTCAAGTAGAAGTGCAAAGCCACTTTTTTTTTAATCACCAGCTTGCTGTGATTTTTTGACCCCCGTAAGGTTCAGACCTCAGTGGAAATCAAGAAGTGGGAAACAGCCATCCCACTGTCACATGCACTTCTCAGCTCTTATGCTACAGCCCTCAGGAATTCTCTTATCCACTAATCAGTGGTTTAGAATTTCTTCTGTCTATTTCAAATTTCCTTTTTGCACATTCTGAAGATTCATATTCCACCTTACTAAAAGCTCAGCTGCATATGACATCATGACACAAAACCACAGGGCTTATTCTGACACTGTACCACTAGACTGTGGAGGAGAGATACCCTGAAGAGAGTACTCTGCTGCATATGACAATACTTCTGCTGCTTCACCAGCATCCCATCCCAAAATACAGAAAAAGAAAAAAAATTACCTATAACTGCAAAATAAGGGGACTTCTATATGCCTCTCCTACAAGTAGTTTCTTACTTTTTAACTTTCATGTTTGTGATACTTACAAGACTAAGAGCATCTGAATACAAAGTGTCCCATCCCCAAAACTGGATTCTCAAATGCAGACAAATCAAACCTGTCACACAAGCACCCTCAGGCCATTATGGCAACACTCACAACAGGACTACAAGTCTGATGTGGACTTGGCTGCTGCATCAAGCCAGGACTGAAATACAACACAGAAACTCAGACCTCAGTCATGATCATGCAACGAGCTCCTGAATTCACCTGCAGAAAACCAAGTAAGTAACAGCAGAGCAGGCCTGAATGGAACAGGTGGCTCAGAAGTGGCTCACAGGTTCTGTGAGAGTATCAAATGCAAGAGTCATTCCAGTTGCTCCAACCACATTTCTGTCACTTACTCTAACTAAGCACCAAACTAAGCACCTGAAAAGCAGCAGACGTCTAATGGTAGATCCCTTAAAATGGAACAGAAGAACACAGATTTTCTACCAGTTGTCTCAGAAGAGGAGCCTCTAGGAGTTAGGAAATAATCCCCTTTAAATAAGTGCATGTGCCCTCAGAGCTATTTGAGTTTCCCACTAGACAGACAGATCCATACATCAAGGACCTTCAAGCGTGTCCACTCCAGAGAAAGAGCTCAGTGTCACTGCACAAAGTTCAATGAGCTGTAATAAAATAACATCACATTTAACAGAAAAGCTCCATCATCCTCCCTACTTTCATCTTTTTTTAAATACAAAATTTTGACTCATTTTTTTTTAATATAAATTGATGCATTTTCTAGGGACTTAGCTGCCAATATATTGTTCTAGCTCTCTTGCAAACATTCAGCACATTTGAGACCATCAATTTTACCGAACATGGAGCTTTGCCCAGCTAACTTAAAAGAACACAGGTTTTATTCAGCTTTCTTAGTTGTAATTTGGGTTTGTTTTAATACAAATACCTACAGACTAAAGACTGTGATCATCCCATAGTGCTTGACTGCTTTATCATAAAGGCTCAGGAAAATGGGAGCATTAAAATATATCTGTGTACATAGGATATGAAATTTATAGCTGTTTTTAACTGTCAATATATTAATGAAAATATCCATAAAGATTGATGTTCAGATTTTTTAAAATACCCTTGCAGTCACTCCTTTGTCCAGTATAATTTCCTGTAAACATTGATTTTCACTTTTACCAATAAAGAATCATTTCACAAACTCATTTGCAAGTACATTGCATCGGTCATTTCTGAGGAAAAAAAACCTCAAAATACAAACAACAGCACAGATACATCACATCAAAGAAACATTTAGTTGTCTTATTTATCCATTCACCGCTGCAAGGCCATTTTGCCTACACTAAAACCATCAGCCTAATTTTCATTTTTATCTGTAAGAGAGCATATGTTGCAGCTGTAAGCATATTGCACACAGAATCTTATGCTGAAAAACTAAGCTAGACTATAAAAAGTTCATAAACAGAACAACTCAGCACTCTTGAGTGAATACAAGCTATCCAAGTTTCTGACTTTGTTTAATCTCATTAGCCACATCAGTTAGGAACAGCTTTCACCAAAACCACTTCTAGTAGCCACATTAAAATAAATGTCTAATTAAAATAGCGCATATAGAACACATATATGTGTATATGTCAATAATATATATGTGTACCTAGATGTGAAAATGTATATAAACACACACATACCCACAAAAGCATGAAAGTATGTATGAGAAGTGAATGCAGTAATTTTAAATGTTTGAATTGCAAAGCCATAACTGTTTTGTTTGCAGAAAATTTTATTTTCAATTGGGGTTTTTTTTGGAAGGGAGGAAAAAAACTCCCTGAAAATTTTCGGCTCAGAACAAAAAAAGGCCACTTGGAAAAGTTGTGATAGTTAAAAGACATGTCTTTCAAGGTGAGCGCAACACCAGGGATCATTACAAAATGCAAGGAACGTTGCCTAAGCCTGCAGCAGTACAACAACGTGTTCAACGGCATGATCCATGCACAGGCTGTTTCTGCCTGCTTTTTTCAACTGACAGCAAACCAGCAGCTGAACCAGAAGGATCCAAAAAAGATACTTTTGCTGGGGTTACACACCTTTTAAGTTGCGCCAAAAATTTCAATCTTCTAACAGCAAAGGAAAGCAGTATATAGCTCTCAACAGAACTTCACAACATCAAGGCAGGGAAAGGGTTGCCTGAGATGTGCTGCAGGAGACTCTTTAGCAGCCTAATAGAATCGAGGTTGGAAACAGGAGGACAACTATGAAACCACAGACAATGTTCTAGCCACGAGCTTAATGCCATTCCAGGTGTTTGGATATGCTTTGCAGAGAAACAAACACATGCACCCTCTACTAGCAGCATAGAAATTAAATTGTATACCTTGAATAATTTTCCTAAGTGAAGAGGACTGAAATGGGCTTGATAGTCCCTCAGAGCATTGCAGGGGCAATGCCCTGAAGAGCAAAGCTTGAAGCTTAAACATGGATACAAACCTGGCTGCCCTAGTCCCCCAGGTTTTCCTGTCTGGCATCCACTTTTTATGTGCTTGTTCCACTGTTAGATTTCCCTTTCTCTCTGCAGTTTTCTCTGAAGTGATGGATTTGCCTCACTGATTTTTCTCTCTTTCTCAGACAACACCACACTCAAAAATTCCCCCCAAAACCTAAACTTTCGTATATCGTCCTGAAGCAGTGATACTCAAAAACAATCCCCTAACGCCCCTCTTACCCCATAAATGCAGTAATGCTATACAGCAAGCACATAATTCAGTAAACTCCTGCTTCTGCCTTATAATGTAACAAGCCAAAAAGAAGGGAGATGAAAAAATAACATACCTTGCGTGGTCCATGCATTTGCTCTAGCCGGGCTGCAGTTTGCTGCAGAGTGCCAGCAGACTGTCTGTCGTGGCCTGTGCACCCCCAGACCTCCCCTGTTTCCTGGGCTGCTGGAATCCCCCATCCTGCTAGGGTGCTTCTTTCTGCTTCTGCCCAGACAAAGCTGCTCACCTGTGCTCCTGCTGCCTCCTGAAGCCTGCATGGCACATGCTGGCCACATGTTAGAAGTGCAGGCTCACCATTCAAAGGCTTGGTTTTTTTTTTCTTTTCTTTTCCCCTCCCTCCTCTCCTCTCCCACTTCTCCAGCTAATCCTGATCTTCACAATCAGACACACCTTTCCCCTCCTGCAGCTGAAGTGGAGCAGGAGCTGCTGTCCTTTCACGTGGCTGCTGCTCCAGTCAGGCTGCTCCATAGGGAAACAGTCTCCCTCAGGGAGGTGGGAACAGAAAAAGGCACAAACACATTTGCAAAAACACACATATATTTATTCACCTAACTCCTTCTTGCTGCTAAACCCTCCCTGAGCTGTGGTGGTAAAACCAGACACAGCCCCTGCATAGGGAAATGAGGCTGCTGCAGGGCGGGCCAAATACATTTGCACAAAAGATCAGACATTAAAAGGAAGTGTTTATATGGAGAGAAACAAAACAAAACTTTAACAAAACAAATCCAAGTCCAGAAGACTTCAATGCCAAGTTTTGTTGCTACATTTCCACCTGAGATCCTGTCCCACCTCAGCTGCTCCTGTTCAGAGCAGGAGGCAGAAAGCCCAGCAGATTATCTGGGCCTGAGGTTTGCTGCAGGTCAGTGCCAGCCAGCTCCTCTCCTTCTCCAATGCCATGGGAGCCCTGACACTGTCCTCTAAAAGCTTAAACTGAGTGGCCAGCCTGCAACTTGCTGGAAACTCCTGAAGCTCCCAGACCATCCCACTTAACCCCTGTGACTGAAATGCCTCCACATGCTAGGGAGGCAAACAGGACACCCCTTTTCTCCCAGGGTAAAACTCCCCCAGTTGTTTTGAGCTTGATTCAAAGCTCTGCAGTGCAGGGAAGGAGGGCAGAAGGGAGACAGGAGCCATCCTGGCATCAGAGCTTGCCTTACCACCTGCTTGACTTGCTTATCTGGCCTGAAATACTGCATAGGGCTGCCTGATCTGGAAAAGGTTCTCCAAATCCTCTGACCCTTCAAAGAGGTTAAACGACTGAGACATCTCATTCCCAAATTTTGCTTCCTTTTTTGAAATTATCTCTTCTAAATAAACCATTTTATTCATTTCTTTCCACTTAAAATATACTTATTGGGAATAGATGACATACAGCTAACATGGCAGAAAAATTCACAGTAAGAGACTAAGAGTACCAGTTCTCAAATAACCCCACCCCCCCAAACTATCAAGTCTATATCAGCATTTTCTAGTTTTGCATACTTCTGGTATGTTTATAGGTATATTTAGCCAAATGGGACAACAATAATTACTTTCAAGAAATTCTGTTCCAGCTAAGCATATTTGACATTCACACACAGCATAAAACTGAAAGTGCATACGTGGGATTTTTTCAAAGTTTAGGTTAAGCAGAAAAACAGCTTTTAGCTTTTTATTATCTATGTGTGCCCCAATTCAAACTTTTCAGCTTAACCTCTCCTTGTCCAGATTCCAAATACTGGTGTTAGTTGATAGACTGGCTGACACATAACCAGATACAAAGAGCATGGTACATTAACAACAATTTGACATGACTAAATTATTTTACATCTTAGCAATCACTCTATCCCTTCCCCTTTGTAGAAAGGGAATTATCCTTCAGCTGCCTCTCCTTGGAGGATATATGCTGCCAAGGGTGAGCCAGATCTTCCATGGCAGTTATTATGTTAATCATATCTGGATTTGACAAGAACCGATATTTATATCAAATTTTAGTAGAAAATAAAAATACATATATGTGAAAGTAGCATGTGAAATGTGTACTCACTTTGCATCTGCTGACACGTGAGTAATTTCCTTTGGTTCATGTTGAGACTATAGATACACATCCAAGGAGAGAGATTTTCACTCAACCACAGAAAAGGTGCACAGCAGAGCCACGTCATACGGCAGAAGAGCATCTTCTCACTGCTTAGCTTCACTTAGCTGCTTTAGGAGGGGAGCCCTCCATAAGTTTCTCCCATAAATGAAGAGAGAAGGATAAACTGGAGTAATCTGTAGTAAGATCAAAAGCCTAGTCTGTGAATAACTCTTGATAGGACCTTTAATTTTATTTACCACTAAGTAACAATACAGCACAAGGAAATGAGCCACCTAATTTACCTGGCTAAATTGGTTTCCCGAAATAGGAAGTGTGAACCATGACCCACTGCATCCATTTTGTCATCCAGTCTCCTTCCATTTTTTTCTGGATTCAATAAGCACTTAAAAGTTTATTCTGGGGAGGCAATTGTACAAGTGTGTGTTCTCCTTCTGTGGGAAAGAGCAGTACCAGCCTCCACTATCACAGCTTGTCTTTCTCTACACAGGGCATGCATCAAGATCAGGACAGATTGGAAATGGTAGGCAGATAATGGAAATCACACTGGCTCTCTACACGTCAAGGCAAAAATAATAAATTATAAAGGACAAGGTGTTGCTTCCACCTGTCTCACTGCAGAGCTATGGGCAGAACACCTGGCAGAGCCAGAACACACAAAGCACTAAAGCCACAAGGGGTTTCCTTGACTTCATACCTAAGGATTTTGAGACTGCTTCCTGTGGAAGGAGAGAGCGTAAAGAGCAGGTTTGGAAATAACTAAAATAAAACAGCAAGAAAGACTTTTGCTCTGCTTACACACAGAAGGATCTAGGTCACTAACAAAAGCCTTGATCTTTAGCTAGTTGCCTCAGACTGCTTCTCTGTCAGATAACTTTCATTTGATTGAGAGCCCTTGCTCATGTTAGTGCAATAAAACACACTGCTATGGGTGTCCATTTCATCAGCAGTGAGGTTGAGAGGATGGATTTTTTTGGTTGTCTGTTTAGCCACAAAAGATGAGGTAGGAGCACTGCAAATCACTGCTTTAGACATGCCATAGCAGAGGGGCTGGGGAGAGTTGGATCATACTGCATAGGAAACAGATTTAATTTACAACAATAATTTATATTTACACCAGGGACTGCAACACCATTAAAAAACCCCCACTACAGAAAAAGCCCAGGAGAACAACAACCATAAACATCTTTCCTGAAAAAGCTTGATGCAAGGCACTGAATGCCAAACTCTAGCAGAAAGCATTCAGAGTGTGGGGCCTAGATGACTCAAGATGAGGAGTTACGAGTTGTCCCAGCAGTGCACTATAAAAGTTTAAGTAATTATTTAATTTAATTTTTTAAAAATACATATTGGTGACATATATTGGCATTTTAATGAAAATACAAGTAGCTCAAGAAGAGACTGGCTTGTTGCATTCTACAGCCTACACAGGAAAAAGTCTTTAAGCTTAACAGCTTCTCTTCTCATCAATAACTGTGATGTTCCAGCAGAATAAAAGTTAAATAAATCCTAAAAGCTTTAATTTTTACTGTGGAATTGGAGAATTAACAGACTTCACAGCAATGTGAAGTTCACTCAGTCTTCTCCATTTAACCAACTTTTCATATCTGATAAGGAGAATTCTGCTCAGAAAACAGCTTTGCTGCAAGTGCTGACAAATGGATAACACAGAGTTTGCTACAGACCTTAACAAAAATAATTGAGAGCATCAATCACAATCTATTTGGAAAACCTCACTGTGTATTAGATGCAAGTCATGAATGGCTCTTCCTAACTCAAACATTCAGTCAACAGGGGTGAAGACTGAGGTGCAGAGTGCCAGCTGCCTAAAATATGTAACCTATCATCATCACTCACCAAATGGGTCCTGTCCCAAGAGCCTTGGCACCCTAGGTCTCACCTCTGCCTGAAAATGTGCATGCTCAGAGACACAGAGGGGCTTTGAACTCCACAGCAGGGTTTCCTTGTACAAGATACAAGTGAAAGAAGTACAAGTTAAGACTTTACAGAGAGACCTCTGCTCTACAAGCTAAGCAGACTGAGTAAAGCCTTCCCATTGCACAGAGTAGAATAAATCCTCTCCTCAGCTCTGTAAATTTTACCAATTTCCTGTCTTACACAGACCTCCAGAGGCTCTCTCACCTCTAAAGGCCCAGCAGGCTGAGGTATGTCTGCCCCACCTTTGCAGAAGCTGATGCTGGAACGTAGAGTAGCCTTGCTCCTCTGCAAGAGGAACATACTCTGAATGCAGTGGGCTCCAGCAGGTGCCACCCAGGTTTGTCAAAATAAAATGAACAATTTGATAGGTAGCAAAGGGCAAAGTTTAGTTTTCATTGTCCCTGGGAAATGTAGTCTTACTGAAAACTTTGACAAAATTTGAACGATTATTCTCCTTTTCTGAATACACTCCTGACTTCCTCACAGAGTCACACAAAGACTCATAATTGCTGCCACCTTATTGCAAAGTTCCCATACCTTCTCAGTGATTTCTCATGGGCAGTTCCTTGCAGTGCTGACTCCTTCCTCACAGCACAACCAACAAACACCAGCTCTCTCCTCCACCAGCTAACCCACTCTTTCATAGCACTCATCCTCACTGGACACAGCTGTGGCCCATTAAGGGCAGGCCTGCTCCTAATCTTTGGTGATGAGTACAGCTGCAGCTCCTCAGGGGTGAGATTGCCTTCTGCACTATCTCTATTTTCTTAATTCTATCCCCCCACACCTCATGTTTTTAGTTCTGTTTCAAAACACATGTTTTCTGTCCTGCTATTTCATTGTTTAGCCCTTAATAATTGGGTCATAAGCAGTTTTCATTGTTAAAAAAAAATCAAAGGATTTTTTTTCTAGTTCTTGGAACAGGATTATGAGAAAAAGAACATGTATAAAAATAGCTGCTTTCAATTTAACAAACTCATTTGTTATTACTGAATTTCACTTGTTGAATTGAATGGCAAGCATAGGTTTTACTGCATTCTATGAGGTTGCTCATTACAGTACATTTTTGCAACTTCTTGGGCTTGAGCTTAGCTGAAGGATGCCATTGGCCTGAGTACAGCTTGAGAGTTCCTGATGTATGGGAATAAAGCATGCAGAGAGCCTCAGGCTTGTTTCCTTCCAAAGAGCCTCTCAAAACACCACTACATATCCGGCTCCTCTTAAAACACTGAACTCACTTTGCTTTGAGAGACATCACTACATCTCATGCTTGTCTTATACTTTATGAACTGCAGAAATCTGTGAGGACTCAAGCAATGTAACAGCACATGCCCTTGAATTTTATAGTCTATGCAGAATCAGATTTTATAGAGAGCAGTACTTGTTCAGCTAAAACCAAATGCTTTATTGTCACAATATCACTTCATTGTTTTTAAAGACACTGCAGTATTTTTCAAAACACACATTTCTAATTTGGTTTTAAAAAACTCCTTTGTGTTTATTTGTGTGTCAAGGGAAAGGCAAACTAAGCCAAACACTACCATAATTCATTATCTACTAGAACATTTGGTGTTGAGAATTTCCCAAGAAGAGCATTTGCAGAGAAACAAAAAGCTGAGCTGAGAACAAGAGTGACCTCACCTGCAAACTTTGCTTCAGAGAGATCTTACTGAAGCATCCAGCGCTCCAAACGCAACATCCTGTCATCCAACCCACTGGCAGTCACTAGTCACCAAGTTGTTCTTGGTCAAAATTTCTTCATTTTTTGGGTATAGATACAGCTTTTTAATCTTCCCAGTGTGACAATGCTGCCTGTCCCATTATGTGGTTGAAGTGGTTGTAGGTTGTGACTGGGGATCTGGGGGTGTAGAGGGAGGAGGCAATGCCTGAACAATGCTGCTGTAGAAACTTCAGCAAAGGTTTTTGAGACCATAGGTATGACTTCATGACTGCTTAATATAATTTCCTTATTGAGGGAGGGGGAAGCAGTAAAAGACCTAAATTAGGCTTATGTGGTTTTTTTTGAAAGCTCTATAAAACCCTCTCAACCCAATTCTTGGAAAATCAATGACAATGCCTTTTTGTGCAGTCACAGCAAGAGTGTCACTCTCTCACAAATTACAGTTCTCCAGGCACCCATCCCCATTCAAATGTTCACAAGGAGTTTGTTGACCAAGTTGGTAGTGACTGGCTAAGAAGATGAATAATAAAAAATGGTAAATAGTGAAGCATCAGCTGTATGTTGTATGCAGTTAGTCTTTCTTCATAGTTTTCTTCCCTTCACCTTTGGCATTATACTGTTAGGTTGTAGCCCAAACCCAGCTGAATACCTCAAACACTGTTTCAATCTAGTTGTATCTTTCACTAGTAAAAGCACCTATTTTTACTTGATTTGACCAGGAGCACGTGGTGGTGACATGGAGAAGAATAGCTACATTGGAATGGACCTATGCCATTCGTTTAGCCCAACAATACTTACAGTGTGGTCCAGAACTTGTGGAACAGAGAGACTTTTGGTTTCATTCTACAGAACAAACAAAATGGTCAAATAATTTTGGAGGCAGATATTATAAGCTTAGAAATGACAGAAATAAATTGGTGAGAGTTGCTTGTAGCTCCTGAATTCAGATCCCTTACATGCATTTAAGATGAGATGAGCTGTAAATTCCTGAAGATTGGTTCTGCATCCTTGAGAGAGGTAGACGGGGAACATGTTGAAGGAATACAGGAAAGACGAATGATTTTTTTCTTGCTTCAGGCAAAAAAATTCTGTCTCTAGGAACAAGATTTATATGTCCTCTTTTTTCTTTCTGCCTCCCTGCATGATATTAGACAACTGAGATAAGCTCACTGTTTCACAAAGAGCTACTTTACTTTCTTGTTATAAGTGTCTGACTTGAGCCCATTACTCAAATTTGCAACACTGCTAAGCACTCTCAAGATATAAAGCAAAATCACCTGAAATTTCAAAGTTATTCAGTCCAGTATCATCACTATCACACTAATTACTTTGAAGTGCAAGTTAATTGACTCAACTGAATGGATACTTTAATCTCAGTGACTTTCAGCCCTGACTTTCCTCAATTTTAAGGAGATAAGCCTCAAGAAACATTCAGGTGCTGGGATGAGATCCTGCAAATACCCATTTGACAATGATTCACTGTCTTCAGCACAGGCTAGAAAATAAGGCAAGGGTCCCCACACTGATGTACAGAGAGAATCCCCAATACTGAAATGCCTGTGCAGGCAGAGCTGTCTCTTCTACAGGCTGAGTGAAAGAGCATTCTGATGAAATCATAATTGATAATGGAAATGTGTGTCAGAATGATAGAATGGTTTGGGTTAGAAGACACCTTCAAGACCATCTGGCTCCAATGCCCCTGTCACAGGCAGGGACACCTTCCATTAGACCAGGTAGCTCAAAGCTCCATCCAGCCTGGCCTTGAACACTTCCACAGATGAGGCAACCACAACTTCTCTGAGCAACCCATGCCTCACCACTCTCATAGTGAAGAATTCCTTCCTAACATCCAATCTAAACCCACCTTCTTTAATGTCATTACCTCTTATCCTATCACTACATGCCCCCATAAAAAGCCCCTCTTCAGCTTTCCTGAAGGCCCTCTTTTAGGTACTGAAAGGCTGCAATGAGCTCTCCCCAGAGCCTTTTCTCCTCCAGGATGAACAGCCCCAAATCTCTGAGCCAGTCTTCATAGGAGAGGTGCTCAAGCCCTCTGATCATCTTCATGGCCCTTCCTTGGACTTCCTCCAGTCCTTTTTTGCAGAGGCCCCAGAGCTGAGCACCGTATTCCGAGTGCTTCATGTATGCTAGTGAAACAGTTGCATTTACCCATCTGAATTACAGCTTTCTCTAAAACTGTGAATGTTTGGCTTCACAGACCTAGTATGCTACTTTTACACACCAGTGTAAATGAACTGTGACTTATGGAGCTGAGTCTTGGGGAAGCTCATGGGGTTTTAAGAAGGAAATCACAAAGAAACTTCTCAATATTTTTCATTAAACAATTAAGCCCATCCATAATCTAGCTGACATTCTTATGGCCATTGTCATGTACATCACCAAAAATGCTTCTTCATGGATATATTTGTAAATAATTTGACCTAGCAAAATATCCTACAGCAGCTAAGAGTGTTTTATACAATTGTGTAGTCAGAAAAACCTCCCAAATCTAATGTATTGTACAGGAGCTTAATTCCAGGGCTATTGATCCAGACAAAAATATCGAGTTTGATTTTTAAATAAACTCATTCTGCTGCTCTTTTCATTGGATGCAGCAATAAATAACATCACTGTACTTCAAGGTTCAATGCTGCAATGTGTACACAATAGAAGCAATTTATTATAGTTTTATTTCACAGGTGTCTATAGAGCAGTGTATTCAGCAAAACAGAAAAAAAAAAAGCTGTGAAGCAGCATATTGTTCATCAGGAAGACACATCACAGTAATTATTTCTGTTCTTCTGGGAATATAGGTTCTGCTACAAGGCACTTTTTGTTACAGCAGCAGTGCTTCAGAAAAGTAAATAATAATAATAATGCTTATGTAAAAGTTCAGCAAATTAGAAGATTCTCAATCTGAATTTCAACAATTACTTTTATTTTGAAATGCAAGAGGTAAAGTATATGCTTTCACTGTAAAGATGCATGTCACTGACTTTAACATGGTTCTTATCAGGTGCCCTGTCTGAGTATTTTGACAAACTCATGCATTCCACTTTTCCGGAGTGAATATCCTAACAGGGTGTTTGAGGATGCATGCAAGTTTGGCTTTGTTTAGCAGGACCTCAGCTTTGCACAGTACTTTCTGACTCAGCACTAAAGGCCAATTTTACATCAAAGTTCTATGCTGCAATCTTACCTTCTAAAAACTCTTAGCACAACAAATCTGTCAGTACTTTCTGCCTAGCTACATTCTTTGGAGAAATGGCCAGCTGCTCCCATCCTGTAAGGTTTTTCTTCCATCTGGAGCAAAATACTTCAGAGAAAATGCCATCATAGCTTTGCTTTAGACATCAGTAGTCCTCCCCAAGCAGAAAGATGTCCACTGCTGGCACTCCCACCAGGTGACACACCTGAAAGTTCATTTCTCAGTTAATGGGAATTGCTGGCTAGCTAGATCTGAACTGTGAGCAAATCTCATCCCTCAAATATTTTAATGCTTTATTTTTTATTAAAATGTCTGAAAGGTGTAAGTGTTGAACTTATCTACGTTTCAGACAATTTATTTTTCAAAACTTTTATTACGGAAGTGATCTTCAATTTTGGCTTTCAAAGAAAACAATGAAAAAGAAGTTTTCAAGAATGTACTTGCATGAAATGAAAGGGTCTCATAGCATTAAATGTCTCTTGCATTACTTTCTTCATGCCAAATCTGGATTTTGCTAGCTAAAGGTTTTATCTGAATCCAAGAGAAAAGTTTTGCCTGTGCATTTCTAGAAAAGTTAAGGGGGTTTACATTGTCAGAGTAGTCTCTATAAAATTAACAGACACCAGATGACCCCATAGAACTCATTTACCTAACAAACAGATTTCATTTTCCTTGTAGGGAAAAAGATAAGGAGCTGCCTAGTTTGATGTTCTAAGTTATGGGTGCTTCAAGTTTTAGAAGGAAAACTGCCCTGAAATTTACCAGACATAGATAGATAGGTATGATTAGGATATATAAAATAGGGTTAGGATACTTACCTGAGAAAACCTTGGACTGCCTTTGCATTTTATTGGCCAGCTGTAACAGCACCTCTTAGAAAAAAAAAGCTGTAACTAACACCTATGCAGAGCTTGGTCCTGTAGGAACAAGGATGGTAGATGCCACTTGCACGTGCTTACTAGACACAGCTGAAGTGGAAGGGTAAGTCTGTGTGATTAGGCACCAGCAGCAGACTGCCAGGAACTGAAGACACTTTGAAACAGCAGACAAAGGCAGGCTTTAAAAGAGTTTTAAAAAAATAGAATAGGGAAGGGGAAAAAAAAGTTAATTAGGTAGTACCAGTGAGAACACCCACTTCTCCACCCAACAAAACTAATTAAATTTCTGTCTGCAACAGACAGAAATAGATAGATCTTTTGTTGACAAGATATAAGCAGGGAAAATATGGCACGCAGGTGCTTTATATTTCAAGTAGAGCTGCAAACACAACTTTCTGGTACATCTGAAACTTCTTAGGCTCATTCCTAGGCAAGGATGCGCCTTCCACACAATTAGTCACACTGACAACAGGGTCAGAGGAAAAATTTCTTGAACTCCAAACAAAGCAATGGATTAGACACATCCCTCCCTGCAAAAAGATGTCAGGAGAAGAAACATGTGTGCACATAAAAAGGTGCAGTGTATGTTTATTTTAAATAAGTACTCATACAGAGGACATCGATATCACATGGAGAATCAGTCAGATTCTTGCTCCAAATTATCTTTCCCTTACAAAAGGTAACATAAACTGAAGATTAGACTTGCTATTTGGCAACAAACATTGTAAAAATAGTATGTATTTCCATTAGGAGGTACTTCGTTACACTTCATTCTTGGCTCACCTCATGTTACATGGCTATGCAATGCAGCTGGTGACTACAGTTTCCACAGAAGTTGTACCATGCTCAAATACACTATTTTTATAATAAAACCAAACACATCTACCCATGTGTAACTTTAGATTAGCTGATAAAGGTTTCAACTGTAACAGCGTATACATTTTTATTTCAATTTTGAACTTTAAAATTCAGTTTATGATATGACAACATATATCACAAAGATGAAGCCATTTGCTTCATTTACTCTGTAGTTCAGAAAGGCAGATGTTGAAGTTGCCTTACATTGAGACCCAAGAGCCTCAGTGTTTAAATTGATGCTAAGAACTTTGTAATGGTTTAAAAGGTGCTGTGGGTTGCAAGTGTCTGTGCACTCCCCTCAGTCCCCTTATCTCTCCTCCACCCCCAGCAAGATAAGGAGAGAGGAGCAGCAAAAGCAAAACTCACTGGCTGGGATGAAGAGTTTAATGAATGAAGAAAAGATATGAAAAGTAAACCACCAAGTGATGCAAAGGCAATCCTTCACTACTCTCACAGAGAGACTGATGCCCAGCCAGCTGGCACACAACCACCTTAGAAGCCACACAATCTGCATGCCCTTCTTTCTCTACCTCTTTCTTCTTTTTATTGTTGAGGTTATGCTTTAGGATATGGAATAGCTCTTTGGCCAGTTCAGGTTGGCCAGTTCCCAGCCATGTCACTCCCAATCTCCTGCCTACTCACTGTGGGGGCAGAGCAGGAAAAAGAAAGACTTGACCCTGGAAGGGCTGTTCAGCAACAGCCCAAACAACAGCATGTTATCAACATGGGTTAGATTTTAAATCTAAGACATAGCACCATATGGGATGCTATGAAGAAAGTTAACTCCATCTCTTCCAGACCCATTACAGAAAAAAAACCCCAAGAAGTCAGCTATTAACCTGCATGAGATGTAGCACATGTAACTCACCATTTGGAAGCCCGAAAATAAAAAGCAAGTCATCTACTGTAAAATGCTTTCAGCATATGAAACCATGCGCCAGATTTATCAAACCTGACAGGAAACCACTTTAGTCAATACTCTGCCTAACACTGGAGCAGTGGCTTTGACCAGCATACGTATAAAACAAGCAAGCCCAAGGCCTTCCCCAAACATACATACAACTTTGTATGGGATCCTGGGGGACTTGTGTCCATGTTATCAAAACAGATCTGTTTTCCTTCTACAGTTTGGATACTGGCATCTACTGCTCACTCCCAGCAGGTTGTGAGCAGTATTGTACAGTAGATATGCATAAATAGAATCATAAATTAAATAAAATAAGCTAACAAGGTGCTCAGAAAAGCAGCTCTATGACTCTGCCACATCGCATGAGAACTCAGTTTATGATGTTTGCTTACTCTAGTTCCAGGAAAAAAAAAAAAAACGAACTAAAATAAAACCCCTTAACAACAGATACTACATATTCCATGGAACTCTTCTTTTAAAAAGACTTCCCAGTTCCACCATCCAGGAGCCTTTATGGCAGGGACATCCACTCCTGCCCATAAATAGACTGGGAATGGAGGGCAGAAGTGATGATCTGTCGAGACCATCAGTGTGTCTTCAAAGACCTTCAGAGCTCCTCAGTCTGGAGGGACAACTGTTCATTAACCCCAAAATAACCCAAACAGCACTACTCCCAAAGACAGTAGTTTTCCATCTACCATGAAACTCACTTCTCACATGTAAAGGTGTTGAGCACCACAGATGTTTAACTCACTGAAAGACTTCAGGAGCTGGGTGTAAACAGTGCATAGCTTTCTGGCACTTTAAGATGTTTAAAGGCAAATGCAGACTATATTCCTCTTTGAGAAACTACTTCTCACCTCCAGAGAGTGATAGAGAGCCAGGTAAGAGGTGTCCACAAATAAAACAAGAAAGGCCACTGCAGACTAGGGTGCCAACAAAAAATTAACCCATAGCACTGAGAAAAGTATTTGGCAATTCAGTCTTACTTGCAAAGGCCACTCCTGCAGAGCAGTGAAGCTCTGCTAGAACAGGTCAGTGCTTGCAGCTCAGTGTTGCTGCAGCAGGAGCTGTTTTGGGTCTCCAACCCAGGAGTATGAGCTGGTGTGGGGCTCCAGCCCAGAGGAAAGTGTCTTCCCTAGAACTCAGAAACATCCCTCCATACAGCAAGAGCTTTCTAGGAAAACTAGTCAGATTTGAACATGGACTCAGCAAGGTTGTCTGCCCTGGGTTTTAAAAGTAGTATTGCTCACTGGAGAGTTCTGACCTGAATTTGAGAGGCTAAGGCACAATGAAAGTGAGCAATCAAGGCCATGATTATCAGTGTCCAATTTAAACCACACCAGGCTCCACTTCCAAGTGAGCTGAATCCACTTTAAGGCATATGGGTGGGGCAAAATCAATACTGATAAGAGCATCTGTCAAATCTAAACAGGACTAGACAATTCTTCTCTTTCCAAAACATGTGACCTAGATTTGGGTTACCAAATTGGGTTGTCCGGGATACTAGTGAACAAAACCCACAGTTTTGTTTGAGGTATTAGAAATTTTACAGCTTGTGCACAGCTCTGTTGCTTGCCACACACCTCAATGCAGATGTGCTAGAACCACCAGAGTTCTGCTGCAAAAGCATCAGCCTTAATTCCCTTTTCCTCTCCCACACTTTTTTGCAGCAGATCAAGGATATTTGCCATTCCACAGTGCCATGCAGCAAGTAAGCTCACTTCTAAACATATCCAAATAGAAGTTTCTAAACCACAAAATAAACACAGTTTTTACAGTAAATTAGGCAGCAAAAGGCAGGTTATACCTAATATTTCATATTAAATGTAGTGTTATTTAGCTTTTTTCCTTGTCCTCAGTGTAGCAGTAACAAGAGGCCCTTTTGAACAAAACAGAGACTTCCACAGAAAGTAATAAATTAGTTTACTTTCTGGGCTTTTTAGTCCCTGTCATAACAAAATAGTGATCATCTTGCCTGCTCTTCATAAGAGGAACTTTTGATGCACCAGCTGTTCCTTTGTTATATGCCTGCTCCTTTGGGAGTGGCTTCTTGGCTGCTGAGGCCAAGCTTTTGTTTGTTTGCAAGTTTTTGGTTGAATGCTGACCTTTTGTGGAAGGCTGTGCTGGCTTTTTGGTCACTGCTGCTTTGGCTGAAGTTTGAGGGAGCCGTACAACAGACAAAGGTGTGCGCTCAGCAGGTTTGGATAAAGAGGGTCCAACCTGAGGGGGATTACTAGCATTTGTCTGCTTGCTGCCAGCTGATGACACATTTTTGCTTGTAGGTAACAATGGAGGTGGTGAATTGGATGCTTTGCTAACAGCAAGGGAAGGTGCAGAAGCGGAAAGTTTTAGCTCAGAAGCCGTTTTCAAGTTCCTTGCTAGGTGAGAAGTTGTTTGCGGGGCTCTCCGAGGATGCTGAGACCCAGCACCTGAGATCTCAATATCATTTTCAGGAGGTTTTGCAAGGAGTTGCTGAGAATGTGCAAACTTGGCAACAGTGTGCAGATTTGTAACCGGCAGCTGAGCGGCTCTGGGAGTGGCTGAATTCACCTTGGTTTTAGTGACAGATACAGGTTTGCATTTAGCAGGGACACACTTCTGTTTTGAAGCAGTTGTTCCAGCTGTCTCAGACAAGAGAGATGGTTGTTTTTTAGAGGGTGAGGGGGCACGATGGAGTCCCGGTGCCGGGGAGCCCCGAGGCAGGGCAAATTTCACCTTGGTAGCATCGGGGGACCGAATACGTTTGCGCAACGTTTCAGAAGAAACAGGAGCTGTTCTTGTTCCTGCACGTGAAGAACTTTTGCTTCCAGGCTGTGAAGGAGCAGAAGCTGGTGAGTTGTATGCAGGAGACTTCAATTTCTTTGAGGTGCCAGCTAATGGTTTGAAAGGAGACTGCACACCTGTTGCTGAGGACCCTTGTAATTTGGACCTGACTGTGGATGACTTGGCAGTGGAAGATGGGGTCACTCTTGGTGATGCCAGGGCAGGGGACTGAGGACGTTTAGCTAAAGCCTTCTTGGCACTGGTCCCAAGACCTAAAACAGGAGCAGGAGGTTTTGATGGCTGCTTTTGAAACATATTGACAGCTGACATTGGATTCATAAGAGGAGGCTCCTGATTTCTAGCTGACAAGCTGGGGACGCTGTCACTGGTGACCCCTTTCTGAAACGCCAGGATTTTTTGTTCCAGAGTTGCAAACTGAAGCACTCGGCATGGATCATATTTGAGCAGAAAACCTTGAAGAGTGTCCCAGCCTCCACCAACACGTACCATCACGTGCTTGCCATGTAGCATCTGAGATAGGGAAGAGGGGTTGGGAGCAGAAGAACAAGAGAAATTCTCATCTTGTTTTATTTTTCTCCATCTTACATTACCACCTATAGAAATTGACTAAAAATAGCACTTCCTTTCTTACAAAGAAACATTTTAAAAGAGAAGTTACGTTATAAACAAGGCTTTTGCTTCCCAATTATTTTATTAGATAGCTTCTCCTGCACAGGTAGTAATTCTGTGTCAGGAAATAATGGAAACATCTTTACAGAAGACATTTTAACCATTCTGTAAGAATCTTTGCTTAGTATACAAAGTTCTAGGCATGGGTTTAAATTAAATTATGTCCTTGCTCTTATGATTGCTAAAAAGAGTACTCAACAACCCCACAAATTATAAACCCCAAGAATCTAGGTTTTGAACAAGAAACATTCTCAGGATATTCTATGGCATTATTCTTGTTTATGTTGCAAGTCATTACTGAAATTTTAGAGACACCACGGAGAAACATTATCTTAGTTTAGTGTGGTTGTAAAATCAATGTTTGTGGATCAAAGATCTAAAGAATGGAGTAATTACACCTATTTAGAATAAGTGATTGAATGTCAAGTTGCACCAACCTAAATAATTCTGTAATTCTAAAACAACTCCATAAAAATGAGGTATTTCACTGAAAAGCATTTCTCTCCCTAAAATAAATATAAATTGGAGTTCTAAAAAACTACTTACTCTTATGAAGAGTATTTTATCTCCAAGCCTATAACGTCCCTCTGACAAGTATTCAATTGAAAATCGATGGGAACAACTGCAGGGAGGATCTTCTGCTATATGTTTTACCTTGTTATTAAATTGAAAGCATTTGTTAGTATTTTGACAGAAGCACAAAATTAACCATCTATTGAGTTAATCTTCCGTTAAGATGGAAGACCCAAGAAGGAAACAACTAAAAAAAGGGGAAAGGGAGTCTCCAAATAAATTCTGGGTTAAAGAAGATCTGCCTCCATGAGCCACTTAGAAAAGCAACAAATTGGAAGGGTGAGATTATTGCCGAGAAGGAGAACCAGTGAGTTTTCAGAGAAAGTAAGGACCTGGTGGCTGACATTCCCAAAGAAACAGCATTTTTACATTACAACACAGAGGACCTTTAAAACTAATGAATTTTTGAGCAGAATAGGAAAATTGTTCATCATTTCCTCTGGACCAGTTTACAAGCTGTACAAATCATTTCCTTTTCTGGATACATATTCATTTCCAATTGGTACAGCTACAGAGGTTTGATTTAAAAATCTTCTTTCAAAAGACTTTCATCAAAGCCTACTTTAACATCTGATGAAGTTTTAAAAAAAGATCAAATTAAAGGGCAACATTCATTGCAGTCATAGAATATTGACACCAGAAAAATTGAATGAGAGCATTTCTTATACTCAAAGAAGCAAGGGAAAGGAAGAGGGGAAAGGAAATCAATGTAGGCTCTATGCATTCCAAAACACATAGAACAACATTTTAGTTACATTTTCAAAACAAAACAAAAAATTGATAAAAAGAAGTGCATAGCCTTCTGTTTGAGGAGGCTCACACATATTAGATGAAAACCAGCCTGTCCTTACTGAGACAGATCATCAAAGTTCATAACTAAGAGTTTAATTTAAAGCCCATATCACACTGAGCATGTAGCACTTACTGCCTCGTGTAGCTCCCCACGGTGACAACATGACTTTGGTGTGCTAAGAGGTGATGGTGGCGCAGAGGTCATAAGCAGGGTTTCTTCTAGCTCAATTTCCTTCTCTAGTTTTACAAGTACAGGAGGTTCAACTCCATACCTCAAACACCAAAGCAGAGTGTTTAATTACTTATTTAGTAAAGAAAACAGAGAAAACTGATGATAACAAACTTGCAAAATTATGAGTGGCTTGAGAGACAAGGACATCTGAATCAATCAGAGAAGTAATGCTTTAATAATCCAAAGAGAAGGAGCATCTCTGAATTTCTAGCAGAAGCCCTTCCTAAGGTGGCCTTGGTGTTACCAGAGGATGCAGTAAAAATACTACCAAAACTACACAGTTGAGGTCACATCCAATTTAGATAGACTATCTTAAAGCTTCCAGCTCTTCACTAGAAATATATTAAGTCTACATTTAGATAATAAAGAGATACTTTCCAAAAAGCTGAAAAATTGAAACCCTTAAAATAATATTTAATGTTAAGTGAGTTCTTCCAAGAGGTACACATTATCTATAAGATGAATGTATAACTTAAACACACAGCTATAGAAACCAGCATGGAACAGCACCTCTTCAAAGAAAGAGTCCGATAAATATTTGAAAAAACATTCATACATTTTCTTGCACATTCATGATGGTCCTAGAAAAGCTACTCATTACTTTTTGCACAGAATTAACATCACTTGACAGATGCAAATAATGTTCTAACTTTGTCTTAGCTTTTACTTGGGAGCATGTGTGGATCACCTACCCGGATACAATGCGCCCAATTTCCAGCAGACAAAGATACACTTGTCTTGGATCCTTGTGCAACACTAAAAGGGAAGAGAATAAAGAGGAGTTACAGGTCATATTTATTGCAGGAGGCCTATGCAATTAGGTACAGCCAAGAGAAAGGAAGATGAAGCCTCCATGACTATAAATTTCCCATCATCCTACCCAGAGGCAAGGTACATTATCATTGATAAAGCACTACATGCTTTACAACTCTAATTTTCTATTCCATAAAATCTTTAAACCCATCCTGGCACTCCTGAAACCACTCTTCCTCCTAAGAGAAAGATGTTTTATAACCTTCTTTCTTGATGAGAACAGGAAAGAAAGAGACATGAACGCTTCTCATTCCCTACTCCCAATGCAATATCACAGTTTTAAAGATGAAGAACACTTAACAATGACAAAAGGAAAATACACCCATCTGGTCATGCTCATGCCTACAGACACAGCTAGGTACATGCACTCTGGAGGTTACAATCCACAGGGGGATACACTACAAGGGCCTTAGCTGACAGGTGGATAGCTACACGGCCAGGGAGTCCGAGTGGTTTTAAACTTCAGCTGGGAAAGAGCAATCTGGGTGACTGTTACTAGTTCAGTAAGCAACAGATCTTTCCTCATCACTGCTCCAAAAGTTCCAGCTCTATATTTACAGATTAAATCCAACATCCTTCTGATATCACTTTGATATTTGAAATGCCTTTGCTTTAAAAGTGTTTCCTAAAGTATAATCCAAATATGAAGTCAGAATTTCTGATGATGTTTACATCATCAACTCCAGTTTCTAAGTCTGCTTTTTAAAAGATCCAGTTATGAAGGGTAAATCTAGAATAGAAAGTTGACAAAGCCATAATCTAAAAGCTACTTTTAGAGGCCAATTAATCTCTTTTTTAGTGTATCTGCATGTGTGTGTGTATTTGCCAGCTGTAACAAAAGTGTTTTAATTTGCTTGAGTCCAAAAGGGAAAAATCCAAATATTTCCCTAGCAAAGATCAAGACATTTGTTTTGGCTCGATGTCAAAGGGCATCCCACAATGCCTGCTCTTCCTTTTTGCTGTCTCAGGAACCTCTTGATTTATTTCCTTCCCCAGTCATCTACACTTTCCAGGAGGTGCTGCTATATGCCCTGATGTGAAAAAGACAATTGTCAACTTATCCTTCCCCTTTTTCATTCATGAAGAATGGCTTGAAAGTCTGATGAAAAACATTAGTGGAAAGAATGTTTCATCTAGGAGGCTGCAAGTCTGCTCATTTCAACTGCCAAAAAGGCTCACGGAAGATATTTATGCCACAAGGCAAGCTTGTGTCAAGAGTTACAGACTTCAAAACACTTCTTTGCAATGAGTGAAAGCCACAGCACTAGGAAATCATATCTGCTTATCACAGGGAAGCTAAACAGGTTCTAGTTACCTGTCCACTTACAGGAACGAACATGCTTAAGCAATACAATTCATACAAGGAACTAAAAAAAAAAAATAAAAATTAAAATATTCTTGTAACTCAGTTCTACTCTGTATTTCCTGGCACTGAAAAAAGATACACTCACTAGTTAATCAAAATGAAACATGTAAATGATGGAGTTTTCTCAACTGTTTTTAAAGATGACTTATATAGTAAAGATGCATGGGCAGTCCAGCCAGTATGGAAATAGCATTTAATTAGCATTAATGCTAATTAATAGCATTAATGGAACAAAGACTTCAAAATACAGTAAATATTATGACAATTTCATACGATTACTGAAAACAAAAGATAGTTCTCAGTTTTTTGCTAGTCTGCTGACAGGCAGATATTTTGCTTACCAAAAAAAAAATGCCAAACAACAAAAAACAGAATATGGCTTGCCATAGAAAGTTTTGTATTAATTAATTTTTACTGACATAATAGCTGGTAGAAGAGCATTTCCTTATTTATTAGGTGATGAAAGTACAATCCTCTTAACTAGCAGTCAAGAAAATTTTATTCCATCATACCAGTCTAGAAGATGCTCTACAGCACCAGTTGTGCACTGGGGCAGGCATACTCATAGTTGGTAATATTTACTTTTATAACTATCTTATAAATGGGAAAATACAAATGGTTTAGAGTAATGTGGTGTCCTGAAGTAAATGTTAATTACCAACAGGCTGTTGGCACGTCAGACACAATGCCCTGATGTCGTTACCAAATTTAAGCATCTTGAATGTATTATTCTGAAGGATTTTTGCAAGAAGAATGAGCTGTAATACCAAATAAAGGATCTTATTGTGAGTTGACTCCATGGCCCTGTGGTCTTCCCACACACAGAAAGTGAAACCACAGTTTTCTCCTGTTTCTCAGTAGCTCTTTTTACTGAAGAAAAGCACAGTATTTTGTTGCACAGCTCTCAATCCCCACTTCATCCCACACAGTAACTTTCAGAAGTTTGGAAAAGCATCATACAAATTATATTAGTCATTTAAATGATTTTTCAATGCTTGTACTTGGACACTGCCTTAAAATAAATAAGAGCTTGCACGACACATGCAGAGTCAAGAGAAAAAGTTCAAAAGTCTATAACAAGTCATCTCCCTGACCAGGTAGTGATTCACACAGAGATCAAAGTAAATCTTACAAAAAGAGAGAGCTACCTAAGCCTTCAGATTCAAAGAGGTATGTCTCATCAACTCCAATGGCTCTACACCAGTTAAGAAAGTTGGCTGTATTATCTCTGGCAAAAAAAGATCCTGATGGAGCATCCTTCTTACATGGAACTTTTCTCATAGGAAAATTCTGGCAAGGGAAGAAAACAAAAAGTACATTGTATGCATCAACATTGCCAAGAGATTCAAAAGCATATTTGCAAAGGAAAATACACCCTAAATACAGAGAACAGAAACAGTTGTAACTATTTTGTGTTCACTTCACTGTGTATTCCATGAAAAAAGCTACACTAACATAGAAGGCATTCTACTTTATCATTGTGAATAGTCACTGAGTGAAGAGTCCTTAGTTCTGCAGCCTTTGTACTCCAAAGTAACAGAGACTTACTTGAGATTCACATTTCAACTAAGCACTGCCTCCCAATGGAAACACTGAAGCCCATCTGCAGGTCTGGATACTTTTATGGCTGACCTGTATACCTGGGTTCAAATACCACTTTCTGGCATAAAACATAGCACTAAGTGCCAATGGATATCTCACTAACAACCCACACTGGTGTCAGGGGAACAAACTACAGACTTGGACGAGATCTTCCTCTGGCAAGATTTCTACTGAAATCAAACCAAAAACCCAGTAAAGACCTTACAATGTGATTAACAAAGCAAGCAATTTATTGGATGAGTTTATCCGTCTATAAAGCCACTTTGTTGTTAATCAGTCTCTGGATACACAGCATACAAAACACTTCTTTGGGAAGCCTCACTCACCTGCTTTACCTGTAACTGCTACTTGAACTTTAGGACTTTGTACTTAAAAAATCATCAAACTACTCACCCTTAAGTTATTTGAGCTACAACATTTTTTAACTGTGTTTTGAAGAACATCAATCAATTGGCAAAGCAGTACCCCATTATCAAGTTCTTCTAGCAGTTGTTCTGCTTTGACTTCCATTCCTTTAAGAAAAAGAAGTTCAATAATAAAGTTACTCCACAGAAGGTAAAGAAGTTTCATATGAACTTAGAGGCAGCTCAAACAGCATTCCAGTGTTAAAGACTGAAAAATAGAAGAAATATATAAGTAAAATAAAATCAAATATTAGTTTAATTAGATTTTAATTAGACTAACAAGATTCATAAATATAAATTAGAATTATTAATTGTGCAACCCTTAAGACGTGGCAGCTAGTAAAACTGAAATCAAAGCAGGCATTTGAATGCAATTCTCCCAGCCATTCAAACCCATATGCACCGGCTCTTAATAGTACTATAGATATTACACGTCAGCGCTGACTAGAATATTGGAAGTGCTTTGAAATTCATGAGAGAGTGATTTATTTTTAAGCTCACCCAGCAAGCCAGACAGCCAAATGGAGAGATCTTCCTGCATAGGCACCAAAGTGGCTTCGTGCCGCACAGATATCCATTGGTCATAGAGGCACACGTCTGCCAGGCCCGGCCCATGCCTCGGAGTCAGAGGACTCCGGGGACTCAAGGGAAGCTCATCTCCAAACCACACCTGCAGAAGATTCCAGTAAGCTGAAGACAGGAGGCTCTAATATTTTAAGTCAGATGACAAAAACTTGTGCTTCTGAATTAGACTGAAGAACTATAAGCCAAAGACTGTTCTCTTCCCTTTCAAGAGATATAGCAAACCAACAGAGCAATCAAGTGGTTCTGGTCTTGCTAATAACTCCTGCATCAATATACCACTGCATTCCTTCTCTTGACTCCCTTGGATTTAAAATGACATACTTGCCTGAATACAGAAGAAAGACAGCACGCATTAAATGCTTCAGGTTTTTTAAACTCAGCACATTTTAAGTCACGAAATCTGCAAATTATCATATAATTTACTACTGACTGCTGATTTCTTATTCAAACAGTTCAGTGGCATTTTGTGCTTAAATTGTTAAAAAAATATAGCATTAAAAGAGGAAGTGTTCCCATGCAAGGACGTAACATATTTCTTGAACACAAATACTTAGCATTTTTCTTCAGAATTGTTTATCTTGTAAGTGAGAGGTAACTTACACTTCAAGAAAAGGATCACACTGAAATTTTGTGAAGAAAAATTTCCAAATTTTTTTCTGAATAATTTTTGACTGAATAATACCAGAATCTTTCTGGCATTCATAACTATTTTCCTTCAGTTCAGTGTGTATGTAAAATACATTTATTTATTTATTTATACTTAAGTGATTAATTAGAATATAAGATCACTAAAAAAGCACTTCTTAATCATGATGGAAATTTTTCAATAATCTCAGATTATTAGACTTTAGAACTTCCTTAGCTAACAGCACTAAGAAGTGAATGGGTCACCTACCTGATAACAGCAGTGGGTTAGCCTTATCACATTGCTCCTTGTGAAAGGGGAAAACTACTACTTTTTTTTTAAATCAGAGGTAACTGGGGAATCTAGTATTTCATCTGCTTCAGGGTAGACTTTAGTATTTAAAAAAAAAAAAAGTATTATACATATACAGGATTTAAACACTTCAAAAGGCACTTACCTGAACTGCATTCTGCATGGTCACCTGCTTTACATTAGTTTCTCCTCCTGGGGAAAAATGAGAGATTTTTATTACAGTCTCTCTTGCTTTCATGAAAATCCTAAGGAAAAACCCATCAGTGCTGTTTTGGAAAAATAAGAATGAGTCTAATAGGAAGGGAAGGGGAAAGAGGGAAATATCTTAGTAGCTAAGGTTTTGATCCAGTATTCAGTCAACTTCAGTTCTCTGCCCTTAGATAAAAGTGCAGTCATTACAGCAAAAGTAGCAGCTAACTTTGTATGCATAAACAATGCTCCAAAATTGGCAAGATTTTTAGGAGCTGTATGACATTTATTTTGTCAAAGAATAATGCACATACTTCATTCTTGGATTTAACACTGTTGACTGATTTTTCCTTCCAAGTTATCACAAGTGTATCTCATACATGTGTGCAAACAGATATATGCATCCTGAGTTGACATAAAGATACTTAATACTTAGAAGATCATGAAAACCTCAAAACAAAGAAATAGTTTTGACAAATAAGATTTTCTCTTACAGAATCATAGAACGGTGTGGGTTGGAAAGGATCGTAAAGACAATCAAGTTCTAGCATAGACACATGAGAGAAATCAGTGTTTTTATAAATCTTTGTTGGGATTGTGACTTTGCAGGCAGCATGCATGCATTAAGTTTTCAACAGAATGCTGCAAACTATTGCAGCAACATAGTTATCAGTACAAATCCCTGGCAAAAGGAACATTAAGGAAAGTTTGGAGACAATCCAGTCAATGGTTTCTTTCTTGAAGCCAACACTGTATTTTCCAGTAATACTCTCAACCATGGGAAAATCCACTGCAAGCTCTACACTGAGCTAAGGATTAGTAAATCTTTCCCTGAAGGCTCTAGGTCTAAAGATGTGCAGCATTGCCAGGTTAGCTGCATGCATGTGTACAGAGGGTATTTCTCCATAATCATTTTCCAGTGGAATTTTGCAATGTCAAAAAGTTCCTATCTGCATCTTGAAACCTGTTAAAAACTACTTACTTGCTCTGTTACTCAGTAGCTGCAATAAAATTTCATCTTACTGATTAAACTGAAAACCAGACTGCAGACAATATCAGACATTTTTAACTCATCTGTTTTCATTTAAAATTAAGTTTTTCCTCTCCTGTCCCAGATATTTAGGCTTTGTATGTAGATGGCATCTTCTTATCTCCTGCACAACCTGGCCTTCCCATGACATAAGACTGAACAGCCCATCACAGAAAACACAATTCTTGTAAAAATTCTCACCCTTTCATCCTACATAGAAAGCAGAATGGTGTCATTTTCTCCCCCTTGCTCCTTCCCACTGCCTTAAACCTCAGAGATTACGTGGGACCACATGTATCAGGCATTTCAAACAACTTACCTCTACGACTGGCAAATGAGCAACCAGTTTGGTTTCAGGTGAAGACACTTCCTTGTACCAGGACTGCTAGCACTTCTCAGAGCTTATCAGAGACACTCCAGTGATCTTTCTCCTTCCTTTTATTTCTAGGGAAGGAAAAAAAAACCACAAAGAGACATCCTCTCCTTGATGTCATTTTTCCTTCTATGAATGAACAAGGGAAGGGAAGGGTATATACCAACCATTACTAATGAGCATGTTATGCTTCCCACAGCTTTGTCCAGGGGAATACGTTTTCCTTTGGCATAAGAAAGCTATTGTCCTAAGAGAAGCTCAATAAGAGGCTTCATTGATTAAAAAAAAAATAAATAAAACAACAGCAGAACAGCCAGTAGAGAAGTTGGTCTCATTAAAATAAGGAGTTCCATATAGGCTAACAAGAGCTCTAGCATATTAACTGCCAAGGGAAAACAAAAGACAGCCTAATTCACAGGGAGCACTCAAAACATGAACAAAGCAAAATATTCACACTGCAGCTATCACAGGAATGCTCAGCATCTGCAGTTTTGTGGCATGCCTAACAAAAACTAGTGTTGCTAAAAAAAAAAAAAAAAAAAAGAGGAGATTGAGGAAAATTGTGGCACTTGAACTTCAAGGGCCTTCTCTTCTAAAACAAGTTATTTTGTAAGCCCATATTTCAAAGCTCCCTAGAAAGCCAAAAGGCTTCACTTATTATCAGGGCATCTGAAAAACACTTAACAAAAACCCCCTCTGATGATGCCAGCTACAGTGCATGAATTTTGAGTTGAAAAGTAATACAGTAACAATTGCCCATTTTCAGATGCCAAACTGTTCAGCTCAGAGATTGCAGGGAATACAGATTGTTGTAGCCATATCACTTACTGCAAGAGGCACAGGATGAGAAGACCCAGATCTGCCACCTTCAAGTAGTCAGCCTGTAAATGTGCAGAAGATGCTGTGGTGAGGTGAATTCTGCAGTACCAGGCAGAGTCATAACCAAATCTGACTTCTTCTAAAACCAGTTGGGTTCCCTGCATCAAAAAGCTGTACATAATGAATGAAGTAAGTATCTGATTCTGGATTTTGGCAGCTCCAGATAGGACTGCAGCAGTTTCTACACATGCCAGTTTTATCAACTCTCATTCAGAAGGCATTTGGTGTTCAGACACTGAAGTTTGTGAAAGAAAGGACCTCAGAATAAAAGTACACTGTAACACTCCCCCGCACAGCTTCAGGCCGTGCCATTCTCATTTCCAGGCAGACCTTGATACCCTCAAGGTCCCTTGGGACAGAAGACTGGATAAGCCATCACAGTAGAAACAATTCTTTTAATAATTCTTCTCCTTCCTCCTACTGTTTCTGGTGTTGTTTCTTCCCCATTTTCCCCTCCCTGCTTCACCCCTTAAAACAAGGAAAACACCAGAAATGTGTGCTTTGCCCAAACAGGGGGCAACCAATCCAGTCGCAGGCTCAGTAAACACAGAGATCCCCCACCACCAACCCCACTTTCAGAAAACCCCTCTTTTTTTTGCTGGTACTTCTGCTGCAAATGGTTCTGTGGGATGGAAGGAGAGGAGCAGTCACCTAGCCACAACTTGCAGCGGGATCAATAGAGAGACACTGATTTACTGGGAGACAGGTGGTCACCCACAAATTATATACCAGGAGAGGTAAGAATTGCCTTCATCTGGTTGAGTGCCAAATCTTCAGTGAAGGACTTAGAGCTATGGATCAACACCATGTAAAAGAGATGAGAAAAACATCCCTATCTATTGACACGTGGCATAGGGACAGGCATTCCTCAGCAAAGGGGGTGCAGACACACCCTGGACATGACCCACACAGACTTGTGAGACCACAGTTTGCCTCTGCTCTCCACAGAGATGCCAGCACTTTGCCCCCAGACACTCTGAGAAACAGCAGAGTCAGCAAATAGTAAAGCACTTTACACAAATACTTCAGGGTGTTAACACATGCTCTTAGATACTCCATGAGATAGCCTGTTTAGGATCAGTTGTATCAGGATTTATAGATCACTCAGTGGGCCCCAACCAGCAAGACATGCTACACTAATTACAACCCATTCTGTAGCACAAGATGAACCGAGTCCACATCCCATTTTACTTGACTGAACAGTTTACAAATAAACAAACAAACAAAATCCATAACTCTACAGATAGCTAAACATTGATGAAGCAGCCATTGACCTAGCTTAAGTGGAACCTAAAGGGATTCACAGGCTCATTAAACTGCCTTCTGTTAACAGGCTCATTAAGAAAACACTTGGGTAGAAACGCTTCTACATCTTCACCCTATATTTAAAATATATAACATCATCTTCTATTCCATCAACACCCAAAGGCAGTCACAACAGTCTAACCCAGAGCAACTGGATTATTCTTGACAGTACCTACTGAAACCCATGTTTATAAACACACTGAAATGAAAGAAGCTGTCATGTCAGTATCTGTTGAAACCTACTACAGGATAGTCAAGATTTTTTTTGCAGACACATCTACTAACATGCAAAAAAAAGAGGTAGGCACAAGAGACATCCACTAAATGGAGCGCTACTCCATCACTACAGCAATTTCAGAGCCTTTTTGTTGCATTACTGAGTCAGCAGGAACTCTGCTTCCCTGGGGAGGCCTCAGAGGCACGAAAGAGAAAGAACCAGACTGGTCAGTCCGAGGTGATGGGCTTTAAGGCGGCAACCAACTCCTTACATTAGGGCATGCTGACTGTTCTCCCCAGAGACTGCCTTTCCACACCTCGCCATGAAGTGCACACAAGCAGAGGCAGTGAGCACACTCTCCCCTACCAAAGGGCAACAAAGGCCGTGGGTACACCTGTCAGAGCAGAGAAACCCACTTGAAATCAGGGAGGAGCACTTCACCTCAATAGCTGCCTTCTCGGCAGGAGACATGCAGACGGCTGCTTTCCCACAGGAGCATCCAGTTTGGGCAGAGGCTGGTTGACACCAGACACACTGCCCCAGCTGCTCCCTCACATACACAGGCAAGTCCTTCTCTCCCTCCCATTTCTAACCCACACTTCTTCCAGCAAAGCAACACAGAGGGGAGCATTTCTCGATGCCCATTTGGCAGGCTGCTGGCTGGCCATAGTCAGGAGTAGCTTATTACGACTTAAATATAAAATCACGTATTATTCTGAACGATCCACCCGGTACAATTTCAAATGCAGAGGCCAGTTGGGCCTTATAGCTCCCAAAGGAATACATGTACTTTTTCCCATGTCTTGATCTGATACTATGCCAAAGGTGACACACAGCATCCCTGGAACACGGCCAGCTTTTGGGCAAAGAAAGGAGCCAGACGCTTTTCGGCTTATTAAGCAATATGAATGAGCGTTTTAGCCAGGAGCATTGGGGCAAATTTCCTACAGAAGCAGCACTGCATCCTCAAACGCCGGCGTAGGGCACAGGAGGGACTGGTTTGAAGGCGGTTATGCAAAAACTCTCCCCTCTCCCTTCCCCAGGGTAAGTTTCGAGGCACTTCCCTTCCGACATCCGTGACTGAGACGCTGGAAGAACTGCTGCCGCTGGACGTGCGACCGGGCTGCTGGCAGTGAGCGGCTCCGCCCAGCACCGGGCTCTGCCGGGCTCCCGGACACGCGGGACTCAGCGCGTCCCCAGCGCTGCCCCTGCAGACGGCGGGACCCCCCGAGCGCCCCCGCTTCAGAGCTGCGTGCCCGGGGCACCGCGGCGAGCGGGGCTCCCCCTCAGCCCCCCACTGCCCGCCCGGCCCCTCAGCCCGCCTCAGCGCTCCGCTGCCCGCCCGGCCCCTCAGCCCCCCGCGGGCCGAGGCCGGGCCACCGCCATCCCCCAGGGCGGGCTGCTGTCACACCCACCGCTCTGCCGCGCCGTGCTTTGCTCTGCCGCGCCGTCCTGTGCCGTGCCGTGCCGGGCTGTGCTGTGCTGTGCTCCCACGGCGCAGCGGCCGCCGCCGCGCCGGCCGCTCCTTTCGAAAGCGCCAATCGGCGCCGGGGGCGGGGCCGTGCCCGCCGCACCTGGCCCGGAGCCGCGGCACCGCCCCGCTCCCGGGAGAGCGGCCCCGGGCTGGGACACGGCCCCCGGGCTGGGACACCGCCCCGCTCCCGGGACAGCGGCCCCGGGCTGGGACACGGCCCTCGGGCTGGGACACCGCCCCGCTCCCGGGACAGCGGCCCCGGGCTGGGACACGGCCCTCGGGCTGGAACTCGGGCCCCGGGCTAGTACACTGGCGGCCTGCAGCCCCAGGCGCTGGCAGCAGAAGGGCCCCCGGCAGCCGGCGTTCTGCCCGGAGCGGGAGCGCTCGGCACAGCGCTGCCCCCGCCGCCTGGGCTCGCGTCGCCGAGTCCCCCCCACCCTGCCTGCAGCCCCCGGCGGCATCCGCAGCTCCGCGCACAGCATCCAGATACCCTTACCTGTCCCAGGGGTGCTGCCGATGGTATTTTTGAGAGCAATTAAGCACCAGCAAAGTCATAAAGCAAAATAACCTGTGACACACTTTCACAAAGTAAAGATCCTCTATAATTTTTACTTCGAAATAATATAGCAATTGAAGTTACATGTTATATCATTAAGAGTTTTTGTGTGTATGTGGTTTTTCTCCATTACGTAATTTTTCATCTTGTGAAGAAATATTCTTGCAAACCTTAACATGAACACTTTTCAGAGTTGAACAGCAAATGACTATGACATTAACCATTTCAGCTGGTTTATTACCGAAACGATCTGGAATATATTCTTTGTCAGAGGTAAAGAACAAAAAAACGCTGCAATGAAAAATTATGAATGGAAGCTTGCATTTCCCCATTTCTTTACGGAGGAACAGTTACTGCAATCAGCTTAATTGCAGCAGGAATTAATTGGGTTCCTCTGAAGAGCTGGTGGGCTCTTTCTGGTCAGAGGGTATAAATACAGAAAAAGTTATACTCACGTGTGAAGATGTGATATACAATATTCTGTGTATTGTGGACAAAATGACTTTTATGAATCCATGGTATGTTTCTATAAAATGCAGTAAAGAAAATATAATGCACCGTGAGAACTTCTCTATGAAAATAAGTGATATGTGGTCCTTTAAAAAAGATATTTCTCCTAAAATAAAATAAAGAAGTATCCATCACTGCACATCCCAGATCTCGCAGAGAAGAGGTGTGAATTTGTGATCATTCACTCTCCATGACATCAGCATCTCTGCGTGATGATGGTTAAATGTCCGTAATTCTGTGAGACGGCCCAGAAGGCATGCAAAGTGTTGAGGGTTATCTGGGTGGTGAAGTTTGCAGACTTTTTGTAGAATATCCAGCAGTGGTTCTTGAAGCCTTTCCACAGAATCTCTGTCCTTTATGTATTGTCGATCTAATTACGGTTTTAAAGAAAAGAAGTGATTAGCAAATATATGCTCTGATACACTGCAATTATTTACACAGATAAGTTAAAATAAAAATATTCAAATATTTACACCAGCCACTGATGTTCATACCTACAAAGACCATTTATTTTCAAATTTATATGAAATAAAAATGTTTAATGCTGTATTTTTGCTTTAGGGTTTTCATGTAAGCTTCCTGCTTCTAGCTAGAAAAAACTTTAAACTCCTCAAAAAACAAAGTATTTTAACTCTGCGACATTTCACTGGAGTTCTATCATCATCTCTGCATGTGGTTCTGCACCAGAGTATGTCGTGCAATGCATTTAAAAAACTGAGCAATACCCTAAGTTCCTGGAGATGTAGTACTCCTGGGGAGTTTAGCCAGAAGAGAAGAGTGCAAAAGCAGGTCACCAGGGTAAAATCAAAGATCTTCATCCTCAGATTAAATTTCCTTGCTAGAAAATACTTGTATTTTTATTTTGTTCGTATGGAAATATATGTTTGGATACTTGGATTGAGGGGAGAACAGAAAGATGGGATTTTTGGTGTAAAAAAATTTCCTGAGACACACTGACTCAAAGAGTGATGGAAATGCCTCACCTTCCCATCTTTCATGAAACCTGATTTGGAAACCTCCCAATGAAGTCTGAAGACCTCCATTGCCATACTCTAAATGATTCTAAGTTATAGGGTTTCCCAATTTCCCTTTAAAATATATAGCATTCCACAGTGATCTGTGGTGATGTGCATGTAGCCACATCTGGGATTTTCTGAAGGAAGAAACCTGGTTTGCTAAGCAGTGAAGAGATACCCATAATTTTTAAAAGCGCGTTATTTAAGCAGTTTCTTCTTCTTCCTTGTACTCAAACCAAATGGTGTAGCAGGACGTTTGGGGTTTGTATTTCTGTGCTTTTTTTCTGCTTTAACAACTGAATATACAGAATGAGCATGCACATTCACTTGCTCCATGTAGAATGTAAGTTTTTACAAATCTCATGTTTGCTCCTCCTGCTTTCTTTCCAGAACAAATAATATTTAATTCTGGATGAGAAGTTACCTGGAGACAGGATAACTATGGCTGTGAGCAGTGCATATTCTTCCAGTGTCATCTTCAGCTCTCCAATGCTTTTATAAAAATTAAACATGGGAGTTATGAATTCATCTGAGATACCTGTGAGAATGAAAAAAATAGTTATAGGTATGTCTTAATTATTGAAGCACTCTGGTTTATTGCTACACAGCAATTATTTCATATTTTATATTGACTGTCTTGGTGGAAGAAATCTACTAAAGAAATCATGATGCAAGACAATTAGTTACAGAAGTGCAAGCACATCCTTGTTTTCCAGAGCAAACTAGACACAGGCAAACACTGGAAATTTATTTTTGCATGGTTTCAAAGTCTTTTTTTCAAACAATTCATTTCACTCTGCAGATTTGTCCATCTGGCTTTTCAGAACAATTCTCATAGGTGGTTTCCTTGCCTGCTGATAATCTTCTTTGTGAAGCAGACCCTGTGTTCCCTGTCTCTGCATTAGTTATGTGGAAGCCTCTCAGGGTGTATGGTTTAATTCCAGCCCAACTCTAGAGCCAACTGCCTTGGGCAATTGCTTCAGTTGTCTCCATAAAGTCACTTAATTACTCCTTTTATGTAGCCTGAAACTTTCATTAGGTCTAGGATTACCTGTAGTCCAAGATCAACTTGCTTGCAACTACTACCTTAAAGCATAAAATAATGTATTATAAAATACAGAGCCAAAAATAGCTGAAATCCAGGCCTATTTAGGAATAGGATCATGTGATTCTCTCACCATCAGCAGAAGCCTTTGGGGTTTCCAAAGTAAGGCATGCCAATGGGACTTCTTCTTGCTGACTTTGTCATCAGGTCACAATGTTCTTAGTTAGCCTTAAATTACAGATGTGCTCCATCCTGCTCTTCGGTGTAAAAGAGAAGTTCTGTGACATCAAAATTATTCCTCTCTTAAATGATATGTGAGTCACTCAGAGCAGACACGAAACTATTGACAGCAGCTGCTTGCAGCTCTGAAGCAGTGTCGACATCCAAACCAGTGCTTTTGCAGCAAGAGCCTTTTGGCCTTCCTTGGTTGAAAGGATGGGAACCTCCTCAATTCCCACAGATGAGGGCCATAGGATCTCTTGTACATTTAATCTTAATTTTGAGCTGTTCTAGGAGAAGTCTTTATAACTCCCTTTGGAAACCATGTGAATTAATGTGGGTTTGAGTGTTGTGTACAACACCAAGCTGCTGTCCAGGACTAGTAAGGTTTAGAGTGCCCCCAGTAGGCAAAATCCAAACTGAAACTCAGCATGTGGAACTCAAAGAAAGGAAACATGAAGTCACTTGACTCAACTATGAAACAGTCACATTTTGCTGTGACAGTGAATTTACGTCAAGCAGAGGAATAGTTTTGCGTCCCAACTGTGAAGGACTGGTCTTGTAGGGTGTGGCTTATTTCATGGCTGAGTCATGTATTTAAACACATGACATGAGCAACCTATGTTCACTTCAGATTACAAACCACAAATCTTGTTTCTTTGATGAGTTCAATACTACTGAGTCTAAGTCAATTAAAGGGATATATATGATGTGGGTCAGCTTGTCCTGTGGAAGTTAGTAACACAGCTGGCCCTTCTTACAGGGCAAACAATGGTTATAGCATCTAACGTGCTGCGAGGCTTATGCTGTTAGTCATCAGCATTAACTGCTTAAAATTTTGAATACCTGTTATTGTTAACTTTTGGGGAACCACCTGTCTCCCTCTTGGGTGGTTTGAAATGCCAAGGTTCCTTATAATATGTAAGTAGCACATATATATGGAACACCAAAGTCTTAAAGTTTGCATGAAAGTAAGAAAAAAAAGAAGTGAAAAGCTGGGCCCTAAAGCAGAGCAAATGAATTCCTTTCATGGAAATGAGTAGCTCAGCAGCAACATGAGAAAAGTCTAAGACAAAGTTGATATTTTTAGAAGTCTCTGTGCAAGGTATTGTGCTGCTGGGCACAATCATCTTGACAGGAAACAAGAAATGGTAGGAAGTGGGCTGTGACTGACTCCCATCTTTTGTTTCTCATATTCATAATCTGAAGATTTTTTTTCTCTTTTCTCTTTCGAAGGTCAGGCCAGCTTTCAGCCGGATTAATTTATTGCTTTTGGTGACCCCAAACTCCTCAAATCCTATTGTCTATATAGCAGAAGTAGGATGAAAATGGTTCGGCAAACAGGATATGGAAAAGCTAGTGAGGACCTAAATTCATGTCCTCACTGCTCCAAACAATGCCTAAGCATGTAATGGAACAATCCCTGCCCAGAGAGCTTCTAAGCTAACATTAAGTATGGAAGGGTGAAGCAAAAAATGAGTATAGATGTGAAAGCAAATGAAATTACTGCAGAGAACTCTGCATTAGTGTACTGAAAACAGAGAAATAAAACAAAACCATAGAGATGAAAGGGAATTACAAAGGGATGTTTGAGCAATGCATGTGATTTACCACTTCTCCTAGGGAGAACAGAACTCAAAAATCTTTAAACTGATATATGTCACAAGACAATTATGAAAAAAATACGTGAAAAATAAGCAATTTTGCAACTAGGATAATGGAATCTTTTATCTTAGTCGTTTTGCAGTCATCCCACCTAGGCCGAAGTTTCCCTGCTGTTAGTTCATCTTTCTGCATGCACGTTACACAAATTGTTTTCTGTCACAAGAGGGGGCTGTTTTCTAACGTGATTGTAAGAGCTTCGGTTTGGATTTAATAAGCTCCAACAGAACGAAAAAAAAAACCAAAACACACACACACACACACACACACAAAAAAAAACCCCAAACAACGAGGAAACACAGGAAACAGATGTTTATAGTTCTTACTTTTTTTTTTTCCTAGCTACTGTATGAGATGTTGCCACTTCAGATTATCAGAACAAGAATTAAAGGTGATTTAGCGCTTGTAACTGGAAAGGCCAGAGAAGTGAGTTATATGATTTCCCCCAAGTCATTACTACAAGTTATAGCTCAAAAATGAAAAAAAAAAAAAGTAAAAAAAATCAAATAAATGAAATTATATTTCTGGCCTCATTGAGAACAGAAAAGCTAGTTCCGCCTTACTTTCTATATTTAGATCAGATGAGAGCCCTGCACGGTGCTGTCAGGCAGGCAGAGCTTCCTGGTCACTGCTGATAGTGCCTCCTTCCTAACTTTCTTCCAAAAGGTTTCAAAAACCTTGTTTCATGCAGCATTATGGCAGTAAGAACACGCTCATCCTTCACATGTCATTGGACATCTTTCTGTGCTATACAAATTCCTACCTAACCCAAGTCAGCCACCTGCAGGAGATGCTGCAGATCATTTGATTATTTCATTGTGTTCATGCATGTCTGGCTGTAAACCCAAGTGTGGTCACTGGGAAATACAGTGCAGCTTTGCAGCATCAAACTAGAGCAGATTTAAACCCATGAACATCATTCATTCAACATCCCTTACTTGCACAAGTTCATCCCCATCTGTAGTTCAAGGCACAGCATTACTTTAGAACTTGTCTTTTTTACAGTTTTGTTGCTATGATTACTTCTTAAAGGTAAAATGACTGATACCTGATATCATAAGGTTTGCAGTTTCAGGCCATGAATAATTATTTGTTTAAGATAATCCTGCAATACATGTATTTACTGTGGTATCAGGTCAGTATTGCCAGCTTTTTGAGACAGCATTCTCTCTTCTACTTTAGCTGTGTTGCAAATCTGAATAAGTAATCTATTGCAAGAAGAAAGCTTGAGAGTAAATGCTAATTAACAGTAACTAACACTGTGTTATTAATATAGATAGAGATCATTTTTTCTTTATAAACATTTAAACATCAGCGAATAAGAAAACAAGGGTATATTAGTAGCTGCTTTATGCAAATAAAATATTCTAATTACTCACAAACTTACATTTTATCTTTCACATTATTCCATCTACCAGAATTGTTTTTCATGCTGCTTATTAGTTCTCCTTTCTGAGCCATTCAAATGCATAAATGGTGCTTTAAACACTGACCAAATTCACCCCTGTGATGCTGACTGCCAAACCAGGGAAAAATCTAGCCAGGAGAAAAAGCACACCAGAGCATGGGCACATTCTTTTCTCTCTGCCATTATCTTGTAGGGCTTAAATGGCCAACTTAAATGAGATGTGTGTTGAGCAGAATTCACAACCAAGCACCAAACCTCCATCCTCTTTAAAGCAATCTATAGGACCTCTGTCAAGTCATAATTGCAAGCAAAGAAACCTTAGTTAAAAAAAAACCACAAAAACAAACAAAAAACTACCCCCCCCCAAAAAAAAACCCCAACAAAACCAAAAACCAACCAAACCAAGCCTGTAAGGAGGGTGCAAATGACCTTTCTACATACCCTCCTATAGCAGTGGCCTGAATGCCTGCAGTCAAGAGAGAAATGTGGTCTGGCACACAGTAGCAGCATCTGCACTGCCTTGACCTGGTCTTCATAGGCAGAGTCTGAAAATGTTTTTGGCCTGAAGAAACCCACTTATGCAGAATAAAAGAGATTGGCTTCCTGGCATCTGTTTTTGCTTTCATGGGTATAGATTTATTGTGTAGATATGATTTAAATAATTTGAGTAACTTTAATTGTGCTTTCCGTACCTAGAACTGGATGACTCAATGTGGTAGATTGTGCAGGAAAGCTCTTTCCTATATTTTGCAATTTAGAGTGGACTAAATTTCTAAATGTTTTGGGCAGTGTGCCAGTTTTGTCTTGAGTCACAGGATGATGTGTCCTTCCACGAGGATGCACATGACCATTTGGAGGGTTAGACACTTTGGACAGGTCAGTGAAGATCATTTTGTTTCTCTGCACAAACCCCAGCACAAGGGGGGTTTGAAGCACCGCTCTTGCTCAGTACTAATAACCAAATTATGAAAAACAAGGGCAATGGAAGTTATTAGGCATCCATGCTCCAATATCAAACTTTGCTTTTGGTTGCAGGAGCCTCTTATCCAAATCAGTGGGAACTTTGTATCCCACATTCAATGGTAAGCAGTGGCCTTTTGCCAATGCTTTGAACGTGCGGCTATTTCTTTTTTTTCCTTGGATCTGAGTGTACTTCAGCACCTGTAACCCATCCAGGAAGACAACAGTGTGTTTCACAATGTCAGAGGTCCTGCTGCCAACTTAAAATTTGGGTCCAGATTTTTCCCTTTCTGTCAATATCAGTATTGTATTTCCCAATACTCAAATTCCTAGAACTGCTCTGTAGAGTAAAGTGATGAAATAAAAATCTCTGTCCTTTCATGACTACTGAAACCTGGCATCTTTAGCAAAACTACAAATCCTCACAGAGAAAAAATTCTGTACCTCGGCTCTGTTTCTTAAAATAGTGTAATGCTCAGTAATGGGGAGAATTTACTTTCAAAATAACAGAAAACCACCAAGCATTAAATTACTAGAATGTCAGCCTTTCACAGAATGAGTCAATCACAACACGGTATAAGCACAGTGAAGCATCAAATAAGATGAGCAAATGGCAACAAATCTCAGTAACATTAAATTTGAAGAGTCTGTATTTCTCATTAAGTCTCAATATTAGGGTGTGTAGGAGTGGATTTCAGTCACAGGAGCACCTAATGCGAGAATTTTCCTAATGGCTTATGGAGAAAGACCATCAGGGCTCAAACAAAGGCAGTCTCTGAGGTGCAGCAGGACTTGAGCAATATGCACAAGCTGAGAAATAAAAATATGCCTCATCAGCATGAGAATGAAAATGAATGCTGATAATGCTCAAAGGTCATCACCACCAGATCTCTGACTTCTTTATCAGAAAAAAACCCCAAACATTCCATACAAGCAGACCAGAGAAGACATAAATATTAATAGATGAGAGCAGCTTCAAAGTGGACATGGTGGCAGGTGACAGAATGCTGGACAGCTTGTGACTTTTAGGCAGAATCACCACCACCCTCCCTGATTTTATGGATACAGGCATCAAAGCTTGACAATAGAACTTCTGTGATGTTTAGACATTAGTCTGTACCTAAAAATATACAGACAGAAATTCTGACTAACAGCAATAATTTATGGCTGCTGGCATGACAATGTTTAGGACCTCACTACGAGCCATAATTAATCCTAATGCTGGTTTTTTCATTTGTTACCTGCAAACTTAATTTTCAAACTTCCACTCAGCCATCACTGAATTTCATCTGAGGCTCTTTGTTGTCTTTGCATGTTTCAGTTTGCTGAAACAAACATTTAGCCTTTTTTGTGTCTGTGTTTATTTGGTTTTTTTCCAGTGAGGCATATGAAAAAAGAGGGGTTTAATCTCTTCTGGCCATTTTTGTCTCCTGGACCAGTCTACAACATGATAATGGGCAGCTGCAGCTTTTAGTAACATTTGCCCTTACTGGTTAAGACTGGCAAAGATTGTTTACATTTCTACTCTAATGTCACATTTGGTACAGGCTACTAAAAAACCTAGAGCTCTGGTTTGAGTTCTGTGGCATTCAGGGGTGCAAACTGCATAATATTTAATATTTTAATGTTGAATATTTGTAATATTTTATTTTGCTACAATTTATATTGCATATTATTGAAATAACATTGAACGCTGTATGTGTAAACAATGATAACAGAAGAATTTGGATGCCTTTCCTTCATTTGGTTTTAACATTGACAGATGAAAATAATGAGGATTTAAACTGCAAAAATAAGGTATTTCTCTAGCAGATATTTTAGAACTATTTCAAAGTTTTGTTTATTTGAAAGTAAAATAGGTCCAGTAGCAGTAATTAAACTAGAAATGCAAAGATTTACAAGCTGCTTTTTTTATTGTCACAGCCCCATTAAATGCAGCAGAGGAAGATCTTTTAAAGTAGTTTTGAATTTGCACTAAGTAGAGAAAATATATGAGTTATTTCATTCTGGCTATTAATAGAAGGAAAAAATGCAGTCAGCAGCAGTAAGCTGGATAAAAAATTATCCTTTTGTAATACATGGAGGGGGAATTTCTAACATCAGAATTTCTTCTTATGTCTTCAACTTGATCCTGGCTTGAGGGAAGATGTTTCAGAAAGCTTCTTCCAAGAGCAAGAAGATTTGTATTTATACACACACAGAGGTTTAAAAAGTTATTGTGTTTCATTTCTCAGGAACTATTTAGGTTTTTGATCTAAGAATTTGATTTTAATTTACCCTGGAGTTTTTCCCCAGAGAAAAAAAAAGAATTGCAGGAAACATACCACATTTTTAACTCGTCTTGTAATTTCTACACAAATTTCTTCCAAATTGTTTTACACAAAATGTTGGGGTATTTTTAATCTGAAACATGACAGGTTAATAACACTAAGGCAGGATACAATGTAGTATTCCAGCCAGTTGTATTACCATGAAGTCAAGCACAACCTTGTAAAATATAATATTGCATGTCATCTGGATTCCATAGCTGCAGAGAATTAACAGAATATTTTAAACTTATGACTATGGAAAATTATTGGTATGACATAAGGGCTTAGGCAATGTTCTGGATTAAAGGGGTTTTTTTTGGCTTTTGGGTTTTTTTAAAATGAACAGTTGATACCCTTAACAAAGAAGCTTCATACTCATTGTACAGATTTGAGAAGAGAAGATTTCAGTAATCATGTTGCCATATGGATTCATTTCTCTAAAAGCTATTTTTATCAAAAATGTGGGTTATAATCCAGTAAAAAACTCTTAATGAAGACATTTGGATATGTGACAGCTCATTACAGTTTTCAGGAAACATATCTGGCCTTCTTGGCATACTTCTCTGCCTGCAGAACCTGGACCAAAAGCTATTCATATCACTCTGGAAGTCACTGTTTCCAGTCCGTCAAATAGAACCCTCTTATAAATGAATGAAAATGAAAGAAATAGAAAAAACTACTAGTTATAAATGAGAGTGCTAAGCCAAAATAAATACATATGGTCAGCTAGTGAATTATTCTCAAGTTTTCTGAACCTTTTCAGTGAGTCAAATATGTAAGCATTGGCTTAATTTTGCTTACATCAGTAGTACTTTCTGAACTGAGTTCAAGCCCATTCCCATGACTAATATTGAGGTTACATGTTCTTCTGTCTCCTCTCCTTCTGATCCTTAAAAAGCAAAGTCAGAAGGCAGAATCTATAGATGGACTCACTGAGAATTGTTGATCCCTTTGAATATTCATTGATAGGTATCTGAGGGTTGGATAAAGCTTGCTGGTCAATACAGAAAAAGGCAAAACATTCAGTATTGTACTGGTGGAGCACAAAGAATGCATAATAATGTACAACACAACTTCTCCTGCTCTAAGTAACAAACAATATCTAGTCCCATTTGGCTTTTCATAATTATTGTGATTTATGTCTAGAACCAGTGGAACTTATCAGAGTCACTGAGCTTTCAATGGACCTTAAGAAGCAAAAAACATACTCAGAACATGCTGTATTTATAATTCTTCTATGCACCTTGCTCAGTGTGATTCAGTTTTACCAGAACAACCCTAAGAAGGTGCTTGCCTTCAGTCATCTTCAGTAACATCCTAAAATTTTTTTTTTCTTTTCTTCTTATGGGGATTGTCTTTGAAAGCATAATTACCGATATTTTATGGGAACAATTTGAAATGGTAATAGTTCTTCTTCATCATTCTTTCATTCTTATCACTGGAGATGTGCACTAGGTTTATTTGATGTAGCATTATTCATAAAAGTTGCAAGGTACTTGTGAAGAATCCCTTATGAACTTTAGACTCAAGGCTCAGTTAGATTTGTTCTAGTTAAAGTAAAGAACATTCAGATAAATCTATCTCAATGCCACTAAACAATCTTACCCAGCTTCCCAAGGGCCCAAGACTGACACAGAAGCGGAATGGTGTGGTTTGTTTTTCCTCATTGAACAAGATACCTACCACTATTGCGAATTCTTTCTTCCAGAAGCACAGTGTGTCCCGTAGGAAGTTTCCTGCTGAAGATCTCAGCTGAACGGAGGAACATGGCTTCTACTGCTGAGCCCTTCAGCAAAGCAATCTGGTCTTCATGATCAAGCGTTTGGAAGCCTGAGCACACATTAGAGACAAATCAGACAGCAAAAGAAACGGTTCCCACTTCTTTCTGTCCTGCAATTCCTGCATGTGAGGCCCCACACATCTGCATAACCTCGGTGTTCCTGTCAGTAGGGTTGCTACGTGCTGCAGACATTCAAACCTGAACTTCAGCACATGACACTGATTTGAACCTCTCCAAAGTTTATGAGGATTGCACACATATTTCAATGTTCGTGGTACTTTTTGAGGATAAGCAAAGTGTAGTGGTGCATAACCAGCAGTGAGAATTTTGTCTAACCTGATGCTGCTCCATAGCATCTTCTCTTGTGCTTCCAGCAGAGCTCTCTACACTCCTTTCCCACTGCCATGCTGCTTCCAGTATTACACTGCACTTTCCTTAGTTAAAGGTGCCTACCATATGCCCAGTGTTCAGTCTTGAGCTAACAAGAACTCGAGAGTTAAAAAAATGCCAATAAACTCAGATTTTCAGCACTTGTCCATAACATACTATGCAAGGACCATAAATATTGGTGCCACCAACTAGAGAAAGTTCTCGTGTGGCACTCACAATTCAGTGGGTGTTATAACCTAGAGGCACTGCTAGAAAGGCAGCAAAGGGAATCAAGTAGAGTCCAGCAAGCGTTAGTGGTAATTTAGAGGCAGACTATTTGGCATTGCAGCAATATATAAAAATAAAATCTCTCTACAGACAATCCCTTCTCTGAGCATTTTCTCTGTCAATAGCTAAAGGGTGCCACATCCTGGAGCAGCAGAGTTTGGATTGCTCAGTCTACTGTTCTTCTGAGCACAAAGCACCTTTTCTTTATACAATATCTAAACAGTGTGTAGAAGGATCAGGCATTTTAAAATAGTCTTTAAAATATATGCAAAGCTTTCCAAAAGGCAACAGAAAGGCATGTAAACATTGCAATAACAAATATTTCCCCAAGACCCTTGATGTACCTGGTAGTTTTTTAGTGAATTCCACAAGAACCTGCACATGACTGGTGGCCATTTCTGTTAAAATCAGGAAATTTCCTTCAGCGCTGAATTCCTCATTCAACTGTTGAAAATCAAACCAAACAAAATCTGTTAATTTTCACTGACATTTCCAATTTAGGAGCATAAAGTACAAGAACTATTAAACTGGACCAGGCAAGAGTTCTGCCAAACACTGTAATTTGGCAAATTAGAAATGTTGCCAAAACCAAGTCTTTTGGAGGGCAACATAAGAAGTAGACAGTGTCTTTTACTTTAGAAAATATTTTCGAGATTCCAGGCTGGTGTCTTTACAGGAGAGGAAGCTTGACAGCAAGTCAAACTCAAATCACTGCCTACAATGGAAAAAACAAAGCTCCAATCAGCAAAGGTTAGGTTTGATCAGATTTGAATCAGTTAGATTCTAGAGTTGAAAGATTTTTCTTAACATTTAAGTTTCATAAAGATGTGGTCTGATTGTTGACTGAATAGGAGAGATTCTGCCCCACTTTCAGCATACTTAAAGTGTAAGTCCACAGTTTGTTCTACTTACTACACCTGCTTATGCTGACTATAAATATTTTTGCCTTGTAATCCTCACTTCATTATCAGTGTTTCAAAAAGGAATTTGTCAATATACTTACTAGTTTTTTTGACACCTCCTGGGGTATTTGTTGTTTACTGTATGAATCCATAATATAATCAAGAAGTTTCTGCTGCTCTGGGGTAAGTTCTACCTTCTCCTATACTGGCAAAAAAAAAAAAAAAAAAAAGCCCATCATGAAATGCAGTCATAGTAATGATGTAGCATCTCTTGCTTTAGGCAAAACTATACATCCATTTTTCACCATTTGGAGACTAAGGAGATAAGAGGTTTGCTTGTCACTAAGGCTTTTACAGAAGTGTACAGAAGAGAGGTGTATAATGTTTTTAAACTGCATAGGTTTGTGTGGTTAATTACCAGAAATAAGGAAATGATTAGCAAATAAGTAGGTACATTCAAGTTTTAACATCACACCTCAATGTATGCGATATATGTACCACAGAAAAAATACTGCATGGATCTTACAGATGCTTTACAGGGTTCTAACTAAAAATATCAGAACTACATCTACACTCAAGGTATTTCCTTGACTTAGTGGAAGATAAAGTTTTAATCAACACAGGTAACTCCAGAGGGTTTTCAATACCCTTTATTCACAGTGCTAGATGCACTTAACAAAAATCACATCACCAGTAATGAACTATTGCAAGAATTCTCTTACCCTATATATTTTGGTTGTAGAAGTTACTTGTTTCACATCATGGCCTTCATTGTCTTCATTGACTGTCTGATCTGGGGGCTGCTTCACGTTTTTCCTTAGCCTTTTTGACTTGCACTGTATCTCTGTTAAGAGACCTAGGACACACAATGCAACACAAAGCAACTGGATTTATATATGCCTGAGGCACTGAAGAGGTACTTAGACATGCCCACGAATGCCCTTTACACCAGCAGCCCTCTTACCTGTGCAGATCATGTCCTGAATGTGTCATTCTCTTTGCATGGGAGTCTACTGAGACAAGCTAGGCACGCTCTATGAGCAGTCTGCCCCACATGGAGCTTATCTGCAGAGCAGAACAGCTGGTTCTGCTGACCCAGAATCCACACACTGAGCCTGTCAGAGGTCTTGCTTTGGACTAGGTCTGATCTATTCTTACAGGCAAAAAGCCCATTAGTGATGGGGATATACTGGATTGTGCCTTTGTTTCAGTTTTATAGAAGAGAGAAGCCTTTCCTGTGCTCCAAGAGCTGAACCAAACTACAAAAAATAGGAACAACTGGAAGACTGTCATCAAAATAATGCTCTTTTGCTCTGATCCAAAACAGTGAGGGAGGTGCAGCTGTTCTTACACAAAGGGCATTGGATATTTTCAATAATCCTTAAGCAATATTAGGTCTGTTGTGCACAAGTTTTGGAAAGAAAGCCCACACAGAAGAGGGGATTCCCAGGCTTCAGCCTTTACTACCTCACTGGTAGACCAAGAGCTAAAAATGTCAACTGAGAAATAACTCAGACTGGCTAAAAAGCCTTTAAAATGTATTTAAGAAGTCACCCAGCAGGTCTTCTTATTTTGTTTTTCATTGTTTTAGAGGAGTGCCTAAAGCCCCGATTTTGTTATAGAGTTTCACTTGCAAAAAAGGATTTTTGAATTTGTGGTATGGAATTTTTTCTTCAGTATTTTTTTGTTCTGGACTACATTTCAGTACCTTGAACCAAGAAGCATCCTTGTTTGGATGTCCTAAAAACTATCGATTTTCTTGTTCTAACAAAAGAAGGGAATAGGTACCCTACACAATCTGTGGAAGAAAGTCAGAAATCACAAATGAAAAAGTAAACATCTAAGTATTCATCTAAAAATAAACTTATTTATTTTAAGCACAGGACTTTTCTTTCTTTCTTTCTTTCTTTCTTTCTTTCTTTCTTTCTTTCTTTCTTTCTTTCTTTCTTTCTTTCTTTCTTTCTTTCTTTCTTTCTTTCTTTCTTTCTTTCTTTCTTTCTTTCTTTCTTTCTTTCTCTCTCTCTCTCTTTCCCTCTCTCTCTCTCTCTTCCCATTCTTCACCTTTAAAAATGCAGAACAGGAAAATAGGCTCATTCAGTGAGTATATGATGTGGAGGAAGATACCATGAAACCAGTGAATCTCGTTGTGAATGTTTTTAATTTCCTGTTTAAGCCCTATATAAAATGACCTACCTGAACTGCTGAGAGAAGAGGAAATTTACATGATTAAAATAAGACCTGCAAAGAATACCTTGAAAGGAGGGAATGGGAATGATAGAGATAATAATTGGTATTGAGCCATGTAATTTGTGGTGCCACACAGCACCATAGATTTCTTTTTCTAAATTATTCAGTGCATCCTTTGGTGCTGTTAATGGGCTTGTGCTGTTTTCCACCAGCTTAGGATCTGGTCTATTGCCTTCCTAGGGAAAATTTGCTTTACATTTGCCTTAAGCATTAAGACAGATTTTTCTCATGCTTCTTGCCACGAAGCATTACCTTGATATCTTATTCTGGCTCCATTTAAGTAATCTGAAAAACTTGTATGTGAGACAGGACATCACTTTTTAGCTCAGAAATAGCTAGGTTTCGATGGGTATTAAATTCCAGGAAGAGTGGCAGAACCTGGGTCTTCCCTGGGTAGACATTTCACCCAAGAAACTTGCAGTTTAGATCCAAGTGACAGCAAATGACTGAACTTGATGGGTAGCAATTTTGGTCTGTCTGTAGTTTGCACATAAAGGGCAGGAGAAAGATTGTTGAGTAGCTGTGCCATAAATATTTATAATACTTTAGCTCCTTGTTCAGACAGAAAAAAGAATTCACAGAGCTTGCAATTACAATCCTACAAAATGAGTAAGTGAAACAAAGTTCAAGGTAACCTTTTATTTCCTAGTCATATTTTTTCAAATAAATGCCCTATACTACTAGAAGTTTCATGTTTTACTGTCCTAGATTGCCTTGAACAAAAAGCAATTATACAACACACTCCTACTTTAAAGCCATTAAATGGTGCCTTGCCAAACATCCTCATTGCAGTGCATTAGAGCACACTTATGGTTAAGTCATGAGCAACACCAGATACCCCGTGTTTCCATTGCAGAGAGAGAGTCAAATGGCAGCAGCACCCACTGGCTTTTATTTCCCCTATGCCAGCTTGTGAAAATGATAGGCCAGTGTAAAAGTTTCATGTGGCCCCAGTCAGTATTATTTACGCTGACCTGGTTTTATTTTTTCAGCAGTGGGCTGTTGGGTTTTTGCTGCACTGAGTGACTCAAGGTATTTTGAATCCTCAAAATTTTGAAGCAATGGATCAGGGGTGAGCTCCACAGGGGAGTTATTTTCCTCTGACAATGCAGAATGCATTGAGTTCTTCTATCAAAGTGGGGTCTGCTCATATATTTAGGTATTGCACAAGAATATATCCTATCTCAGGATCTTTGCAGCCTGTTCAATTTGCAGAATGAAAGATTAATTACATTATGCTGGCAACACCTTTGAAATAATGATGGAGCTTATTGTTTCTCATATAACCAACAGTTACTATAGCATCTTCTGATCAGATTGAAGGATAGAAATATATTAAAAATTCCAAGTAGATTAATTTCCTGTATGAACCTAAATTGATTTCACACATACGTGTATGCTAAAGTGACTGGAGCCATCAAGAAGAATAAATTGTAGTCCTATTCATGGAAGGCAGAAGAGCAGATGTTTACAGAGAGTTTTCAGGAGCAGGCTTACAAAAATAGTGCAATAACTCAAAGAGGAGCTTTAAACATGTTCGGAGTTGTACTTCAATATCCGCATTGTTCAAAGTTATCCAGTTTGAAGCTCAATAACGTTTATAAACTGTCAGTCTGAATAGAATATTTGTTCTACTATGCAACATTATTAAAATCCATTGGGTTCATTTCTGGAGACCTATGTGTCTAGCTATGTACCTATATGCAAAGCAGGAAAATCTATAGCACCATGAGAAAAGCTAATGAGACTATAAAAAAGGGCCAGCCCTTACCCAGCTTTGCCTGATTGCTGGGTGAGGTCTGGGAACATGCATTTGGCAAGTCCACAGAAACTTCCTGCTAGCAGCACTCCCGCTCTTTTCTTGAAAATAGCATTGTATAAGTGCCAAAACTTGGGCTTGGCCAGCGAGAGCTTGACTGGGGGAGCCCCAGAAAGAGGAGGAAAGAAAAGCGCCAGGACTTTCCTGCTCTGGCTTCCATAACACTGCAAAACCCCGACTCCTGGGGAGTCTCCCATAGACCCACTTCCCCTGCTCCTTCAAGCAGCCTAAGAGCTGTCAGCCAGTGCAGGACTGGCCTTCCTTCACCATTTGCTCAGCTCTTATGCCCTTGCATAAATCCCATTGCTTAAAAGTGCATTTGTCTTTCAACAGGGTTTGATGCACAGGCACAGCATCTTCTTTCATACATCTTCCACCTGCCAAATGGCATCTTTTAAACTTTGTCAAAACCAGACCACTCAAGCAAATCCAGTATTTAATGCACACTCTGACTGGATGATGCAAATACCTGTATACATACATTCAGCCAACATGCCCATCTGCTTGCATTTCCTTAGACGGCACTCCTGGCATTTTCTCCTCATGTACATGTCCATCTCACAGTTGCCTCCATTTTTACACTTGTATACTGCATTTTTTGTGATGCTTCTTCTGAAGAATCCTGCACAAAACAGCAGTGACACAGATGAAAGAAAACACTCAGAAGCCAAGTCATCAAGGTGAAGTTCACCTCCATCTGCACTGGATTTTCCAAATGACACGTATTCTGCCAGATCGTCAATTTCTTACAGCGCTTGGATGACTAAAATCTTGATACTTGTACTGACAACAGTATCCAAGTCATATAATTTAAAAAATGAGCCCAAACACTAGACATTAATCCAAAGGAAATTCCTGTAATTGTGAATTTTGGGAAAATTCAGACACAAATCTGAAACCTGCCAGCAGCAGGCTGAGCACCAGCGCTAGAGCCATAGGGTGATACCATACAAATAGCCAGTGGAAAAAAAAAGGGAGTCTGTTAAGTCTCATGAGGTACAGAATGTGCAGAACGTGCAGAATGAGAGATGAGTAATTCTTCACCCTTCCCCAGCTCCTGGGAGCACCAGAAGCTCCCCATAGTGGTCTTTTCACTATGTTTAATAAGGAAGCTGCCCTGTATCTACCTATTGTACGTGCAGCCTCCACCCCTGTTTTCAAGATACTCCAGCCTTATTCACTAAGTATTGTCTACTTGACTTAAGTAGTCACCCAATTTCACTTGCACAGGCAGTTCTACTGGTGTTGTCACTGGATTCACTCAAAAATTGCACAGTAATAGCTGCAAACAGCAACTGACACAAAAAATTGGGAGGACCCTTCCTAAGTCTGTCCAAATCTCCTATTTGGCTGCTGCCCATCTGTGAGAGCGGCACTGTGGGCAAAACATGGGGTAGACAAGATAATAAATGCAATTAAATAAGGGTCATCACAGAGCAACAGAATCTTTGCTGTCAATGTTTCCTGCATTTTTAGTATTAGTCACTGTGCCATTATAATCTTCTTACATTACCCTTCACATGGCAGAGACTATTCAGCATCAGCTACAGTGGGAATCAGTTTTCCTCCCCATGTGAGGGCAGGTTTCTGAAATAAACTCCTGGGAGCTTCTGCTGCATCACTGATTTATCCTGTACTTCAAACTGGAGCTCTGTGTACATTTATATTAACCAGAGCTATTCAAAAAGCTTTTGCTTTCTTATCACCCCTGCCTGGCACAATAAAACTATTGTTTTCCAACCTGACACTCTAATGCATTAAAAGAGGGACCAGATAAGAGCCGGTCTCCCATAATCAAATCATAGAGCACATTCAGTTGTGAATCTAAAGAATTGCCTGTGTGTTTGAAGAATTGTGCATTGTCAGATGACAATTTCCCAAATTTGCCCCATGGTTTTATAGTTGCCTAATCTCTTCCTAGCACCGGTGTGTAGCAACCAGTAAAACAATTCCACTACCTGGTCACAAAAAATCTGGCATTTCTCTGAATCTTCAGTAATTCCTGCTTGAAATCTCTTCCATGCTGTCTGTTTTACTGGCTGCTCTTCAAACAAATACAGTTGACTGGCATCAATCTCTTTTGAAATGCAGATTACTTAGAGCCTCCAGAAGCCCCAGGCATTATTTTTATTCATCACTCACATGGTTTTAATACATTACCATTTACTGGTCAGGGAAGGTAAAAAAAGCCTGGATTTAAGATGCAAGTTCTCACTGTCAGTTAAAGGCAACTGCATCTGCTTTATATAATTTATTATTTTATTTGTAAATTTAAAATAGTATTGTTTATGATACATTAACTAGTAGTAAACACTGAAAAGCTCTGCACAAATATTTATAACGTTCTAAGACTGATTTATGACTTTATCACTCAACCTATTTACAAGGTTTGCATTTACTTCTTCATGATGGAAGAAAGAAAAAAATTGATAAATAATTTTTTACAAAGTTCAAGAAAGAAAAAGGCAAAAACATGGATGTGAAAGCTAGGAACCAACAATATTCAAGCAGTCAAGTACTTTCTCTTTCAAACAAAGGGTATGAAAAAGTGAAATTATCTGAAATGAAAAGCAAAATAATTTTTTTCTTTCTGGCAAACACTAATTTTAACCCTATTTTGTCTTCAGTTTTCTGTGAAGTGACTCTTGAATTATTATCTTTTTGAACAGATTTCTTCATAACGAATTTTTAAATTAGCTTTTGGTATGAATGAAATTTCTGTATATATTATTCACTACTAATTCAAAATCAACTTATTCTGCTGGAAATGTGACTTCCTATAACAGGAGGAGTTTTACTAAAATTTAAAGTTAAGTCTGAAACAACATATGTTAAACTAACAAAGGGTTAGCAATCCCAGCAGTGGAAGGTTTTCCTGGCACAGTCTGATTTTCATCTGATCTCGCCAAATTACGAAAAGCTCATGTTGGCTGGAAATGTTGAATTTGCTTTGTTCTCAGATAGTCATGAATATGATTAATTATGGTAGAGCTGCTCCAATGTTACTGATGCTGATTTTTTCTCATGGAAATTATGAAAGTTGAAGGAGGGCAGCTGTAAAAAGATTAGATGAAAGCTTTGGAAATATCTCTGTTTGGCATACTGATGGGTTTTAAATTTAAAAGTTTTTGAAATTCACAGTTGCTAACAAAGCACCTGCTTTTCTCTGTCAGGCTATCAAGACATCTTCTGGCATTCTTTTGCCCCATGCCCCCAAAGGAGAAGATTAAAGAGGGACCCTATTTGCAAGAAGAATTCTAGTCTGGTGTGAGACACATCAAGAAGCACAGGAGGGAATTGAATACTGCAAAAACTCCTACTGCAAGCCTGCATGGAGGGGATGTGTAACTAGCATTTCAGAGGCTGGGGTTGAAAGGGATCTTGAAGATGGGCACTTTTTGTTTCAACAGAAGTTATTCTGTGGCTTAATTAAACAAGCACAACATTATGTCACACTTGTTCTGTAACACCTAGCAATGGCCCTTAAAACCCAGTATAACTATTCAGGCTGAGGCTGTACCAGAACATCTTTGCAGATGTTAGTCTGCAAAGATTGTTTCAGAAATGGTCCCCACAGTAGCTAGTTTAAACACAGTGTATTGCTCCTTGTGCTGTAAATACTATGTAAAATACTAATGAAATAGTTGATATATATATTTTTTTATGGATGATAATGTATTAAGAAATACATATAGGTTGATATATACTCCTGCCAATATGTTCAGATGAATATTCTCATGAGGACAATAGATAAGATCCTAATATTGTTCTGACTGCCCAAGAAAGAAAACCAAAGAGAATGGAAAGTGTTGCTGAATGCATTACCCACGAAAGAAATAATAGTAATAATAAAAAAATTAACATATTCATGACAGAGGATTGAATCCCATAAAAATAAGTGCAAAGCTTCTTCCTTTGAATAAGAACATCCACTGCATCAATGGAGCAGAGGTGCTCCAAGGTGAGCACTAGTCCTACAGAAAGGGACCTGCATATTATTTTGGACACACATTGAGCATGAATTAGCAGTCTTGTTGCAAAAAGAAGGGATAATCTCATACTGAGGTTCAAGACACAGACACGTGAGGTAGTTATTATACTGCACTGATAAGAGCACAACTGAAGTGACGAGCCTAATTTTGGTCTCCATGCTTTGAAGGTAATGTAAGCCCATGTGAAAAACTCCACAGATAACAAGAATGATCCAGAGATCTAGAAAACACAGTATCTGCTTTGCCTTGTCAGACAGAATTACTGTCCTCAGCACATCTCTTTACTGAATCAGCTGGTACTTTAGCCACCTTTAAAATTTATTGTAGAAACAGAATCCATTACCTATAAGTAATTTAACTTTTACTATGTTTGATCAAGGGTACTATTCTTTGTAATTGATGTTGCAGTCATGAAACAGAACAAAAACATAAAATAGATTATCCCAATAAAGCAGTAAAATTATGGTTACATGGAGTGATTCAAACTGAATCAGTAGGGAAGTAGATGCACTTTTCCTTTCACCATGGGCTTTAGTCTGAATATTTACCTGATAGCTCTAACCTCTCTCCTAGAAACATTCTATACGAATTTCAAAGTTTGTAACTTTAAGTCTTTGAAAAGTTTCTCACACATTAAATACTGCAGTTAATAAAGAGGAGGAACAGCTTACTAGCAGAATTAAAGTATCATTACTTGGAATTGTCACATCAAAATTGAGTTTAACCTGGTTTATAATGACAGCATTAATTTGAGTTAATTCATAGTTTTTGACTTGGAGACTATTCCAGGTCAATCTTCAATAAGAATCTCTTATTTATTGGAATTATTGAAATAAACTGTGTGAGCCTTGACTGTATTCATGTTTCGAGTGTTCAACTCATGTGGTCTGTTTTTTCCTCACAAATGATTTTGTGATAGATAAAGTAAAAGCCCCACATTAGGTCCAGGTCCACTCTCTATAACAGCAAATTCCACATTAAGATATTTTAGTAATTTGGTAGTGACCGTGCTTTAGTCTTTATCCATAAAACAGAAATGTTAATGGAATATTTATTCACAGAACGGGATGAAAAAATGGGGCACTATATTTCTGGCCATAATGTACCTCAGCCCTGTCACAGGTATATTATACCTCTTCAGGTATGATAGTTGACATAACCTCTTGTCCCTCTGTGCTAAAATATCTGACAATCATGTTTTCGTGTAGAAAATCAGCAATAATTTTCTACATCACATTTATCCTGATAATAATATGTGAATAATATTCTTCTGAGAAGCAAGATATTTGTCCTATGGATACAACCTTCTTCCCGAAGAAGCTCCCTCCCTAGAGATAGGGGCTACCCTTAGAAGAAACCATGGAACTAGAAATCCTTTAATTTCACAAACCTGAAGACACCCTATCATCATATCCTTTGGGAGCTGGGGGAAAGAGAGTCCCTGAGAACAGACACTGCCAGTCTGCCTTGGGGGAAATACAGACTAGGGTACACAGGATCCAAATGCAAATCTCTAATATGTTTAATGATTTGGATAAAATTAACAAGAAAAGTAAAAAAAACCAAAAAACCACAGAACAAATAAAAAAACAAAAAACCAAAAAAAAAACCAACCAAACCCCAAAAATCTGAGTAGCTGCTGTGCCTAATAGCTGATTCCATCCTACCTTTGCATCCTTCACAAGTAAGGGCATTATAGTGATAACCAGAGGCTTTGTCACCGCAGACCACACAGAGCTCTTCTCCTTTCACTCTTCCCGTGGAGTGACCCAGCCTTGGCTTTTTGGCTGCAGGGATGTCCATTATCTCAGTCTCCCTTGTGAAAAAGGTCTCTGAGGGTAACCTCCTGAGTTCATACATCCCAGGGGAGTACCATTCCTCATGCTGTGGAGGGTAGAAGCCTAGGTTGGAGTAATAAGGTGGCGATGAGATCTGAGGCTGAACTTGGGGAAATGGCACATTGTTGTACTGTGCATAAGGTGACACATCTGCCTCTTGCACTGGAGAACTCATTGGTTCTGAAAGGACACCTGGAAAAGAATAATGCAAAACCATTTTCTATTACTACCATGAAATTGTAGTTGTCAGAGAAGTTTCCGCTTCCAGACATCTATCTCAAAAACCAGGAACAAACACGAAATTGCATTCTCTAAACTCAGATTTGCTACACAAATACACTGCAAGAAGTTTTAAAAATAATTTATTCATTCTTAGACACACCTTTATAATTGGTGGAAATGTCCAGGAGTGGCAGTTACATAAAAAAAATCTTGAAAAATATTGTGCAGGTAATATATAATTGTTCAGTTTATGAGAAAGAGCAACCCCACCCCAGAGAAGTTAACAACCCAAATTAGGCCTAAAAGCAGAATGTGAGAAATCCAAACTAATGGCAAAACCCCCATGGTATTGGTAAAGGCTAAATCAAGACTCAAACATCGCCTTAATTTGTTTTAATTCTGAATGAATACATCATGACTGACAAAAACTGCACTAGGGAAAAATGACAAGGCTTAATTAGAAGACTGAAAACATGAAATCAGCCTTCAAGGAGAGCCTGAAATAGGAAGGTGAGGTTACCAGGAAAGAACAAGAAAGATATTCCTAATGTAAGTGATGAAACGCAACCTTCTCACCACCCAGCCTCCAGTGGCCAGCCAGCCTCTGCAGCCTGATCCCCAGATCCCCAGCCCTGTGCCACTCAGTGCAGCTGTGAGGCTCTCATAGGGTGCACCTCTGTAAGCCAGCATTGGTCACCTCTGAGCCAGCAACAGAGCTGGCAGTGGCACAAGGAGTGGCAACCTTTCCTGTTGGGATCAACGCAGTACCCAGAGGTTACCTTAACCTTGCTCATTAAATAGCATATTTTAAATTGCAAACAATTGAACCCTCTTTTCTTTTCTGTACTCCAAGCACAGCCACATCTAGCAGTCCCTGGATGGTGAAGGTAAAATCCAGTCCACATCAAACTACTGTAAAGTTGAATATAAAAGTGATTTGCAAATTATTTCTTATTTTCTGTTGGAGAGAGCCACATCTTGCGGTTTCGTGAAAACTCTGACTCAATTCCTTCAATCGTTCCAAGAAGAGAGTCTGAGAAAAAGAGTGCATATTTCCAGGAAGATGATCAGCCCAGTTTTATTTGAATCAACAGCAGTATTTACCAGAAAATCATAGATTAATGCTCATTGGTGACCATCACTTAACAGTACTTCAGAAGAACTCCAAAAACATTTTTGCTGACATAAAATTGGTCATGGACAAGTGTCCTTCTTTTGTGAGGAATCAAAAACAATGAAGAAATGCCAAAATGTTAAGAACAAGGAACATCTGTAATGACAAAAATAATTAAAATCTATCGTGGGGGAGCCTTCCCTCTCCTTTGTCTCACTTCAGTTAGTGCCAGGAACTGACCTTTTAATTACACTGGCTTTTTCACTTTCAAGGTCTCACGCTCTTGCTCTGCAGCTTTCTGTCCTTCCTATTTTACCATGCTGCAGAAGCCTTGCCAGTGTTTTGGGTTTTTTTGGCTGCTCTGTTATTGCCCACAGCACATCTTTGCCAGTAACAAGTGATGAGGTCCCAGATCCAGAATAAGCAGCGAGATGTACGTCTGGAAAAACGTGACACAAAACCAAAGGAGAATAATGGTGCCCTTTATTACCAGCAATTAGGTTAATTATGGTTGCATTTCGTTGCTCTGGAAGAGGCCAGAGCACCAAGTGCTACAGTGGCAGAAGCAGAGTAGCAAGGCACGCCTCAAATCCAAGGTTATGCCATTTAAACAAAGAGTACAGACACACAGAGGGCATCTGGGGACTCCATGAAAGAGCCTGGAAGTGACATTACAGCTTCATGCATCAGATGCAAGCTGTCACTGACACCTGCCAGCCACAGCAGTGATCAAACAACTAAAGGGTGAGCAAAGATTTCATATCCTATAGGTTTAATGAGAGGTATTTTAGCTGCATTTACCACTTGCTGAGACTGCTGGTCATGAAGAGTGGTCAAGGTACTTCAGGTACAAATATGGGGTTAATTGTGGGATACACAATCATTCCATCTCTCTTTGGAAAGGAATCTGCTCGCTGTGGAAACCTGAGTTTTCATTTGCTCATTGTTAATTAGCTGGATTTGCTAAAAGAAAGTGTGACAATCCCAAAATGAAAAGGAAGAAACTTGATTTTTAGCTTTTTGCCATACTCGGGAAACTCCACAAAAGCTGTATATCAGCCTCTTGAACTGCTAGGGCCTCTGAAAGAGCAAGAAGAGAAGGCAAGATTCCTCCCACAGAAAAAAATATCAGGGCTTGTTAAAAAACTCAGAGCTACTAGAGGACTGCAGCACATCCTGAGACAATACTGGGGGTTTATTTAAACAACTGTAGAGCCATTTGGGTTACAAGTATGTTTAGAAAAATCTTCCCAATCATTAATTCTACTCTGCTTCCAAAGGAAACAAACAAACAAAGAGTCTTAATTAAGTTTAAAAAAGGAAAAAAAGCCAAACAGCCCATATCACCTCCTTTTTCCTTCCATCACACACAGCATTAAACAATTTAGCTGAACTGAGTCCATGCTTAGAGCACTGGAAGGGAAAAGTAAAACCAGACAGGTTTGAGAGATTGAGAGAACGTGGCCTTGTTTCATGTAAAACAGACTCACAGCTTAAGCTCTGGGAAGTGCTCAAAGACCAGCATGATTTTTGAAGATAATTAGGTTGCAACTGTGTAGGTTTTTCCACTTTGAAAGTTCTTGAAGTTCTGAGGGTTTTTTGTTTGGTTTTGATTTGGTTTGTTTTAAGTAGACCTGAGCCTGACGCACCTGTAGACCTGTACATGAGAGTCTGGACTAAATAATTTCTTATCACCAAAGAAAAGTAATCTTATCTTACCAAGCGGAACGCATATAAGCTTTTCTCCAGATATATCTATTAATAGAGGTCTGGGATGGACTGGTCCCATGAGACTAAAGCATAAGCAGCCCAGTAAAATCATTGCAGTTGCACTGGTATAAGCAGTGAAAGTGAAATCAGAAATTAGCTCATTGGACTCCACTGACATTTTGTTTGTGTGGTCTTAAATATCTTAAACCATTTATCTCTTTTTCCTTTTGGAAGGATACCTTTCAGATTTTTAAGGAAAGACTACTTAAGCATACACAAATGTTAATTACATCTACATATTTTTTCTATTTGCAAATCTTATATTTTGTAAATAAGAGTTTTTCAATTAAAACCTTTTACAAAAATATTGAAAGCTTACTGAAAACAAAGTGAAACCTTCACATGCATGTGATCATTGTTTTACAAATATTTTTTTCTACTTGCAACTGAAACTTATTAGAGAGCTTTACTTTTGTTACTTTAAATTTTACACAGAATACTTTACAAGAAACTTCAAAATATATTTGACTTGTAGAAATATTCCTTGCAGGAATAAAGAAACTGTTTTCAGTTTGCAGAATGATACTGAGATTTTGTGCAAGATAAATGTGCTTTTATGCAGAATATTACAGAAATTACAATGACATCACATTTTAATGTAAAAGTTATTGTTCCACTAATATAAATTTCAACAAAGAGAACTAAATTCTAAGTAGGTTTCAATATGAGCCCCTGGCTCTCCTTCGTTATTCGTGAAGGAACATAATAAAATTACAATATCCAGAATTAAGTAATTCGGAAAACATGGCATAGCCATTATCAAAATCCTGGTTTAATTCCAAGCAAATTATTTCCATGTCTTTTAAAGATCTCTTGGCGCAAAAATCCTACTAGCATCCTTAAATTTCAAAGAAGAGTGCAAGAATAGATAACAAAAATATCCAAGGGAGAATATGGCAATATCCTACCTCAGGCTGTGTTCACTCTGACCATTTCTTGACAAAAAAATGTTCTCCTTAAGGTGCCACAGTCCTTGTTTCCATCTTTTTCCCTTTTTTACTTCCAAAAGTCTACATGTACATAAACCTTCTTAATTCTGCTTTGCCTGTGTCCTGTTCACTTCTTTACTGTGAGAACTTTCTTTAAGATTAGAAAGGAGTGACACAGACCAGGGGTTGTATAGTTTACTAATTAACTTCATTACCAGCAACTTGTTTGTAGATGCCGGAAACAATGTCTGCTCCCAGTGTGGATTTACCTGGATAAAATTTGGCTATCAGTTGGAGGGGATGCCTCCAAGCAGCCTAGCCATTTTATTTTTGTACCTATTGTGGTTCAGTTACAACCAAATTTTGTGTCAATCAATATTTGGTGAGGTCACGTGGTTCTGTGCAATAGATTCACCCCTCCAGTATCACAGGAAGCAGGTTTTTTAAATGGAGAAATGTTGCAGTCTCAAAAAAAAGGCCAAAGTACTCAGACCATTCTGAATACACCTGTATGACAAGACAGAGTGGTTTGGGCTGGAAGGGACCTTAAAGATATCTAGTTCCAAACCCTGAAACAGGAAGGGACACCTTCCTCATAAGCAGGTTGCTGAAAGCCACATCCAATCTGCCCTTCTCATTAATTCTTTTACTCACATTGCCACTCTGTTTGGTTTGGGTCTCTTAATAATTATTATGCATCCAGTGTTTTCTGTTTTAATTTGTGCTGGTTTGTTTCTTTTTGATTTGGGGGGTCAGTTATGAGCTTAATTATCTTCTCTGCAAGGTTGAAGCCAGATGTTGCATCAGCTGCCAGGTGGTGCCAAAGACAAGAAGTTATTTAACATATCTTATAATCTTGAAGTTGTTTAATCAGTTTTGACACTTGACCCTAACAACGTTTTCATTACTCTTATTTATTTTAAAAATACACACACAAAAAAGACCAAACAAAACAAAACAAACAAAAAACCCCAAACAAAAACAAAACCAACAAACCCCACAAAATAAACCAAAAACCCCCAACAAAACAACAACTAAAAAAACCCAAATAACCACAAATCAAACCAAACCAAACTAAGCCAGGAAATAAAGCAGGGGAAAAAAACCCAACAGATTTACCTAAAAGGAGTCAGTCTTTTAAGCTACTCTTAGGCACTGTTCTGTGTGTATAAAAATTTTCAATTACATTTGTTGTTATTTCCTTAAGAAGTTTAGATATATTGGGTTTTTTTCCCCCCTTTGTTACATGTTATTTTTTTTTCTTATTGTTCCATATCCTTTTTCATACAGCTTTTATAGCGTTCATTCTCCCCAAAACCTTCTTTCCCAGCTAGGGACATGTACAGTGAGGCTGGCATTTCTTGTCTTGCTGTATTTTAGCATCACATTACAAGAAAACATTTTCAGGCCATCAAAAATACTTGAAATACTTAAAAATACTTGAAACAGGTCTTCACTCAAACTAAGAATTAAATAGAATGGAGCTAGCTACTTACTTATCATAGAAATGACAGTCTGAGTCACATACTGTGCATATGTCAGGTGCCACACACCTATACAACCTTTCTGAATCACCTGAGTCCAGAGTCAGAAAAAGAAAAGCAGTTTTGTAGGAAGACAGGGTGGAATGGAAGGACCTGACTTTAACTAGGTGAAAAATGTTCCTCCTTTGCATTTGAGGCCCTTTCCCCAGGGACTCATTACTGCAGAAGTGAAAAACTACGGTTAAAACACACTAACTCCAAAGACACACAGACATACTTTACCTTAGACATACACTCTAAAAAGGCAGCATACAATTTTCATCTACTCAAAGGTGGACAGCCTTTTTTCAGAAATCTGCTGCATCCAGAAGTCTTGAGGCTAAAGATGTAGAAGTGCCTTGGAATTTCTATGGTGATGAGGCTCAAGGCACAGGCAACTCAGAATTGACAACATTTCTTTTGGAAAGACCTGAACCTGGAGCTAATGTTTGGAGAAGCAATTAGATTCACTTCTGAAGGTCTAAGAACACTCTGCCAGTAGACTGAATAAAGCACAGTGAAAACAAAATGCATTTCCAAGGGGTTTTTTACAGAATATGAGTGTGCATCTTTGAGTAAAGGAGACTGGTTTGTATAAAGGGTAATGTCTGTAAGCCAGCAATTTTTAACTTGTGAGCTGAAATGTATGAGAAGGCCTAAAAGAAACGTGAATTATAAGGACCATCTGAAAGAAAAGCTTTCTTCCTGTTTTCTGGGGTTCAGAAGTCACTTCCTGCCAAAATGGAATGTCAAAAATTGCAAATAATTTACAAAGATAAAGAATTGAGAGGCAAAGCCATTTCCTACAAGTGTTTTGCAGGGATGGTCATATTTTCACAATGACTAACTATCTATGTGCTCTCAGTTGAGTATTAGTTCTGACAGGCTTTTTTCCAGCTATAAAAGCAAAAAACCACCATATTAGAGAGACACCCCACAAAACAAAAGTCAGCTTAAGTGAAACACAGCAGGAGTCCTCAGTTTTCTCCCAAATAGAACCCCTGATTCAACTCCTTAATACATTATTTCTTTCTGTTACAGAAATGTCAGTTTGAATTAAATCTCCATTGTGCTAAGCTCTGAGCACCTTTAATGAGAGACACAATGCCTCTTCTGAAAGCTTCACAATTTGTAAGTAAGATTACCCTGTGGAAGAAAAGTATTTTACATTAACATTCTCCCTTCTATTTTCAAGCAACCTTATAATTACTCCTTTAATTAATGAAATAATTAATGAAAAAGTAGATATTAGAGGGAAATTTCTTGATAAAAATTTGAATAAGCTCAGGTAGGCAGGAGTTTTGAAAGATGACTGGAAATAAAGTTTGGCACCCTAAATTTGAATATCATTCTCCTCTCTTTATATCATGGCCTGACATTGGAATTAAGAGGTACCAAAGGAGTGTTTTAGTTGTTAGCATATTTTTTTTTCAACAACTCCAAAACATTTCTCCAACCAAACCCCAAAACAAAGAGGGATAAAAACCAGTAACACACAATAATGGAGTGGGTTCTGCTTACCATTATGAGTGCTAATGCTTTAGTTTAATTGTATGGAGCCAGGACAGTGCCAGTGGTCTGACTTGTAGAGATGGTCCTGCCTTCCAGGAGCTCTGCAGCTGGAGTGGCTCTGGGTGCCAGTCCTTCCTTCCAGGCCCCAGGCACTACTCTTGTTTCAGACAGATGAAACTGGGATGTGTTCGGTTTTCCAGCACTCAAAAAGGCAGAACTCTGGCCCTATTTAGACTGTAAATTTCTGAAGTGTTGCAGCATTTTGTGGGGTTTGTATTGTGTGTGAGGCCCTCAATGTATCATAACTCACTCAATGAAGGACCCACTCTCTTGTCAAATGAAAGGCTAAATCAATTTATTATTATCTATTTATTTCTTAGTGGTCTATATACCAGAAAACAGCTTACCCATACTAATAAAATATTCACCAAGAATTTTTCACTTATTAACAAACTCATGCTTAACCTTGAAAAATATTCTCTGTGAACCTGGAGCCAGGAGAATCTTCCAGCCTGCTATATAAATTTTCTTGTGCACTGAAGTTAACAGGATAAGTTTTTAATAGTTGTAATAAGACAGAGATTTTAATTTAGGTGAAATTACTTTCATAAATTTGCATAATATGGCAATTCAAATACATTGCACTATAATTTTGTTACAGATTAACTGGAAATATATCTGCTCAGCTTGGTTTAAGTGACTCACATGAAGGTAACATCCAGCCTCCATACAAAGGTCTGGTTTTGCCAAATGATCTCCAGTATTGGAAGAGTGTCACAAAAACAACAACAGGTTCTGCTGTGAGCAGTGATGAGAGCAGTAACGTGCAGGATTGCATTAACACCCCAGATCTCTTGTTTGTTACTCCTCTCACAGGTACTGAAGATTCAAGAAGGTTGGCATCTTTCAGCCTAATATCCTTGACCTGAAATTTCCATCCATTTTCTCCTAGGTTTCTGAGTATAGGACAGTTTGCTATTTCAACCCAATTTGGTGACTTACCAAACAAATGAGGACCTTCAGCAAGAGGAAATCCATCAGCAGTGGCTAGCTGATGATGTCCTATTAAATTCATTTCAGATCCCATTTATTCTTCAGTTCAGGAGGAATATGCTGATTAAACAGGAGGTTAAAAAGAGACCCTGAAAAATATGAAGCAAAAAAGAATATTTAAAACAAGATAACTAACTTTTGTGTACTCAAGGTAAAGCAGAATGCAGGAAGTTGTTTCAATATTTGCTGTAACAAACATTCTCTTGAAACTACAAAACCTAATTCAGCCTTTAAATAAAATGCTACATCCAGCCTGTTTGTTTTTTCCTTGCTGTGGCATATTTTATTTGCCCTCTTTCTGGTCATTTTAAATTAATAGCCCAAATTTATTCAAATATTCAGACTGAAGCACAGGCCTGACCTCCTGAGGGCATGCTGCCCACCACCCCTACCATGCAACACCAATTGTTTGCATTATTTTTCATAATTTCATTGTTTTCGCTCACTGAAAAAGTGTAAGTTTATGGTTAGATCAGAAGAACACAGATGGGAAACTTGAGTTTAATTCCTAGGGACCAGCTCTGTATCATGTCTTCAGTAATTACTGCACAGGACAGATGGTGACAAACACAGAGAGCCAAGCCTTGCTCTGCTGACCAGGCTCGCCCACCCCTCTCCGTGGTCTCAAGCAGCCGCACAAGTCTCCCTTGGGAAGGCTGGGAGAGGTGGGACAGGGTGTGACACCTGCCCAGCTCACCTGAGTGGGCTGGACCAGCTCCAGACTGCATTTGAGGCAGGACCAGCAGCAGAATACAGAGCTCCAACAAGGAGATGCCTCAAGGGCTTCTACAGACACCGAGAGGATGCTGCACAAAGCTGTCAGCAATCTGCTTCACTTTGTTTTACAGTCCTAATTCTTTATTTGGTTTTATTACCGTGGGACTGTCCCTGGGACTGCATTTCCACTGGAGGCATTTGAGAGTTCTAGCCCAGTCTGCTTCCCAGTGAGGGCCCAGCATGTTTCTCCAGGAGAAATGAAATCATCTGACAAAAACGTGAATGCTGCAGGAGGCCCCAGTGCTGAGCAGGCTGGGAAGTAGCTTGTGAGAGTGAGTGGCAAGCACACTCTGTAATTATATTCAGATTTGTCTGTAAGGATTCATTAAGTTCTTTTTTAACATAAACAGAGGCCCTCTAATTAGACAGATGCATTTTAAATGTCTGCCCACAGATAATTTAAACAGTTTACTTAGAAATGTCAAAAGCTACTTGTATCACAGACCAGATAGGGCTCTTGAGGCAAATCACATATAAACACAGTCTCAAATCTAGCACAGAAACATAGTTTTGCAACAGCAGAAAAACTCCATGTATCTTGAATGGGATTTGGCAACAAGCCCAGCCACCCCACTATGCCCATGTTTAATTCCAACCATTTTATTGCCGTGCTTCCTCATTTTCCAGGGAAGTTATCTGCTGAAATCAAGATGTGGGGCTACTCACATGGCTTTAAGGTCTTAAAATTCCTGACAGACAGATTTCTCATAAAATACCCATGACAAACCCTTAGGATGGGACTCCTCTTACAGCCCATTAGAAGCATTCTGTGATGGGAGAAGGCAGTGGCACAGTCAGGACCATTACAATGGCCAGCAAGAAAACCTTCAAAACGAGGTATTTTCAGTGGGCTAATGAATATTTTTCTGGATTTTCTTGCTGAAGACCAGAGAAGAGAGGCCACCAGTGCCCTCTCCTCATGTCCCAGCCCTGTAATATCCCTTACAGCCCAAAGGAATGCAGCCTTGCAGGATCAGCTCTCCTTACAGCCAGACATGAAGACTGCTCCACCACTGCTGCTACTGCTTCTCATATCTCCTCATCAGCCCCTGTTTGAGGGTCTAACACTGCAACACCTTACATCTGCACTGGGATTGTGAATTCCTGTATGTTAATGCAGAGCCTAGGATTTATCTTCTCGGGGAATGTTGGAAGTTGTACCAAAATACTTTAAATACAGTCCCAAGAAGACATCTATTTAAAAGTATTTACTGCCAGTATATGGTCAGACTTTAAATGCATAGATTCTTAGCTTGTAAGTTTTATATTCTACATCCTGCTAGTTTCTGCTGCAAATAAGAAGAAAGAGGGCAAGTTATGTTTCTAAGAGTTTATAAAGTGTCTATGTTTTCATAACCTCTTTGATATGTCTATACACTTCTTTCTCATTTCTTTGAGGACATTCCACTTTTTAACATATCATTGTATAATGCCCCTCTTTAACCTCAAGATGGACTCCTTAGAATCTATTTTTTTTTTATACACACAGAAAAAGACCCAACCCTCATGTTATTAATACTGCCTTGTTGATAGTAAGAATCTTGAGGACATATTGGTAATAATCTGCACTGTTGTAGGACATTATAGGTTTTGTAACTCTATGCCTCCTGCCACATATATTTTTGTCTGGATGGATTCAGTTCAAGCCAAATGTTCATGATGATCTTTCAATTCCCACCATTTTAATACTTAATTTTCTTTAGTATATCCAGCTAATATACTAAAGAACTATTTACTAGACCATTTACTAAATTTCATGGAAGGGATTACTCCTATTTTCTTGGGGTTTCTGCAAGCCAAGATCACCATAAAAAAGACCAGAAATATATTTTCCAATGCATCTAGCTTTGGTACTAGATTTCAAAGAACACCAAATTCTTCATTAAAGACTGATTGATATTTGACTTCGATTTTCTCCTGAGTCCAGCCTGCTGTGAGCTACCTAGCCTACATTAGATTTATTCATATAATTAATTTCACATGTATTTAAAAGCAGCAGGTGCTGATTTCCAGCTCTAAAACCTACACTAGGTACACAGTACAGAGCATTGAAGCTACACTTACTCCATAATTGTTCAGTTCTGGGAAATAATGTAGGTCACCATAGTGGATTGATACTCTATCCAGAGGTGTAACAACAAAAACAAAGAGCATCTGACATGTAAAAGCTGAAATAAAGGCAAGAGAAGCACAGGAAATCAATGTTGCTCTCCAAAATAAAAGCCCTTCAAGAGAAAAGAAAAGGCATGTGATAAATTAGAAAGCTTCTTTTTTCCAAATAATTTTTAGTCAACTGTTTAAATAAACCAATTTACTCTACCACCTTTGGAGATTATTTCACAGGCCAAAATATACAGCAAAGGAAAACAGAGATCAGTATGTACAAAGTAACATGTGTACAAAGTAAAATATGTGCCCAACTGCTTGAGATTATTGTCTTCAACTGCATGTTAGGAGCTCAGAATTGCATAAAATTTTGTTACATGTAACCTTTAACGTACTTCAGAACAATCAGTGTGTGTTTACATGTTCTGTGTTTAACTAAGAAAATTTACATGTATATTATTATATATGGGACTCGTTTTTCCACTGTATGGGTGTATATACATATTTATTCAGATTTCTTATGGGATACATGTTCATTGAGGTATACAAATATGTATGTAGAGACAATTGGGCTTACCACTGAACTCTAGGTTTCAGGTGTATTGTGGGCTCTTATCTGTGCACTACCCTGACCTTGCTATAGTCAATTGTAAAGCTTTCCCTGGCTTCTGTGGCAGCAAAGCCAGGTCTCTTACTGAAGGAATTAAAGTTGAATCAACTGGCTTCACTGAAAACAAAAGCATAATGGCCCCACGCTTTCAAGTAAATGTAAAAATACAGTTGATCATCAGAAAAGCTCCATGACAGCTCTAACTGTGGTTTACCTTCAGAAGAATGGTTGAATCTATTTCAACTACTCAGCAAAGGAAGATATATCAAAGCACATGCAAAATCTTTCACAAATATTAGTGAAGTAGATTTCCTTCCATCTGTCCCATAACATTTTCCTATTCTTCACACATCTGACTGCCTGTTGCTCAAAGAGAAATTTCAGCAACATCATTAATCTATGGCCCAATCCAAACATTGTTAACATCAATGGGAAGATAGATTCCCATCTCATTCTCGGGCTTTTGATGTGGCCTCACAGCCTTCCTGTGGAATATTTAATGCAGTGCCTCATTATTTTATTTCTTTTTTATTTGCTTACCTGTTTGTTTTAAAGGGTATCAAAGGGACCTGAAAGCATTAGGAGGATTCATGCTCTCTATTTCCAGCCTGCTGCTCTCAGGTCATTTTGGCAAGCACAGCACTACAGGCAACTGCACAGCAACTGGTGCAAAATGCGAGCAACCATACGAGCAAGTCTGAGGAGCAGAGGCAGGACGAGCGTTATGTGCTTATTTGAAACTTTGTGTTACACTCCTTAATATGGAGTTTAAAACCAGAGCAGGAAAGAGACACAGGACCCAGAAAAAAATTAGAATATTCCTATTTAATTCTGGGGCAAAGGCAGGTATCTGAGTCCCAAGTAGAACTGAAAACTCTATGAGAAGTATCAGCGACATTTCTGTAAACAGGTAAGTGACTTCAAAGAGCGGGGGCAGCTTCTAACTCTGCCTGGGATTACCTCCTAAACACCATTTCTGTGTTTCTTGCTTTCTCCAGCATCTTTTTCATGTCTCACCCGAAAAACCTGCAAGCCCGCCACTTCTAACTTGTTTTTGGACTACCATTTAGACTAGTGCAATTCCAATATAATTCCCAATCTTTATGTTCTCTGTAAAACAAGCAATAGCAATAAAAATAACAGAAGCGAAATGTTCTGCCATAGTTATAGTTTTCTGAAGATAAATGAGTAGCAGAAACACTCAGAGTAGAATTACATTTTCTTAAAAACTACCAGTGGATTCAAATAGTAATCACTTGAAATTTGAAACACCCTTTTCACTTTTCCTAGTTATGTGAAATATGTGCTAAAACCTTCAACTTTGGAAGATGCACTTGAAAAATGTACACAGAACTGTCAAAGAAAAAAACTGTATAAAATAAATATAATTTTCTCTTTCTGGATTTTTCTCTGTTCTTCCATTAATCACATTGAAACTATTTCCTGTTTCTAAAAGGAGAAAAAAATTTTCAAAGCTAATGCACACAATTAACTAGATACTGCTGTTGCAAGAAAGTCTCAATATCAAACTTACACCTTCTGTTCCAGTGACACACAGAGGCCAGCTTCTAAAGACAAGTCTCAACATGACCTTCTTTTTCACCTTATTATTTTTCCCAAAGGGAATTCCTACTGTTGAGACAGTTTTGTAGATGAAATGACTTCTTAAATTATTCTTCACTTTAATTTTTTTTTTCTGGTCAAAAAATCCATTAACATCCACTAAATAATTCAGGTGTTAAAATTACTTTTATACTACACAACAGCAAGAAGCTATCAGTTTAAGGAATTATTACTTACTTTTCTTTTCTGGAAGACTGCAGATGGCAGGATGTAAGACAGTTCTGCACTCAGTTCAGTATCCTAATGATCCTCACATAGGAACATTTTTGTTTTGTTTTTCTTTCATGTTTAGCAGAAGCCTGTAGTGATAACACAATGAATCAAAGCTTGGGTTTATTGGCTCAGTGCCCCAATGGACAAGGATTACTCATTAACAATTCTTTCTTTGCGAAACTCTCCAAACATGGGCTGTATTAAAATGTTGTGAATTCCAGCTTGACCATCAGCAGAGAGATTGGAGATGCTTGTTAATACTCTGCTGGAGTGCAGAGGGGAAGTTAACTCAGACAGTGGGGTGATAGTGCCTTGTTGCTAATTGTAACACTGTCCTTGCACACGTACATTTTTATGACATCCTCAGCCTCCTTGTCTTTCCCATCCAAAGAGCCCAGATGTTATTCCAAAACATAAACTTGGTTTTTAAGTTTTTCTGTTATTTTTCACACTTTTTAGGGAGACTGAGCATTACACTGAGTACTGAAGCAGAACAGGCTATAAATTTCACCATCACAGGGATGCAAGGACATTGAAGTTTAATTCCTGTATCTGCAACAATCCCTAAAAAATGGCACCATTTTAATTTGGGCTCATCACATAAAGCTTTAGACAAGAAACTGAGGCCCCTAATTTTAAATCTATCAGACTCATGCACTAGGTGTGCACAGGGGGAAGAAATTGGTACCTGCAGATGGAAAACCACATCCTTGAGTGGGTTGCACCGTATCTGAAAATGCTGATGTGCTGTCATTGACAGAAAGGGGACCTTGAACTTCCACATCCCAATTTACCCTGCAGAGGGAATCAAAGCCAAGACAAATGGATTGAGGCCGTTTTATTTCAACATCCCATCTACACAGGAAGCATAATAATTCCCTGGTTTGCATTGCTAAACATACCCAGGGGGCACGAGTTGATCTGACAGTGGTCCTGAGACAAATTTCAGTCAGAGGAGACTACTGACAGCATCACTCATGGTAAATGAGTTCATGATTGCCACACAGTATATGATGTCCATCCTTCCCTACATATTTACACTGTCTGAGTAAGATTGAATACACAGAGACGCAGACTGTGCTCCTACTTGAGCAAAGAGAGGCACTGGGCAGCAAACACAGTCCTCAGTCCTCTCAGTCCTTTCTCTGAGAAAGGTGAGAGCTGCTGGCCCTAAAATTACCAAGAATAAAATTCCTTCACTGCCCCTCATTTTAAGAGAAAAAAAATAATACTTCAAAAAGATATATTAATCCTCAAGCTTTTATCAGGGCAACTCAAATTCTCTATAAATTCTCTATACTTCTCATGAAAGTATATATACTCTATACTTCTCATTATTATTAATAATGAGTCTCTTATGTGTTCTGACCCTTGCAAATTCTCCCAAACACTCCTAGTCTGACAGATTTCTGAAGAGAGCAGTGGGAGAATGATGCCATAAGGCTGCCACTGGACACTAACTCCCAAGAGACTACTGTTCCCAGGGATTTATGCCTACAACTCATTCCAGCAGGCACTGGACACATGATAAATACATTTGAGACTAAGGCTTTCTCAGTCCTCATTTCTGACTCTCTGAAGACCATCTCACTTCTGTAAACAATGAGATTTCTCTTTGACAAATTCATACTTAGCAAAACCGACCAAAGAACTTTCAAGTAAGAGAATTCTTCCAAAGCAACTCTACCCACAGGAGAAAGGTGGTCTCTTCAACCAAGCATGCCAACAGCCCATCTGACACTTCCCACTATATGTCCACTCCAGTGGGGCCTAGAAAGCACACGCCATTTCAGTATGTCAAAAAAAAAAAATTTCTTTGGTCATACTGAGGCTAGTGATGGGTTTTGTCCCATACCAGGAGAAAAAGCAGAAGTGGAGACAAGAAATCCAACAAATGTCATATTATGTGCCATGGAGCTTTCGGTCTCTTGGTAGGTTTCAAAGATCTGAAATTTCTTTTTCGTCATTCAGCTTCCCCCAGCACTGGTTTGATATAGTTGGTGGCACAGAGCAATTGCTTTTTAGAGGTCCCTAGAGACTCACTTTCAATAAATACCCTTTCCCCAAAAGCATTTTCCTCTGTGTGGACATCGTTTGTCAGACAGCTAAGTGTTTAGCAGAAAGGAAATTGAATTTATTGCACCTATTCACCAACACATTTGTTGCACTAAAACATTTTTCCTTTCCTTAAAATAATGAAGAGGCAAGTGTCAAAGTGGTGCTTTGTCCACTAATCAACATATTCAAGACATTATTGAAAAAAGCAAAGAAATCATCCACATGATCTAAAGAGGAGATGCTGCCTGCAGCAATGACATGTGGCATTACTGGTTAAAGCCAGGTGTTCATATTTATGGTGGTTCATGTACAAATGAGAATTGAAGAGAAAGGAATTGGAGCAAATTAAATATATCTTCTGTGGTGTTTCAAGAGATTACATACACAGCATCAAGGGAGAGAATAGAAGGAGGAAATATTCAAACACAGATACTTATAGATGTCATCTATGTCATTAGCAGTCCAAATACATGTTCAACAACAAAAGCAGGGATATAGGTAACATTCAGAGCTAGAAATCTGTCTGCCTAGAAAACACCACTTCACAAACTTCACACTCCATGAAAGAAAGGGGGTGTTTGCCATAGCTCATTTGCTCCTCCTCTTGCTACTCTGTTTTTTCTCCACTGAAACAAAAGCCATTCCACACTTTCACTGACAAGGTACCTCATGGAAAGGCAAGACAAATCCTGGCAACAAAGTAGTTTACCATCAAAAGTGTGGTGGGAAAAATGTAGTACAGAAAGAGATAGGGGGAAAGAAGAAAAAAGTAGACTGAGTGTTCACCTTCAGCATTTCCTTCTCTCCACATCCAGATGAATGCATCATCACACATTTAAAAAATACTAAAATAAAATACACACAAATAACCAGTACCTGCTCCTTTTGCTCAGAATTTTCTTCTGAAAAGCTTACTGACTACTCACAGCCAGTTTTTTGGAGCTCCAACAACATTGTACACATGACAACTGTAGTGCTGTTCAGGCTGAAGAAGACCTCTAAGGTCATTGAGTCCAACCATTAACCCAGCCCCACCAAGGGCACCAGTAAACCATGTCCATAAGTGCCACATCTGCACAACTTCTGAATACCTCCAGGGTTGGTGACTCAGCCGCTTCCCTGGGCAGACAGTTCTAATCCTTGACTGTTGGTGAGGAAAGTTTTCCTAATATTCAATCTCAATCACCCCTGGGGGCACAACTGGAGGCAGATTCTTTCCTGCATTAGACAGTCATTACCACAGGGAAGGAGGTAAGGATGAGGAGCTTAAGCCAGATAGATCTCTGCCAATGGATTAATTTCTCTGTTCCCCAAGATGCAAAGGAAGAAACTTCCTGTCTTGCCAGTGGGAAAACATACCTTCTTGGCCTAGGGATTCCTGGAAACATCTTGGGGCAGGTGGGAATTGCGACAAGGAGTGGGTCTGGTCTGGCTGAAAGACAAATCAACTTTTCCAACTGGCACCTGGAGCTGCCAATACCCTTAAAACACCCGGGCATTTCTGACAAAAGATCCAGTCTGCAGCAGTCACAGCGAGGCAGATACCTGGGATCTGTGTTTGTTTCATAGGCCAAGGTGTCTTGACCAAGACCTGCTTGTGCTCAAGGACTTCTTTTTCCCTATTCTCACATCTCCCAGAATGAATGGCACTGCAGACACCTGAGAGATCATGCAAACTAAATTGTGCCTCTGCACTCAGAAAGTGTTCACAACATGACCATAAACAGTTGCCACTAAGCTGCAGTTCATCCTCAGCTCTTCTTCCATCCCTGTGGCATGCCTTATTTATCGTTGCTACCCAGAGGATACACATCCTGTACACCACTTTGGGCCATGGTCTGTCTCCTCAAACCTGCCATTTCTTACTCTCTGACACCCTCACCTTTTCATTTCTGGAAAGATGCCCAAGATTATCACGCTCTTACAATAAATTTTATCATCTGAAGATAATTAGGCAATCTTAATAGCTATGGTTGTTTCTGTACATGTACAGGTTAAAAAATGGGTAAGGAATGGCTGCAAAGTTTCAATAACTCTTATGTCTGTTAATCTTTTTTTTACCTCCTGCATTTCAAAAGTGGAGGAATTACTGCTTTTAAGATTAGTTCAGTTTGTTGATTAAGTATTTCATTAATCAGAGCCTCTTCATTATAAGTTGCTCTCTGACTATTCTGTTTCTGAGCAGGGCAAAATTTGTTCAATAATCTTATTTTTTGCCCTGATTAAATAATGTCTTTGCCCCTCACATAGTTTATGTGGAATGTCATGAAGAGTAAAATGACCACAGAACAATCAAGTCCTAACAGGGGGAATTCCTCCCTGGTGACAGGTAGTTAATTGTTAGCCAGCATGCTCTAGTGAGACCATATATCTAAGATACCATCTTACAGCTGCCTGGGTGCAAGAGGAGAGCTGACTATATGTGGAATCAGCTACAGCATCAAAAAGTTAAGTTTCAGTAGGGGAAACTTGGTCTACTTCCCTCCAGCTGACTTAAATGAAATTTCAGATGTGTTTTTCTATTAATAAATTCTGGTATTCCACATTAGATTATCTCTTATTATTTTAATTTTTAATTAAGACACTGATATTACATGTTCTTCCCCACCCTTACCCCCTTCTAGAGGTTACAAGTTTATAAGTTCCTAAAGAAATCACAGCTTTAAATTAAACATGTTGGTACAGTATTAGCTGATAAGAAGTTCTCTTAGAGGCCTCGGACTAAATATATACTGTACTCTTACTTTTTTTTTCTCTTGACATTTTGATGTTTTACAGTGTGATAGTGATTGAGTTCAATAAGGGTTAGCCTTCATTTATGTAAATATTTGGAGAGATAAAATTGTTAAGAAATGTTGATCTATTCCAGTAAATGAAAGCACTGTCCTTTCATTAATAAGTAGTTCTTTTAAACTAAATGTCAAAGGGGACGAGTGAAGTATTATTAATAAATAAATATTAGAATATTTTTAGAGGGGTTTTTGAATTTTTAAAATAATCACACCAAGTAAATTCATTCTGCAAACTTTTAAACCTCTACTTTCTTCTCATACTTTACTGTCAAGAAAAAGGCAGATGTTTAAAAGGACTAGTTCAGCAGCTAGCTAAAAACCATTTCCTTCAGGAGGGGAGAGGAAGTGTAGACTAGACATCATGTGAATGGACAGAGTAAAGCATTGGAGCTCTGCTGCTCTCTGGCAGGGCAGAGTCACCATTACCCTCCTAAACCCTGGGGTCTATAATTTACTGCTCTAGAGGAGGCTCTGCCGTGCCCTGAAGCATTGCAGGCAGATGCCTGCTCTCACTCATTGAGAGGGAAGGCTGCAGAGACAGCATCAGATGCCCAGGAGGTCCCCAGGACAAAGCCTGGGGGAATCTCCCTATCCTGTCTCAAGAAGTCCATGATCAACCAGGGAAAAATGGGAATATTGCACACTCAGCAGCTGATGGAGATGTCATCACATCTGCCTTGACATTTGAGAGGAAAGAGAACATCAGATTCCACTATAAGTAATGCTGCAGTGCTCAGTTTGGGAGAAGCTGCCTTCTTCCTTTGGCAAGGCAGGCACTTGCACATCAGGAAGGAGCAGGAGCAGGGCTGTTCCATGAGGGGATAAAACTGGAGCTAAGCACAGCTCCACACTACCTGAGTGCCCAGGTTGCTGATAGCAACATGCACAGGGGAGATATCAGGATGAGTGGCCATGCAGGGGTAGCCAAGAGCAGCAGGAAGAGGGGGGCCAGCTGCATGGCTGGAGCACACTGCTTGCAGCCTCAGCCCCAGGTCCTTCCAGGAGGCACAGCAGAGACAGAGCTGCAGATATTGCAGGCTGCACTTAGCACCTGCAGTCCACCTGGGGAAAATCCACTTATTAGCCAGGCCATGAGTACACAATACCAAACACACTTCCAGAATCTTAACACAAACCAGGACTAGGAGGCCAGGCTTGAACTTAAACAGCATCCTCAACCCACAGGCAAGGCATGTGGGAGACTCCAGATGAGGCTGATTAGGTGTTTTAAAGCCTAGTAGTACCTCAGGACCTTATTGTAGGACCTCTTGTTCCCTAAGAGAATTTAGACAAACAATGAACTTACAATCACTTGTGGCAGGCGAGAGGAGTAGCAGCAGGACTGGACCTTCGAGGTCCAATTAGCACAGAAAATACTGAGATATGTCACAATTTTGGCTGAAGAGTACTCATGACTCCACTCAGCTAAGAAGAGATGAAAGGGACTGGAAATTAGGTGATGTTGGGTCCTGGATATAGCTGAGATCTTTCCAAACTTGGAAAAGTAGTTTCATGTACCAGAGCCCAGGTCAATCTGATCATGCTCTTAGTTTCCACCTAGTAAAGAGCTGGAACTAAGGAAAGAAAGGGATTTTGAAGATCAAGGAAAAGTGTGGTCATTGAAGGGAAAGTTAAAGAGATATTGAACAATAGATCTTGGAAGAATTAGTTTATTTTTCTTTCTTTCCTAATCTTCAGTTGACATTATTGCATTCTGAAAACAAATTACTTCCCTTTTTGAAGATGGAAACTAAATGTGGTATAAGGCTTATTAAATTTATATAAAGCATATCAGGAAATGGAGAGGTTAGTTATCTCATAGCAGTATTAGCTTGGGCTCAATCTGAACAAAAGCTTCATTTATCAATATCTAATCTGAATACCATTTTTGTCCAAAATTTGGTCTCATCCCAAAATATGGGATCATTTGCATTGGCAGATGCCTCATTTATGTCAAATCTCACTTGGCTGATGTATTCCATCTCACCATCTCACCCCGAAACACCAAACATATAACAAAGCTAGGTTATCTAGAGGAGATTGCATGCATGGACAGTTTGTCTGGTTCTGGTTTTTGTCTTTTGTCACCCCCTCCTGCAAAACCTTCGTAAGGGAGGGAATCTTACAATGAATTTTAGGCATTAACTCTTTCTCTAAGTAGGTGTGTAATATAAGAAAATTTATGAGGAAAAGGAGAAAAGAAAATCAATTCAAAGCGTGGCAGCTCACCTACTCAGCAGCTTAATCAGCAACTCAAGCCATTGTTCCTCCCTGTGCACTGGCTCTTCACAAGTATGGAGCCAAATTACAGGCTTCTATCCTTTCCCTTGAGGTTTCCTCAAAATTGCCTCAGGTTAGTGGGGGACTGTGCCTACAGCTCTCTCTGAATTTAGAAGCCTTCCACCAAAATTTGTATTTCCCGTGGTCAATGGAGTTGCACATCCAGAGGATGTGCTGTGCTCATAAGGAGATGGCATTTTCTCAGCTGATAATCCATGGTAGAATAAATCCTCGAGAGCCTGCGGGATTCATTCCTACGTATCACAGCCAATTGCAGCCATATTTGTATTTCTTGGACACAGAAACTGGTTAGCACAAGGGAAATGGGGAAAGGAAGGTGTTATCATTACAGAAATACCAGCTAGGAAGTTCTTCGGAGAAGTGACTGGATAAAGCATCCAGCCCTGGTGTTAACTCTTTTGTCCAGCAAGAACTAGCAAAGAAATGGGCTCCAGTAGGATTCAGGAGGCTTTATACCAACCCATTTGATGTACAGAACTGCTTAATAAAAACATCCCCAGTCCACATGAACCAGCCACCGCACAGAATGGAGGTACAGTTCCAGTTTCTCATCTAATAAATTTGAGTGAAAAATTGAAACAAGATAGCACCAATAATGGGAGCTGCTGTTCTGGTTATCATGAGGGTGACAGATAAGTCTCAGCTGCAGCAAAATTCCACATGAATTTTTTGGGAGGTGAAGCACATATATGTCCATGTGTAAGCGTTGTTATTTCTACTCAAAGGAAAGAGAATCTCTACATGTGATTAAATTGACATCACCAACAACTGAGGGGCAAAAGTAATGCCCTACTCTTTTTCCAGATGTCTTTCCCCATAATAGCTGCTGCTGATAAACTCAGCAGCAGACTTTGATGGAAACATTAACAGTACCAAATGCTAGAATAATAATGTGATTATTAGATGCAACTAATTTTGTTCTAATATTAATAAACTGATTACTTCCTGTATGTAATATATACCTCCAGAAAGTCATCCTCATGTAACACAACAACAAAAGGGATTCCTTTCTGTGTGCATGAAAATTGCCCAGATACAGGCAGGTGATTCTGTTTCAGATTGTGTCTCACTAATGTGCAGCTGCTAAACACGCATATAAATGCATGCCAAACAAAAGATTAATAGAGGAGGAAAAAAATGCATGTAGCAACCTTAGTCTTTCAAAACAGAAAACATTTTTCACCTGGATATGTGATATCAATCTGGAAATGTATGTAAACCCTGAAATTGCTTTTTTTTTCCTCCACATCCAGTTAATTCCAGAGACAGCAAAGGAAGAATATACCTAGCTCTTACCACTTTCAATTTAGTTCAAAGGTGGTAAGCCAAAGTTAGAAAATGTGAGGGAACTGCTATTTTCCCAATGACAGAACTGCTGTTCAAATAGGTGATGAACCTTAAACTGTGCAAGACCTTTATGTCACTGCTGTTGCATGATAGTGTCTATATTCCAAGATATTTGCTCTAAAGGAGTCTTAAATCTTTTTGGAAAACTGACAAAGCGTAACTTTTCTGTATTGTAAAGCTGATCTATAAATGGAATATGCCAAAAATATGCCTCTCCTCAAATATTAAAAGTGATACAAAAATAAATTGCCTGAGAAAGAGGATAATTAATAAATATCAGAACTTTAAAAAAGCAGAACAGAAAAAATTTAGTGCTTCAAATTCTTACAACTCAGAGAACTGGGGTTTTTTTCTTCATACTTTCTAAATATCTTTTTAAACTAGCAGAGTTGATATCCATCTTATCCGTTTAATCATTGACTTGTTGCTTAACTTGTCTTGTTACCTAGGCCTTTTAAAGTCAACAGATAATAATATGAAATAAACAAAACCTTTGTCACTTATTCCTACACCAAGCTTTATGTAACTCCCCTAAATATGAGTTGCAATAGAAACCTTTGGACACCATGCCAGTAAAATGGACTGTATTGCAAAGAAGCTGATAAAATCTTGTTTGGAATGCCATCAATTTATTCCAGGAATTAACTATAATTAACCCAATATTTCAGGCTTCTTGAATGTAATAAATCTCTGTTCTGTTAATATACTGTTCCTTGCTTCTTCAGGTGGAAAATCTTGATCCATAATTGCCTGGATACAGTTTTTTGAGATTACCATTTAAAGTGGGCAGAGACACATGATTTCTCTAATCAGAATGTCAGCCAGCAGGTGCTAAAATGAAATGAGACCTTGACTGCGTTTACAACTGACCTTGGACTATTTCAAGGCAATAAGTGAGGTATGGGAAAGCACTCTTTTCCTGTATCTATGCTTGATTTCTCCACTTAATTTCACAATTCAAGGGTATTTTAGCAATCAATTTTAGCAGCTCAGAATTTTAGAAATTAATTAAAAATTTGGTGCATCTCCATTATTTGCCTTTAGATGGTGGACCATAACTCTGCATACTTCATCATGTTGAGGACTTGTTTGGAAGCATACCATGGAACATGGCCCTGGGGAGAAGAGTGGTCCAGAAGAGCTGGATATCATCCAAAAATCACCTCCTCCAAGTTAAAGAGCAGTCCATCTTTAAAGCATCAATCAAGCAAAATCACCAGGTGGCCCGCATGGATGAACAAGGAATTTCTAACTAAAATCAAACATAGAAAAGCAGCATAGAAGTGGTAGAAGCAGTGTTGCATGATCCAGGAGGAATACAGAGCATGCAATGCATGCAGAGGTAGTGTTAGCAAAGTTAAAGGCCATGACATTGCATATGGCAAGAAATGTGCAGGGCAACAAGGAAGACTTTTACAGAAGTCTATAAGCAGAAGAAGGAAAATTAGGGAAAATTTGGTTTGCTGCTGAATGGGAGTGGGCACTACCTGACCAACATAGAGAAAACCAAGGTATTCAATGCTGCCTTTGCCTCAGTCTTCACTAAGAGCAGTCTCCAGGAATTCCATGTACCTGAAACCTGTATAAAAGTCCAAGAAAGTCTTGCCCTCCATGGAGTAGAATCATTTTAAGGAGCATCTACACAGACTGGACATACATAAGTCTGTGGGTTCTAATGGAATGTGCTGAGTGTTGAGGGAGCTTCTGGTGCCACTGTAAGGCCACTTTCGATTGCCTTTGAAGGGCTGTACCTACTGGGAGAGATTCCTGATGACTGGGGAAAAAAATCAAACATCCCTCTGGTCTTTAGAAGGAGGGAAGGATAACCTTCTATGACAAGAAGACAGGCTCAGTGAACAAGGGCAGAGCTTGAACTTAACAAGGCTTTCAGTGCCGTTTTCATTGACAAAATCATAAAGCACATAATAAGTAAGTACACAGTGAGTTTGATTTGAAACTGACTAAACTGTTTGTCTCAAAGGTTTGGGATGAGCAGCAGGAAGCCTAGCTAGAAGCAGTGATTTGGGGTATATCCAAATCCAAATAAGACCAGTCATTAAAGACTAATACAAGTCATTAATGACTTGTATGATGGGACAGAGCACACCCTCAACAGCTTTGCAGATGATGCAAAACTGGCAGGAACTGTTAGTGCAACAGCTCCTCATGCTGTCATTCAGAGAGGCCTTGACATGTTGTAGAAATGGCCTGACAGGTATCCTACAAACTTCAACAAAGGGAATTTCAAGTACTGCAGCTGGGGAGGAATAGCCCTGTGGAGTAGCCAAATTGACCTGGGGATCTTTCACTAAGACCCAGCTACAGAAACCTATCTCTCCAAAGAAAATAAAGCATCACTAAATAAATTAAAATGTTAAGCCACAATTTGGGGAGAACACCAGGTGTGGAAACTCAAACTCTATGTAAGTGGAGTGGACTTCAGTTGCTCATTCTTAGATATTTCATGGTTTCTTGGGGGAAGCACTAATGAAAATATTACTGGAGGAAATGCTTTGCTTCCTAGTAGGGTTTGTACCAGGCATTCCTGAGGAGGAAATCTGCATGTGTGGTGTGTTGGGCTGGAAGCCTTGCTGACCTTCAGCTCTTGCGGTAATTTGATGGCTCAAGAAAACATCTTGTGATTTTTTTTTTCTCTGAAACCAATTCCAACTACTGACACAAACAGAGAACTTACCTCTTTTGAGGTCTTTCCCATAACAGGCATGAGTCAGCACCATATCTTCTCTGAAAGACATAAAATTGCCCAAGAATCATAGAATAGTTTGGGTTGGAATGGACCTTTAAAAGGTAATCTGCTCCACCCCTACTGCTATGAGCAGGGACATATTCAATTAGACCAGGTTTCTCAGAGCCCCATCCACACTGACCTTGAATGCTTCCCAGGCTGGGGCACCTGACACCACTCTGGGGAAAAAGGAGGGGACAAGAGGGGTACATGGACCAAAGGTACAGCTCAAGGGCAGAGAAGGAGGGTGAGATTGAGAGCAATGACGCATAATGAGCTCCAGGCTTGGGATACATCTTGGGAGAGAGGAGGAGTTAGCTGAGGGGCTACTCCTTGTCTCAGGTAAATACAACAGCAGAAGATGCCAGTTGACAAGGGGCATTTTAAGCTGCTCACAATTTTCCATTTAATTGCAATAGAGGTGGTTCCTTGGGAATAGTAAGATTGTGGATGAGGAACGCAGAAAAATTCTTGGAAACAGCAGATGTTTCTCATGGTCTGACAGCACCCAGGCAGCCAACAAGGGTAGGAGGCATGGATCCTGACTGCAGTTTCCCTCCCAGCTTTGTCAGCAACTTTGCCCTTCAGCCTCCTACAAGCGTGACAGTTTGCTGTGTGCTCTGGCAGAGCAGAGGGAGCAGGACAGGCCAGCGTGGCCTTGACCTTTGGCCAGCCAGGGTAACATTTCAGCTGCCCACCAAGGACCAGCCTCTGCTGCCACGAACCTTGGCACAGAATTTGCCTCTTCCTAGCAAAATTAAAATAAATAAAATAATAAAATACATACAACTAAAATAAGTAATATGCTAAAAAGCAAACCCTTGCTAATTTTGACCTTGGGCTGCCCTGGTGTCTAGTGTACCATTCCATCGGTTAGCAAGGGTCAAGGGAAGCCACCCATGAAAACAAGAAAATACAAGGTAAAGATAGGGGTCCAGTGTGACTGCAATATTTTTCTTCACTCCATCCAAGCATTGTAACAGGTAAACTTGCAGCCAGTATGGGGCACTGGGAAATGGGAAGTGAACAGTGCAGGATAGGGTAATTCCATTATATTCCCTTGTTGAGGGAAAACCTACCTGCTGGGGTTACTCCCAGTCAGTGTCTGCCTCACCCAGCAGCATTATTCCACAGAAGTAACATTACATCCATTCACACTGATTGTCCTTCACTCGTTTGTCCTTAATGTTAAACTCTTTCACATCGAAATTCAAATTTCATATTAGCACTATAATTTCCCCTTGCCCAACATAAATCAGCAAGGGCCCATAAGCCACTTCCAGCCTCCTGCAGATTTGTACCAGTACAAACTACACAGCTCATCATTGCCAAGGAAAAAGATGGGGTCTGTCAGGACCTGCAGGCATTTTCCTTTTGACTGGACACCAGAGAAGGAACAGGGAACAAGCAGATGGTATCAAAGTCCCCTCCCTAGAAGAAGAGAAAGTCCCATTTTTCTTATCTTAAGGACTGTATCAACAAGTTTCTCCCATTAATTCCCCTTCTGTTCATTACGGTTATTCCCAGCCAAGAGAAAGCACCTGGCATGTTGCTTCTGGTGATGACTGCCAGCTTCAGAGAGCAGAGGTATCTTTATTGGGGGTTCTCAAATACTTCCTGTTTTAGAAGTTGTTGTCTTCCTGGTTGGAGCTTCAAAGATTGTCAAACACCTCTGGGCAACCAAAACTCTGAGCCAATGGAGATGTATTTTTCATGAGTTCCACTGTTTTTCTGACACATATTTAACAAGACAGCCATGACCTTCTCAGAGGAATTCTGAATTTGCCATGCAGACAGAACTAAGTCTAAAACAAGGAGTGAAATAGTTGTCAAAAATTTGTACAGCAAGTGTCTGAGCACTGACTTTATTGAGCAGATAAATATGGTTATACATAAATTTAGTCTGTTAGATACTTCAGATATCCAATACAGTAATTAAATTGAGGGGCAGTACACGACAACATGGGATGGACACAATAAAATAAATGGGTCAAGTTTTTATTGTGATCAAGACTTAAAATACCCAAATAGTCTGTGGAAAAAATGTGTTGGCTCTTATTATGCTATAGATAGTTCAGCTTGAAGTACAATCTTACTACATGTCTTACATAAATTTCCTTCTGTAGTTATGTAATTTTGCATGCAGAAGAGCTGTAAAAATGATAAATAGTATAAACACAGAACCAAATAAGTTGAGATAAAAAAGGAACTTTTTTTTTTCTCTCACAGCTAAACACTGTTATCAAATGGAAGTTAAGAAATAACTGATACCAGTATGTAAGTAGTTGAAAGCATTTTTACTAGGAAGCCTGTCTTCTGCATGGACACATAGAGCTGCAATAGTATTAGTAATGTTACTTTTCCAGCAGTATTATCTAATCCAACATTTGGAAGACATAAGAATGAGGAGTTTTTAATCGCTCCATTTATTCCTGATTTCATGAGACTTAAACTTTGACATGGGACCTGAGTGAATTCTCTGGACCCTAAGATGATGCAGAATATTAGATCATGGCACACATCCTGAAGGTTTTTAACTCAAAAATCTAGAGAACTCCAAGTTCTAATTCCAGGATTTGAAATTTGATTTCTTATCCATCCTCAGCCTTCTGTCTGCATGGCCTTGTGGCAGCAATTTGCTTTCTCTTTTTCTCTATTCCCGTTTCTATTCTTTAAATCCCAAGAAATGCTCCTCTTTCTTAAAATACAAATAATTAAATAGCAGTCTAAAATTAAGATCTTCCATGGGAAATAAAGAGAAAATTAAGATAAAAAAATCTGGTGTTTTACAAAATTTTCCTTAAAATAGTGACTAAACTTACAGGTCTCTGTAACTGTCAAAAGAAGTCAGTTGAAAACACATATGTCAAACCTTAACACATGACCTTGAGTTAATTGTTACCTTCCTGCTTTCAGTTAATTATGTTACACATGAAACTCCTCCTGGCGCTTTGTCAACATCTGGATGCCCTTGTTATATATTTCACCCCAAAGCCTGTACATTCGTTTGGACTAAGTGATTATTTCCCTGCAGAAATTCCTACTCAGGTGAATTTTTCATAATTTCTGTTATTAATTCGTCCTTTCTCACTAAAAGGACCAGTTTGTTTAACTCCTACAAAAATATAAGAGTATTAATTATCATTAAATGTCTACTGGTAGTGCCTACAAAATATAAGCTGTCAAAGAAATAAAAGCTACAGCTTTCTTTGTTAAGAAAGATTAGTAAATAACATTGAACAACAGATTCCTGGGACTGTACTGCTTTTTTTCTCCTCAGACTTGAATTCATTCCTGTGGAGTATTCTACCATTTCAGCTTATGCAGGGCTGAATCTTCCTCTGGGTTAATTAAAATCTATATTCCAGTGTAAAGAAGATTTTGCTTCCTTCTGCAATCAGAAAGCCATTTCCAAATCAAACTCTGACTTGTATGAGCACTGTCATATTTGAAAATATGCAAAAGTTATTTTGACCATGGGGACAGAAAAATATTCAAAGAATGTGATAAATGAAGTATAATCAAGCTAATATTTCTCCACAGAAAATATCATTTGAATTATTCACAACTACTACCATCTGAGACATGACTTTTTAGACATCTGAGTGGGATATACCAGTTTCCCTGAGTGTTTAAATGTTCCACATTCTGACATATTTTAAGAAGTCATTTTGTAGGAAAAACATCCTCAGTGACAATATCTCCTTAGACTCCACAAGAAAATTCTACTGAAACATGTTGCAGATAGAAACATCCAGCAAAACTGCAGCTACAAAGTCAGTTTGTTCTCAATAGGTTGTCTTTATTCTTTGTCATACAGGATTGTGGAAGCCACTGTGTAAATCAAAGAGTTGATTAAGTACAGAGATTTCCAGGAAAAAAACCTAGTTTCCAACCAGTGCTGATGTTGACACTTCATGCAATGCACCTGAAATATTTAAACAAATGAAAAGGAAAGGGAGAAAGCCCAAACATATCACTGTGAGTGCCTGAAAAAGCACTGTACGTAATACTACATGTATGTAACTTCAACTGATAAGAGTTGATGTATTGGGTTAATAGACAGTTAAATTCAGACAAAAAAGAAAGGGGATTTTTAAATGCAAAAGTTTTCCAGAAGTTTTTAAGCTATTTCTTTCAATATGTTAAATAACACTCAAATGTCCACCGAAGTCAAACTTCCACTGAGCTAAATCAGTGCAGTCTGTTTGTGCATACAAAATGATCCTGCTAAACTGAGCTGTGGCTTGTCACTTGTGACAGCTGTGGTACATCTGCAACAGGAAAAAATAGCAGCTACAGTCACCAGAGAGGCAGCCAAGCTCTCATGGGCCAGCTGGCCTTTTCCCAAACTGTTGGGATGTTTGTAGTTCTTTGTCATAACAACAGCATTCACTCCCTTTGTATTCCTCTCAATAACAGGAAAGTTAGCCTTCATCATTACTGGAAAAATGATGCTGCTTCTAAGCAAACGTTACTCTTTCTAGAGTTATGCATTGTCTGATCTTCTCTTTTCTCCCTCAGATTATACTTCTATTACAGATTCTTACATTGAATCCTTTCATAATACAGTTTTCCCTCAGACTTCCTGTAGCAACTGCATGAATGTTACATGACTGGAGAGGGAGGAAGAAGCTGTTTGCTTTGCACATATTCAAAGTGGTGGACCTCTTTCTTTTGTAAATTGTGGTGAATGTTGCAAAACAGTTTGACAGCAGCTGGTCCTGCTATTGTCATAGACTAATGCGAATATTTGACCCAAGTTCCTGCCAATTAAATCCCCAAAAGCTATCACCTGAAAGAAATAAGATATTTTCTTATACCTGTTCTAAATATCAGTAGTGAAATAAGGAACTCTAGTCTAAAATGAGTTTTTGAATTTAAAAAAAAATATTTTCTGACTTAACAGCACAAAGCGACAAGTTTTTTTGGACTGGCTTATTAACAAATTATTTTTTTTTAAAGCAGGATTGAGCTGTACCATAAAACTACCCCTTTCATTAAATTATCTGCTCATATCAAAAGTCTTCACTGTAATCAAATTAGGCATTCAACTCACTTTTCTTCTTACCTATATACAGTTGCAGATTGGATTTTGCTGATTAGAAGAGACACAAGAGACATGAACAGAGAACAGCTAACTTACCAATATACCTGTTTGTAGGGAAGAGAAATCATCCTTGGATTCAAATGAATGTAAAAGTGTAAGTGCACTCATGCTATTCAATTGCACTTCAATGAAATGGCAAAATGCATCTGAGAAATGTTCAAATCTTGTGTGCATCACAGTGGCTGCACGCGGTACACGAGAACAATAATACTGAAACATCACAAAGCACAGCGCAGGCTAGACAGGATAGCTTTCACTTGAATTTAATGAGGCAGTAGTCATAATGAGAGACAAATTAAATCACATCTTACTGAAATTATCCATTCTGAAGAGAGTATTAATGCCACAATGAGTCTCTGAGTTGCAGCTAACTGAGATGATACAGCATGCTCCAATGTTTGATTCTAAAAACGGTAGAAAGAGGCTAAAGCCACTTTATACTGTCAATTGTATACCAATGGCAGAGGATAATTACTTTTATACACAGGCACCCTCTTAACTCTCAAATGGTACAGTGCTTCATTCATAGCAAGAACAAGACTGAGGCATTGAAAAGTTACAGATCCAGAACTAAATACTCCTGTAAGTAAGCTGCTTGACCTAAACGAGGACTGGTGGTGTTGAGAGCAGGAGCTCTATCAGTATGATACTAGAAAAATATATTCAAATTACTTCACAATGATGAATTGAGTGAGAATCCTAATCAAAACAGGGCTAAGATCTCCTTTCACAAGAATTATTAGTATTGCATCACTAACAATGATTTTTTATTCAAAATTCTCATGCCAGCACAAGTTCTTTGGAGGGGGAGAAATTTTACAAGTATCCATTTTATGGTCTTATCCATACTCTGTGGGGTGTGCATATAAAGATATCTGCCAATCTGTTTGTAGGAACTGCTGAAGCAATCCTGTGCCACCTCTGCCGTATGTTCCTCTTTCTCTTGTTGAGTGACTATTAGCAATTAATTACAGCTTACTGTCAGAAATCTGCTTTTCCCTCTGCTCTGATCTTTCAGCATGGGCTTGTGGTTTGACATGGATTAAGCAATTCAAATGCCACCCTACAGGAAACCTAAAAAGGCAAAGCAGGGCTGCTCACGACAGACTGTGACACCACCGGAGACCCAGGGATTACACAGGTCACCGTGGATCCACCATCTGGTATCACTTGTCCTTTCTCCATTCAGATGAGATGAGGGAACTCCTTGCTCCTACAGTAAGTTCTACAGCTTGCATCAAGCAGGAGCCCTGCCAGGGCTGGTCATCTAACTGGCACAGAAGCTCTCCCATGGTCATACAAGGGCTGGGAGAGGATTTAGGATCACTTATCCCAGTCCTATTCTTGTTAGCTTCTTGCACACCATGAAGAGGGAACTATCACCCCTCAAATCTAGCCATGTGGCCAGATGTTATGTAATTGAATAAGACAATAAATGTGAATACCTGATGGTTTGGGGCAGCTAGGCAGGAATCATGGGAGTAGCTGCTATACAAATCTTACAGTTTCAAGTGTTAAGACAAATCTTGAAAATTTCCATTTTCATAATGGTAAGAAGTCTGTTCCTCCATGTCTTGAGTTACTTGCTTTTGCTTCCTCCATTCCCTTTTTTGTACTTCACTATTTTGACTGGTAGCACCATATGTTTTCTTTGGACTTACAAAAGTTTCATTGTTCATCTCTGTTTCTTCTGCCAGTTCATCCTGATCAATTATGCCACATTTCTCTTCACTGAGGTTTTCGGGGTCAGCCCATTCCTGCTTCTCCCCAGAGGCAAAGATGGCATAGAATATCACACCACTGTAATGCACCAGGGCTGCAATCAGAAAGACATTCTGCCATTCTTCACGGGTCTGAAAGAAAAGTGCAGGTCTCATTAGGTTTCACTTCCCAAATTACACATGAATTAGCACATAATTAGGAATGACTGTGAGCACTGCTTGATTCCTGACGCTGAAGATAGAACAACTTATGGGAACCATTGCAAAGATTTTTTTTTAGTATCTATAACTACAGCAAATATAACAAAACTTAGGTTTCTTTGTTGGTTCTCACAAACCTTCTCTCTTGCATGTGAAATATTTGTGAAGTTGGAAATGCAGGGATTTCTCTAACGACTATACAAATATTATTGTAGATCAATGTTTGCTTAGAAACTCTACCATGGGGTATGGATGCATTGCAGAGGAGTATTCCAAGCCCTATAAGCATTGCACAGTTGTATGGAGATACTACAGAGACTCAGTCTCAGCTGGTATTAAATAATACCTCCTACACAGATAATTAGTTATAATAGCTGAGAATTAGGCCAGAGTGGTAATTAAAAAGTCCATGTTTAAGACAAACAAAAAAGCAGCTGCAGAGACCAATGATGGAATGGCATCCCCAGGAATCTTCAAAATGTCTTAAATTTGTTGCATTACCTAACCCTTTTCCTAGAAAACATAGAGAAATGTTACCTTATGCTTTGTCATTGCACCAACAATGAGTGGGCACACCATTCCCGACAGCGTCCCCACGCCGTTGGAGATCCCCATCAGAATGCTGGCATAACGAGGGGCTATGTCCAAGTGATTCACATTGAAGCCTACAAAAAATGAGAGAAACAGCCAGCTGTACAGCATTGCACTACTAGGCCAACAGGGCAATCTACAGCCATTCTGGCTGAAGAAGACTGAAAAGGTTAGCAACCTCCCTACTGCACCTCTGAAGATTATGTTGTATATAAAATAAAGTTTAAATTCGCCCTGTTTAAAATGTCTGTACTTCCCATTTTCTCACACTGGAACATTGAACTTGGCAAATAGCTTTGATTAAGGAATCAACACCTCAAATTAGTGAAATGTCTTCTATCTTTTTATTTATGTAGTAGTGGTTTTAATTCATTTATTTCGGTATTTTAACCACACGAGGGGTTTAACAGTTTAACAACATAAAAAAAATAGAATATAAACCAGTAGGATAACCAATTATTGTTACTTCTGAGCACATATTTTATTAAGAAATAAAAACAAATACTAAATATCAGCTCAGATATTCATCATTCCTTAGGAAATTAAAATTAGTTATGTTATCTATGGTAGATTGCAAGAAGTGAAGATTAATTCCAAGTGCATGGTAATAAATAAGGTAAGATCAACTACTGGGAAAATCCTGCAATAAAAGCTGATTGATAGAAATGACAAGCTATGCAAGCACCTCATAACTGAGCAGCAAAACCACTTCCCATCTGCAGAATCCTGAAATAACTGAAGACCAGCAGTTACTTTGCTGGTCAATTTTGTTCAATAGATCGATGCTCTTGGCAGTCTTCTTGGGAGATCTTCAGACTTCTTAAGAAAATCTTTAATCTTCATAGCAAAAGGACTTTTTTTCAGTGATTCTGTGTCATAGACAGCATGAGTTCTAATACCATTATAGTGCAAGGATTTCATATTCCAGGGCTTCATACCTCCTTGAAGTTTCTGGCAATGCAGCTCCTCTATGCACTGCCTGTCCCTGGTCCTTGCAGCAGTCATCGGACTCCTCTCCTCCCAGACCCCACCAATCCACACTTTTACAACACTTGCTCTTATTAGTTACAGGTGTGGCCTGTTAAGATCAGGCCTGCTTCTAATCTTTAGTAATTGGTCCAGCTGCAACTCATTGGGGGATAAGATTACCTTCTATACCACCTTCATTTACCCATACTGTATTCCCCTACAATTCCCCATTTTTTTTCTTTTAACCACAGAATTGCAGCATGTCCGGAAATACATACTCAAATAAATTAACACCATGACATACCTGTACATTTCATTTCGACCTAAGAATTAAACAAGTGTCCAAACAGCATGTCACAGCACAGATACATATTTCTAAATGCTAGTTCAGTTCCAGAGCGTCTCCCAGTTTACAAGCACCCATCTCCAAGGCCTTTTACACTCATATTCAACAAACACCAATAGCTGTAATTGATATATTTTGCCAACAGTTTAATATTCAAGTCCAGTCCTGCTTCCCCCAAATCCACAGGGCTATCTGGTACCGAGTCCTGCTTCCCCCAAATCCAGGGGGCTATCTGGTTTAGTCCCAAATACATGGGTCTTCCCAAATCCATGGGGAAATATAGTTTGGTCCCGAATCACGTCAGGGTTATATAGCTTAGTCCTGAATCACATCAGGGTCACCATTTGTCATCTTAGCATAAGTTCTAATGCCATTATAGTGCAAGGATTTCATATCCCAGGGCTTCATACCTCCTTGAAGTTTCTGGCAATGCAGCTCCTCTATGCACTGCCTGTCCCTGACCCTTGCAGCAGTCATCTGACTCCTCCCAGATCCCACTCTTTTATACCACTTGTTCTTATTAGTTACAGGTGTGGCCTGTTAAGATCAGGCCTGTTTCTAATCTTTAGTAATTGGTCCAGCTGCAACTCATTGGGGAATAAGATTACCTTCTATGCCACCTTTATTTACCCATACTGTATTCCCCTACTATTCCCTTTTTTTTTTTTTCTTTTTCTTTTAACCACAGAGTCGCAGCATTTCCAGAAGTACATATTCAAGTACATTAACACCATGACATATCTGTACATTTCATTTAGAACTAAGAATTAGTTCTGGTCAAGTCCTGTTTCTCCCACATCCACAGGGCTATCTGGTCAAGTCCTGTTTCTCCCAAATTCATGGGGCTATCTGGTCAAATCCTGTTTCTCCCAAATTCATGGGGCTATCTGGTCAAGTCCTGTTTCTCCCAAATCCATGGGGTTATAGGGCTTAGTCCCGAATCCACAGGGAAATACAGTTTAGTCCCAAATCCACAGGTAACTATAGTTTAGTCCCGAATCACGTCAGGGTTATATAGCTTAGTCCTGAAACACATCAGTGTCACCATTTGTCATCTTAGCATGAGTTCTAACACCATTATAGTGCAAGGATTTCATATTCCAGGGCTTCATACCTCCTTGAAGTTTCTGGCAATGCAGCTCCTCTATGCACTGACTGTCCCTGGTCCTTGCAGCAGTCATCTAACTCCTCCCAGAGCCCTCCAATCCACTCTTTTATACCACTTGCTCTTATTAGTTACAGGTGTGGCCTGTTAAGATCAGGCCTGCTTCTAATCTTTAGTAATTGGTTCAGCTGCAACTCATTGGGGGATAATATTACCTTCTATACCACTTCATTTATCCATACTGTATTCCCCTACAATGCTGGTACTGATGGTGCCACAAAGCAGCTTGAGACTACAAAACGTGGGTGAGACTCATGGAAGTGTTAGAAACAACTTCTGGAGAAGGGCTGGATGTAGGATGCAACAGAGGGAGGGCTGATGTAGGAAGCAGAAATTGGGTGGTAGAGTTGGGGACAGAATTGCAACTGATAGCCTTTGTGCAACTACTCACTGCAGATTAATTCTCTGTCTCTGTGTCTCTCTCTCTTTCCTTTTAGGCATACAGATGAATAAGATGAAAACGTGACTGACAGTGTAAAAGTATATAAGAAAATAACATCATAAAGCTGATGTAAATTGGAATCAATAAAGAGCAGGTTCTTTTCAAAGCTTTGGGTATTGTGTGCAACATGTTTCATAGATAGTGAAGTAAATTAGTTGTGATATGGGAAGGAATAACAAACACCCCATAAGTTGCCACATTAAGAGCAAACAAAATATTAGAAAATATGACAGAAAGAATAGTGAGGATAATAACATCAGTTTTATCATGAATAGTAAAAGCAAGAATAAGATTAATTCTTACCTGAAATTGCAAAGCCGCTGAAGCCTACTGCTAACACCAGAAAGGAAATAGCCACACCTTTTGTGTGAGAATAACCAACCACCAAAAGCAAGGTTGCTTCCATCCCAAAGCCTTCCAATGAAACACATGAGAATGAATTACATTTAAATTTCTAGTTGCCATGAAAATACTAATAAGCACTATCCAGAATAGCAGCTTAAAATGAGAGAAAATTATTTTGTATCTTTCAGTTATTCTTGAACTCAACTGGGAGCTTTGTGCAGAAGTATTGTTTGAGAATATATTATTTTTTTTCTCCTCATTCACTGCTGTATACATGACCCAAACAGTTGGTGAAGTAAATTCACTGTATTCACTGAGCAATACAGGAAGCCAATTGAGAAAGTGAGTATGTGCAAAGGGCAGAAAAATTCACAAATCCACACATTTGAGTGAAAGAAGAAGAACACTTGCCTTTAGCTTCTCATGGTTGAAGTGGAACAAGAAGTTCTTGGTAAAAGGAACAAAAGAATTTTTTACATACAACTCTGTTACCAAAACAACAGGACATCGCTGAGCTTCACAGGGAACTTCCAGTCTCTGTCATTATTGGAAATTAATATTTTCTAATATGTAACATTACAATCCTTCTGTTATGTTGTTTTAATTACACTATTAATATGCCCTGAAAATACAATGAATTTAACCATCCTTTCTCAAGATGCATAGCCAAGTTTTATGGCTGCAGGCATCTCTATTTCTAGGAGCCTGTGCCATCTATAAATAATGCAAGCTAACAATTGGCAGTGGGCAACTAACTACTCCACAGGCTGTCTGGCTTGAAATCTTTTCTCTAATTCAGTATCAACCCTACAAGTCACTGATTTTTCAGTTCAGTGACTGAATTGGAAACAAATAATTTTGTGCTGAGTCAAAATTTTCCTGTTCATCCTTCACTGTTTACCCCCACCCTAAACCTTCCAGCCTGAACTTGTCAGTGTGCTCTGCTGGGAGTAGCAAATGGTAACATGGCCAGTTACTTCAAGAACATATCCACTGGGAAAGAGTCTCTCCAACCCCTCCATACAGGGTTAACTTTGTATGAGTCTGCAGGTTGAGGCCTATTTGATCATACTATGCTATTGCCCATTCAATTATTAACCAGACTTCTTGTCTCCTCCCTTTTTAAAGCCTGCTCATATGAGTAAGGATTCATGTCATGAGGCATCAGCTCTCCACTTAACACTTCAGATTAACCAGCTATAAATGCAATATTGAGTAAATTGTCTCTTGTTACAATAAACATGGGTAAAACTACGATACTTGCACCGACTACAGCACACCATTGAAATGCCATATTTTCAGAATCCAATAGTACCTCCACAGTTCATGACCTTCCTTACAGTGGTAGTGGTTAGGATCTTCCTGCTCCGTAAGAAGTCAGCTAGTTGCCCTCCGATGGGCACAATGATTGTCATGACCATGTGAGGAACTGCCGACAAAAGGCCAACCTGCAATGAGACAAATGCGTGCTCAACTGTCATTTCTCCTGCCAGATTTAGAGGCAAGAGAACAGGAAACAATGATTCTTCACCTCTTTTCCCTTGGATCACTTTATCTGATTACAGCAAATGCTCAAAACTGGGTGAGGGAAGAAGCATCTTGTGGGCCAGGAGGAGAAACCAGAGCACAAGTGAGAATCTCACCTTAGAAACACCATGCATTATCCCAAGTACTCATGGTTACTCTTCAGAGTTGCATGGAAGACCGTTCATATTGATTCTATTGCAGACATCACAAAGCCCTGTCATTCGTGTCCTGATACTGGAGTGCTTTATCTTGGTTTTCAATTATGTTGATATATTTTTGTTATTCAGGTTCTCAAGGACCTCCTTCCTGAACAAAAAATCAACCCCTGCTTCCTGCCTCTGTGTAAAGGAAAGAAGCACCTGCACTTTGCACAGGGACTGAAGACCATGCAGCATAAAACCTGACATCATGAAATAATTTTACAAATAATTAAATAATCATACATGTAAAAACATTGATTTATTTTTATTCTTGTGGGATTTCAGCCTACAAACTGATGTTCACCTTTTTTTCATTTTCCCAGAGTCCCAAAATTGTTGAGATTGGAAGAAGCCTCCTTCTGCTCAAGCTGGATTGCATGGAGAATGATTCCCAGAAATGTTGTCCAAACAGCTCCTGAGTATCTCCAAGGATGGAGATTCCACAACCAGGTAACCAGGTAATTTTTATCCCCTCCTTGATTTTTGTGACTTTCCATTAGCAATGAAAATCAAAGGATCTGAGGACTCTGAGGAGCTCGTTCCAGTACACAGTCCTCCTCACAGCAAAAAAGTGTTTCCTCATGAGGAACCTCCCATGTTTCAGTTTGTGCTCAGAGCACTACTGAAAAGAGCCTATTTTCATCTTCTTTACACTCTCAGATATTTGTACATATGGATGAGAACCCTGCTGAGCCTTCTCTTGTCCTGGCTAAACAGTCCCAGCTCTCTCAGCCTTTTCTCATAGGCGAACTATTTCCATTCCTTCATGGCACTTCATTGGACTCTCTCCAGTATGTCCATGTCTTCCTTGTACTGTGGAGCCCAGAACTGGACACAGTACTTCAGGTGTGCCCTCACCAGTGCTGTGTAGAGGGGAAAGATCACCTCCTTTTACCTGGTGGCCTTTGCATGATGCAGCCCAGGATACCATTAGTCTTTACTGCAAGGGCACACTGCTGGCTCATGTTCAGCAGGACCCCCAGGTTCTTTCTGCTAAGCTGCTTTCCAGCACCGTACTGGTGCATGGGCTTGTTCCTCCCCAGGTGCAGGGCTTTACACTTTCCCTTATTGGGCTCCATGAGGCTCCTGTCAGCCTGCTTTACCAGCCTGCCAGGGCTCCTCTGTACAGCAGCACAACACAACCCTGCAGTGTAGCAGCCACTGCTCCTAGTTTTGTGTCATCTGCAAACCTGCTGAGGGTACACTCTGCTGCATCCTCCAGGTCATTAGTGAAGATGTCAAATAGGATCAGACTCAGTACAACCCCTGAGACAGAGTTTCATTGATCAGCATGTCATCTTCTAGAAGCTTTTCTTTGGAGAAGTAATTTAGTGAGAAGTTTGAGTTTACTTTCAGCAGTGTGCAACCTCGTTACATTGACAGCTGGTTTTACACTGGTTTTAAATTAGTGAGGTTCAAAGAGATGCAACTAGCATTAATGAAAAGCAGCTCAGAATAAACAGATGTACTTTTTCTTAATATCCCTCTTCATCTCCATCCTGTACTTCCGTTTAGACTGTCATTGCTACCATGGCACAACCATTGCTTCTCTTGCAGAAGCTGGGCACACAGTGCTCCCAGAACAGGTATATGATGTTCTTTGTTATCAGCCTTTGACTTGCTTGAAAATAATTACCATGTAGCAAGTATGTTTGCTAAATGAAAGAGCTTTTAAAACTTTTCTAAAACAACTATTCTGTATTCCTCATTCATGCTCCGAAGAGGAAGTACGACAATTCTGATTTTAATGAAATGGTGGTGGCACGGAATATAAAGAATTTGATCTTCATTGCTAATGAAAAGTCACAAAAATCAAGAAGAGGATAAAAATTACCCGGTTAAATGCTGAACAGTCAACACTAAACAAAATGTAGATTTCTATTTACTTACTTAGTGGTTTTTCATAATATGTGGGGGCTTTTAATCAACTATTTCCCAAAATAACTTCTCCATTCTTTCCTTTTTCTAATAATTTCATGCTCACATACTTTTATTTCTATCAGGTCAGCAGAATTATGTCATGCCAAATACTGGGAATAATCTATTGTAATGTTTGTAATGTCTATCTGGTTCTCCTCAAATAACCAAACCATAGCACTAAGTGCCATGCCCAGTTATTTCTTTAACATCTCCAGGTATGATATTCACCTCCTCTCTGGGCAGACCATTCCAATATTTAACCACCCTTTCAGTGAAGAAATCCTTCCTGATGTTCAACCTGAACCTCCCCTGCTGCATCTCCTAGGTCACTGCTTATTCTCAGATATTTACCTTGCTTATTGCAAATCCAAAGACTTCTTCAAAGTAAGCAGGCTGACTTATAAGAAGCAAATAGAAGGTCCAGCTTCTGCAGAAGTTTGCAACAATGATTGCATAAACTGGCATTGAAGTGAAAAATCTCTTCCATGGAGTACTAAATTTCTAGGGGAAAAAAAAAAAACAAAAAATTGGGTAGAGAGAGCTAATAAAATATGAGAACCAGTATCTTTTATTATAAAGTCTATTAGACACATTGCATACAAGTTACATTGTAGATCACTTAAAATACAAGAGAAATATATCTCTTGAATTGCTGGCAAAAACAAGGTAGAGAAACTTTCTTGGAAGTTAGGATGTTAAAGGTGGATACTGCACTGCTATTGCCCTGCTTACTGAAATACATGAGGTCTTCTGGAATCCTGCTAGTCAGATAACAGGATCAGTAAAAGAATCAAAGAAAACTGCAGCAAACCTTGTGCCATTCCCCACGTTTTGGCATGATGCAGTTTGAGATATTCTATTGAAAGGAGTGGAAAATAAGGGTTGTCCAAGCTACACATGCAGTAGTGCAGCAACAAGCAGCTACCTGCTTCAACCTAGTTTGTTTAATTCAGACAAAAAGGCCTGTGGTAGAGAATTTAATTTCTGTAACTTGCTTTTTTAGCATTTTCAATTAGTATTATGCTCCAATACTCCATACAGCAGGAAACATACTTCAGAGACCTATTGATTTTTACTAGAATTCCAATCAGAAGCTGAAATCTGTAGCTACGGCAATACACATTGATATTCTCCTTTTTTTTTGAAACAAATGTTAATTGTGTTCTACAGGCCACCATGTGCCTGCAGTTGTGCATGCACCCAGGAAGTTGGCACCAGTTTCCTCTGCAGAAAAACCATTGTACTGTAAGGAAAATCCATGACCTGGAACAAGTGTGTGTATGTGTCTTCAGCCAAGCCTTGATCAGCCATATTTCAGATGCATGCTCAAAAAGACAGTCTGGTATTTTGCACTCCTAGCAAGGCTGTTACCCAAAACATGTAGAGGAAAAACCTGGAATTACTTTGTTTCAGAGTGTTCAAAACTGAAAGCTAAGAATGAACAAGAAACACCTCTGTTTTTCATTACTGGCAAAAAAAGTTGCCTAAGGGAACATAGGGAAGTTTGATGGGAAAATAGGTTTTAACTAAAAGTTTCCAGGATCTTCTCAGAGAGAAGATAAGAAGTCTCAAAGGACCTGAGCTGCAATGAGAGCGAGCAAGGCAGAAACCCAGTCCTTAAAGTATTAAATTTGCAATCATTCTTAATAGGAGTTCAAAAGGCAGCTGGATAATTTAATATCTGCAGTCAAATTCTTATTTAGCTAAATCCATTAATTTTTTTTAGAACAAGCATGACAGTTACTCCTCAAGAGCAGGAGACCAGAATGTGTGGTAACCCCTTCCAACCCATCCCTTCCCTCCCTAAATCAGAGAAGCTCAATAAACCAAGAGCTTAAACAGCATTACGAGTTTTCCTCATCCAGTCCAGCCGCAAGAGCCTGATTCTGCAATTTTCTTGAAAGGAAAAGCCCCTAGTTCAGCTAACAGTATCCATCCAGTCACATGCTGATCTTCTGCAAAGTGCCCACAAATGACAAGGAAAGCCTTTTTTTTACTTACACTTGCATTAGCTAGGCTGGCTCCTTCTCCTATACTTGTTTCTATATATATCCTTTCTTCACTGGTTATCGTTGGATGCACAGCAGGGCTCTCATAGGCGTGAAGCAGCCAAAACACGTACCAAACAATCCCAAACATTCCTGAAGAGGCAGGAAAAGCAACTTGGTGTTCAAAGCAAATAAAGCTACACTTCAGTAGCTGCAAGCTTTGAAGTTTATTTCAAGTGCCAGTTAAACAAAACCTGCAAGGAAATTACGCCCAGGAAGTAACAAAATATGGCAACTAACTCTGTGTGTATTGTATGCCTGCTTGCAAAGCATTTGAGCATTTTGTCACTTTTATGATGTTATGCATGGAGCAAAGAAAAGGCAGGAAGAAAACTCTCTGTAGAACCTAGGGGAAAAAAAAGCAGATGGGCCATAAAGTGGTGGGAATCTGCATGAAGGGACTTCACTGTAAGATGGCAATGACAAATCTTGTGCTGTGTCCTGTATTTCCGGGGAAGACAGAGCAAACCCACTTTAACTGGGTTGCTGATGTGCAAGGCTGGTTGCAGCCACCTCTGCCATACACTGAGGGGAAGAATGAGGCACCACAGATCAGCCACAAGGCCATACCCATGGGGCCACTTTGTAAAGGTGGCACTGCTTTATTAAAGGTTTGCACCATGGGGAAGATTTCTCAGGGCAGAGGTTTTCCATTTGGCTCCCTGTCAGCAGCATTTGCTGCAACTTTTGCTGTTAGTGTGCACTCTGGGGCAGGTCCCACACAAGTGTTTGTGCTGTGGAGCAACGTTTGCAACCGCATCCAATCCTGTCACTGAGTGATCGTGGGCTGCAGCCTGGCCATTAAAATTTTACAGCCTTTTGTAGCAGATGATTATGAAATGAAAGCTCTCAGAATCTGCAATAAGTAGGGAATAAATTGGAGCACCCATTTGCAACCTCCTCATTCATCGAAATAACTTTGAACCATCCTTGTTAGACAGGTTTTAGCAAACAACTGGCAGTACTGATCTAGTGGCAGATGACTTTCATATTAGGCAACTCACCATAAATATAAAAGACTGATGACCATCCTATGTACTGTACCAGCACACCTGCCAGGGGCATGGCCACCACTGCACCTGCATAAGACCCTGAAGAGAAAAGAGATCAGTAAAACATGTCAGCTGTGCTAGGTGTGCCCAGCTTTCAGAGCAGATGGTCCAGACAGGTGCTCATGAGAGCAGAACTGGAGGGATGTGTTTGACTGACATTTTATGAACTTTGAGAATGGGATGGAAGCTGCAAACTTTTGACTGGGGTGACAGGAAGCACTGACCCCTCATGCATCACCAGTCTCATTTTACAGAGTTGTGCCCTGTAGGGAAATGGGATTTTCAAATTCAAGACTGATGACAGACGACCACAGAGGCATAAGTTATATGTGAGCTCTTGAGTGGGAAATCCCACCTGGCACTGTGGTGTGTGAGGTGAGTTTTGGAGAAGATAATGGACTAAGTTTCAGAAGCTTCATGGAGGAATCCTGATGACTGCAGGTATGTTGGGAGGCTCTTGTCATGGCCCTGGACCCATGACCACACAAGCTCTGGTAGCTGAGAGGGTGTTCAAACCAACCCTGGGTCAGTGTAACCATGCTTAATTCATATCAACAACACAAACAAAAGCTGGAATAAACAGGCAAATGTTGACAGGGGGATAAAAGAGGATAAAAATGTGGTCTGTGCCAAGGGTTGGGAAATACATAATACTGGTGAAATATATTTCTAAGTGTCTTGTGGAAAGAGATGAGTATTTAAGTGCAATCTAGATAATAGGTTTCAGTGCAAGACAGTGCCAATGGCTTTACATGTGAAGAGTGTTGCTCTGAATTATTCTAGGAAATGAGATACTTGTGGTTTTGAGAGTAGTACATGTTTTGTTAATAAACATTTGTTAATGCTCTACTCATTAGCAAATACTTCTCTGCAATGCTTCACAGTGATCCTTTTCCCTCATCTTCATGTAATTAATTTTTCCTACAGCTTTCCTACAGAAAAGCCCTAGGGCAGAATGTAGATAGAAAAACCAGGAACCTGCTTAACCTGGATTTTCCTAATTTTTCCATTGTTCCTATGCACCTTACAAGTGCAAGGATCAGGGACCTGTAGCCACTAAAATGGACGTCAAGCTGAAGGATGGATCTTTCTCTAGGGACCCCGTGCTAGGAATTCCATGGAGGGAACACTGGGAGAGGAGAGGCCTTTCTTTGGGCTTTTCTTCTGCAGGAAGTGAAAACACCTAAATAATTAAAACCTGAAGCCATCTATAGTAAAAATAAAATTCCCTTAATATACAAACATGGGATTTTTTCTACTTGCTTCACTCTTCCTTTTATTTTTTATCTTTTTTTTTAGTGCTGTATTTCCCTACCCATACAACTCTAGTGCTGATGGACAGAATTTTTTTCCTGTGACTTTTGCATCTTTACTGAACATTTTCTCCTACCGACCTTCATCTTCAGCTGTCAGCATTGGAAAGGGACACAGAGAAGAGAGCAAAGCACATGTCTGATCATAACTCAAAACAGAATGAAGGAGGACAGCTGCTGGCAAGAAGTTACATCACCTCTGCTGCAGTATATTGAGCAACCAGCCTAAAGTAATGATGATAATTTCAAATAAGTTTTAAAGGTGTGCTTGTTTAGGACCATTGAGTATATATAATAAATGGAATCCCTAAGGAGGATACAAATTTAAAAAAAAACAGTATAATTTCCCTCATGGGATCCTCTAGACCCATTTTAGTTTATTATGAGAGCCATTTTGAGTGTTGGCTTTAAATGTTAAAATGATGGCATAACAAAAAAGGACTCACAAGTTCCCAGGTTTAGGGTACAAGGTGATTGTAGCAAAGGGCACAGGATCTGTGCAGCTCCTTCAAATAATGAAATTAATGAAATAAATCTAATAAGGATAGATGCTTACAAGAACCATGCCAGCCCATGGACTCACCACAGAATGAAGTGGTAGCCAGCCTGCTTCTCTCCAGCGGCGGGGCCCACTTACTCCACATCCCGTGGCAGGCGGGGTACGTGACGCCCTGGCAGACATTTCACACATCACATGATTTGCTTTCTCTGCATTCCACGGGAAGCAGTTGCTGATGCTATCCCTACTGCCTAGCTGTTTGTCACCATGGAATGATATAGGAAGGGTAAGGTAAGTCTGGACAAACTTGATTGTTTGAGTATGAAGATGTCACACTAATCTGAATTAACTATTACCTAAATAGTAATATGCTCTGAGATAAAAACACTGTTTAGTATGTGCAGTTGATGGCACAAGAAAACTAAAATAACTCCAATTGCAGCACCAGAAATATACATTTTTCTTTACTTTAAGTAAACTTAGAAATATAAATCAGTACAATTAAAAAATTTTAACCTCAAAATGAGCAGCAAGTAAAACCGTATAATGATGAGAAACCCTGATTGAAAGAGATCTTACAACTTCTAGAACCAAATCTCATAATCAAACTCAGTTTGAAAGGACCAAAGTGGTGTGTGCTCCTACCTCCACCAAACCTTGAAGAATCCTTACAAACATCACACAGCCATAATGCACTCTTGCTGCAGAAGGGATGATCATGTTCAGTGTAGATGTTAGAAAGATAGCTGCACCAAATACCCTATGGAGAAAAGTAGCATAAAAGGGAATATATTTACTATCTATTCTTCAGAAGTGTTTTCATGTTCCACTTTATAAATATTTATAAACTTATTTTAAAATATGTTGTTGCTATTCTTTTTTTCTTTTAATAAGTATTCAGATTGTTTGCATTTCAGTCTCTGAAAACTTGTTTGGAGGAAATATATGTGACATCATTTATGTGTCTGGTCTTATTCACAGTAGGATTAATGGTTGTGTTATAGCATGAAAAATTTAGGCAGATAAAACAACACTTTTATCTAAATCCTCTACACCTATTGACAAAAGCAACAACCCATACCTAGAGAGCTCATTATCTGAGTGACAAGAAAGCACTAAACACAAAAGCAAAGAAGCTGAGCAGGCTTCTACATAAATCAGTTCCTTTGTCACTTCTCTAAGTGACAAAGGAACTGATTTATATAGAAAACAGTCTGAAAATATGAATTGGAATACAAAGCCCACAGTCATATTTTGACATTTAGGAGACTGCTTTAAAAGCCAAGTAAACATTTAACTGAGAAATAAGTATTATCTCTCTGTTGTGATCCCTGAAGAAAAGACTTCTGCCTTTTGCTTTCTTACCACTAACAGGAATATCAGGTCTTTATCATAACACTTGACTCAGGGAACTACAGCAAACCATGTGAATTAATAATCATGTGAAAGAAGAAACTGTAACAAAGAGAACATGTTTAATTATCTAAACAGCTATCTCTAAAGACTGAGTTTCCAATCTCTGCTACTTCTTTTAATGCCAACTCTTAATATGCCTAGGTTGTAAATGCATCATTTATACTGAGTTGGAACCAGTCACTCTTCTACTACTACTTAAAGAGTTGAGCATGGTTTCCACAGAGACAGCATCTTTTCATCAATTCACTGCCATTTATCCCAAAGAAGTTTGTCTCCACTTTGACAAGAAATATTCCAGGTTTTTTCAATTCATTCACATATTCTTCTGTCCTCGCTACCACGATTCCTGGGCAGCTGCCACTTTTGGATCAAAACAGACTTCTTCACCTACAGACTCCTCTGCCCTTACTGAAAACTGATATCAAGAGGTGCCTTTGTGTTTCATGCATCCACCAAACAATTCTGAAATCACATTTAGATGGCGTGTTTGAGGATAAGCACAAAGTTAAAGGGATGGTGTCAGTACATGGTTGATGAACTTTTTGGCGGAATGCAGACCTACATCAGTTTGGGTGAATGTATTGAGTAAATTATGTAGTGTTAGAGGGGTTTGGTGCAAATCCACAAAGCACTGGAAATTTGCAGCCATTATGAGATCCATTTTAATCCCTCACTATTACAGATAATTATGTGCATTAGAGAAGTGCCTGGGGTGGGTCATCCATACATATGTTCAAGGTTGCACAGTTTAAACAAGTGGCAAAGGTGTAAAAAAGTTTTAAAAAGTGCCTAAATCTGTAAGGTCAGTATTAACATAGAATCTCATTTCCAGACTGCAGCTGAGAAAAAAGAAAGTTTTTCCTCTTTTTAGGGCTGGTAGGTTCATTGGCCACAGAACCCCTGTTTTCCTGCCCCGTGTCTTAGCAAATAACCCCTGAAACTGAAACTGGAACTTGGCACCACTGGTGAACCTACCTAAGCTGAAATTGGTTGGGTAAACAAGGAATAAAAGAAAAACATGGACTTAGTCAATCCTATTACTGTAAATAGAAATTCTCTTGGGCTATTTTTATGCCTCAGCAAATCCTACTCCTAAACTCTGTTATGATGGGCAAATCCATAATGTGATGTTATAGTATAGCATTAGATTGAGTTGGAAACTCTCACAGGAATAAATGCAGAGCTTTCTGTGCTTGTGAACAGCCTGCACTTAAGGAAACACTGCTGACAGAACACATCAAGTTATGGTGTAAACATGGTTATTTTACTGTTTGCAAGTAAATTAAGGAAACAAAAGCTAAACTAATAATATGCTGAATTATTCAGCCAACAGTGTGCACATCTGTGTTTTGGAGCCCTTCTGCTGCAAAAGCTGGTGGCAAGACTAGAAAGGCTGGAGAAGTTATTAAGCTTAGCTAATTTGTTTGACTTATGGAAAAATATTATTTGGCAGATGGAAAAAAATATTGTGCCTAGACACTTTTACGTGGTAGAGAAACAAATAATTGAGGATGAGAACAGTGCTGAAGAAGCAGTGCAAACGAAACTCTGAGTAACTTTTGTTATGGACAGAGGAGAGTGGGACGGAACAGTCTGGGCAATTCTGTGGGATGACTGTTCTGGAGAAATTTCCACCAGGGCATATGGGTGGGAAGAACATCCAGGCAGTCTTGTAACCCCCACAGCCCATTGCAGAATGCAGAAAGCAAAGTACTTTGATCTGGGGCAAAGTACAACATAAAACTGGTTTTAAAGACCCTTTCCAATTCTGACACTATTTTTAGATAAGTCACATCTTGTTTGCAGAAACTGAAGTTAGTACCAGCCATATTTTTTTTATTTTAATCTGTAGATCCCAAGTACCCTTAATATGCACATCTCATGAGCTCATTCACAACAGCTGTCTTCAGACAACCACCCACTCTCTTGGAATTCAAAGTTCTGAAGACCTTTTGAAGAAGAAAAGTCCAAAGTCAAAGTTAACACTGACAAAATTAGCTAGTTTCTCTTATTCACATTTTCAAAAGCAGTTGAATTAAAAAAAAGAAAAAAAGAAATTAGCTGACAAATACATTGATCATTGAAAACAAATATCTGTACAGATTCTCAGACTTCACCGAGCAGAAATCAGGAGGCTCTATTAGAAGTTCTATGCAATCTTAATTATAGTCAGTACTGTATCCAGCCTTGGCAAGGATATTTGTGTGCATGAGGATAGATTTGTGAATTCGGATCATAAATAGTTCTGTAATTCCTTTATTCCCAGCTTCAGTCCACAGGGATTGTGGACTGTTAAAGGAGGAAGACTAAACACTGCTGGAAAACCATTATTTGATGTTAAGTTGAGGTAAAGAGCACTAAGGCAACTTCATAAAGAACAGAGGCTTCAACCACTGATGGAAGCATTAGGTGGGATTTTCCTTGAACTCTCCAGAAAGCATTATTGTTTAGAGAAGAAATGTGCAAATATTTGAGATGAACAAGTTAAATTGAAAAAATCAGCAATAGTCCCATAATGGAAGTCTTGTCCTCTGAAATAATTTTTGATTAATTATTATTAATGATTAATTATTAGTAGTAATTCTTGATAAATCCTGAATTTTCAGCTTCAGATGCACATTTCTGAAACACTAATTTGCTATTTTAATAATTCCCATTTACACAGTGTATAACAGTTGTCAAGCTCGAAAGCTTAATTCCTTTGCTTGTTGTTTTTTTACCTGTTAGCAGCCAATTTGTTTGAGATGAACCCTCCTGGAATTTGTGTCACAATGTAACCCCAGAAAAAAGAGCCATGAATGAGTCCTACAGTCTCTGGATCCCAGTTGAATTGGGCTGTCTGTAAAGGAAATGGGACACATGCTGCAAGATAAAGCATACTCATTGTAAGGTAACTGTTGCCTAGAAGTCACACAGAAGTCACCCCGTGCTCCCAATCGAGCCTCTTTGCACTGGCTGCTCAGGATTGCTGAGCTTGAAGGCCCCCAGTTAAGGATGTTCAATTCCCCTGAGATTACTGCTTTTGCTCTTAGGAGTGGGAAAGGTTTCAGCCATAAAGTAGCTAACGCTGGACCTTCAACTTTGCCACTTGCCACTGCTTCCCCCTGGGCTCCTTAAACTTGAAGCCTTTGCTTTCAAGACTGCTCAGAGTTATAAGAAGGACCTGATACCTTTCAATGGACATGTCCATTTTCCCAAGGTTACCAAGGCTGCTTAAGTCCTTTGAGTTGATTTGCTTCCTGGTCAGATTTGTTCATGGCTCTCCCTGTCAGGGCCCAACTCTGATCATCCACTGTCAGCATGAAATGGCATGGAGCAGAAAAGAGTTGGGGGCAAGGAGAACATCTGAAGACAAAGCAATCTGAAAATAAAACCAGGTAACACTAGCCAGTGACTAGTTTATCTTTTGTTAGAAGAGATGCCAGAGTAGCCAGTTGTCACTATAATGCCAGAGAGAACTGGCAACTGTAGTGATAAGCACTGACATTTCTTTTTTCGATATTACTTTCTGCATGTTAAAAGAAAAACAGATTTTCCCACTATGTTGATTTTTTTTTTCTCATGAAGAAGCAAACTGAAAAACAGCTCACTGTTTGACCTAGAGCCAGATGGCATTAATTAGCCAGACATGTTTACAGAAGGCTAAAGGGTTTCCTTCCCCATCAACACTCATTTTGATGTGTCCCACTTTCCTGTGCTGAAGCTCTTCTGTTTAAACACCTAACTTTCTACTGGCAATTTCCAGTTGAGTTTCTAGGTAGTGTTAATTTCTGAAGGCAGAAACACCATGAGATATGGAAGTAGGTTCCTCCTGATTCAGGAGATGCTCATGCCCAAACGCTCTGGGTTTAGATTTGTGGAAGAAATTTACTCCCATTTTCTGAAATTACCTCTTCTGAGCTTCTATGCAGGCACATACTTTCTCTTGCTTAAGTACAGAACCTGGAAGTCCCAGCCGGACCCTGAAGAGCCGGGATTAGACTGAATAAATACAAATTCAGCAGAAAGTCTAAGCATGGCTCCCAGGATCATGAGTCATGAAGACAGGCATACTTTTAACATTGGAAATTTATGATAGACATTTTCTGCACTCTTCTTTACCAAAAGTTAAAATATGTAGGAGAAAAGCTGATAAATATTTGTGCAGCGTTTCATTCAAGAGTCAAGACTGTTGTGAGTTTTTTAGGCCAAAAACATTCAAATGATATCCAAAAATAAGTCAACAAGTAGAGCAAATGGAGAGATTTAAGTTCATAAAATCCATAAAGGAACACTTGACATCACAGCCAGATACTGAGGGAGGATGGGAATGCTGTGGTATGGATTGAATGTACCTGCTGGGGTGCATTGATAAAGCCATGTAGGATCTGCGGTGGACCACGTGCCATCCCCTGCAAATTTGAAAACAGCTTGGCACCTAGCTCTTAATAGCTCCAGACAGCAATCTATGTTGTCGAAAACCTGATGCCTTATTGCCAGTGACTGCTTTAAGATCTTGAATATTATCCACTGCCATGAATGTAGTGGCTGCAGCCCTACATAAAGTAATTGATAATCCTTCTGCAGCAGCATCATAGCACATTTCCCCAAGAGGGAGTAAAGAGCAAAATCTTCTGCCACCACAGCAAAATCTGTCTACAGCTGTCAGATCAGCGACCTGGGAGACATGCAAACTAATTCAGTTCTCATTTCAGGTACTTATACCCCCTCTATGACATTGCAAATCTTGAAGGTTTTTAATGTGACCTCATCGCATAAATAGGAATTGTGCCTGCACATCTGTGTGCGTCAAGACTGACACGTCTCCCTCATCCTGTTTTTTTAATCTGTGTACACACGGGACTTTGCTAAGAGGCATTTGGGTGATTTGGCAGCGGGATCTGCTCGGGGCAGGGAAAGGAAGGCGTTTTCTCACCCTCAGCTCTGGCTTTCCGTCGACATAGACGGTGTTGTTGTTGACCATCTCGACGATGGCCACGCCCAGGTTGCACCTGATGCCGAAGGAGATGCAGAAGCCCAGGCCGCTCATGATGGCGATGATGTAGCGCTTGGGCAGGCCGCAGCAGTGGCACTCGCAGGGCGCGGGCCGCCGGCCGCTCGCCGCCACCGGCCGCCCCTCCGCCGTCAGCTCCAGGGGCTCCTCCTCCACGGCGCTGCCATCGAGCTTCCTAAACACACGTGGGAAACAACAATGAAGGCGCCCTGTGGTCTCAGTAAAATTTGCTGAAAGGAGGGTGGGCAGCTCCATGCTCGGGTCAGCTGCCAGCTCCTGTTTGAGGCGCTCGTCTCCGGGCGGTTGTGAGGTGTGGGAACTCAGCACACCTCTCCTGACACCCAGAGCTACCCAGAGAACCCTTGGGGGCTCGAGAGCCTTGGAATGTTGCCAAAAGTAGCTGGTGGCTCAACTTTGACCCTTCAAGAGATGTACCACCTGTATGTGGGGATATAAGAATCACTGGTGTTTAAAGGATATAGAAATAGCACAATTACAGGTCAAAACACAGATTTTAAGATTTTGGTACAGGGGGGTTGTGGAGACAAGATGGAGGGAGTTGGGGCCTGCCACGTGGCTCTTCCTTCTTCTTCATGTCTTCCATTTTCTGTGTGACGTAGGTATTTTTGATAGGTTCTTAGTAAAGGTACACTTAGTAATAAAAATGATAAGTACTGGGGATAAAAGATAAATATAGTTTATGTAGGTTTTGTTATAAAAAGATGCGACCGCCCTGTGGGCAGTCAGAGTGCCTGTGGCTGCCTTGCTGGCCAGACCCCGGCTGGGCAGAAAGGAAAACTTTGTAGATAAGAAATAATAAACAACCTTGAAGACCGAACCTGAGAGTCCAGCCTCGTCCTTTGAAGCCATCTCACCCTTGTCTGGGCAGAGACAAACAACAGCTGGCCTGGACAGTGAGGTGAGCTAATGCTGGACAGGCTGGGAAGGGTGAGCAGAGAGCACAGTTTTTCCTGAACCACTTCTGAAGGTGGCACATCCAAACCACCCAGCCAGACAATGCTGCAACAATGCTCACAGGCTATTTGTGAACGTTAACTATGAGATCTAACTGCAGGTCTGCGGCGATAAATTCCATTGATTCTTTGGGAAATTTACATTTAAATTAACCATAATTTCTGACTGGATTTACTAAGCAGAGCTGCCAGTATGTTTCAAGAAGAAAGGCAAATACAACATGGTTTCACTCAGTCCCAAACTTCTTGGAATTTGTTTTTTCCTGTGAGACAAAAATCAGGGCTGTACAGCAGAGGAGAAACCTTTCTGGCATCAGATCCCCAATTAAAGACAAAAAGAGACAGGCCCAGACTTTCTTTGCCCATTAGCTACCAACTAACCCAGGAGTGCAGCTCCTCAGGCTTTACATATCCAGCCTTTCCTTTTCCCACAGGCAGTCTACCTGGGATATTCATATTAAACAAAATGGCACTTCCATGCAATCTGGAATTGCGTGATAGTGCAATTAAAATTTAATTTGGTCTCTCAATCTGATTAGGGCTATTAACATTGTACTGCAGGACCGGGCAAAGTCTGTGGTAGGAAAGGTGAGGTAAGAAAGAACTAGACACACTCACCAGACCAGAGCTAAATAATTCCTTTTCTAACATTACCTTTCCAGGTCTGTTTTAAAATGCAGATTATGGTTTTTCTGACAAGCTGAAACACTTAAGGACATGGCTAGCTGTGACTGACCCACTGAGCACTAACCATAAGCTGAAGGTTAAGCCTTTACTAAGGGAGGCCTTGATCAGCAGCCTTTCAGTTTTGGCATCACCCTGAAGCACCGAGCTCAGGATCCAGCTCTTTTTGTGCCTGCTGTGGAGTACTGGGAAAATATGAACAGTTAATTAACCTAAAGGAAGCTCAGCTTGCCATGTAAAATGATGAGATTATTTCATTCAATATTGTCTGATAAAGAATAACTTCTTTCCTTCTTCCACACATCTGGTTGAGTGTATTTGAAATCTAATGTATATATTTGATATGTATTTGAACCATCAGTTTTCAGCATGAAAATCAACATGAACAAAAGCTGTCAGAGCATACATGGATGGGATGCATCTGACTGGGTTGGGTTTTTTGGGACAGTGTTGGTTAAATCACTGCTTTTCCCAGTTGCTTTAAGTCCATAATCTAACAGATAGTACTCTGCACTAGACACTTTGCAGATAAATGTGGCAAGTATGGCTTCTTGTGCACTTAAATATATCTTTCCAATATAAAGTTCCACTTTAAAAATCTCATCAGTTTTAGGCTCTAGAGCTAACTGGAGCATCATTTATCATACTGTTCCTTTTTACATCACAATATAAACCCATTATTTCAGCCACAGTCTTAGCAAAAAGAAAATAAGCATGCTACAATCCATCAGCTCACGTTTTCAAGAAACACTAGAATCACAGCGTTTTGGTCCAGAAGGGAACTCTTGGGATTATTTTATTTAATTCTTTTCTGAAACCAGTGCTCACTGCAAAGTTAGATCCTTAGCTCATCGTCAGACTGGAGCAAAGACTTTCCATCCAAGCAAGGTAACACAGAAAATGTGATCTTACTGTGGTGCTATTGGGGGTGATGGAGATCTTATGATTCACTTGCAGGGAAACAGCATTTGTTAGTGAAATGGGAGTACAGACACTAATTCAGTCAGGCACTTGAAAAATAAGACACCAATATTCTATGCTGTATGTGTTAATAGAGGTAAGTGTAAACAGAATGAGATACCAAAAATAAAGACCTCAGGAAGAGAAAAAACAATTGAATAATTATTTTTTAGAACTGCTGTCATCTACAAAGTGTTATTAACAAGCCAAAAGAAAAAAATTGTCTTCCTCTAACAGAATATAAAATATTGACAGAATTAAATCAATTAACAATTCTCCAAATATTACCAGACATTAGACTTTAGGGGCTGCATTATTCTGGGCAGCTGGCAAAGATTAGACACTTCATGCAAAGCCAAAACATCTGGACGTTTTCAGCTGGCTGTCAATTCAGATAGGCATGAAAACATCCTTCTGCTCCAAATTCAGGGCTAAAAGTGGTGACCTAGGACCAGAACTATGGGCCAATATTGTCTCTGCAGAGAAGTTAATTATTCTGCTATTGTATTTGACTAATGAAAAGAAGCAAGTTGAGGACTGATCCATCACCCCAAATCCACACAGTTTATTTACTACTCCCAGAGGTTAATTTCAATGCCTCTATACCAGGTTTGTCTTGGAGAAAACTATTTTTCAGTAGCAGTCCAAACACATAGGTATTAGAGAAGTGCAGACATTCACACAGCCAGTGTCTGCACTGGTTTTTTGGTCTTATTTTAATGAACATGGTCTTATTTAATGAAAATATGGCAACTCCATGAAATGATCAGAAATTTATCTTCCAATTGATCCATGTATTTTTGTAGTGTCAGTGAAAATTTTTGCTAGTTGTAGACCAATGACTTAGAAGAAAACTGCTTTAGGGCCAGTGCTCTCCTCTAATTATCAGCCTCATGGAGGAGATGCAGGTGTGCATTTTTCTGCACGGGAAATGTTCATTTCTTAGATCTGTTTTTCCTTTTTTCAGCAAATGTACAACACTTGGCAAGTAAAAAGAGCTAAGTTATTTGAATCAGCATCCATATTCTTTGCCCAAATGTCATAATAACTTTATGCAGAATTTCTCTTTTTTATTGAATGCCTACTCTGGCATATACAGAATTTTGAAAGCATGAAAGAAATTTTTTAAATCCCTATCAATAATAAATAAAATCACTAGAGCACATATACATTCAGCACTCTGTATTTAATGGGGTTTTAGCAGAGGAATTAGTTCTTTCTAGGTGTACTGGAATTTAATTTTGTTTTATTAAAAATTAATTGATTCTACAGTAATAGGCAAATGTTAATATCTGTTGTGTTAAAACACATTGTAGAATGGATTTCACCAGATGTGGCAGTCTTTCATAGGCAGCTGGAGCACAGTCATACACAATGTTCAAAGCTCACACCTATAAATCCAGTAACTACAATGATCCCTGCATAACTACAGAGACCTATACAACTGCAGTAAGTTCAAAGAAGGACCAAAGTGTTTGTGTCTGTCAAGAAAATCTGCATGAAATCTTTCTTTTCTGAGAAACATAATGATGGCAGAGCCACAACTCTGATATTCATTCACCCAAGCCTTGACTTCTCTAATTCTTTTACTGCCCCACTGTATAAAAGTAATCAAGAAAAAGACCACTTTTGCATTAAAAATTTATACAAATCATTTACAACATTTTCTAAAACATTTTCTAAGATCTCACAAATTAAACAGCTGCCAACAGCCTAAAGAAAGGATGGCTCTTGGGTCTCTCAGTTCAGTCTTCTCTGCCTCCCTTCCAGGATCCAGACACCCTAAAGTCACCTCCTGTGAGCAGACTCTTATTTTGCAGCACCCACCATACAAGCACACCTGTGAGGAGGCAATAAGCTGCTTTATGCTGCTTGTGCTTTAGCATTGAGCTGGACTGTGGATAATTGCCATGGAGCAGCTGCTTCCCTCTTGTTTGCAAGACAGAGGAAATGTGGCAGGAAGACACAGACCAGTCATATTTACCAAAGCTAAAACGTGTTTTTCTACCCACTTTGTCAGTTTCGACATCAACACAGCGCAGTCAGTGAAGTCACACTTGGAGGTCTAATCAAGGATATGCATTATAATAATTCATCAAATTATGATGAATGCTAGAAGAGAAACCAAATTCTTTGCTGATTTCACCACATTAAAGGCCATTGGATTGGATGAAAAGCAAAGTCAAGGTTGCAGCTGGTATATAGGTGTATGTGCCACCATATAAAAACACAAGTGCGTGCTCTCATTTGTAGACTAAGCTGTAGAGAATGAAGTTCATATTGAACTTTAATATGAAGTTTAATATGAAGTTCATATTAAAAACATGCATGTTTCAGTCATTTATGGAAACTTTCAAATATGACTGCATATTTCCTGCAGGACTGCTCAAGTTGCAGCAATTCTTACTCAGATCTGACTGCAGACATAATAAAAAGATTTTATAGTTTGGGTTATTTCCTCTGCTGATTGGTACATCTAATGAAGGCTCTGAGATACCTATGCTTAAAATAGAAAATAATTCAGTTCAGCAAACTTTCTTGCATCTCAAGTGATATTTGGGTTAATTTGATTCAGGAGCAGTGCTGCTGAAGTTGGCTGCCTGTACTATCAACTGTGTAGGAGCTAGCACGAGAGCTTTAATACCTGGCTACAAGAGGAGAGCAATCTGGATATTCTAAGGTGAGCTCAGTGTACTGCCACATCACATTCACTAGATACAAACCTTACAGGTACTTGGTCAAATTGACCAGCAGAGCCCACAGCAAAGAGAATTTATCACTGAAAAAATGACTTGAATCAATGTTCTAAAAGATAAACAGATTTCCTGGAATTACTGTAGTGTATTGTAAAAGTAAAAAAAAAAAAAAGCAAAATATCAGGCTTCATCTGTAACACTGTAAATTAAAAAAAGTTAAGTAGAAACTGTGTAGAAACCAGATACTCTGTTCACATGATAAAGAAATAGAATAACTGCAGTATGAGATGTGTAAATTCTTACACATTGTCTTGTGATCAAAGGCTTGGTTAGATATACCAAGAACTATTTCTTGACTCAAAATAGCATTCCCAATAGAAGGCAAAGGGGTGGATATGAAAGCAAATACAATTCAGTCACTAGAAACACCTTCAGTTAAAATGTTGGTGTGATCCACACAAAGATTTAAAACATAACATCAAGCATGGGAGAAATGCCACTTACCCCTCTGGCTCTCATCTATTGATTACACAAATAAGTGCTGTCAGTAGCCATTAAAAACATAAATAAGCTTCTCTTTAAATGAGAAGTATCTTTCCCTTTATGAAACTGGTAATTTCTTACATCGGATATTCATTTCTTTAAAAATAAGAATCCTCTATTTCTTGGTTCATAAAACCATCAGGTTAAGATGAAAATCTTAAATCTTTTTCCTGCTTTTGATAGCAAACAGCTGCTTCTCCTTATTCTCTCTCTAATTTGCTAGTGTCAGTAAACTCACACATACACATCTCTATTCAATACATTTTCTCTTATTGATTTGGAACACATTTTAAAAAACCCCAAACCTGTAATTTAAGAACATTAAGTCTCATTTCAAGAGTGGCATCATTGGGAGTGTTAATTCCCATTAAATTATTGTTTTTTCTCATGCAAGTAAAACCACAGAATTAGTCACATTTAATTATTTAAAAGTTTTTTAATTAAAGAGTTCTTAAAGATCTTTTTAATATTAGAACATTTCATAATTTATTTTCACCTTTCTTGATTAATAGAAATGTTCTATGATCTACAATCATATGCTGTTGTAACTGCTACTTTTACATCTTCTGTCTTACAGCAAGCTGTCTCACTCTCTGTACTATATTAATTTTGCAACTCTATAGTCTAATGTTTATACCTTTTTTCTATACTGCATTTCTCTAAATAAATTGGATCAATGGACCTGTCTGGCAATTTTCTGTTGGGTTTTACCTTCTCAGATTCCCCAGCGAGTCACTAATGGTGTTCTTCACCTCTTCCTTTCCTGGGTTAAAAAATCTTTCTTTCAGTGAACCAAGCCCTTTGAAAGGCATTTTGTCTTTCTTCTTCAGTAAATCCCTTATGTTAAGGAGCATTCACTTCTGCTGTCATATTTCCCAATGCCAGAGCCGGGAGCCTCCACCAGTCCCCTCAGTGACCTCTGCAACAACAACCAGTTGCTCAAGAAAGGAGCAGGTAAAAAAATAATAATAAAAAAAACAGGTCAGCTCTTGCAGAGCCAGAAGGGAAAGGCTGTGGAGCAAAGCCCCCCCAGAAGCACCCAGGGGCTCGGCAGGGCCCTGGGAGCAGCTCTGGTACCCGCTGTCGGTACCGGCGCGGGGCAGCGGCTGCGGGCTGCAGCTGGGAGCTGCAGGTGCTGCTCAGGCCAGCCTCCCTGGGCTCCACAGGCAAACCTCAGCCTGGCTCGCTGGGGCTCATCCTCAGTGCATCCCTCCCTCTCTTCTTCCCTCCCCCCTCCCTCCCTCCCCTGCCTCTTTCACACCGAGATCCTGTGCAAGGTGGTGCTATAGTAACAGACACAATACCTGTCCTCAAGCCACTCCAGTTCGCTAATAAGACCTCATCTTTGGCAAGGGCCAGAAGTTCATTAAATATTTACAAGACTTTCTGCAGGGAGGGAATTATTGCAAGCTGCAGCTCCCATTCACGGTGTGCCCCCCACTCAGGGGAGGCCCCCTACCCCGACACACTTGCTGGTCTGAACCCAAAGCTGCCTTCCCATGCCTGGTCATTTATTATTGATGTTGCTGGGCCCTTGGGCAGACAGGCGTGGAGGGGCACTGGTGCGATGCTGTTTGAATAAGCAATGGAAGACCAGCCATAAATTGAATGCATTGCATTTTTGAAACACAAAGTGGCTCAAAGAGGTGAACCAGTCCGAGCCAGTGTGACTTCAGGACAACAACACTCTTCCTAGCGTGGCAGAAAGTACGTAATGAAAACTCTTGTGGAAATGCAGCTGGCCACTCCACTCATCATGCCTGCACATTGGCTGGGGTCAATTGAAGAATTTCTGCTTTTGGCAAGGCCTCAGATATTGAATTTGGGTTATGGACAAGTTAAACAAAAACAAACAAACAAAAAGCACACGCAAAACCAAAAGAAACAAACGAACAAAACTAAAGTCACAAACCATTTAATATATTCCCTCTCCCATCAGTCCCTCCCTTCAGGTGATGGGGAAGGCAGAAACTCTGTAGATTGTTAGAAAAATGGAGAGCTTTGTGTTTGGCACAGTACCTCACTCCTACAAGGAAAGTGAGATTAAGTACCTGTCAGTGCCTCATCAGGCCAGCAGCACAATGAGAGTTGATTGCCCCTGGAAGTGCCCAGCTGAGAGCTGCCATGTGGAGGGCAGGCAGCTGCCCAGCCACCAGCCCCAGCTCCTGTTCTGCCACAGGACACCTGGTGTCTCTGAGCCAGAGGGTGACCCTGAACCCTCCCTCCTGCCCTACACTGGCCTTATCCTTCCAGGCTCAGGGGACACACTTTCCCCCTAACTTCTGTTCAGAGCTTGATCTACCCAGACTCTACAGAGAGACAGAAGAAAAAAGGAAACCCAGAAAGTGATTCCTCCAGAGAAGCAAACTGGATCTGACTTCTTTTCAGTTAAAACTCCTCCTTTGGGTGTTTGAACTGAGTGAGCGGGTTTGAGTGGGATGTAAATCTGGGCCAAAGCTGTGCAAGGACTATCCATGCATCCACCACTTCATTCCTCTCCTGGCTCCTTACATGGACCCCCAATCTCTGGGTTTTAGAACTCTGCATAATACAAAAACCAAATGTCTGGATTGTCCCAGCTCCACTTTGAGGAAGGTGATTTTGGAAAATACATCTTCTCAGGGTTATGTGAGGCGGGCAAGCAGCTTTCACTGAAATCCTTTATTCCTAGTATGAACCAGGAAGGAAGAAGAGAGGGAGAGGGAGCATACTTAGGAGCTGAGAGTTTGCCTTTGCTGCAGTCTCTTTTGTTGCAGCACTGGTTAGAGTTTCTTTCTCCTCTTTGAATAATTCATGTGATGTTGGAAGCCTTGGCTCAGCACAGCCAACACATTTGTCCTTGCAGAACAGTCCTCCCTTACCAAGCATTTAGAACATGGGTACCCCCAGATCTCAGCACTACCCACCCACATGCCTCTGGCAGGGCTTCTCAGGGTGTGTTTCTCTCTAGCTGGGTTGAACAGCAGCTGCTCTCACTGCCAGCTCAGGGACTGGCCAGTGACCCTCCCTGCAGCACATCCCTCTGCCCTGGGAGCAGCTGCACCTCCTCCTCCTCCTCCTCACACTGCTCAGGCTTGCATCTGGCCATCTCCAAACTAAGCAAAAAGAAGGAATTCCCCCTGGTTTGTCACTCCAGACCCCTAATCCTGGTTTTCCATTGGGGTGTGTGGACAGGCAAAGCAGCAAGGTCACCACAATGGCAAGGCCCAACATGACCACGTGTGTGCATTAAAGCAGCCTCTCCAATTTCCAGCAGGACACAGAAAATGAACCCCAGCAGGCAAGCTGCCAGACACCACAGGTACACATGGGTTTGGGAATATATACCTGTGAAACTACAAAAACAAAACATGTATTTGCTGGCATTTGAGACAGTATTCTGAATGCTCTCATGGCAGCTGAACACCTGAAATCATGGAAGAACCCAGCTCCGAACTGGAAATGGTGCAAACTCCAGTGCAAGGAATTCACTTTGGAAGACTGGAACTCAGGTTGGAAAGTGGTGTTCAAAACCCATACCTGCCAATTGCTGTGGAAAAAAGGGTTTTATCTTGCCCATCTTTCTGGTCTTCTGGTCCTGGTTTGGATAAAGAGAGCACAGAGCAGACACAAGAAAGGACTTATGTTTAAAATGCTGTGTTTTGTTCACTTATCCACACATTCTGCAGTTGCATTTAGCACAGATGTCTGCAGCCTGTTCTCCATGCCTTTGGGGCTGATTCAAGTGGCTCCCTCAGAGATCTATCCTGGCTGGTCCCTGGCAGAGCATGTTCCCCTCAAGGACGTAGGGCTCTCTCATTAGCAATGCCACTTGCCTCACCATTAACAGAATTACACATCTCTCACAGCAGGTTTCCTCTCTCCCTCTCTTCACCCTCAGCAATCCTTCACTTCCTGCATGTCTGCAGTGCTTCAGCAGTAGCCCCTTTAGAAATTCACAGATCCTTTCTCTAAGGTCTAGAGAGAGTGGGTTACTCACTCCTGCTCCTCTGAGGGCAGGCAGCTCGACAGGAGCAGTGCCGCTTCTCTGTTTCCTCCTCCTCAAGCTCACAAAGTAACTAACAAACTGCCTGGCTTCCAAAACGCTGCTGCAGAGACTGCCACAGCAGCTTGGCAGTGCCCTGCTCCTGCTGGGGCACCATCCACAGGGACACCACCCAATTCCCAGCAGGAATGTGCTGCATGAGGCCACGGCAATACCTGTGGCACTAATCCCAGCACACTTTCGGAGCATCAGCCGAGGAACTCTTCCTGGATAAGACCTAACATGATAACAGCCCTTGTAGACCCAGCTGTCATTGTTACTGCCTTTTTCTTTCCTGTATTAACCTGTGCCCTAATTTTCTTTCTCAGAAATTGTACCACATTGTGATTCTCCTTTTGCTATCTCAGACCTCCTTATAACACCATGGATTACATAATTGCATTTTAAGTCTCCTGTATGCAAGCTGGGGCTGAGTCCAATGCACAGCATTTGCTTGCACTTGTAAGGAAATATTTTGCAAAATTAAAACTATATGGCTCACACAGCTTGTAGATCGAAGCTACAAGTTCCAATTGAACTACTACTATTGAAACTACAGACTCCTATCCCTGGAGACAACCAGTGAGTGTATTAAAACCATATTTCAGACCCAATACAGACCTAAACCAGCATGCAGACAGCCACTGCTGAGTGCACATACACCATCACTACCTCGGGTGTTCAAGAGTAAAGTGAGCTGCAAGGAAACTCAGAACTGGTCAAGTGAGCATACAGGAGATGTGCCATCCTAACAAGAGCTGTGCCTTGCAGACACAGGGCTTGATTCAGAGTTTTAGCAACCCCTTCTGAAAGCCAAGCTTGCAAATATCAGAACTAGCAATGAACATAACTTCTGTGGAACAGTACTTTCTACAGGCACAAGTAAATGTACCCCTAGAGGCTATCTCATTTGTTATTTCTTTTGTTGAAAAGCCTTGAAATACCAACTTTATGCTGCTCCTACTGATGATTCCTCAACATAATGGATGGGGTAAAGCCTTTGCCACATTTAAAAGAGATTTTTGCTATTGCTTTCAGTGCAGACTGGATAGCATACACATTTCATGTGCTGATTGTCTTGCAAGCAGTCACTTCTCCCAATGCTTGTAAAATATAAAATTTTGATCTCTTTACAAGTATTTAATTATCACAGTAGCTGACACCCTGACACTAACATCCTGAGAAAGTCAATTTAACCTTTTGGTGTCTCTGCTGAATTGACATAAACATGCTTCACTTTGTGCTGTGATCAACCTTAACAATAACCAAAGGCTGCTGGGCTCCTCCAGTGGAAATACATAAGAATACCTTTGTCAATTTTTAATCAGTTTCTTTTCAGTTCAAGGCCATGTGATCACATCCCTGGTGCTTGTGAGATGATTTTTAGATCATAGGTTGCTCTTGCTATTTGGAGGAACCTTCTTTTGTTAAAGCAAAAGATGACTTTGCCTTTTTAGCTCTTACCAAGAGCTCAAAGGCTAGAAAATCCTGAGTAAACTGAAGATGTCTTAAAATTAAATTGAATTTTAAAATTTTGATGTTTCAAAACTAAGTATCTTTGAAAGTTTTAAGTGCCTCCATTTCTTTCAAATGAAGAAAAGTAATGAAGCAGAGATAATGATTATTGGTTTCATCTGCACATAAGTCTTAGGGTGGCCAGACTTCAATGTTCACAGCCCTGGGAGTTTGACAATGCTGTGCCCAAGAACAAGGCCTTGGTAAGAGCTGTCTGGTAGATTTCATTGAATCATGGACTCATTCTTTCAGGAAAAGACCTTTAAGATCATAGAGTCCATCTGTTAACCCAGCACTGGCAAGTCCACCACTAAACCATGTCCTTAGGCAGTGCCTAAGAGGCCCGCTCAGATGACAAGCATATTTTATTTTTAGGCACAAAATTTTGGGTTTAAGCCAATTCTTCCTTTGTGTTTGTACAGTGTCTGGTGTACTGGAGACCCTATTTCTGTTAGCACCTGTAAATGTCATTGTAACATCACATAAAAAAGAGGGTACTCTAGGAATTCAGCCTTCGAGATCTACAGCATCTGCTGTCAAAGATAAAAGAGGTGACCTGGGATCCCCTGTTATACAAGGGTTTAGAGTAAATCATCAATCTGGTCCTTCAAATTTTGAAACCTAGGGCTTTACACCTACAATTTTCTGTTATAAATGAGGATAGATTCAAAGACTTCAGAATCCTGATTTCTATTTTACCATATATGAGAACTGAGTGCTTTCCTGCCAGGTTAAAAAGTTTCACGTTGAGTCAGCCCAAATCAAATTGTCAGATGTTATGTTTGTTTCCCTGATAACTGCAGCAAAACCAGCACTAGTTCCAAATGGTTTTAAAAATCCCTCTTCAGTTTCTGCTTTCTGCTTCCTGATCAGATCACTGGTACAAAAATCATCTGATCACAGCTGGACACAAAATTAAAATAGTGTCTCCTGGGACATTATTAACCTACAAAATAACAATAGAAATAGGAATTCCTATTTATAATTTTCCTTACTGAAAGCTTCTAATTAAGTACTCACTTCTTACCTTATACTGTAAGAGGGCTTTTAAAGCATTTATATGTGGAAAGTTCCTATCCTGTTTCTGTGAAGTTCCTGTGAAGTTCCTGTGAAGTATGTTCTTTCTTCCACAAAAAGAAAATGGGCAGAGTTCCTACACCATTGCACTAACACAGATATATTTGATGATGATTTTTGTGCACAGAGGAATATAGTTTTTTTAATTAAAAATAGGTCATTTTTTTACTTTCACAAAGCTATATAAGAAAAGTCTTGTAGCTGAACAAGACTATTACTATAATGTTTGAAATTTATTTGAAAGTTTCTTGGGTTATAGTGACACCTTATGGCAGTTTTATTGTACCTTACAGATCATTTTGAAATTAAGTCATAACATTTTACAGCCTGTCTCTATCAGTAAGGAACTGCTTTGATGTTTATAGAAATCTTTTAGTTAAAAGTTACTCAAAAGATCATTCCAGCTCTTCAAATTTGTATTTTCCCTTTACCTCTTACTAGAAAAATACATTTTACAGTCTTTGGCATTATCTTCTCTCCACATTTAACAGATAATCTGTGCCAGGCAGCACAGCTATAACATACTATTCCTAACTACCTATGGTGATACCAATTTGTGAATAGTCTCTTACTTGATTGATTCACTAAATTACAGAATGTAGCTCCTTGTGTTTCTCTAATCCTAGATCTGAACTCTTTAAAAGAAAACATCATGATAGTAGTTAGGGAATTTTTTTTCTTTTAAAATACTGTTGGAAACCAAAACTGTGGGACATGAAAATAAAACTCACTACTACATGAAGAACAGAATTTATAAAACCTGCCTTCCTGGGGCTCTCCCTTACTTGAATTTTCCAGTGTCTAACCAGATCTATCTCTACCTACTGCCCTTCCCTCACCTCAGAGGCAAAGCTGGTCCCTCTAATGAGGCAACAGTTACCATAAAACTTACATTAATTCTTTATCTTTGGCATTTTAACAACACTTTCATCAAACAAGGGTGGAAAGTGGGCAACAGGTTTGAGGTTGCAAAGGGCTGAGAAGGAATGAGAATGAAGGATGACTGAGCAGTCACATTAATCTTAAAAACACAGATGAAAATCTACAAATGCTCAAGCTGACTTGAAGGAGGAGTTGTGTTTATGCTGAACTGCAGTTAGTTATCTTAGAATAAAATAACCTCCAGAATACCTTGCATGTAACCTTTTCTTGTTTTTAAATTGACATAGAGACAGCTTAAAATGATAAAGATTTTTTTTCTTTGAGCAAGGTATTTGTTTAAAATCAATATCTTAAGTGCCAACAGATGCCAGTTAATACACTGTTAAGTGTATTAACAGATGTCAATGACTAAATATGTCAAATCTCTTACAATCTATAAATTAAACAATTAAAACCCCCATGCTTTTGCCATAATTTTAAAGGTATTTCCATTGCTAAGCTAGCTGAAATCACTGACTAAACACCTAGCTTCTCCCGCAGCTCTTTTGAAAGAACAGAAAGGAAACCAGCTCTATTTCAATTTAAAACCACTAGTGTTTCAAAACTAAGAATCTGAGCAACACACACACAAAAAAAATTCTTCCCTCATAATGCCTGCATTAAAATGTACTGAAGAAAAATGAAATTAAACAATTGTAGCTTCTTGAATGACACGGTGATTAGTAACTCACAGCTCAAGACAGTACTTTTTATTACTATTACTTTTGTTCAAATAAATTTTGTTTTAAAATACACAGATTTAATACAGTTCCTTTCTAATGTATCTAATCTCTATGTATATTTACATACTGAATATTTGACCTACCTTTCACTAGAAAATGTCTGCTACAGCAAAACAGGGACTGGAAAAAAAGTGAATTATTCAACTTCCTAATCATTCAATTTAACAAAGTAGTCATTTCCAACAAAAAGCAAGGACAGAGAAATGAAATGTTCCAATAAGAGTGTTAAAACTAGACTAAATCAGAGCACAAGCAGCTGCCCATCAGCAGCAGCAATGGTTGTCAGGACCAGTCAGGCTCTTCCATAAAACTGCATCCAGCAGCACTCTCTGCCCAGGCCCCAGGAATGTGAAGAGAGCAGGTGGGCAGGAGATACCATTTCAAAGAAAATAGGTCCAACCCTGCAGGGCAGGCACTAGATACTCTGGCATTTTGCAGATGACAGTTTCCACTACTGTCCTTCCTGTTTTGTTTTTTTTTCTTCAGCAATTCCCTGAACTCTGTCTCTCTGCGCTGAAGGTTTGCTGTATCACTCTGGCACCTGGATTCAGCAATCCTTCAGGTCACTCCCCTGCAGCTGCTTTTAACATTTCTACTTCAGGCTCACAGTGCCTGTAGAATAGAAGACAGGGCACACAGATACCTACTCATCAGCCCACTCCACTGGCTTGCCAGAGCTGGACCATCAAGCTGAGATGCAGAGCCTCACATTAGGCTCCCTTCTGCAGCCCCTCATGGCAAAGCAACAAGCACAAAATTCAGCCTGTCACTGTCATAAAGTGAGCATTCCCTTACCAAGCATCACCAGAAAAAAGAAATTGTCAGAAGTCCTTGAGTCCGGTTGCCCTTCTACTTCTAAACCATGCACTGCCTGGGAGCACTGATGCAGGAAAAAAATCGAAGAGAAAGTAGATGCAAGAAATGCCTTCAGCAGAAAGGGCCTGGGAAAGTAGCAGGCACATGGTCCAGAGGAAAATTCTGACAAAGGAAGTGCTACATGGGGGATTGAGCTAAGTTAAATTGGAAATTATGTGTGAACACACACACATAATTTAAGACATACTTATTTCATCTCTGCAATGTGCAGGAAATCACAGCTTTGTCCTATCTACATCATGGACAAAATAAGGTAACACTTCCTACCCAGCAGCCAGTTAATGATCTGGTTAGCTTAATAAATATTTACTGTTTGCCAAATCAAAGAATTTCAGCTGTATGGCTCTGGTTTGCAGTATGTGGCAATGAAGATACTGCAAGAGGTATTTGCTATTTCACTGCAAATCTTTTATTTGTAATGGCTGTAAACCACTAAGACTCAAGCAATGAATTCTTTAGGAAACATAAAACCAGGAAGGACAATCAAACTGGAAAAAAAAAATCAGATAATTTAACAGTTTCCTGCTTGCCAGATAAAAAATAATAGATAAACACTAATTTAATCTTGCATGGACTAATGATTAAAATGTTCGTACTTTAATATGAAATCACCCCAGTTGCAGAAATTACATCTATCTATCAAGTCAGAAAATTACACAGAAAATACTTCTGTTGATAGTTTCATAGAACAGATCAAGAATTTAAGCACAGCTTACACTAAAATTATATATAGTTCTACAAATACTTCAATTTTTTTTCCTATTCTGTAGCCAAGTAAAGCCAGGGTTTGTAGCATAAGGCTATTTGAGGAAGGTCTACAATTTAAGTTCCCATTCAACAACAAAAGTATGAAAATTATATTCTAGTCTAATTCTATTTTTTCCTGATTCTCCTGCTTTGATTTTCTAAGAGTTTCATTGTAAGTCAAAATCATTGTAAGACACAATTATTTTTAGAAATTCTTAAAAATAAAAAATAATAAAAATATCTATCTGGTGCCAAGTTAGGAGAGATTCTTCAAATGAAATTTACAGTAATTACAGAGGCCTCTGATTGCTTCATTAGCATTTTCTTATTTGCAATATCTGAAGTCACTGCTGTGACATTGGTTAAAATGCTTATTCACAGATTTGGTGCCACAGGTAAGTGTTTATTTCATCTGCATGGCAACAGCAGGAATTGCAATTCTAGGTTTTTTTTAGTTGTCTGCTCTAATATTTGATTTTTCTATTCAGAAGATAAGCAGTTATCCTTCTGTGTGGTGTTTGGTTCTAAAGTCATCTCCTGGAAAGCAAGGTCTTCAAAGTTTTGATTTTGTTTACTCTTACAAGTATTAGGCTGCATCAAGGAGAAACAGACTGACATGAACAAAGGCTGCCTGTGTCATAACTTAAGCTCCCAAACCCCTCGCTTCTAGGTAAAAGATAACAATGTTTTCATTGATGTAGTTACAAATGGAGGTTCTTCTTTGATTATTTGGCTAATTATTGCAGGAGAGTTTAAAACCTAGTCTGTCAATGTTGTGCAAAATGTGAAGCATTTCAAGAAATTTCATCATAAAAGGCCAAATAATAATTAAGGCACAAGCAAGACAATGAAAAAAAAAACTTTAAAAAATTGGTATGTAAATGTAAGTAGATCATTAACCTTCTACCATTTCTGAGTTTCCACAGCCAGAAGAGCCTTTATTTGCAGGAAGAAACTGCAATAGATCCATAATAGTACAGTTCACAGGCAGGTGTCCTACAGAGGAAAAAAAAAATGATTTAAAAAAAAAAAAGCCGAGAGTTTAAATTTTATGTCTAGAATACTTAGTAAATAATTACAGAGTTTGAATAACTAGTATTTATTGAGCTGCTTTTGGGTTTGTGCATGGATAGTAGCATAAACTGAATTCCTGCTTTGTCAGTTTGGCACAGGAAATCAAAACCCACTTTGTTACCTTATGAACCATTCTTCAATCCTCTGAACAACTGCAGTGGTCTCCAGCTGGTAACACAGCTCTCCAAATGCTGACATAAAAAAGATTAATCTAAAGTTCTGGTGTATGACAAACCCAAAGGTTGGAGAAATTTAAGTGATGAAATACAGACAATTAGCTGCCAGTATCCAAGGACTCCAGGCAAAAAAAAACCAACCAGCTTCCCTGTTTGAAGATTTAGGCTAGCTGGATTCATAAAAAGTTAATAAAAATGTCAACTTTACTCCACAACAAACCAACCCAGAACATCTGGATTTCAGCACTTGAAACCTTTTAGCTTCATGAACAGGTAGGAGTTATGGGTCCTACAAACATCCAGAAATGGAGAGACAAATAGAACATTACCAGGGTGAAGGACATGCCAGTCAGATCAGGACTGTAATTAGCTGAGCAAATTAAGGCAGGCATTTTCTCAGCAGGGGGCTGGCATATGACAGGACTGTGCTCACTTGATGGATACAGCTGTGGAAGGAAAGGAACTGCTGTCATCTTCAGCAAGTGAAAACAAAAAGAGAACTGAAGCCAGCTGATGCTACCTTTCCATTTTCACCTCATCTATCTTTTTGTTCTTTCACTCTCCTCTCCCACACCATCTCTGGGCAACAATGATGCTTCTAATCAGATCAGACATCAGATGTCTTGTACTTGAACAATTGATACCATACAAAAGGCTGAGAACTACATTTCTTCAGAGTGCTGGCACACTCTAATCTGCCAAAGCAGTGTATCTTGACACTCAGGTTTACAGAAAGGGCTGGTTTCTGGGTCAATGAGCTGTGAAAATGCAAATTGAGATCACTATGTGTCATCAGAAAAACTACACGCCTATTTTAGAGGCATCGAGTGTGGCTATTTTCCCCCAGAGTTTTAATCCACTGCATGAAGGCAATATGTGATGACATTTTACAAATGCATGGACAGCAATCTCTAAGAAATGAATGCAGAAGCACATGGGATAAAATGTATTTCAAACAAAATGTACAGGGAAAGAGTTTTCTACAGAAGTTACTGTTAGTTAATTTAATGAAAATTATCAATAAAAATAACTTCCAACGTGAAAATATGAAAATTCATTTATTTCCATAGGCAACCTAATTCAGAGTACAAAGTGATGTGTATTTCTCAAAACTGTCACTGTACCTTTTACATAGCTTTAAAGGAACTGATCTAAAAGTTGATACAAGAATAATTTTGGTTTTGAAGAGCTGTCCAATAAATCAGATATACACTAATGCCATGCTATGACAGTTCTATTTATGAATCACGGCAGACACAACAACAATATCACTATAAATCTCATGAGAATTTTAATGTTTTACAATCAGAACATAAAACTGCCACTAGTACAGAGACTGTACAATTAGACAAATAAACAAGTATTAAATATTTTGCACAAGGCCTGAGTTCACTATAACACATTTTGATTTACAGCTTCATCTCAGAAATCTGTACAGCAGTTAGACCTGTTCCAGAGAACTTAAAGACAATACAACTTCAGGGCTTATTTGTTATGTTGATACAAGGGTGAGGCCTGAAAGGCAAGAGGATTTGGTGTATGAATCCAAGGTTTTACTGCCTTGTGTCATTTTCTTGCAAAGCAGTCAAAACCTAATGGAAGGTAATGTACAAGGCAGAACCTCACTTGAAAATCAGCTAACTCATCTGAAATTCTCCAGATAGGATTCCTCACAGCTTTCCAAAGGAAAAGTTCACAATGAATATATAAAATGCAGCATATCTCTTAACAAAGAAAAGAGTTACATATACAATAGGGTATTTTTTTCTGTACTCCTCCTCCCTACGCTTCTTTCATTGGAAATGGCACAAATCACCAATATCCCACCCAACCCCAATTAAAAAACCCTAATCAATAAGCAAAGGTCACTCCAAAGTCCAAAAGCTTCATTGTAATGCAAGATTCAGTAATGCAAGATCCAGGGTTCATAAACTTATGTTTGAAAAACTTTCCTTTTCTGCTCAAGTCACACAGATGTAGGCAGACTAAGCATGTATTATTAAAATAGATAACACAAGTATCATATAATTCTTAGCCTGTATGGAAGCTTTATGCAATTTAATTCAAATCTAGCTTCTCATTTAATCTGTTTTTTTGGTGCAGTTGAACGGAAAAATTCAAAAATCCTATAATCTAGAATATAATCACACATCTATCTACAAACACAGATAACATTACAAGAGAGGTTATAATACAAAAGTCAACATACATTTTTTCTTACTTGAAAAGGCAATCAGGGTATTTGTTAAGGTTCCACATAAATGTGAACCAGTTGTTGCTAAAAACATGAAACAGAAAAGGAAAGTTTTAAAGAATAAGGCTTGAAATGTTGTGCACCTACACATCCAAAAATTGACCCTTTTACTTGGGGTACTCAACACCTGTGTAAGGCCACAACTTCAACCACAACATTTCTTATTCACAGTGAGGAGAACATAGTATCTTATAAAAAAAAATCTCAGCATCTACCCATGCTTCCAGTAAAATCTCTCTCCATATCTCCCAAATAATTGCTAACTCCTTTACCTTTCAAAATCCTCCACTGGTATTGCTGCCCTCCTGCATAAGCAAGTTCCAAGGGCTGTTCTGTGCCTCAGTCACGCCGCTTGTGTGATGAAAAGGAACAGAAGCAGTTCCCTCCTCCAGTGACACCTGTGCCATTTAATTTCTGGTTTCTCTCAGGAGTCAGAAGAAGGGGTTTCTAAGCTAATCTGAAACTCAGTAGTTTTAAGGTTCTCCATCAGCCCAAGTAGAGAAGGTTTTTCAAGCCTCTTTAATACAATCCTTCCCTCTAGCAGGATTAGTTTATTTTCTTTCACTGAGTTTTGAGAGGATGCTTCAGACACTTTAATACTTAAACCCAAATGGAACCGAGAGCTCTAATATGGAAAACACTGCTGTCTTGGTGCAGTCATGTTCATTTAGCATGCACCAGAGCAGGAGAAGCACAAGTGATACAAGATGTGCAGCTATTTTCACTTAGCTTCTCCTTTTGTAGAAAAAAAAATATAGATGAATCACTTACAGAATAGGAACTTATGCCCTTCCCTCTACAAATCAACGTAAACTAGATGGGCTGGGCATTTCAGCACAGACCCTGCCCTCATTTCCACAGCAGAATGAAGACATGCTGACAGTGGGTGAGCCAAGTCTGTGCACAGTGGCTGCTGTCATGATACAACCTGACAGGCTTTCACATTTTTCCTTTAAAATGAAAATATGAAGGTTGAATATGAAGGGCAGAAATATAGTGTAATTTACTGTCTTCCTCAAGGCATTGTAAAGAATAACTTATTACCAGATTACTATTTCATTAACAGCATTTGAAGTTTCTTAACCAGGTACCAATTTCCAACCTGTGTTCTCCACTTTACATGAGGACTAGGCAGACCCTCTGCTTCAGGCCAACCTAGATGTAGCACTGCCTTCCATCCAAGTTCAGCCACAGGAGGCTCCTGGAATACTCATATTTTGTAACATTGTCCCTTCCCCTTTGTCTTTCCCAAAAACCAGCCTGGATCTGAAGCAAAACTGCTGCTCTCAAACAATTCACTCTGGCCACAAAACAAGTCTTCCAGCCTCTTGCAGGGCCTCAGAACAACGACTTGTAAGTGGAGAGATCAGTTTGCCAAGGATTCCTAAAGAAAAACTACTGTAGCAGGAGCCAAGTGGCATGTGACCATGGTGACTTATCTCTTGCAAGTCCTCTTTCCTTTAAGTTAAGAAGAAATAATTTGAGAACTTCAAACACACCGAGTTTCCTGACACACTAAACAAGAAGCATCTATGTGGATAAGGGATTGGACTCACTGCTTTTGTTTTATTGAGTTTTTTAAAAAAATTAAATAACTGGAAGATTTTGTTATAGCTTTTGTTAAGCGCCCTTTCCAGTTTTCTTTGTTGTTCTTCCACTCTGGGCATTCTGAAAATTGCAGCAAACAAGAGAAATCAAAGTTATGCTCTCAAATATAAATGGAAAAAAGTCTTATTGCTTGAGTCAGATAAAGACCTTATTCCATTGCATTACCACTTCAAAAAAGAGCTTATTTTAATTTGAACCTGTAGGATTAATTTTTCCTTTGTTCTTACAAAACAGATTATGTTCTGGTATAGCCCATGCCAAAAGCACATACCCCAAACCACACAGTTTAGGAGGTCTGGTAAATGAAATCAGATAATTTTTTTTCCATTTCCCCTGCAACAGGTTAAACTAAATCAAATTCTGAAAAGCTCCCAGTCCAGAGACATCAGTGACTGAAACCCCAGATCAGGACACTGACTTTTTAGACTGCCTTTGCCATAGATGTATTAATTTAATACATTGTAGAGTCCTATGAGATGTTTGTTTCAATACGGATTTATTTTCCTAATAATTTAGAGGAATACAGATTCAAGTAATTCTTCAAAGGCTTGCCTTAGGTTACCTTAACAAAACACAGCTTCGAGGGGTTGACATAAAAGAAGACATGAGTGTGACTGAGAGTATAGAGTGCCAGCAACTGTAAAGGAACTTAAATAGTTCAACAGTTCTAGTATTGTACTTCAATTTACATGGATATTTTAACATAACCTACAATGCTTACCATGAATATTAACAGCACATAAGCATCACAATGTATTAGGTATTGTTTTCCAGACCATAAATTTATTGGTCCCAGGTATTTTAAAATGATAGGACTAACGCAGCAGCTATAATACATAAAGAATTCTTTAAGAAATATGCTTAATGCTATCACGGCTTAGAACTGTGGAAGTATAACAAAATACAAGTCATATTTACAGCATAAGGCCCTTTGGTTTCTTAAGCAGCAAATGAAAGAAGAGTTTCTTCAGTGAAAGGCTTTGAAAAATAAAGCAAGTAGGCTTTCCATAAAAAAGGTAACTAGTTCTTTCCTTCTCAAAATAACCTTTTATAGTCTTCAAAATACTAGATAAGAAAGCTCTTGAAATTCTTAGGGAAAAAAAAGTTAAAACTCAACAGTAGTATCTGACAGAGCAGAGATTCCACCATGGGCAAGCTGAACATACACCTTCTGGAAGCAGAAGAAACTACTATTTGGATTTCTGGAGACCTTTATTGAATTTAGTGTAATACAATAAAAAGGATCTGAAATACCTGTGTATTTATCATACACTCTAGAGCTTACAAATCCATATTTGAGAAATCACTTCATGTCAACCTATCCTTCATAAGGACTTGATTTAAACCAAAAGTAAAATGAAATAGTTCACTCTTAGTCAAGGCAATTTATGGCAGTCTGCTTTTTTACAAAACCCTGTGCAAATTGTATCAGGTGATCTTTTTTCATTGTCTTAATTGAGCCAAAACTATTAATTAATTCAAGATATTTCTGTGTAACTGTGTAACGTGTTTAGTTACACAACTGGGGCAGTCAACATGTGAATTCTACATTTACATTCATTTTTTGAGGTTTCATAACTAGAGGGTTTTTTCACATCAGTTAGAAGCAGTATCATACTAGCCAAAACAGTGGAATATACAGTAAATGTGATGAAATCACCACATGTATTTTAAAATCCTGCTTAAGTGGTATGTTGCTTTTGCTATGGGGCTTGTAACAAGGATCTGGCATTATAAAAGAGATTGTAAACCAGCACGACCTTTGAAGCAGTGTTCTTACTCTGTCCCAAACTTGAACCAAATTTAAGAACAACTTCTTATGCCTGATGAATCTTGTTAGAGCTTACTACCACATTCATTATATTAGCTTACATGAGAGAAGAAAGTCAAAACATGCTCCCTTCTTAGTCTCGCCCTTAGTTATGGGTTAGAGTGCTCTCTGTATAATTTGGCTATCAAAATTTTTAGGCCAGCATAAGAATTTTCTTTTTGCAAACTGTCATAGGACAAAATGACAGCTTGTGACAAATTCAGGCAACAAGAGTAATTCTCCAGGTTTGGATCCAATAGCAGCATTAGCCCCTAAGCATTTTTCCTGAACTTAAACAAAATTTTGTAGGAAATTTCATTGGACTTGACTGAGTTTAGCTCTGAATAATTTCAATATACTTCTTTTTCAGATGAATATATGCATCCTACCTTCAGCACTCTCATGTTGGCAAAGAGACAGGAAATCTTTAGCATGTAAGATGACTTTGCACTTACATAATTCCACTGCAGTACCAGGTGAATGAAACATCAGCCTTTTTTCCTGCCCAGAAGTCTTTACTTTGCTGGGTTGCAAGTTTCCCCAAGTCATGCTTTTATTAATAAAAACCAGATGTTAAAATCAGCTTACCCATGATCCAAATTTTGAAGGAAGAAAACAAAACATTTTACCCAAAAAGATCTTTTAAGTCATTGCTAGCTGAGCTGCTGTTTGTCATTGTGTTTGCTGGTTGTGCGAAGTTCTGAGGAGAAAAGAAAGGATTACCCTGTATACCAAAGCCTGGCTGTGCTAGCATGTTCATCTGAGGTGCCAAGGCCGTACTGCTCGCATTCGGGGACCCTGGCGGTGGCACAAACTGATTAACCCACTGGCTTGATTTCTGTTGAGCCAACTGCTTCATGCTAACTTTGGGTTTTTGAGGACCAAAGAGATTATCTAAAGCAGACATATCTGGGGGTCTGTTTTGTTGTGTCAGTGGAGAGATCGCAGATGCAGCATTCATAGGACTGTAATTTGGCATATTGGCGGGTGGTACCATGTTCATCTTGGTTGCTCCTGTTCCACTTGGACCACTGAAGAAATTCTGAGTGGCGAGACCTGCTCCCATGGTGAATCCAGCAGTCTGAAACCCCATGTTTGTATTTAGTCCATTTGTCATATTTCTCTTTGTGGTGTCAATGGGTGATGAAAATCCCATTCCAACACCCATAGAAGGAACGGAAGAGAAGCTGTTTGAAGATGCAACTTGAGCTTGGTTGATAGGACGGCTGGTCAAAGATGACATATTATCTATCAAGGTATCTGTCAAGTCTTTTGTCTGCAAAATACATAAAATGTAGTTAAATGTTTTTCCTGTACAGACACTCTAGCAACAGTATTTTATCATTACCCCTGTAGACCTGGTATTAATTTTTCAGAAATTAGAGTTCACTGCACGCAATTGGGCATGCAATGTAATAATACACAAGAGAAATTACATTATTTGTGTTCTTTGCTACTTAGAACTGATTGTTATGCAGCTTTAATTTGACATCTAAGACTCCACACACAGCACTACTGTGACTGTTTGTGCAAATGCCCCATTCCTATCCCCAAATCTTATATATATTTCCTTAAGAAACACTTCAGAGAAACACCTTTCTAAGTATGTCCTTTTCCTTATCTAGTACCATGACCTTCCTATAATAATGATACCCTTGGAAACTCTAGCAATTTAAAAAGTGGGAATATTGCTAATTATGCAAATGGAAGGCACATGAAAATTTAATTTAGCTTTTCTCAGCTGTGCTGTTGTACCACCAGAGAAAACAAAAGTGGTTCACAGGAGGAAAAATATGCTAAATGCATACAGCCCTTGAAAAAGCATCAGAGCTCCAATGGAAACAGTGCAGTTATTTGTTCTCTCTCACCTGCTTCACTGGAGGTGTCACTGTAGTTGCTTGGGGCTTAAGAGGTTGCTGGCTTTTCAGTTTCTGTGCCTGTTCTTGTTCTTTAGCTAATTTTTGCTTCTCTTCCAGTGTAAGTGAGGCCTTTAAAAGGGAAAGTACTGGTAGTAAGTTGCACAAAATTATTATTCTGACATCCATATTTTTATTTCATACTAGCACTGTTGTTTCAGTAATATGTGGTAAACACAATTATTTACACAAAAGAGAAAGGCAATAAGTGAAATCTACTATAATATTTACCATATTGTCATAAAGTACTTCAAGGAAATAAATATAATATTAAGAGCAGCACAATGAGAAATTTGGGCAGATCTCAAATAAAAGAGATATATCAGCAAAACCGCTTTAGCTTTGTTTCCTTAATATTGGGCGTAAGAAAAAGTGTTCTTTACAGTTTTTGTTTTAATATGGTTACTAACTTGATCTAGAAATGCAATTGACTGTGGAGTTGAAAAGGGAATTTCATTTTAAAACTGCTCAAGAGTATTTTGAGGATTTTAACTCCACTTTTGTTAATAATAAAAGATGAAATAATTAAATCACTCCCCCTTACTTTAAAATTAATGCAAGGATTCAGATAACTAGAAAGAAAAATAATAAAACATAGATTCTGGGCAGCCATTTCCATAATTAGTACAAAAAGAATTTTACAATACTTAAATCTTGTGTTTACTGTATTACTGCTTATATTTTATCTTATGCTATGTTTTTTCCTTTACTTCTTGTATTTAACCACATATTGACTGTTTTCACTTAACTTTGAAAGGTACAGTAAAAGTTAGTCTCTAATACTACTTAAAATTCTACATTTCATCTTCATATCTCTTTGTCATTTTATCATAAGGATCCCTCTTTTGCTTTTCCTACTTATATCCAGTGGTGAAGTTTCAGTTTCATTTAAATCTATAATTAAGGAGAAAGAAAATGACCACAAATTTATAATCCTAATTGCTGCCTACTTCGCACAAACATATTTTCAAGGAAAGGCTTACATGAAAATTGAAGGATTTGATCTGAATGTTTTTCATGGACCTTCTCATGTGACAATATAAAGCAGTTAGTTTTTCTACTAAAGTTTTAAATACTGTACCTATTTACACACACTTTTTCTGCAACCCTATCAGCCTTGGATTAGACAGATGGAAAGAAAAAATTACAAAATAAAGCAAAGCACACCTTTCTCTGTATTGAAGACATCTCATTCTCTTTACCATCAGATCCACTAGTCAGAAGGTCAGTTCCGTTATTAAATACCTTGTCAATCTGTTTAAGTTCAAAGAAAAAAACCCTTCATTATTTGAAATACTGCAATTTAAGGCTATGTAAATATCAACTAAGTGATTTTAGATTTCAACGTTCTGTGTGTAAGTTACATATTGTTACTTACCTGATTGCCTGTACCACTAGATCTTGCCTCTTCAGCCCCACTCATTTGGTTGGCTATGTCCAAGGATCTACATAGTGCAGAGTATATTACAAGAAGACAACTTTGCAATCACATCCACTGTATTAATCTAACAATGCAGATCATTCTTCTGCATTCAAATAATACCAAACAATTGCACTGAGAGCAACCACTTTAATATAATGCCTTCAGGAGACTGGCAAATGTTCCTTTGAGAAATAGTAAACATCTCCGAATAATTTCCCATGGTTTTTATTTCTCCCTTTGAGCAGGGTGACCTAGACTTCAGATATCCCAAATTATGTTCTCTCAGAAATCTCACCTCATATCAGGCTCCACAAAATAGCTCCAAATACTTCAAAATATCACAGCCTTCTGAAAGGCTGCAATGTTTATGTTTCTCTGATATGGTTTATTTCTCAGCAACTACAGGAAAAGCAGCTTAGCACATAGAAGCAGATCTTCTGACAACTGTGCTTATTTGAGATAATTCTCAACTACTGAACTTAGAATTACCTGATTTTTTTATTGCTATGGCTAGCAATAAAAACATTTGCCAAAAAATGACTACTTATCCAACACAAAACATTAACACTTACTTCTGTTGCTCTTGCATGACATGAAGTTGCTCAAGTTTTGTTTTATGCTCTGCTTCCAATCTATTGAGCATATCTCTTATAACACAAATAAAAGAATTGAACTGGAAAAGAAATACATAGGAAGTTTGGATTTTGCAATGAAGGAATTCAGATAGGTGTAACTTAGCAGGTTACATAAACCTACAATACACAATGTAAGATAAAGTGTAGACTTTAAAATAATTTATACTCCACCTTCATTCTCGTGAATTAGATAACAAATTACAAGCAGAGGGCATACTGAAACAGGGAAAAACACATGTCACTAAAAAAAATTGAAATGGGCCAATGCAGACAAAATCTCCACACAAGTATTACCAGATTCATTTTAAAACAAACAACCAAACAAAATTATTTCCTTTCCCAATATTTCATAGCATCATAGTATTTTATTTTAATACTTATTATGTTAGTAGCTAACTGCTTTTGCAGGGTACTTGGAAGGTGACAGTAATAATTTTGAAATTTTACACCAGATCAGTTAAATAGACTAAAAAATAACAAGCTTCAAACACAGAAATACAGTAAAATTGGGAAGGGTTTTTCTATTGCTTATTTTCACAACAGACACAGACAAGAAGTAATGTATGATTTTTTTAATGACAACAGTTTAAATTTATTCTCTGATAATTGTCAGGGAAAACAGGCACGTTCCTACCTGATTGAGATTAAGATTGTTTTCAATACTAAGAGGAATCAGATGGGGCAATACTTTTCCTGCAAGCTGCTCTTTGGTAATTCCCAACTTCTTGTGAGTAAACGTACATTTGTAAATACCTAACACAGGACATCAAAATAGGAGAAATTGTTAAGTTTAGTAAACAATGTGAACAGACCTGAAGTAGCACACTCATATATGTATTGATCAGCTGAGCAACCACTGCGTTTGTGTGCTAGCAGGCACAAATGTGACCAAGAGACTCTTAAAGGCTTAAGTACTGATCCATAACACACAGCAAGAGGCTTTGCTACAATTCAGAACAAGATGCCCAAAGTCACACTTTGCAGCTATGAAACCTGGTATTAGTGAATTTATTGTTCTGGCCAATTATTTGAGAATATACATCTTTGAATGTGCAAGTCATTTGCCAAAAACTGACACACTGCCACTTGAGAAATCAAGCTGCATCAACTAAGGATGTGTTCTCTCCTGGCTCACTACAAGTAGCTAGGATTAACTATCATCCTGCTCTCTGATGGGTTTTTTACAAAAACTGTTACCTAGAAGTTTTGGACTGTTACATATAGTATCAGAACTCATGCATAATCTTTATCTGTTTCAAATTCACTGGAAAAAGAATCCTGGCAGGCAGGAGAGACCCAGTGTTAAGCCCAAACGTTCTGTAGTGTTTCTGACAGGAAGAGTCCTCTGCCTAAATGGTCCAGCTCTGGTAGCAAACACTGAACACACCAGCATAAAAGACACAGCAGCTTTCCTCCCTTTCTATGGTAGTAGAACAGAGCTGTCACCAAGACAAAGACAGTGAAGGACTGTATTATGATTCTGGAAGAAAGGAGAGCCTGAGTATATAAAACCGATTTCAGCCCATCATTTCTAAACTAGGATTCACTTACTGTATCTGAGTAGAATTCAGAATTAACACAACTAAAGCAAAAAACAGAGTCCCTTATTCTTAGATAGCAAATAAAGCTGCAAGGGTTAAGGGAAACAGGCAGCTTTAGACCAGTACAGACAAGACGCCTTCTTGCTCTTTTGAGCAAATAAAAATAATGCTGCCATCACATATTAGTACAATGTTTAATGAGGGTTACTGGCAGCGCAGCTCCGCTGTTACAATTGCTCTACACCACTCTGGTGTCAGGAGGGGAAATAGTCACTGTTTTCCAGACCCAGCCAAGGAGTCACAACTCTTCCTTGGCAGTGGTTCGGGTCCTCTGGACTCCTTAAGCCCATTCAATTTGCTAAAATCACACACCCTGTGATAGGCAAGCACTAAGTGACAGTAGGAAAGCTCAAGTGGGAGTGAGGTCTCCCCTCCCAGAAGTACCAAACCATTAGGTTTTGTTAGTCATTTTGGGAGACCTCACCCAGACTGTGTTCTGCCTCTGCCCACAGGCACAACTGTGTGCCTAAATATCCAACAAAATGAGTCTAACAAAACCATCATTTATAGCATCTGCTATGCATGAGTGGTAAAAGAAGGCAACAGTAACATCTCAAAAGCTCCAGCATCTGAAAGATGACAGTTCATATACTCTTCTGGAGAAAACAGCCTCTCTGACACTGTGGAGCACCCAGTCCATGTAGCGTCACAGCCCAAGACCTGCAGTGAGTACTCAGAACTGCACCAGGCCCTGATGACTAAAAATATATGTACTCGTGCTCAAATGTCATACATAAGGTAACTGAAGAGGGACATACTCAAGAACCAGAAAGTTTTTAATAGTCATTTTAGGCATACACTATGTAAACGTGTTCAATGGTAACACACAAAGCTCTTGGATTTACAATAGCAAAGCACAAAAGAGAAAGTTGGAAGTACTGTTACCTAAAATTCCCATGAGCACTGCAGGTTCCTTTGATGGAATTTGTTGTAGAAAAGGTAAAATATCATCAAGCACAAACCATTTATCCAAGTACTCCAAAATCTTGCCTAAGCACACTAGTGAGTTTACCCGGACCTGTGAAGTGGTAAGAATTAAACAAACTCTTTACTTATAGAAAAAAAACAAAACAAATTTTAAAAACTCGTAAGAAAATCTTTCTACTGAAAAATTCAAGACAAGTTAAAAACCGCTTTTCTGTCATGAAAGAAAACCGGTTGTTTTTATGCTCACAAAAACTTAGCTTTTCTGCATGACAAATGTTGTCAATGTGTATTACTGTGGAACTCAGTTCAGTAATTTTGACAGTATTACTAACACGGTAAGTTGTTAACAACTTTAAAAACTGTTAGAGCAAAGAAATGATGCTTTTGCACTTTTAAGAAGCTTTTTAAAAAAAATTCAGTAAGAAATCAGAACACAATGATTGGCTTTTCTTTAAAGACACAAAATTGTAAACCCAAAGTAATTAAAGGTTTTAACATTTTCTGAACACTAGAGAATGTTACTATGATACTCACAGCAAGAGAAGAAGTTTGCAAACATGCATTTTTAATTCTTGGAATTAATGAATTTTTCATTGATGGGTAATCTATTAAATTGGCAAATGTGGGAATTATATTTAGGCAAAGCTCCTAAAAAAAAAACATACACAAATTTAAAAAGAACACGCATATTTATTATAAAATTAGTACTAATATAACTCAATATCAGTTAGTTTGAAGTGTCTTCTTAGGCTTTCCTCTTAAGGAAATATTTAAGGAAATATGTTCAACTAAGCTGCCCTTAATCTATCACAGTCCCTTAAAAATAGCTATAATAATAAAACATCATGGCATGTATACAGAATCTTCAAAAATGGATTTTAGAAAAAAGAGCATTCATAAATTCATAATATTTAAACAGCAAGAATATCTTGCATTTTCATGAGGCTCCTTTATATAAAACCCAGCTTCTACTACATCAATCTCTTACATAAATCGAGAAAATTTCAGTGACTACTATCAATAATACTGCAATAGACTGAATGATAAAATATCATGTCAAGATTAACCATACTTTAGCAACAGAGAAAAAATAAACACGTAATTTCAGACCAATCTCAAAAAAAATGAAACAGCAATACTAAGTATACAAGTAAACACCTCAGTAACCAAAGTACTGATGCAGAAAGACACTCATGACAGATACTTAGAAACAAAAACCTTTGTCCCTAATATTACAAAGGCTTTGCAAAGGCAAAGTCACATCTGATTATCCAAAACCGCCTTTGAGAAATATTTTGTTTCTTTATCTCCTGCTCCTGAACGTTTTTGGGTAACGGGAAGTTAATTGCAGTTGAATGATTAAAAAAAATCCCCAGAAGAACCTTAGAAAGGTAGAGAAAGCCTAAGGAGAAAAAAAAATCATGGATATATAAAAACATCACTGGAATGTACATTAATATGATTTTACAGCACTTCAGGTCTCCTGAGGTAACTGTCAGCACAGATGTTCTCACCAGCAGGAGCTCAGAATAAGCCACCACTCACTGACTGGTACAAGCATGCATGCCTGCATGGTTTCTACTGCACAGGCAGTGAAATATAAATGCATATACCACTTTCTGCTATGGTGGCTAGTAGGAATCTAGGATAAGAGCATTAGAACAACAGGCAACTGGTTACCTTCCTGGAAAACAAAGAAACTAAATTTTACTTTAACAGAAACAAATGTTCTGCAATCAAGCATTCATCTTTTTCAACATTCAGGCATATTAAACAGTTTTGGGTTTTTTAAAGTAAACAAATACATGAGTACACAATAAGTTGGCATGTCAGTTGAAAGAGGAAAAAAGAAAGTTTTAAAAAAAGGCTGCAACTACTATACCTGGATCTGAATTGAAGGTGCTTCCAAGGCTCTATAAACCATTGGTAGAACGCTGTTCTTTATTTCATCTGGTGGAGTTTTGGTTAGAAGCAAGTCCATTTTTTGCAGGAAGATTAACAGTATCTATTCAAAGAAAGACAATTCAGAAGCCAAATGTTTTAACTGCAGAGGATATATTTACAATATTAAGTATGTTGTATCATATAAAAAAAAAACTTCAGAAGTTTTCTTATAACTCAGGAAATATGATCACTTACCATGTTGCTTGCCTGAAGGCATGGAAGACAAAAAACACTTGGACATGTTATTGCATTTTAAAAACAGCAAATACAAATCAAACAAAATATGCATGTTCTAGACTGATTCTTCTGAAATAACAAATCACAATGACTCAGTAAGGAGTTCTTGTTTCTACTTACAAGAACTTGTAAATAGTTCTTGTTTCTCTTTATGGTCTTTTATTAATATACACCCCCGGAAAATTTTTATACACACATCACTGTTACAAAAACTAAACTTCCAAAAACTACAACTCAGATTCTGTCCTCAAAGCACTTGATCACAACTCCACATATATAAGCTGTATTCCATGTGTCTAAAATCAAAATAGGAACATAATAAAAACAATATTTTGGCTACTAGATGAACAAAAAAGCCCTTATTCTATTTAACATGGAAATTGTGTATCCGAAAATTAAAAAGATCTCAAACAAAATATTCCCATCAAATTAATAAAAAAACTAGAATAGCACATATGCATAGTGGGATCCATCTTGCTTAAGATTAGCCATCTAAAGGGTAAACATTATTCTAAATCACTCAGCCAGCTCAGTCTCAAACACAGAGCACTGTGTAATTCATAAGATTCATATCACAACTCAGACAGGTGCTAGAGGGGACAGTGAGCATCCACTGATAGCAGAACTCCTTTCAGAAAATAGGTTGAACTAGATAGCTAAATTATGTTTAAAAGTATCCCATTTATAACAAAGAGCCAAGTATTTCATAGGAACACTTTTTGTCTAAAAATACACGGCAATCAGTGCTTCTATGTCAAATAAACAGAAGCACTGAAGTGTAGAAACAGAAATGTACCAAGACCCCATTACAAATTTTCCCCTTTTATTTATTCCCCCTTCTCTTTACAGAGAAGAAGATTATTATAGTCCAGCTAATATGTGTTTTCTTATTGGAAATGTATAATTTCCCAAATTGCACACACACAGACACACAAAATCATTCTTTTGTTCCATGAACATTGATTCTAATGTAATATCTCCGTATCTGGGACAATCAGCGTGAAATGGACAAGACCAGTTTTAAAGCTAGATTTTATGGTTTTCTTCAATACACAATCTTTGTCCTAAACTTGAGTTTTTAAGACTTACATGTTCTCTTAACACTTGTTCTTCTCTAACAACCCTAACCATGCAATATTGTGGAATTACAGGTTCTATGTTTAAGCTTTTAGGATCCTATTTGATAGTTTTTGTCTATTTAGGTAAAAATTAAGAAGGTACAGTCACAGATTCACACACACCATTTAATAAGCAATTAACAGCAGTTGCACTCTAAGTAATAATGCTTCATTCATTAATGTAGGGCCCAGTACTTGTCAGGGACCACTTCTGTGTAGTGAATTAGAAAATGAATTTACAGCACATCCTATGCTGTGTAGATACAAATTAAGGGTTTGTCTGGGAAGCTATGTCAGAGTAAGCTAGGGTGTTAATGTACCACACACATTACTCCCCACTCACCCCGAGAATAAGTTTATCTAAATATTCCATTTTCATATTATCAATTCCCTTGCAAAAAGACATTGAGAACACTAACTAACAATTTCTTCATATTGAATTAGAGCAGCTTTCCTATGATGCATTCATTTCCTAATTCGAATATTCTACTGAAGTCAAGCAACAGGCCCCTCATACAAATTTATAACATCTTGAAAGAGTGGTTGGAAGAAACACTGGCATCTTCCCTGAATGCCCTTCTCCAGGAGTTGGAAGCACACAGACATTTCTGCCTTGTACAAAGATAGTCGCACCTGGAAATCTATCTTCTGGCATTCTGAACCTCTGTAATTTTTTCCAGAATTCCTATATATATACTAACTTTGAAAACATGACCTAGATTATTTAAACTTTGCCATACTAAAAAGACCATAGAAATAATAGTTGAATAAGCATAAGAATTTAATAGTGTCTAGACAGTCACAGAAAAACTTTGCAAAGATCCGTCTTTATGAGCTAACTCCATGTTTGCATTTTGTTTCCTTCATCTTTCAAGATATAAACCAGTTTTTGTGCCCATTATGATCCAGATGTAACTTTGCTACAAACTATTTGCAGCAAGGATTGTGTCCCAAATCTAATGCTAAAGGTGACAGAACACAGAGTTACCTTTCAGGATGACCCAGCACAAACGAGATGTTCACTGGCTTTTGGTTGGTTAAACATTGAATTTTTTCAAGACAAAAAAACTAACATAAAGATTTAGTGTACCAAGTATAAACAGCATTAAGTAGTTCAAATTTCCTGAGGTATTCTTAGACAGCTGTCCCCTTCCCCACCTCCACAGTATAATGACAGTCCTCTGGTACAGTTTTTTTGAAACCCAGAAATCAAAGGTCTGCTAGGTTTACCTTGCCCTTTCAGTGCTCTGCAGAAAATAATGGCACACAGGAGTGTGCTAGAAGGAATGCATACCTGTGGAGGCACAATGCCCTACTTTGTGAGAGATTTCTTGGGAATCATCATGGTGATGACAAAAGGATGCAAATTTTTTTCTCCTTTACAGTAATGACTGTGTTAATATTTATATTACATTTAAACAGCAGGGAAAACAGCATATTTTACTTACACATTACATTTGCCAAATAAAAATTAAATTTATTTCACAAATTTTTGCACAGTCCTCAAACAAATACTACTCTTAATATGAATAAATAGCACTTCTTAGAGAGCACCAAAACTACAATTTTTCCACCCCATGATCCCAATGTCAGAAAACTGGATACAAGAAAAAATCCAACTCAAAAGGTTCATCTACTGGTAGAACATATGCAAACACTGTACTGTACAACCCTGCTCAGATTGCCCAGATATGTGTTAAAATGCTTACAAATATACCTCCTACAATCAGCCAAAACCAAGTGGTAAACAAAACCTTTTTTGCAAATCTCATCTCATCTATAAGGCAATATACCCTCAGAACCCATGTAAACAAGCAGAGATAGAGACTTTGAGAATTTCCTGGAAAAATCTATTTTAAATGAATCAAGACTGACTCCCTGGACAACTACAAAACAGACTGGGCAATGTGTGTGAAGCTGGAAAAGGGAAATAGAACAATTAGTCGTTTTTGCAGGGAAAACAAAACCAAAGATTTTGGTTAAATAAAAATTGTAATATGAATAATATTAACATACCTGGATTGGTTCTTGCTGCTTAAAAACAGGACCAAGATCAGGCAGAATGAGCTTGATATATTCTTCTTTGGTGCACTCCTCAGCAATTAAGAGAACATTAGGCAAGACAAAGGGTACCATATCCGGATTCACAAATTCAGAAGTCAAGCAAGGCAAAATTCGCTGAATTATAACACGCTAAAAGAAAAAAAAAAAAAAACAAGTATGAATCATCTACTGCACAGCACTAAGTTACCACTGTGCCAGTTCAGCAGCTTTTGTATTAGCCTGATATTTACAAAAAAGTAGACAGATAATTTTCAGTTTTGATCTCTTATTTGAACAGTACACTGTAGTTAATTTACACTGTGCTAATCTGCTTAATTTTCTGTTTGCACTCAAAATTAACAACTGTGAAGATCAACAAAAGGCAATTAACTGTACAGAAAATAGGACTTTGAGCCACACATGAGTTATGAAAACCATGCTCCATATGCTTTCTTTAAAAATACCCTAACAAGACCCTAATTCCCTATAAACCCTCCAAATAAGTAATTTTTTGTTTCTGAACACCATCATTCACTGAACAAACACATAATCCTACTATACCTTCCTGCAAAACTCCAGACACATTCCCTAACTACGATTCTGCTGATGAAACAGATATTAAAACTGTGGATGTCTACTGTAGCACTAAACATCCTTAAATGTTTTTGAAGTCAATAAACAGAAATTCAAGGGCATAGTCACTTCCCTCATAAAATATATTTTCAAGAAAGAAAAAAAAAAAAAAGAATGCCCTAAAGATTATTTGATCAATCAGTGGCTGTCTATAGTTAGGTGAAATACATGCCACTTATTTCCAGATTCAAAGCGCCAACCATTTATGATAAAACAAAAAAATTACTAAATTAAAAAGAATAGAGTATTACCTGTGGAGTCTGAATGTTGCACTGTGTAGTGCAAAACAGAATTAAAAATAAAGAAACGTAATCACTGGTTGGGAAGCTCAGTTTTTCTATTATGTATTAAACGAATCCTATTTTTCTATCACATGTGCATTATGGCTTATATAAATTAAGGTATACCAGAAAAGGAAAGAGAGCCAGCCTAGATATCTTGCTTAACACTGCACAGGAGAAATACATAATGAGAGGCATTTGCCTCTGAGATTTCTGAGCACTGCCAGCACAAGAAAGCACTTAGTCTACTGAGGGAAGGAAGCTTTGCATCATTCGACATTAAAGTACTGCCTTGCTATGAAAAAACTTGAAGCAATCTTATAGGAAGAAAAGGTGGCAAATTGGCTTCAAAAAGCTATGATGGCATCTGGAAACACAGGGAAAGCCTTTAAGTGGAGAGACGACAACTCCCTTTCAAACTGGGATGAACCACACAGGACAAGCAAATGATGGCTCCTTATTTGGCTTATTTGCCATTTCCATTTAAAGTATTATTGATTGCTGAGGAATACTTCCAGAATAAGCAGGTTCTAATCTCCTTTTATTTCCTTCTACTCTATTCTGACAGTCTCACAGCAGTCTATTATGGTACAAGGCTACAGAAAGTCCAGCATTCCAAGAGTCAAAATGCTAACAGACGTTCATATATTTTCAAACTTGCTATTACAAGACATCATTCAGACATACCTTAGGTAGTTTTGGCAGAACTTTTGGTAGTCCTTTAAAAAACTGTGATTTCTGCAGGTTATCCCTTTGAAATAATGAATCAAAATACTGAAGTGTCATTGCTCCTACATCATCGAAGAATGGTATCTAAAAATAAGATTAAAAGGTTTTGATCTGGACGGGGACAATACTGACACTGCTACAATAATTCCAAAATATAATCATCTATCTACCCTTTCAATGCATGACAGTAAGCTTTTACAATGACATGTCTGCAACTAACAATTAGAAAATATAATTTTTATATATCAAGTAGTAAAATATTCAGATACAGGTTCATTATCAAGACAGAATTTTCCTAGCATTTTTCAAAAAGTCATGCATGTTGTGTGTTTCTAAGTTAAAATGTTATTTCATATACAGTAAGTTGCTTACAAAAAAAATGTAATGAAAAATAAAAACTTTGAATAAATATTCTTTGGGGAATAATTATGCTATATTATATTACAACACAGGATTACCTACTGGGTCATCCACATCTGGCTCCCACCCCTGGAAACTCCAGAAACCCTGGGAACTCTGATATCTCTACCCTATAATTCAGTGTGCAGATGTGGTAAAAGAGACTCAACATCTTTATAAAACCACACTGCTTAATACAACCCCTCAGAGATTTGTTTTTTGTAGTCCTTTAGACAATGGAGTTGATACCTGAAGAAATATCTGCCAATTCCCTTGCTCCCATCTTTCAGCATATAGGTGCACAAAATCATCACCTGCTCCCTCTCCCTTCTTCACCCACTGTTTCCTTCAACAGTTAAAACATTGATTCCTATCTCTGCATACCATTTTTTTACACCAGAGCAAAATAATAAAATCCTTTAGCAAAACAAAACTATAAGCAGGAATCTGAAAGGCTATCAGACTGGAGAAAATGGGGCACAAGACAAGCGAAGAACAATGCTACTTTAAGATAGAAAAATGGAGCATCAGTGTTGCCAAATTAAAACTTCCATTATAGCCTACTTGCAATTAAATTTTGCTATGTTAGGGCAAACAATTTCTGAATATACTTCATTATTCTGCATACTTATGAATACACCAAAAATCATAAGCCAAAAGTTAATCCTTACATTTACTGCCCTTTATCATTTCCTCACTTTCAAATCCTTCCAATATAATTTTAGACTCAATTGTATAAAATCATAGCACCAAAAAGCTTCCAATTGAATGGAAAGGAATAAAACAGTGTTGCATTGAGTAATTTTTGAATAATTGACTAATTTTTCTAAATTCTATCTCAGCATCCACTTTTTCCATATAAATAAATGTCAGCATAAGGATAACTTCTGGCAGCAACTAACATTACATCTAAATGGTTAAAAAATATCCATCATTTCAAATAAAACTATTAACAGAAAACACTTCAAAATAGAAATCAAACACTAATTTCTCTCTTTCCTATGGCTGCTGTATTTTCCATGGACTGACCTTAGTCATTTGATCAGCGTCTGGTCTGACTGCCGGAGCGACATTTAGGAGGAGCTTTACATGCTCACGCACCTCCTCAGGTATGTTCTCAAGATTACTGGAGCTTAAACGGCTCAGCTGTGGAAGTAATTCAAGCATCAACACCATGAAGTCAGAAAACTCTGCATGTAACTGTTTCCAATATACAACAGGCCTATACTTTGTTCTCTTGATGGTTTCTCTATCCACACATTTGATATCCCTCTCTTCTTGCTCACAGTCTCCTCTGTTTCCCAAGAGCCTGCCTGTTTTAGGTCCCATCTCTGTTTTTTCAACTTCCCACTGTAGTTCACGTTATCAGAGAACACAAACACGATATTTTAAACAGACAAATGTCATTATCTGAGGTGTTGTCTACACACATTAAAACACAGTACATGCTGTGCGGCAATGGGCACCCAAAGAACTTACAACAGAAGAAACCTGCATATGAACAGACATTATGTCAGCTGATCCAATTGACTGTGACACTGTCCTCTGTTAATACTCACAGTCCACAAAGAATGTGAAATAGTGATAGCTAAGTGGATACCAGCTGCCATGTCAAGTGATCAAATCACTCTAAACCCAGCCCTCTTCAATGGTCCTACACAGGTAATTCACTGCCAGGTGTTTCATACTGCTCACCCCAACAGGTAAGCATTATTTCACAAGACCAGCATTCAACAGGTTTACAGAGAAATCAGGTGAAGAATGCAATTTTTAGTTAATAAAGCTGGTACACGTAACCTCCTCTAAAAATACTTTTATTTCTCATACTTTGCCACGATGTTTTTCCTTATAATAACAACAGTATGCAGGGTAAGATACCATTGTCAGATGGTTTATGTTGGAGCACTGATAGTGTTCTCAATATTTAAATCTATTTTACAGTAGTAACTTTTCAAATACAAAAATCAACAAACAATAACCATAAAAAAACAAATACCTGGTCCAGCTGTCTACTAAAGCTTTTATAAATATCTTGCTTGTTGACCTCAAAAATTGGTTTCCCTTTATTAAACACTGCATACATAACAGCTCCCAGAGAGTACATATCACTGGCTGTCTCACAGCTCACAGAGAGAATATATTCTGGCGCCAGATACTCAGGATTTGGAAGACACAAGGATGGCAAGTTTGGATCCCATTCCTTACAAGGGAACTTTGGCTACAAGAGAAGTATGAGAAGCAAAACAAAGTACATTTACCAAGGATTTTTAAAGATCATTTTGAAAAAGAAACTCAAGCAGTGAAAAATAATTAAGCCACTCAAATTCAATTATGAATCAAACAGCAACACAGTAAGGCAAAACTGTTAAGAATCTCTGTCTGTAGCTTAGAGCGATTCGCTGATGCAGTTTTATCTGAATACTAGAGCTGGGAAGTGTAATGTAAAATCAAAGCACTGCTGTAATGGGGAAACATGACATATGATGGAGTTCATCTTCAAAGGTAGCAGCCAGGCACTGAGCAAGTGCAACACACTAAGTTAGGCTCGCAAGTCATCCAACATGAAGGGGAGCAGAAGTGCAACAGGCTCCAGCCTCTGTTTGAAACCATCACTAGTCTACTGTGACCCCACTGAGCTCACTCAGGCTCTTTTTCTGAGACTATCAATTGCAGCACTTCAATCCAGACCTATGCCATACATTCTAACTTCTGACCAACGAAACACAGAGGTGAATATTAAAAAAATGGTTATATACTGGAATGTTAAATCATGAAACTAGTTTCAGGCAAAGACCTGAATTTGAAACTGAATGATGATAAATATAAAGATTATTACCTCCTGTTCGGATGGATTTGTTGATTGGATACAAAAATCAAAGCCCATAATTTTCCATGCTCCACTCTTATTCAAGATTATATTTTCAGGAGTAATATTTCCATGGACCATTTTGACACTGCTATGCAAAAATGACAAACCTTCAGAAACCTGTTCATAAAAGATCATTATTTCAGGTTAAATATTTCCCCAAACATCCTATAAGTCATTTACAAAAATTCTGTTCTTATGGTCACAGGTAAATTCCTAAGTTAACGAAGAAACAATTTTTCATATTTTAGCCTATGCCTTAAAAATTATGCATGAAGGAAATTAAACACGGATGGGTAATCAACAGGTGAGATTACTAGTGTTAATTAACTATCACAGCAAAAGTGTGGTGGTGCATTCCCCTCTCCTCTCAGGCCACACCATCTCAGAAGAACAAAAATGCTTTATGAAGCTAGTCAATACATTCACCAAAAAAATCTGGGAGCTATTGGTTCTCCACAGAACATAAAGGAAAGATTCACATATGGAAGAGACAGATGTAGCATAGACATTTACATGATAAATAAAAATTAATTGAAGTTTCTATTTTACATGTCAGAACAATCAAAAAAAGAGTAGCACCTTAGAGTTTCTTGTGTTTATCCTCTTTTACACTTAGAGAGATCAGGGCACTATTCCCTCTCATCTCACTATTATTTGATTTACTATAGGCAGAAAAAACTTTGGCAGTGTACTGACTTCATTTAAAAAAATCATTAATACTAAAAGCAGAAAAAAAAATTATAAAGACAACCTGTACCATACCTGAAGCAAACCATATTTGGTCTCCACGTCATAAAGTTTGTATTCTTTAATGTCTGATGGTAAAGGAGAAGGTAGGTTGTCCCAGCTGCCAAGAACATTAGCTAAACTTGCACAGACTGGTTCTGTACAAAATGCCAAGCAATCCCTGTATAGGAAATGCATTAAAAAATTTCTTGTGCATAAATGTAATATATCTCTTGACTGCAAATAAAGAACCATAAAAACACCACATATATTGCCAAATCACCGGGTGCTACCAAAAGCCACGTTATATTTCAATTTTGAATTCTTTTAATATGATACTAAAGAGAAACACATAAACATCTGAAGTTTAAAAAAATGCTAGAATTAGGATATTTTATTCTCTAACATTCACATAAATCACTAATGATTCACACAATGCTTCATAGTTTTTTTTTTAAAACAATGCTTTCCTTGTGCTGATCCAGGAGAAATTGATCAAGTAATTCTTACTACTATTAAAACTTGTAAAATCAGACTTCTACCTATGCCTAAAACCAACATGTCCCTGACTGAAGCAGTACTTAATGAGGTCAGACAATGATCAGAAACTAAATTAATATAAGGGAGCACCTAAATATTCTTTGACAACTGACAGAGAAGATCTGCAAACGCAAATACAGTTGTTATATGAATGGCAGTTTGCATGTGAAACGACTATTCTCTAAATTATTTTATTGATTTTTTTTTTCTTCATGAAAAATTAATGGTCTTGCTTATGCATTTTTGTGTCAATTGTGTTTGAAAAGCACAGAAGCAGCAAACTTCCGAACGTAAGGACTGGTCATAACACTGTCAAAATTTCAAATTTCAAAATTGCTCCTATATATTGGAAACCAATATATGTCTCAATTTCCCAAGCTTCATGCAACACAGACAGAGTCATTCTTTACATCCACATTCTTCATACTGCTCTGCACAGCAGTGGAGGCCCTGGACAGCCATTGCAATTCACTCCTTAATTGTTTTAAAGGGCTTTTTTTGAGAAAGCACTACATGGACGGTAGCACACATACCTGCTTTAAGGATCATTAATTCATGAGAACACTAAATACTGCATCAGTATGAACACAGAAAACAGAAACCAAGTAACAGTAACAAAGATACATTTTTGAATATAAAGCTATAGGCAAGAAGACAGAGCCTAACTTTTTGATCACTCCATAAAAACATCAGAAGACGTGTCTCAGCACGAAACTACCACATATTTTTTCAGTATTTCAATAATTAACAAGCTTGACCTTTGAAGTAAAATAAGGCCACTGAAACATGCAAACCTCTTACTATCCATCCAGAATTTAGTTTTATCTACTGCCTCTCTAGAAGAAAAACAACTGAAAAGTAAAATACATTGAATGCCAAGTGTCTGCCAACCTGACAGAATTTTTTTGCTTGGTTTCCTTCTTCCCATTCTGACAATGACATACCTTTCATGTTTCCATTAATATGACTAGGGTTATAAAACTTGTTTCTGTTATAAACACAACTCAAAATGAGAACACAGAAAGACAAAATACTTTCTTTTCAGTCTGACTTCAGCTTTACCATAGAGTTTATCCATTTAGTTATGGTTAAGACACTAAGTTGAAAATACCTAGGGAACAGTTATTCCGTGGTTTTCATAACAAACTCTCTGATAATTGCTGTTTTGAGGGAATAAAAATATGGCTGCTTATTTTTTAGTTTAGGAGGTAATTAAAAAAAGGGCCCAAGCCACAGTATTGGAGGGATGCAATAAATCTAATTAAATAGCAGAACATTGCAGAAAGTGATGTCTGCCATACAGGGCAGCTGCCTTAACAGCTTCCTGAAAAATATCAACATGAAATTCAGAGTAATAAGATAAAAACGTTTTAAAAATAAAAAGTGACAGTTAAAAATACATATGCTTTCTACAGGGAAACAATGTAACAAATGCAATGTCTAGTAAATTATTAGGGACAATTCACACTACTACTAAAGGGTGGTAATGATATTATGAGTTAACCCACACTTCGGGTTTTTTTTTCTTTTTCTTCAATAACAAGATAAATATAAATTAATAATGCTTTCCAGTGCTGTTAATGGAATTCAAGATCATTTGTAAATAAACATATTCATATTAAATATTTAGTATAAATAAGGAGTTACTCACAGAAATGCATGTTAAGAGGTTTTACATCATTATAAGTATTACGTACATTTATATTAAATATAGCTATGCTGGATACCAATAATTTGTAGCAGAAACATTCTATTAATAGTGGAAAAAGTATCTACACACTAGAGTCAGAAAGGTATGGCCTTTCTTTCCTTATCTTCTTCAGCCCTCCAGGTGCATCAAGTATCTATTTGCATCATAAAGGAGGAATATACCGGGTGACCTGCAAGCAGTTCATTACAACTGTACCTTACTTCTTGCAAAATAAAGAAAAAGGAAGAAAAAAAAAAGATCAGGTACAGTCTAGCTAGAGGTCCATGAGAGATTTCTTCAAGAATAAGCACTCTGGAAAGACTTGAAATCCTAAAGCAATCTTATGTATCCTTGCACACACATATATTCTACATAAACCTTTATTTTATTAATCTTCTCCAAAAACTGTTACACCAGTAACAGCAACTGTACAGGTTTTGTGCTTCTGGTATTTCTACCAGCAGCTGAGTGCGCTGAGTATGGAAACAAAAACAGCAGAAAAAAAGTGTAAGGCATTTCTAAAGACTCAACTAACAACAACTCTGATGTAACTACATTGCTACTTTTACTCAAAAGGCTTAAATACTTCACAAGAACACCACCAAACCTTTCTTAAAGGTATGAATCTGGGTGTTTTCTTCTGAAGGGCAAAGTTCAGGGAAAAGTTGCTGAGTCAGCTGGAAAGCTGTGACAATTTTAGGAAGAAGTCTGAGGTATACTCTGGGATTCACTTGCATACACTATAATTTGAGATGACCCTAGGCCATTTGGCATGTAATAGTTTATTTACTGTTGTAGAGTACTGAGAGTTGTCTTCAACTACCTAATTGATTCTCTTCAGGCCATTGTAAGGGACACACTAGATCATAGGTGCAATGACAGCTTTGAACCCCTGTGAATGTGAAATGTGTTTAGCACAGGAGGAAAGATAGATATGAATACGCAAGTGCAATTTAATCCAATAAACCAGTCTCAAAGCAGGCATTGCAAAGATGAAGAAGCATTCCTACAATATTCTCAGCTCCTAGAAACCATTTGGAAAAAGTCAACACAGAAGGGAAGGACATTATATAATCAATCTTTATCAGGCTGCAATTTAGGATCACAGAATGGCTGGGGTTAGAAAGCACTTCTGGAAATCATCTAGTCCAACCCTCTTTCTCTTTGGGGGAAAAAACCCAAAAACCTCCATGATCTTCTTGGTAGTATCAGCATCAGCTTCCTATTTTAACATGAAACCTTGATTTTCCTTGCTAGCTTTTAGTGTGCTGCTATCCCTACAGCTGAACAATAAATCTGTAAGACTAACCAGTTATTGTTCCTAGTGATCAACCTTTCATAAATCAAATAAGCACTAGAAGAACATGCTGAATTTTGTCTTCCTCGATTGGCACTTGAGGGCCTTTTCAACACATATTTAGCTACAACACATAGAATTTATCAAAAATCCCCAAAGTACTTGTACTAAATACATCTCATACATGTACTAAATTCATCTCATACATGGAACAAAATGTATGAATAAGTTTTTTAGAGAAAACTATTTTAAGAGAGTTCTTTGAAAGCAAAATTAATTAAAGCACCAAATTTTCATGCTCTAATGGTCATGTGTAGCCTTACAGCTGCAACTGAACGAAAATCAAGCAACAGATTATTAATTTGATTCACACCCAAACTGCATTCTATGGTGGAAGGGGGAATATGGGGGTAGGGTGAATACCTTGTCATATGAATAAATACAATAAACTTGAATCTCATCAGATGTACATATTGAATGTTCCAGACACTTTACATCCACTACCAAAACAATGATTTAAAGTAACTGTTCTCTAGTACAGCTTACCTGGACTCTTCTAATGGATGTTGTACAGTAAGTAGTCTAGGGTGTCGAAGCCTAGTTAGCTGCTGAACACCTCGTTTTAAGGAATCAATAATCTGATCTTTTTCAAATTTTTGGTACTTGTCTATTAGCTTCTTATCAAAGACAAAAACAGCCACTTCCTGAAAATAAGCAACAGAATTCTCTCAGTATATAACACAGCCAAAACCTAAGCCTATACACAATTATATACAAATGTGTTTGTTGAATCAACAGTACAATCCCACCAATACAATAACCAAACAAAGAAACTGACTTGCTCTTAGTCCCAGTCATGGGAGACCTTACTGTAAATAAACCCTGAAACAGACTTCTTGAATTAAGGTACTGATGTTCCTTTATTGTATAAACATTAATGTGTAAACCATAACCCCTGCCTACACAGTGACAAAGCAGCAGATCCATAGTCAGAAATTAAGTAATTAATTAAGTAATGAAGTAAGAAATTAATTGATTTTAAGTAGATGAAAGCATGTATATCTACTATGAACAGTTAAAATATTCTGAGTATATATCAAGTGTTGCTTTATTAAACCAGGTCCAGTCTTAGTGTTCTGCTCCAAACCAGTACAATTGGACTAAAGAGTCACAGTAGTCTATTAATCTGATCTGACCATTCACATGTTAAAACAGTAAGAGTTTTGTAATGCTTAAAGATGTGTAAAAACCGAAAACATTAAGAACAGAGAAATCCTCTCCAACTTCTGCAGCTGGAGCAGGAGCAAATTAAGAAATCTGTATGAAACTTTGAAATTACAGAGGTCAATGTAAAATAAAAAATTAGATTACATCACCATCTGGGAAGTAGTTAATGTGAAATTTATCAACTGATGAAAAAAAGGAATTAAAACCTTTCATCATGAAACAGACTTTTATATGCTGCTTCAACAGCATTATGAATAATAATAATAAAGTTTAGAAAGCAGTAGAAAATAATACGAAAATACAGTTTGCAGTCCCAAGAGGAACTCAATGCTCTTTTAATGCACATTTTATAACCACTACTCTAATTAAAATCTCACAGGAACAGCTTCATTATTAATTAAATAAAACCCTATCCAAAATATGAAATTCAGCCCAACACACAAAGAATTGGTTTTTAGCTGTTTTCATTAAGCCCTTAGCAGGAAACTTGTAACTAACTCAACTAAGTACACTTTTGCTGCCTCTATTTCCTGCCTCTATCCATATTTGCTCCCTGCTCCAACTTTTAGGTGTCATGGATCAAACATTACACAAGGCAGAGAAGAGCAATGACAGGGGATGGAAGAAATACACAGAGAAGTACATGACCAACAACAAAATTTCAAACTAAGACTGTGTTTCTGAAAAAAATTCTGTTTGATGACAAGTGAAAAGAACCAGAAAGTGAGTATTTAAATCAGCTATGGTTTGAATATTTTGTGATGGGTCTAAGTAAGTGCTATTGGCGTTTGCTGCAATCCTGCATGGTTTGTTTAAACTTGTAATTCCCTCCACCTGGCAGAAGAGAACACAATCTGTGCTTCAGATCCTTAACCAGCTGACTCAAGGCCATTAGGTCCTTCTTGACTGTCTGTAGCCTTATTTTTGGGACTTACCTTCTGAATTCTGCTAGCTTTACAACTGAGCTTTGTGAACTTAGCCTATCTACTTATGATTGCACTTTCTAAGCAGAAAGAGAAGTGCCATATTATGCCAGAAAAAGTATAAGTGCATAAAGTCTAAGTTAATAAGTCTAAGATGAGCTGAAACACATACTGTAAAATTATACATCTACATATAACCAGAGTGATTCATAAATCTTTCAAAAAAACAGCAGCATATCAGCTATGAAATAGCACCAGACAAACATAAGCTCACAGGTAAGTAATTTCCTCACATTCTGTTATGTTGTTACTAAGTCACCTACATAGTAAGCAAGAAAAGACAAGGTACATAAAAAAAATAGTGACAGATAAACATTCAAAAATCCTAGAAAAGCAGCAAGGCAGGAAATAGGCAGAACTCGGCAAAGACGAATAAAGTTATAGATATCTACTGTCACCAGAGACGGAACATTTGTAAGTGTCCACTGACTCAAAATAGAACAAAAATGATCCTGAAAACAAAGATTTCTGATGGGATCTACTGCTGTAACATTAAAACCTCCAAATTTAGTTGTTTTATCTGGCTACAATGACTTAAACTATTATGTCTATTAGACTTAAAAGACTTAAACTATTGTGTTGTGGTAAAGTGACAACAACAGGGGTAATTAAGCCCTTACATCCTACTTGTCTGATTACAATACACACTGCAAAAAAAACCTTGTAGCTTCAACTTAGATATACACACTTGTAATACAGCAAATATGTGCAACTTCACAAAAGTGACTAGCTATCACCTGGAAAATGACAGCCAGCCCAAAGAACATTCAGAAGGTACATGGGAGAGAAATAAAAAATTATGTAAAAGAACATCTATTGCAGTACAACACACCATAAGCTGTATTGCTCACAATTTGTTTTGCAATGGCAAAGTGAATGTTCACACGGTGTTACCTAACTGGTAATGTTAATAATGAATGACAATTGCATGTCAAAAGACCAGCCATCTAAAATTCCATGCAGTACAACTGCTGCTGTATTTTCAATTACTAATGATGGCATACAACTGCACAGATGGTAGTCAGGGTTTACAGATATACTGCAGGACCACACGGAGCACCTGAACTAAAACTGTGAAATTGTTGGTCAGAATGCCCATTCAAGACTTGAAAAAGGTGATTGACAGGAACCTAGTTACATACACTCTGTCAACTATATAGTGAAAGAAACTTGCTACAACTCTCCAGACATCAAGGATGTACCTGCTACAGGTCAAATGCGTACTGGGCACATAGATTGTATAAAATCTATCAAAATTACCATGCTTCCAATGTTTTCACTGTGTATAGCTGAGTAAGACCAAAAAAAAGCCCCAATCGACTGCTATGTTAAGTAAATTCAGTAAATAAAAGATGCACAGAGCTCTGCACCAGCTAAAAAAATTCATGAAAACATGGCAAAAGTACCTGATTAAACATTGTTCAGACTCTGTCACATGGAATCAGATCACATATTCTTTGCAGATTGTTTATTGTATGTATTATATATATATATCTATTTGCTACTATTTATTTGCCTATGATCTAACAGATTGTATAAACATTTTCCAGAGTCATTCCCTTGTGTCCATTTCTTTTTGGTACATTTGCAGCAAGCTGTTGCATTGTCTAAGTGACTTCACATTACTTAGCACTACTTTTAACTAAAGACCATAATTTATTAACACTTCTATTTACACTTTTAAAATTGTATTTCCTCCCCAAATTTGAAAAAACACTTCTCACATTTCTCCTGTGCAGCAAAAGAATTTTCTGTAATAATAATTCTTAAACTATGTTTTTTGCAAACCTTCTTCAGAAGTCACAGTCCTATATTCATTTATACATGTAATTTCAAATGAGTCAAATGTTTGAGTATTGGTGCTCTAAACCCTAATACTTTAGGGAAACTTAAAAGGAAGAACACTGATCTGAAAGCAGCAGATGGAAAGCATAACTAACTTCCTTCACAACCTCCTCCTCTATCCCATGCCTTCCTGTTACAGTATCTCAAAACATAAAATTTCTAACTGCTCAATTTCTGTATGGTAGCTGAGCAAAAAACTACAGTCTTGCTGACAAAAAATGATGACATACTTCATGGTTATTTTAAACTGTAAAAATCCAGAATTGTTATTCAAAAAAAGCTGCAAGGTGCAACAAACTGGGGAACCAACCCATGGTAAAGCAAACTTCTTCCTTCTTGTCAGATCACTTTTAACTCGGATGAATTCTTCATCTTCATTCCAAATTGTATGCTACGAATGCAGAACCACTTCTTTCCCCAACAAAAGGCTTAAACCAAGTAAGACTTATATATCTGCGAACAGTGTACTTAAATAGTGCTGAGGTTTTTGCGTCATTTCACTACCCTTAACGCGAGTCTGTCCAGTCGGGCTTTAACTGCCACTTATCAACGGCCACTTATCAACTGCTACTGCAACTTATCAATCTGTCATCTAATGTTTATAAACACGGGTCTTTAGTTGATAACTCACCTGCTTTGTTGATTTTTTAGTTCCATTAAATATCTTCCAAGCAAGACCATTCCCTCCACTGGCGATGTGTCGCCCGACATCGAATTCCCTGGTGACGGGATTTCCCATGACTGCACTGGTGACATCAGCCGTCACCTTTGTGACAGTGCTCTTCAGCTTGTTCAGCATGGACTCCATGGTTTCAATTTGCACCAATGGCTTATCCTACAAAGACAAGAAAACAAAGGTTTCACAGTCCTCTCAATTCAACCATTTCTTGAAAACTGTAATAAAACTGCAATAAAACTGTAATGCAAAGAATTTATAAACTGTCCCCCGACAGGAAAGGTTCACACTCTGTGTATTTGCATCCATCAAACAGAGAAACAAATCTGAAGGAAAACAGACTCCTTTAATTCCAGCGCTCACTGAACTACTCATTTGTCTGAAGAAAAGGATTGCTTTAAGATCCCAGGCCAGCAAAATAATGGATGTGTATTATACAGACAGCAAGCAAAAACCAGAAATATACTTTTCTATGCAGTGCTTTTCAAAATACAAGCTCAAAATTCAGTATTTTGCCCATCAGACATTACCATCTGTATGATCCAACGATTAATGAACTTAAGTATTAAGTGCAGGGGAATGAAACAAGAAAGCATCTTTTTGTGCTTTACCAAAATTGTGCAAGGAAGCTTTTTTCACATCACCTTTCAAATTTTAGAGCTAAAAGACTGCGACAGCTTCCAATTTACTTCATCTTCCCCTGCAGTGTGGACTTTGAGAGTTTTCTATATTTTCTTAATAAATCTGACTGGCCTATTCTGCCAGATACAAGTTTTGAAGCCATAAATGCAATTGTGTCTCTGATAATGCATACAAAAGAAAGAATGAAGGCAGCAAACAAACAGCAGAAAAAAGATATAGACATTCAGCTTCCTTATCTGTGTGAGCAAAGAAAAAGAGAAGGCAAGAAGAAATTATTTCCTGGAATTGGTATTATTATGTAGTATATTCAAAAGCAACACTTGAGGATATTTCTTCAGTCTCTCTTTCAAGTAAGATGTAAAGACTTCTGTATCCTTCAGTCAAACTTAACCAAAATCAACCACACTGAAGTTACCTGGACATGCACTCCTTCTCTCCCTGGTAATATAGATTTGATTCCACTACAAATCAGGACAAATAATCTGATTAGGTTGCAATTGCAAAGACAAACTTGTAATAGAGGTCTGTAAATTTAGAAGAGGTAATAAACATACTAAACAAAACTCTTTAAAAAGTTCCCTGTGTTATGGGACAATTCCCTCCAGTGAAATTGTGTGTAACAGTATTAGCCAAGCCCCAAGCAAGTCTTAGTGCAGCACTGCACACAGAACAGCTGTGCTGCTCTATCCTGACTCTTCAGATATGAGAAGCTGTGTCTGAAATCAACAAGACAATCTTAAGAATAACTACAAACTTGTTGGGTATGTAGTTAGTGTTTTGTTGAGAACATACCTTGAAATAAATTATGGAAACCCAGAATTCCTTTATTAAGTACTTTTATTTCAGTATTTGAAATTTTATTATTACAAGAAATTAATTTTACTTTACGATTCATTATATGGAAAAACACATGCAAGTCCTAACTGTGCAGCCCTACACCAAACTTCTATGAAGACACTGGCCAATATCCCTGTATGAAAAAACTTTTCATCAACCTAATAAATAGGCACAAACAAGGATCATTCTAAAACAATGATTATTCTAAAATGGACCCATAGGCATTTCCAGCTCTCAGCAATTTTATTCAGCAGCTATTCTGTGGGTAAACTCTATATGCTAAAAGACTATAAAATCAATCCTAACGAGTTTAAGATAATCCCAAATCTAATTTACTTGGGTTTAGATCTCATGCTTTTTCCATTGTTTTGTTCACTCCCAGCCATCAAATCTTCTATAGTACCAATGCAACATCATCTTGTTAGGACTCTCAAACACTTTGCAAAATTAACTGCAGAAATATTATTAAGAAAATGCATGTGGATGCATGTTCAAATTCCTTTGTGTAAATCTGAAAGGAAGCTTTCTCTACAGAAATGGTATGAAAATGGTGTAGTATTCATTAAATCAGAAGCCTCCTCTGCTGTGGGTGACAGACGAACTGCAGTGAGTAGCCTGAAAAAGCCACTAGGTGAGAATGTCAACAGCATTCCGGTATCTGAAGTGCTAGAATTTAAAATTCAAGCCTGGTAGACCCTGTCCAACCTGTTCCCTTCCAGCCTGACAGTAGGCAAACTATTGTTTAATTTAGCTTCTGAGCAAGCAGTACCAAGAAACTTATTTCTCAATAAGCAGATGGGGTTTAAAGCTTACATCTACCTAACTGTAAATTTGTAGAAATCCTCTTATTAACATCTGAATGTAAGCTAAAAAAATATATTTTGCTTTATAAAATTGCTATCACCAACTTCTGTAAAAAATCTATATATGTCAACTGGAACAAGGTACCTAGAAAATCCATACCCCACCAAAAATAGCTGTTTTGGATAGTATCTCTAATACCACAAACCATGACAAGTAAACCACATCTGAAATACACAAGTCTAGTTCTCAACTGTAGGAAAACTTGTTTGGTCAGTTAAGACTGGTCTAGTATTCCCAAAAAAAAAAAAACCCAAAAAACAAAACCAAGTGGCAATAAAGTCAGTCACCCACAATTAAATTTGCATTTCAAGTTAAAAGGTAATAAATGAGACAAATGCAAAATTTGAAGTATAGCAGTGTCTGGACAAGCAACACAGGACATGCAATAAATGTTTATGAACTCTTCCTGTTTGAATTTCATGAGTAATATCAATGCTACTGATTCTGAGTCTGTGAAACATGGAACTAATCCCAAAAAATTCTGAATGTTCAATATGTTTTTTCATGAATGTCCCTCACAATCAGTAATGGTTTTTATGCTGATGTACATCAGCAATCATACGGCAGCATGATGAGAACAATCACTTAGCAAGGTAATAAGCAACAACCAACACTGCACTCAGAAAGGAGGCAGAACATTCAAAATGTTGAAATACGGGCTGTTGAAATCCAAAACAGACTGCCCACCATTTTTCAATTCTCACTCATAAAAAAAAACTACTGCATAATGCCAACCCAGCAGTTTAACCTCAAACTAACTCATGGCTTCATCTGATGTATGGCTGTCGGTGCACACTGTACAGCAGTATAACACACACTACCACTATTCTGAACTGTAACAAGCTGGGATCCCCCTTTGGGAACCAAGATCAGCAGGCTGGTGCACAGCTACTTCATGCTGCCCAACCGCATCCTATCCACCTGACCCGAGCCAGGATCAATTCACAGAAGTAAGTACTGGAACAACCGAGTCACAGCAAATAAAAGGACAAAACCCAGCATTTTTAAAGAACAACCAGGCTTTTGCATTTGTTACAAAAACATCGAGAGGGTCAAACGCAATGAAGCACTGGACAAGGCTGCCCCTGCCGCACCTCACCTTCTTAACTTTCATGCACCATTTCGGTACCGAGCTTTACCTGAACCCCTACCAAAACCTGACGGAACGAGATCCATGGACAAGGTTCTGTGTGTCGCCGGGTGACAGGTGAAACCCAGCCTGTGCACTGCACAAACCCCGGTCAGCCTCCTGCGGGCCAGTCCTCCCGGATGAAGTATTTACTATTATTTACAGCGAGAGCGGACTCGCACCGCTCCGAGCCGCAGGGCCGGTGCCTGCGCTCCTGCTCCGCGGGGCAGCCGGGAGCAGGGCGCCGGGGGGCGGGCGGCGGCCGCGGCCACAGGCGGCAGGTGACCCGCGATCCGCCGGCTCGGGCAGCTCAGCGCTCTCCGCCCGGCCCTGCCCGCGCGGCGATCGAGCCTCAGGGGCGGCCCTTCCCCTCCAGCCGTCAGCGTCGAGCACCCGGGACCCGAGACCGCCGCCCCCGCGGAGCCGGCCGGCCCTGCCCGCCCCGCGCAGCGCCACCAGGCCACGGACAGCCGCTGTCGACCCGGGCCGCGGCCTCTCACCTGAGCCCGCGGGAAGCTGCCGGCGCAGCGCCCGGCTGCCCGTCGCCCTTTGGGCCCAGCGGGCCGCCTGTCACGCCGGTTCCGTCTCTCGCTCAGACCCCGTCCTGCCGCGACTACTCCATAGTGACGGCGGCAGCCTCGGCGGCGGGGCGGGGGCGGCCGGAGCCGGGCTCACTTCCGACCCGCAGGGGCGGCGCTGGGCGCGGCCGGGGGCGGCGGGCGGGAAGTGATGCGCTCTGCCGGCTTCCGCCAGCGGCCCGGCCGCGGCCATGGCGGGGTATTTGACTCCGCGCTTCAGGAGGATCCGCAGCCAGAGCGACTTGCAGCCGCGGCGGGGCAGCGGGCGGCGCCGAGGTGGGCGAAGAGCGTCATCCCTGTCTCTCCGCCGCAGCAGCTTTTCCCCCGCTGTGTCGGGGGAGCCGGGGAGCGGAGCGGGCTGCGAGGGGCCGCCGCCTGCTCGTTGTTTGCGCTGGCGCCCCCGGCTGCCGGTGCCGCGGGAGGGGGCGTCGGGCAGAACGGGGCTGGGGGGGCTCGGCAGCTAAACGGGGAGGAGAGGAGCTTCCTCCGGGCGTACCCCTGGAGCTGACGGGGGACGCCGCTGGTAGGGCTGGGCGTGGAGCTGGGCTGGGCGCCGGGCGCGGTTAATGCCCTGCAAACACTTTGTCTGCTGAGCTGCTGTGTCAGGATCAACTGGGGCTTCGGAGCACCTCCCCCAGTGGGGCTGAGAGCGCTGGGCTGCTCAGCCGGGAGAAGAGAAGGCTTGGGGGTGTCTTTGCGAGGGTGCAAAGAGGATGGAGGCAGACTCTCTTCAGGGGTACCCAGAGAGGTTTTGATATCGTTTGTGGACAACTCGGCTTCTGGAGATATGCAAAACCTGGTTGTGGGCGACCAGCTCTGGGTGGGCTTGCTTGAACAGGGAGGTTGGACCACATAGACCCCAGAGTCCCTGCAAGCCTCGGCTGTTTTGCGATTCTCTAATGATTCAGTGCATACGTACAACATGTGTGGTCATAACAATGACCGAAAAACCTTCATAACTTGTTTCTAGTGGATTTTTGTTCTCTTCTCTTGACTCTACCACAACGGGTGTGTGTCAGCTTACAGTAAGGACTGAGTCATGAAATATTGTCTTTGTCTGTAAAATTCAGCTGATTTCTGATTTTTTTTTAATGTAAAACTAAAATCACGGTGTTTTTTTTTTTAAAGTATTAAAGGTTTTAAATTTGTAAAACTTTCATATAAACATTTTGCAGACTGTGATGGTCCTTTTCAAGCAACTCAGCTGTGGAATAGTATTATACATGCCCTTCACAATCAAGTGGAAATCAAAAGACGTAGACAACACTTGAAAACATATAGAAACTGTTTCACCGGCTCCAATGCTGTTGATGTGGTACTGAGCCATCTTATGCAAAGCATGTACCTAAGCTGCAACGACATTTCTCGGCTGAAGGGGGTCCGTGTATGCCAAGCGTTGATGGATCACAAAGTGTTTGAGCCAGTTGGAGCCAAGCTTTACTTATTCAAGAATGGGAAGGAAACAGAGTTTGAAGACACAGACACTAGTCTTTATAGATTTGTAAATAGCGGTCTTGATCCTCTTCTTCCAAGAAAGAATAAGGACAATGAAAGCTTATCTCCTGAGCAAATCTGCAAACAGAAAACAAAACGATGTTCCAAGTGAGTTATTCTGAACTAATTTTTCTCTTTTTAAAAAAAAGTTAAAGAGGGTTACCTTTAAGTTATGTCTGACTAAACCAGGTGTTGGAGACTTCTGAAAAGTCTGTGCCACTTTTGGGAAATGTCATGGCTAAATTGTAGATGCTTCCAGGTGTTTTTAGGTAAAGTATTTTGATCTGTCATTTGCTATTTGGAATAGAGTCTGGCACAGTAGCATAAGCCTAGGAATAATTTGGTTTTGCTATCAGTTGTGCTGAAATCTGAGACTTAGCATGAATGAGCTAGTTACTGAAAGCCAGTAAACAAAGTGGAACTACAGACAGTATTTGGAATCAATGTCCTTGCCCTTTCCACAAGGCAGATGTGGATGATAGGAATTCTAGTGGCAGGATAGACTCCATGTACAATAAAGCCCTAAAGCTCTGATTTAAGAGCAGTAAGCAACAGAAAGCCAACTGTGTTCTAATAGTATTTGTTGTACATCTTTTTTTTTCCCCTCCCTAAGCAGGAAGTGTGGCACAACACTTTCAAACCCCTTAGCATTGGAAGCAGCTGATAAAAAGAGGATTGAGGAGCTTCTTCAGTCAATATATGTTCATGCATCTTTACCTCCAAAGATCATGGTTAATGAACCAACTCACCTGCTTTCGAAAGGAGGTGAGGATTGAATTTTTTCTTTTTAAAATTAGATTGTTCTTCACTGTATCTTGTAGTGATTGCCCCATTTCTGTTCAGCAATGCTCCACAGAGACGTAAATTTAACCTGTCATTTATAACAAAATATCTAAATAAGCATTAAAGGGGTTAATGCTTGTAAACAGAAGGAAACACAGCAGGGTTATATTTTTGCATAATGTGCTATTTATGAAAATACTACTTCAGAAGGAAGTAGGTCTTAAGATTAAGACTATCTTTATTATGTGATTCCTTTGCTTTTTACTTGTTTTTTTTTTCTTCTACTAATTAGAGTAGAGTAGAATCCTAATATGATGGGGGAGACATTTTTTATTTTTTTTAGCATTCCTATTTTGATCCCTTCTTACCCAGCACAACAACTTCACACTATGCTGTTACCAGTTTTTTTGAACATTTAAAAGATTCTTTAGTGAGTAAAAACAAAGGTTAGTTGTTTACATAAGATCTTGTTTCTGAGGGGTTTTTGTTTGTTTATGGTATCAGTAATAGAAGATGTCTGGAAACAGCAAGCTCTGCTACGACTGCTGCAGTTAATTGATGTTCCCCTTCTAGAAGATATCTTGGTGTCTTCAGTGAAGACAAAATCAGACAGTTTTGGCAAAGAAGAAGACGTGATTATATCAAATACTTTCCTGGACAGAGAGGTTACATGTAGCTTAAACTTGCCCGAGTAAGTTTTATATCTATTAAATAAATTTGTTAGTAAAGGCTTTATTTTATTCTTGATCAAAGATTTGTGTTAAGTGACCAAATAGACATCATTATGTTTGTGTACTTGTAGACAGAAGTGACATTAGTGTGATTGACTTCTTTTCAGAAGCGGTAAGTGATTTCACAAAAAGTATATGTTTAGAGTTGGACATTTGAGCATTTCAAGTAAACATTAAAACTTTAACCTTGAGTGTTGTAAACATGCCTAATTTCTAGATCAGATTCTTTACTCTTAGGTCTCTGTAACTGACATCAGAACTTGAAAACTTTATTCTGAGTCTTTTTCACAGTTCCTGGTGGCTGTGATGTGAAGATACAAAGTCAATAAGGCATCTATTGTTAGCAAGAGAAAAGGAGAAACCAAGCTGTAGCACTGAGGAATGCTTATATAATGAGAATATAAATGTGGCTGCATGTTGTTAGTGTTCTTTTCCTTAAATCTTCTCTTACTTTTGTAGTGTTCCTGTTTAGTGTACTTAGGCAGATCTCTATCTTGCATGTGCTTCTAATGAATATGTCAAGGCTCATGTGAATGTCTTAGGAATTACTATTTTTGTCAATTCAGTTTTTATCTTCAATTTCACAATCTTTGTTTCGGTTCTCCATGATAAAAATAAGATTCTGTGGATCTTAAATAATATTTGCAACTTGTCATTGGTTCAGATCAAATTATTTTACATCCAGAATCAAGTAAAAGTAATTGTTCTTCTGCCCCACACAGTTCTATGATTTTATATTCCTTCTGTACAAAATGGTTGAGACTTTTCCTAATCTTCTGGCTTCTTTCAATAATAAATTATGCACCTGAATTTTAGGTGCATAATTAGGTTACATTTTCTTTCCTCAGTTGAGATATAGAGACAATAGATGCTTGTGAAAACTCATGCCTTTATAGTAGATTATATAATAAACTGCTTCTGTAGTCCTCTGGGATCTAACCAACTTTTATTTTCCTCTTTTTACAAACTAACTGCCTTTTTCTCTTCTGTAAAGATCAGCTTTTTTCACCCTGGTTAGCCCTGGTGGGTTGTCAATGTGTGTGTTGAAGTAATGATGGTGGTGGTGTTTGGCTTTTAAATACTAGCTGAATTCCTGGGGTCAGTGACAGTCTGGCATGATTGCTTGTTTTGCTCTGGGTTTGTCTCAGGTGTATTGCCTTTAGCATCAGAAAAACATGGAAGTTGCCCATTTTGAGCAGGTTCTTGAACTGCTGTAGTGAAATAAGTTACACAAACTGCTTAATAAACCAGTTCAGCATTGTGGTTCATATATGTGACTATACCTGCATGGTTATTTCTATCTAGTTTTCTTTTAAAGGATTAAATGGACTCTGTGATAGCTTAGTTGTTTAGAGCATGGTGCTAATTACACCAAGGTTACAGATTCAATCCCATTTACTTAAGAGTTGGATGCAGTGATCCTTGTGTGTCCCTTCTGACTCAGAATATTCTATGAATCTGTGAAAATAAAAACACGTAGAGCATTTTAAAGCAAGCACTAAAACAACTTTTTCTTTCTGCAGGCTTGACAGATGGCTCTATGCTGCAATTGAATGCTTGGAGTATTTTCCTGACCAATTCCTAGTGATGGTCTGTCAGCAGTTACCTCAAAGCACTAACAGCCCCAGCAGTCTGAATACATACAAGAAGATTCTTTTTGATGTTATTATGAAGTATTATAGTCAAAAGAAGGACTCTCTTCTTGCCAGTCAGGATTTTGATATTCATTCAGGAATTATAGAACTTATAGGTAAGAGCAACCTGGAACAAAAAACAAAGATGAAAGCTGTGTAGAGGAAGTCACTAAGTATCAATTGACTGAATCATGGCACCATTTGCAGTGCCATTGCAGATGCACTTTTTAGGTTGGAACGAAATGCTCAAGATCAGTATTAGGAACCTCTACTCAAGACAAGGACAAATTTCAAAGTTAGATCAATTTGCTTAGGCATGGTCCAACAGAATTTTGAGAATCTGGAAGGATAGAGATTCACTAACCTCTGTGGGTAACTCAATATGTAGCTACTCCCATTGTGCAACTTACTTACCCCAGGTCAGAATTTGCCTTATTGCTACTGCTAAGAAATTATGTAAAACTAAAATCATTGCTATAAAGTTTTCATGTTAACAAGAATAAGATTTTTAAAGTTAGAGACATAGGATCCTTTTTAGCAATAGAAGTTATTTAAAATTATAAAAGGGACTATTGAGAACTCTCCCATCATATGCATAGAAGTAAGCCAGAAGGGTTTCATTTAAATACAAGTTTAAGACTAATTCTACCTAAACAGGCTTTGTTGCTGCTGCATCAGTCCTATTGGGTTGTTGTTCCTTAACCCCAGCTGCCAGCTAAGTACTATAAAGCTGCTCACTCACTGCCTGCTGCCACCCTGCCACTGGTGGGAGAGGAAAAATTAAAACTTGTGGATTGAGAAAAGAATCCTTTAATAACTGGAACAATGTGAAATTTTGTTTGGAAGGAAACACCTCCAAAACTGAGATTATTTTTGGTATTTAAATAAGTATTCATGACTCTGAAAATGAATAGTAACATTGGATATGCTGTTTTACTCCATGGCAGAAAAAGGAAAAACAGATCAAGCTCTAGAGGCATTACAACTTTATTTAAAATTATTAGCACCGAATATTAGTGAAGAACTTCACAGGCTCCTTACGTTCCTAGCCATTGCATCAGAATCTGAGGGCTACAGATTGCAAAAACAAGTAAGTATCTGTTCTGCTTAATGTGAAAAATAGCAGTTTGTCATAGCAAAGCTAGAATTTTTGTCTAGTTAGAAGTATTCCATTTACTGCCTTTCTGTGTCAATGTTTCCCACTGATAGCATCCTGTTGTACTTAGTCTTTGCTAGCACTCTGCAAGTCAATCTAATGCCAAATCCGGGTACTACTTTTTCTAGTTTGAGAACAGATTTGTGATCATCAAGACTTGTACAAAGTTCATCTTACAAAACAGGACGCTGTCAAAGCCACAGGCAGAACTGCTGACTCAATTTCTGATGGACAATCACTCTGAGCTCTTCAAGGTATCATTCTCCTTACATCATTGGTTTTGTAATTTTAAATGTTAAATGCCATGAATTGCTTTTTTTTGAGTATGACAAGTCTGAGGAACTGTGTTTAGTGTTCCATTTGTTACAGTTTAATAGTACAGCCAAACAGGGTGAGAAGTTATTCCAGACTATACAGGACAGATTTTTGAGAGCTTTGCAATCCTTTATAAATTATATTCTCTCTTTGTATTTGAATAATTTCTATTAGGAAAATATTTAAAATAATAATAATTTTTATAGAGTCATTTTGGCGCCTTGTTGGTAATGAATGCCTACTAAATGTTTAGGTATCTTAGTGTCTTTCTCCTTTAGAAGTTCACTGGCATACTCTGAGTGGTAGACAAATGGCATGCTCTTGTACCCCAGTGTATGTGTACAGCTTTTACAACTCTAAAAGATCCTTCAGCATTTTGGAATGTTAACTTCTAAATTGAAGAAAACAAATAGAACCACAAAATGCTAGTAGCCTTTCTATTAAACTTGATGAGTTGTGTAAATATGCACATATAATTTCCTTAATTTATGTTTCATCATATTGTCACATATGAAAAGATGAAACTTTACCTTACCCTATAAAAATAAGCTTCACAGAAATTTGGTTTCAGTAAAATACTGTTTTATTTTTATACAATACATTGATTTCCACTTCTGACTTCAGGTCAAGACATGTGAGAACTTTTTTTTTTTTTTTCCTAATTAGCTCCATTTTAGTTTGAAAGCATTAAGTGGTTACTGAGGGTTTTTTATTTGTTAGTACACAGCCAACCCCCCTTTTTTAATTTGTGTTAAGGTTTCTGGCATGAGGGTTGGGCCTTTGATTCTCCACTGGAGTTATGGCCAGAACTGTGCAGCAGTGACAGCGAGTGGACAGTGGTTCATTCTGACAGCTGCAATTGAGAGCCTTGTGTGAAAGCTGAAATCAGCTTGTTTTGCACTGCAGCTTTTGCCATAGAAAATGGCATCTAGAACTTTTTGCTTCCTATTTCTTTGGCCAGAAATACCAGAAGTAAACACATGCATCTTACTAAAACTATGTATTTTAGTGCAATTCTGTGAGATACTTTGTGTACCTAAATAAATGTGGGCATAAATTCTTCTGCATTTAACTATGTATTTTTAAATTGGTTTTCTGAAAGCTTTAGGTTATAAAAATGAGGTAGTATTGCTTTTGTAATATTTTCTTTGTTGGGTTGTATTTTTAGGCTCCTTTAACTCTTCTGGAACTAACGAGTAGGAGACTTCAGAGTTTGCTAGAAGGGCAAGATCCAGATATCAATTCAGGTAGATGATGAGAAGTTTTTAATGTAAATTATTGTATAAGAACTAATTTATCATCAGTTGACTATAATTGTGTGTAGACTTATTTTCCTTTGTTGGAAGTGATGCATTTAGGGGGGTTAGTGGCTACTACACTAAGTATTAAATTATATGCTGTCTGCAAATCTGGTGTGAATATTGGAGAGCAAGGATTCTATTAATCTAGTTTGGATATGCTATGATTTTTTTTTTTTTTTTTTTAACCAAATAATTACTTCTGGAACTAGTAGTGCAAAATGTGCTTCCTGAAGTGATTTGCTTCTAATTTGGTTTGAGAATTTGATGGGACTTCATATTTAGGAACAGTATTCTTTTATTTTTGCCATAGGACACCTATAAATTCTCACAGAACTCAGTAGTTCAAGGTTCTGATAGATTACTTGAGCACAGACTGTGATTGTTTAGAGTTTTGATTGTTAAGTGTTTTGAAGTACTCTCCCCTTTTTCTGGGTAAGCATAAAGTTCATTAAGATCTTAGGACTTGTGCACCAAGTATCAAATGCCTTCCCTTTAGGCTACACTACCCTTCTGTATGTGGGGTTAATGCTTTTCAGCTTATTTCTTTTGAGCTAACGTTCTGTCTGGCCTTGCTGCCAATAATGATTAAAAGGGCTGGCTTAAATAATTGAATTTCTCTCTGGCTCTTCATCTTATTTGACTCCTGTATTGGCAGTGCATTGTGTGCTTAAACACTGAAGAGAAACCTCTTGGGAAACAAATTGCACTGAGTTATTTTGCTGTGTAATAATACATTTAGTACAGCAGCTGCCAGAGAAGTAGTTTGGTTCAGAATCTTTTACCATCTGTGCTGGATTCTGGAATGAGGCCAAATGCCTTCTGGTTCAGTGTTTTGAGAATCACACATTATGAAGCCAAAGAATGCAGAGATGAGCAGCAGTGGGAAGAGCTGCCTGTCTGTAATATTTTCAGAGCCTGTGTGATCCCCATTGACACACTGAAGAGACAACAGAAGCACAAACCCCATATTCCATTTTTCTTACTAAGTTTTGGGGTTCCAATCTATAAATGCATATAGGCTCCATCTACTTGCTGAAATAGTTTGATCTGATTGTAAAACTCTCTGGCATGGCATATTCCTGTTATCCTGTGTGCTTCATATGCTGGTGTCATTTTCCCTTTTCTTTCCAAAATCTTTCCTAGGAGCTATTGAGCATTCTTTGCTGGTGAGCTTCTTAAGTCCAGGTGGGAGCAGGAGGGAAGGCTGGGAGACCCAGATAAGAAAAGGGGTCTCCCAATTGCAGGAAAGTAATCCTTAGGTCTGCTGGAAATAAAAAAGACTAAAACCAGCAAGAGAACTCTGGAATTGGTTTTAATCTAGTAAGACACTTGAAACCACAGAACTAAAGATCCATGCTGAAGTTTTAAGAGTTAATATCTTTGTCAGTGGTTAAGCCTCCCCTTCTGAAAGAGCCGTCTTTTTTCTTCATCTGATTCTACTAAACCATAAAAGTATTGGTGTTTGACAAACTTACTTTAGAAGATGGGAAGGACAGGCCCACATGAAAACTCTGACAGCTCAGGTTAATACTACTCTCTATGTGAAGTCTAAAGATGATGGTGTTTGTAAAGAAGGATTAGTAAGAAAACTTTCCCCTTTAGGCAGCTGACACTTGTTCAACCAAATTGCTCTCTAATATGTATAGGAGTAAAAAGTGTCTGTGGAGTAGCTGAGTGCCTGTCTTTCCTCAGGCCAGAACTCGCCTGCCTAGTGAGGGGGCTTGAGTCCTTGCAGGGCAGTACTTTACTGCAGAGATTCACAACCTTTTAAAAGCTAAGGTGTGCTGAGTTAAGTATCTCTCTTGCATCACCTCTGCTTCTGGTGCCCATACCATGCTCAGCTGTCTACTCACGTAGAAGCTCCTAAATTCTGTTCCTGATTTTTGTAGTCTGGTTTAGAGGCAACTATTTCTCCAAAGTGTGTATTCACTTGCATTAGGTACTGAGCCTTGCTACAGAGAATCTTTGAATCCTGACAAATGCCAGGTGCCATTTTTATTGTGTAATGTTCTTCATGTTTCTGTGTGATTACTGTATTTGCTCTTTGTCTTGCAGGCCTGTTTTGCAGTACAGAATCTTCTATGATACTGTACTTGTAACACTGCTTTTCAACTTGATTTTTTCTAGTCATGTTTAGATTTCCATCCATTCTCAATGAAGAGCTGTATGTTTCACATTGCTTGTAGATGTAATCACATCTGAACTGGAATATCAATATACCTATGCTTCTTACCATATTTTTAAACAAGATTTTTACATGATGCATGAAACTTAATCTGAACCTCTGATTTCTCACAAAGGCTTCACCTTCTGTCAGCGCATTACAACCAAAGAATATGAAGATCAAAAGCAACAAACCAATCAGTATCTTCTAGCACTGGTTCAAGAGATAGACAATGACCCTACTGTTCCTTCGAAGCAAAAGAAGAAATTAATCAAAGAATTCCGAAAATACCATTCTTTTGTCTACTGTAGTGGTTGTAAAACTACATGTGACTTTTGTACTCCAAATGGTTAGACTTTAATACAGCCTTTTTAAAATATTTTTTTAAAAGAATGAATGAGGCACATGAAAATTGCTCATTAAAAATGTTTTTATCTTACATCTTTACAGCTTCAGTTTCAGGAAGCTGCAACTATCAAAATTAGTATGCTGCTAAAAAGCATTAAATCTAATTAATCTTTTAAGCAAAATACACTTAATTATTTGTAGGTAAGTAGTAACAGCTCACTGTTTGGGCTGCCTTGAGTTCAGGGTTTAGCACTTTTTTCCATCTGTCTCACAGCCCCATGGCTTTCTGTCCAAGCCACATCTATGTTCTGAGCCATGCTTGGGTTGATAATTAGTAGGGGGTTTTAATTTTTTCTATCTTTAATTAATAATTACTTCATCTCATCTTAAACTGTAGGTTATGACTCCTCTGGGTATTGTAAAAGTGTAGAAAATGTGTAAAAAAATGTTGGAAGCAGGTCAGTGGGTTTTGAATCTGCAGCAGAAAGGATTTATTAGGCAGGCGAGCTCTGTGTGCTTGCAGTCAGTAATTACAGCCTGTTGTTACTGCCTCCCCACTCTGGCAGACTGAGCTGCTGCTGATTCAGGGGAAAAGTTACATTTTGAAGAAACCCTCTCCAGATCTCATTGTAGGCTCCCTTAAGGTACAGGAAGGCAACAATTAGGTCACCCCAAAGCCTTCTCTTTTTCATGCTCTGTCTTTATTTAATAATAAATAAATATGTGATATAGTGTGATAGGGGTTATATTACTTCTTTCATCCTTGCAATAGACATTTTGTCATGTATTGGACAAAGGCTCAAAGATTTGGTATTGGAAAGGATCTCTGGCCTAGTCTCACCAGCCAGGTTGGAGTTGATTAGTGCTGGCTGCTCAAGGACTTTTCCAGTTGAGTTTAGAATATCTCCAAAACCAGGTATGTCACAGCCACTTAGGTGAGTCTGGTCCAGACTTTCACCAGTCTCACAGTATTTAAAAACAAGCAAACAGCCCCTACCCCCACACCAAAAAGGAAAAATAAAAAACACAACCAAAATAAGCTGCCTTATGCTTGGGCGGAATTTCTTGCACTGCCTCCTGTCCTTTTCACTGGCACTGCTGAAGTGTCTGGTTCAATCTTCTTCATTCCCTCCTGTGAGCATTCTCAGGGCTAAACAATCACAGCACTCTCAGCCTCTTCCCTGTGTGACAGATCCTTCTCTATCATTTTCTTGGCCCCAATGCTGGACTAGTTCCACTATAAGCATGATTTTTTTTTTTTTTTCTGTTGTGAGTGTGCTGGTTTAGGTGTCTCCACCTACCTATAGGCTTCAAATATAGTCAAGTGAGCAGGATACCAAAGCTTTCTTAGAACAAGTGCTGTTTTTTTTTAATTGAAATAGTTGCACTGTAAGATATAAACAACACAACCTATTACCTGTACACTTAGTTAACTTGAATATTTGTAGTAGCCTTATTTAAATTACCTGGGCCTATTAGAAATCAGAGAATGTAGTTGAAATCTCTGTCCATGAATCCATATTTATGCACTTGTTATTTAAGTGTGACTCACCAGTGTGAAATAAATAATTTCTAGAGGAGGAAAAACATCCAAGTTTCCCCTTTCAGAGGTGAATGCCCTAATTCGTATACTATGGGGCCAAGTATTCTTTTCCTAGACCCATGTGGGATTGTGGTCATTTACCCAGAAGAGGGAGCATATACAGAAGCAGGTTACTGAGACTTGTAAACAGGAAAGTATTTCCTGATTAAGTGCTTCTGGTGTTGAGTAGTAGAAGAAAGAGGTTTTAGTTGTTTTTTTTTTCTAATCTCTCTCTCTTTCTCTGTCTTCTGTCTGTTTACTGTGTCTTATTCAAAATACAAAACCTGGTAACAGGCAGAGGTGATAACATGGTAATTTGTAGGCTGGGTGGGCTGGGAATTGCTTTGGGGAAAACTGTGTTGTTAAAAAACAAACTTGCACTTTGTGACTTGATTTAGAATTTTCTGGTGCTAATTTAAATATAATAAATAACTGTATAAAAAGTGATGAGCCTTTCATTTCATAGTGTGTTCATCAGGAAGAGGCAGCTCGGGGTGGCGGGCAGGTAGAACCAGGTATTAAACAGTAAGGAAGTGTTCTGAGCAGCACTTTATAGCTGCCCTGGGGTTCCCTTCAGTTCATGGGACAAGAAGCTACGACTGATCTAGTTCTGCAAAGGAAAAGAAGAGCTCTTGAGAGCCCTGTCTTATTCACATACCCTAAGAGAAGGATCTACTTACCTTTTAATCTTCTGTTGACAGAAGCTTGTTATTTACATGTAAGGCCCACAGAATAGGTTTGGTGAATTATAGACTACTGGTTTTCAGTTAAATTCCAAAATTAGAAACATTTTATTTGACTTAATAAAGTTTTGTCACTTATTTTTAACAGTATCTGACACAGAATCATGTGCTAAAGAAACTTGGGACCTGTCGCTCATTTCTGTTTATGATTTCTAGCATAGAGCTATCAAATTAATTGCCAGTATGAATTTATTTGAAGTAGAGACTATTAAGAGTGAAGAGTTTAGCCAAGGTACTTTTCAGTACAGTCTTATGAAAGCACAAGTGGTGCCACCTTCAAAGGAGGCTTGCTTCTATTCACAGAGCATTCATGTTTACTCCTACAAAAAGTTCATTAGTGCTTTCATCAGAACTTGAAAGTTTCTTTAAGTCTCAGCTAAAGTATGCTGACACTTTCATGAAGCACTTAGTTAAAAAACTAGAGCTTGGACATAAAGGCTTCTCCATGTGGCTGTCAAAGTGACACTGTACCAGACTTTCTCATGTCCTACACAAAATCATACAATCTGTGTCCAACAAGTTGTAGGTGCTGGTCTCATGCCTTCATACCCTAGCTGCCTACTGTGTGGCTCACGTAGCTGCTAACAGCAGGAGGAACGTACCCCTTTCATTCCTCTCAGCAGGCTGGACTAGAGGAAAACAACCTTGAGCTTTTTCCAAAGTAAAAAAAGCCACATTCAAGAAGAAAGATCATCTCCCACTCACTGAAGCACCGGCTGTTCTTCCATGTTGCCCTTATGCCAGGTAGCCAGGTAAGTGCACTGTGTAGGAATATTTACTGGCTTTATGTTAGGATAGACAAGAGAGGGAGTATGAAACACAACAGGATACTCCAGTGTCCATTTTCCACCCTGAGTGCCTCTGTCTTGGCAAGCAAGCAGGCCAGGTGAGGCACGCCCTTATACCCTGGCCCTCCCAGCCTTCTGGCTCTTAGGCCAGGCTCTTCCCTCTCCTGCATGCCATGCTGCACAACTGATGGCAAAGTAACACAGCTTCTGATGCCAGAAATAACAAGTTCTGGGGTGTTTGTGTTTATCTAGGATGTGTGGAGAGGACACAGGTGGGTCATCACCCAGGACACAGCTGCAAGCTTTGTTCACCTTTGTGACACCTTCTTATCAGAAAGATGGGAGTGGCAGGAAGCTTATTTTAAAACAAAACCCAAACAAAAAACTCCACAACCTACAAAATCAAAAACCCTTTAGAAAAAGGAATTGTTCGAATTACTCTTTTCTCAACACCTAAGTATACTGTCAATAGCAGTGGTCACATTTCAAGTATATTTCCCTCATAGCTACTCACTAAAATAACCAAAAATAAAACTCATATGTTACTTTTCAGGAGAGGCAACATCAAAAGGTCCTTTTGAGATATGTTTAATGCCCTTTTAGTGGAATTTGTAAGTTAGAATAATACTCATTTTGAAAAAATAAAACCAAACCCATTTCTTCTCACTATGTATTAGCATCACACCAGTACAAGCACTTGATATTTTTATTGCCTCATGCACTGAGGTGTTCTGCAATAAAAATACAATGAAGCTATCAAAAAAGATACAAACATAATGAAATTGCAACAAACATATTATTTCATAGTATTACACTTGTGAAACTTCATTTCTAAACTCTGAAAATTATTTTTCTCAACCCAATTCAATACAGGAAAGCTAAAACACAATCCTAGCTGATGGAAAAGAGGTTGTAGTTCAAAGAATTCCATTCTAAGTAAATCAATGGAATAACAACACATCCAACTATGCTACCTATATATCAAATTTTTCTTCACAGATATTGTGTCCATGTTCTTCATAGTCTTCTCTAGTTACTATCATGTCTTCAAAATCATCATTTTCCGAAATGAGCTTCCCACCTTCCCAAGAATAAGTGATAGGGCTGGAAAATGAAAGTTATTGTTACTCCTTTATAGATTAATTTAAAATAGAAATATGCACTGATGATTTCCAAGACTTTTATTTAGCTGTATCTATTTAAACTACATTTTTGATGGCTAAATCAAACCCTCCAGCTCTAGAGAAGTTATGAGGCAAAGTCTGAAACTTTAGCAGGGCTAGCTGACTTGGTTTTTAAAAAAGGGCCTCTTTGAAGGCAGGTGTGAAGAAGGAACCACATAGATATGCTTTGTATTTACTTTGCACGGATAATAATTCTTTAATAGTATTTAAAAATACTCCTTAACAATACTTTTTTAAAAGTTGACTTTTTTTGGTATATTCAAAATGTACTTGTTTTGTCTCCATTCCTTCTGCAAAGATGTTACCCCTTCCTAACCCCTGAAGTAGTATATTAATAATGACATGGGAGCATTCAGATGCTGAAAATTCTAAGTAAAAGACTACGTTCTAATCTTACATACTTACAATACAGTCATATTTATCTGTTTACAGTAAAAAGGCTGACCCTAAAAACACTTCCTTAACTTTATTAGGTAAAGTACAGAGCAAGCAGGTGATCTCTAGTTTATTTGGTTTGTCTGAAAATACCCTGATTTAAAATATCCTGTTGCACAGTTTTTGTTCACTTAATATTTAAATTAATGCCCTTACTTAATCTACCTTCTTAATCAGCAAAAGAAACCCTACTTTATTGTTTGTTCTGCTAGAAAGATAAAGCCCCTTCCATTTAGTAGTTTAGGACTTACTTTTCAGGAAGAACAACGGAAACATCATAGTCAGTTGGAGTAAGACATCTAACTTCAGAATAAACCCGATCTCTGAAGCCTGGAAAAAGGGTGTTTCCCCCAGTCAGAACTATGTTCTTGAAAAAATGAGGCTGCATTTCTGTAAAATAATTAAGTAAATCTGTAGTTAAGAGATGGAACACATATCTAAAGATTAAAGGTGGTAGTATTTCCAATTTTGTTATGAATTTAAACAGAGGTAATAAATATAGGTACAAAAAATTTATGATCATCTAATCAGCATATCAGTTAAACAGAAATATGGGAAGGTGATCAATCACTCTATGTTTTCCCTGTTTTCAGAATTTGGCATTGATAACTACTGTTTTCTTGTATTTACTAAATTTCACATTCGCCAACACAATTCCCCCTTTAAAGAGGGATTTTAAGTGACACAGGCTTTTTAAGAGTACATTAATAGCCTAAATGCTGCCATGCTTAACATAGCATCATAAAACCTATGAAAATCTTCTTTGTAATAATTATTACCTATACATAACCTATGAAATGAAAGCCTTAGTATTACTTCTGACAAACAGCACTCAGAAAGGTTTTACTCTTTGACGCTTAAATACTGACTTTTGGTCAGTTTCACACCAAATGAAACCAAACATTTCAACATGCCTCCTTCTCCCACCCCCCTGTCCTTTTCAAAATACTTTCAGGATATACCTTCAGGTAAATTCTGAATAGAATAAACAATGGCTTCAGGAATTCCCATCTCTTGAATACCAATATCCGAAGGATGGAAAAGTATTTCTGGAACTGCAAATCTTTCATTTGTTAGACGAAGTATTTGTTCACCAGTCTTGTATTTTCCGCTTAACACCATCTCTTCCCTTGGCTAAATTAAAGACATGAATAGTACTCATTGCTTAAGAAAAGAAATCACATCCTAGAATATTCAGCTGATCTATTTCATGCAGAGGAAGGCAGTGTACGCTGCCGTTGTCATATTATCTTATCAGCAACTCTTTTAAGAATAATGTATACTCCGGTATTAAATCTGGAGTGACTTTGCTCTTACCAACTGCAGTTTTGCCCAAAGCAAAATAAAACTGGTATGCATGAGAGTGGCCTTAAAGTATAGGACTGCTTTCAAAACTATGGCTGGCTCAGTAAATGAGATAAAACTGTTAAACTGTCTTCACTGGTATTTCAGGCTCTTCTATAATATGACTTTGAAGTTTTAACCTTATTTGGGTGTTTAAATGTAATTCAGAGAAACTTACAAAAAAAAAATCAAAGCAGAGAAAACATTTCCTAACTTAATCTTAAAAAATCTTAAAAATTATATGGATAAGTCATATGACAGAGCACAAACAGAGAAAGCTACAACTGTTAAATAATAGAACATAAAATGCTATGCTGAAAAAACAGTACTTTGTTGTCATCCCAACTTACTGAGGAAAAATTTTACCAATTAATGCATAGCAAGAAAGATGTTACAGTACAGTTTTAGAAAAAAGGGAGTATTTTTAACCTCTCCACTAGACTTGTGCAGAAAACAGTCAAAAAACTTGAGAATTATTATTACCTTACAAAATCCTTTTTTAATTGTGCTGAAGTCTGGCAAAACATAATCTACCATTACAGTATTTTCCTCTCCTTTCAATCTGAAAAAGAATGTAAAATTCAACAGAATAAAGAACAAGTTCTAAATTCCAGCTATTTTATACTAACAAGACTTTTTTAACTCAACTGGAAAGTTTTCTGATTAAGAGTATAGTTTTGTTTGTACAAACAGATTATAGTACATGTAGCACCATCTCATACATACTTGGCAATGTCCATGTCTTTGTAAAAGTCTTGAGAAACATAACACACATCTTCTTTCACTTGATTAATTACATGTGTTTCATCCATAACATGTAGCTGCCTGTGAACAACAAAAACCAAAACCACAGAAGTTTGAGAATAATTAAGTGTTCCCTTTCCTGTCCAGTTTTTCTCTGGAACTGAGCAACCATTGTTTTTCAGCTACAGGAAGCTACTGTCTCAGTATCTAAGCTTCTATTCAATTTACAAAAGCATTCCTGGCCTACTGGAGCTTAATATTGTCCTGTTTCACAGTTCAGTAAATACATCAACCTGCATTTGCCCACTGTCTTGCTAACAAGCACAGCTGTAATCCTGCCAGTAGCTCTTTGGTACAGACTTTACCTGGATATAGTTCCAAGCTGAAGGATACCAATGAAGGGTTAAACCTAGTGCATTTTATTTGCAGTATTGATACAATCAGTCAGCAAACTGACTGATGATCTACTGAGACACCTCAGAAAATATGTTAAGACTTGTATAATTGTGAACACACAGGTAACCTCAACAACTTCCAAAGCACTGTCACCTTGAAAAATAACAGCCTAATTCTTCAATCTTAATTCATCTTGATCTTAAGGTCAAGATGGGAGCTAGCAGATTATAACAGACAAAAAAAATCCCTTCTCCTTTAAACAGCAATTAATCTAAAATTCACAGAACCAGTAAGAATACCCCATAAACTTCTAGCTCATTTCATACCAAGTTTCAGAGTGAAAATTAGCATGCTTTACCTGTAAGAGATGATCTCCTTTAGATGGTTGGTTAAGAGTTTCCCTCCAACATTAATCCTACAGAAAAAGAGTAACATGAGGAATTCTGTCATTATTAACTTCAGGCACATCAAACAGTTCTTCTAGAAAATATATACTGCAGTATACCTGATGATTGCCTCTTTCTTCTTTTTACTTCTGCAATAAGGTACAATGTGGGTGAAAGAGTATCCACTATCCACGATGATACAACACAGCTCAGATGGATTATCCCGGAAATACCTGTGTGCACTAAGAGCTCCAGCTGAAATACAAAAAATTTAATTCCATTTTTATATGAACATTTAGAATTCACAGTGATAGAAAGGTGAACTCGCTTCATATTTTAAATGCTTTTGACAGACTTTCAAGACCTCAATACCTAGTAATACAACCATTGCATTAATTCATTTTGGCAGTGGATAAAATTAAGCGTTCTACATGGCCCTATTTATTCTTTTTCAGGAAGTCCAGTCCATGCTCCATTTCCTCTAAAGTCTAATCACACTGATTGTGCTACAAACTTATCAAAAGGAGTATCCTGTGTCCAGTTACCTGTCAGAAGGGTGGTATGGTTGTTTACACATTCCCTTTGAGACACAATAACCAATCCTACTCCCCTAAAAAAGGAAAGCTATCAAAGAGTTCATGCAAAGTTTTGGTAGAATTCTTTAAATGTTATCCTGTTCCAAAATCCATCTATTATTTCTGTCACCCTTACTCTCCTCAAATTTCCTGTAACTATATACAATGACACTCTTTAGGAAGTAGTACAAGAGTACAACTGAATTTGTAAAAGATTTCTTTTTTAAAATTTTTAATCCACTTTTACTCAGGAGCCAGGAAGCAACTGAAATAATATATTTTACTATGTATATATGTGTGTGTCTGCATGTGTGCTTGCTTATTCATTTATTTAAAGGGTTAAGCTTCAAAATACATAAATGCAAAGTGGAAGGAGACATACTCACCATTTACTCTAAGAACTGCCTGAAATTGATATTCTTCAAATAGAATTTCATTCATAGATTCTTGTATTGAAGTGAAGTTAAAATAAGGTTCGGTAATAATTATATTGGTATCTACAAAATCCACCTATAAAAAGCACATTAAGATTGTCATTGCACAAAACATAAACATTAATAATCCCTTACCATCTTATGCAGCAGTGGAAGATCATGTAAATCTGAAGACATGATTACCACTTGCCATATCTGTTTGTTGAAGCTAGACTTAGAATGTTTTAGCTTTTTTAAAGGCTTCATGATCAGTGATACAAGTTTATCTAATTAATGGGTAAAAAACATAATAGAAGGGAACACTTTCATACATATCCTGATTCTGTTCCCATCCCTACAAATTGTAATCCAACATTTTAAAGAGACACCACAAAGGAACACTACAATTTTAATGTAAAACACTTCACACCAATCCTGTGAGCTACAGAAAAATGTCTCCATGACAGCTCAGCACTTGCACCACAGATTACTTGTCTAATAACCAAAGCCCTGTACAGTGAAGAATCAATAATAAAACTCCCAATGACCTCTACTGAAGCCAGCAAAAGATCCTGGACTTCTCACTTTTACCAGTATCTAAAATATTCTTTTAGAGAGGACTTAATAGGGTTACTTCAACCATAACTGGATGTGGCCCTAAAAATATTATCAGCTGTATCTCTCTGTAGTCTTCACTTGTGAAGAATTAAAAACAAATTCTCAAAACCATGACAACATTGAATACAGTCCTAAATCTAAAATGAAATTTATGTATCAAAAGCCAGCACTTTATATTTTAAATATAAAAATGTCAAGAGACTAAGTTAATTTGAGCCATTACTTTCATTCTTAGTACACAGCTATTAGAAAAAAACTCAAGTATTTCCAGAGAATGTAACATTCTTAAAGAAAAAAAATGAAAAGAAAGTCTTAATACACTTCCTGTGCTAAATCCAGCTTGTGTGATATGAAAAAAATTAAGTATCAGATATTTATATTTTTATACATTTAGGTTATTCAGGGGTAGAAAATTGCTAGCCAAAGATGATTACTAAATGTGTATGTATTTTGGCCTACTGACCCAGCTCATCCCTCCCTTTTACATTAACTATTGCTTGATCTCTTAACTACATTGTATCTCTGATTATTTTTTATTAACTTGACCTCTTAATTATATTGATATGAATTTCTTATGTGAGCTGCACTCAGTAACAGTATATACCTACAAGACAAAAAAATTAAAATATTTTTTTTAAATTCTACACCAGAACTCAAAAACATTTGCAAAAACTTAAATCCTGTGATTTCTAATTGAAGGCACTTTCAAAGAGAACAGTAAGATCATCCATTCTACTTAATATTTGTTAATTCCATTAGTCAGTATTTAATCTACACAGAATATGTAGTTAAGAAAAGGCTCTTACTTGATACATTTCTTTTCCAAAGAGATAATCCCAAACCTGTCTCTGAACATCCCAGTTCACCAAGTAACCCTGTAGGAATTTAGAAACAAATTTATACTATTTAGGAAAAATAAAATCACACTTAAAAAAAAAAGTAAACAATTGAGACTGGTAATATAAAAAATCTGAGAGTTAAAATGTCTAAATTTACATTTTTAGGCTAAGGAGTAAATGTTTCATAGGATTAACAACAGATTGTTATCGACAGTCTGGACAAGGGTGTAGTTCAACAGAAAGCCCTAAGCTGGGTAGGACTGTTGATCTGCTGAAGGGTAGAAAAGCTCTGTAAAGATTTCTGGATGGGATGGATTGCTGGTCTGAGGACAATCTTGTGATGTTCAGCAAGGCCAAGGATGGGGTCCTGCACTTGGGTCACAACAACCATGCAGCACTGCTGGCTTGGGGCAGAATGGCTGGGACATTGCTCAGTGGAAAAGGACCTGGGGGTGCTGGCTGGCAGTCACTGAGCATGAGCCAGCGTGTGCCCAGGTGGCCAAAAAAGCCAAGAGCATCCTGGCCTGTATCAGCAACAGTGTGGCCAGCAGGACCAGGGCAGGGATTGCCCTCCTGCACTGGGCACTGCTGAGGCCATCCCTTGAATCCTACTTGCAGTTTTGGCTCCCTCCCAGCAAGAAAGACATTGAAGGAGTGAAGCAAGTCCAGAGAAGGGCAACAAAGCTGGTGAGGGGTTCAGAGAACAAATCCTGTGAGGAGCAGCTGAGGGAGGCTGGAGAAATGGAGGTTCAAGGGGGACTTTATTGCTCTCTGCAGTGACCTGAAAGGAGGTTGTAGTAACGTGGTGGTTGGTCTCTTCTCCCAGGTAACAAGCGACAGGACCAGTGAGAATGGCCTTCAGTTGCACCAGAGAATTTTAGATTAGAAATATTTTCTCACCAACAGGGTTGTCAACTACTGACACAGGCTGCCCAGGGAACTGGCTGCATCACCATCCCTGGAGGTATTTAGAAGATGTGCAGATGTGGCACTTAGCTACATGGCTAAGTGATGGGCTGCACAGTGCAGGGTTAACTTTTGGACTTGATGATCTTAAAGGTCTTTTTCAGCCTAAACAATTCTATGACTGTTAAACTTCACACTGCTGACTGATTCTTGTATGATGCTACATATAACCCCGCAGTTGGGACATACAGTATGAAAACTATTCCTTGGAACAATTTACATTGGGCTTTAATGTTAAACTGAAGATATCTTACTTACTTTCTGAAAGGGAAGAATATAAAAAAGACCAGAGGGATCCTTAATTTCATCCAGTTGATTTGCCGTAAAGGTTTTCAAGCGTGCAGTCTTTGACCTGAATTGGCAGTTGGGAATAACGCTGGAAAAGATTGGGAAGTTTCCTTTTAAACATGGTATGAGACACATTCACTTTCTTCACGCCACTTTCATAAACAGTGTACTTGCAATAATATTTTTGCTGATGTATTTTGGCTTTAGTCCATTAACTGGAGCCAGTTGTGAGGGAAATCTTTAATTTCTGAGAATCCAGTGCAGACAAGACACCTTTTGGAAAACCAAATACCACCTCCTACCTCTGCTGCACAGTGCGCTGAGCTGCAACCGCCAGCCCGGCACAGCAGGAAGAGCACCAGGGACTCTCCCCGAACCCTGGCCGGTGGGGCACGGTGTGACATGGCAGGGCACAGGGTGACACAGGGGGCACGGTGTGACACAGAGGGACACGGTGTGACACGGCAGGGCACAGGGTGACACAGGGGGCACGGTGTGACACGGCGGGGCACGGTGTGACACAGGCGGCACGGTGTGACACAGAGGGGCACGGTGTGACACGGGGGGCACGGTGTGACACGGCGGGGCACAGTGTGACACAGAGGGACACGGTGTGACACGGCAGGGCACGGTGTGACACGGCAGGGCACGATGTGACACAGGGGGCACGGTCTGACACGGGGGGCACGGTCTGACACGGGGGGCACGGTGTGACACAGAGGGCACGATGTGACACAGGGGGCACGGTCTGACACGGGGGGCACGGTGTGACACAGGCGGCACGGTGTGACACAGAGGGCACGATGTGACACAGGGGGCACGGCGCGCAGCGCGCGTCGCAGGGGCGGGGAGCAGCCGCCGCAGGGGCGGGGCCAGGCCGCGCCTCTCCGCGGCGAGCGCAGGCGCGCTGCGGGTCCGCGCTCCGGTGAGCGGCCGAGGGACGCGGGGCCGGCGGAGAGCGGCGGCGGCTGCGGCGAAGCTATGAGGGAACGCCCAACGCCCGCCCCGTCCCGGCCCCTCACCTGACGTTCGCGTGGCTGTAGCCGATCTTGGCGTTGTAGGCGCCGTTATCCAGCACCAGCGTCGCCATGTTCCCCACGGCGCCACGGCCGCCGCCGTCCCAGTATTGATCCGCCACCGCCGTGGATCTCTACGGTGACCATAGAGCGGAGGAGCAGCGCGCGCGTGGCCGCGGGACGCGGGAGTGCCGGCAGCGCTCCGCCTCTGCCGCGGGGCGCGCGCCCTGCCGGTGACGCTGGCGGAGCCGCGGGAGCCATTGGCCGGGCGTGACCCGGCAGCGCTCGTCACAGCGGTGGGCGGGCAGGGGGCACGGCGTCACCGCGGACAGCGCCCGGCGCGGCGGACGGCTCCCCGCCGCCGTCAGCCCCGCGAGGGCGGCACCGACGGCTGGGGGCAAGGCGGGGGTGGTTTAAAGTTACAGACTGCGTCGGGTGACCCTGCCGGCTCGGGATGCTGCGGTGCGGGAACGCCGCGCCTCGGCATAAAGGTGCTGAGTGACAATCTCATTGAGAAGCGCCTGGGCTGCGTAAGAATGTGACCCAGTGGAAAGGGAGACAACTCTAAATTCCATCATCCTTATTTTACTGTTACAGAATCACAGAATCAATTCGGTTGGAAAAGACTTGAGATCACTTGAGTTTAGCCTATGACTGAACACGATATCAACTAGACCATGGCACTAAGTGCCATGCCCAGCCTTTCCTTAAACACCTTCAGGGACGGTGACTCCACCACCTCCCTGGGCAGTCCATTCCAATGTCTAATCACCATTTCTGTGAAACAATAACAGCAAGAAGTTCTGGTGCAGTTTAAGACTAGGTCCTTTCATCCTGTCCCTGGTTGTCTGGGACCAAGAAGAGACCAGCCCCCAGATGGCTACAACCTTCCTTCATGTAGAAAGTCTTTCAAAGCATGCATAATTAACACTTTTACTATAAATAGTATGGAAAACAGTGCTATTGGAATTCTCTGTTCCTCATCAGTTTTTGTTTTGCTTAAGTCTGTGTAGTATAGCAGCACACACTTTATAGAATCACAGAACCATCGAACAGCACCAGGTGGAAGGGTGCTGAAAGATCATCTGGTCCAACCTTTTGTAGTAAAGGGAACCATGATGAGATAATCTAACACCCTGTCCAACACCATCTTGAAAACCTGCAATGGGAGCTCCCTGAGGAATGTTTTTTGCAGTGATTGGTTGTTCTCACTGGGCAAAAGTTCCCTATATCAAGACAAAAGTTCTGCTGGTACAACTTAACACTTGTTGTTTTTTGTCTTCTTGTGAAGAGAGAGCTTCCATCATTGTAGCCACTCTGTAAGTACCACAATACTGTGATAAGATCCCTCAGAGCTTCTCCAGAAATAAACTAAGTCCTTCAGTCTTTCTTCACTGTGTGTTCTTGAGCCTTTGATCACCTTTATGGCCTTAGTTTGGATGCTCTCCAGTTGTTCACAATTGCTTTTGGAATTGCTGGGAGCAGAACTGGACACAATACTCTAGGTGTGGCCTGAAATGCACCAAGAAGGTGGGATGATCAAGTTTCTGTCCCTGCTAGCAATGCCCCTGTGGATGCCACCCAGGATCTGCTTTGCCTTCCTTGCTGAGTGGTGCACTGCTGAGTGCAGTTCAGCCTGATGCCCATCCAGATCCCCAGGCCCTTTTCCATAAGGCTCTTTCTATGCCACACAAACTCAGCCTGCACTGGGCTCTCTGGGTATGTCATCTCAGGTGCAGCACCTTGGTTTTGTCTTGATGATTGATTTTGCTCTATTTAAATGTTTTACTTACCATCACTAGTTCCTTTGTTGTATTCCAGTAAAGCAGAAAGAGCATTACAGTTTTGTATTTGTGTGTAATTGACTTTCCTGAACTTAAAAATAACTGTTACTCTGTATGATGATTCTTCTTGCAAACAAATATAAAATGTCTTTCCACGAGCTGGAATGTTCATTGGAACACATGGCAATCTGCTTTTAGACAAATCCTCTTCATGTGCTTGTGAAGGAAGTGTATCTTAAGGACAGCTTCCTTAATCCTGACCGTAGCAGATACATTATTTGATTCTTGAGAAGAGGTCACAGGAATTATCAAAAGCCTGTTTTTCAAGTTCAGAAGAACTTGAAAAGAACTTTAAAGAACACTGTACGTTGTTTTCCTTCTTTGCCTACTGACAGGTATAGTAAATTTTGGGTTTGTAATTAAAATCCAAAATACACAAAACATAGAATAGTAACAAATTTATTAGGTATTCAGCGTTAAAGAGAAACATAAAATGCTACTCTTAAAATTGCATAACTTTTACTTTATACTTTTACTAATATAAAGTTCTTAGAATAATTGTATAGATTCAAAAAGTCCTAATATCTGTTGCTAACTTTTGCCTTGTGAAAATAAAAGTGAAAGCCAGAATTTAGTAAATTTAGTTTCCCTACTAAGTACTAGCTCCAGCTCTATGAAGCTTTATCTGTTATCATCCAATGACTTGTGTTGGACTTGCAGTTACTTTTGCTTTTTTCCTTTTTTTTTTTTTGGTTGTTCCAGGATGTAGGACAAGTGCCAGGCTTTTAAGAGTTTACTAATATTTATATGAAGTGGTTGATATACATAAATATTTCAAATCTCTTCAAACTAAAGTTGGTGTATTTACTGTCACTGCTACTTGAGGGCAATTCATACATGTTTATTGATATTTACACATTCATCCATATATTCCAATGGCACTTATGATAAGAGTGTCTGTTTTTGGAGTACGTAACACAGACCAAATCAGCCACAGAGCAAGGACACATAAATAGGACTTTCAAAAGTCTGTGCAGTACCAAACCTTGTACAATGCCCTTTACAATAGTGGGAATTGATGTTTTGTGATGTTCTTTGAATAATGGTCTATCAGACTACTTAAGCCTTGCACATCTGAATTTGAAGACAGACCATTATCTTTTGCATTATCTATAAGAAGGCATGCCAGATTTCTTGTTCTGCAAGTGTGATACAAAGCACTCACTGAAACTTAGCTCAAATTTAGTTTGTTCTCTTACTACATCTCCTACTGCTTTATTTAATGGCAAAAACAATTTTTTTTTTAAATTCTGTGACCTTCATGTTTCAGAAGTTGCTTGAGCTCCAGTTGGTTTTGGTTTTTTCCTCTCAACTCCATTCCAGTTTTTACAGTTAAGAAATCCCCATGAACACATGAAACTGTGAGAGAGTCAAACTCTGCTCACCCTCTACAAAGCACAGGTGCTCCAGTCTGTGGGAAGGAGCAGCCTCAGAATCACTGAGTGATGCCAAGTAAAGAATTTCCAGGTTGTTTAGAGCATCCAGAGAAAGATTACCTGGAGGAAGAAGTTACTGCACCCTTTGACACAGGGGGTTGTTATCCTGGACTTCACATCAATGAACAGTGCTCCATGTACCTGTATCTGGGTGATGCTGAAGGGCAGGGTGCTGGTTGAGATGACTGCCTGATGAAAAATTCCACATCCATGGCTTCTTGAGTGTTCTGTTGAATTCACAAATTCTGTTGTGTTCACAAATAGGCCCTAAAAATACCTATCGCAAATATAAGAGAAACTTTTTCTTTGACATCATTTCAGCATCCTGGATATGCTCACAAGTGGGGTTCTTTCTTAGTGACATGAGTGCCAGCTGCTCTGAGAGGGAGAGAATCCAGGAGCTAGGAGGGCTACTGTGGCCAGCAGGGTAGGGCCTTGTCCCACCACCCCCAGCCAGGGAGCAAGGCAGACAGACGTGGGAGTGGAGCCCGGAGCCCAGGCTATCAAGCAAATGTGACAATGAAGCAGGTGGAACATCAAGCACATAAGACAATCCTCAGGTCACAATCAGGTAGGATTAGCAAGGACCAGACATAGTCTGGGGATCACCATGCAGGACCACAGTGACTGGGAAGGTCTGAAATCAACATTGGTGCCCTTCTAATTCCCTTCTGGGTGAGGAGGGTGTGGTGTGTGGTGGGTGTTAACCTGTGCATTTTCCTCTGTTCCTTCACACAGTATGCTCCAGGACACAGGGATATAACATGAGGTCATAACTCAGACCAATCCTGCTGGACAAATATTTCAGTCTTCAGTTCTGACATCAGTGAAGAGCCTCAGGACTTCCCCTGTTCTTCCAGAGCTATGCTTGCAGGACACTTGAAAGAGAACACATGGCATGGGTCCTGCTTTCCCTGCCCCTTGTATTTTCTCACTTGATGAGAAGCTGAGCCATCATGATGATGAGTATTGTTCTCCATGATACTGGTAAACTTCTTCCTAGTTGAGAAAACTGAATGTAGAACAGGCATAAAAGTGTTAGCTTCATACACAGCTCATTCCTACTTTATAAATCTCCTTAAGAGTATAATGAGGTCAGTATTACACAACGGACTGATTTTTAAATGTCTGGGAAAATCAATTGAAAATGTTCATCTCCTGACCTATTTTTTCTATTACTGCTTCATATTTCTGACTTAAAGGTCCTTAGGGTTTTGGTTCATTGCTTGTAAATTATTAATGTTATGTATATGAGAAGCAGAGAATATAGTATCTGATGTCTTTCCTCTGCAGCTCAAGCTCTATTACAGAGACACATCCTGCATATGGAGGTCACATTTGAAAGTTTTTAGTTTTCTGACTGATAATTTTTTCTTTCTCCAGTTAATATTTTTAGGGTACTTGGTTACCCACCACTGAAATTCTTCCAGATACCTTTTATGAATGAGGGAGTGCCAGAGGAAAAGGGTTGCAAAATCGTGTTTGGATGAAAAAAGCTAATACAGGACATTAATTTCTTAAATGACTTGGAGATTTTGCTGCAGCATGAGAGGCTCTTCTCTCAAAAGTAAAATAACTCATAGGCTGTATACTTGTCACAGATACCCAGCAAAATGTAAGCATCTCAGGAACAACCTGATTTTTAAGTTTCTGGGCTTGAGCAATTCGGGTATAGGATATTTATATGTGTGTGTATACATGTGAATTTCTTGCCATAGCATTGTAAGTTTCTGTCCGTGAGCTCTTTATCTTATTTAGCCTTGTTTCTTTTGTGTGGTGCTGTAGAAGCTGCAGCTGTCCTGTCTTTGGGCTTGGCCGCGGTCAGGCCAAGGCAAAGGTGTGATGGTGCTGGGACACGCTCCACAGGCGGGAGAGGATGGAGCCACAGGCGGGGATGCAGAGACACGCTTCCAGAATTTTGGAGATGGGAAGGCTGAAGAGGGATGAAAGAAACAGCTGGCGGAAGAGAGCAGGGAAAAGGTGGGCGGTGGGGCTAAGGATGGCAGAGGCTTTGGGCGCTGAGTGGGGACGGAGATGCTGAGCAGGTGGCAGGGGCTCTGTGAACAAGCGAAGGGCGGAAGCGCCACTGCCCTTGCCCCATAGCCCCACGAGTGCCCGTGTGCCTGTCTCCGTACCTGTCCCCGGCCCGTGCCCCCCTCCCTGCGCCGCTCTGCCCGCCCGGAGCCGCCGCTCTGCCCGCCCGGAGCCGCCGCTCTCCGCGCGGGGCGGGGGCCCCGGGCCCGTCCCGCCCCGTCTCGCCCCCGTCACCAGGCAATGCTGCGGCCAAGATGGCGCCGGGCGTCGAGTAAGCGCGAGTGGGGATAGCGGCTCCGCTCCCGGCGCTCTCCCCACCTCGGGCAGGGGCGGGCGCAGGGATGAGGCGCGTTCCCGGTCCCGGCTGGTCGTCGTGAGGGGCGCGGGTAGGCAGACACCATGGCGGGGATTATCAAGAAGCAGATCCTGAAGCATCTCTCCAGGTCAGTGGGGCGCGGTGCACCGGGCAGGCTGAGGCACTACGGGGAGGGGGCGACTGCGGTGCCTGTCCCGGTGAGCGACCCCCGGTCTGGGCGCTGGGCAGGGGCGCCAGGTCCATTCTGCGCGCAGAAGGGGGAACTGAAGACGCCTCCTCGTAGTGATTTGGAGGCGGAGGAGGTGGCTGGGCGCTCGTGTGGGGCTGTCCGGCGGCCACAGCCGCTTAGCTGGCACCTGCCCTCGGCTCCTTCGCCCAGTGCCCGGCGGCGCAGGCGGGGAGGGGGCTCGGTCTGCCTGGCGCAGGAGGGAGTCACCGAGTGAGTCACCGCCGGGCTCCGGCCGCCTCCCCGCCGGGCTGACGGTGCCCGCCCCCGCTGCCCGAGGTGTGCGAGGGGCAGAGGAGCGGGGGAGACCCCGACCCCCGCGATTGCCGGGCGGCGGGGGCGAGCAGCACCGCCGCGGTGCGCTGCTGGCCGGGGCTGGGGCAGCTCGGCCTGTGCCCTTGCAGCTCGGCTCGAGAATTCCGAGCTCTTGAGACAGCCAGCAGGTGAGGCCGGGCAACAGAAAGGTGCACGCGGAGAGGTGAAAAGAAGTTCGTGGTTTTCTGTGTGGCTGAAATAATGTCTAAGGTGCCTCGCGGCCTAAAACAAAACAAACAAACCTCCTGTAAATTTCTTAGCTGTCAATGTCGTGTGCTTGAAAGATGGAGAAATCGCAGAAAGTGCACAATCTGATTAATACAGTTTTAAAAAGCCGCATCAAGTTTCTCCCATTTTCTAAAGAGAAGCAAATACCTGTTAGGTACTTGATCTGTCATAATACCGTAGCGTTGCTAATTCTTCAGAGCTTACTTTTTTATCTTAAAAAATACAACCTGAAATACTTTTTTTTTTTTCCTTACAAAATGTTCTATTCCACTTTTGTGTAGCATATCTGAAAAGTGTTTATAGAGAAAATCAAACAAAATGAAGTGACAGATTGTCATTTGACTAATCTGTTGTTGATGCATACAGAGAACGTAATTCTCATTCCAAATCCTTTGATATCTCTCTGCTAAATGTGATGTATGGAGCAATAGTAGAATAATTTTTCTTCTCTGCCCTGCTCATGAGTTATGTAGCAGGGAATGCTGACAAAGAAATCTTCTCTTCACATGAAAATGACAGAGCACCGTATGAATAGAAATGCAACCAGAAGATGTCATCAGCCTTGAGTCAGTTTTCTAATCAGCAGTGCGCTTGGAATAGCTGGATTTAGCAGCTTGTTTCCTGTAGTGATACGTATGTAGCAAGCTGTGTGGGAAGAGAAGTGAGCTGTAGTCTCTGTGCTACAGGTTAACTGTAAAATGTGTCTGGGAACTAGGCGTGAGTAAGATGATTCGGTTTTTGTCCAGTTTTTCAAATGAGCAGCTGAATAGATTAGAACTAAGTACTTTGTCATGTTTGTGATAATGTGTTTGTGTGTGTTGTGATAATGTTTACTCAACAAGGCTCTGTCAAATGATTATAGCAGATTTTATCACTTCTGGAAAACTTATAGGATATATCCAGTGGTCTGTGGCTTGCAAGTTGAACTTGATGCTCATAATCCATACTATTCAAAGAGTGTGTTTGATACCTTAAATGTAGACAGTATTATTAAGCTCCTTCTTATGGGTATTCTTCATTACATGTTCAGATAATACCTTTACTTCCTGCAGAACAGGTGTTTCGGTGCTTTCAGGAATTGGTCACTCAGGAAAGCAGAATTCAAGTGACATGAGCCTAAATTTCAGGACCTTGATTTTTCAGCAAAAATTATAAAAATATTAATTCAGGATTTTCATTAATAACTTTTGTGAGAATGTGACTAAGGAGCCAAATACATAAGAAATTTCCTGTAATAGAGAGAGTGCCAAAGGATGCTTTCACTTTTTACTCTTACTATAATAGTTGCAGTTCTGCATTTTTCAGAGTTTCTTGAAACTGATGCCTGCTTGTCATCCTCAGCTAAGCAGGCATTAGTGGCAGGATTAAAATTTATTGGAAGAGGTACATATATTGTGGAAAGAATTACCCTCTTATTTTGATTTATTTTCATTTTTGAATATTTTATTTCCCTTTATGTTTGAACAAAGATGTGAATTTGTACCTTAAGTTACAGAGAACTGCTTTGATTTTTTGCCACAAACCACAGAACAGTTGAGGTTGGAAGGGATCTTTAGATCTTGTCCAGCTCCCCAAATCATCATTGATTTGGCAGTGTTTGCCATGAAGATTGCTGCAATATCTGTTAATCATGTTTTTACTCTTTTTCCTATCTAGGTACTGTATTTGCAAATTTGGAAGCATTGTGTCATTCAGCAATGCAGTTTCCATTCAGCAGTTCACAGTGCTTTTATTAGATGAACTGATAATGGACACTGGTGTAGAAGGAGCCCTCATCATTCTACATTTGTTAGACAGTGAAAATGTTACATAGGTATGAATCTTTAAAGTCTTTAAGAGAATAAGAAGATGACCCAAACTCCATTTTGAAATGCTTTCGATATCCAAATTACTTTTTACCTTTAGAGAGGGGTTTTTGTTTCTGTGTTACAGTTTAAGAGCAGTGAAGGTAATAAAGCTTATTTCATTCAGTTTGCAACAAATCTTTAACTCATGTCAGGATGTGGTGATGAGTTTTTTGCTTTTTAAGTCTTAAAATTTAAAAAAATATCCTCTATCTTCAATATGCATTGTTCTTTCCCAAGGCTGTGGTAGAAAATGGGAGGGAAGGGGTAGGAACAAACTATGTCTGTTTTGTTGTACTTCACATTATGTGGTGCTTGGTGTAGGATATGAAAATAAATGTATCAACTAAACTGAAGAGATGAGTTTGCCATTTGGAGGCTTGAAATTGTGACATCTCCGTGTTGTGTTGTGTTAGGTGAGGTTTTACTGAATGCACTTGATGGAGTGTCTTTATTTCATGTATGCCCTAAAATGGAACAAGTGTCTGGATAACAGCATCATCCTTTACAGAGGTAGGAAAGATAGACCATCCCTAGGAGAAGTCTTCTCTGTAGTGTTGGGATCACTTACTTGTACTGTAAAGGTCTTCCCCATTGAACTGGAACTTGTGTTGAATCTTCATTTGTGCTGTTATGTATTTTCAGTAGGTGAGAGAATTCTTGTTAAACAGCACCTTTTTATTGCAAAATTTTCTGTTCTGTGCTCTGCTCTGATGATTGCAGATATCCTTCAGTATTTCTTCTTTTTTCTCAGGCTTGGTGGACAAGTGTATGAAACGATGGTGTTAAAGATTTCCAATAGGAATCTAGACTGCCCTCTACAAGTTCACTGTGGGGTTACTATAATACTGTCTCTGTTTTTGAGGGGATCATCTCTATGGCAGGGGTTTCAGTCTTGGGTTTTTTGGATGGGAGGTGCACACAGAGATCAGGTATGACTAACTCAGACTTGTATAAGGGTGTTTTCAGGTGTTTTTTAGTTTTGGCTTCTAGTCTCATTGAAATTCCCTTTCTAGTTAATGAGCAGTCTGAGTCGTCTGTGTATTCACATGATCCATGCCTTTTTGTGAAAAACAATTTTGTCTATATGTGTAAGAAGCACGAAGGCAAACTTATAAACTTTGCCAGTCTGATAAGTAGCCACACTGAATATGACAGTCTTCACCTCAATTGGTATTAACGCTTAAGTTTATTAATGATAACACATAGTTCAACTTAAAAAGTTTTAGTTTTCCACAAAGAAAACAGTAAAAGGTTTTGAAGTGTTTGGTATGGCAGAAATTGTTTTCAGTTGTGTCATTAGTTAATGTTCTGCATGAACTTAGACCTTTGCTTTTGCTTATCTGAATCAATAGATGTGAACATACTGAGATTTCAATAGAAGAAAATTACAGTGAGTTTTGTGACAATTGTTTTCATTTCATAGTTAGGAAGTTATTTTAAAGCTCATAAGGAGAATGGTTGTACAAAGAATAGCATCTTAATTGTATGAATATCAGGAATCTGCTGGTACTGATATAAACAATGATATCCTATATCATCTGGTACAACTGATATGCATCCTACTGAAGGATTTGCCCTGCATATTGACCTGGTTTTATGGCAGTCAGACATGCCTGATTGGTGAGGACTGTTGTCCTCTCAAGAGATCCCAGGTGACTTCTTTTAGAGTAAAACAGTGTAACACCTTAATTGGGCTAGAATTGGCCATTTCCTTCCTGAAAGTAAATGACCAAAATTGTTTAGATGAACTTTGAAAATTCTGATAGTAGCAAAATAAGTAGGTTTTTTGGTTATTTTCAGTTTTGTATATTCCTTTTCTGTGTCACTTCAGTGAAAGTTATCCAATTCCTTTGGCCAGCCAAAGAACACAAAGTGTGTGCTTTTCTGCTTCTCTCTTTGCTTGTACTAATTTTGCAGAGTGTATTCTAGGTGACTGACTTCATTGCCTTGTGTAGTATGTGAGAAAATTGCAAAACACAATGTAGACATAACAAGCTCTGTTGCTCTGAATGAGTCTGTATTGTAGCTGAATGCTTCCAGAAAGTGTTAGCATTATGTCTGTCTTAAATGCTGCACTTAGGGAAAGAATAAGCCTAAAAAACTACAGGTAGTAAAGCAGAACTGCTTGAGACATCAGACGAGAAGGAGAAAGAGCAATTTAAAATTTCACTGTAATTCTGTATTTCTTAAATTCCTTTATGTTTGAAAATCAATACTTTTGATATTTAAGTGGAGACTTCATGCCAACAATTTCTTCTGTGTGAATGTGTGGATAATGTTCTGATGAGCATGTAGGAATCAATAAATGCTTTTTAAACAGAAATAAAAAACTTTCTTCTGTTTTTTTTAGTAGCTTCATGCATCATATGGCATTTTAAGATTCTGTAACAGAACATCTTCCAAAATTCAAACTGGCTGTGGTCCTTTATGAAATTATACAGGTATTTTGGAGATAAATGAGCAATAATGCATTTTCTGGAAAAAATCGAAATCGTTACCTTTATTATGATTTGATATTAAATCTTGTGTTACATCTCAGAACGACCTCTTAAGCTTTCAGTAGCATTTGGGTTAATAAAATAAACTCACAGAATTTAACTTGTCCTTTTCAGTTTGTTTTACTTTATTTTTGCAAATGTTTTATAAATCTAAATGCTGATTCTACAGACATTGTATTTGTACAATTAAAGTTCTGTTGAAGTCAGACAACTCTTGTGCATACATAATAAAAACTAATACATTTGCACAATCAAGAGGAATTAATCAGCACCATTTTAGTTGTATGTCATCATTTTCTTTAAAGAGTTCTCAGAATACTAGCAAGTTTCACAATGGAAATGATCTTGAAGATTGCTCTGTTCAAGTATCTGACATACTAGTATGAAGTATTCTTTGAGAAAAAAGAATATTTAAATAAAGCCTGTAAGGAATAAAATTGTCTCTTAAGGTCAAGTGATTATGGCGTATGTAAGAATCAAAACTGGCCCACAGTTACATTTTTTCAAATTTGTTATTTCTCCTGTCAAAGCCTTAGTGTTTTGAGAGGGTTTTTTATTATTGAAGCAGAATAAAAGTCAGTACTAAATAACTCCAAGAATGAGAGGTGCTTTTTAAAGTGTCTTGTTTTATTTTTTCTTTTTTTCTACAAGAAGATTGGATGAAGAAGATCAGATAGTTTCTGATGAGACATTAATGGAATCATAAAAGCTTATGCAAAGTGATTTACTTCACAGGTTTTTTTCAAATCATCAGAATAATTGCTAGCAAGTAATTGCTCAGTTATATCAAGAGTATCTTGGGTTTGGCCACTTGCACAACAACCCAGGTTTCTCAATCCAGTAACTCCTGTAGGAGTACACCTTTCTGGAGCTGGTGCTAACCAAGGTTCAGATCTCTTCATTGTTTTCTTTTTTGGTAAGGAAACACTGGAGAGGAAAGAGTTCCAGCTAGGCTGTGCTTTTTAGTTCTTCCAGCCTCCCTGGGATGGATGTATGAGCCTTGCTGGAAGAAGAATGTCCCCAGCACAGATTTGGTGGCACCTCTGCCATGCATCTTTACCATTTAGCTTGAGAACGCTGGAGCTTTGGGGTTTTTTACCTCAGAGACGCTTGCTCCTTCTGACTCCCAAGGAATTAACACTTGGATCCAGCTACCCAGGAATCTGAAAGTTATGTGGTTGCCTACTTCTGAAACAGTTTTCATCTTGTAGTATCTTCCATTACTGGGGGTCTGGAGACTTGAGGAAAAGAATAATTTGTAACTAGGTATCTGTAATTCACTTTAGTGGTAAATATCTTAAATTCTGTTCTGATATCCCAACAAACTACCTACCAAGGTCACTGTCCAAATGTTTGTGTTTTGTTGTAACCAAAAGGGTGAAAGTGTAGGAATTAATTATATTTAAACTGAGGTATCTCTTTGAAGTGAAGACAGTTAGCAGAGAACTTTTTTTTGAAGAGTTTATTGTACTAAAATTTCATAGCCTGCAAAATCAGACTGTCAAACATGTGCAGGTCTTTGTAGTACCACCCCAAGCACAAAAACAAATCTAGAAATCACATCCCCTACATCTCTAGAATCAGGTTTCTTTAGTGTGAATTTTGAATAGCTGAGGTTGAGACCCTGTAAATAGGAACAAATAATGTGTGAAATCTCAGGCTAGGCAAAACAAAACTGAAAAGTTGTCTCACACTTAAAAATTAAATAAAACCCTCTTATGCTGCATCTTTGGGCTATCTTCTTCTTCATCTTCCAAATGTACTTACTGAGTATCTCTGAAATGACTTGGCTACATTATATGGATCTTCTCTGCATGATTAAAATTTTCTTCATAAGCTCTTCATTTAGACAGAGCTCCAGTACTGTAGTATCAGACAGCAAGGGATACTCTCACAGGAATCTAGTGTTTTACACAGGTCTGTTTCTATTTGAATTCTGTAGCATCATGATGTGTAACAAACTGTTGTAACTGCAGTTATCTTCAGCTAAAACTCTCTTACATTATTGTATCACTCCTTTTTCCCTTTGAACTTGATCCCTTGTGTGTCCCCTGTGTCCCCTTCCCTGCAGCGATCCCAGCTGGCTCTGGTGGAGATTGGTTTGCTGTGAATATCCTTACTACCAAAATGAGTACCAGAAGCTTCTCAGAAGCCGTGGCAACTGACCACTTGCTTTCACCAGGAATAGGGGCCTTATGTCTGAATACCTTGCCCTCAGGTAACTTCCCCTCTCCCACCTTTGTAGAGTAAATGTAGGAGGTGGTATGTATTTATATAAATGTAGGAGTGAAGTGAGCTCTATAAAATGTTACTTGGGTTTCCACTCCTGTTTCTTTTTGTAATTTAAAATTATGTAAAAAAGGATTGTTTGTATGCAGCTGGATACAAGCAATTTAGATTCTTTGGGATTTTTATAAGTCCTAAACTAAGTTTGGGGTTGTGAACTAAATCAGCAATCCCATTATAAGCATAGGTTGACGTGTATTCTCTAAATGTAATCTGGGTATTTCCCAATATCTTTAGGCTATATGACATATACTGCTTATTATTTGCATCTACTTAATTCCTTTTCATTACTTATTGTGTATTAACTCTGTATTGACATATTTGAAGGATCAGTCAGCTCTTAAACTAGTTTACAGAAGAAAGTGACTGATTTTATTTATTTATTTAAAATTAAAAGAGTTCTTATAGTTAATATCTTATCAAAAAGATCTTACTTTGTTGTGGGATCTGATCAGTTAGCATTAAAAAAGATACCTGCTAATGTCATATAAATAAATGATACCATTTCCAAAAAGCAGGTATTGTTATGCTTCTACACCGTATCATTATTTCCTTATTTTAAATTTCTGAAGTTATTTTTCATCAAATGGCTTTTTTTTTTTGCATTAGGTACAGAATATTGTATTTTAGAGTGGTATTTAATAGTTATCAAGTATGAGCAAATTAAGGTGGTTTTTTTGCTGCCTGCAATAGGGAAGTTGTGTATGCATTGCCACCTATTGTTTGATCTATTCAGGACTTTATATTATCTTGTACTCACTGTATCATTGAGGCATGATGTATAGGATTGTCATGTTTGAATAAATTTCATTGGGGTTGATCATATTGGCCATTTCTCTGCTTGATGTGAAAAGACTCATGGAATAGAAAAGCTTAATATTGATCTGTGTGAGGGTTTATCATAAATGATAGGTAAATTGCTGGAGCAGTGTTTTACTTGCGACATGATTATTATTTGTGCAGTGCAAGCTCCTCATTTATGCACAGTGCTTGGCTGTGTCTGCACAGATCTGCTTCATGACACATAATTAGATAATAACCACTGATGACAGCAGCTGTCTCAGTTCTGCATGTACCCAAAAAGCAAGCAATACAGCTTTTCTAAATGGAAAAAAAAATAATGTCCTGTATGTGTTATTACAGAATTAACTAGGGAAAGCATCACGTACTTGGCGGAGATGCCAGTATTTGAGAAAGTGTGGAACAGGTCTTGAAGTGAGTAGGAGTGTTCTAAGATGTCTTCAGGAAGTCACCTGGAGTGGGAGTCTGTGCTGATGTCCTTCTGTGTTGTAATAAAATGGAAGCAATTATTTGGAAAGTGTCAGCAAAGCAGATATATTACTCAGGGCTCCTACAACGGGATGGATCAGGAGGTGGTGTGACACTGCACCAGGTGTATTGCACAAATATGGGTTGCTTGTTGAGCCAAGGTCCTAATTAGTGATCTCCCTGGAAAGGAAGATTAGTCCTTAGACTATGATAGGTCAAAAAGCGTGATAACTGTTGGGTGCTTGAGGTCATGTATAGTCACATGGAAAGTCCCACCTGAAGCTGTAGGGTTGTAGGTGCTGTTTGGGATTTGTCCAGTGTGCTGTAACTCATGGCTAGCCCGAGAGCAGTAGGTCCAGGCTGGGTGTGTAAACAAGGAAATGCCCTGTCCCGCTCCAGAGGGCTGGGCAGTGAGCACCTTCACAAAGTGCTTTGCAGGAGGTGATGCAGATCCTCTCCATGCTGTACATCCAACAGGCCATGCAGGGTTCTCCATCTTGCACTCAGACACCAAATACATATCTGACAATTCTGCAAATGTTCATGGTGAGATTAGATAAAGCATGTAGGAATTGGTGTGGAATGGCCGCAATACCGATGGGTAAAGGGTGATACCTTGCTCATGTACAAACTGATGTTGGAGGGTGTAACAGGGTGTCAGCTGGGTGTCACAGATACTGAGGGGTGTACTTGATCAAGCCAGTGATTTAAAATCAGCTATGGTTTGTGGTGTTACATTGGATGAGAGGAACTCAGTATACACTGTTGATCCCAATACTTTTTTCCTGTGGGAAATTTGACAGATAGTTCTATTCCTCTTCTATACTTGAAATCTTAAAGTTTGAAGTGGTATAGTGAGCTGAATGGTAGTAGACCTCCTTCTTTCTGTTACTTAGAGTCATGGGAAGGAAACATCTTCCTGAGAAACTAATTTGAAAAAGACTATTTTTCTTGTTTCAGAAATGGTGTAATATTCCTTAGTGATCAAATAACATGATTCAGCCAGGTTAAACAGTAAAAAAAAAACAAAAAAAAAAAACAACCAGTTATCTTCATGTTCCATTTTTGCTGTTCTATTATTGATCTAGTTGCCAGTGCTTAGTAGGTCATGGTTTCCTCTTTCAAAGCCTATTGTTTAAGCAGTTTGAGTTCATAACAAGGAGATAAGCAAAACTTGTGGCACATACTATGATTTAATAATTTATCATGATAGAGCATACATTTAGAGTCATATTGCTGAGGAAATTTTATTTAAAAAGTAGGGAAGGCACATGGTAGAGCTGGGGAAAACAGTTGTATATTCAGGAGGTGTGCAAAACAGCTGAGAATCTGTGTCCAAATGTGATCCAGACTTCTCTTATTTCTCTATTAAATCCAAACATTGGAGTTTCTGTTGTCAAACTTGACAAGCACCTGGTATTCCCTCCAAACCTTTGAGGCGCACTGCTCTAAGCTCCATGTGGTTTGTGGCCTTCTGTATACAAACCATAAACTTGTGGCTTCAGAAAAGTGTTCTCCCATCTTCTCTACCTCTTTTGGTTTTTTTGTTTCTATTTTCAACTTCTTGGCCATCTTCTCTGCCAGCATGGTGGAGCTCCAAGCCTGTGGTGTTACAAACAAACCTTTAGAAAATAAATATTTTAGGCAAGGAAATAAATGCATATTTTATGTAGGTTTTGAGTTATTTTAGGGGGGGAGAACTGAAAGAACTGTTGTGGTCCTGACTTGCCCATTGATTGTAACTTACTCCTCTTTGATTCTTAATACTGCACTGTTACTGTACAGTCTTTTATGCTTTTCACAAAACACTTAGTCTGTACTTTGTAAATTGAGGTTGAACCATCTATCTGTAACTGCTTAGGAGTATTTAGTGCATGTGTGTGTAGATGTGCCCGAAGGAGCTATGTGAGGCAGCTTGTGATATTGACAAATTCATATTTCTGGATTCTTGCATTTAAATTGTAAATATTTTACAGCATTATTCTACGTATGAAATTCAATATTAAAGTTGTATTGAAATCCATACTATCACATAGTAATTTAAACCTCAGATATGTTTTGAGAAAGTGTGGTTTGTAAAATTGAAAATCAATCTGTGAAAACAATTATGCTAAGAATATCTTCCCACAGCTCACCTGTTGAGAGTTTCCTTCCATGACTTTTGACATGAAGGGTACAGTCTTAACAGGCAGAGATCCTCTTATATCTGTCTCTTCTGAATGAAGAATTTAAAAAAAAATGTATATAGAGAAAGTGATGGTCCTTGAAATTTTTTCCCTGTCCTTCTGCTCCATTTTGAGAGAAACTGGCTCTTATTTTCTTTGTTGGAAGGATATTGAAATTAACTAAAAAATGGCTTTGCCGTTGCCATTCTCCCCCTGATTGGTATTTTGGTATCTTTCTTGCTCTGAAATTGGAAAACCTCTTTCTGTAGGTCGTGTGTGTTTCACTGTGATGTGTCTGCAGCTGTGACAGGATAATGCTTAGATCTGTCTCCAATCTGAGAGGCATTTCTGGTGTGGCTGAGCAACCGGGTACTCTGAAGGGGACTTCTTTCACAGAGCATGAGTCTCAGGAGACTTGTGTGTACCTCTGTGTGTGTAATGGCAGAATGGTTTTGCGTTTGCTGTGTAAATGTGACTTTGAAATGACACCAGTTTGTAATTCTTATGTTGACCCTTACATAGAAAGTCAAGACTGAGAGCTGCTACCAGGTGACTGAAAACACTCAGTGGCTGCTTTTTATCTTCTAGGAATTTTGTACTACCTGAGTCAGATGAGACTTTGCAATGGTTTCTGAGATAGGAAGTTTTATATTTTGCTGTTACTGATAGGTTTAATGAGGAAGGTTATTTAGCTCTTCTCATTATTCTTTCTTGTTGAAAGCAAGAAAAAAGGGTAACCAGAAAACAAAATAATTCAAGTCCTTTATTCCCCTCATAATGTTTCTAAACAGACCATTTAAAAGTACATTAGTTGCCAAGGAAAATACATTTATCAATACCCTTATCTCAATATATTTTTAGTACTGAAATTATGAAACTATATTATTCACAGATTAAATCTCATTGCTTGTGGATAATTTATGACTGTAAGCAATACAGTAACAACTGCAGCACTTCTGTCATAAGAAACGTCTAGTTTTATTTGCCAATACATAGTATTTGTATTTTGACAGGCTAGGTAAACACATTTTCAAAGCTAACTATCCCGGGAATGGAGTTGGGGAGTTGGACTCAAAAAATGCCTTCTTTGTTTCAAGATGTATTTGGAAACTGTTAAGAGGAAAAAAGAAAGCTTGCCGACCTTCTTCATCTTCTTCCACCATTTCCTCCAGTATCAGACTTAATGAGGACCTTGTAGTTCAGTTAGAAGTTGGTCTCTTGAATGGAAAGGAAGTGCTGGAATTGCCCCTCCTGGGGCATCACTGCAGAGTGATGTTCCATCATTGAGGACGGAGAAACCCCTTTGCTCTCTGCCGGGAGAATAGCAGCACCAGGAGATTTTGGTGGGAAAAGTCACAAAGCATACTGCCAACAGCGGTATTTTTACTCCCTGATCTTGTAAAACGACTCAATTCATGAACAGAAACAATTTTTTCATGACAGATTGAAAGTGTGGTAAAGTGTAGCCTGTTCTTAGCTTATGGTAGATACAATGCTACAGCTGTTGATTTGAAGGTAGAGAACCCATGGGCTCTGTCATGTTGTCTCACAAGGATGTGAACCATTTGACACAGTCACACAGATTGTTTCATTGTTTCAGCAAATCCTAGTGCATTTGAAATATAAAGTAATTTATATGTATGCTTTTAAGTAGTTACACTTTTTACCACATGGATACCATATTGAACTTTCAACATTTTATATACCTCATGCTGTTGTGTGTATGTGTATTTCTAATTTGTCTTTAAATTCTATGACTAAACCGAATTAATATTGTAAATAAAACTTTTTTTTTTTTTGTAAGGTTTTAACTAAATATAACAGTAATCTTAGGGGTTTGGGATTTTTTCTCCTTTCAAAAAATTAGAGCGAAATAGATTCAATTCTACTTTATACAGTTTAAAATAAATAGTTCAGTAGTTTGAGTCAAGGATCATTTGCTATTCTGGGTGACGCAAAAATTCGAAGATATCTCACAATATATTTTTGTTTATGTATATATAAATTGAGCTAATGAGATGAAAAAAATTAGGGGGACAAATCAATTCCATCATACCCTTTCTTTCCTGGGTGAAATTTATCAAAGATTTCTTCACCCCCAGACCATTACTTTAAGTTAAATTGTCACTGATATGCAAGATAACTTTGATTGCTTTATATGTATTTACTTAAGGTGTGTTTGTTTTTAGGTTCACCAAAAATCTGTCACCTGACAAGATCAACCTGAGCACGTTAAAGGGGGAAGGTCAGCTGACCAATTTAGAGTTGGATCAAGAGGTACTCCAGAACATGCTGGATCTTCCAACATGGCTGGCTATAAACAAGGTGTTTTGTAATAAAGCATCCATTAGGGTGAGTGTTTTATTGTGCTGGAGTTGTAATTAACCAACTCTTTTTTCTTTTTGTTTTGTCTTTGTAAACTTTGAAGCAACTTTGTATTAGTAGGAAATTGGGATAAGAACTTGATAAAATTTTAAAGAACAACAAAGATTTTATCAGCAATAATTTCTTCCTTATTTTTCTTTCCCATGTGATGGCATAAAATATGTCTGGAAATAATGAAAATAAGAGTGATTATTTTAAATTTTTTTTTTCTTCCTGAGTAGAATTCATTCCTGCATGTTTTGAAAATGTAGTAGAAGTAAAAGTTTGTATTTGTCTGCAGTACTTAGTCTATCATAATTATTTATTATTATCTTTTTTGTGTGTTCTCTCTTCACTCATCTTCATTTATTGCTTTCCTTCTTGTTCTGTTCCTGTTCCAAAAATACCTTTTGAAGGGATTCTGATCTCTGTGGGAAAGGTGGGAAACACAGTAAATCTAGTAGATACTGTGTTTTTGCTCATCATGGCTGCTAATAATTGAAACAATGTGTATCAATTTACCACATTGTACGTGGGATTAAGAAATGGAGTATGGCTTGTTCTTGACTGAAGTTACAATCTGGTCAAACATTAACACCTCCTTAGTCTTTTGGTGGGGTTTGTTTATGGGTTTTTGGTGTTCGTTCTTTGCTTTTTTTCCCCCTATGGGAGATTGTCCTAATTTTTCTAAATGCAGTGAACTTGATCTTTTGTTGCAGGTATCCAATTAGTTGTAGGTCAACAAAGGAAATGTACATTTTCTTTCCTTTTAAAGGAAATAATGTGTAAGGCTGTGATGCCTTTTCTGATGCTTGACAACTCACTGTTAAAAGAGACAGATTCTACTTTGTTCCTTTTTTTTTTTACTCAGCGATAACTAGATTTTGAAGTTCAAAGTTTTTAACACCTAGTGTGCATAAATTTACCACACAGAATGTTCAGATGAACGTAATATTTTGAGAGTAATATTATGCTGAGTTCAGAAGCTAGAAATATAATTTTTATGCCTAGAACACATTCTGTGTGATTTATTTTACTGTATTTTTAATATTTAATTTGCTTTAGAGTAGTGTTTTCTCTTGCAGATACCATGGACAAAATTGAAAACACATCCCATCTCTTTGGTGAGTTTTGAAATAAACTCTGAAATGTACTGTGTGTAGCAGAATCTATATCAAATATTTATATAGTTCTCTTGATATGATCTTGGAAATAACTAAAATATTAATAGGCCTTTACTAAGTGTCCTCTGGGTAGCAGCAGATCAAGGCAAAATGCCTTAATGTTTTCCTTGGTAGGTTTATTTTCTTAATCTGTGGCTTCAGTGTAATCACTGTAATGTTTGACTGTTAGCTCACTTCTGTCACGTGTTTAGTCATTGCATGTTCATTTGGGTTTACCTGAAGGGTAGTTATTTGTCCAAATCCTCCCTTTTACAAGTTCCTGCCTTTCTTTTGGAGCAGTCTTTTCTGGGACTTTTCAATTCTACGTCTGTATTTTACATAGTGATCTCAGCTAGAGCAGGTTTGACACACATAGCATTTATAGGGTTTTTGTAACCACCTAGGATTCAGCCTGGATATAAATAGGAGGTAAAATGTGTAAATAGAACTCCACAGCAATTAGAAGTCACATTAATTCTTGCATTTGTTCTGCTTTGTTCTTTAATTTTAAATATACTAACAATTGTGGTAGCATCAGAAGTAATGTATTTGATGAGTAAACTTTCTCAATTGCATTTGCTTAAGAGTGAATATTCCTTTAGCTGTCATGTTTCCCAGTTTTGCAGTGAATGTGCTTGTAATTCCTTCATTCTGACTCAGACTTGGGAAAGACATGTTGTTTTAAATAATTGATGCATTTGCTAGTGACCCAGTTGGAATGTACTTATGTCTGTACTGCTTCTTCCTGAGACTCAGAACTTAAAGTCTGGTAATGCTGAGGTGGGATGATTCAGCCTCTTGGCTGTGACATGCAACTGCCAAATTAGGAAATGGGTTTAAGCTGTGCTATTCTTAAACATGACACACTTTGACCTATGGTAGCAAGGCTCTGTTTGGTTAGCTCCTGTTGAACTTACATTAGCACTCTTTGAGGCTATAATAACTTTCAAGGTAACCTTTTTCACATAAAGGTGTCCTTGAATGAGTGCATTAAATATGTAACAAAAGTTCACTATTCAATGGTAGATTGTACAACAGCCTTTTTGATTTCTAAAGGAAAGTGAATTTGGTGGCCCAAGTGCCAAACCTCAGCCCTTCATGGCATCACTGAACTTCTGGTATTTTGACAGGGATGGGGAGGAGGGATATTTTTGCTACTGAGAGTTGAATTAAGTTGGAATAGCATCCTCTGTTAGCACAGCTTACTGGTTAACTAGAACCCACTTGTCTAGCCAAAGGCACTTTCACTAAGCTGAGTTGCCCTTTGTGAGAATCAGTCTGTTGACATAGTGGCACATACTGTTTGTTCATGTCCCAGTTCTGGTTTTATATGATAAACAGGAGAGTTTTGAGGAGTGATTTTGAGCCCCAAGGATGATCTGCAGCAGTTTTTAGTCTATCCAAGTACGGAAGTTGCCAGTGAAAAAAGACTTACATCTGCATCCAGGCATTCTTCATTACCTCTTTTTTATATTGTACAATTTTCTTGAATCCGTGTCCTACTGTTCTGTGCACTAGTCATGTACTAAAGAGAATTTTTAAAAGAGTGGTCAAACATCCAAAACTGTTAGGACAACTAGGCGAAATCTTGGCTTCCTCCCCACCATCCTCAAACTAAGGGATTGGGTTTTTCTTGGCTTTTTTCTCTGTTGTTTTCAAGGAAAGATAATCATTGAGACAGCTAAAAAAAAAATCTAAAATGTCCAAATTTACTCTTAGCAGCTATTGCTTCCCTTTGAGCATCAAAATTCAGGGAAGTATAAATAAATCCAGACTATACACTTCATGAATTTTTTGGTTGTAGTCAGGTTTTCATGGATAAGAGTAGCACAGAAAAATGATGAGCAAGCAGATTATGACAACAGACATGATTAACACAGTATGTTAATAATCTAGTAGCTAAGGCAAGTTGAATAATGAAAAATCTAAAGTTGAGGACAGAGGGGTTTTTGCTATTTGTCTGACCTAACAGCGTAAATGGGGGAATTTAGAAGGGGTAGTAAATGTTACAGTTAGGCAAGGAAAAAATCTTAACTGCTGTGCTTTGAATCAGTTTGCATTAAGTATTTCATTGAAAGAACAGCCATATAGAAAGAAAATTCAGATAACTACACATTAAAGCATGGCTGTTTTGAAATTCAATTTTTGAAAATTTATGTGTTGGATAAGTAATATTCAGGGATCAAGAATTTAATGATACAATATTTGACTGGTGCATTACAAAAGTTTGTGAAAAAATTGACATGGTAGGAAATGTTTTATGTATATTTCAGAAAAAGTTCTCAAGTGACCTTTTTCATTTGGATTTTAGTTCTTCATATGTCATCTATTTACTTTGCTACCTCTAAGGTCTCCAATTTTGTTTTGTTTTTCAAGTCCTTGGATAAAGTTGTAATGGAAATGAGCACATGTGAAGAGCCACGTGCCCCTAATGGACCCTCTCCTATAGCAACTGCATCCGGGCAGAGGTCAGTGATGGTACCTACGTGTAATTGGTCACAAAAGGTTTGGTGTTATGTAAAACAGATTGACTATGTACTTCTGAAAATTTAAATTTTCAGAAGTACATAGTCAATCTGTTTTACATAACAGGGTATATAGGGTTGCAGCCTGCCATTCCCATCTCCTCCAAAATTTTATTTTATTGCTTGTGTGTGAAGTAGTGTAGTGATAATGGAGTTATCCAGGCCCAAGACTGGAGAGAAGATATGAACTAGATAGAGAGCTTGCAACGTAGGTGTTGCAACAGGTGCAACTGCTATGTCAGATATTTAGTGAGTTTAATTGATATGAAGTTTTTTAAAAATGAATGATATCTTGCCTTCATCTGTTTTTGAAATTGCATAAAATGTTCATGTGAGTTTTAAAAATTTTTCTTTTTTTATTTGTTTTGTCAAAAGAGTTTTAAGGGTTGTTTGTTAGTGCAGTGTTTGAAAGTTCTGTTTCCTTAATTGTATCAGCTGATTCTCATTGGGAAATTTCATGCACACTGTGTAGCCCAAAACTTAAGCAATTTGGTGGGACAACACAACAACATTACATCAGTGATTTTATGTCTTTTAATTTCCTTTACACAGGTTCAAAACATTTTTCCGTGGTCACAGGGACCTATATACAGAGAAATAAATTTGATGATACAATATTTTTTCTTGTAGTAACTTTACAATGTGTAGAAGTAGTCCATGGGCCTCTGTGTCTCCTAAGGTACAGCTTGATAATCACAGCCATAGAGATTTTGTGTAGGATGAAAGTTAAAAAAGGAAAAGGAATGACAAACCACACAAGTTTTTTGGTTTTTTTTAAAACAATCAGAAAAAAAACACAAGAAAACAAAAGGGTGGAAATTCTTAGATGTTAAAATAATATTTAATATTCAGTTTTCCATACACTAATAAAAACATTCAGAATGTATAAGATTTTTATTAAAAAATTATTTACAATAGCTTAATCTTTTTTAATACTGGAATGCATGTTGATTTACTGTAGAATTGTAGCCACCATTTAAGATGCCTTTCTTTATAGAATGAAATAATGCAAATGCTTTATACTATTTTGAATATATGAAAGTTTTTTTTTTTAATGGACAACATATTTTGGCTTATAGATATAAATACTAACTGGACTGGAATTGTCAAGTAATTAATTTGACATTAATTACTCCTTATGTTTATAAAGAAGAGTAAGCTTTCTGCATAATGATGTAGACTGCTTTTTTAATGTATGTATAATAACATATAATACATACATCCATGTAATTTAACATCAAAGGATTGTATTCAATGTTATACTTTGTGTAGATTGATCTTAGTCAAATATATATTCTTTAATTCTGTAGAGATGAGGATCACAGAGTGAAAATTATTGTAAACTGCATCAAGTGTATTGAGCAAAAGTTGCTAAAGTTGTGGAATACGTTAGTAACTTCATTTATTTTAACATCTGTTTCATAATTTATTTAATGTGTTTAATTTTGTGCCCTTTCCCTTGGTTTATATTTAATATGTTGGCATTTCACTTTTTAGTGAATATGGCTTTGCTGAAAAAGTGGTAGAAGGCATTTCAGTTTCTGTGAACTCCATTATAATAAGGATTGGTGCAAAAGCCTTTAATGCTTCATTTGAACTTTCCCAGCTGAGAATATATAGTGTAAATGCAAACTGGGAACATGCTGACCTCAGATTTACCAGAATACAAGAAGCTCAACGAGGAGAGGTAACTTTTACTAACTTTTTTTCCCCTTGTTTTTGTGGTAAAGGAGGAAGTTGAATTGCAACCTTTTACAGGGTAGAGAACATGCCATTACTGGGAATGCTCAGTGATTTCAGTTGTCCTTTAGAAGCACAAATATGTAAAAATGGTGGATGTGAGTCAGATCAAAGAGCCAGCGTGGACGCTTAGGCAAGAACAAAGACCGGGGCAAGCAGGTGTATGGTTTCCCTCTTACATTCTCCAAGTGAATGACAATGCTAAAATGCAAACTGAGCCGGACTTGGAGAGTACTGAAAGAACAAAGAACAGTATATTAAATATGGAAGGATAAGAAGTTTTTTTATGGTTGTTGTTAACAGCAACAGGAATTATATTTTACAAGTTTTATCTGGTTATTTATGTGCTTGTGAGAGTTTGCCTGATAAGGATTTTTTTTTTCTAAAGCAGTTCTAAATGAAATTTAGTCGAGTTCTGGTGCAATTATTTTCTTGGAATACCTAAATCATCTGTATATGTAAAAAAGTAACAGCAGTAAAGAGTATGTGTTTCTACTGTCCTGAAGAGTAGCACATGGAAGTGCTAGTTTGTTGTACATCATTCATTTGCCTTCTCCCAGCTAACCAAAGTTAAATGTATACTGAGTGCAAGGTTGAATATAAATATTGTATTCAGGGAGACTTTTTTTAGAATACATCTGGCCAGCTTACTCCAGAGTTAAGGCATCTTGTAGTTGATTTTTATGCAGGGAAAGAAACCCCAAGAGAATATCAGTTAAAAATACCACAAGAGTAAGAAGTTGAAAACTGTTTTTCTGACAGTTTTCCTTTCCTGCCTATCTGTATGCTTATGCTCCCATGTTAATGAAGTCTGAATGGGAAGAATTAAAGTTTGACTAGATGGAGTTTTGTCTTGGCAGATTTTTTGATTTTGTAGTTTTTAGGAAGAATTTGATTCTGAACAGTTGACCTGTACACAATAGAGCTTTTCTTGGGAGAGTGTTCCTTTCCTATCCAATTAATACCAGAAACAAATTTCTAGATATTACAGTGAATGATATGTTAGCAGCAAATTGCATGAAAAGGTGAAAAACCAAAACTAGTGCTGTACTTTGAAGATAACATGTGCTGATCCATATATTTAGGGCATAATCATTTAGCTTTGCACTGTAGCTACATTATTAATATAATAAGCAATCTCCTTAGAATAATTTAACAGCTTTTGATCACACTGCATCTCCTGTATGAAGAGGATATGTATTCTGCTTTTCTGGAAAAAGTGTTTCAGGATGCTTTGCACTGCACTTTGTATCTTGCTCACTTGGTGGAGTGTACCTCCTTTCCAGACACACTGGGTATGATTTCCTTAAGTCTCTGCATTTCTCAGGACATATGCTGTAAGGTTTTCAAATTGACAAGGGAGAGTGACACGTAAGAATAAGTCATATACCAAACAAATTCTTCCATCTTGCTCTTTACTCATGGCTGATCCTTGTTTCTTCAGAGAGTAATCATAGAATCATTAAGGTTGGAAAAGACCTGCAAGATCATTGAGTCCAACTTTTGACCAAACCTCAGCATACCTACTAAACCATAGCACTGAGTGCCGTATCCAGTCATTTCTTGAACTCTCCAGGGATGGTGACTCTAACACTTCCCTAGGCAGCCCATTCCAATGCTTAGTCACCCTCCTAGCATTCTTCCTCATGTCCTTTCCTTATCCTCCCCTAGTGCAGCTAGAGGCCGTTTCCTCTTGTCCTGTTGCTAGTCTTGTAGTCTTGTCTCCTGCCTGGGAGAAGAAACCAGCCCCCATCTTTGTGCAATCTCCTCTCAGGCAGTTGAAGAGAGCAATAAGGTCACTTCTGAGCCTTCTTTTCTCCAGGCTAAACACGCCTATGTCCCTCAGATGCTCCTCATAAGATTTGTGCTCCAGACCCTTTACCTTCTCTGGGCATGCTCCAGCCACCTCTGTGTCTGTGCTGAAGCGAGGGGCCCAGCACTGAACAGTCACTCTGCCCCCAGCCTGTGGTGTTGCCTGTGGCTGTTGTGACCCAGGTGCAGGACCTGGTGCCTGGCATTGTTGAATATCATAAAATTGTCCTTGGTCCATCAGCCCAAACTTTCCAGATCCCTCTACAGTGCCTTCCTACCCTCCATCAGATCAACACTCCCAGCTTAGTGTTGTCTGTGAACTTAGGAAGGGAACTTGATCCCATCATCCAAATCATGCAGGAAGGAGTTTTAGGTTAACTAGAATTACTGGTTTTCCCTACTGATATCCTGTTTATTCGATGTTCTCCACGATGTTCCTGCTGGACAGTCGTTCATTTTTCCATATTTGATTTTCAGTGTCCAGCTGTACTTGATGCTCTTGTGTCATCATTTTTCTAACACTTGCTTGCTGTGTCTTCCAGAAATCCATGTAGTGGATTCAGAGCTTGTGGGGTCTGCGTAGCATGCAGTGTGCTCTATGTTCAGCTTTCTCTTTTAATTGAAATAAAGCACTCCAAAAAAACCTCTCCTATCCTGTAGCTTTGCTTCCTCCCCTGCCCTTTTCTTATTTAACATTTTGAAATTAAACTAAACAATAATTTTTTTCCTCTCCCAAAAGCAACCTAGTATGCAATAGCTGTGACCTTTATTTTCTTCTGAATATTTAAAATGCTGCTTGTTACCTCAGCCTGCTTAGAAGTAGGTTAATATTTCTGTGACAAGCAGGGTGAGGGCTCCCTGACACCTTTAGGTGAAATAACGAGTGAGTTGTATTTGTTCTGACTGTATGGCTCATGTGAGTTTTTGTGTACCTATGCACAGATGTGTACATACACATGCACAGGGCTAGGTGCAAATAACTGTCATATTGCATCAAGGTGTTTTTCTCTTTTTTTCTGTCTTTAAAGGTCTTGACTTTTAAAGAAATCAACTGGCAGATGATCAGAATAGAAGCTGATGCAATCCAGAGTTCTAAGCATGAAATAATGAGTGCTCCAGTTCGACTGATTACTAACCAATCAAAAATTAGGGTCACGCTTAAAAGAAGGGTAAACTTGAGAAGTTTGAAGTCTTATTTTATTTTTTTAATTTTTAACTCATGCTCTTAATGCATACATGTACATAGTAAAGATTTTACATTTAGGCCATATTGAACGTAGAATTCCCTGAACTAAATTTATAATAACATGTAACTGGTAAGATTGTAGAGTTTACAAGAAATACTGCAGGCATGTTTTGAAAATGAAGACCTTATATAGGTCCCATTAATAAAATGGTTTGATCTGCAGAGCTTTGTTTATTGTTGTTTATTTCATTGTTTTAGCTCTCTAGATTCTGGTAATATTTACACTGCTTACATTTAGAGAAATGCAGCAGTTTAATATCTGATGCCTGTCAAATACATACAGTGAAGCATAAATATACCGTGTTTTAGGTACTTCTTAATAAGAGGAATAAGATTTAAAATAAAAAATGTTTGTTACTGCTTTTTGCATTAAGCTTTTCTTTACCCCATGTATTTAATATAAGAAATATAAGTACTTAGTTCAACTTCTTTAATTTTTTTTTTTTTTCAGTTAAAAGACTGTAATGTTGTGGCATCCAAACTGGTTCTGATTCTGGATGATTTGCTGTGGGTTTTGACTGATTCCCAATTGAAAGCCATGGTGCAGTATGCCAAATCTCTTAGTGAAGCAATAGAGAAATCAGCAGAACAGAGGAAAAGCTTGGCTTCTGAAACGGCCCAGGTATGAGAGTTGATTGTCTCACCGTATCATTATCAGGTGTTCTACAATACAACACAGTGTGGTTAGTTGTGTTAATTTATTTTAGAGAATGTTCAGTTACTCATTTTCATTTAGCTGTGTATCTTCAATTATACTGGGAATTAATCATAGTTTAAATTGGTCTTTACTTTGCAAGATTTTTTTGTATTGATGTTAACTGCAGAAAAAAAAAGTACTTCTATTTATTTATTCATGTACAGAGTGTTTAGACTTCTGTATTTACTTAACTCTTTATTGACTGTTTAGTAAATTTGTTCTCCAAATATTTTATGGTTACGAATTTAAATAATTAAGACACATTAAAGTAACCTTAATATGTGGGTAGATATGCTTACTATAATAATTTAAAGTGCTTGTCCAGTTTGTTCTCATGGTACTGAAAAATTAGCTTTTATTATGCAGCTCTTATGGAATATATAGTGAAAACCAATTCTACTTTAAATATATTTCTGCTGGCATATCTGTGCAGTTATGCTGCATGTAAATCTTGGTGTTCTTCAGCACATAGAGCAGGCTAGACACTGGGCTTTGTGAGTGTTGAGGGGAGGCACCTCTTCTTGTCTGGGAAGAAGCAGGACAAGTACACTGATAGAATATAAGTGCTATAAAATAAAACGTGATTGATTACTGAGTACAGTCAGTTGTAGAGAATCTCTTAGAGTAAAGCCAGTGTACTGTAATAGAGAGTTCAGTTCTTCTGCTAGCCCTGATGCCTTATGCAGTGATGTGAAGGTTCAGCAACAGCAATGCAATGGTTACCTGCTCTTGAGCAAGGAGGTTCTGATTCGTCAGTGCCCTGTACTTGCGTCTCGCCTGTTCTCTGGCACTGGCACTCACTTATGTTTGACCCCATCGTGATGTAGCTTGAGGAACTAAATTAGCAGAAAGGAGCCCATTGTTGGTTTAGTTCCCTCAACAGCTTGCAACAAAAGTTATAAAAATACCAGTGCTGTGAGTGACAGGGGTGTAAGGAAGTGTGAGGAATGGGGAGAATGGGGTGTGCCCTGGCAGTGCAGTACAGTGCACACACCCATTAACTCAACTTAGCTTTATTCTAAAACACTAAACTTAAATCTCAGGAATGATCTGAGGGGGAATGCATGTCATGCAGATTTTTTCCTTGTTTCAGATGCCTGTTTTTTGTAGGAAGACAGATACTTATGCTTGAAAGAAACAATAGACATTATAAATTGATGTGATTGACTAAATATTTTTTCAGAGCTCTGCCCCTGCACCGAGCTCCCAGCAGGTGAAAGCGCACCAGACAACAGCAGCACCTGATCAAAACGATGCAATAGTAAAATTGTTTAATGATTTTGATGTTAAGGAAACTTCGTATCACTTAGTAATTTCCCACTTGGACCTACATATATGTGATGATATCCATTCTAAAGAAAAAGGTAATTTTTTTTTTTAAAGTTGCATGTATATGAAATCTATGAGGAATAAAATAATGAGAAAATAATAATACAATAAAGTCAAGAGACTTTAGTTTAGAGGAATAGTTAGAATTGTCTCCAGTGTCTATGGACTCATGTGAAGCTATTTAGGTGGCTCTGTTAGGACAGCATTTCATTAATAAATGCAATTACTTTAGAATAAGTGCAAAACCTAAGAGTGCTAGTAGCATCTGTGCTTTTTTCTGCCTTCTAGGAATTTAGTCTATCAGTCTGACTGTTACTGCTGGGTTTTTTTCTTTTATAAGTTAATTGGGTTATGAAGAATGCAGTGACAACATTTTTGTGGCTTGAAGAGGTCACTATACAATCTGTTTCTTTAATACTCTTATAAATGCAAACTAATAAAAGAGCAGTCCTCTTTGTGTTACTAATTTAGACAATTTGATATGGTCTACAGCACATGGAAAGAATGGAACAAGTGTCCTGTGACCTTAAAATTTTGTATGTAAATCTTGTACTGCTTCTTTTTAACAAAAACCTATTGCATGAGTCACATTTGGAATCAGAAAAAAAAGAAGACAAATAAGGGCATTTTTTCATGCCTTTCAAAAGTGATCATAGAGTGTGAGATATTACTGTGTATCTAGTTACTGAAAATTTTATGGAAACATACAAGGTCTACTACATTGCTAGTCTTTGAAAAAATTATGGAAACATACAAGGTCTGCTGAAGAAGAATATGAAAAACATAGGGTTTAATAAAAATGCATTTCCTTGGTTAGGAAAGAGACTTTCAGAAGACCCAAGCATGAGGCTCACTGGCTGGAGACGTATTTCCTTACATGCAGTGTATCTACTGTGGTTGGAATTTATCACTCCTAGTGAGATCTTTTTATTCGTCCTTTATTTTTCAAGTTTAAATTCAACAGTGGAAAAAGTCAGAAGAGCAGATTCTCAGAAGACCCCTTCACTGCAATATTTGTCAAATAAAATTATCTAGTATTCTTGATAGTAAATGTTGACTTCAAAGACTGATCATAATCATATATTCAGTATAAAAAGTTTTGTTTCAGAAAAACTGCAGTAATGTGTTTTCAAGACGTTGTCTTTTTAGTAGTGTTGAAAACAGCACGCAATTTGTAAGTAGTACAGAAATTTGCAAGCTGATCTTTAGAAACCAGTGAAGACTATCTGAATGAAAATTTTGAGGGAAGATAATGAGATTGTAAGGAAAGACAGTAAAGGGAAGAAAGTCGGTGTTAAGTGTTTAAAGGATTACAGCAGCATGAGAACTAACATGCTGAATGGAATGTCTGCAGGGCCAAGCATTGTTTTGTTTTACAGATCCAAACAGACGTGTTACAGGAGGGGCCATGCAGCTTTCCTTCAGCTATTTAACAGTGGACTATTATCCATTTCACAAAGCAGGTATGAAAGCAGGCCTTTTATGAATTACCTGTGACTGTGACTTATCTTGTCTGAAAGCTAAAAAAAATTGTGCATACACATATACAGCTTGGATTATAATGCTCAAACCATTTGAAATGCACCTTTTCACTTCCTTCTATATGCCAAAACAAACAACAAAAGCAACAATCTGGGAACCAATTTAATTTCTCTGAATTAGCTGTTTTAGGCCAAATGCTTTTCACTGTTTTGTTTGGTCATCAAAACAGTGTTTACACATTTCTGACGTGAAGAGAATTTTGTGTTGACAGAGGAAGGCAGTATTGCATATTGAGAATTCAGTAATTGGATATTAGCAAGAATCAATCTGTTAGATTTTGTTCATATATAGAAAACTATCATTTATGTCCATTTCCAATCAGTGTTTTGCTTTTTACATTATTTTGCTGAACAGGAACTTCAGTGTGTAGAGGCTCAATTGTGTAGCCTTTTGTTAAGCAATGTTATTAAAAAAATGTTAAAAAAGTGTTTCTCATAAATATTTTCTAGTAGAAATCTAAAAATTTTAAAAGAGGATACATTAGAGAGCATGTGACAACAAAACAGGGTCTGATCATCTTCCTAATCAGATGGTCTGGAGCAGAAATCCACAACGTCATCATTCATGTTAGTTTGCCTCTACTCCAACCTGTAAACACTCAGTTGACTGGTGATCCATGCCAAGGCTGAGCTCCATCTGTTCCCACTGGTCTTGCCCTGCCTGCCCTCTTGTGCTCCCCAAAAGCCTGTGTTCATCCCCTGCAGCATTTCAGTTGTGTGTGCCGTCTCGCCACGTGTCTGTGATCCTAATGAGATCACAGCCGTGCAACTGCATGCAGGGGTGTGGTTCCCCTGCTCCCACATGCTGCTGCATGTGTTAGCGTTCACGTACTTCAGAGAGGCAGTTGCCCAAACTGGCTTCCCAGAAGGGGCGTTAGAGCTTTCCCTGTGGTGTTGCCCTTCAGAATCTGTTTGTGTGTGCTTGGAGTAACCATGCTGCTAACCCTGTTTTGGAGAATCCCAGTGTCATGGGCTTCAGGCTAATGCATCTTTTGTTCCCTCTTTGTTTTTTATCCTGTTCCTTTATCTTCCTCCTTAGCTATAAAAATGATAATAACCAACAAAGATAACTGTGAAGAAGGTGTGGGGGGGAATGTAATCTCTTGTGATACGTGCCAGCCTCAAAGTTTATTTAATGCTACAATATTTGCATTTAGACTTAAAATATTTTTTTTTTTCAAAGTAATTTTCCTATTTTAAGAGCAAACATATTTGCTTATCCCCAGTGTAAGTATCCAAAAACTCATTAAGCCCCGAATAAAGTAAATTTCACATGGTAGTATTTAAAGAGTGATGTACCAACTGATAGAAGTTATTTGTTATTGCATCCTTATTATTGAACAGGTTAGTAGAATGTCTTTACGGGGACTACTTGAAGATATCATGACTTCTTTCAGAGGTTTGAGTGCTTGACCAACAGAAACATGTTGGAATTAAAAGCAGGAACAAAAGAATTTCCAGTGAGATTGATTTTTAAGGCTATGTGTGCTGCAGCACTTCTTGAACTTACCTTGTTGTTTGTGTGCCATAAAGGTGCTAGAGAACCAAGACAAAAAGAATACATTTCTGGAAAGGGACCAGGAACTTCTTAGGACACAGTTCTGGCAGGAAAGATAAGCTTGGAAAAAGTGAGCATGAGAACATCGTTCTGTTACTTGCTCTCACTTTTTTTTTCAACTGAACATTTTTTTGCATGTTCTCACATATGACATTAATGTGCCATAAGATTTCTCCAAACTGAAAATACTCAATGATGTTTTGAGTGTTAGTGGTGTTATAAGGCAGCTGGTAATGCTATATTCTGAGTGATTTTGTGAAGTGCTGAGACTTGGAATATGGAATGTATATGGAATATATAACCTCTGTTTTAATGTCTGGTATGACTGCTGTTGTTCTATAATTATAGCATGCAATGAGCTTATAGTTTGAAGAATACTTGTGAAATAGTGGAAACTTGTTATCCTGCTAAAAGCAAAATTTCAAATGAGCTAATATTTTTCCCATTTCTCTTATTTGCAGGAGACAGCTGTGATCACTGGATGCATTATAGTGATGCCACTAAAACCAGAAGTGGATGGGCCAAAGAATTATTAAATGAATTCAAAAGCAATGTTGAATTGCTTAAGCAGGCTGTGAAAGATCAGGTCATAGATTCTCCTCCCAAATCACCACCTGCTGTATCTCCTCAGAACTTACAAACAGGTATTTTCTTTACATCACTAATTCTCTACTTCCATGAAATATTAAAACTACGAAAAAAAGACTGTTCTTTTCAATGATTCCATCACTATTCTTTCTTACAGGCAAGGAACAGATATCAAAAGGAACATCTAGGGCTTCCTCTGTATCTTCCCAACAACCAAAGGGCAAACTGATGTCTAGCCCTATTGTGGTTAGACTTGCAGATTTCAATATATATCAGGTACATTTCTCTAAGTTAGTAAAACTGGGGCAACTCCACCCTTACTGTTATGTAACTGTGGTTTTAAGGGACAATATGAAGCCCATTGAAATTAATTAGACTTTCCATTCATTATTGGGGTAGACCTTTATGAGCCTGCTTCTGCTTTGTTAAAATTGTTTGATCTAAGTCCTATTGTTCTCCAAATTCTGAATTGGAATTCAGATTTAATCTTTTCATTGTACTATCTTATCTGCCTAATATTTTAATATGTGGTTTTGTATATTATGTTTTTCTTATTGTTATATTTTTCAAAGTACATTAAAACTGTTAAGAGATTTTATTAAGTTTCTAAAATCTTTTTCCAGCCACTCCCTTTCTAGTGATATTCTGAGCAAACACTTTTACCATTTCCATCCCCATCCCCTTTGTTAGAATGAGTAGTTTTAGTTGCTGGTTGTGTTCCAGATTGACTGTTCTGAGGCAAGTGAAATAGAGAAGGAGTGTGTCTCCATTAGGCAGAATTGTAGTGATATATGAGGATCTACTCTTAAATTTCAGGTCCTAACAAAAATGTTTAGTGTGTGTCCTTTATCACTGTGGTTTCTGCTTGCTCTTTTTCAAATTTCCAACACTTTTCTGCCATATCACAGCTGCTCTTGTGGGAGATTGCAGATTGCTGTTGGGAGCCTTCATCTGGATCTGAAGTGGTTTTATACTATTGTTTTGTGCTGTTCATGTTTCCATTTGCCTTCTGCTCTTGTCTCCTCCTCTCTACACAAACACATTTTCAGTTTTTAAATTGTCATTATTTCTATGCAATTTCCCAAAAGCTATTTTTCTAAATAGATCATTTTACTTGAATTTCTGTATCTGTTAATGCAGATATGTTTTCCTCTTGAAAACAGCTACTTAAAGTGAAGCAGGCTTATAAAGGTCATGTATTCGTTGTTTCCAGAGAAATTCTAGTAGACATCATCATATATTCAATATTAATACATTGGGTAATTTCAAACAAGCAGTAACTGTTGAATGGAAAAGCTTTGTTTTGGCAACATATTTTTTAAACTAGGACGCATTCAATGAAATTTAAGGTCAAATGTATATCAAATGTTGGTTTCTTACTTGTTTCATAATTTATATTGTAAGGAAACAGAAATGGAGATTACTGTTCCATAGCATCTTGATTCTCCTGTGAAGCAGATCTTCAGGCATATCCAAGCATACACATCTCTGCCAGGTGCATGTGCTTCACACACAGTTTGAGAGTCAGCCTGTGTACTGGAATTTGTTCTTATGACAATACAAGAACTACCTAATGTGTGTAATAAACTTATCTAGCTTATCTATCCCCTATCTAGGCCAGACTCTATGGAAATACACTCCATCCAAGCATAAATGCTTAAACAGGAGCTGTAGTACTTGCAATAAAAAATCAGGTCATTCTAGGCTTCTGCTGGACACCTTTGAAAGTGACCTGCTGCCTCTTGTCTTGTATGAAGGAAGGGGATCTGGTACCTTTAAAACAGTTTTCTTGTGAAACTCTTCTACTCAGAAATAGCTCTTCTGAGTCATTTCTGCTTCAAGGCAGTTAAGTGTTTGTCACTATTTGTCAGCACTTTGTGTTGTACTTTGTGTTGTGTTGTTTGGGGGCCTACATCCACGAGCAGTGGAATGTTACCTTACTAGGGACAGTACCATGCAACTACAAATGCTTAATCATTCATAAAAATGGAATGTGTTAATGAAATAATCTTTTATCATTTACAGGTTTCAACAGCAGACCAGTGTCGTTCTTCCCCGAAAGCTCTGATCTCTTGCAATAAAAAGTCACTGTATCTTCCACCAGAAATGCCAGCTATTCATATTGAATTCACTGAATATTACTACCCAGATGGAAAAGACTTTCCTAGTAAGACTTTTCTTTTGTTTTGTTTTTTCTGTTTTTTTGTTTTTGTTGTTGTACTGACACAAATTTTGTGTTACTTTCACCTTTGTGAAGCTTAAAGCTTGGAAATAGGTAATGGCTTCCTAAAATGGATAGACCACAAGACTGCTCCATTTCCACAGTGCTTGCTCCTGCAGACTTCTAATAATACTGTTTTTTATAAACATGGTTGTTCAGTCTGAAAACACTTGCAGCATTTTTACTGGCACATGAATTATTCATTCGCCAACATCCACATTTTGTTTCTCTGCAATTTCACTGTCTGACTACATAAAAGAACTCAAACTATTGCAACAATACCTAAAATGCAATGAAGAGCTGCTGGAGTTATTTGTAGGAATGTGTTCTATGGCTGGTCTTGTTCTATATACAGAAGTGTTAGTGGATTTCTTGGTGATGGAACTTGAGGACAGCAAATTTCCATGGTCTTCCCTTTCCTCTGTAATGAGAATATTCTCCCCATTTCTTCAGACTTAATTCTGTTCTTGGTTGTTATACACTCAAAAATTCAGTTACTTTCTTGGAGTGAGAGAAAGAAGCATCACTTCAGGTACGCCCTAACAATTAATTCTTCCTTGAGACTAAAGGACTGGGTTTCTGTTCTTTCTCTGATGAAAAGTACTGGTGAAAATGTAAGTTTGCAATCGATTAAAAACCAAAGAAAACCCAACCCATAAACATTTTCCTTATTCTCATGGTTTCATTTTTTTTCTCTTTTAGTTCCATGTCCAAATTTGTATGGCCAGCTGAACGCTTTACAGTTCACTCTGGATCAGAGAAGTATTCTTTGGCTAAACCAGTTTGTGTTGGATTTGAAACAGAGTCTTATTCAGTTCATGGCCATGTACAAGTTAAATGACAATTCAAAATCAGATGAACACGTTGATGTGAGAGTGGATGGACTAATGTTAAAGGTATGCTGACATTGAGCAGGGGTCTTGTGGTTCCTTGGAAGATTATTTTTTCTCCTATTCTCTTACAAATACCTAAATGAATGAAAAAATGCTTCTCTAAAAAACTCTGCAGAATATGATTGTTTGAAGACAGACATCTTGTTTCCTGTACTCCTTCATCTGTGTCCTGGTATTTTGGTTTGGGTACTTTGGTTTTGTATTGAAGATCTGAGTGGGAATACTGAATTATTTGCCTGTGGTCAGCGAGCTTGACATAGCAGAGCTAAAAAGAAATTGAGCACTAAAGTAAAAAAACAAGTAAAAAATTAATATTTGTACTCTATATTAATGCAAGGGTTCTTCCTTGTTCCTCTGGTTGTATTATATCAAAGCTCTTTTGTCTTGTTGGTGAATGCTCTAGAGTAAAGTTAGCAGTTCATCTGAGGGTTTATTTCCTTCTCCAAAACCCATTCTCACCATTTTCTGTTTCATGCTGGCTGTTGGTGTAGTTCAGGTACATGAGTTCTCTGTATGCTTATTGCATAGGAGTGATGCTTGTTAATGCAGCTGAACGTCAAATTTTTGCTTCCCTTGTCTTCTCCTTCTTTGTAAAGAAAGAATTATTGAGCAGATAAATTTCCTACCCAAACCCTGTTTGCATTGGGTGTTTCATTGGATGGTTTCCAAGATTCAGAGATGAACAAAATTAGTCTCTTCAGCGGTGCCCACAGAGAGGGCTCTAAAAAGTCAGCATATGGAGAGATGGTTATCTTTCTAACCTCTTGCTACATTTTTAATGGAACTTCACAAGGACATGGTTTGTACTGAATAGAAACAGTTATTAAGAGCAAACAACTGGAAATCTGCAAATATAGATTAATCTGATATTGAATTATTATATGGGAATAGCCTACTAAACTACAAGAGGATAAAAGTATTCTTACATCCCTCAAATCTTGATTTGTATTAATTATGTCACCCTGTATTAACAACATTATTTTTATTCAAGCAAATGATGAATTGATGTTTGCATATAATATGGTTAATTATTTGATTTTTTTTTCTGAGTCCTTGTATTTAAATGAAGAAGCTTCATTACCCCCATCTTTGTGTCTTTAGGGATGATTTTTTACTCCTACTTTCTAGATTCAGAATGGAGATATTGTGATAGAAAGCAGTGTCACTGGTATTACCCAAACTAGAGTGGCCAAGGTTCATATTAACAATTTAAGATTCAGGATTTGGCATAAGTTTACTTTAAAATGTGGACTAAAAATATGGAAGTTAATTACAGTGTGCTAAACTATTTGTTGTTTTTTAAAAGTTGAGACATATTATTATTTTCCTGATGAAACAAATGTATAATGATTATCAGATAATTGTCAGAAATACCTGATCTATATGCTGCAATGTTAAGAATATTAGCTGCATTGGCACATCTAACTGTTTGCTTGCATCTTAACAAAGAAATAAAATAGTGTAGTACACGGTATGGTGAAAAACCCTATCTGACACGCCAGATTGAACTCCAAATTATAATTCTCTGTTTTTCAAAGCTGTAAATTTTGGAAACACTTTAAGAAATGTTCTACCAAGCTGCTTGAGTTGAGGAAATCAGCCACTTCAGCCTAATATAGCTGAACTAAATTTAAGACCTTCAGATAAGAAAAGCCTGAGACCCTTATGTTTTTGTGCAAATATTGATGAAAAGCCTGGGACCCTTCTGGTTTTGTACAAATATTGATGCCACAGCATCCTTCTTAAAAATGAGGGAGAATATAAATCATAGTCTGTGAGCCCAACTTATCCCTGTTCTGTTTCACTGTACTTGAATTCTCATAAAACTATAATTATATTCCTTTGTATCAGCTGTCATGGCTATTATTTTGTTTTTTTAATTGTATACCTTCTTAATCTGCATATTTTTAATTAGAAAATATGTATTTCTCCCTTGCAGATCATCATACCATTTGAAAACAAACCTGAAATTCATAAAGATCAACCTCGTGCACTTTCCATTCAAAGTTCAGAGATGATTGCTACGAATACCAGATGCTCACCAAACTGCAGACACTCTGATCTAGAAGCTTTGTTTCAGAACTTCAAGGACTCCAAATTTTTCAGTAGAAATTTCACCACTTTTCCTAAGTCCCCCAAAAATTTTAATCTTTTACATCCAATCTTCCAGAGACATGCTCATGAACAAGATACCAAAATGCATGATGTTTATAAAGGTTATATCATTCCAGAATTGAATAAATATGCATTAAAGACATCTGCAGCTACTGATGTTTGGGCCATGCATTTTTCCCAGTTTTGGATAGATTATGAAGGAACGAAAAGTGGGAAAGGCCGGCCAGTAAGCTTTGTGGACTCTTTCCCGCTTTCACTTTGGATTTGTCAGCCAATAAGATTTGCAAAGTCACAAAAAGAGCTTGTATCCCGTAATCAGACAGCCTTGAACATTCCAAAAAGTGAATCTAGTGATCTCTCTAATAGATTGCAACGTAAGAAACTTCTAAAGGAGTATTACAGCAGTGAGATGGAGCCCTCGACCAATGGCATTCAAATGTCTGAGAGTACAGGAGTGCTTTCTGAAAGCTCTTCCTCTGATGCAGATGTACATGTTCTTGTTCATGTTCAAAAACATGTAAGCGTGCAGATCAATCACTACCAGTATCTTTTTTTGCTGCTTCTCCATGATTCTCTTGTATTGCTCCTGGAAAACTTAAGGAAGGACGTAGAGGCAGTGACAGGAAAACCTGCAAAGCAAACAGATGTCTGCATTGGGATTCTTCTGAAAACTGCAGAAGTAGCCTTACTGCTCCATCCAGTGACCCAGGGAAACCCTTGTAAATCTCCTGTTGAGGAAGAAGGAAGTACCATGGCATCAGAACTCTCCCCTGTGGGAAATGGGGAAACTCTTACTTCAGAGAGTAAATTAGTTGGTAGTAAGATAGTGGAAGCCAGTATTAATTTTGGTTATGTAAATGACTGCAAGCCTCTGAATGCTGAAGTTAATAAAGGAATTTTAATAGATCCTCTTTTGTTTAAATCAGACAGTAATATGGATTTTCAGAAAGCAATGTCATTTTCCGATGATGCATCAGATAAAGGCTTGGGAGATACAAGTGAAGGAGGAAGCAGTGGACTTTTTAGTAGAAGTGATTCAGAAGAGGTCTGTGGACCTCTAAGTGAGAAAAGTAGTTTGAATCCTAGGGATTCGGTGTCCATTCTAAATAAGAGAGAAGATTCTACTGAATTTTTCATTGATAAAGAGGATGACAGAAACATATTCTCAAATAAGTTAAATGAACAGGAAGGGACAACGGAGGGCTGTCCTAACCAAGTCGCTGACTTGGAAACAGAAACTGCCTTAGAATCTGAAGAGCTTGAAATCAACAAAGTGGCTTCAGTTAAAATGTTTGCATCTCAGTCTTCTTCAAGGTATAGAAAATTAATACTAAAACAGTTTTCCTACTCTTTGAAAATATTTAGTGATCTTGTTGGCCACAAACTTCCAGTACTTTCAGTAGTCAGGAAGGGAACATCTTAATAGTTGGTCTCGATGGTTATTCCAACTCAGGCTGTTCTGTGATTCTGTGTTCTAGTAGATGAAAATTTTTAAAGCATGTGAAAAGTTATGCAGTATCCAGCATTCAGTGAAAGTTAAAATGAAGTGTTAGTTAATTGATTTAAACTATTTACTTTTAGTTCAAGTGTTAGGAAATATGTAGTGAGAGAAGTATTGACATAAATACCTACATGAATGTATGTTATTTCTACATTTACCTTGTCTTGTCAAAGGAGTATTGAATAATCAGACTTTTTTATTTATATCCTGCTTGGTTTTAGAGGAATTTTTAATGTAACTTCTATGTATTATTTAATACAAATAACAATTTCCTCATATCTTTATATTTTAAAAGTGCTAAGCCTAAGGAACGCTGCTCATCCAACCTCCCCGCATTCTCTGTTTCTTACAAAAATATGAAGAGAAGTCCATCACAAGTGTCTCTGGATACCATCTCTATTGATAGTATGATGCTAGAGGATCATTTGGTAGAGAGTGATGGAAGTGATAGTCAAAGCTTTCTGGAGAAAGGTAAGCAGGTTTCACAAAATATTTATAAGCAATACATGAAAATGTTGTTTGTTGCTAAAGTCATGCTCAAAAGGATTCTAGTCCAGCAAATTCTGGATACTTCACAAGACTATTTGTTACCTTCACCAGTAATGTCAAGTGTATTCACCATACATAATTGCAGGGGAAAGCAATAACATGTGCTACTTAAGCAGCACCATTTAATTTTGACACTGCTTAATTTTCCTCTCTTATGGAAAGTAAGACCATTCAACTGCTGTGTTGCAAATCTGATTTAGGCAGAATTTGTTCCTTGCTTTGCTTGAAAGCAACTGCTTTGGCTGTAATACTTACAGGTTGTAGCCTGAATCAGTGTTACACTTGAAGTGGTAAAGAAGCTTTCATTTTAGAAGTGGATGAAAAAGAAATGAGTTTTCACTAATGCTCACTGTGCTAATTACCAGTCAGATAGGTTTGGTAGTCTCCTTGCAGCTCTTCCCTCAAGGAGTATTTCTCAAATATTGACTGTCTAATAGCACGTATTTGTCCAATTTTTGCTCATCTGTGTATATACTGATGGAATAATTTTCCCATGTTAGGAAATAGAGTAAGAAGACCTTATTGCTACCTCTTTTCTGATAATTCTAATTTGCATAAGACTGGTTTTTTTCTGTAGGATTTCTCTTCAGTCTAGAGCAATAATGAGAAGACTGCTTCACTTGCAAGCCTGTTATATATTTGAATTGTAGGAGTATTCCTGCATGTGCTTATGTGGGAGTATGCCATGAAATGTATTTTCTATTTTAAATAACCTTTATATGTCTTTTTAGCTTGTTAAACAATATTTAACTGCAGGTTAAGTATCTATGCTTTCCAGTTGTCAAGGAAACGCTATCATGATTATGATTGCTCTAATGGAAATATATGTAGCTTACTTTTCTAAACATACAAGCATCTGCTCTAAAGGCACTGTGCAGTATTTTAGATACACAACTTGGATTTTTTTTTTTTTTTGGCTGCATCACATTTATATTATTTGATTTGGAAGACTAAAAAATGCCCTCAGTTTTTTTAACAATGCATGTAGAGTGCTGTGTTGGTTTTGTCACTGTATTCTGCTTTACTTTTGATAAGCATCTAGAACTTTGAACTCTCTATAAGAGAAATGGATTTGGCAGTTCAATCATAAATATTTGTTTAATAAGCCACTCAACTCATATTAAAAAATAAGTTAATGTGTGCAGTCACTAAGAGACACTGACTTTATTCTTAATGTAGGAGTGATTAAAATTATGCTGTGCTAACTTTTCATTTTTTCTGATGTGTATTTGGAAGGTATTACAGCCACAAACTATCAAAGCCCATCAGAAAATGTCCATGAAGGAGGCACAGTGATAGAAAATTGTGATGGTTCATCTCCAGATGCCATAAGTGCTGCTTCAGAAAATGTCCATGAGACTAGTGAAGAAATGGTAATGTTATTGTATTCCATTAGAATATTTCATTCTGTAAATTAAGCCTCAAAGCAAAACTAAAATGTCTCCTTTTAGGGGTGATTTTTTGAGTCATTAGAAAAATGAACCAGAATAGCCTTAATGATGTTCACATCTTCTGATACCAAAGCTGACTTAAAACTGACTTCTGCTTCTTTTTTAAAAATATTGCAACCCAGTAAATAGAGAAAAAGGGCCGACTACTATGCAGATTGCCAAAGTTTAGTAGTCTATCCTAGCTTTTTAACCTGGTCTGATTCAGCACTGCAAGTACTTGGTTGTGCTTATGATACGCATAAAGTTGAGTACAGTTGTAGGTAATGTCAGATACCTGACATTTCAGGTATCACATAGATATGTGCTTCTCTGTCAGAGTAAGGAAACTCTATCTCACTTCCATGGCTTTTCTAGCCAGTCCTGAACTGGCATCAGTACAAGTGTCTGTCTTTGGACAGGCTGTTGAGCAATCCATTATGAAGCCAATGTGTACAAAAAGAAAAGAATAAGAGAATTGGAATAGTATCCCAATATTACCGGATGGAACGTGCCTGGGCTCGTCTGGCCCTTGCTGCTTGACCAGAGGCAGCAGCTGTGGTATTTCACCCCAGAGATCCCTCTGGCTGGCTGGATGTTGCAGCTTGGCACTTGGGACAAGTCCAGGCTGGTAAGAACTCAGGTTTACCTCTGGTGAGAGTCCTTAGGCTAGGTGAAGAGAAAAGGAGAGGATTCTACCCCAGGGTTTAATCCCGAGCTTTATTCCAGGGTCACAGATCTCTGAATCCTGGTACAGCCACAGTAGAATCCCGGCCACATGATCCCAAGGTCCTTTTAAGCCCAGGGGGAGGGGGCAGGCAGAGGATAGGTGAGCCACCAACCAGGTGGGAGGGGGCAAGTCTCAGGGGACAATGACACTCAGACAGGCCAATGGCCCAGGGCTAAGAAGCATCTTTTGAACTTCTGCCAATCACACGATGCCCTTGCTGGGATGTTAAGCTTGATGGACATCACTTAGGAAGAGGCAAGGGGAGGGGAAGGGAGAAGGTATTGCCCCCTGGGAAAGGACTGGGAAGTCTAAAACAGGAAATTGCAACACACTGCAACAGAAAATGAGAAAACTTTTTGCTTCTCTGTGAGCAAGGGTTTTCAATACAAAGGACTGTTTTCCTTTTGTGATAGGAAAGGCTTAGACTTACGTTATGAACAATAATCACTGTAAAATCATTTTATAATCTTATGTTGTTTTATCTGGGTTTTGTTTACAGATGTCTGTTGTGGTTTTTCAAGTATTTGGTATTAATGGTGAAATTGACATCAGAGGAGAAGACACAGAAATATGCTTACAGGTCAACCAAGTGATACCAAACCAACTAGGAAATATTGGTGTTCGACAATATATGTGCAACAGAACTGTTGGTAAGAACTAACAATTCAGTGTGTTGAAATTGGAGCTGGAAACATTCGTTCCAAGTAAATAAAAATGCAAACACAGTTTTATGTTAGACTAGTATCCCTTTTATGCTGGTTTAGAACTCTGATTTCTTTCTTCATTACCATACATTAAAAAGGAAGAATAAATAAATGGAACTGTCTATGATCATGTGGGTAAAAAGGTGCATTGCATTGAATTTTGGGCATTAGTTTGCTTTTTTGAAAATGAAGTAAGCTGCATTATGTGCTGGTTTTGGCTGGGGTAGAATTAATTGTCTTCATAGTGACTGGTATGGGGCTATGTTCTTGGATTTTGTTTTCTGTATTAAACTGTCTTTGTCTTAAGCCATGAGTTTTCTGGCTTTTACCCTTCCAGTGCTCTCCCCCATCCCATTGGTAGGGGTGTGAGCGAGAGGCTGTGTGGGGCCTGGCTGCTCGGGGGTGGAACCACGACACATTGCGTTGTGTTACTGTTTCGTGAAGATGGAACTGCTTATCACTCTTAATAGTACTTTGCTTTATGTACCTTCCTTTGAAGGAATGTTTCTTTTTTTCAAGATCAGTTTCTCTAGATTAAATGACACACAGTGTTTAAACAGGCTTATAATATGTGGTTTAAGAAAATTTTAAACATTTCTTTGTCAGGAAGTAGGAGCTTTAAAGACAGACAACTGTTTTTAGTTTGGGTTGGGTTGGGTTTTTTGTTTGTTTTGGTTTTTTGGGGGTTTTGTTGGTTGGGTGTTTTCGGCTTTTTTAAACTTAAAACAAAGAGTGTAGTTTCATGCCAAATATTTGAACAGCTAGATCAACCAGTGTCTTTCAAGTTGTTCTTGGGCATGAGTACACTATATACACATTTTGCCAGAAAAACCGAGTTGTCATGGATGAGGTGTTTTCCTTGGCATGATGTATTGGTGTGGCAGCTCATGTCACAGTCTGCTTTGCTCCCTTCTGCCAGCCTTCTACATGGATTGCTGGATGTAAGCTCTGTTGCACTATGGGGTTTTTGGGGCAGATCCCTGACACACCTGCTTCTGGTTCAGTTCCTTTCCAAGGAAATAGCTATAGCAGCTGTTGCCTGCCATTTTCTTATTCCAACCTTCTACCAGCATGGCTTTTGTTCAGCAGGTGCTTCAGCTTCAGAGGTAGTACAACCTCTGATCCCCTGCCTAAAGAACACATTTACTGGTAACTGAACCACTGCCAGCAGCCGCTGCCTGAGCAGCTATCGCATGATGTTGTAGTCAAGCATCTGAAGGCTAGGGGAAGGTCCAGCAGGGAGGACTCATGGCTGACCTTCAGTTCATACAGCAGGCATATTAACTTCTGGTTATCTGCCATATCCTCTGTAAAAGCTGGAGGGGGTAAATAATATGAACATGCCACCTTCCTGCTCTTGTTTGTATCTACAGCTGGAGCCTCTGATAATGATAATGCTTCTCAGCTGATAATGAGAGGCTTGTGCACTGTCTAATTATTTTGTGGGTAGAAAGGATATAACACGATTGGAATCTTCAAATACTTCCACTTTGTATCTCTCCCTTTCTGGCAGGTACCTGAATGGATGAGCCAACAACACTTTTTTTAGTTTTTTTAAGCATTGCTGGTCACTCCTATTCTGTAATGTACATCTTCTCTCCACTGATCTTTTCTCTTCACTGTGATTTCTGTACTGTCAGGAATCTTCTGCTGCTGCTCCCTGTGTCCCATATTCATTTCTATTAGAACTAAAAGAGAAAAAGTTTGGAAAAAGCTTCAGAATCAGATCAAAAGAGACTGTTTAGAAGAGTTAATAGTAACAAAATACAACTAAAAGAACAGGTGAGCGAATGTGTACGATAATATCCCAATAAAAGCAACCTCCCTCTTCGAGACCTTTTATAAAACTTTTCTCAAGTGCTGCATTAACAATCGAAACCAGTAATCTGAGGAACCATGCAATGCAGTGAATGCTCAACTTATAATTACAGTCTCCAAGATGTTCTGGATGAAAATAACCATTTAAAATGTACTGTACTCTTAATGCAGAAGATGTAAAAAGGGAAGAATGTGGCTAAAAGCTGGACTAAGTTGAGGGTGACATGGCAGCTGTGCAATTCCCTGCAGGGCATGTTGCAGGACTGCTACTTTATCTGATCCTGCCTGGCAGCAAAACTAAAAGAACGAGGGATGGAGTATGGCAGAAGTATTGTGGGAGTGCTGTGCTTTTACTGAGATCTTACCATTCTGAACCTGCTTGTTAGAAGGCAACAGCAGTTCATAGCAGCTTCCAAATTTTTTAATACATTTTTTACTCCATCTTCCCTTGACTCTGCCCCTTTCAGGTATCTGCAAGATAACTAAAATTGACTCAAGACTGAGACTGTGTGTTATTTTCCTCTGCTCTTTTTCTGTACTTTGGATCCTTCCAGCAATGATGCAGGCACTCTTTTCAGGTGCAGAAATACTTAGGGCACCTACTGTTTATTTCTTTATCTGTATGTGTGGGAAGTATATGGATCCTTGAGGGGAACAAAGTTTCCTGAACCAATTGCAGACTCATTGAACAGTGGTCATTGTTCTTCTGTCTGGAGAGTGTCCCTTCTTCTCCTGGGCTGCTGGTAGTTTATTCACTTTTGTCTGGACTGAGCCTAAAAAGATAGTTGATACTTGCAGTGGTTTTGGTTGGTTGCTTGGTTTTTGGGGTGGGTTTTTGTGGGGAAGGAGAATATGAGGTTTAGCACTTTCTAGACATTGGAAAGACAGAAGGATGGAGTTGTGGCTGTCAGTGTTGTGGAAAGCTCTGTTCAGAGAGGTAACAAAGATAGAAATTCTGGTTCACAGCAGAGGCTGAAGGTTCTCATGTACATCTTGTCATTGGTCTCTGTCGGCCCAGATCGACAGTGTGTCTGTCTACCCTGGCTCAAATGCTAGTAGGTAAGTGCACAAGTCCTGATTCTGCTGCTGTGCCAGGTCATCCATGAACCTGCACACTGTACAGGAAGAGGAACCCAATTAATGTACGAATAGGAAAGCAAATCAATTACCTTGTCAGGCTGCTGTAGCTCTAGGCAGTGTGTGTTGATGAATTGACATAATGCGGTTAATTTTTCTTGAGTTTCTTTCTTGAGGTAACCTTCACCTTTCATGTTTGTTTTTTCTGTTACTGCGATTGTGCTTCTTGTCATAGAGATAGTTTCTGTAGGTCAGCCATCATAGTTATGACATGACTTGAGAATCCCATGGGGTAACTATTTTATACCAAAAATCGTTACTGCTCACTCCCCCCCACCCTGCAATCTGGTTACCTAAAATTTTTATTTTAGTTTACTTTAGTTTAGTTTATTATGGTCTTTATGGTTTTAGGTTGAATGTTGTAATTGTCCTTACTGATTAAAGATACTGAAATTAGCAAGAAAATGCCAGAGTTTTTTTAACACTCAAGTCTATTGCCACTCAAGTAATGCATATGTGGTCATACTCTCTATCTTACTGCATTGCTGTTTATGGTTCCTAAGTCAGGAAGTTCAGCCTTTCCAAGAAAATACCTGCTCTCCTGAGAGAGTGAAGTGACTTAAATGTTTTTGTGAATTGAAATTTAGTGACTTATTGGAAATGTATGCAAAATAATTGGTTGTCCATCATCAAGGCACCAAGGAAACTTTTCTTTTTTGTGGATGGTGATACTTCTGCATTGTCTTTTCTCTTGTCACAGTGAGGTACTAGCCTTTATATGTGCTCTTTATTTTTGTACTTTGAAGTGCTATACTTAGAAATTTGCTCTGAAGTTCTGTATTTGTAACACTGCTTTTAATGAATAATAACTCTACGATACTTTTTGGAAAATCAGTTGGACAATAGAGGTGGAAATAATTACATCATAATTGATTTTCTGTACAATGCAAAATTTTAATGCAAATTTGTTTTCTTTTTGCAACAGGTTCTGACTGTAAATCTGTGGCTGGACCTGTTAATTCTTCACCTGAGATTAGTCTGAGATGGGAAAGCGGGCCTAGTGCTGTTGTACATTCCCTGCTAGCTGTAAAAAATGGGTTTCTTCAGTGTCATGTGGAGAACTTCAGTGCTGAATTTCTAACATCTTCTCTCACAAACATTCAGCATTTTCTAGAAGATGAAACTGTCGCAGAAGTGATGCCTATGAAGATAAAAGTTTCTAATGCAAGGATTAATTTAAAAGTATGTTAACAATGCGATACTTGGCTGCTCCAAAAAAAATTTGTGTTCTTGTTTCTTTGATGATAAACTACTAATCTGGATACAGTTAACTTCAAAGAAACTGCTATCATACTCTGAAAGGTCTTTAGATAACACTAAAACAATTTTAAAATCCATAGATTTGGTTAGGTCTGTGGTGTGCCTGGAGGGGAATTTTCTGCATGAACAAGCTATTTGTATGAATTAATATTTTATACTTTTCCCCCCTCTCTCAAATCTTTTTTGTAGAGTAACAGTGTCTGGGAATTTTATATGTAAGGTTTTAGAGGCACAATGTGGGTTTTTCTGGTTGGGCTTGTTTGCTTAGCAAAGGATATGGTTTTCTAATTACAAACCATGGATTTTAAAGGTTATTTCTCTCTCCTAGTTGGAGGGTAGTTCTTGCAATGAAAGTGCTGTACAAAATAAGGAGAAATGTTATGGAATTCCAGTACAAACCACTTGAACACAACCCAAATTTCATGTTTTTCTAGAAGATACTGAACAGTGCAAGCATTTTTCAGCACCATATCATATCTTAAAATAGTAATATTAAGAGCACACTTCTGCTCAAGTCTTCTAGGGGACTTTCAGACATTTAAAAAAGATGGTGAGTTCTGTACTGCACAACCACTGAATATAAAGATAAGGACACTTTTTTGAGGGGTGCAGAACAACAGAAAAACAAACAAACATAAAGATAAATTATTACATTGCTTTGGACAGTAATAATCACCCATACAAAGTTTGAACAAGGTGAGGATTGGAAGACCAGCTCCAGTTCTTCATCTGGAGCTAAGGTCTTGATTCTGCCAAGATCATTACTGACTGGAAAGGCAATTGTCTTGTGTTCTACTCAAAATGCATCAGTATTCCTTCCCTCAGTGATACAGCTCTTCCATCCCCTGAAGATCTTTGGGCACTCTTAGAGTTGCTCCTTCTCTACAGGATTAGCACAAGCATTTTCTGTAAAAGCTGTGAATCTGTTCCTCAGATTTCAGTGGATCACAAACATGAATGCCCAAATGGAAATAGCAAAACCTTGAAACCAGGATTGTGCTGGTTTGTTGGCAAGAAGGCAGACTTAAGCAACATGTTCTTGAGAAAGCAGCTGCTTGAGATGGGGAATGTACAATAATAAACTGGCAACAAGATTCTCCTTGGCAGCAAAAGCACCAAAGTGCTCACTCAGCAGTGCACACAAGTCATGGTGAAGTTACTCATGATGGTTGACAAACTGCAGATTTGACATAGAGATGATTCATTTCTATAGAGTTGTTGGGTATTTTAGAGTGAGAAGATATGGTTCAAATGTGTGCTGCATTGCCTATTCAATGCAGTATGTTCTTTTATTTCTTCTGCATGAGACTTCATGCAGTGTTGTTTCATGGCAGGAGAGGAATTTGACAAAGATTGTTTTATTGTTTGCATTTTCTGCTGCAATCTCAGTGGTGTTTCAAGAAGCTTTGGAAGCTATATCTCAACAGCTTTCTTGGTACACATTTAATGCTGATATGTATAGTTTCTGATTATACTAGCTTTGTTATTCTGTTTGACAGGGATAATGAACTACAAAGACCTCCTGGGGAGACCCCAAAGAAGTAATTTGTAAAGTTTCTCTTCTGTTAAATACAGTAGTCTAACTAAACTGCAGCTGGTGTCATCCCAAACTAAATTCTAAAAAGACAAAATCTGCTCAAGAATGATAGCTGTACCCATTCAATCTTTAAATAGTTCAAGGGAAAATCAGACACTATATAGCACAGGCTTCTTATCTGTGACTCAGCTCCTGAGCTAACAAATGTCTTGAGTTGGGGTATAATCTTATTGAGATGTCTGTAAAAACACTTTGAAGTATTTTAGTTGGACTGTATATTGAGTTGAGCAGACTTACTCCAGAGATAATTTCGAGCCTTTAAAATGATCCCTGGGGGGAAAAAAAGGGAGCCAAAGTTTAGTGGAGATCCCATTAGAAAATTCTGCTTTGAAACATTCCCTTTCAAGTTTCATTAAATTCACTTATGTTTAAATAAACATCTTAATTATCTATTTTGATTTCCTTGTAAACTCATTTTTTATTATATGTATTTTTTAGGATGACAGTCCACGTGAAAATCTTAAGGCATCTGAGCTGGTACCCATAAAACTGCATATTGACATACTCTGGATAGAAAGAAATGATGATGGCACTTTTCTCATTAGAGGTTTGTATGTTGCTTCACCTTGATATCTCAATTCAATAATCCTGTTGTTTTTCCTTTGTGCATACTTATGACTAATTATGAAAAGATAACTGTGATAATTTGTGTAAGCTGTGCTGCCATATGCCATAATTCTAAGTGTAGTCACAAAAAGGAAGATTACCTTTTTTGAATAGTGTGTTGGCTGTGATAATCCACAGTTGAATCAACCTGGGAGAAATAAAAAATATGCTTATAATGTCATCAGGACATGCTTCATGAGTGCATATCACTTCATCATGATAAGTTTAGGGTTCCTTTGTTGCTACAAAGCAAACAAAAAAATTGTCTTTCTTTACAGATTTCCAAGGTGGTTGCTGTCTTTGTTGTTTTGTGTTGCAGGTAGTACTAGAAATTACTGTAAAACCATGACCCTGACTTCTTCTCTTGATGTACAACAGTATATTTTAACAGCTGTTATCTAGTGTACTTCAGTTACAAATGCTAGAAAATTTCTTTAATGGCAAGTAATTAAGGTTATTTTCTATTTTAAAAACTTGATTCTGCAGGTTTATCTCACTGTGTCTTAAAATGTAAATGCAGTCTTCAGAGAGACCTGGAGACAGTGTGTTAATAGCAATATTAATAGTTCTCAAATTACTGATTATTCAGAGTGCATTTTCTGTGGTGATGATACAGGTCGGTATAAAAATGTGTTTATTTTCTTCAGGATGGAAGTTACATATTGTTTCTTTCTTCCTCTAAAAGGTTATGAGTTTTAATTAAATTTTATTCTTAAATTTGATTTTGAGAGGCAAATATCAATGTACTTAATATTATATTTGTTTTAGGTGGGTTTAATTTTATACTGATAAGAATAAAGCTTAAAAATTTTTTGACAAAAAACTGCACATTATTTCTGTAATGCAGACAATCAAAAAGTAAATGATGTGTCAAAGATGAAGAATTCAAGCAGCACATTGCAGCAAGCAGTGGGATCTATTGAACATAAAACACAGGACCAAGCCACGCAAACTACTTGGGAAACACCCAGACCTTCTAAATCAAGCGGGGATTCATCTGACTTCCTTAAAAATGAGGTATAAAAAACTCATTTTGACTTCACCTTGCCCTCCTCAAAATTATGTTACAATGATTATTAATCATAATTGTAAGGCTGTCTGGGGGTGGGTCTGTGATACACTTCTGTTTAGAAATCTGTTGGAGATGGAAAATATAGATTGTGAATATTATGGTGTGGTTCAGCAATTTAACAGTGCTTTCTAAATAGTGTAATAATACACTGCATACTCTTTTCCTTTACATCAGAGGGAATTTTACAAGGGAGTTTTCTTCTCCCCATTTCCTTCATTCCTGTACAACACAGCTACCAAAGACAAGGGACTTAGCTGTTTGGTCAGATCTGTACTGACCAAACAGCTGGGTATCTCTGTCATACCCAGATTTTGAATGGATGATGACAGAACCCACACATTAATTTGGCTGTTTTTCTCACTGGGTAAAAATCTGATCCCAGAGCTCACAATCTTGGGTCATTTCCATTCCACTCCAGAATGGAAATGGCATAGCTGAAACACTGGCTATCCCACCTTTTGAGCTGATTGCATTAACTCTCTCCATGTTCTACACTCACTGACTGAGAATGTTGCAATTGGCTCAGCCTCAGCAAACCTCCGCCCAGCAATGAATGGGAGCATTTGTTTTTTTAAAAGTTACTGAAATGGAAAAAATCATCAATATGGAGTTATACTAATAGCTTTCTTTTCTAACCCCTTTATTTCAGCTTCTTGAAGAAAATGAATGTCTCAAACAGGAACTAGCCAAAGCCAAAATGGCTCTTGCTGAGGTCCAAATGGAAAAAGATGCCCTGCTTCATCGCATGAAGAGGATGAGTGTTGATCATCAGTAGGACACTGTTCTGTTGGTACAAAGCGTCATCATCATAACTGCAGGTGGTGGTGGCACCTAAAATACTGTCTGCAAATCACTTGAAAATGTGCTTATTTTTGTTATTTTTTTGCTCACAGACAGTTTTCTCATTACAGAAAAAAAAATGTTTGTGAACCAGGTACTCTTCTGAAATTATCATTAAACATTGTAACTTTTCTCAGCCCATTTTAAACTGAAATGACTTTGGGGAAATCAGTTTATACTGTACTTTATTAATTTACTGAGGAAAAAATCATATCATCTACTTTTAATATTATCAAAGGAAATGTTATTTTTAAAATGTTTTCTGAGAAATGGATGGTTGAGCAATGAAAGAAGGTGCCTGGCTACATAGCAGAGTCCGTGTACCACGCCTCACTAACAAGGTGTACCTCTTTTTCTAAGGTTATGTTGTTTGATTGTTGCCAGAAGATATCTATAGAAGAGGTTACATTTGCACTATGATGATACAGGCTAGATCCTCTAGAATAGTATAGCTACTGAAAATTAAAATACCAGCCCTAAACTGGCCCTACATTCAGTGTAATTTGCCCCGAGAGGATTTTAAGTATAATCCTCTGGTGCTATAGAGTTCCATATACCCTTTCCATATGCACTCCTAAAATAAAACAGTAAATGCTGGAGAATTTAAATAAGAGGGCATACTACTGGGCTTTCCTTCTGCTTGAAGGTCCACTGCATCTGTACAGCTGATGTAATTTAGACATTCATACTTTATTTTTCCTTTCTCTGTGAAGAGGATATAGCCCTGATACAGGATCTGGCCCTTTGTGACAGGTGAGCTTTGAGCCATTTTGCATGCATGTCTGATTCCTGCACAACTCATCAGACATGCCCAAGGATTTGGTTCAGTGTGTATAAATAAATAATGTCAGTGCTTGTGAGGGGGGAAAATCCTACTGGGATTCATTAGTTGTATATTGCTCTTTTTTTGATAAAAAAGCTGTAGAGAATCACTTAATTACCCACAGAAATTGTGAGATTACATGAAGTGTAATTATACAGTTTAAATTATGGGTGATTTGTACAAATTGAACAATAATTTTCAGCTAAAACCTGGTACAGATGAATAAGTAAAAAAGCACAACACCATAAAATAGAGACTATAAGAGTGTGCTTCTAAACAATTTAGGAAACAACGTACAAAACCATACATGCCTGTAAGAGATTGTCTTTGCTGGAAGTAAAACTGACTGAATAATTTAACTAGTGACCTTGAATCTGACAAATGAAAATCTTTTAATTGCTACCACAATTGTTTTCTGCTCCATGGGATCTTGGAGGGAAGTTCTGTTTGTAGATAAGCAAACAAATCTCAAAAAGTATTTAGTATCCTGTGGTTTGACTTTGCATATTCAGGTTGTCAAACCAGTTTTATTTAAATTGTTTTCATTAAAACTTTTTGGAGGACGCATAATTTGCACTGCTGGAAGCAGTTATTGGAAGTGTGTAGATTTTAACCAAGAACTCAGTGGAAGAACTGGTTTCAGGCACTGTTTTAAAGCCTGCCATATGAAACCCTAGTTGAAACTCTTCTTAATTCCCATGGAAATCTTTATTTTATTATTCTGAATTAGATGAAAAAAATATACACACAATGTTTCTATCAGAGAAATGAAATATTTGTATTTGAATAGTTATATAAGACAACACAGTATTAAATATGAGTGGTGCAATTTCACTTAAATATGATGTCAGATTCAGGGGAGGAATTCTCCTTTGGTTTAACTCTGGTTGGTACTATTAAAGTAATTTTTATTTGGTTTATCTTTGCCAAGATCTAGTTGGAATTATTTTGAAGAAGGAATGTATAGAATGCTTAGTAGCATGTTGCTAGAATATTACATTGAGAATTATCTAATTTTTAAAAAGAAATAAATAGCAATATAAAATGTCTGGGTTTTTTTTACTGCATAAACAAAAAACTTGCTTCTTTTGAGAAAAAACAGTTGCAAACCAAATCCAAAATAACAGCCCAAAGCAGCCCTTCTCAGTACAATTGTTGAAATTCAGGGTATCCCTTCTTAGCACTTCATTGTAACTGGATACATTTCTGCTTCATGGCCATTGCACAGTATAGAACATCACCTGTGGACAGTTCAGAGGAGATGGGTGTGCTTGGTTGTGAGCTTGTCAGTACTGAGAGTGGTAGTACGGTGTCATTCTGAAATGAGTTTTGCTACTGAAAAAACTGCAGAGGGAGAGTTAATTTATTAATGTTTGAAAGTACAAAGTTAAACTAAGCTCTAATAGGTTATACTAAACATAGTTTAAAAAAGCCTCAGAATTAAAAAAAAAAAAAAAAAAGGCTTAATTTGTCCTCAAGGCTCTGCTGTGTTCATAACCTCCTAGACAGGAAGTTTGTATTATTTAGTAGAGCCTCTTGCTCTTATTCTGCAAACACCTAAATGGAAGATAGTTTTAAGAACTTCATTGTATATAGAATGCTGTCCAGAAGTCTGGTAGGAAAACTGCTACCATGTTTTGTTTTACATTTTCTGGAGAAATTGAAACTGGTGTACAGTTTAGCTTAACACTCTTCATCTTGTGTAGAAATGCTGGTTTAATATCTAATGAAGCTTTCACATCAGCTCACCTGAAAGAGGCTGTGCCCTTTCCCAGGCTCGGTCACTGAATCTTTCTGGCATGTGCTGTTCCAGTTCTCACTGCAACTCCAAGTTTTTGGTAAGCACCAGTTTTAAATCAAAATTTTGTGGCCTTACAGTATTACTTATAAAAGGCTTGGTGAAGAGGGAGTTTTTTAGAGATCATACCTGCTCGGGCCCCTTCTGCCAAGTCCTTTATTTCCCAGTTCTATTAGCCATGTTCTGTTTGTACACTGTCTCACTTAGGAATTTATCTGGGAGTCTTAATCTGAGATCACAAATCATCTCTAAAGGATAACTGCCAGCTGCAGAAAATTTCCTATGTCTGCCATGATAATGGTTACCTTTATTCAAAATAATTTTATAATAAATTTATGGAGAATGTGATAATAAAGGTAAAGACTTTTCTCAAGCATCTACAATTCCAAGAGTACCAAGTGTATGTAAGTATTGCATAAGCAAACTCCCTGCAGTGACCAGATTTCAGGTAAGTAATGATGGATACAAAGGTTTCTATGTAAAGTAATGTCCTTGCATTGGTCTAGTTCTTAAAATGTTCATCACAAAATGCTCCAAGTGGACTTTCAGCTCACTGTTGTCATCTGCATATTTTAGAGAGTACATCAGATTCCAGTTCAGCTGAATGTCTTTTTCTCTACTGTAGGAACAGAGCATCACCTTGCTGATATGTTAAATACCAATGAAATTGTGGCCACTTGCTGTGAAATCCACTAATTCACCCCTCCAAGAGGGAAATGAGTTTCTTGACAGCCCCGCAATACATCCTTATCTTTTTTTAATTCCAACCCATGCCGCTTCACTTTTGCTGAGTGAATAGCAGCTTTTGAATAGCAGTCCCAATTCCTGTGCCTCATTGTGAACCCAGTGGCAGGCTCTGTAGTGCTGAGGCGTGCTCAGCTCACTCTGAGGTACCTGGCAGTGACCTCCTCATCTTAATAATAACAGGAAATCTGAGAGCACAAGCAGCACTAAGGTCATGCTAATTGGCATTAGGGGATGCAAAACATGGACAGCAATAGTGGTCTTTGCTGGAGGAACAAAGCTTTGTTTCTCAATAAAATTAGGGAAAAGCATAAAGATTGCTGGTAAATAAAAGCTGTGTAGCTACAGTTGTTCACAGTTTTAGGTATTTTTTGCCTGCTTATATAAAAACTTAACTAGAATTGTTCTGATTTTAAAGTTTATGGAAGACATTTTCGAACACTTTAATATTTCAAGAACTTTTTTGCAACTCTCAGCTTCTCAAATACTATAGAATGTCTTGCAAGTATGTGTTATGCTAGTTGCCAGCTGAAACAAGTTGCAGGAGTTAAATCTTTAAAAATCAACTAAACTCTTGATAGCCTATGTTCTCTCCCAAAATAAGGGGTAACTTCTGCATCCCAAAGAGATAAATCTTTCATATTGCCACCTATTTAATGGATAGATAATAACTTTTTCAAATGGACATTTTTTTGGTTTTGTCTGCCATTGCCCAAGCCACTCCTAAGCAGTTACATTAAAGTATCTGTATTTTACTATTCCTTCACTATCTCCTGCTTTTTTTTTTTTTTGTTGCCATCACTCATTTTAGTGTGAGTGGAAGTGGAATACATGTACTTCCTAAAGCTTTCTGATGTGTAATCTCAGTATTAAATCTTAATGTTGTCTTAACAATCTCTGAGAACATTGTTTTGGAAGTAAAAATAAGATGTACTTATGCTGTATCTTCTTTGAGAGTAAGATGGCAGTGTGTGGAGCATAATGCATGAACTGGTGAATGCAGTTTTCCTAGGACAGAGTCTGTTTGAAACCACCGTGATTTAATTTGAGTTAGATAATTGGTAAGTATTTTAAACATTTGACAGAGACATGGACGGATGAGCACTTCGGAAGTGGTGCTCTGAGTCAGTAAGTGCTGAATAAAGAGGCAGCCTCTGCCCAACCTATCTGTGGAACAAATCTGCAAACCTCATTCCACCGCTACCGCGGAGGGTGCAACTGCCAGAAACAACTTCTGTCAGTGTAATTATATTGTTCTAGTAACGTGGAGTTTTGGAGCGCTGGAAAACGCCTTTGCAGTGAGAATTACCACGTCGCAGTCGATGACGGTGAGTGTCTTGCCGGTTCGAAGAGCCGCGCTGAGCTGCGGGCGTTCGGGCGGCGGTTGGTGTACAGCGGCACCTCCCGGCGCTGAGCAGCGCTGCCGCCAGGGGGCGGAGCGGGAGCCGCCGCGCTGGAAGGGTCACGGACAGCCTGCAGCTTCCAGCAGCTAATGATGCTCCATCTCATAGCATCGCTGACAATCAGGCTTGTTTTGTTTTCAGATTTAGATAACTTGGCTTTGTTTCTACTGCCTTCTTTATGGCATATGTTTGCCTCTTCAAGTAAATCACATGGAAAGATTTTCTTCCCCCTTTTAGCTTTAAATAAATTATAAAAACTTATTTCTCTACATATTGTCCCCTTTATTGTAATATTTTTAAGAGATTTGTTGTGCTTCATCAGTATCTCTTAGAAGTTTAGAATAATTTTTTCTGGTTCTCCTATCATTGTATAGATGAAAAGCTCCACTTTGACATCAACAATTTATTTGTTCAATTTCCTCGCTAAGTAGAAAAAACCCTCGTTTTAACAAAAAGAACATATAGAGATTTGCTGTGTTTCTTTGGGAATAACCAAATGTAATCCTTTACAAACGCTTACCTTATGCACCTTTGCCAAGTTTATGACAGTTTATATTAACACAATAGTGTGTGCTAAGTGATCTTTAGTTATTTCTTTTTATATCCTGTTTGGTTATTTAAAAACTTACAGGCAGGATGACTAAGCAGAGAGAAAACCAATTTATACAAAATTTACTGTAGGAATGGGGTTGCTTTATTTTTGTCAAATAGAGAAAATAGCATAGAAAGCAGCTGTCTCTTTATTCCACTGGAATCTTAATGTAGTTTTTTCCTTCCACTTATTTTTAATTCTAACAAGAGCCTGCAAATCTGGATAGGTACAATGGAGAGTTTTTAAGATGTCATCCTGCAGTGCCAATAGTAGAATATGTTGCAGAACATGACAATTTACTGGACACCAGCAAAATCAGCTGCTTACCTGAACTGAGTTTTATGTAGAAATGAGGCTTCTCTGCTCAAACTTAGCAGGAAGATAGCAGGAAGTCTCCTGAAAAATCACTTCCTTCTAAACATGAGATTTGCTATTGGTGCCGTATTCACCAAAAAAAAAAAAAAAAATCTACAAACTTTTTGAGTTTGTATGTGTGTGTCTATATTTATATTTGAAAGTCTTTATACCAGAGCTTTCTTAAAGAGTTATAACAAATATGTCAGCCCCAGCATTTCATTTCCTATCCAGAAGTAATGTAAGAAATATGTTAAGTTGCAAACAGTCATTGAGAAATTCTTTAAACCAGTATCAGAGCTATTAGCTTAAACTGGGTCCTAAATTTTTTCCAAATCCCTAACAGCTGGCAATGTAACTCATGGAAACTACAACTCATGCTTATCTGAAGATATATCTGAGAGAGGTCATGACCTGAATGCTGTTCTTAAACCATCCTTTGCTATTATCAGAAGCATTTTCAGCTTATGCAACAGGAAAGAATTCCTTCAAAGTCATAATATAAAGAAGATTTTTTAAAAGACTCCTTGAAATGGGACTTCAGCAGGCAAAGGCAACCTAGAGTTAATCTCTTGCCTTTTCATTATGCAAAACACGTCTCTTATTTAGCTACTCTAAGTCAAGGAGGAAAAAGGGAGAGTGTTTGAAATAAGCATAGGGAAAACAACACATTAAAACAAATTCTCAGCACCTTATTCATGAAAACATGTTCCTATGTGGCTGAATAGCTGCCATCCTTAATGTCAGTGTGGCTGCCTTTAAATCCACAGCTGCTGGAATCAAAAGGAATATTTTTACTTAGCAGCAAATAGTAATGTATAGGCAGTAACAGATTTTTTTCTTCTCCATCTGGTGATAAAACTCATATGGAGCAACATCATGCTGCATGTGTTAGCTGGATACTAACTAACAAACACTGTCATAATCTCCCACTTTGCTGATGTCCTTTCACTTCAAGGACCCTTGGAAACTTCTTATGCTAATAAGGAGACCCTACTTCAAGTGGGATTTAGAATAACAGGAAATTTAGGTATCAGATACTCAGTATCCAATCTCACCCACTCTGCCATTCCTGATACTCAAATGGGCCTGCCAGAAGAATCTGAGCCCTAAACACTGGAGGTGATTACTGTGAGAACTTAATTGAAGCCGTGTTTAACTAACTAAAGATCAGGCAGAGCTTTAGCACAAACACATCCTCAGCATGATGTACATTTTCACTACAACCATCCTGACAGGGATGTGAGCAAGACAGGGTTGTATTATAGAAGGAAGTAGAAAAGAGAGACTGAGAATTTCTATGAAAGGAAATCTAAAAATTGCAGCGAGAGAGAAATGCACAATAAACAGACAATATTAATTAAATCAGGTGCTACAAATGTTTAGTTACTGCATACACAATGTGCATTGGATTAGGTACATTACAAAATGTATCAAAAAATTCCAAATAATTGGAAAATATTATATGATGTAAAAAAAATCCTACAAGAAAGAAAAGAAATTGACTTGGCTTCCACAGCAAATCTGAACTGTTGCTTCCCTGCTCAAATCATGGTGGTGGTGAAATGTTTCAGTCTCTTCTCACAGGAAGCAAGTGATTGGACAAGAGGAAACTGCCTCAAGTTGTACTAGGGGAGGTTTAGGTTGGACATCACGAAAAATTTCTGGGCCAAAAGGGTTGTCAAGCACTGGAACAATCTAGCCAGGAAAGTGGTGGAGTCATCATCCCTGAAGGTATTTTAAAATTGACATAGTGCAGTGTTGGGCTTGGCAGTGATGGGGCAATGGTTGGGCTCGATGACCTTAAAGGTCTTTTCCAACCTGAAGGTTTCTGTGAAAAGGGATTGGGCTAATGCAGGGTAGTGTCTTCACTGGGATATTGCTGAGAAAAGCAATAGTTTGATGAAGTACTAGCATCAAAATAAAACTGGGCAGTTCCATATTTTGATGTTTCAAATTTAAAAATGTTTTATTCTATCTTCAATATAAAAATGAATGATGTGATAAAATAGTAGTGTCATAGAAGCTTATTAATTTGCCATTACAAAGTCTTTTTTCAGAAAACTACAGTGCGTGGTAGGTCCAGATGTGTGAAAAGAGGACACAAATGTAAGAAAACAACAGTTATCAGATTTATGTGACTTCAGAATTTTCCTCCTTGAATTATTCATCCTACTTTAGTTATTCACCCAGCATTATTGGAGGTGGATCTTTTTAGCTCCAATTTGTATACTTAATTATTTGATTAAAGATTACTTTGCATTAATTATTGTGTATTTTTCTAGGATTATGCCAGCCTATTTGCATATCCATAGCAAAGTGTGTCTCTGTGCTTTCTATTCTCTTAATAGAATATGGAAATAGAACTTCTATCCCAAATTGCTGCACCAGTTTCCTTCCAATGTGAAAGAATGCAAAGATTAATTCCTAGATCTGTTTTTCTGAATCAGCTCCAGTTAGAAGTGTTGTGGATATGCTGGTATTCCTGTAATCGTCTCTGCTACTGATGCTCTGGGGTAGGTCAGTACACATTGTGTTCTTGAAACATTAATCTTACATGGAATAATTTTTTGTGCATGGTTCTTCCTTTGAGATCTTGCTTTTACTTAGTTGCTGAAATAAAATCAGGGCTTTTTGCCTGGGGTTGATAGTCACCTTCAGTTCAGATGAGTAAGTGTAAATCAAATTAATTGGCTGGTTTAGCCATAGACTTTACCAATTACTTTCTTAGACCAAGACTTATTCTATTGTTAGAAGGCTCAAAATGAAGGAGTTGCACATCAGCAAACAAATTACTCATGTTAATATTTTCCTCTGTAATCCAGTTACACAAGAGGTAATTGAGATTAAGAAATTCACTGCATAACCATGTCCTCATGCAAAAAGCAATAACTTTCTTCCCTAGGCAGTGCAGGACTAGCTGTCTAATTTTAATAAACAACTCTAGAATGTTGTTTTGTGGGGCTTGAAGAAGTAATTAAGAATGAAGAAGCTTTTTACTGTTGGGCTAACTGAATAAAATATGTTGGGGCCCTAATCTTGTGCTAGGAGCAAAGTACCAGCTTCACAAAATCACCGTTTCTGACAAATTTGATATTGTCTTTTTGACAGACAGCAGCAGTATCCATCAGAATGACTGTGTGGTTGTATATATACTGTACAAAACCACAGTAAATACTGTGCTGTGTATTTTAATTTACATATGACGACTCCATTAAACTACACTCATACACAAGGCAGTAACCTGAAATAAAACAAATTAGCAAGGCAACAAGCAAAGCTTACATACCTGTCATTTGTGCTGTGTACACACATACACATCCATGCTAATATGTAATTTCTCAGAATAAAAGCATGTGTTTACAAGTAGAATACGAAGCAACCCCAAGCCTATTCTAAATTAAAATATTTGAATGAAAACAATATGTTAACTTGGTTTAAGTTTGTCCCCTGATCACTGTGATTCCTAAGTTCTTCTTTAGGAAAAACAATTGTTTTCTATTTACTTTTTCCCTGTCCCTTATTTTATATACTTCTATTTATATCTCCCTATGGTTACAATTTTTTTAAAGCTGAAGTGGCCTAGTCTATTTAGGCTTTACAAAGACTATACATACTATACATCTGATCATAACTCTTTGCCTTTACTGTACCTTGCTTAGTTCTGATGTTTTTGAGACAGGACAAAGTCAGTGGTTTTATACACTGACATATTGATGCTCATCTCCTTTCCTAATAATTCCTAATAATTGTGTTTGCTGTTTTGATTACCATATAGCATCGAATGGACATTTTTATAGAGTTGTATGTAGATGTAACAGCAGTTGTGGAATTGTAAAAGGGGAATCCAAAATATCCCTCCACTAAAGAATTATTCCTTTCTTTTGACAATGTTGTTTCTTCTGTTTTACTATCTACTAGAACAATGTACTCTTGCATACTCAGTTTTAGTCCAAGCTATCCTGAAACCTGTTGTTTTGCTACTTTATTTCACTTCTTATTCTCTTCAGAGGTTCTTTATGAGCCTGCTGGACAGTGCAGGTCCTAGGAGCAACCTCTACACAGCTACTGGCAACCTCTCACCAATGTGAAAATTGGTCATTTTTCCCTTTTACTTTCCTTTCCTTAACCACTCACAAGAGAATCGTCCCTCTTATTAACAATTTGATTTTTTTAAAAGTATTCTCTAAGGACCTTGTCAAAAGCTTTTTGGAAAGCCAAATGCAACCTATTGATTGACATGCAATTTTCTTTACGCTCTTTGACTTCTCCAAAGAGCTCCTAAGAAACACGAGACATCACTTGCTTCTCTAAAAGCTGTACTGAATCTTCACTGTTGTATGCAGGCATGTGTCTACCAATTTTCCAAGCATGCAAATCAACTCAGTAGTTCTCCAGGTCTCCTTCAAGCCTCTTAGGAGTTATTAGGATCACATTTGCCACCTTCCACTGATCTAGTACCAAAGCCAATTGAAAAAATAGCTCACACGTCATCATTTTAATTCTGTGAGTTTTAGATCTGAGGTTCTTCAGACTCTTTGGGGAATTGAATCTGGTCCAGGCAAGTTAGTTTTGTTTATTAGTTTGTTATAACAAAACCCTTGCTTATGAGACTGTAGCTTAGTTAACAACTTGGACTTGGCCTGTAAAGAAAACCCCCAGTAGTTGAAATGTCAACTACTTTTTCACCACAAATAGTTATATCCACTGGAAAAAAAACCTGGCCAGACCAAGAATCCAATACAAAGTTAGCTATCTGCATCATTTGTGTTAAGAATGGATTTGGTAAATTAAAGCGAGTTAGAGAATCAGTGGAAGAATGTACATTTGACAATGTTATACTGAGAAAAAAGAATGCTGTGTCCATTTGGTTCCAGGTCGATTCTCACTGCAACTTTAATCAAAAATCTTTGTCATGTACTTCTCCTTTGAAATTTCAAATACATTGTACCTTGTTGGTCATTACCACATGTATGCACAATGTATGAGTGTTCACTCAACCATTTATATCAATCCTGAGGAGTGATCTACCACTATGTATTCATGTAGGATACTTACTATTAGAAGAGACAAAACCAGAATAGACCCTTCTGGGCAGAACACTTCTAGCTATGCTATTGCCTTACAGTGCACCAGCCCCCTGTGCTGCTTTCCTGGGTGTTACTGATGGAGAGCAAGGATAACACTTGCACACAATTCTACCAGCTGTCTGTACTTGCAGTTGCAGTCCCTTGTCACTTGTATGTTGCAGCTGAGACTTCTCTATGATCCTTCTTTCAGGCAGTCAAAATCTGATGTGTAGGCAATGTTGTACATATCTTCAAAGGAAGATAAGAAGATGAAAATATTTTATAGTCCGAAAGAGATTGCAATGTATCAAAGGTAGAAACAAGTTGTTTTTTATGCAATAAGCTGTGCATTAGGCAGTACAGGCAAAGCTTTAATACTGCACTGTATCTGTCAGCACACACTGGACTGGGGCATCTAATCAGCATGCTGCTCTTACCAACTGGTATCCACGTTTGATTGTGCATTTCTCTCTAATGCATGAAAAATAGTCTCAGGCATATTTTGATAGCACACTGATGTACACCTAACACAGAGCAGAAGGACTGGATGAATAATCATACTGCTAATCTCACCTGCTCTGACACAAGAAATACATGAAAAGATATGTATAGATATCTCAGTTAACCTTAGCATCTGCCATCAGAGCAAAATCCCAGCTGCACTGGAAATGGCATGGCAGACAGAACTGACTTTCTGTTGGTACTATCCCATGCCCATATTATGGAGGTTTGGCTCTCCAGCACTGACACAACCTGCAGCCTGTGCGTCCTTGACACTTTCCAGCAGTGGGACATTTCAGCCCTGTGGGGAATGCAGCACACTTCCCATGGTATATTCAGATGACTCTGTAGGTTTGTGGCTGTGAGACAGAATCACAGTTTAATTTCTTGCTCTTCCTTAATGTGTTCAGAGCCCCATAAAGATGATGCCATGAGGTCACTGCAAATGTTGAGGCAGTGCCTTGCTGTTGGGCAACATCACCAAGGGACTGGTTTTCCATTCTTTTCCCATGCAAATTTCCAACATGCTTGAAAGGAAGTAAGTGTTTATAGAAAATGGAATCTAGTCAGAATTGTTCAGTCAGAGACAGGATTGTTGTGGGTAAGTTATCAAAAATGGCTTTTTCCTCACATGTTACTTCAGCTTCTACTTAATTGGCTGAGTCCAAGAATCCGTGCAGTTTTTTAAGACCACGGAACTCTTGGTGTTTTTATATCCCTCATGAGTTCATTTTAGTACCTTCAGTTTCTATAATTTTCTTATGCAGTGGGGGAGGATGCAAGTCCTTTTGCATATTTCAGTGGCGAGAGCTAAACTAAGCGTCATGTGAGTATTATGGTGTGTCCCAGTTTTCCAAACCGAGGCCATGTCCACTGTGCCATCTACCTGCTGAGCCTATCCCCGAGGAGGGCTGACCTGCATCTGGGTTCCACCTTGGCAGGCAACCAGGACATGATGGAATTCACACCTGGCCTCAAGAGCTCATGGCCTGAAACTCCGTTTCTTTTTTATGCTATAGATTTACACTCTAAAGAGCAAAAGACTAAATCAAAACTGAAAAACACTTGACACCCAGATGCATGAGAAATACTGCTTTCTCTTGGGCAGCCTTCACAAAAATTAGAATAATAATCAGGCCTATTTAATGCTAATTTATTTTCTGCTGTCAAAAAGAGCTGATGGTTTATTCTAGCATTTTGTGCTCTGTTTCAGAATACCCCTCAGAATTTGTAATCGGCATCTTAAGCCTTCCCCATATCTTTACATGAGAGAACTGATAATACATAGTCCTGAAATATGATGGCAATATATTTGCTATTCTACACAACTATTTTTTAATATAATGGATTTAGTGTTATCTTCAATACCTACAACTCAGTTTTTCATACTCTCTTCCACGCATCTGCTTGAAAATAAAGAGGGAAAAGTCATGGAATGTTAGAAAGCACCCATTTAATTTGCCTCTAATTCAGGGAGGCTGCAGGAGGAAGGAATGAAGAAGTTGTCACCCTGATATGAGAACAAAGCCTAGTGATAGTTGCATTGTAAAAACATTAGGAAACTCCCTGCTTCTTATAGTCACTTCTAGTCCTTTCAAATGACAAACCAGTTAAAGAATTTCTAGGTAAGCTAAGTGCTCTCTCTGGTATTTTAGAAAATGGAAGAAAACAGAAGGTAAAGCATATGTTGCGTTGAGAGAAATTTTGAGATTGAAGGTGTGATGCCACTTAGACACTGACAGCTGCAGTGGTCATAACTTAAAATGTCTTTACAAATACTAAAACCTTAGAATCAAAATTGTGCTGTCATATGGAACATCCCTGCTCAAAAAGTATACAACATTTTGAAGGATCTCTTTGCTGTTTTACATATTATTTTTCTCATCTGTAACTACTGCAAATTACACAGCTATGTTTCTACATTCTGTGTCTAATTCACTTATTTATCATACATACATCTTTTAAAACTCCACTGTCTTGTCCTGATATTATCAGAAGCTTAAAATGTAAGACATTTAAAAACACAAAGGAGTCCTCTTAATCAAACGAATGGGTTTGGCCGTTTACATTCAATTCAGTCTAGATACTTTGTTTTTCTTACTACAGCCCACTGTCGATTTCATCTCTGGAAACAGACCAGCCCATGTTCTCCATTCTTCGCTTCAGTAGCCCTTAGAATCTATTCATGTTTAACCCTTTCATTAAGCAGTGCTGCTTACATTCCTTTTTACTTTCCAAATTGATGGAATTACTCCGTTCTGCCGTATTTGTTAATGAAACTAAATCTTCTATTTGGTCTTCACAGGTTTTTGGGGCACTAGGCTATGGGTTTACGGGGGTTTTGAGCCTTTCTACATTCATAAAATCTTTCTGAATTTGCTGGCTACTGCATGCATCTGCTCCACTAATATTTCTATGCTGATTCTCCTTACTGTTATTCAACAGCTTTCTGGACGATCATTTCAATTAGAGCACAGTCTTGAGATTTTATTTTCCCTTGAAGAATTATGTAACGTTTATACTGAGTCATATTTGCCATCTGCTGATCCAACCACATGAACAATACAAATTCTTGAAAACCTGAGATTTTCCTTAGCATCTGCTTCTAATCTAATTTTTCACAAATGTGCAGGTTTATGCACACACTCCTGCCTAACAATCAGCTCCTCACCGAATACCGGCACCTCTTCTGAGGCTCTCAGCAAACTGGAAGGAATTTCTTCATGCAGAGCATGCAAACGATACATGTGAGAAGATGTTTATCAGGCAATGCATGTGACTGTGTACAAAATCGAAAGCAAGGAAGGAATACAGGGAAATTATGGCAACCTTAACACAAATTCAGAATGTGAGGTGCTCTTAGTTTATGGCTAACTTCTTTGGAACTAGTTAGTACTCAAGTGGCTGGCAACAAGATAAAACTTTTTAGTTGGTTTTCGATTACAGTTTTCCACTGTGACTGCTGTGGCTAAGGACTTAAACTATAAATCCTAATTCATGTGATTACACATTTATATATTCAAACCACATTGAAACACTTGTGATCACAGAATCAGGCCTTAAAATTGCTATTTATATCAGACTTCTTCAATAAGAAAAGCTGTAGTTACAGAGTCCTTAATAATTTTATGCATGTGTTCAGTTCTGTGTCCTGCTGACAGTGTTGGAGAAGACATCATTTTACATCCTGAAAATGACAAACTATATAAATTATATTTTCTAGCTAAAATATACTCTTGTTTCTGTGGATGACTTTATTGAAATGACAGGTCTCCATAAGGATTGTTTTTTTCCTTTCTAAGAGAAAATCAGACCCCACAGTGAACATTCTATCAATTTTTAAGATATTAAATTTCCTTAATTAGCTAACAGAAACACAAAAACATTGTAGAACTGTTACTGACAGGGATTAAAACAAATAGTTTGTGAAATCAACAAGGATCTTTCCACTGCCTTAAATGTACCATAGGTTTGGTGTAACAAACACTCACCGAAAACATAACATTAGAATTCTGCCTAACACAATGTTATTTTGCCACTGCTCCCATTGCTTCTTCTGAACACAAGAAGAGAGTGGGAACACATGGGAGATTGCCACTGATCCCAGCGTGGGAAGGTTGAGGAATCATAACTTATTTGCCTATGGTCCTACCTATCCCAATTACTAAACTAAAACAGGAACACGGAGCTAGAATTTAGTCCTTGCACATGCACAGGATCGAACGGTGCACTTGTCAAGGATGTGCCTATGAGTTGGCCAGCACTAAATATTTTCAGCGTGGCTTGAAAGAACGCAAAATCCACGAGGAATAATTAATTTTGGAGCCCGGAAAAGTCACACAATTTAAAAGGTCTCTGTAACAGAACCGGGAGCTCCAGAAGGGATTTGATACCAAATATATACAGTTATATTATTATATTCAGCATATTATACTCAGTGTTTCTTATCCTTGGAAATACTGAGAAACCCCGACCCTGGCAGGTGCCGGCAGTCCCGCCTGCCCGATTCGCTCTTGACCCCCGCGGGGCCTGGGTTTTCCTGTCTGCCCGCACCGCTTCGTGCAGCGGAGCCGGCGCTGGCCGTGCGGGGCCCCCCGGCGCTGGCCGTGCGGGGCCCCCCGGCGCTGGCCGTGCGGGGCCCCCCGGCGCTGGCCGTGCGGGGCCCCCCGGCGCTGGCCGTGCGGGCCCCCCGGCGCTGGCCGTGTGGGACTCTCCGGCGCTGGCCGTGCGGGCACGAGTGCTGCTGGCGCCCCCGCCCCGCACACTCGCGCGCACTGTGCCGCGGGCCCCTCGCCCCGCCCGCACCTGCTGGCAATCGCCCCGCGGGCGGGTGCGTGTCCCTCAGCGCCCGCCGCAGGAGCCGCCCTCTGCTCCCTCCGCTCCCGCGGCTCCGCAGCCCTCCGGGCCCCCCGGACTCAGCGCGGATAGCCGGCCGCGGCCCGGCGCTGCCTGAGGCCGCTCGGAGCCGCCGCGGGGGGCGCGGCCGGCACACCTGGCGGGGCGCGGGGCGGGCGGCGCTGCCGGCACCGCAGTGGAGCGCGGGGCGGGCCGGGGCCGGGGCGGGGGCGCGGCGGCCGCGGAGCGCGGGGTCGGCGGAGCGCCGGGGCGGGCGGAGAGGGCGCCGCGCCCGGGCAGCCACTGGGAGCGCGCCAGCCGCGTCTCCTCAGCAACGGGCCTGGCACGGCAGGGCTGAGCCTCCGCCCTCCCTCCCTCCGTCCGCTCCTCCCCGCTTCCGTCCCTCCGTCCGTCCGTCCGTCCGTCTGTGAGGGTTGTTATCCCCGCTGGCCCGTCCGACCATAGGGGCCGAGGCTGCCCGCTCCCCCCGCCCCATCCTCTCGGCCGAGGCTGTGTGTGCATGGGAGTGGGGGGAGGTTCTTTATTGGCCTCGTCCTCCCTCTCTCCCTCCCTCCCCCCTTCTTCCACACTCCACCCAGAAATGATCCAGTGAAACTAGGAGGAGGTGATTCTCCTCCTCCCTCCTGCTGCTGCTCCTGCTGGTCTGGAAGGGACTGCAGGAATCTCTGCTGTGCTCTGCTCTGAGGCAGGGTCTGGGGAGGGGAGACCGTTCTGTGGAGGGAGGGGGCCGCAGTGGCCCGGGGTGCAGCTCTCCCGTGGGGGCTGCTTGGTTCCCGACCATGGGCAAGGACCAGGAACTGCTGGAAGCCGCTCGCACTGGGAATGTGGCTCTGGTGGAGAAACTCCTCTCTGGGAGGAAAGGAGGGATCCTGGGCAGTGGATCTGGAGCTATTCCCTTATCCAGCTTTTTGAGGTAGGGACATCGTTCCCCATCAAATGCTGGGGATATTAACCTGTTCTTCCCTATCATCATTATCATCGCCCCTCTCATCTTCATTTCCATTCCAGCATCCTTCATAGTAACAATAAATCGTTCACTCTCTCGCCAAGTACAAGCATGCCAGGGTTTAAAGTCACAGGCAGTCATTTTATTAATATAGTGGTACTGAATTTCCTGCCTTCAATGCGTCTGCAGGGTCCTTGTTCATTCTGTTACTAGCTGTGGTGCAGAACTTATGTTTTGGCTGCTGGGCTAATACATACAATGTATTAATTACCCTTCCTTTGATATTTCCATCTTCAAAATGTTACTTTAATCACAAATAGAAGTGTTTATCACAGGCAAGGCATTGCATCGTGGAATTCTGTGTAAAAAGACATAGCTTCACCCCATACCCTCATCCATAGCTTCTACCCTTGCTTGCAGAGGAAATTAGGCATGCCGTCGTAATAAGCCTACAAAACAAAGAAAGGGAATCTTTTTTTGTGAGAGATCATCAAGACAGAGGAGGTGTAAAACTTAGGAGCAGGTTAGGTAAGAGCAGCATTACTTTCAAGGTACCTGGATTTAGAGAAGTGAAACTGGGTTACTGGCCATGTTGGGTGATAGTGCTTAACTTCAGTCATTAGTTGTATCTCCTGCGATTTACAGCATAGCTTTGATCGTAAGTTTCATCATGCTCTTAAGTCACAGCTTTGTCACAATCATTTATGGCATTTGCCTGTATTCAGAGCAGAGAAGGTCTGCAGCACACAGTCCAGTGCTGGTGTTCAGCACTGAACTAGGCATAGCAAAAGACAAAATGAATTGAAACACTGTTGACCTAGAACTTCAATGAATTGGGGTGGGGGGTTTGTTCCTTAAAGAAAGAAAAGGCCTAGCACAATGAAAATTGATTAAATTAAAATGTATTTGTGCTTCTGTTTCCAGTGCCTTCTTGTCAAGGTATTTGTAGTATTTCCAAGTTCCCTATCAGGGAAAATTTAATGTTAACTCTCCAAATTATATATTATAAAATCTTGCTATTTTAAAGCTAGGTTTAGTGCTGTAATCAACAACAGTTCAGGTATTCATAGTTTACCAAAGTTCTGTGGTGCCCCAGTTCAATTAGCTATTGCACCACTGTTGAATTACTAGCCCATTGACCAAAATCAAAACACACCATGTGATTGCTTTTTGTACTGTACTCGAATAATGTGCTTAGGAAGAAGTGTGCCAGCTAGTCAGTTGAATTTGAAATATGATACCCACTTTTCTAAGTACAGAAGCAAGTTCACTTCAGTACAATGACTGGCCATTTATAATCTAGTTCTACCACATGGGTTGTGCAGTGGCTTTCTCCAGGGCTAGTGCCTGTGCTGCATTCTTGCACTGTTAATTTCACATTGTATCTCGTGAGTTGTCTATGTCCAGAGGGGGTGTATTTGCTTGTGCTTGCCTCCCTTTATTAAACGGCACTGTTGTATGTTGTGTACATGTGTTGTGTACACAGAACACGTGAACCCTGTTTTGTATATACAGATGGGTCATCACAGTCCTTGTTTGTTACTCAGGATTAAAAAATTTTAGGCCATGAAGTCAACTGGCTTTTTTTTTTTTTCCTGGAAGTGCACTTAGCTTGAAGAGAAGTAAAGCAGAGTGAAGCATATACTGTTTAATTTATGGCATTTCTTACTAATGTCAACAAGAATGTCTATGGCTTTCTGTAAACATGGCTTCAAAAATTAAGAGTGAACTTTCAGCTGTATGCTGCATCCAGCTGTATGATGAAATATTTCTAATTTAGAAAGAATCCAGTAAGCATCATTAATGATGCTTAAATGTTCACAATCTAACACACTATGGAACATAGGACTTTTTAGAGGGTTCAGCAGGAATGCTTGAAACAGAAACTAGTATGCATTATAGTAAATGTTTTTCAAGAAATAATTATATGTGACAGGTATTTTGACATAGCTCTTTGTTTTTGGAAATGTTTCATGATCTAACTGATGCCATTAATTATGGATTAAGTCCAGAATGACAGGCAAGATTAAGGTTGGATCTGTCTTGGTACAGACGACAAGGAAACAGTATGAGAGTCATATGAACATATCCTGATCCTGTTTGGGAAATCAACACAGAAAATAGCAAAGCTTTAGAAGAGCCATACTTGTACAGTATAAAAGTTTGAGGGGACTCCTAATATTTTTTTAAATAGAAAACCTGAAGAAGTTTACTAGTAGAGCTCTATTTGTATCTTTGCATACAGTTTATTAGAATAAAAACTTTTGAAAGTTGTTTTAGAAAAAAGCAACAGAGAAAAATATAGAAGCATAATTTTCTTAATTTTATTTCATTTTTAGGAGTAATTTTGACAGTAACTCCTGCTGTTTTGTTGGTTATAATTATTGCTCAGTTTCCGAAATGGTGCCCCAGGACCGTACGTATCCCACTGTGGTGAGAAAGGTCCATGTTGCTCTTTCTTTCTCCTTTTGGCAGTGCTGGTTGTAGTGTTAGGTTGGAAAAGTCCAACTCTTTCAGCCTGCATATAGACTAATACTGTGCCTGATGCATTGGTCTAGGTAGTGGGACTACTATTTCTTCCAAGTGCTGAAGACAACTCAGTTTATGTGGCTGAACGCTGTATGGATGGACGTGATTTTTTGGCTGATATTGTACTTTACAATAATTATGTGCCTTGTCAATGAAATTTAATATTCATAAATTGAAAAATACGCATTAATTGTTATCTGAACCAATGAACAAACTATCTGAGCTCTGATGTCCTATTTACATTTTTATAACAGCTTTTTTTTCTTAACAATTAATGTGCTTTATGGTACTTGGGGGGAAAGTAGGGCAAACTTTTGTATGGGTATTCTATAGCTGGATCTATTTGTTGATGCTAATTGCAGACTAAATTATATAAAGACATGAAATTATGACAATAGTTCAAGAAAACAGCTCTGTTCTGGAAGGCTATTTAAGTACACATATAAATGTATGGAGGAATTCCTGCGAGAATTTAAACACGTGCTTATAGTATGTGCAAAGTACATAAAAATGATGTATGCTTAATTAAGACCTCATATGCACTCAGATATCTGTAATACTTACTACATAATACCTCATGGCCAGATTGGTTCATCTAAAACAATGACAACAAATCAGTGATGTTTGACTGTGTAGACTCTGTAACTCATTTCAGCTTAGGAGGCGCTTTGGAAGGTTGCTCTGGGTCAGTGTGTGCCCCCTGCCTCAATATCCATAGTTTGTTCTTTATTATAAAGATTGTGGCTCAATATAGTGAGGATGAATTCCTCAGAGATCAGCATAAAGCATTGCAACGTACTAAAGCAAGTAACCTAAGCAAATGCCTGATGTAATTTAGTTGCTTAAACTTGGGTACTTACTGGTACTTTAGGTGCCCAGGTGTTTTCTGAATGGAATGATGGACTTTGACAAAGAACCAGGAACTCTGGAGATACATCTAAATTCCCGGTGTGATACGAGGATATCTAAAGCTGTGTTACGTGTTTTGCCTATGGTCTCTAACCCAAAACATTAGTTCAGGGCTGGAGTGTCTTCTTTTACTATGTTGAGACACCTCATAAAGCATTCAAAGTTTCGAAGGCTTAAGTCTAAATTTAATTTTTCTGTTTGTGGATTCCACTGCCTGGAATTGTCATAAATTAGTATATTTAATAAGTTTCATACTAAAAAAAAAGAAGATTTTGAAGTTTAGAATTAGGGTTTTTTTTCAGATTGCAAATAAAATTTTTGCATATTTTTATGTGATTTCACTGGCTATTATATTATTCCAGTGTAAACGCAAAAACTTGACAGTAAAATCCCACAGTCTCTCTAACAGAATGTATCATATAATTTCTGTATCCCAAATTCTTAAATGCATATTAAAGGATTTAACACATAGAAAGAGTAAAGTCTTTCTAACAAACCTGGTATTTTTAGTTTTCTTAATTTGATTATCTCTGTTTACATAGCATGTTTTAATTGACCAGCAGGTTTTCATTGTTGGATAGAGACAACCTTTGTTTCTTTCAAAGAGTTTTTAGGAAAAATAACTTTGGAGGTTTTAATGTATCTTGGAGACCTTACCTCGTTTTGCCACTTGTAGCCAAGCATATGGCCATTTGTTCTATGTTACTAGCAGGAATGGCTAGGTTTTGATTATATGTTGATTTTTAGTCTTTTTAAACTGAACATGTTAAAAGAGCTTTGGATTTTTAGCGGACTGTGGGATTGAATATTAATTAATATGAACTGGCACAGAGTAGTAGGGAAGGTTGAATTGGCCCTTTTTTGCTCTTTGTTGGCTGCTGCCATTACACAGCATGAGAGGGTGGAGCAGCCTGCCTGGAGCTGGTTCTTTCCCCTTCCACACTTGGCACTGTGGCAGGGAATGGTTTCCTTCTTTGCTCAGCCTTACTTAGTGCAGCTACACCATGTGTAGGCCTGGCCCAAGTTATTTCTCCTCCAAAGTGTAAGAAACATGGCAAGCAGATTGTCAGTCTGGGAGTTGCAATCTGTTTCCTCATCTGTTTCTCAGAGCAGTGTCTTGCTTGCAGCAAAGCCACAGTTTAGCCTGATGGCCTCAGTGCGTGCTGAAAACCACACAGATCCTCTTCTGTCCTTGCGCAGAGCCCTGTGATTCATTCAGCTTCCTTCGCAAAAACAGATCGCACTTGGTAGGCCTTGTAGAGCAGGAAGTATTTAAACTGTTGAAATGCTTTATGAAGCTTTAGGTAACAGTTTTAAAGCTTTTTCATGTTATAATTTGAATAACAAATGGATCATCTTAACAAGAATAAGGGCTCTATTTCTGTTTATCATCACAACTAGCATTGTTTAAAGTAAGGGGAGCTTAATGAGATAGTTTTATGTGAGGCTTGCAGTTCCAGAGTTCTGGGCTCACATAATTCCAAGGTATCTATTTCAGACAACCAGCACAGATAATAAAATGGAAAGTATTTATTACATAGTTCAATGCGGCATCCAGTAACTCTATATTTATTTCTAATTTTAGTTATACTACTTTTAATTAATGAAGGGGTTTGTACCAATGTCCTAAGCAGAGACCAGCATTTCCCAATTACCTTCTTAATCCTGTTAGAGAAGTTAATCTAATTCTTTTGAGGACATATTTAATCTTTCTTCTTTTTGCCTTTAGTATGGAATGCTGATAATATGGAATGCTGAAAACTAATAATCAGGACAACACTTAGTTTATGCTTTTTGGTATTAGTGACAGTTGATTGCTGAGTTGACTCTGCTTTCCCTTGCAGATGTGTGAACTTCTCTTACCTTTTATTTTGTTATCTTCTACCCTTTGTAGATTTATTTTTTTTCTTCTTTTTAATAAATGCTTTCAATCAAAGTTTAGACAACATTTTATCTATTGGACTTCTTAGATTTCTTCTCTAGTTGGACATATTTACAATATGTAAAAGTAGCAATATAACAATATCCAGGACATCTGATAGATGGTTAAAGGCAAGGCAATTCACAAAGTCTATGTAATAAATTTTCCCTAGGTGTTCAGTATATCCCAGTAGTTAAATTCCATGGATAAACTTCTCACATCTCCTTACTCCAGAAATAGTTTCCTGAGAATTGGTGAAGTGTATGTTCTATTAATTTTCTTAAGTGTTAGACCAAATGCAAAAAATGACCAGCAAGAACTGCAGATCTAGTGTAAAATCTAGAAAAGTAATTTTATCTGCCCATAGATAGGATCAAGATATGGTAACTGTTACTAGGAGGACTGATGTAGTTTATGATGGAACCAGGCAGACTAGTAAGGGAAATTTGACAAACGTGTCAAAAGAAGAAGGTAAGGAACAACCCTCAGAAGATTGAAGTGTCTGTAACTTAAAACAATACCTTTGGAATTCATGTAGAATTCTTAGCCACTAGATGACTAGTGTCTGATTCCACAGAGGACCCTATAAAGTTATTCTGATTGCCCCTCCTGTATATTTCCCCATTTATAATTTTAGAGGTTTGGTAATTCAGTAGAATTAATGCTGCTTTGTAAATTTTTGACATTGATATGACATTACTGTTTTTAAGTAGTGATATTATAATAGAACTAAAAGGGGAAATAAGCAAAAGGGAATGAAGAAAGGTCTGCTATCTTGTAAAGGTTGGAAATGTTATGAAGAGCAAATACTGATGCTTTTAGGGCAGGTGTTTTCACAGTCACTGCAGTAGGGATCCAGGACATAGCCATGTTTCCAAAACTCTACATGTAGATTTTTTTATTTGCCTCAATTTCTGTTTGTATGAGTATTCCTGGATGAGCTGCTAGGGAGAGCTTGCAGCTCTAGGCCTTTTTTTTTTTTTTTCCTGACAGAGGCACTAGTTGAAGCATCCTATAAACTGCTTTAATTTATGCAATGGTATATAATCTGTAAGGGACAGTGTAGAGTGCAGTTACAGTGCCTTTTCTTCAGCAAGCTTAGTCTGCTCATCTGGGGAGGTGACAGATACAAGAGTTCTGCAGTTGAAATTCCCTTCTGCCATGGAATTTCTCTGCTGGCCATTTCCAGTTAGAATACACATCCTAATCCTGCATTAATACTTCAAGGTAAAATATATTGACGGTTTTTAATGTTAAATGTGTAAGGCATAGTAAGTAGTGTTAATTTCTGCCTACTCATATGACATTTTCAAGCACGTGGACCCTTTTGGGAAGTAGGGAATACATTTTTTTTAATTTTCTAGCCTTTATTGGAAGACCTTTTTTATTTTTTAATTACTTTTTCCTGATGGCAGTATTTTCAGTATGATCACTTTGCATTAAGCAGTGATACAACAACTGTTCTGCACCTCACTTAATATCTATGAATTTCTAATAATGTACAGGTATCTACTGTGAGAAAGGTTCTGTGAGATTTAACTCCACAAGGTTTTGCTTTTAATATCATCATTTTACACCGTTTCTTATGTTTTGCACATACATTTTCTAAAGCAAGGAAAAATGTTGAAAATGACATCTTGAGTGCAATTTAGTTCCTCTTTAAAACAGGCAGTGGCAGCTATGTTTTTGTAGGTGTTGATGTCAGTGCTAGGTGTCTAAGTTCCTATTACAGTCAATGGAGATCTAGTCAGTTAGGGGGTATAGAGAGTGACTGAGCTCACCCCAAAGTAGATATTGAATGATTTTATTTCAAGGTGAAACATATCCCTTGTCTAAATATTTTTGTGGTAAATATTGAAGAACAGGAAAAAAATTGTAATTGAAAGTATATGTAGACAGTACTAAAACTGACCACTTATATAGGTAGGTTGAAGCTAAATTTGGGTGGAATTTCTTTACTTCTGTGTTGTATTGCTGGCTTGGGTTAATTCAGAAACAGTAGACAGTAGGTGCCAATCGATAATCAGTAGATTAGCTGGCCAAGGGGCAGAATTCTGGATGGTTGAAGTTAGAGAGACATGAAAATTGCTTCAAATGCATGATGTTGTATCACATTAGGTTTATTGAAAATGTTCTGAGTGTACAAGAAACAAATTAGAAAACATGAGCTGGAGTTGAAACTTAGGAAGATAGGAAAGGCAAAAGTAAACACAAGTTGACATCAAAAGAAAATATGCAGTCAGTGCTTGGTGGGACAGAAGACCTAGTGACAAAGCTCATGGATGAGGCAATGACTCATCTTTTCTGCTTTGGCTGGTCAGCTATAAAGTTTGACTTGCCAGCTTTTGAAACAGTCCCCACAGAAGATCAGGGGAACATTTGCATTTGAGGAACCCATATTACTGTGAGGCCACTGTTAATTTTTGGAGGATTGTGTCAAAAATAGGAAGTTTCTGATGACTGAAAAAGGAAAATGTCATGTGTGGGGGGATAGAATGTATGAAAATAGAGATAGTGCAGAAGGCAATCTCACCCCTGAGGAGCTGCAGCTGTACTAATCACCAAAGATTAGGAGCAGGCCTGCCCTTAATGGGCCACAGCTGTGTCCAGTGAGGATGAGAGCTATGAAAGAGTGGGTTAGCTGGTGGAGGAGAGAGCTGGGGTTTGTTGGCTGTGCTGTGGAGGAAGGAGTCAGTGCTGTGAGCAGCTGCCTGTGAGAGATCACTGAGAAGGTATGGAACTTTTGCAGTAAGATAACAACAGTCATGCCTATTGGGAAGAGCAAAAGGAAGGTTCTGGGGTTGCCTGGCTGATCAGTCTATCCTGTCCTAGAGAAAGTTCCAGAGCACATCCTCTTGCATACAATTTCTGGTCTCACAAAGCATATGAACACAACTGATAATAGCTGGCATGGATTTACTCAGCTTATTATGAGCTATGGACTGAATAAGAGAATGATAAGATGGGTTGAAACTTGGCTGGACTGTGAGAGAGTGTGATCAGCAGTATAAAATCCAGCTGCTGAGATCTACTAGAGGGTTTCCTCAGGATTCAAGGCCAGTATTGACTGCAACATTTTGCATATAGCAGGTTTGTAGGTGACACCAAACAGGGGCAAAAATGTTCATATGAAGAATTGCTGTAAGGAGCCAGTATTTACTGCACCATTTTGCATATAGCAGGTTTGTAGGTGACACCAAACAGGGGCAAAAACATTCTTATGAAGAATTGCTGTAAGGAGCCAGTATTTACTGCAACATTTTGCATATAGCAGGTTTGTAGGTGACACCAAACAGGGGCAAACACATTCATATGAAGAATTGCTGTAAGGAGGGACCTGGACAGGCTGGAGAAATGGGCTCATTGGAGCCTCATGAAATTCAGGCAGAAACGTTGTGTAGTCCTTCAGCTGGGAGTGAATGGCCTCTTACACCACCATAGGTTCTTTTGCTGGAGTTGGAAGGTTTTTTGTGTTGTACGTCTTTTTCTGACATTTTAGTCATTGCAAAACCACAAATATCATGCTTAGACTTTGAGTTCACACATTAGTAACTTCTTTCTCCTGTAGAAATGGTGTAATTGGTATGTGGACTTTCTCCTAATCCTTCATAGCTTAGACAAGTGCTGAAATAGGTTAAGTTGTTAAATATTCATGCTGTCACAGTATGAGAAGTGTCCCAAAGATAGATGCCTTTTAGAGAAAACGAGAAAAAATAAGAGTTTTATAAATCAGAATTGGGACTATCTTTTGGATTAGGTATTTTCTGCATATTGCTTATATTTTGCTTGCTTCAGCACTGCATATTGCTTGAATTTTAAACCTTCATGATAAAACTTTCTAGTGTAGTTTTTACTGGTATTCTGAAAATTAACTCCTGAGTTTCATGTCTTCCATGTTTACTTACTGACTTGTTAGGGTCATTGTTTTCTATTTTTAGATGTCACTCCATATGAATAGTGAATCTCTAGGGGTTTTTTTGCAAATTAACATCCCCAGCATATTCATATTAGCAGTTTGACCCCAGAATCTCAATTAAGTCATTGGTAAGGTTTCTTAAAAACATAATTTGTGCTTATTTTTAGCTTTCAGCTTTCTCAAGTAATTATTTATGCACTTTCATGTCCTTCTTGTCATCTGGATAGTTAATTTGTCAAAATATGCTCATAAGTGATTTGCAATCACCCTGCTTCCTGTTTTGTGCACATTTATTGCAGAGCAGTATCTTGCATAACCAAGTGGTAGATCTGCCAGGGATATTTTCACATAATGTGCACAAGTAACGCTTCAGAGAACCAAATAAATCATTTGTGGAAATAAAGCATATGGCATGTAGTATACGTACATATTACAAATCTGTTGTTTGCCTGTCACAGCAGTTAAATCTATCCCCTATATTCCTACTTTCATGTAGACTATGCAGGTCTTGATTTCAGAAGGACAGGGGTCTTGTCATAAGCAGAAAATGAAGCCTCTATAGGTATGTTCTGGGTGAGGAGATGGGGGTAGAAGACAGGAGCAGACGTGAGTCAATGTGTTTGGGGTGGTTTGGCAAGCAGGCTGTATGTTAAACTCTGAAAATAAATTATTGGTAAAGGAAATTTACCAATTGAGATTAGGAATAAGAACTGAGACTGACCATGGCAGTTAGCAGCACTGAGGACAGTGAGAGACATTTAGAAGATGAGCTATGAGGAACAGGGCAGAATAAAGAAAAATTCATTCAACAGAATTGAGAGAAAATCTGTGTACTGAAATATAGTTTTCATTCAAAGCCTGACATTTTCATATTTCCTTGCTATATTTGTGAAAAGCATTTGCAAACTGTCTCATTTTCTTTTAGTGCTAAAATAAATTCCTGTAATAGTGGTTAATAAAGGGCCACCAGTCATGACATTAGTTTAAGTGGAAGAAGGGGTTATGATAAATCATCTGTTAAAGTTTTGCCAAGATGACACTACAGGGTGAAATTTCAGGAGTTTGTTTGCTTTTTTTATGAATAATAAAGTTGGTTGCTAGTGAAGTTTTTAGGTATCCCACTAAATGCAGGCATTACATGTCTTTTTTAATGGCACAATCTGTAGTCTTTTCCTCACTTTCCTCACTTGTGGCCCAGGATAGACAGTACTCATTAAATAAGCAGTTATTCAGCATTTTTAACTTACTACTCAGTGTTCAGCCCCGAGCCGCATTTTCTGCACAAAATTCAAACTCTTCTTTAGAAAAAGAATGATTAATTTTTCTCCTGGGTGTTTTTTTTTGTGATGTTTGTCACTATGGTATCTGACTGCTTCACAGTGTTAATGAGTTTACTGTCCCTGTACTTCAGTGACTGGGTAGGGTTTTAAAATCTGCACTTAAAAATGCTGATTGAAGCACTCTTAGATTATGGTGACAAGTATGTGTTGAATTGGTGTTTCCATCTGGTGACTTCAAAGAGCTCATTTTTCTCAGGATTAATATAGTTAGTATAAAATTATAGGAGTGGCTCTTCATGGTTGGAATGAATGTCTGTCTAGCAAAGTACTCTTCTCCAGTTTTGACTGTGAGTCAAGAGCCTGTTCTTAGAAGAATATAGTGGCAAAGCAAACACGTAGTATGTAACAGTTTCTCCAGTGTACTCTCACAGCTTTGAGCAATTTACAGCAGCTTTCTACAACAGATGTATTGTCTTTGTATTAAATAGCTCCAATGGATTTTTTTTTTCTTCCGTGCGTTTGTTCAATTGGTCTTTGAAGCAATGCAAATTTTTAGCATTCATGGCATCTCACAGCAAGGGTTTCACATCTTAATGAAGTATTATGTGAAGAACATTCTCTGTAAATTAAGTAGCATTTTATATGTTCAAATGTATAAAGATCTGTTCAGATATTCAGAGGTTTGTTTGTGGAGAACAGACACGGATAGAATGCAGTTCTGTGGTGCAGCATTAAACTGCTCTTCCTGTTCTTACCTTGTTTAATTGATTTAATAAATACCAATGCACCTTTTAATACCTTTGATTTCCAAAAAGAAAAGAGCTTTTATTCAATCATCCCTGTTCTAGGGGATAGGCCTTCAACTGTTCCAAGATCATTCATTGATCAATAAAAGGAATAACAAAAGGACAATAAAAGGAAATCATGTGATTAAGACTATTATTAATACTTATGTGTTAGTAGGATGACTTAGCACCAGAATTTAAATCCTTGCCTTTGCAATCTCAACAATTTTTAATGCACTCTTTCTGTATATAGTTATGTATATATTTCCACAGAAATATATATATATTTTTCCAGAGGAAAAATGTTTGAGGTTGTAAATATGGACTACACATATTGTAGTGAACAGAGCACAAAGAAATGTGAGATACCTCTAATAACTTACAAAAAATTATAACTCCTAATATGTATCTAATATGTTTGAGATGTTTTGTAGAATTTAAGATGCTGGAGGATGTTTTTTTCCTTTTTTTTTTTTCTTTTCTGTGACTAGTGATACTCATTTGAACAAGACTCCCATTATATGAAACAGCAAAAGTGAGGCAAGAAAAATCAAACTTTAATTGTTGAAAGTAAAGTGTGAAGATGAAATGAAGGAGTTGTGTGTAGGGGAAACATGTTATTTTCCTCTCATCTCTTGTGGGAAACAGTTATTGAGGAAACAGCAAGGTCATTCCCCAGTGATGGAATGTTTCCTCTTATACCCTAGAAAGTTTGAGGAATAAATGGGGTGTGTGTCATTTTCTCACTTAAACTGTGGACCAGAACTAATGAGTTACTTCAGGAGAGAAGCTGTTCCTGGTCTGTGGTACTTACTGTGTTGCTACTGCTTAACCAAAAAGAGAGAGGAGCTTCAGCACTGAGCATCCATGTCTCTGTCATTCAAGCAAGAAAGAGTTACACAGGTATAAATGGCATAAAAGCAGTAAAAGCAGCAGAAATCTTGTCATGTGTCTCCAGTGCCTGAATAGTTTTTGCTATGACACGAACTGTTGCAATGTTTGCTCTCCTTCTTTTGCTTTAAAGCTCAGCTGGTTGTAACAGGACACAGACTGAGTTTTGAGAAAAGCAAGTGAGGTTGTTTAGAAGTGTCTGCTTTTTAAAATGCCAAGGGAGCATCCTCCTTGTTAGGCTGCCTATTTCAGTAGATAACCTCCCGGGAATAAATCAGCTAATCATGATGGTGGGAAGAGACGAAGAGATTTCTTTCCCTTTCCTCAGTAACTAAATATTGTTTTCATAGGATTTTTTCTAATCACCATAATCTCTTCTTTTCCCACCATAATTGTGATGCCCAGCTTGAAACTGGGGAAAAATTTAGGATGTGAAGAATCCTGAGGTTGCTTATGCTAGCCTTGAAAAAGAGAACCTTGCTGCAGGTATTCACCTCAAGGCCAGAGAGTCCATATGACAAAAAAAAAAGATGATTTAGGTTCATGACTTTGAATGCAGAAGGCCCTAGGCTGGAAATGGCGTGGAAAAATTGAACATAAAGCAGAATTCATTGGGTAGTTTGAAAGAACAGACACAGTACTGATCAAAAATGTAAGATCGGGGGTACAGGACTAACTTACAAAATAGGGCATGATAATTTCCTGGACAAAATGATAGAGGTCCATTTTCAGAACCTTCCTCAAACACTGATGAAAACTTGGGAAGTGGCAAATAAATTTATTTAGAGAGTGACAAGAAAATACATGCAGGTAGTTGGGTGTTGTCTGGTCTTTGCCCAAGAGACCCATAGTGCATGTGGATGAATTTGCCTAGCTACTTGGGAAAATGCCAAAACCAAACCCACCATCTCTGAAAAATGGCAGAAGGAAGGAACTCAGTCCTTTTGTGGTATTTCTGGTAAAATATGTTCTTGGGTTTAAAAAAAGGTCAGTCAAGAGTGAGAAAGCAGGCCTCAGGATTCTTTTTTAAAGGATAGAGCCAGAATGTCTAGACTTCTTTCTTTTAAAGTTTACTATTTTGGCTAATCTTCATAGTAGATAATTATCCAAATCTTCTTTGAAAATATGACTTTGTTAAATTACACAAGATGTCACCATTTGAGTGTCACAATTGCTAAAGAAGAACCAAGAGCAATTATTGAAGGTCAGCTCATAATATGCATTTCTCTAGATAAGTTTGATTTGACTTGTGAGGTGCTGTATCACCAGCAACTGCCATGTGGCATGCATTATTGTAGTCTTCTGGGATTCTTGGAAAAGTCTAGAATACAGCTGAGATTTTTTTTTTTCCCATGAAAATGAGCCTTTTGGTAAAACTGACAATTCATTATATTCCTGAAAAGTTGGGTCTTTGGAGATTTTCTTTCTCTGCTCCATAGAAAGCAATCTATGTACCCGATTCATTTCACAGTATTACACTACCAAACTTCCTGGGCATCAGATGAAGCTCAGGTAAAGCATGCAGAACTCAGCAAAGGATGGCTTTCTTTTCACTGTAACTATAAGGCAGATGCTGCCTTTCAAAGCAGTTGACTTGATGCTCACGCAGGGAGTTGTCAGAAACTATTTCAGATTTTTCAGAGCAGCAAGGGATGCTGTCCTGACTGTGATAGCACTGCTCAGGCCATACTTCTGCGTTTTAGTCACATGGCCTAATATTCAGATCATCACAGGCAAATGCAATATAATTTTGATGACAAATCTTTCCCTTTTCAACTCCATTAGGGTGCATTATTACACATCTAACCATACAGAACTTGACAATAATAGGAATGATTAAAATAGTTGTTTTTCATTTAAACCATTTTTGATTCATGTATGAACATGTATGAAGAATTACTTTCTTTCTAAGGATGTTTTAAGTTTAGTTTTCATGGGCATCATGCAAAGAAGTTTTAGCTAGATTAGAAAATGCCTAGAAACCTGGTAACAAACACCTGGGACTAAGATTAGAGATTTGTGACCCACGTTAAAAATTGTCAGATAAGGAAAAAGTTGCCTGACTTTAACTTCTCATTTGAAGTGTAATATGTCTTTTAATTTGGTATTATGCTGCTCTGCTAAAGTTGGCTTTATGTACAAGTACCTGATTTTTTTTCCACCATTTTCAAGTGGTTGTTTTTTGAGCAGGCTTTGGGGTCAGTAAGCATATATAGCAATTACAGTATGCAGAGAGAAGTTTACCCTGTATCCCTTCAAATGGATTCTCAGGCTAAAGCTGGGATCATTTATCTTTAACATAACAGCTGAAGCATTGCACATGTAAACATTAGTTCACATTCCAAATGAAGAAAAAGCCTTTTGGCTAACAGCAATGCATTCTGTAACTATGCACTGACTGCATTCATGATATTGTGTAGCTGAGTGTTACTGTGCTAAATATTACATGTCTCCAGTTCTGTTAGTGCTTTGATCATTTGATTCTCTTTTCCAATTTAAACACTATCAAGTTGTGTTTATGTGTTTCACTTTTAATCAATAGTGAGCTAGCCTATCAATTTCTCAATAGGTCAGTATTTTCCACTGCAGCTTAAAAACTTAAATGTAAATAATTGCTCACTTTATCTTCGCACTTTTTAATTTTTTTTTCTGTTGTGGGATGTTACTTCAATGCTAATGAGACAGGGCTGGGTATCACCATCCTCCAGAAAATAATGCAAGTGGGAGAAAACATACTGAAGACATTTTGCAAATAAATTTGAGTTATATCTTTCCTATATAGGAAACCTTGGAAAATCTTGAAATGAGCTCAGTCGCAGGTAGTTATGTGTCTGTTTTATAGATCTATGCTTCAGTGAAAAGAGCCAAGTTCCTTTCCTTAGAGGCATGCATCAATAATATGATGATGTCAAAGGTGCATGTCTTCTTCCCTCCCAATCAATATCTTTTTTTTTCAAGAAAATAGAGGTGTTTACATGTCTGTAGTTGTGCATGAATGTTTCACATAGCTCTGAAGACCTGCTGATATTAAAATTTAAGTGGATAATTTTTAAAAATAATTTTTTCAAAAACCAGCTTCAATTTAAAAAAAAACCAAAACAAAACAGCTTTTCTTGTTGAACTGTTTTTATACTTGTTGTGGTCTAAGTTTCTGACCACAGAAACAGCACAGAGTGTAACAGAGCCCAAAACAGTAGTTAAGCTGATAACCCTCTAATTCACCTCTGATGTGGAGACTCAGGTTCAAGTCTCTGGTCTTATCCCAAGAGAGTTCTGTAATAGCTGGTTTACCCAGCATATACTTTTCCCCAGACCAAAGATTATACAGAGTTACATAAAAATACTGAAAGAGATTAAAAATTTTAAATCCAGAACATACAAGCAGTGTTGGACATGACACTTGCTTGGGAAACAGAATGATGGTTTAGGGTTACTTAAAGTTTAATCTTCCCATCATAATCCAGCAGCCTTGAGTTTCACATTCTGTTCTTTTCTGTTTAAAAAACTTAAAAGTCAACACGAAAAACCCCCACTTCAGAATGATTCTTAGTTTAAGTTTCACATAGGAAAGTGGAATTACCAGAGACTCAAAATTTGGAAATCAAATACTTCAGTGAATTCTAAAGGGAATTTGTTGCAAAGTAAGGGAGTGTTCTGTTTGTACTATATCGAAACCTTTCTGAACCACACCTTTCAATTCAATTGTTTTTGTGACAACCTTTGGAATGAGTAAGAAATGTGTTACAGTGCTGTGATGGTAGGTTCAGAAGTGTTAGCACTGTTTGAAGTGGACCTGCAGTTTTCTCTGTAGCATTGACTTCGAAGTACAGGACTTTGAATTTCTCTGAGTATTCTGACTATAATTTTATAGACTTAGCAGAACTGTGCATTTATGAATGTATTAGTTGTAGGTTTCATTTATTTAGGCACTGAGCAAGATTTAAAACTGATCCTTTCTCAGATGAATATCATCAATCCATTCATGTCTGTGGTGAAGTTTTATATTTGTGCAATAATTTTCATCTGCTGAAGTAATTACTAATCATATATGACTTCTAGCTGAACTGGTTGGAGAAAAATATGTTCATTAAAATATTACATTACTCAAATATATCAATTTGGAGCATAAAGGTCTTTCTTTAATATCTATTTCTTTCTTCCCCTTTCCTCTGATCCTTCTCTCTTGGTTTCTCTGCCCACCTGTTCCCTCTGGCTGTTTCCCCCTTCTCTGCCTGTCTCTCCCCCATCACTCTATCTCCATTAATCTACCTTTCCATTCATCCCTTTCTCACCACATCTCTGCACCTGCTTCTACCCCACCACCATCTCTCTTCTCTCTCTCCACCAGTTTAGCCATAAAGAGAATCACCTGAGGCAAAATAATACAAGAACACAAATTAGGAAACGTTGTCTATTGAGCTGAAAATAGTAAGATGGAAGGATACAGTGACAAAGTAGTCTGAAAAGAGAGAAACTGATGTCTTTGTTTAGGAAAAAAGTTGGTGTTCCTGAGGATGAGCCAATGGCAAATATGATTAGACTAAAACAGGACAAGTCACCCATTATCCCACATTAAAAAGGAAAAGTGTGAAATAAAGGAGACATGTTTTATTTAGAATATGGACATCTGCTTGGGTTGTATACTCTTGTCTATGAACTGAGCCTTAGCATAATAGTGGCAGCAAGTATCCTGAAGAATTGTTGGATGGTTTGACTGATTATACGTAAGTTCATTAAAAAATAAAAGCCTATGCAGAAATACCAGATAAGAACATAAACTACTTCAGAAAAGAGAGCTGAAGATGAGGATGTCTGAGATGTTTTCAGAAATAATTTAGATGGCAGTGAAAAAAGAAAAAGGCGTGACTAGGAATTTCTGGCAGTAAAAAGAGAAGTTTTAGATCTCACCCTTTTAATTGGTTTGGTGATATTGCTAGATTGTGATGGATGGGCTTTTTTTATAATGTATTGTACACAAAAGAACTTCACACTTAAGTGCTTCAGATTTACAATTGGGCTGCTTTGGAATAACATAATTAATGAAAAAGCTGAGTGAGGAAAAGCACAGTGACTGGCTGATTTACTGGTTTATAAAAAGCCTGGAGACATGATTTTGTTAGTTAAAACATAAGCATTAATAAACATACTTATTTAGAAGAGGTACAAAGAGAAGGTACAGAAGGGAAGTCCTTCTCAGTATGCAGTTGTCTTGAGAAAGAGATAGATCAGCTAATGAGTAAAAAAGCTGTCTTGCAGAGACCAAGGTCATATTCTGCACTCTCCTTCAAAATTCTTTTTCATTCCTAAAGATCTTATGTCTAGGCAAAGAGTCATAGAAAGTGGGGAGAGTAAATTTAGGGTTTCTTAGATGCTGAAGTACTGGAAAGCATGGTGAGGTGACACACACCAATGTTTTCTGTAAATGACTGTCTGTGCCAGGATTAACAGAGCCATCTCTTTAGATTTACATCTGTGGAGCAATGATACCCAGCCTAGATCTACAAAGAGCGAGCTTGGGTTCTATGGGACTTCTTAGCTGAGATTCAGTGTCATGCAAATGTGGCTATAATTCTTTCAGATTTCAGCTAGTTTTAGGAACATTATAAATGCATACAGTTGGCTAAGAAGTGCTATTAATTTCAAACTGGCTTTTGAAGGCAGTACTATGTCTGTGTACCCACATTTGTCTGCAGATAGTCTGCCCATGAACTGTGGCATGTTGGTGGCGTATTGTGTGTATCACTGAATGTTGTACATTACCACATGGTGTTCTTCAGATAAAATTCACTCCACTTTAATTGTATGAGAGGGATGGTGCTCTCTTAGTTGTTATTCAGTATTTTATTTTCTCATTGTAGCTGTTAGCTTATGCCTTTGACGCACAGCTTGTAGGTGTTTCTATAAAGAGAATTCTTTTCCTCACTTATTTCACAGCAGAGTTTTGCAAGTATAATGCATTTATTTTCAAAAACAACCTTGTTTGATGACAGGGTATTATTACTCTACTTTACAAATGGATATGTGAAGCCCTGAGACACTAGGGTCAACATTATTGGGTAATTTTAGATGCCTGATTCAAAACACCTAAAACCTGCTTTCTGATTTTGAAGAATATTTGTCATCACAAACCATTTAAAAGTGCAAAGCAAAATTTCCTCTGACTAGCAGAATAACTGCATAGAGTGCTTGTGCAGTTAAAACTGAGAGTATGAAGTGGGCACTCTGAAAGTTACATGCTTGATGATAATTCTTTTAAAGTTAGATTTAAAAGACTTTCCTGCTGTCAGAAAACCTCTGTGGTACAAAAAGTCTGCATCTTTAGGTCAATATTGCACTACCCTGCATACAAATGTATTCATTTTTCCCATGCAGTCCTCTAGTCCATTCAGAATATATTTCTCTTTCTGTTTAACTTCACATTTAGCAGGCTCTGTTGTACAGATTCATGAACTACCTTTAGGGTAGGTTACATAGGCTGAGGCAGGTTTAATAAGAAAAAAAAATGCATGCATAACTTATTTGTGCCATTTCTTGTCTTTTGAGTGGGATTTCTTAAGATATTTTTACATAATTATATATAGATGTGATTTCCTTTTTCTTTTATTTAAAAAAAAAAACATGATAAACTAGCAACTCCATCATGTTTGTGCTATCAACACTCAGATGCATTAGGCCTGTTCAATTTCTGCGTCATAATTGACCAGCTGCATGATAGCAACTCATGGGGCTAAGACCCTGAGTATTCATGGCCAAAGAAGTGGTCTTCTGGCCTTATGAAGCTTGTAAGCCACTAAGTACATGAACCTGATGCAAGTCAATGAGAAATGGCACTTCAGGATGTGCTGCACAGAACTGTGTGCTTGACTAGGATGCTTGATACAGGTAGCTAGTGGTCATGGGCATTATTATTTTATTGAAAGTGTTGCTGCCCAGTTATTGTGGCATTCACTTTAGGAAAACGTGTTCTGGAAGAATGTTTTACAAGTGTTAGACACTGATGGAAGTTCAGGTCTTCTAGTCTGTCCATCTGTTTTCTTAGCTTTAGACTTTATTCTAAATATCCTGTGTTTCTTTGTGTCCATTCACAGCTCTTCATTTTATCCTCGGAAGGCTAATCCTGCTAGTGTTTGCCTCAGCTATTTAAATTATTTCAACAGCCCCACTCCAAATTTCATGTCTTGCCTGCATGAGTTGGATCGTCTTTTCTGTCTCCTCACTTCATTTTATTTTCGTTTCCTGTGAATTTCCCTTAACATGCTAATTCAGATTTCCTTCCCTCATCCCCTGTTTTCTTCTTCTACTCTAGAGCTCCTTTCTTAGAAGTCTGACACGTGACGTTGCAACTTAAACAAAGCAGTTTAATCATAAGCAAAGTAAAATGTGCTTTCACACTGGGGAGTGGAGGTAATGCATAATAGGCTGTGTTGCTAGAGCACTTGCTAAGTTCACCATTCATAAAGAAGAAAAGTTAATGAAAGAACATATCTGAGTCTGCGTTTTACTGATGGGCAGTAGCTTTTTAGCATGGTTTGTACAGAAGACCATGATTTATTTAATTCCGCATGGCAGGATGAACAGAGTCTTAGAGCACTAGTGTATAAATAGTGCACTCAGGGAACTTCTTGTTTATAAAAGAAAATCTGATTGTTATAGTAGAATGAAGGGAACGCCGCAATCAAGCGGTATGAAAATAGTTTTAGAAATCTTAAGATTTAAGTGACTTCTCAAAAAAATCATGCATGATTATGCATGAAAAGTTGGACTCAAGAAGTTTTTGGTTGAAAAGGGGGGAAAAAGGGATTTTTATGTATGTATATATAAATATATCTAAAAGGAACCAATGAATCCATCAGTAAGTGAAGCTCATTTTATCGGTTGGATTAATTACTCTGCAGAGTGAATGGGAGAATTCCTCTGTGCCATGAAAAGCACTGCTTTGCTCAAATCCAGCATATATATGCATGATGCAGGTATTGCACTAGAACATCTGCATTGGTAGTATGTCCAGGTAGAGAAACTGTTTCAGAATGTCAGTACATTCAACACTTTTATAAATCCATCTTGACCGTGAAAGATACATTCTCAAAGTATTTGACTGCTGAACAATGGGAGAAGTCTTTGTAAAAAAAAAAAAAAAAGCAGATTTCAGAATTCATGCTACATAACTAATTAAAAAAAATACATATATGCTGGATGTTTTGTTTTATGAAGATTATTAGCTTGAAAATTTTTGCTATATCTGGGAATTCTTCTTTAAAGAAAACTGTGAGGAACTGAAGTCATCCCTTGGTATGGTGTATAGCTTTCAGAAAAGAAAAATATGACTATAAATATTGCTTTCTCTATCATTTAACTTGTAATATGAAGAAAATCATTAATTATCTAGAACCTGAGCAGAAGACATTAATAATTAATGATAATTTATGTAAAACTAGGTCCCATCTTAAAATATAATTATAAAATTGGATAATGAAAGGAATGCAGAATATGCAACAGTTTTTTAAAAATATATATTCAGATTGAAGTAAATAAAATGATACTGTGATTCTTAAAAACCTTAATGTTGGGAAAAACCAAACGTTGCATTAGTTTGAACATGAATGTTGTCACAGATTAAGGTGTTACTAGATAAGAGACTTTAAACATAGAGACTATAAATAATAGCTTATTCTACGAAATTTTAATGTTAGTAGCCAGAGGGTTACTCTTAACAGTAAAACAAAGAGGAAGATGCATTTAAATGTGGCTGACTCCCAAGCTAATCTCAAAAAAGTCTGGTTTGAGAGTTCCCATATTCCTCTAAGCTGTTTGTTCAGTGTCGGAATAAATTGTCACTTAGACAAAATGTCACAGTTTGATTCTGCAGAGTATTTTTGTTTTGGAGGAAGAAACTAAAGTTGCATTAGTCAAATTAACAGATACTGAAAAACTAGAAGCTATTGCAAAATACTTCATAATAAGCAGGATTGGACTATAGTAAAACCTTGATAATCTGCAGGAATGGGTTAAACATGAACAGTTTCATAAACAAGACTATTTTTAAGAAGAAAATTAAATTTTGAAGACTAGCTATATAAAGAATACTGAGTATATAGAAATTGGTACAAATGCTTTAGATAACCACTCTATGCATATACTTCTTATATTATCAAAAGAATTGAAAGATCTCAAGACTGCTTCAGGAAGCTAAATTCTCTAGCAACATGCTGTAAGAATACTCCTAGTCCCAGTTTACAATACAAAGCCACAGTATTGGCAAGCAACACTAGCAGAAGTTCCCAACAGTTTATCTCAAGGTTTTCTCAAGATGACAAGTGTGTACCAAAATTGTAATTTTTTTTCCACATCTCTTAGTATGGGCTAGTGGTTTGTATTTATTTGGAGTTCCTCAGATGTCTGCATTTTTGTATTCAGTTCAATTCAACTTTCAGTAGGTGTGTTTTGGTATTTTTGTTCCTCTTCTTTGATATCTGTAATAAAAATAGTGTATTTTATTTAGTTGGTGGCTGGGTCACATCCTGGTGCCTGGTTAATTTTGTTTTTAAACACCCAGGGGAGTTCTAATCTGTCAATACCTGCAGGTAGTTGGAGCAAAATTTGTTGCTTGAACATGTAGCTAATCTAGCACTGTACTCCAGGATCTATTCTTGGCATCTCAAATAATGATATTTTTTACTTAAATTATGTATTAAGACAGTAAAGTGTGACATATCTTCAGTATTTTTAAAAAAGAATTTTATATTAAAGGAGATCCTCAGATTGGTGAAAATTTTCTCATGGTAGATTGCTGGTCTAATGTGTGCTGCTTTCTCTTGATAAAATTATACCTTCTGTACAGGTTTACCATTTCATTTTCAGAAGTTTTATCAAACCTAGTGATAATCTGGCTTTCACTGTGAAGTGAAAAATAAGTGTAAAATTAGTGATTATTTGTAGCACTCACCATGTGCATTATAACTTTATATCTAGGTGCCCATGTTTTGAAATAGGATGGTTCTCACAGATCCAGTATAAAACAAAGTTCTATTTGTCCTTCCATATTGAAGATGCAGTTTGCAGTGAGTCTAAAAAAGCACCTTCAGGTGATGATTCTTGAGGCCATACCTTATAAGTAAAATTCTTCTACAATCTTCAAGAGATGTTTCCCTTTTAGTACATTACCAAGGACATTGAAGTCAACAGGAACCTGAGCACATCTTCAGGGTATTGCATTGCTATTCTGAGAGCAGTATGATATTTAAACAGTTGGAATGAGTGCATCATGCATTAGTTTTGTTTTACATTATCCCATGGCAGGTGTATTAAACTATTTCCTATTCAGATGTTTATGAATAGTGAAGTGCATGATTGAAAATTCCCAGAAAGCATAATAGACAGTGTATTAGAAATTACAAGAAGCAATGTCAGTGGAACATCATACAGTTGAATTATAACAGATTAACCAAATACATTACGGTTTAATTTAAATGGATCTAACATTACCCATCATCCCAAAATCTTCTATATGTCAGATTTTCCTTCTCAAGTGGGACAGTTGTGGTCAAAGTAAATCCAAACTGTTGTTCTTTGTTAGACTTAAAATGGAACAAAATTCAGAAGATGGTTTGAAATGATAATGAATTTTTTTATTACTAGAACAAGTATTAAAAATTTTTAAGATCTGAGGAGGGCCTACATGGATAATTAATGTTTATCATCTCCTTCATATTATTAATATAATATCAGACCAAGTTTTAGTGTGCAATTATTCTGTTTATCTTGATCTTTTGCCCTAAAATCAAATTTGAATGATGATGTTTTCAAGTGAACTTCAATTTTAGTGTGTTACAGAGATGATGGTGTAAGACTATCCATTAATTTATGAGCAGGTACTTTAAAATTAGTTGATCGGAAATTGCAGAATTCAACATAAAGCAAGAATGTAATAAATGTGAAAAATTTCATATTTCTGTAGGCATCCAAAGTCATATGCATCTGGATAATGGAAGCTGCTACCACAAGCTTCTTATTTATCATGGGGAGAAATAAAGTAGGAGAGAGATTAAAGCTGGAATGGCTAAAAGTACTGAAAAGGATGGATGAAAGTACAGCCTTTAAAGCTGTACTGCTCTTCAGGAACAAGTGTATAGTGTGGGATAGTAAAAGCAGGGAGACTATTCAGTGAGAGTGAAAGACATATGAGTGTGCCTAAGTGGATATCTTACTTGATAGTGGTTTACCCTGTCCTTTGCAAATCATTTTAATTTAGAAAGATAACATTTTCTCAAGACTATTAAATTTAGAATGGCATAATATGGACAGCTGGCTTCAGGATAATTGGTAAATTTGAACTCTGACAGACCAGGCTGTTAGCAGTGAGAGAGTCTCTGTTGCTTAACCCTTTAATCCCATAAGGAAATGTCTCAGCCCTTAGAATTCTAAGTTAATACATCTCCCATACCTGTTCCCAGCTTTTTCTTGTATACTCTCAGCACATTTGTACTCTTTTGGGAGTATGCCTACTGCTCTTTTCACAGCTAAAATCTTCACAACTAAATGAAGTTCACTTCCATTCACCTTTTCTATTCATTTGGTAACAACCAACCTAATGCTGAAGGATTCTAGGTCCTTGGACCATTCTCTCTTCTCTTCTGAGCTGGCCGTGGAAGATTCTGTTCCTGCTTTGTGCAAGGAGGACCACGAGTAGTAGAACCTCCTGGTTGAGAGTAGTAGAATTAAATGTTATTTGTAACATTACTTAAATGAATTAAGTAGTGAAGAAATAAAGTAATTTAAAGAATTGAATGTTATTTGTAACATTACTTAATCTGTAAGGATTTAAGTTCCTGTGGAGTGTAGGATAATATTTATTTTATGCTTTCTGATATGTAGTAATCTCTCAGTCTTACATCCAAGAAGGAAGTCAATCATAAAAATATGGCACATATCTGGGATAACTTTTGAAACTACTGCAGGTAAAATTCAGATGTCCTAATTTTCCTTTGATGTAACTCCATAATTTTTTTTTTGGTGGATATCTTGCCAAAAATTCTGTATTTCTTACTTTTGTTTGACAGATTTTAATAAATTACCTGTCATCAAAACCACAAGCCATTTGCAGAATCTCCTGCATAATTCAATGTAGGCTTTATCATAGAGACTTGTTATAGGTTTCTGAGAGAAAATCCTTGCTCTTTTTCATCCTTGAAAGGTTCTCTTGCAAAGCCTGTGTCAGGATTTATTATTCTTATAATTGTTTCTGTATTTTCTCTAGAATTAACCAAATATAAAATATACAGTCACTTGCTAGTTAAGGGACTGGAGGTCAGGGTATTTCCCAGGTAAATGCTCTCATTGCCCTTTTTAAGGATTTTCCACCACCACTGAGCACCTTGAAAACAACGAAGTCAGCTTTTCTGAGTTCTTAGGGAAGAGGAGATGTCTACTTATATTTCTGAGAGGCCCTCCAATCTATGGGTTGTAAATAGAGGACATTTTTCTTTAGTATTGAGATACACGTTTCTGAAAACCCCCCTTCTTTCAAGGATAAGGTATGTCTTAGAATTTCCTCTTGACTAGATTTAAGGAGCTGCATAGTGTTCTTCACTTAGATTACTCTGAGTGTTAGCTGAGGTGCCTAATTCTGGCAATGCAATGTATGTTTATTTGTTCATAGGTATTTAACCTGAGGAGAAAGAACAATATTATGTCCTGTCTGTACTGTCCTTTTCACAATTCTAGGCCTTAGAAAAAAACAACTGCACTTTAAAATTAATGGAAATAAAAAATTCAGGTCATGGGAACCTGAAGAGAGAGCACAGAACATAGTAGCCTTTCAGTTTTATCCAGGCAGTATTTATTTACAATTTGGTATGACCTCCTTTTTAGAAGAGGACTGGAAAATTCAAAGGGTTTCAAAGTAGTGAATTGATGGAAAATATCTAGGTTTCAGTCTATGAATAAGGAAGTAAGATCAAGGTTTGAAAGATGGCCATTATAGTAATGACTTATATTAAATCATGTATAGAATAAAGAATGTAAAATTATCATTCATTTCTTGAATAATCTTCAGTTTTTTAATATCTTCAGCCCCATCTGGGTATGTGTATTTTCTTCATGACAGCATATCCAAGTACATAAAGGACAAGAGAGTGAATGAAGGCATCAACCTGGATTTACCAAGGCTAATTTGTAGCTGGCTAACCTGTCTGCCATCTGTGAGGAGAACATAAGTCAACAATGTGCCCTTGCAGCAGAGAAGGTTAGCAGAAAACATGGCCAGCAAGTTGAGGGAAGTACCTATTCACCTCTGTTCAAAGACTTATGCAATTTTGGACTTCATTATAGGAGATACAAACCAACTGGGGAAAATCCAGAGAGAGGAACACAGCAAGATCATTAAGAGCCTGGAGCACTGACATACAAGAAGTTGAAAGATCTGTTTGTTCAGACAGAAGAAAAGAGAATCTCATTAAGGTGTCCTCAACTAAACTACTACTTTTGGTGCTAGAAAAGGCCCCAGTCTTATCAGGTGTCCACAGCAAGGGGAAAATGGGGGCAGATACAAAATGCAACAAGGAAATTTATGTTAGATATTACAGCTAAAAATCACAGGGTAATCAAGCTCTGCAAAAGATTGGCAAGGGAGATGATGTAATATCTATGACTGAAGAGACTTAAAACTTGACTGCACAATTTCCCAACCAAACTGAACTAACCTCAAAATTAGCTCCAGCTTTGAAATTTTCATATCTCAGAGAAAGTGATTGAATGAGATGATTCCAAAGGTCTATTTCATATATTCTGAATGTCTTCACAGTTAAATTCTCACCAGAAGCATTCTGTCTTTTCTGGCAACAATATCCACAGCTGTAAGTTCTTCTGGTGCTGAAGCTTGGCCAAAGAATTGATTGTGATCAGTTGTGTTCACTACTTGCTACTCTTACTTAGATTCTTAAGCAGTGAGACTGTTGAACACGAGTAATTTTCTCCTCCCTTTCTCTTTGATAGCATTATTTTCTCATTGACTAATTTAAGGTGTACTAATTTAGTAACTCTCCTTATCTGTTACTTTCTTCATTTTGAGTTGATAGAGATGATTGCATGTTCCCTTTGTTTTCCACTTGCAGCCTGTCATTGTTAAAGGTGGCATTCTTCACAAAAGACTTTGTGGTAAAGTAGTTCTGGTACCTGGAAGTTCCTTCAACCTCTGAAAATTAGGTAGTTATCTTTTAGTGGGATAGAACTACTGCTGTCCCAGTCAGTCCATTATTTCCATTGTCACAAACACTCTGAAAAGATGAAATTGTTCAAATTGTCTTGCTATCTGGACCACAAACATTTAGATTTTTCAGGAGAAAAGAGATAGGTATGTTGCAAGTTTTTTTGGTAGTTGTGTATTGTGGTCTTACTTTGGTAAGAGTCATTTGATCAACTTTTGACCAGTCCTGTTATTCTTATCCCAGTGGTTAATGGGAGGACTTTATGGCAGTCCTCAATGCAGTTCAATGTAGCTCCTATATGCCTCTCTAGGACTGTCAAAAGCAGAGATGTTATTAATGCATCCTAGCTCCAAATTTCTTAGGAAGTGTGTGTAGAATGGAATGTGAGGTGCACTTGCCTTACATGTGTGAGTAAGGAAAAAACCTGGTTTGTTTGGATTGACTGGGTATATTTACTCCATCACTCCATCAGTGAGTTACTCTTCATGCAATCTGCTTACTGGTGTCTAGATTAATTTTTGTAGATGAAGCTCTGTATAGTTGAAGAGGAGAATTTGAATTCTCTGGATTTGAAGACAAAAAAAATTACAGGTGAGTTTTTTATATGCTTTCATGCATGACATCAAGAGGTGGACCTCTTAGTAAAAAATTAATACATCTTTGTCAGCATTGGTGCTTGGCACCAGCTTATTATCTCACTTTAAAACTTTCATATCCTCTCTGTGAATTCTCATGGGCAGGTCCTTGCAATGCTGACACCTTCTCTCTCTCTTCTGCACAGCTGGCTGATGCCTTCCTGTTCCTTGCACAACCACCTGACCCTTCCTCCTCACAGCTCCAACTCCCTTCTCTCAACCAGCTAACCCACTCTTTTATAACACCCATCCTTATTGGATATAGCTGTGGCCTGCTAAGGGCAGGCCTGTTCCTAATTCTTGGCAATTGTACAGCTGCAACTCCTAGGGGTGAGATTGCACTATCTCTATTCTCCTACAATCTGACCTCCCACACATCTTCATGTATCACGAATGTGTATCACAGAAGTGTTGATGTTGGAAGGGACCTCAGGAGATCATCTGCAGAGGTCAGCTAGAAGAGGTTGCCCAGTCAGATCCTGAGTACCTCCAGGAATGGATACTCTGAATCTTGGGCCATCCCACTCAAGTGTTCCATAATCATTACAGTAAAAAAGTATTTTCTTATTTCCAGATGGCATTTAATGTGTTGAACTTCATGTCCGTTGCCTCTTGTCCTGCCACAGGGCAGTACTTAGAAGAGTTTGGCTTTGCCTTCTCTACACCCTCCCCCTGTATACTTACTGTAAGATCCTCCCCGAGCCTTCTCTAGCCTAGAGAAGAGTAGAAGCTAGACTCAGCTTCTAATCTTAAAAGATACCTCAGTCCCTTAGTTTTGGAAGTTAAGGTTTTTTTGTTTCACTAACAATTGTGAAATAATTATGCTGATAATTTGGACTAAAGTTTGTCAAATGTCTTTTATCCTGAAAATATAGCTTTCTGTAAAGAAACTTTATCCCCTTGCATAAAAAGAATTCAGAAAAATATCAGGAGAAAAAGAATCACCATTTTATTCATGTATTATGCAGCTATAATTTCCCCTCATTTTATGTTTTCATCTTAACTACAGGAATAAAGAAATAGTAATAGAACCAATAAAAATAGAATCAAATGCTGTTGGAAACACTTAAAACATGGGGAATTTTTGTTCTTTTATTGCCTGAATTATTGACAAAGTAACTTCTCTCATTTGACTTCAAAATATTTTATGCATAATTTATGTTTTATAGTATAGTACCAAATGTCGTAGTAAAACATAATTTTATGTTGCTGTCTTTGCAGTGCTGAAATATTGATGATGATTTGATAGTAACTATGTTGAATTTGGTATAATATTCACTCAATGCTTAGGTTGTGTTCAGGATAGAAAAACTTATGGTCACCTTTGTAAGGGTACAATCTACATCTTGTCTTTTGGAGACTATGAATCTTTTTTCATCAGTTACAAATATGGGTTCTGTTTGATGTAATTTCAGTGTCTAAGTGTGTGTCATGGTTTGACCCGGAAGGGAGTTTTTTTTTGGAAAGTTATGGTCAAACCAATCAGTGGCCAGATGTGAAAATTGGCATTTGGTGTGGCCACTGAGGATTTGGGTACGCCTCCGAGAACACACTCAGTGGGTTGAAAAGCAGAGGATTTAGAGAAGACCTTCCTCTTTGGAGTCCGGCCGGTGAGTTGCTCTGACCTCTCCCCTGCCCAGCGGCGTCTGGGCGGGGGAGGGGAGGCCATGCGGCCTGGGAAGGGAGGCCGGAGCCCCGGCAAGGTGCAGGGGTGGAGGAGTCCTGGGATGGTTTGGGCAGCCCCCCTGGGAGAGAGGATGATAGAGACTGTGCAGGCTGGAAATTTGTTATCTTGTGCTGGGAGCACAGCCAGGAGGAGAAAGTGGGGGGGGGCGGCAGGTGCCCAGCTGCCAGCAGACCGGGCCGAGCTTTTAACCTTTTTGTGAATTTTTGGAAGCTGTAAAAACACTGATCCTCCCCAGCTGAGGAGTGAGAGGGGAAAGAGGATGGGAAAGAAGAAGAAGTTTGACTAGGTGAAGGAATGCTTGCAGATGAGAGTGCCCTAGGTGGAGGAGATGATTGGAGTGGCTTTGGGCTGGACTTTTCTCTTACACAGCCACGGGCGAAACCAAGTTCTTCTGATAATACAGAGACTGCTCCTTGGGGGAGGCGGTTGGCTAGAAGCCAGGAGTGACAAGGCCGCGAGGAGAAGCGGAGAGAACAGAGACTGAGGGGGAGGGTGTGGTGGAGCCCTCTGCCTCCAGGGAAGGATCTCTGTTCCTGAGAGCCCCAGGCCCCAGGGGAAATAATATGGGGGGGACAGGTGTCCCAAATGGTGAGAGGCGGCCACTTCTTGGAACTGGGCAAAGCATTCTTAAAAGGACCTAAGGAGCAGTTTGGATCCATGGACAGTGGTGAGAGCGCTGGACATGGAAGGAAGATGGTCACCGCTACAGATTTTCTTCGGGCGGCTGCAGTGTGTGACATGGAAGCACTGGGGATTTTGCAGTGTTTTCCTGGGGAGGCCCATGGTGTGAGAGGAAGACTCCTCTCTCCTGATGAACTGGGGAGAGTGTGTGTGAAGGAGGGTATTGGATGGAGAATTGATGTGTTAGAGGGGATTTGTTTGTTGGAGAGGTGGGGGGAGGAGAAGTGTTTTTGAAGATGTTCTATTGTGGATTGTTGTGTCTAGTTTTTTTCCTTTTCCCTTTTGTGTCTATGTAGATTAATAAAATGTTTTTTTTTTTTCCCTCCATTCCCAAGTTGGAGCCTGTTTTGTTCTGTTCCTGGGTCACATCTCACGGTAACCATTTTAGCAATCCACCTTTCATGGGGGCGCTGGCACTGTGCCAGGGTCATACCCATGACAGTGTGAAAACAGTTTTCAAAGAATGGAAATGGCCTCGGAAAGAAGTGAATAATCATAGTATATGCACATCTTTATGAAACCCTCCACAGAATGTGGAGGAGCATTTAGAAATTGAGTTTATTCTGTAGTTGTAGATGTCTTTGCTTATTGCAGTAACCATATTTAAAATTAGTTCAATTTAAGATAAAGTTAGTTTTTACAGTATGCTAAGGAGATAGTTCTAAACTTAGACCCCAATTCCTGGATCTCAAATGAAATATAAAAGAGGAACAATAATCCATATGTATATAATCCACAATTAGAAACTATGTACTCCTTTTATTTCACTGAAATAAAAGGAGTATATACGGAACGACATAGCTAAAATAGTAAATGAAGAATAAAAAAAAAATACTACTTTTATAGTATAACTAACTTTAGTTCTTCTTATTTTTAATCTTGTGGTTGACCACAAGTTTGTGGTTGATTGATTTCTGCACACATAAGACTATGCAACTGAAATTAGAACTCCTTGACCTCCAGTGCCTGTAATTCACTTCATCCACCATGTACAAGTGTAAAGAAGGTAGTACAGTCTGCTACCAAATCTTTGTGATTTCTTAATGGCGACAATTGCAGGATGCAAATGGTAGGAGCTCAATTGACATGAACTGAATTTTAATTTATTTCCTCCTTTTTCTTTTATTAATTTTATTTCTAATTCACAATATTATTTGCATTTTGTTTTTATAGGTGTTTTATTTTTTACTGGCATTGGTTAAGACATTTGCTCGAGTCTCTCTTCCCAGCCCCATAGCTGTACCATTCCAATTTTCCTTCAACTTTTTGTGACTGTGGCCAAAAAATCAGTTCCTTTTTTTATTGCATAAGAAAGCAATGGTAAAACAGCTGCATTCAAGTTTGAAAGAAAAAGGAGTCCATCTTGAGCTTGAAGAATAGTTCAAATTATGAAAGTCAATGCTATTTTATCTTTAAATCGAGCAAGGTCATTTGTATCTCTTGGTTTGTAAGACAGTATTTTTCCACAGTGTGATTTATCTGTGGGAAATTTAACTTAAAAGTGGTTATGAATAATTCCAGTATCTAGTCCTGTAGTTTGGACTCTTTGTGATTCCAACTATCTTCTGTTACAGTTTCCTATGCTCAGGTGGACTAGAGCACGGTTTTAACTTCACAAATAATGATTAGGTGTGGAAATGGAGCTGTGCCACCATGTGATCCATAAACAAAGTGATACAAAATTCTCTCTGCTATACTGGAAGCTGGCTAATCTTTCAGATAAGTTTATCCAGTTAAAGATTTCAATTCCTAGAATCTCTGAATACATTATCAAACAATTTGACCTACTATAGGCTTGTGAACTGTGAGTAGGAGATTGAAGACAGCATTCTGTAGTTGGATTTTATTACCTCAGCCTTCCAGAAGCTGAAACTTTGTCTCAGAGATGAATAGAATGCGTTTCCTGCCTGGCTTCAATTGTGATGAGGCATTGGAGTTCACTTATTCTGTTTAAATTTCCTGATCTATACTTTGTTTTTCATTTTTAAGGGATTTTCAGAGACAGTTTGACACACTGGTGCTATGGAAGTTCCTAGTTCCAGCATATTCTTCATCATGGGTATGGATATCCAACTCTCATCCTTGACCTGTTCTCACAAGACAGAAACTTTTTCTTTCTTCTGGAGAGACCATCTAGTTAATTATGGAAAATAATATCTCTGATAAGTGGGACAAATTTCCAATGTTTAACTAGGTCCCTCTCACCTAAGAAGGCTTCTTTCTCCTTGATTTGTGATGACTGGAAAATCAGAAGGGAGAAATGTGTCAGTTCAGTAAAGCTTTGGCTGTCTTTAATTTCAGCTTGTTTTGTATTGGTGGGATTATTTTTTTCCCTACCCCATCACTTCTGGCTTCCTTCTTTAGAATATGAAGATTCTTCCAGAGTTGCTGTTTATAAAACTTAAGTTGTAGGTATTTTTGGTGTGAAGGATTTTCATACCTATGCCTACCTTTGATTTTTTTTGAACCAAAAAAAGACTGCTTTTTTGGTAAGTGTTCTTTCTGCTAAAAAGTTGAAGAGATTTGTGCTGCTATAGCCATTAGCAATATTTTCCTGGAATAAGGTAATTCTGAGTCCATTGTGGATTCCTTTCTTAAATTTTTACCAGGATGAGACTCCTAGACTGCCTTGCAGGTGTACTATGCAGTTTGGATGCACTGTAGGAATTTCCATCAATGTCGGTGTGCATGTGAAGGAGGAGAAAAGAAGTTAACAAGAGTAGTGTATTGTTTGGGATATTCACATCTACAACTTCCCTCCCCCTTATCCTCTATCCTGGCATTGAGCAGTCAAGCAATGAGCTAAAAAAGGAATTGGGGTCAGTGTACCACGCTTCTCCCTTCTATGCCCTTTGCTGGGAGAATCAAAGGCATAAAGCAGAAACATGAACTGTGGGCCAGAGGCTCATCATGATGTGTCTGGACCCAAACTCAAAACAGTGGTGTGCTTGCATCCTCTAAGCTGATCAGTGCTGCAGGTGAGTGACAGGCTTCTGCCAAATTTGTGACAGGAATGTGAGGCTGCATCTAACTTTAACATGCCAGGGAACATTTCTGCATACTGGAAGGTGCCATGTGGCATTCTCCCAAGGAAAGAGCTACCAAGCACAGCTGAAGAATTAGTATGTGCCTAGGGCCTGATAGACAATCTGGATGCAGCTATCCTGTTTAGAAGGTTTGAGAAGTGTAGGTGTGGAGCATTCTATGCCAGTATTACCTTAGTGCCAAAAAATAGTAAACTAAACATGTTTGGAACTATTGCTGGATGCAGCCTGAATTCCTAAATGGTTCAGAGCTGAAGTGACAAGAGAACTGACATGGCATTCAGGGTCTGACAGAATGGGGAGTCCTAACCTGCATACAACCCATGACATATTTTCTGGGAGCTAAGCAGAGCCAGATAGTTTTAATAATATTGATTGTGCTTTGATCTCAACAGTTTATAAACATCCCAGATCCCAGACTGTCTGCTGCCATTTTGTAAATGAGGACTGAAACAATTGTGCCTCTGTGACATGGAAGAGAAGTACATAAAAACTCTACTGCCTAAAAATGGTTGTCTGGAGAATCTGTTAGGGATTTTAGGTTGTACAGAGTGACGTGGTGATATGGGAAAACTAAAAACCAGTTTCTGTTTGTAAAATTAAAAATGCAGTCCTGTACCAATTTACCTCTATGTGAAGACTTTTGTAACAGTGATGACTACAAAACTGAAGCTGTAAAATTCATCTTGCCATTTAAAAAAACTCCAAGCTGTTGTGAAATTATTTCATACCCTAGACTTCTTCTAAAGTTTTGTCTTCTATGTGGCAGAACTATATAACTGTTAAAATTTCTTTCACATAATGAGATTCTAGTCATTCATTGGTTGGACTGTTAAAGTTTTATGTTTTACAAAAAAAAGTCAGAAGTTTGGTTTCTGTTTTGTTTGCTGTAGATTTGGTATAGTTTTAGAATTTCTGCAACCATGAATTGCTTCCTGGTATTTTGTTTCCATGCCCAAGGAGAAATTAGCCTTCCAGCTTTGATGATGCTTTTAGAGAAAATACTTAAAAATTCTCTGTGCATTCAGTCTACTCTGAACTGGCATGATCAAAGTCTGTATGGAATCATGGCTGTATGGAATCTTTATGGTAATAATGTACCCCCAATTAATTGTGTCTCAATAATCAGTATTATAGGAGTAATGCTGTGCTGTGTATATTTTTTCAAATCACGTGCTATGCAGGTTTTTCATAAGAATTTGGGTTGAGCTTTCATGCCTTTTAAGATGCCAAGTTCCTTCAGATCACCTTGCACTCTTTTCAGGTGGCTTCTTGAAAATCCAGGGGATGGATATTCCGGTAACTAAATGGTTCTTAAACATTTATCTTCTACTACAACCCACTCACCCTAGGAGAGAAAAGTTCCTTGATTATTGCTAGCTAATGCTTTCAGACACATCTCTCTGAGCTTCTTTGCCTGTGTGGTAGGAGCATGGGGGACCAGCCATGAACTACCAATTAGCTGGGCCTTGGCCACTTCCAAAAATGTATGTATTTATATTTTATAATATATTATTTTATATAATATGTTATAATTTATGCCATATGTGTTATGTCATATGTCATGATATCTGTCATATGTCATATCTGTCATATGTCATGATAGCTGTCATGTCATTATATCTGCTGTGATCTGTCGCATGTCATGATATCTTTCAATGTTGTCGCGTGTCGTGATAGGTGTCGCATGTCGCGATATCATTCAATGTCATGTCAAATGTCATGATACATGTCAAATGTCATGATATCGTTCAATGTCATGTCACGTGTCATGATTCATGTCAAATGTCATATCATCGTTCAATGTCATGTCACGTGTCGTGATTCATGTCAAATGTCATGATATCGTTCAATGTCATGTCACGTGTCGCGATATCTGTCACATGTCACGTCACATGTCATGATATCTTGCAAGGTCATGTCGCATGTCACGATCTGTCGCATGTCATGATATCTGTCGCATGTCATGTCACATGTTATATGTTACATGATATATATCATATGTCATGATATCTGTCATATGTCATATCTGTCTTGATATATGTCATATGATGGAAGTAATATAATTTTTTATGGTGATATATATAATCCATATATATGTGTGTGTATGTATATATGTGTGTGTGTGTATATATATATGTATATATGTGTGTGTATATAAATGTATGTATGTATATATATGGATTTTCTAGTGTGACTCTGAATATTACAAGTGTTGTTTTGGTCAGCCCTTAAGCACCTGGGGAAAATGTCCCTCTTCTTACCATTTGAAATCCAATTGTGTCCCCTTTGGTGAAATGATGTTTTCATCTGAATAATTGTACAGCCAAGATTGAACTAAGAGTCAAATCGACTTGCTAAGCAACCTTAGAATGAGATATAGTAAAAGATCTTTTTTTCCCAAGAGTAAAGATAATTGAAATTTAACGTGAATTCAGAATCGGGAAAATTCAGGTGGTGTTGATTTTTCGGGGGTTTTGTGTCTCTATTCTTTTAAGAGTTAGTACTAAGTAGCTTCTGGAGAACCTAGCCCATGTGTATGTATGTCAGAGGGCTTCCCATCTCCATAATTTTCTAAAAACCTACAGCTTTCTGGAGATTTCACAAACAAGGATGCCTTCCTCTCTGTGAATGTATGACCTTTAATGGAAAAAAAGGAGAGATTTATATATATAATAAAGGAAAGTAGGATGGAATTTGCCATCTACACCTACATTTAATAACCTCTTTTGGTGTATCATTTCCTTTCTTTTTGTTGCAGGCAAGTCTAGGCTTGCATGATACATTTAGTTTAGTACCTAAGGTATTTAGCTGGGGATTGTTTTTTTCCTGCTCAATTATATAAAGATTTAGGAACATTATTTGGGTTAAGCACAGCTGAAAAAAATCACGGTAATTGTTCCATGAGTCCTTCAGGTACCATAGGGCTAATATGAAATTAGAGAAAGATGTGTTGAATCATTTTGCATGGTGTCTTATTGTGGAACTGGGATCTCTCTTGCAATTTTTTTTTTTAAATTCTATGTTATTAGGAAAAATATTTGCAGACAATTTTGGGTTCTCTAGGTATCTCTTACTGAACAGGCAGTTCAGAAAAGACATTAAATTATTCCTGTTATGGCCGAGTCTTGTTCTGTATTTTACAAAAAGGTATTTGCCAAAACCAAATTATGTGAAGTATCTTATTGGTTGAATTTAAAGGAGCAGAAAGATGCTGAAAGTTGCTCAAAGACTATTCTTTAAATACATTCCCCGAATTTTAGCATTTTTATTTTAATATTGTTGAAAAGTTCATGATCCAGAGAGCTGCAATTCTATGGAGCACTTGCAATTCTTTTGGAGTAGGTCTGAGGTTCATTTTCTAGAAAACATTCCACAGTAAAACTATTTGAGATACAAAGAATATTTCTTTCTTGATGTGTAATTGTTTATTGGAAAATTATAAATCACGGTGCTCACTTTAGATACATCTGGAAATAAGTGATGGGTTATTGTTATTTTGAAGCTGTTTGAAAGTCTACATCAGCCATATCTTCCTTTATAGTAGAAGCTTCTATGTCATTTTAACATCTTAGTTTTGGATTTTGTTTCTGTTTCATAAAGCTTTTAAATAGAGTAGAAACAATAACTCCTAATGGATTTAAATAGGGAATTCTAACATAAATAGACTGAAAATTTACTGAATATTTTTACTGTAATTACATTTTGCTTTCTAAGCTGTGTGTCATAAATGATTTTGTTCAGTGGAAAGTGTCATTTTGGATGAATTGATGTTTTCTGAGTGATCCAAATGATTGCTAACATATCTTACCAAATACTTTGTCAGTCATGTGATGGATATGACCTTTGTAGTTGTTTCAGTAACAGCGTTCAGGAAATTTTAAGTGGCAACATTGATGTTACATATCCAAAAGCTTTGGAAGACCTTTGTAGTATGTCACTGGGAAACTTCAGTCTCTATTTAAAGTATGTTATTTGTCTTTGTGAAGGTAATTTTGTGGTAATAAAAGTATTTCTAGTAATGATCATAGTAATGCTTTGGATGCTGCTGAGGTAATTCTGACCTCTGTTGGCAAAGCACAGCAAATGAAATGTGTGCTGAGTAGCATCCTTCTGTTTTGATATTATTTATTTCAAATATGACATGTTGCTGAGAGAAGAAATTAAGGAATTAGTTCTATATTTTTATTGTTGGAAAGCTTTTTTCTGTACTGCTGTCCCAGTTAGCTAGAGCATAGCTAGCTAACATAGGATAGAGAATTTATGCTCAAACTGTCCTTAGTTAATAACATGATTTGATTTAGTAATTTTATATCATGCAATAGTTCCATCCAATATCATTCTTATTCAGATTTTCTATGCTATGCCAAAAACATTTGAACATTTCACGTTATTATAGTTCTATGTGTTAAAGATTAGATGATAGAACAATTCCATTTGAGGTTTGCAGTATGTCTGATAAAAGCCAATCTTCAAGACTCTGAAAAAACTTGATTAGTGGATTGGTTTTGCCCAGTTGTACTTAATGCAGTAGCTAATTTCACCCTGATTGACTTCCTTATTTAACTTGATAATCAAATTAAGAGAAGAAAGAAATGTTGGTGTAATCTGAACAGGTGCTAATTTTTTTCTATGCAGTGGCTATCATTTCTCTAATGTATTTGTCATATCTATATTTTGTATATCTTTCCTAAGCTGTGTTCTTGTTAATGAAGTTAATTCAAAGCTGATGGAAAAGAATGAGTGTTAGCACTTGGATGGAGGCAGTCAACATGCAGATACTCCATGGCAGCATTCTAGCAAATGCAATAAGAGCACCTCTGATTTAAAATTATGTTTCTCCAAAGAACAGACTCAAATTTTTTAATATTTATGTTGTTAAATAGAAACACAATTTTTGTATTAATACAGTTCAGCATTACAAAGTCACCCCAGGACAACAGGAAAGAGTTTTAGTACTCTTTTGAATTAATTTTGATCAAGGTTACTTTCAATTACCTTATATCTTGTAAAAATGTACTGTTGCATACTTCTGATGTTTGCTGACTTGCTTATTGTCTGCTTAGGCCCACGGAGGCCTCAGTATAACTGAGGACATATTCCCCTGGAAAGCACAAATGTTATGCATATATTCTACATATGTCATAGGTCATTGATAGACTTCAAGAGCCTTAATATCTTAGGATTCATATTTTGGAAGTGAGTTCCTGGAGCTGTAGTCTTTCACAGTTCTGAATTTAGGCTGTTATGGCAGGTTGTCCAAAAGGGTTGTACATTATTGATACTGTTATGAGATGAAGATACGGAAGCTTTGAATTGAGAATATGGGAAATCATCTGGATAACATTTAATATCATGTGGATGTAAACACAAGAAGTGAGACTCTCACATCTGTTACATTTTCATATGTCAAGATAGTGAGGGATTGATTACATTGATGCAGGGATTAATGTTGATTTCTGAATCTCATTTTCAAATCTTAGCGTAAATTGAGAATGAAGTGTGAGATAACCTTCAAGAATCAAGGGGAAATGGAATCATGCATTTCTTGGGTCTATTTTGCTAGTGTCTGAAAGAATTATTCTACTTTTGAGGAAACCCAGATGAAGAAGGACAAGGTATTAAAGCTAGCTGAATTGCAGATTCTATATATAGCAAGCTCTGTTCTGTGTGTCCTAGAGCTATAACAGAGTCTCATCTCTGGTTGGTTTCTAAGATGAACAGTCTTTGGTACTGGATTGAGGTCACAGATCTAACAGCATCCATATTCAAAAATCTTTGATGCAAATTGTTACTCTTCCTAGTGCTGCTTCCAGTGCCAGAGCTTCAGGAATTTTTATTTCACTTAAACAAATGTCAGTAAGTGTTCCAGGATGCATAATTAATCATTTAGAGGTTTTAAAATCTCCTTTTCTAGTAAATATTGACTTTGCCTCTCTGTGATAAGAATGTGTTTAAAATTGCAAACACCATGAATTTATGCTGGATGGGAATACTGTGTTGGATCTCCAAAAATGAATTGTGGAAAAAAAGCCTCTTTTCTTACTAAAGATTCAAGGTCAGTTGAATTAGGAAAAAGAATAGCTAAGGGAATATCTTTCCTAATAAAATATGGCATTGTATCTGTATTCTTGAGAGAAAGAGAAATATGACTTTGCTTCAGTTTAGAGTGGCTTTTAAAAATTTTTGTTTTAATATCAGCTATTTTTTGTGAAAGGAAGTCAGAATGGTCTTTCTGAGAATGTGCTCTGCTCTTCAAAAGAAAATAATGATGTTTATACTATACCTCAGCATTCATGGGTATATTCATATAAGTGTATGGAATCTAAAAGTCATAGAATAAACTGAGTTGGAAGGGACCCACAAGGGTCATCACTCAGTCCAGCTCTGAGCCCTGCACCACACCATCCCCAGGAGTCACACCCTGTGCCTGAGAACACTGTCTGGACACTCCCTGAGCTCTGTCGGGCTGGTGCTGTGACCACTGCCCTGGGGAGCTGTTCCAGTGCCCAAACACCCTCTGGATGAAAAACCTTTTTCTGACACTCAACCTAAACCTCCCCTGACACAACTTCAGGTCGTTCCCTTGTGTCCTGTCACTGCTCACCACAGAGTAGAGATCAGTGCCTGCCCCTCCTCTTCTCATCATGAGGAAGTTGTGTCTACGATGAGGTTTTTCCTCAGTCCTCCTCCCGGCTGAACAGACCAAGTGTCCTCAGCTGCTCCTTATATGGCTTCCCCCCAAAGCCCTTCACCATCGTTGTAGCTCTCCTTTGGTTGCTCTCTGATAGCTTTATATCATTCTTTATATTGTGGCACCCAACCCTGCACACAGCACTCGTGCTGAGGCTGCACTAATGCAGAGTAGAATGGGACAATCCCCTCCCTCAACCAACTGGTGAGTGAGTGTTTGATGTATTTAGAATCATGAGATATGCAAGGGCTTTCACAACCACTCAGAAGACTGATTTCTGTTGTGCTTACAGAAAAATAATTATTGCTTATGTAATTTCATTAAGTATTAGTTGTCTAAAGAATTAAAAGAACCCAGTATTTATTTATAAAGGGAGTTTAATATATTAATATACCCATAAGTATTGAATTCACACTGAAAAAAGGTATAGCCAAGGCAATTAGCCTTTTTCTATTATATGGCCAAATAGTAAATAGCACAGTGGGCTGTGTTCCTGGTTAATCTTGATCAATCTATAGGTCTTATACAAAGTGCATAGGTGTGATTCATAACAAATTCGTAGAACCCAACTACCTTATACATATTAGGGAGCCCAAACTAAGGATACAATGGGTGTGGAGTTGCTCTTCATAGGAACAATCAATCTGATGCACTGATCTTCAGCATTAGCCGTGTGGTATTCTTTCAGATTGCTCAGATCACCTGAGATCATACATACCATTGGCAATGGTTTTAGAACATGATTTACATTGCTTAAACATAAATGATTTTACTTATTAAAGGTACTGCTTGCTGCTCTGGTTTTGGACTGTGTATTTTCATAATTTAGTAGTTGTTCTTACAGCATCCTTCTGCAGGATGATGTCAAATGAGAGGTAATGTTTTTTCCTGTCAGAATGACTGGATTTTCAAGGACAGAACCCTGGACTGAATCCAAAGATCTGTCTGACTCATCACTGACGAGCTGGAATTACTGTGGTTCTCTGTGGACTAAGCAAAACCCCAGCTTGTCCCTATGGACAAGTAGAATACAGAGGAACCCTTATGTCATAACTGATGAAAGCTTTCTCTCTTTTAATTACTCCAGGTAAATTGGTCTTGACTGTAAAACTAACCAGTACTAGTCAGGAACATTTTGCTTTCTGAATATAGCCACAGTATTATGCAGTATACTCTGCCAGTGTACTTCTAGATGAGTAGTCCATAAGGAATGATGAAGCCAGACTGGTTAGATAAAGATCAAATGCAAAGTTACCTTATATATGACAGATTTTTAAAATAAAGCATAACTGATTTCCTATTCCTTTGTGTGACATCATCCTGAACTCAATTTGTTTCTCCTTTTGGAGTTATTTAAAGTGATGTAACTACTAAGACTATCAGGATAAAACTACATACCCTCAAGGGAAATTGATTGCAGCTTCAAGTAAACAGAGTTCTACCTCAGTTAAAATAGTTCATGTGACTTCTCTTCAGGTTTAGTTTATTTAGATTTTACCATACAGATTACTTTATTTGAGAGACGGAGTGCTCATCAACATGTTTTTCTAGGTAGATTCTTTCCCAAACTGGGCACACACAAATTTGCATGTAGTTACATATGCACAAACTGTCCAATCTGAAGAGTTGTAGGACGTGCCTCCCAGTAGTCTATGTCAACCATAAAAGACCTGGTTTCTCTAGTATTTTTAAATAGATGTCTTAACCTCAGAGACATACAGCCAACAACTGGCTCCTAGGCTATTTCACCTACTTTGCTGACTGATCCAGCTTGGTCTTCATTAGCAATCACACGCTGTCTCACACACTCACACTACAGCTGCAGCCTCCATGGACACATGTGGGTCCTCTGGTCCAAGGTCTCTCTCCAGTTTCTGGTACAGAGACCCTCATTTGCTCCATTTCCTGGTCAGACTGACATATATTCTCACTAACTCATCATCTGACTCAGGTGCAGGTAGTTTGGCCCTCATGCATGCACACAGGATAGAGGCCCTTGTCCATGGAAGTAGAATCATAATTTAATAAGATTGAGTGCAGGACATGACCAGGCTATTGTGCTGCAGAACCAACTCTACACAAGTAATCAACCCTTTTTGTTCCCTTATCCCTCTATCTTAAACTTTTTCCTCCCCAAACCACCTAAGTCCATCCCTTTCCCTGCCTTTGGTTCCTCCCCTAAATATCCCAGAAATCCTACTCAATCCATGTGTCCCATAGCCCTAGACAGCATTGTCTGTCAGCTTGGGGTGTTGAGGTGTTATCCATCATTGCTTCATGTTGATACGTGCAGTGGGGTGGAGGGACTCACAGCAGAGTTTCCAGAGGGACCCCACCAAGGTGTGTCTTTGCCTGCTGTGGTGCTGTTGTGCTCTGCTGTACTTGCATGGATGGGCTTTTAATGCACTGGTGATGCTTCTCTGATGAGCTCCAGAGTAGTGGGGCTAGGGCATTACTTGATTCTCCCACTTTCTGTTGTCCCTTTGTGGATAAACAGGAGCGGTTCGTCACATAATTTAACATGTGAATAAGAATTTGTATAGTTTCCAATCATCTCAGTACTATTCCAGCTTGTTCTTTGAGTATTTCACAATCGTAATGTCCTCATTTACAAGTTTTATAATTTCTCAGCTCAGGACTTCCTTTAAAGTAGTTTCTTAAGTCCTAACTCTATCAAAATATGGTTTTGTAAAACATTTTTCTATCAATTGCAATTCTTTTGTCCTGAGGTTATTCAAAGGATAAGGCCATATTGTCTCTCTGTAAGACTCATCATGACTAAGTCTGTTCTGGATAGCCAGGACTTTGGTGTAGGTACACACACAGTTTGTGGTAATTGGGAGTGGGGCTGCGGCCGAGCCTCATCCCCAGTGGGCTACAGCTGTGCAGGGCAGGTGAGCAGCAGTGAAGGTAATGAGCCATGGAGTGCCCAGGTTACTGACCAATCACAGAAAGTAACAGAAGGCACACAGGTGCAGTGCATGAGCTGTGAGGGGTATAAAAGGTTGTGCTGAAGAACAAGAAGGGCAGGTGTTTGCAGCCTTCTGATGTGATATGATGTTACTCTGTATGGGCAGATGCCTTCAGCCTTCTGATGTGGTATGGTGTTACTCTGTATGAGTTGAAGCCTTCTGATATTGTACAGTGATGTTCTGTGTATTGTGGCCTTCTTGACTGTGGCATGTGCTGTGGCATATGCTGCAACCCTGGTATCTCTGTCTGGCTTTCTGCCTCTCCTCAGCAACACATGGACTTTCAGTCATTTATAATCAACCTTTTCATTGTTCTTTCCACTGGAGAAGCAATGGATGGCAGGTTGGACTAATAATGTCACGGGTATCATTGTTCTTCAACCAAAAATACAGTTAGTTACAGCGAGAATGGTAAGTGAGCAAGTATCTCTGAGGCTATCTGTTGGACACTAGGTTATTTGCATACTTTTAAATACTGCCACCCTACTCCAAATTTTAGTCTGGGCAGATGTAGCCTGTTAAATCTATCAGTGTTTATTTAGCAATGATTCTTCACAGAACTTGAAAAACAATAATTGCTGGTAATATCCTGTTTTTTGAGTCTTACTTTGTTGGACGTGGTTTGTTCTTCTACATGTTTTCTTAAATTACACTTTTTACTTCCATGCTTCTGTTATCACTCTAAGTGTTGATCCTGCTGTTTGCATATTTGGCAAAAGATCTTTTTCTAACCCACTGTTTTAGCTAGCTCTAAGTATAGTAATGACCAAAGGTTGTATACTAAATAATCAAATTCATAATGTGTATTGCACTTGCTATATCAAATAGAAATCACAAATTGAAGACATTCAGTATGGAAATAAGATCACAGTTTGGTGGAATCCTCCAGTTTTGCAGACTTAGACTAAGGCCAAGTCTGTAAGCAGATCTAGGTTAAAGAAAGCAAGTGGAATAAATTGCTTTAGAACCTGAACTTGAGTAACATCCTTAATCCCATGAATAGCTAATAAAGAATTTAATTGTATTGTTTATATTGAGGAAACTAAACAAGAGGAATCAAAACAAAATAAGCTCATTCAGAATTGAGTCACATTTCATACTGACACAATAAAAGCACTAAATCAGAATTATATGTGCAATAAGCTTTTAGCATAAAATTAATATTAACTGAATTGATAATACATATGCTATTCCCTTTATTTTTAATTAAAATTATTAAATATTATTATTTTAATTTGAGACTTTTCACTCTCAGTTGCTTCGTGCAACAGGTTTTTTTGGTACTGGAAAGAAAATCAAAGATATCCTTACTCAAAATATCATCTACTTTTTTCAATTTAGTACCTATAACTGTATCTGCTTGAAATTAAGCTAAAATACATTTTTCAGGGGTTTTTTGAATGTACAGTTATTTGTTAGGCTTTAAAACATGACTTTCTAAAAAGGTTTTATCTCCTCTGCTACTAAAGGCAAATATTTAAATTTACTTTCTTTGAAGTCATTTGAAGATGTACATCAAATTCAGCAGAGGAGTGTTCATAATAGGTAAAACCATACATGAAAAAGAAATAGATATATTTTTTAATAGGATAATACATATGACATAACACTGGATTCTAACAAAGAGGAATTCTTAGAAAGAAAAAAATCATGTTTACTAACATGATATGTTTCTATATTTGATAAGTAACATTATTAAGTTATATGGGTTAGAGCAAGAGTTGTCAGTTTGGTGTATTTGTGCATAAAATAAAGAATGGGAGCTATTTTTCTGCTGCTTACAATAAGTGATATTATTATTATGTATCTGAATGATGATACATATTACTGTGTAAAAGATTGCATTTTCAAAAATCTCTGTAAAATTGTTCATGTACTTTGTATAGACTGAGTTTCTACAACTGAACACGTGTGTGAGTGTAGGCAGAGCACTAATAAAGAGCCTGGCCATGTACTTAAGAAACTTTAGTCAATGTGGTTTTGCCAGATTAACAAGAAGCATGGGAAATTTGGACAATTTTGGCTCAGAACAAGAAAAATTCCTGTAATATGTATTTATTCTGTGGAACACAGGAACAGTAAGAGGCTGTGTAAATCTGAACTGGTTGATGTTTGCCGCTGACATCAGTGTAAAGAGGATGAAGTTTAGAGTGTCATGTCATCAGGCAGCTTTCTAAGGCTTTTAAAAATTCTTATCCTTGTTTACCAAGAATATTTTCCTTTTGCCTTAGCAAAACTCCCATATAGGGACCAGAAATGTTATTGCATGGTCAGGAAATAGTATAATGATAATGGAATGTTATATTGCAGATGTATATATAGAGAGAAGAAATGTGATGGAAAAATTATGCATATCTTGCAAGCATAGTTCTTGTACTGTTGGTGGAGAGTGTGTCTGTGCAATGATTAGCTGGAAAAAGCTTTTATTTCCTTGCTTTTCTGTTTATATGTGTGGAACAACAGCCACTTCACAATTATTTCTTTTCAAAAAGCATAGCAAAGTAAGAAATCAATTGACTAACCATCTTTTTCTTTTATCTGCCATTTTCATGTTTCTTTTGAAATTCTACTCTTTATATGTAACTACTTAAGCTCATTAAAAAAAATAAACAATAATTTTCTTACCAAGTAAAGAGTATTTTCAATTAATATTTGACATCAGTTCATAATGTCAGTATTCTTTGTCCATAGTGAGAGCAGACTATTAAGAAGATCTTTCTGCTTTTAGCAATAATGTAAATAGTATAACAGACTTCTGTTTCTTTGTGCCTTACTTTGTCAAGATGTAATGGAAGAAACTAATTGATAATCATGTTTTAATTCATCATTGAATGAAAACTCATTTTTTTCACAAAAAATAGGTTGAATCACTTTTTTAAAGTTCATTAAGTAATAGGAAGGTTTTAACTTACTGATGTACGTGGGAAAACAGATTCCTAACTTGTTAATGCATGCCACATTAAGAAATTTGGTTGACTGCATCACTGGAAGAAATATGCTTTTGAGAACATTCAGTATTAACAGTATTCTGAAGGGCTGCTAATTTTCTCTCAACAAATATTCTTTTCTGGAGAGTGAATGGTATTTGTTTTCTGCCAGATCCTCTTGGTGTTGCTTTTACAGATGTTTTAATACACAGATAAATCAATGATGATTCTTCACATATATGTTTATGATACTAAAGAAGCATCCTAAGGTTTTTCCTCAATCTCTACTCCACTTTTGTTTGAAGTCAGCTGCTTTTTATGGAGCTTGTATATGACTGGGCTTCTGTCCTGCTGCAAGATATGAGCTTCAGCTGAAGCTGGGAGTTTGAGGATGTAAGAATTTGTGTTTAGACTGTCCAATTTGAATTTGATTCTTAGTTATCAAAGCATAAATATTCTGTGTATATACTGGACCCCTGTTGCAATGCAGGACCTTCTGGGAGAGGATTTCAGCATGGGCCCAAGGGAAGAGAGCTGCCTGCAGCCAAGTCCTGCTCCTGTTTGCTGTGTTCTGTACTTTGATAACCATGCTGTGATTTTAAGCATGTCTTTGTGTACCCTTTGGGAGCTGACAGTGATTAGTCTATCCATCCTGTCTGGTGTCTCTGAGTCATCAGCATTTACTCATTGTCTTTTGTCCTTTGCCTCTCAGCTGCCCAACCTGTGTGTCATGAGGAGTTTCATACAGCTGCATTTATATACTCTCTAATAAAGTCTCAGAGGGTTTTTTTTTTTCTTTTAAATCCATATAGTTTCAGTTGAAAAATATTTCCTAAGACCAGAGTCAGGAAGTAAAATAATGTTTTAATTAGTGAATGGACTAAAGAAGAAAATCAGGGGAGAATAAATGAGGACTATCTTAGGGAGTTTTGGTAGGAGTTTTTAAGTTTTTCTTTGATTTTTTTTTTTTCTTTACAGTCATGATGCCTAGTGCATCATGAACAGTATATGAATTCTTGGATTCTTGCACTTTAAAAAAAGAGCCAACGGACAAATCCTAACAACTCTAAGTCAAAGCAAGCAAATTATAACCATATCATAACCAAGTAAATTGTTCTGATTGGTAGTGTATTTTTTTGGGTAATATTTTAAATCTTAGTTTCTCTACCACTTCTTGTTTTCTTCATTCTCCTATAATCTGGTATATACATCAAAGGATGAAAATATAATAAACAATAATTGATAAACACTATACAAAAGTATGAGAGGTTGTACCTTATCCATACATAAGGGCTTCTTTCCTTCTAATAGAAAGGAAGGATTGTCTTTGCCATAAAAATAACATCTGTCTATTTCAGAGGAGCTTTCAGTTCACGGACTCAATTTTTACTATTCCATGAACTTAAAATAATTTCCTTTAATTGAAAAGTTTAGAATGACCTTTCTTATCTGAAAGTTGCCTTCTGTACAAAAGAATAACTGTAGATGTCTGAGCAGATTTTTTAAAAAGTTTCTTTTTCTTTTTTTCGGCTTCTTTGCGCCCAAGAAAATAATTCAATCCTATTCTTCCAAGAAATTAAATTGCAGGGAGAGGTGAGGTACCTAGCATTATGTAGAATTATGCTCAGTGCAGAACACAATGTTTCACACAAATAATTCTGTATGCACACAGTATTACTTGTGGGAAAACAACTGCTTAAGTTTATGAGCTAATGAATCATTCAAATACATACAATGAAAAAGAGACCAGTCTACATCAGTATTCCCTTGTGGGATATATATATATGTACAAATATATATATATTCCATTTTATAGGTAATAAAAGGCAGATTCAATAGTAAATCTTAAAAATCATTTGTTAAGCATAGCATGGCATTTTACTGATGTAGATAATGAAAAATGACAGTATGAAAAATTATTTTTACTTATTAGCTTCAAATTATTTTCTTTAAACAACAGCACTTAATTCTAATGTGTGAAGTAAAGGGAAATATGGCTTACCCATGACTGTTTAGCACTGTATTAGAAACTAATGAATATAGACTGTAATTCAGGACTCAGTTGTGTTCTGGAAGTTTTAATACTAATGATGAAAACTGTCACAGAAAAGTAAATTGCTTCTGTAAAGGATACAATCAGTTTCAAATGTGGTCATAAATAAAGATAAAAAAGCCTGCTGGTTCTCAATACACCTCTGTTATCCAATTTCCTCGGCTTGGTTTTGTCGTTGATTTTGGTAGATTAGCAGCCCTGTTTTCCACTTTGAAACAAAATATGTCCTCTACTTTTTTTTGAAAACCCCATAATAGATCGTGAAACTGGTTAAACAGGACATGTAATGAGGTTGTCTATAAAATACAGCAAGATAACAAAAGTTAATTAGCTTATTTTTGAAAGTATATCTATTTTGAAAATATAATCAGCTAAAGTGAGAGCAAAAATATCAAGTTAAGTAAAAAGAACAAATTTCCTGCCCCTTTAAACAATATGATTGGTTCTCACTAATCTGATGTTTGTTTGGTTCTAGACTAACTGACCTAAAGACAATGAATACATACTTGAGGAAAAGTAGTACAAAATCAGATGATGATAACCTCAGTGTAATTACCAGAGTAATAGAGGGAGAACAGTTCTAATTGAAATGACTATTTTGTTATTAGTCTTTGAGTTTGCCCTACATAAAGTTCATGACGCTTATATAGATGGATGTGTAAAATTATTTCTTAAATAAATTATATTGATATCAAGATGCCACTTGCTGTTTTAACTTTCTTTCAAGGTAATTCGTCTCTTGAAGTTTAATCACACTTGTTGCAGAGATCTTCAAATTATTTGTAGATCGAATATCTGACACTTCTGTACTTGCCAAGCCAAAAAATAACATCACAGTTTTTCTTTATTTGCAGCATCTGGCGAGGACCAAACATAAACTGCACTGACAGTTCAGGTTATACTGCTTTACATCATGCAGCTTTAAATGGACACAAGTAAGTTCCTCACATTTCGTTTTTATGTAGAATGATATTTAACTGTGCAATGCAAGAAAATATAGCGTAATTCTAAGATTTGTACCAAAAATGAGCAAACCTTGACTTATTAAAAGAGCCTTCTTTCAAATGGAATATGTTAATAATGTTTTGACAGTGTCATCAATATCAAGAAGTAGTAATGACAAATGTCAAATGTTGTTTAAAAGCTATTGATTCTATACTGCTTCTTCCAAATTCTTCCACAGTTTTGGGGAAATTTAGCATTGTTGCTGCTAGTCTTGGCTGTAGTTCTCATTGTAACAAAAAATATTGTGTTATATCTCTGTATGTATGCACATATGTGTAGAGTGTGAACCTTTCAGGAAGCAATTTTGTGAAACAAAGAACAGTAGAGATTAATTATTATCAAAGCAAAAGTAACATGGAAAGAATATTTAGTAATTATACACTTGAAAACAGGGAGGGAAAAAAAGGGTATTTTCACTAAACAAAGTTTTGACATAAAGCTTTGGTTAACTCCTCTGTAGGAGACAAGGAATTGATCCAAACCCAGTGGAAATTAAGAGTGATTAGCATGAATTTTAATGTGATTTTGGACTGTCCATAAAATAACACATAGATATATAACTATTATTTATTTAGCTTACTCATTGCAAAATTTTTGCGTCCCTCTGTGTAAAAATTAACACTTTAAGATGTGTCTTCAATTGTATTCTAGAAAGGTGCCTGTATTCTTTAGGATGGATCAATCTTTTGATGAATATGGGATATTCTTAATAAATATATCAAGTAAACTCTTGAACTAGATATTGTGCATTTTCCAAAGCTTCAGCTGTGTAGGAAGGTTCAGAATCATCCATTAATATATTTTTACTTCCATATAATTAGGTCTAAGATCTTAAAATGGCCTGTTAAACTCAGCATTTTTGTTCATGATTTATGGATTATTTCTTGTGCTATTGCTAATTTTTGACTAACCAAACCCCAAGCATTGGCTTGCAAAGATTGCTGATTTTAAATAGATGAAAACTGGGATTAGTATATTTAATACTAGCAATACAGTAATAGTTACACAGAAAGTTAAAAATATTGCTGAATACTGTAATATAAATTAAATAAAATACTGAAACTATCAGAGGTTCAAGTGAATCCTAGCAATATAAAGTCCCAAAACACACAAAAGCCAAATCATGATATTAGACCAAGTATTGACAGACTTATTCCAAGGTCAAGGAGGACTTAAAAATGTGGACTTATGTACAGGAGCAGATAAAACTACAGCCTTTGAAAAGTCCAGTGTTGGCTGCATGACCCCTTACACTCTCAGCAGGATAAGTAGAAGTAACTGACATCACAATTATGCCTTGTTATATTAAAGTAAACTGAAATACATCATGAGGTATTTTGTGATAAATCATGAGGGTTTCAGGACCTGCTATTACCCAAGCCATTACACTGATCCTGCTGCAATGGTAGCATGGCCAGCAAGAGAATTGGACAGACACCAGGTGGTCCTAATTTTGTTAGTCATTACAAATAACCAATAAATTACTTTACATTCTATTTGAGTTTTCAGACTTGATATTCAAAATCAAAATGGCATACAATCATTTGACACAAGAATCTGCCCACTTAGGAGAAGTTCCTGTCCTTTAAAAACTTGTGGGATTTTAATTTTTCCCACTTTACACTAGGTTGAATGTGAGAGATTTCAGAGTTTTTCAAGAAAAGTAAGAATATAATTTGTGGCTGGGATACTTGGACACCATTGTTCAAATCCTTGCTTGATCACTGAATGTGATGAATGCCTTCCTTCTTGTTATTGTGGGACCATTTTCTTTCTTTATGAAACTATTCTGCTTTATATAAGTAATTAAATAATATCTGGGGCAGGCACTGGAATCTCAGTCTCCCTAAGTAATTTCACTTAGCCCAGTAATGTTACTGGGCTAAGGACTTTGTCTCCTCCTCTCTGAAATGTATTTGTACAAAATGAAAAAGTTCTGCCAAAGGACTAAAAAAGACTCACCTAGATAAGTGTGATGGGTCAGGGCATTCTTGAAGGATGAAGGAAATGCATGTTCTATTTTGTAACTTGAATCTCACAATAGACTCTTCCCAAAAATTCCTGTGTTTTAATCTATAGATTTCATCTGTGCAGGGCTTTTCTTCTGATTTTCTTCCACTTAGTTCAGTTTATGCTTCCTTTGTTTGGTGCTCCTTTCAAAGGAACTGTTGTGTATGTCTAGCTCTCATTGGATGATTTGCAGCAAAACTATTATTTAATGCAAAGTCTCTCAAACCTTACATGTACTAAAAAGTTTCCCTCAGGAGAAAAGTTCCACTTTTCTGGAACTTTTTGTGTAACAGAAATCTTTCTGTAGTGGACCTGCTCTTTTTTGGCTGTTCTCATGGCATTTGATCTTGTCAGGAGTAACCAAAATCCAGCTTAAATTTTCCTCAAAGCTTAGATGTGATGACTCCGGTATCTTTTGAAGTCAACTGGCAGTTTCTTTTGAGCTGGATATATTCCCTCATAACTCACCCCACTTTGCTTTCAATATGCAATGAAATTAGGGTCTATCAAGGTTGGAAGAATAATGGCCTTAGATTTATATTCTTAGATTTATCTTAATTTTTAGTTAGTTTGCAGTAATTTTTTGTCATACCATAGGCTACATTGAGCTCCCTCCCCTCACTGATTTTTTTGAGCCAAATCAGTAAGTCAGTGTTTCTATATTTGTAAAAAGTGTGCATAGAGTTGCCCACACTGGATCATAGATGCTCTTAGCTTAATAACTAAGGAGGCCAGACTGTGTCAAACTATAAGAGTACAAATGAAGCAGCAAGACAGAATTTATTTACTTTCTGACATACTTGGTAATGTTATCATACCACACAGCTGATTTTTAGTTCAGTTTTTGAAGTTAAGTACAGGAGACTGCTTAAAAATCAGGGATGCAATATACTAATTTCTGTTAATCTTTCACTTAATGTATGATAAGCCACACCAAAAGGAATATAAAGAGAATTAAAATGATAATAAGTCACTTTCCCCCTCACTGCTACAAGGCAGCTGAATGTGGGAAATGAAAATAGCAGTTATTTCATAGACGTTATATGTAGAAGAAGTTATTTCATATATCTAGCTAGATTATAACTGTTTCCTAACTATCTTTGAGATAATGCCTTAAAGAAGAGGAAAGACTATTACTTAAGCCTTACAGTAAGAAATGTGTCCATCAAACCATCCTCTCATCATCCTGCCTCCAGAGTTCAGCAGCGATGGGGACAAGAGTACTTCTCTGCCTTTAGTGCCTTGAGGGACATGTACATGTTCTGTACAGGCAAATTCTAAAAAGGATTCTGTGGCCAGGTGATCCTATTGAAAGAAACAGATTCAGAGAGCTGATGCTAATGATAATATTTTTGATGGTATTCATAAGTAAGAATCGTTACAATTAATAGCTTTTTGTCTATGTTTCACTACCTATTTAATGTTCAGAAATTATTTGTCTTCACTTTTTGTAGCTGTTTTGCTTGAAATACAGCTTTGGTTTTTTCTATTTTCCAGGATAAAAATATTGGTCATATGCATGTTTATGTAAAACTTACTAAAATTAGCTTCCTGTTGATTTCGAGATTTACCTCCTGTTTTCCAGGGATATAGTTCTCAAATTACTTCAGTATGAAGCATCAACCAATGTAGCAGATAATAAAGGTTACTTTCCTATTCACTTGGCTGCTTGGAGAGGAGATGTAGATATTGTGAAGATTCTCATCCATCACGGACCATCACACTCCAGAGTGAATGAACAGGTGAAGTGATAAAAAATGTTTATGTGTATCATCAGAAAAAAACCAACACATACTCTTTGGGTCTGACCAATTTACAGACAAGTTTAAAAAAGTCTATTTTCCATTGTTTCAGGAATTTCTTCCAGGATTGACAAAATCTTCCATTATAAGCATACCAGATATCTTTCTTCTGAATAGGCATTGACTTAAAGAATATTAAATTTAAAAAATATGCAAAAGCCTTCTGTTTGTTTTTGAAAAATCACATGAAGACATACTCTAACTTTTGCATCTTTCTGTATGGTTGTAAATTTGCATAACTCTGTATTTTTTACTCTGAGATATTAAGTTCCTGAAAATCTTTGAGATAAAATTAATGTCCTTAGTATATTTTAAGAGTACTGTAAATAATCAGATATGCAGAGGTAAATGGCAAACCAGATGGACTGCATGGATGCACATGCAGCAGAAAGGACACATAAAAAGACCAAGAAAAAATTAGGAGTGTTAGAGTGTGTAAGGGCAGTATAAGCTGCTGTCAAACATATGGCACACCTTCTGTTTTCATTCTGTATATTCTTATGTGGTCCATTCATGGGATTAGTATTTAGAAATAGAAAGAAGCTGATTAAAATTTGACACCATCTAGGCTGAGCTGCTTAAGAACTGGAAGTAGGCTGTGAAATGCAGATAGTAACCATTAAGCAATTGCATTTGCAGGGGTAGTCAGGGACTCGGAATGTGAAGGTGGGAGTCAGCTCCTAATTCAGATCTAAGCCATAATGTCTACATTGCCTGCATTTGCACCTTTTGGTTCCACAGAGGTCTGGGCTGTGTAATCACAGGAGCCAGCAGGGCTATTCAGATGACTAAAAGAGGGATTCAAGTGTCCACACACAGAAATGCAGTATCTTCTGAGGCCCTGCAGTAACTGAGGCATCTGCATGGGCCTGAGAGTGTGACAGAGGATGCTCTCAATTTCCAGGTCTTTGTGGAGTGAAGTCCAGGTATGGTCCCACCTGGCATCCCACAGCACCTCAAATGGCAAAGTGCAATCTAACAAATTAATTGTTCTTTCAGTGCCTGCAGTAGTGTGGTCCGAAGGCGAACTGTGAGAAGATAAGAAATGTGAGATCTAGATTACAAACACTCAAACACCATGCTTTGAGTAATCTATTTGATATCAGGTTATACACCTAGCCATTTGAATCCGTACAATAACTAAGATATGAATATCAAGTATTAGTGCAGGAAATATAGGAAAGTAAAGGAATAAAATATGTCCATGTGACAGTCTTCTGGGATATCCTGTAATACTCTGGCACATTCAAGAAAAAAAAAACGATACTCAAAAATTTGTCATTATGTGATTTCAGTTTCAGATTAACATAATTCTCCAACTTTCTCTTTCTCATCAGTTGTTTTATGTAGGATTGAAACCATTTGAACTGTAGGATTACCTTTTGTCAAGGAGAGGTTTTTTCAGTTTTATTTATGCAACAAAACAAAAAGCAACTATTGAATTGTGTGTCACACTATTGCTTGAAGACATTATTCTACTGACAGACATTCCACTGACAGAACACTGGAAGCTGTGTAGGAACTTACGAGAGGGTGAGAGTCAAAAAGATATTTCAGTAAAATCACAAAGAGAAATGTAAATTCAAACCTACTTCCCTCCAATCCCACATATACCCCCAGACTTCTAGAATATAGTCAGACTTGATTAGTTGTGCTGTATCTGGTTTGATCACTGGAGCAAATAAGCAGGGATACAGCTGATACTTCTAAACCCCACTGACAAAAGAGGTCCTCAGATGTCCTCCTGTTTATGCATTTAACCCAAAAACCTTATCATAGAAAATGTGTGAGCAATCCTCACAAGAAATGTTGTATCTTAAGTCTTTTAAGGGAATCTCAATCATATTAAACTTTGAAGTTAAACTCATGTGTACAGAGTTTTTCTGACCTTGTAAATTCCTTGGTGTTCCACTCTAAACAATGGCCAGGTTTAGTATGTGGGCTACTTTGCTGGCACCCACTTCCCCCTGCTAATTAGCACTCTGTGCAGGAGAATATCCTCTGCATCCTGGAAAGAGGGAATGCCATGTTGTTACAGAGCCACCTCCACCCATGTATCCTCAAATCACACCTGAGAGGCATCCTCACCCTGACACCTGTTGTGCATTCCCATCAGCCTGTAGGGTTCTGAGGCTTTTGCTTATTTGCAGACGGGCTCTGCAAGGCAGATTACTCCTCAAAGCTCTGTTAACTTCTCTCTGGAGCTGAAGCTATGGCTTGTAAGAAGTCATGGACTACTTTTCTGTGCTTTTTCTTCTGAAAGCTGGAGATAAGGACAGCCATTTTTCATAACGATTTTTCACCACAGCAAATAGTGCACTCAAGTCAGACTTTTTTTCCTACTGTTTTTGTTGTTGGTGGTGTTTTATATTTTTTTTCCAAGGATCACATTAAGATGTAATTGTTTGTATTTTGAGAAAATGATGTTGTTCATGATTTAAAAATTATTGCAACTAATTTGTAACAAGTTTTTGTTGTCATCTATCTGATTGAAATTCTATGTGAAAGAAATGCTTCTAAAAACTTATGGGAAAGCAATGGATGACTGAACAAAAAAATAAATGACAATTTCATGATACATAAATGTATATTAGATGAAATAATGGATTTTATATGGTATATTGTAAATTGATCGAACTGCATTCTACACTTTCAAAATGCAGTTAAGTAGCATCATATGCAACCATATTCAGCATCTAAAGCTCTGAATGCCCCCTGCTGTTCCTATTACATAAAATTGGAACAAACAGTAAAGAGACAAACAGTTAAATGACAATTATATTATGGGGGTGGTGGAATATAGACTGGCAGCTCTACACACTGAGAATGGTTAGAGCATAATTATGTATGAAGAATTCTATCACTGTTTGTAGGAGTCTTAGTTGACAGGAATGGTGTATGTTATAAATCACAAAATATGGTGACACTGCAAAAATCTAAGTGTTTAACTTCATTGATAAAGATTTAAAATTATGTAAATTATAAACTGAATTAAAATAGTATGAGATCAAGATATGTTAATTGATAATAAAATAAAAAGGTGTGCTATTAACAGTCAAACTACTTACAGTTTATTTCTGTAAAACACATCTGGATAGCTAAACCATTTTTTGTGGCAACTTTCATCATAAAATTGCATACATGATAACAAATACTAATCTAAGAAAAAAATGGTTAATAAATAACAGCCACATACAGGTCAATATGCAGTGTTTGGCTTTTTTCAGGAAAAATGTGAATATAACATCAGGGATAAATATAAATATATCTCATTAAATATGAATAAAATATATTCCAATCATATATATATATAGAGAGAGAATATGAATTGTGCAAAATTTACGGAAAAAAATGTGAACACTTCTGAAATTTGTATGGATTCAGTGTGCTGTAGAATTTGCCTGTGCATCAAATTGTAATTGCCACAAAACCCACCCACATTTCTTTAAAACTATTCAACAATTCTTCTGAAAGGTGAAGAAAAAGAGAGTCCAGGATGCATTCATATGATGTAAACACCTAAATTTTAACATATTTGTGAACTTCTCCAAATTATCCAAATGGAACACAGACTTCTCTCAGTGACACCTCATGGACTTCCAGAAGTTCAATTCAGTTCCAAAACAGCCTGCAAACCCCATATTTTTCAAATTCTGCATTTGATTTTATCCCTCAATTAATTTGATACTAGTGTATGGATTTCAGTTTCTCTTGCAGCTCTTACTATACCTTCTTTAGAAGGAGAAAAAAATGCACACACAATCTTTCTGATTTAAGCCAATTACAACAATGAATTGGAGAAAAATGTTTTTCAAAGTAGTCAACCATATTACGTTACTTTTCTATGATGTTTGCATAAGTAAAAGTGAATTTCAATGGGAAGTCAGTGGATTTGATTGAAATTCACACAGAGTAACTTGTGGAAAAACTTCCTTTATTTTTTCAGAGTTAATAACTTCTTGGTGGAACTTCTCAGGAAACTTCCTGATTTAATACATAAAGTAAAACCATCCTGAGGTCATTCCTTTCTCTGTCTTGCATATGGTTTTTCACTCCTTTTTTCTCTATTTAATTATTTAGTTACTTAAGCCTTATTTTTGTATTGTTTTTCTTCTAGTTGACTATCTATAGTTTTTCTTCTAGTTGACTGTCTATATTCAGCACATAGATAGGTGTTTCCAGGATCTCCCATTGTTCCCTCCTTCTTTAAACTTATATTCTCATTTCATAACTGAGAAAATAGCAAAAAGCTTTTACTAAAAACTTTCTTGTTCACTTACTGTGGGATTATGTGACAAAGAAATGGCTCAATGATTTAGGAAGTCTCCTTTTTCAAGTTCAGCATCAAAACACTTTGATAAAAAAGGAGTTGAGCATCCTTTGGAAAGGTCTGTTAAATCAGTACTTGAGTTATTTTTGCTTGTACAGTACTTTCATGGACTTTAGGAGATTTAAAACTTGCTTGGCAAAAAAAAAAATGGACTTCACAACTAGACAATAAATGTCCTGAATTTACCCACAGTTTAATAGTGGCTTCACAAGGGCCTATATAATATTCATGATAGCCATTCATTCTCTTGATACTTCCTGTACTTCTTCACTATCAGACTGCCAAGCTACAATAAATGTCTCTATAATGTATTTGCTAATCTGCCCTCTAATGAATAGACCTCAAGATTTATTGTACATTTTGCAGTGGCACACCTCCTTAGAAGCTAAATGATGTAGCACAGCCTGCAAATTCTGATGAGCTGCAGGACTCTGAAGGCACAGTTCAGTTTGCAGCCACACCAGCCTGAGCTCTGGCTGTATGTGGAAAAGATTCAGAGAAAGGCTACAAAAGGTCAGGATCTTGCCCATGAGATAACACTTGTAACAAGTAATGAAGAAAATTTAAAAAATGTTAAAAGCTGAATCATGAAATGCTGTCCTTATTTCTGAACAAAGTACTTTTGACCATAAGAGTAACTACTTGACAAAAATATTATCATTAATGAATATTAGAGACTTTTTAAAAAATACTGTGTTTGCATAATATTGGTCTACTCTTTTTACCTTACCTTTTGTATGTCTTTACTTGGTTCTTATTTCTCAATCTTTCTTTTTCTAGAACCATTCAGGTGTAGAATCTGTCTTGTAGTTACTAAGATATCATGAAGTATCCAAAATTTCTGCAAGGATTCTAGTCTTTTTCTTCTGCACTAGATATATTATTTAGCCCTTGGATATCAAATGTGAAGCTCTAATTACAGAATGGTAATTTGCTTGCAGATATTTTTTAGCAGATTGCCTGCTCATTGCAATGACTGTTAACACATAAACTTTCTGTACTCCAGAAACAATTGTTTATGCTTGGAACTGAAAATATAGGCAACAGCACTAAATTATTGACAATTTCTTGAATTTTTTGTCATTTTAAAATATTGCTTCAAAACAGTATGTGACTTTAGAGATATGAAGACAAACTACCTTAAAATCAATAGTCTCCTCTCCTTTCCTCTCCATTCTAAGCTGATTTATATAAGTAGTACTAAATTGTCAAAGTAGATAAATTTAGAGGCAGTTAAACAAGTTTTAATTTACTCTTTGAAGGTTAAAAATAATTTTGTCTTCTCTACCTGAATTGAAATTATTAATTTACATTTTAAAGAAGGAAGAATGTTTTACTATCAAGTTTTAATTAGGTAGTACCTCTCAGCTCTGATAACACAATATGTACAATGCTTGTTCTGAGGGCATATATGTAGGTAATTTAATTATCATGTTTGCCCAGGTTGCATTCTTCTGCTTTATTTCAGTGATATGAGGCTCTTTATAATAATTTTGTAGCAGTTCAGTTGGTCATGAACTGAAATGTAGCTTTTATTTGGCAAATAAAAACCATAGAAAAATGTTCAACAATATACATCTGAAAACAATATTTTGTTACTTTGCTTTTGTGCATCAGGCTGTTTTAAAATGTACCTTTTCTTTTCAATATGCTTTTCTGTGAAAATTCACCTGGATATTCTTTATTCACTGAGAGCAAATTCCAGTTTGCTGCTCAGCAGCAGCAACTTGTACTGTTTGATCTCTGTGTGTCTGTATCTGTTTATCACATTTTGAGAAAAGGCCCACAGCAAATTTAATTTTTGTTTCTTTGAAAATTTACTCAGAATACTTTTAAGCTACAATATTAGCATCATTGGCACAAGATTTGAAATAGTCCAATTAGTACTTCCATTAGTTCTTGAAAAAACCCTGAGCCATAAGCAGATATTGCACAGGTACTTAATTGTAAACATGTATTTTGTTATTTGCCTCCCAGAATGCTAATATAGTTATACATATCACTTCTTTGTGTAACTATGTCTGTTGGACATATAAATACAGTACCTGTAGGCAAAAATTACCATGGTAGTCCATTTTGTGTGCAATTATCTGATGTTCATACTTAATTGTACACAAAATCAGGCTGCAATTGCCTGTTCATCTAGCTGTCCATGAAATATTGATAATTTAAAAATTAATTCTAATAAACTGTGCTTGTGATTTGTGGGCATACAATTGTACATAAGAAAATTGCTTTGCTCAGTCCCATTTAAAGATACATTAGAAGTCTCTAGAGCACAAAAAGTTTCTTTCAGGTAGTTGGTAGAACATTGCAGCAGAGTAGTATTGTGACAGTATATATGTGTTTTAATGTGAATTTCTGGTCTGTGTAATAAAGAAAGACGACACGGTGGTCTGAATGACGCACAATGGTTTAAATACTTACTAGGCATTGAGCCATGTCTGCCAGTGGAAGCTTCTCCACCTGGATCTTCTGCAGCCTCTCTGTTGCAGTTTGGCCGGAAACACACTCCAGTCTCTCAGATCTTGTGTGGTGTTGCAGACACCCATGAGTTTGACTGCAACATTGATTTACTGAATGTATTGATCTGTCTCTTCTGTTTCCCAAGTTCATCTGAGTCATCTTAGATTACAAGAGATGAAAATGACAGCAATGTTCTTAAAACCACAAACTCAACAGCTGACTTCTTGGTTACAGAATAAGAAACATCATTACAAAAAAAAAAAAAAATCTTCCCTTTTCCTCCTTTCTAGTTTTTACTGTGCACCATGAATATTATTATCCTAGCTAGCTTTTGAGTAAGAGTCCAAAGCCTCATTTCACTGAATCCCTGACTCTTTCTGTCTTTTAAAAGACGATTGGTTTTTTTCCTATTTTCAGTTCTCTGCCTGAACTTTCTTCAGCTGTCTCCTTGAAAAATAGAACTATGGATTCAGATTTGCCACTTTTTCTTCCTTTAGAATGCTATCTCTACCCTTCTTTAGTATCTTTTCTGAATTTACATTAATCTTAATTTTTTTATATAGCACATTAGCTTCTTGATTTTGTACTTTTACAGCATTCCTAAACTGTCACAACATTTTATAAATAAATTATTAGAAGAGGCAGTCAATGTATATACTTCCACAATTTACAGCATCTAGTGTTTTTTAAAACTTTGTAAAGTCTGCATCTGATAATAATATAGCTGACATATAGAATTCAGAGAGCTCAATAAGCTATTTCCTTTGTCTTTGCCTGAAGTTATTTGTCTCTTTGGTGTTGCAAGTATACAGACAGAATTGGAAGGAAACAATTAAAAATACATTGCTTCTTCTCAATATTATTATTAAGTTTGAGTAATATTTTGGGAAACACTTGGAGGGTACTGCTTTATAAAGCAAAAACCTGTTCACAAACAGGTTTGTGAGCATATGCATACTCATATGCCCTAAAACACATAGATACCTCTCTCTGGAGTCCTGAGAAGACCAACTGCTTAGATGATTTGCTAAGTCTTTGTATAGGTGCTGTTTTATCTTTTACTGAGTTTTAATTGTTGTCCAGATAGTAACTTTTTATAGTGATACATGAAACTAACCTTGTGCCTGATACATTTGCACTGCACAGTTTTACTCCATAATTCCATTTCTCTAATAACAAACTGCTATGGTATAAAACCAGCAAAATCAAGAAGAGAGACTTCACTGTCAGAGTATTTTTAAGAAAAGGACTCAATCATCATTTCAGGGACAGTTGAATCAAAGAAGGTTACAGATTTTGGCATATCATGAGCTGCAAGGTTTTGAGGGGCATGTTGTTAAAATGGATTGGGAGCAATGTAGACTCATAGGGAGCTCATCTGCTTGAGAGCAGCAAGCTGAAGTACTAATGTGTTATTATTAAAATTTCAGTGGAGTAATTTTGAAGCATTTAACATATATTACCATACATTATATTACAAACTGCCTCTGTAGTGATCTCATGGAAGCAATTTATAGAAGCTGAGCATTTCTGTTGTGGATTAAACATGAATTTCTGAAGCTTTTGGGTTTTTTTAAACAGAACAATGAAAATGAAACAGCACTGCATTGTGCAGCTCAGTATGGTCATTCAGAAGTTGTTGCTGTTCTGCTAGAAGAGCTGACAGACCCCACAATAAGAAACAACAAACTGGAAACACCTCTGGATCTGGCAGCGCTTTATGGACGTCTGCGCGTTGTGAAAATGATCATCAAAGCCTACCCAAATCTGATGAACTGTAACACAAGAAAACACACTCCTTTGCATCTTGCTGCTCGTAATGGCCACAAAGCTGTCGTGCAGGTGCTTCTGGAGGCTGGAATGGATGTCAGCTGCCAAGTTAGTGTTTAATTTCTCCCTTCCCTTCTTCCCTCCCTTCCTTCCTCCCTCCCTTTCCTTCCTTTCCTTCCTTCCTCCTCCATTAGACTATGATTTAAATTAAATTACATCTTGCATTTTTTTTCTTTAAAATACACTTGCATTTACTTTGTTAGAAATGCTGCAAGGTGATATGTAACACAGCTTTATTTATTACGACTCAAATGATGTGTTAAAAGGGATAACTCAAGAAAGATACCGATCTTCAAAGCTGAGTGCATGTTTTAATGTTGTCTTGAAGCATGTAGTTACAAAAAATCATATCAACCATTCATATAGGTATGTATAAATATATTTTCTACAACAGTGGCTGTAAAGGTTGTACTCTGATTTTCTAGAGCTATGGCCATTCATGGTCACAGCAATCTAAAACATTGTTTCATTGAGAGCTCATTTTCCTAAACTCAAGTTACTAAGTAATAACAATTTTGATTTTCTGCATTTCTAAACACTTGTATAAATCTAAGAGAAAATTCTCTAGCAATACACTCTCCCAGCTACTGTCTCCAACCTGTCGGCTCTTTGGTGCATCTAGTTTTATGCACAGTAAGTTATAAGGATGTTGAAGGGGTAACTTTAAATGAAATAGACATAGATAGGAAGAGACACAAGGTACAGCAGCAGTGAATTTTCTGCTCAATTCTTTGTACTGGAAGGTGTCCAGGCCTTTTAACTGTGGAGGACTGGATTCTGTTATGTGTTCTGAAATGTTGCCTCAGTCTTATGATTTCTCTTAATTTGATTGATGGCACTGTGTTTGTTGTAGAGTGGATTTAATTTTCTTAAATGGAGTAACTTCCTTGCTGTCCCTCTCTCGCTGTATAAAATATGCTTTGAATGTAGGTTGTTTCAGGTTTATATCTATTTCCAGGTAAAGCAAGCAACCAACCAAACTTAATTACATTTACTTTAGAGTCACATTCAGACATTCTCTACCACTTAGCAGTTGGTTAGAGCCTGCTGATAAAAACACCAAAGTTGTGGGTTCAATCTCTGTATAGGCCATTCACTGAAGAGTTGGACTTGATGATCCTTCTGGGTCACTTCCTACTCAGAAGAGTCTGTGAATCTGTGAACAAATCTTGCAGAATTTATCTAAGCTTTGATTAAAATTTATATCTATTTTAAGCTTTAGGTGCATTTCATTAAACTCCTTTACACACAGAGTTCCCTTTTATATAGAAAGATTGGACCTGGATTCCATACACTTTTAATTTTGGATTCTTCCATCATGATCACGTTTTTCAACTTATGAGAAAAAGAATGTCAAGTGGGGCAGAAAAGATGGATAAAAAAAAAACCACAAAGCAAATCAGAAAATATTAGTGTTTTTTTAAGATTAGAAGTGTATATTCTCAAGTGCCTTCCATAGAAAAATGTGGTAAAATTGTTTTACTACTTTTATTGCTTCTCGCATGTTTTGACTTACTTTTTGATTCTTGCATCAACCTATTTTAAAGTGAAACATTTTTGTGTGATTTGTCTGCTTGTGAATTTGTTGCCGATTAAGCTTTCAATTTAATTTGATTTTGATTTTCTTTACTAGAAAAAGAGAGACTTGCAAAGGTTAATATAAGGAGCTCATTTTTTCTTTCCTTTACTATTACTACATCTTCAGTAATTTAGACAAGTTTAATGCTACAGCAACAATGAACTTTCAAATGCATATTTTTGAATGTATAATTTCTCTTTTATCTCTAGCAAAAGAATGAGGAAAAATTCAGGAAGAATCTGGTGCCTGAATTTATATTTAAGAAATAGAATAATTGAAGGAAAATAGTCTCTGTCATGGCAACTTAATAAACTGATGGTTACATGAGGGCAAAATATTACACAATGCTTTTATGAAATGTGTTCTTCCTCTTATATAATCTAGATAATTTTAGCACTGCTGTGAATTCTCCTAATCCATTTTTATCTATAGTTATACTAAAAATTTTTCACTAGTCTTTAAAAAAGTGGCTGGAATCTTTTAAGAAATGAAAGATTTTTTTAGTAATGGTGATCTCTTTGACATCCACAATAAAATTATAGGGCTTACTTGTTTTTAATTTTTTCATTCTAATTGCTTTTAAGTGATTTATATTCTTAGAATTTTTTTGGTAGTTATTCAGAGGCAGAGAGATTTTTTTTTTCTCTAGGTTATCTTGTTTCTTAGGGGTTTTGTCCCACTTGCCATAAGGAAATATAATTTATTTATTTTTTTGCTGGTATACAGATTCTCTATCAATATGTTCCTTTTCATTCAGCAACTTAACATATTGGTAATTTGGCTTATTAACTTATTACTTCTATAGCCTCTGAAAAATTCTGTTGATGATTACTGGCAGCTTATTAAACTGAGGAGAACACAAAATATCAGTCTGTCACTTTAAACTATTTTGTTATTAATTAAATTGATCTGCATCACTGTTTGGGAAAGAACAATTTGCAAAGTAAAATCTTATGTGGTAAACAGCAACTTTGCACACATTTAAACATGTTAAATAAATTCAGTTTATCACCATAAAGACCTCTCAGAATATTTAGAGATGATAATAGGAGTAGCCTGTCTTGTATCACTCTTTAGTTGTAAAGATGTATTTATTTAAATGGGAGGTTTACTTTAGCCATCTTATCTTTCTCTTCTTTACCCCCTGAGCACTTTTAATCACAGCAAAAAAAAATGGGACTAATAAAAGAGAGCATTTATTTTTTTTATTTAATTAATCACACATTTTGTTAATTTCCCAGGTCTATCCACTATCCTTCAATCTGAAATTATTTAGGAGTGGGCCATACAAATCTGCTTCATCTCTTTATGCTTTGGAGTTTTCATTTAAATTGAAACATGAAAAATACACACGTTCTGATTGAGTGATAGACCTTGGGCCTTCAGTAAATTAAGACATTGCACATTTCAGTATTTTTCATATAAACAGTAGTTTAATAATTATAAATACCCCAAAATCTTGGCCTCTTCTGTTTATCCAACTTTCATCTGTCCCTATTTGCCTTCCCTGTCTGTTCCAATAATGATGGCAATTTCCACTGCTTATCACTGGTAGTTCTGGCAAAAGCTGTGCCCCTTCCTTTTTGCTCTCACTGTATATGGAGGATATTCTGTGAATCAATTTGCAAAGCTACATTCTGTCCTTCAGATTCTGTCTGAAATCCGTGTCAGAACTATAGCAAACTGTCTATGAATAAGGACTAGACAAGTGACCTAATTACAAGCTCTTGCTTATTTACATGATTAAAAGAAAATCTGTAATTAAAACTCTTGATGCTTTTCTGTGAGCCTGCAAATTCTACGCCAAGTTGACCTGGGTGTTCTGGTGTGCTTATTGGCAATGTCCTCCTGTCCTAGCTTGGTTTATGGGTCCAGCTGTGACATTGTACCTGTATTTAGTAGTAAGCAGGGACTGTTTTATTATGTTTAGCACAATTTGTGCTCTAGTTCTGTATATTTCATATACAGAAAATTATGCCAGAGTGTCAATATATTATCCATTGGAGCAAACTCAAGTAGACTTTAGCTTGCTTTGTTCATGAAAAATTGCCAGCAGTTTCTGTATTAAGTATCACTGGGAAAGACTTTCCAAATATAATGGTAGTGTTTACTTTGCCAGGAAAATATGATCCAAGGCAATGAAAGATTCAGGAAGTAAAGCAGTGAAAATTGTCTATAAATCTTAAGCTCACTTAAGCTGTAGTAGAGACAAGAAGAATATATTAGTGCACAAGCACACTCTTATAAGTGAAGAAGAGCTACCTAAAAGTTCTAGGACAGCTTAAAAAATATATAGAAATTACTTGCAACTGTAGTTTTTAATCCCTGTGATTTGTGTAAATGCTGTAATGCACAAGAATAAAACATTCTGAACTTACTTCTACCTTCAAGTAGTAAGGCACATGTACGTTTAAAAGGAGAGATACATCTGCTTAGCCAATCTGAATTTCTCTTGGCCCTGTTCATCCTGAGGTTCAGCATTCCCTCTAAGTTAAAGCAGAGTTTTGTAACTGAACTGTCTGGTAACAAGGGCATTTCTGCCTTCTGGATAGTTTTTGGGTCGAGGGATCCGATTCACTTGTTAGTTATTCACTATTACCATGAAATCCTGCCTAGGGCTTTTAAGATTTGTGTCAGCATTCATCTCCATGACATCTTATGCAGGATTACGTGTCTGCATCTTACAAGTGTGCTTTCAATCTCCATATTCTCAGATTGGTTTTAGTTCAGTTTCATGGTAATATTTCCCCTCTTGTTCAGAAAATCACCTTTGTAGTGTACAGATCCTTGCACTGTTTATGTGGTGTGCCTTTTAAATTCCTCTTTTGAACAAATTGTTCATAATATAGATCTCATTTCCAGGATGTGACATTCATTACTATTGTCTGATAGATCAGAGTTATAAAGCACAGATTGCCCTAGAATGCAGGGCAGTGGAGAATGTCTATAAAGCATTTTAGGATCATGTTCTGATATGACAGGAAATATCATGGTAGAATAGACTAAAAAGCAAGAAAGTATATATGGAAAAAAAAGTCATTTAAGTAAGGATTCCTCTCCCAACTCTCTGAATTACATGTGCAAAGGTGGGTTTGAGTTCCTGTACTCCATTTATGCATAGCAGAACTATCTTCTGGTTCTTAGGTTGCCCCCAGATAGATTTGTTTGCCTTATACATCTACCAGAAGTTCCTCTTCTCCTGTTAGTTTTAATTCAATTTCTTACAAGATGTGTGCTCTCATTAAGGAAAATACTGCTTACCTTTCCTCCAGTGGGGAATTTTGATGAACAGAAAGACTGTTGCCCATGCCAATATTATATCAGGATCCTTTTCACCCTTTAACTGGGTAATCCTATTCCTCATCCTCAAAGCTGTTGGTTGGGTATGCCAGAACTTGATCTTTCTCAGTCTCAGATCATGGTACAGTTGTCACTAATGTAGTCCATTTTTTCCATTAAACCAGGATCCTTATTAGTACAGAGTGATATCTACAATTTTAGTCAAGATGCAACTGGTTTTCATCTTTGCAGTTCAATCTCTTAGAAATAAAATTTAGTGCTCTGGCTTCTCCTAACAATTGAACCTCTGTGGATTTCATTGTTGATATGTACATCACTGATTCTTATCCTTGACAGAATCAGAGCATGGTTGAGGTTGGGAGGGAACTCTGGAGGTTATCAGGTCCAACTTCCCCTTTTCAAGCAGAATCCCGTGGAATAAGTTGCCCACAATCATGTCCAGACGACTTTTGAATATCTTCAAGGACTGAGACCCTACTTTCATGGACAACCTGTACCGGTACTGGGCTCAGTTGCCTGAAAAGCCAAAAAAATGGAAGAAAATCGATATGTTTAAATAGAACCTACTGTGTTTCAGTTTTCCCCCATTATCTCTTCTGTCACTGGACATGACCAAGCCTGACTTAGCCTTTTTTATACCCTCTCTTCAGATATTTGTAGACATTGATGAGATCCGCTGTAAGCCTTCATTTGTCTAGGCTAAACTGTTCCAGCTCTCTCTGCCTTTCCTCATAGAAAAGATGCTTGAGTCTCTTAACAATTTTAGTGTCCCTCTCTAGGATCTCTATCTCCATCTTGTGCTGGGGAGCCCAGAACTGAACAGAGCATTTTGGGTGTGGACCCCCCAGTAGTGAGCAGAAGGGGAGCCACCTCCCTTGACCTGCTGTTAACACTCCTCCTCGATGACAGAGAACTCTGTCTTAATAGTACCAGGTCCAGCCAATAGTCATGCCAGTAAGTGACCAATCCAAAGGAAACGTGATATGACACCAAGAGGATAATAGGCTTTTTTCAAAATTGCTGATGTCAAGCCTCTTTCAGTAATCAGAACTTTAACTATCAGTGACTTTTCTGAGAACTTTTCTCATTCCCAGAAATTTCTGAGCTGCACATTAATCTCTGTGTGTACCTCTGTGGTTGCACTGTCGTTGCAGAGTTATCCCATTTTGAAGTCAATTGCACTAACTGGAAATATCCTGAAGATATTGTTTGAGTAAAGGATTCTGAAACCGTCTCTAAGTAAATCTGCATATTTAGTCTTCTTGTTCCAAATAAACCTGGGAATGTTCAACTGGATTGCTTCTGAAAATGGAAATATTAGAAGTTGTTTTGAGATATGTGTTTCGTATGTATATTCTCTTACTGACTTCCTTCTCCTCTCTGTTATGCTGTTAGTATAAGTGGTATGCAGGATGTAGATGTCATTGGGCATGCTCTACTTTTTACCTCCATGTACTAAGCAGTAGTAGGACATATGTACACTTAGAGTGTGCTCACATCCTATCTCAGGATCTCTGATTACTTCTAAATGCCCTGTCATTGCATTGCTCTCTGATCCATTCCGACGCAACTAATTAATAATTAATTACTATTTTATTTCAGAATTGGGTTTTGTATGTGTGTACCTTTAAGGTCTTTCTACTGTAGTAAGTATGACTTGGATAAAGTATAGAAAAACCAAATTCAAGCAACAAAATATTTAATTTTTGTAACAAATAAATTTCAAAATCTAATTTACTATCAAAAAAAAAGAAGGTAAGTCAGATACTCAGTGAGATCTAGTAGGGCTCTAGCTAATGCTATTGGATGGAAAGTGATTCTGTTCAGATTTTTCAGTAACAGCAGTATAAAATACTAAGAAAAGTAGCTTTTTAAGAGAGGTAGTGTGTTTTTCAGTGCTATGAATTTTATGTGTGCAAAAGTCTGCTCACAAAGAATTCTGTGTCAAAAAAATCTGCAAAATCAAGTTCACAGACATCTAAGTTAGAATTCAAATGACATGAGCATAGGCATCTAAAGCTGTTGGGGGTGCCTTAGGGTATCCAAGGCATCTGTATGGGGCAGATGTGAGGCAGATCAAATGTGAACATCAACTGGACCAGCAGCTGGACACCAGGATGTCCTAGGGCATCTCTCACATATAACTGAATTGACCTTCTAGGGTGTGATCCAGTTTCACATTAACACAGCTAATTGTAGATGTCCACGTGTAAACTGTCTGGCTCTGCTGAAGAGCTGTGTTCCACTGATGGTGCTGACTAGATTTTCACTGCCTGTAATAGGAGTTTAGAAATTTTTCACAAGCTCAGGCTTGTGAACAGGGAACTGTATTCCCTTCCTACTATATTCTCTTATATAGTTATTAATTTTACAGTAGAACTGATAGCATTTTTGGTTTTGTCTTGAACAATAATAAAAAATCTTGTATTCTAGTATTTATTCCATGTTTTTTATGTATAGGTAAAATAGAAGGGAAAAGATAAATTTTTATTTTCCAAGTGTATTCTTTACAGAAAGATTAATTGGTATTTTAAATGTCACAATATTTCTTTTCTAGACAGAAAAAGGGAGTGCCCTACATGAAGCAGCCCTGTTTGGAAAGGTGGAGGTAGTACGCATTTTGCTTGAAACAGGTAAATCTGATTTACAGGAAACACTGAACAAATACCCTTAATTTTCCTAATTTGGTGTAAGTGTCCTTAAGTTATGGTTATACAAATTACTATTATCTTTATCAGCCTTTGCAAATCTAATCACATGTATTTCTCATTAAAACAGTGTTCTTTTAGAATAAGAAATTGCTATATACACAGAGAACAAAGGTGATGTTCAGACTCAGAAATTCCATATATGACTCAGTGTATGCCACTGTATTCTGAGAATAAATGTATGATAAGAACAAAATGGCTACATAAAATTTTGTTATTCACTCTGAAAGGCAGCCAAGAATATTCTTTGATGTAGAGACCAGAAGATTCATGTTCAAATTTATTTCCTTCAGTTAGCTATTCCTAGCATACACACCATTCTGCTTGCTTCATTTCCTGGATAAACTGAGTGCCTGCAAAGAAAGGGGAAGGCACTGTGTCTCTGAGAATTGCATTTGTCCTGAAAGAAAAGAAAAGAAGAACAGGAATATAAAGTCCAAACAACCCATCTACTACGTAGTAAGTTTCAGAATTGTTGTAGGTAAATTGCTCATCTAGACAACTGTCTTCTCAGGTAAATGGGAAGAGTAATGAAAATTCTTAGAAATAATTTCTTGCAGATCCATGAACCTCCATTACACTGAGGGATTTCATTGGTCTTTATTATCAGTTCTTGTGGTGTTTTATATGTATACTGCAAAAGAAGGTATATCCTAATCACAGCTCTTCATCTGAATCTCATTAGTGTATCCCTGATCTCAAACCTGTTTTCAGAAAAAAAAAAAAGGGTCCTTCCAAGTTGCTTCTTTATTTGGAAGAAAAAGGAGGAGGCTGAAAAAAGGCCTTTTTATTTCCTAAAAAAGGAAGGACTGGAGAACATCAAACAAACATAGGAAGCCCTTTAGACCACAGAAAAGCCCATGTTTTTCAGATTAATACATGTTACAGCCTCTACCAGCATACAATTGTCAAGACAGTGGAGTAGAATCTTCACTGTGAACTCCTTCAACCCCAAATGCTCTGCACTTCTGCAACACTTCCCACCTTCTGTCTTTTGTACCTAACAATCCCCTCTTTTCTAGTTCTGCTTCAAAAAGAGTCAGAAGATGTAATAAGTAGCTGCTACAAAGGAAAGATGTGAGTTGGTATGTCTGGCCTCTGAAAGTCAACTGCTGCTCCTAAATAGCCCAGTAATATTTTGGGGTTGTTTTCAGTGAGAAAATTTTGTGTTTCTCACAAAACAAATTAGGAAAATGTCCATTGGGTTAGGAAAGTGCAGCCTTTTCAGAATGCTTTCAGAATGTTTTAAATGCTTTTAAATCCTGCTCCCTCTGTTTTTCTCTGGTGTCCTGAGAAGAATTTCACTTTGTTTGCTAGGTCATTTCATATCTTTACGTTTTATGAAAGCACATCTAAACTGAAAAACAACTTGAGCATTCTACCATAAGGCAAAATTTCCAAGGAAGGTCCTACAAGGCAAAGATAGAGTCATGCAGTGTCCTGTACAACAGGTTCTGATCCAGGGCAAGCATCAAACTTAATTCACAGTTTCAGCCCAGCTATTACTTTGTTACCAGTATGGATGGTCTGTGAGGAAATCCTGTGGCTTTTTGTAGTGCCTGTATACTACACGTGGATATTTCAGTCTATTCATGGCATGAATTTTGAAAATGTTGCCATGATGTACAACTTTATTAGCATATAGATGAAAACTTTTTCAGTCTTGCTCCCGAAATACATACTGGTGCTCTGGATCAGAAAGTTCCCAATGAATTAAAGTAGTTTGGAGAGAAATGTAGGAAAGACATTCAGAGAATTTCTTGATTTTACAAAATATCTTATTCAGGATGGCTTTTCCTTAGGAAAATCTTAAAATAATCCCTAATTTGGTTACTTTATATCCCTATGATATACAGGAACATAAAAACCATTCATGTCAGCATGTAAATTTTAGGCTACTCAAGCTTTAAACAGAAATGTATCCTGTACTTCAGCTTTAATGCAGTTGTAAAACCTCTTGCTTTCAATTTGTCTGATAACTCAGTCTGCTATAACACATTTATAATCCAAAGCATTTAGGGTTAAATATTCCACCACAGATCCATTTCTTTTTCAGGAATTGATACCAACATAAAGGACAGTTTGGGTAGAACGGTTTTGGATATACTTAAAGAGCATCCATCTCAGCAGTCTCTCCAAATTGCAGCTCTACTTCAAGGTAAGGCATATTCAATTACACATTTAGAGAAAATAGAGAAATATTATTGTATATTGTAATTTCTAATCTTTAAATGTTTCATTACACAAAGGAGCAGTCTTTTGATTTAAAAAGACTAGTTGAACAAAAATAAGTTGTCCAATATCTGAATTTCAGAGTAAACCCTTTCTTTTTTGTGGGCCACTGACATTACCATGATGTGTCACTTATACTTAGTCTTTTACCATTCTTCATTACACCATAACATATTGTAATATTTCAGTAGCAGTCCCATTAAATTATAATGATAACCTACAATTGAAATGCTTGATTTGTAGCAACTGACTGAAAGATGATGACAATTTTTAAAATAATTTCATTATATTTTTTCATTTTCCTTAAATGAAAAAAAATATAAACCAGGCAGTATTTCTTGTTATTGTAGGAGAAATAATAAGATTTTGTACATGCATTTGTTCTCATTCCCCATCTTACTTTCACAGTGTAAGGTTGATGGAAGTTCATTGTTTACTTCAATCTTTTACTCTAGAAGATGGCTGTAAAGTGATGAAACATGAACTACAATATAACTCAGTGTTAAACATAATTTCTTCTCTTCTATGGAATTTGTTGCCTGCATTTTCAGCTTAGCCTTTCATTAAGTGCATTTGACAGAGGATGTCCCTGCAGGTATCAGTGCTGCATCTTCATCTGTATTGATTATTCCCACCATTAAATAAGCCATTTAAATCAGTTCTGTGTTGGTTCTACACATGACAGGCTCCCTCATAACTGTATTTTATAAGAACATTTCTTAGAGAAAATGAGGTCATGTGGCCATACTGTGTCATTTCTTTTCTGAATTACTTCCAAACTAGTTGACCAGCTTCCGTAAAGTTTTCTGGTAAGATGATGGACTGAAGATACAAAGCTCCTATAAGTATAATGAAAATTTTGCAGGCTCTAGGAGAGGTATTCCTGTAAGGAGCAGATTCATGTTAGAGCTGAACCAGTTAACAGATTGCCTTGAGGTCTCCCTCTTTCCCTGTTTCCTATTTTCTTTTGCCTTCTCCCTCACTTTCCCCCTTCCTCCTCCCTTACTTCCACCTACACAGTTCCCGTACATATTCCCCATTTACATGAGACTTCAAAGTGACTTGATTCAGTTCACAAACTGGTAGAATACAAAAATATATATTTATTATATATATAAAATACTGACAAATAATATTAAAAATATAGAACTATACTTTCTGTAGTTTTAATTAGCTTGCCTCCTGTGTGATTCAGGTCTCCAAGTTACCTCTGTCCCAGGTAACTCACAGTAATGTGCATTGAAAAGTGGGAGGAAGAGATGTGTGGGGGACACAGGGCTTCCCCTGGCAGCAGAAGGGAGTTTCTAATTTGAGTCAGACTCAAACTTCAACCTTTAAGTCCTCACAGAGCTGCAGTATGAACATACTACCATGTAGAGGAAAAGAGGGTTAATGTCATCCTGGAACTTTTTCAGTGGCAGGAAAATGGTCAGTCAGAGCTCCCACTTTCTTAGACATCAAAATCAATCATCCTTCAGATATTAATTTAAGATTCATCATAAAATCCCATCGCCAACTAAACTAATTTTACTACCTCTTTATTGTTCCATTTTATCCTCATTGTGATAACCTTGCAGTCTCTAACCCCACTGATGAACATTTTTTTTCAAAGTGCCATTACTCTATGAGTAATAAAGTACCACACCCCTTCTCATGGTTTTCTCATGTTGATGGATCAGTAGCTGCTCTGTCCTTACCACACACATACAGAAAAAGAAATATATTAATTTCAGTCCTTTTTATTGCTTTGACTTGCAGTCTTTTTCAAAAGAGTTCCTTGAAGTATAAAAATGATTGCTTAGTAGTTTCAGCTCTTATTAGTGTGATGAAACTGTCTTGTAATGAGCAGCTGTTTATTTTTGCTCTCTGCCTATAATCAGAAGTGATGTGCAAGAATGAAAAATGGTCACAAATATGCCATTCTGACTCTTAAGACAACCTGAGGATCTCCTTCAGAACTCATTTGGGGAACTTACAAAGATTATTTTTCATCAGCAAAATGTTCTATGAACTTTATCCATCAAAGTTAGAGCTGAAGTTGAAAAAATCAGGAGTGGCGGGATTCAGTACTAGCACTACTGATGATACAGTTGACCTACCCTCCTCTAAAAGACAGTTGACTATACTCTTCACTAAGTGTGGGTATTTATCCTATTGTAGCTGAAAAATCAGTGAACCACTAGAATTTTTGGAATCCTGACTGTACTATAATTGAGTTTGACTTCAGTGCATAATGAATTCCATTGTAAGAAAGGGCAATTACTGAGAAAGATATAGTGGCTTCCAAATACATTCCTGTTAAGGCTGCTGTCTTCAGATGGTTGTCCAAAGCAGCTTACATGGCTCTTTCATGTAGACTTATAGGAAATAGAAATTAAATTAAGGATGTCAGACAATTACTGGCCAGATTTTTTAAGTTTCTTGTTAATTTTGTGCTTAATGCAGACATAGTGGCATTGATTTGTTCTTTCATCTTGTTGCCAGGATAGACCAAGATGTCATCACCAAGCATTCTCATTATTTTTTTCTGGGTCCCCCTTGCGCAGTTCTGAGTGTCACTTTACAGTTTATAGTATTAACATAGCATCATGTTTGTCCCTGCCACAAAACATTAGCTTTCAAAATATAAAACAAAGGCTGAAGGATGCATATGAACAGGCTGGCAGAAATAGGCAAGTAAATTATGTGACTGGTATTACTGGTGGGCCTGTTACGCAGGGGGATTACAGAGTTGGAAGAAATGTTTAGAAAGAAAATTAGATGGCTTTGGGGATATTTATAACAAACTTCTTTGAAGGAGATAAAAGTAATTTTTGTGTTTGGAAAGCAGTTAATGGAGGTAGTGACACTAAATCCCATGAGCTGATACTTAACCCAATAGGGCTGGTAGCCACCTGTGAGTAAATGCCCTCCCAGAATTTAAGAATAGTGAATAGAAATTGTTCTCTTCTCTTTTAAAGAATATTTAGACAATTACTTTTTACACATTGTAGGTTTAAAGAAACAAAGCCTTTTGCCCATGAGGTTTTAGAAGTGATCCTAGCATTCTTGTGATCCTTATTTTACATCTTTTCTCACTATCCTGAGAAAAGAGCAATGGAAGTTTCTGCAAAAGTATTTTTATGTGTGCTTGTAAAGTCTGCTGCCTTTTTTGAGATGTAGGCATATTATCTGAGAGAAGGAAAATAAATTAAAAGATCACTTTAAAGAGCAGCAGGAAAAAGGCTGAGTAAGCTATAGAACACCTAAATTTTTTTTTTTACTGCCTGTTAATTCTAGTTGGAATTAAGAGAAATGACAGTTCAGGTTTTACTTCTATGTTTTTTGTATATGTCTCATAATTTTCTGTGTCTCCATGAGGTCTGAGTAGCATTGAACTCACTTAAAAATACTTATTAGGGTTTAGATTCCTAATGTAGTAAGAAAGAAATAGCTGTATAAGTATATGTACTGGAAGAGGAGAGAATTAGGATACTGTGCCAAGCCAGGCCAGGCTACTGGATGCATTTCATGGGTTTAGTGAAACAACAGCACTCAGTGCTGAAGCAGTTAACAGTACTGGCACTTAGGGCTTTTATAATTAGGCATTGGAGATAAAAGGGATGTTGCCAAGGCTAGTAGGCCTAAAATTAAACCAACCAGCTGTGTTTTAGCTTCAGCACGTGTGAACGTGACGCAGGTGCAAGCTGCACCGTCTTTCAACTCTTTCTGCACAGCCCACTATGCTCTCTATTAGAATCTTGCTCTTTTACTATTTCTGGAAGCAGAATTCTCATTATTATGAAACAAAGAAGATAGTAGATAAACAGATGAAAAATGGCATGAGCCCCAGTAAATGCTGCTGCATAGAGAGTATGGAGGGAGATGCACTGGAAAACTGTTTCCTCTATTCTGCTGAAGCTGCTTAGGAACCTAACATTGTTTGTACCTGTTTCCAAATTATTCATAAATGGAAAATACATAAGCAGGTGCAGACTCAGAACTCCTTTCTATTCCTCTCTGCTTAAATGGCTTTGTTGACATTAGCACTGGCTTTTTTTTTTTTTTTTTTTTTTTAATCTCACTCTCTTTCTCTTTCTCTCCTCTTTCTGTGGACAAGTAGATCTTCCATTCTGTTGAGTGCGGGAGGCCAGCCTCAGTCAAGGCTGGAAGAATGGAATAAGTTTTCAATCAAGGATTTAATTACAGCTGCATGGGATAAAAATAATTGAGATCTCAATTCCTCTTCATTGTTTTGGTTTTGTTTTTATTTTTTGTTTTGTTTATGGGTTCATTTTGCTATGTTTTTCTGGGGACTTTTCAACTTCTTCTGTAGGCTCTTGTTGAAAGGCTGTAGAGCATTGACTGCATTCATGAATTAATTTAACTACTGTTGTTGAGACTGAAAGTTTAGCTGCAACCTTACCTATCTCACAATCGTAGGAGTACTTCAGTGCCAGTTTCTGTTATCTTCCCTGAACACATGCACAAAAACATCTATTGATTTCAGCTTTCTCTGGGATTCAGTTTAACTTGAATCATTTAGAAATTGTCCTCTGAAATTTAGGAGACTGAAGTGAGCCGGCCTCCATCTCAGCTTGTCTGTCACCTTAGCACGCTTGACCATGGTAGTTACCAGTCAGTTTCCTGCTACTGCAGCTGCTTTAAAGAGAAGAGAAATTGGGTCACAAAGCCTCAGGTGGGTTCCTTCCCGTGGGGGCAAGTGAGCTGTTTTGGGAGGAATTTTTTGAGAGTTTCCTGGCTGGGCCAGGACTCAATAGAGCTGCAGAATCCTCAGACAGGTTCTGGAAGAGTCTTAAGGGGGGCAGAGGTTTTTCTGAAGATTGCTGCCCTTCAGAAAGATGTGTTAGCACCCCTCTGCAGGGATATTGGCAATGGAGGGGACTAGTTTCTGTAAGTTTTATTTTTCTTATCTAGTTACTCGGAGAGACTGCTGCTTAAAAAGGTGAGTGTTCATATTTATATTCTGGTCAAATTTGGCCTTTTTGGGCTTTTTTTAGAGTTTTAAAGAGCCTTTTGGTCCCCTTAGGGAAAAATTGTTCTAGAAAAAATTCTACATGAATCTACTGCATGGCATGGCTGAAGTAGGGTATAAAAACAAAAGAAAGCGGCTTATACTTCATTTAAAGTACAATAAGGATTAAAATAAGTTGTTTGGGTTTTTTATTTTCCATTAAAATAAAAAGTTTTCTGAGGTGAATATAACCATTACTCTAAAAGCCAAGGTTTGTAAACAAAGCAAAACTCTTAACCCTACCACCTCAGTGAGAAATTAGAATCTAAGAGGGGCTGAAGTTCAGGCAAGTTGTGCTGTTATACTCCTTGGAAGTTCAGGAGCAGCTCTAGCTGAGCTGGGCCATGCTCTCTTCATGCTGGGGAGGCAGCTGTGTTTCTCTGCTTCTATGTGCAGTCTTTCCCATCTCTTTGGCTTTGGCCTAACTGATATTACAGAAACTAAGAAAGCTGTTTGAACCTTCCCAAAGCTTGTTCCCTTCTTGAGTTATATTCCCCACTGTTATTATTTCCACTGCTGTGTGACCACTTTTATGGTATTACCTTTTGTGCACAGGACTCAGTTTAGGTTTAGTGGGGCTTTGGCAAAATCTGGTAACTACAGAAAAGAATCCTACTAAACTGACCAAGATTTTTGAACTCTTAGTATTAAGAGCTGCAGTAGTCCTCACTTTACACTGACATGTAAAGTTCGTTCTGGGTAAGGTGAAGAAGTAAAATGGTCCATTCTTCCCATTATGAATTTGACAGATTGTGTCCTAAAGAGCCTTTACTCTCCCCTGTGTTAGGAATGATGGGTTTTTCTTCTAAAGTTTTGTGAAACCTCAGATAGGGACACTGTTCTGGTCATCAAGTATAAGTCACTAAGCTTAGCTTTGTTCTGAATTCTCTTTTTGCTTTGAGAAAAATGATCCACCCTGAGCAGTCTCTCAAGCACCCAGCAGTAAGTTTGGGCAGGATTTGAAGATGGATTCCTACCCAGCTGCAGGTGATTAGAATGCAGCTGCTGGTGAAAGTATCCCGTGCTTTTGTGTGTTTTTTCTTTGGCTCTTGATACAGATCACTTGTTCTGTGTCTCTTTCTCTGACAGTATTATGGGTAAGTACACATTTACCTACATAATAAGCCTCTTTAAACTGAGGCCCTGTCTTTATCTTGTGTGTATCTGGTAGAATTTTCAGTAGCATAAACCAAGTTAGGAGTAGTCGTCCCACAAAAGCCCAAAGTCTCAAGGGTTGTACCCTCACAACGTTGGCATGCTGCCAACCTGTTGTAAGCCTTTTGTACCATACCTTGTGAGAGCCAGCTCTAAAGGTTTTCTGGAAGGAACTCTGTGTTTTTTAAAGTAAGTATTTAAGACTTATGCTGAACTTGGGATTTCCTCCTCAGAACTAGCCTCCAGGAGGTAAGTGCATTGGTATGGAAGTGGGGACTGACAAAGTACAAAAATAGAGAATTACTTTAAAATCACAGTCTTGTACGATTATGTGACAGCAGGGTTAGAGTCCTTCACAATATCTCCTTCATTTCCTCTGCTAATTATAGCTGTAATAATCTAATAATTGTAACATTCACCTGATAGAATTACATTTCCTTTTGGACGGTTGCATAATTACCAAGCAAACATTTTTCATACATGAATTTATTGTTTCTTTTAGTTTTCTTTGGGTATGGCTTCTTTTTAATCTTATCCCAATCTTGCACATTAACTTGACAAATACTATCTCTGGCAGAGCTGGAAAACATTCCAGAGCATTTTGTCATGGTGTTAGTTTTCTTATGGTCTCCTACAGTTCATCTTTGCTTTCAGACCCACACACACACAAACACAAAATTTTCATGTGATGACATTTATGACAAATTATGCCAGGGACCACTGCCAGTCATTAAACTTAGTATATGGCACTTTCAAATCATAAAATTTTTTAAAAAAATACCCCAACAATCTGCAAAGCGTTTTGAAACTGCATGCTGTTCTATGCCATTTCCAATTTCAATTTCTCAGATGCCTATTTTATCACAGATTGTATTTGGGTTTTGGGATTTGTTATTTAATCATGAGTAACAGCAAGCTTAACAAGTGCATTTGTGGACTGTAGAAATTAAATCAGGGAGACTTCACTTCCCAGAAACTCATTAGTCCTTCAGTGTGATATTGATGGAAGACAGTTACTCTACTTTGGTGCTCTGTGTGTTGCAACATATGCTATTGTGGTTACTATTGGTATCACAATGTAATTATTTAAACAATTTTGTAAACTCATGAAAATGCAGACACAGAATAACTGCCCAAATTGAGAGCTGCTCAGTTACTCTGCTGGAAAAAAAAAGTGCCACTATTGCAATAATTATTTTCTTATTAATTATTGCACTGCAATTCATTAAGATTTTGGTCTTCCACTTAGGTAGCTTGTGTTGAAAAGCACATGAAAGTAATGTAGATATTTATTAGAAAAGAACAGTAATGAAACTAAAGTTTAGCACATTCATTATTTCTTGTTTTTCTGTTTTTATAAACATTGTTGTGAATGTGGGGCAAGGGAAGTTTAAAGGAGAAAAACCAGAAATTTCAGCACACTGCTTTTTAGATTGCTATTTTAAACTAAATTTTCATAATTGCTTTTTGTTTTTCCTCATATACTGTATCTGTGCTGCAAGCAGAGTATTTGGCTTTCTTAACAATATCAATGTTTGTATGTATTTTGAACATCCTGAATATCTTGACAAAAAAGTCTCAACAAACTTAGAATAAAGGTCTCTTTTAACTGTAATAATGTAATAGAACAGTTATGTTGATATTTCAAGGAGAAAGAAAAACACAGGGATAGTCTCAACTGATTACCCTTACAATGAGATTTCTGTAGCAGTTTCCACAGGGTGAAGGACTGGCCATTTTACAGTCCTTTCAACAAATGACTGCCTTGCAGCAGTGTTTATGAATAATTATTATTTCAGGGTTGTAAAATTAATGTTTGCCAATGACAATAATAATATTCATAATACTTTTATCATTATGAATAATAATTATTGCAGGGTTGTAATATGAAAACTTGAAAAGTCTTTAATGAAAAAAAAAGTAGCAAATATACTTTTGATTGAAATTACCCTCGTAATTCAGACTTTTAAGTGTATTTGTATGTTTAACTTGCAGAATATATGGAAACAGGGAATGCAAGTATTTCAGAGGAATGCCCACTGGAATGTGCAGAACATCAGTCTTGCGTTTTGTCCCCAGAAGTTCCTCCGTCTCCAAAGGCTAAAAGTAAATACATATACTCTGTGAATGCAAAAGCTGTACTGAATTTCTCTTTAATATTAACATTCATACAGACTTACAAAATGGAAAAAAATTAAGAAAGCTATTGATATCAAGTCTGGATTTTTCTACCATGAATCACCTATCTTGACTACATACACTGTAATCCATGTCATATAGAAAAGCAAGGAACTGTATTCTCAGAAAGGACAAGTTACTGATGGATTACAATGTACTGCATTGTTTAATCTTAAATATTTTTAATTTATCTGACCTTATCCATTGCATAATCAAGTAAAACAAAAATACTAAATACGTTGAAATACTCTGCAGGTATTGTCATCTACCAATTGTTTCACTTTTGGAAACCTCTTTCAAAGGTCACAAATGTACTGCTCTTCCATTTGTCTTCTAACACAGCTTTCATACACTGTAGCAGTCACTTGTGTGCATGTGCTTTCATTTTATGTTCTGATTCGCTGTTTCCACACCACAGCCACTAAAACAGTGGCATTTCCTGAATGTGGTGTCTTTCACGAAAGTCATCCTCCCGTAGAGCCTAACCTGACTTCTGCCTTCAGCAATCATCCAGATTGAATGTTATTGACTGCTGACAAATAACTGAGCCTGTCCTTGGTTTTGTTGTGTGGGTTGTGGTGTTATTTTGTTTAGTAGTGATTTTTTGTGTTTGTTGGGGGGGTTTTTTTGGGTTTTTTGGTCTTTTTTTAACATGTTCTTTTTTTCTTTAACATGTTCACTGGGAGAGTTTTTATTCATGAGAGAATGAAGCTTCCTGATGCATGTCAGGTTATGATCTTCATGGTAATAGCGAACAAATGCTGGAGTTCCAATAATATTTCCCATTGGCGTACTTAATACATATGTGGTGCATGAAGATAAATAGTTCCTTTGAGATTAGCAGGATTGTGAAGCCAACTGTGCAATAGAAATGTCTGTCCTGAAATTAAGTAGCAAATATTTTTAAAATATGTTTTAGTTTTTAACAATAAGGTCATGATCTCACATTCCTTATTTCCTCTTACAAGGTATAAATAATGTAAAATATGCTAGCTGGCTTTTGCTTGACTATTCTGTAATCTGATACTAAAGGAGAGAAATAGTACTTGATCATGCTTCCCGTCCATCTGTCTGCCATTCACTGACAATCTAATTTCAGATCATTTAAACCAACTTTGGAAGAGGGATAGCAGTATCAGTTACCTTTCTGTGACTTTCATGAAAATAGGGAGCTGGATAGAGGCGAAAGACCCTAATTGGTACCTGCCCTGAAAGAAATAGGCAGAATCTGTCTTTTATGTGTTCTGGCTGCAATCAGCCAGTCAACTAGTGCACTCTCACCAGGCCAGTCCAGTTTTGTCACACAGAACTCATTCTTGCCCAGTAAGAAATACTGCAGGCCATATGTGGGAGAATGTGGGACTGGGGACATGAACATAGTTCTGTAGGAAGCAGTAGTTCTGGTTCTTTATAGCACACTGTATCATGATTTTACAATAGTTTTTAATATTTAGGTATTTTATTTCCAATTTTTAGTTATAATCTTATTCTGGAATAATTCCAATTTTATAATTAAAAAGCAGAATATCAGTAAACGTGATTATAATTTTGCTTAATTTACAAGTTTTGTGCAAAGCTACCATTGACTAAGAGTAGCAAGATTTTGGATTGAAAAATTCCTGTTGGATTTTAAAAAGCAATTAAATGCTTTTAATTAACAACTTCAGTTCTTGTCTCTGAAAATTTTGGTAATAACTGGCCATGATTATACATTGAATAAATTTTTTAGTATTTGTGTTTACTTAGCATAGCAAACAGTAATTATTTAAAAAAATGAAACAGAGCTCTAGACCAAGCAGATACAGTTTTATCAATGGATTCTGTAGTTATGTGAGTGTACTTAAGTCTGGTTTATGTATGCTGAGCTTAAAATGCTCACTCTGTTTTTCCTTTTCAGCATTTTATTTCCAAAGATGGAGTAACATGGAAGCATCTGTATTTTATCAAGTCTAAGCACTGCAATTTCCCACCAATATGACTGTTGTAAACCTAGTTAAAAAAAGGGGTTTCTTACTTGCTCCTGGAAACTCTTGGCCTTTTTATTTTTCATTGCTATTATTAAGGTAGCTGTGTAACACACACATAGTACATAATCAGAACTCAATGTGGTTGATCATAATGAGTAACTTTTCAGTCTGTGGAGGCCTTGCTGCTGCCAGTGGATTATTTGCAGAATGGTTAGCACTCAGTGTGATTGTAGTTCTTATATACTACTGCTACTTTCCAATAGTGGTCCTCAGTATAGACATAGAAAGCCTGTTGTCTTACTGTTCTGGTAGATTTCTTTAGTTAAAAAATCTGATAAATTAAGGAGAAAACATGAAACACAATGCAGAATGTACTAAATGTGGGTTTCTGATGGACTGCTGTAGGAAGGTATGTTTTAAGCATGTAGGGTTGTCCCAGTATATTCTTCCACCATTCCATTTAATCCTGGGAGAGTGAGCGAGAATTATTCATAAAGCACAGCTGCTTTGAATGGGGGGAGGTATGCATTCTTAGGCACTCACAGTTTACAGAGCTTATGTAGTGTATTAATTAATTACAGCAGCAAATGTGAACCTGAGGCAGAGTATGGGATATTGATTTTGTATGTTTGTAGAAACTTTCCTTTCCTGGATTAATTTTATATTCTTGGATAGTTGCTATTTCTATAAATTTTCAGGATTAGAAAACATAGAAAGGGTAAGTATATATTCATCCTAATTAAATGCAAGGTATAGGGCAATGCAGAAGTATGTAGATTGCCTCAAGCAAATTTCTAGCCTGGAACAAGATGCCATTATTTTTGAGCAGAGAATGGTGCATGAAGATCATTGTTTAGAAGATAAGGTATGGAAAATAACAGATAATAAAGTTTAAAGAATGTGCATTTCCTTTTTAGGCATAAATTACCCCGGTATTCTAATTACTGACTAATGGTGTGTCTGTTTTTAAAGGTGAAGCTGTGACTGGAGAATTATCAAAGCTCTTAGATGAAATCAAATTGTGCCAAGAAAAGGAATACTCTTTTGAAGATCTGTCTCATACACTATCAGACCATTATCTGGAAAATTTTAGTAAAGTATCAGAGGAAGATCTTATGACCAGTGGAAGCCAAACCAAGCTTAATGTAGTAAGTAAGATGGGATACAAGGATAATGTATTCAGTTACATCTGATTTATTTATAGCACATTCAAGAAAGAAATAATGAAAGAGTGAGAATAGTACAAGGTTAACATTATAATAAAAAAATATAACGTGCTTCTTACAGATTTAGAATGTAATGTTCATTTCTCAAAGGTATTGCTTGCCACACCTCAGAATGGCTTTTTATGTCACCACTAATACTTTCAGGTTACTTGTTTTGAGCATGGCGAGGGCAAGGAAGGGGTTTTTTGTGAAATCAGTGGAGATCAGTATGTTCAATCCTCTACTGAATACTAAATGTTAACAGAATCTCATCAGATATGCCTCCAAAAGAACAAGCTAAACATCCTCAGTTATTTTTCTTCTACATTTTATTACTATATAGCTTTCATGGTAGCCTAATGGTATTGAAGATTGAATCTCTAATACAGATAATTGTGGTTGTGATACTTCAGTGATTTCCAACTACAGTTGAAGATAACTTCATTGCTACTAATATTATGAAGAAAGTACTCTAGGATTCATTTTTTCTTTACTTTAATAAGGCTTTTTTTTTTTTAATTGCATTCTCTTCCTCAGTAGGTTTCCTGGTTTCAGCTGGCTTAGGCTTAAACTTAAACCATGACACTAAATAAATGTGATTGCCCAGGGAATAATGCAGAGAACAAAGGAAAACTGCTAAGTTCTAAATTTCAGTTAACATCATTCATAAGTTTGGAAAAATTATACTCACTTATGTTAAGAAAACCATGGCAAGTTAAAGACTCTCATGTTTTGGAGGATTTATTGTGACATATATAGGCAAAATGAGATTTACAAAGATGCATAGTTACCCTGAAATGCAGTAGATACTTTTTTAAAGCCCTTCTAGATGTTTGAACGTTTAGATGCATAACTCATATTGAACTCAATTGTAACAAGATACCAATCCCATTTAATCATTTTTAGACACTTGTCTAGTGTCTCTCTGAATTTAGGTGCTAACTGCTATTTAAATCTTCTCAGCTGCTGTTTTGCAGAAAATGTATTCCATATATAAATCCGTCTGCTCAGGCCTAAATGAAGTACAATATGAATAGAAAGTATTCAGACACTAAATCTGTAATTTCTGTGACAGGGAAATATAAAGGTAAATTAGGCAATATATTTTCTAGATATTTCATATATTTTGAATTGAACTAGATGTGGAAACAAATCTTCAAAATTGGGGACTGTTTGAAGCATTTTATGGTGCTTTCCTGCTGGGGCATCCAGCTTTTCTTTTAGAGAAAACTGTAGTCAGGATGATGGGTGTGCACTCCCAACATGAAGTTAGGATGGAGGGCAGAATATGTTTTCCCCTGCACTAAACCCAGCTGTACAGATCTGTGTGGAGAGGACTCTTTGCTGTGACGTGAGATTTTCCTGTTTGCTCTAAAGCAGCCATTTCATTTTTTAATGTATTTTAGGGTTTTTTAGTCTGTTCAGTTGCTACCTGGCTGCCTTGCATAAAAAAAAAATGAAAGTTGCTTCCATTTTTGACATATCTTTTAATTTTGGGCAGGTGTTGCCTTCCCTTTGTGTTTAGGCTCCCTGGGTGATATGAAAATCCACATGCTCTGTAAGGGGCCATGCAAGAGTAATTGGGAAGAAGCACTAAAGTCAAGAGATATGTTTAGCTCTGAAAATGATTACAAAGGTGAATGCTGCCAAACTGCTCTGGGGGCAGGACCAGCAAGTGTAGTCAAGGAAGATGTGTGACAGTACAGTGATGATTGAAGAGACTTAAATGAATATTTATGTATAAGAACATGAAGATACAGAGAGAAAGAAATGAGGATGTATATAGATGTGGAGAGTCAGAAATAGATTCCTTGGATATGTATTAAAGAAGAGAAATTCTTGCAGTTTTTTCTTACTTAAGTTTCTCCTCCATGGGAAGCTTCTGTAAGAATCTCAGTAGGTTGAGTGGGTTCTTATCTGTTGTCTGCATGTATTCACCTCACATTTGTTTCTGCTGCACATGCCAAGACCCTTTGAAAGTATGGGCAGCACAGAGCACCCTTGTCTGGAGCACAGACTCTTTCTGCCTGCTGGACTGAGTGTTGCTTTTCTTGGTTACCAGCTCCAACAGAGGGCTGGAACCACACCTGGTCTGCTTCCACAAAGGAGCAGTTACTTCAGGTTTCTATCAGCAGATTTTTCCTAACTTTCATTGCTAGCTGTGCTGGCATCAGCTCTGAAGAGGTGTAGGAGTTAGCTCCCAGTTGATAATGTGTTAGGTGGTGCCATTTCCTGAACTAATGTCAATTACAGAGACGAAGACTGTTGAAAGCTTTTCAACTTCATGTAATTCAGCAATCTGAAAAGTTTCCAAATCCCAGGTCATGCCACTTTGTGACCCTTAAGGAGATTCTGCAAAGGCACTGGCTGCTGGGAGACATCTGATGTTTTTTGCATCATGCTATTGTTCAGAGAAATAGAGGGCCAAGACTGGAGAATTTCTGATTTGAATAGCAACTTGTGGATTATAAACTTAGGAAGCTGGAGCAAGGAGCATCAGGAGCCACTTCCTGAGGATAGCATAGGTTTGGGAAAGAGAAGACATCAGGAAGCAGAGTGTATTTCAAAGCATTTTTTTAAACAATTGGCTCTTTTCAGGAGGGCCAAAACTGCTGTGGTTAAATGAGGTAATGGTTGATTTGGGACTGCACTCAAAAGGAGTGTCTGTCTACCCAGAATGCACAGCCTGGAATTCTGTCCTGAATTTTAACTGCCAACCTCTATTGTTTGAAACACTGGGGCTCATAGTTTTTGTTTATTGTAAGGGTAGTGTGAATGTCTGCTTTTTAATACAATAACTTGGCAGTAAAGGCTTAATCTGGAAAAATGGTGCTCAATTCTCATGGCATAGGGGTGAGTTTCAGCATTGGTTGTACAGTCTCCCAGATAAAGTAGAGATCATCAGGCTATGATCCCTTCTAGTATTGTTTCTGCATTGTACAGCCACTGGAAAAACACCAGTGCAGTCTGGAGAGCAGGACTTTGGATGTCTTGTTCACAGGCACATTCTCTTCCTTTTCTAGTCTTAGGCATCTTGCAAGGTTTGTTGCTCAATGATACAACACTTGTAGAATTCTATACTTTCTTTGAAAGAAATGGGTTGGAAGTCTTTTAGGTCAAGGACAGAATTGAATCCATTCCTCCATTTGCTGTGTTATTAGACTGGTAGTCATCCAACAGCATAACAAGTTGTTCTGGAATGTTTGTAGTAAGGGAGTACTTCTTTTCATCAAATTTTGCATTGAAAACAATGTTTTATTACTTTATATGTTTCTATTGGCCAGGTGTGTGACTTGTGAGAAAGCATTAAAACCCAGAGATTTATGTGCTTACATTATTTTCAAGTCAAATAGGAAGCAGAATTTGCACAGCTGTGAGGTTAGGTGAAAAAAAAAAAGAAAAGAAGGAAAAATAAACTGTTTGGTTTAGTCTTCTGAGTTCCAAATTACCAATCAACTTTGACTCTTAAATTTCCTTGGGACATAGAGGAGCTGACTAGGAAAATTGATGGTGAGGATCTTGGGGACTAGAAGGCATAACATCTGGGAGAGGGAGAGTACAATGGAGCAGTAAGTCGAAGTAAGGACAGTAACAGTAGACCCATAGTGTAGACATGAATAGGAACAGATCTGGAGATGAGTGAAAGTGTCCCCACAGGATGCTTCCCTTCCTAAAGTTGAAAGGGGAACTGTGACAGAAGAACAGATTGTCTTAGCTTCCTGAATGGGAGGGAATGATTAATGAAGAGGGAGGAAAAGACTGAATGCTAAGAGCAGAAAGTCAGATGAGAGTAAGTTAATGTTATCTTTCAATTTGAAGAGCACATTATTAAGGATAAACTAAAGGAAGTCAAAGCTGGACTGGAAATGTCATCATTTAAAGGTTTTCTTTTGCCACTCTGGCTGTGTTTGGTGTGCTGTTGTGCAGATATTAATGCCATGTTTCCTAGTCTGCCTTTACCAGTCATTAAAACATGTACATTACAACATAGCATGCATTGTTCATTGTCTCAATGAAATTAAAGGCCAGATTGAACACAGTTTTGCAATTCTACTTCAGGGAGAGCTCCAAAAGGCATTCATACAGCTATCCATCATTTTAGTTGCAATTCCTAGTACTTCTTAATTACTTGTATGCTGGGTGGAGTTGATGGTCAATGAATAGATTTGTGCCTCCAGTTCCTGTCTTTGGTTTTCTCATTTTGGTCATTGTGACTTGAATGTACTTTTTAGTTGACCTATGTATGCAAAGGCTTGGAAAGCCCTGACTGGTGCTGCACAGGTAAGCTTGGGAAGCTTTATACTTGTGTTTTGCTCAGTGCTGACATGCTACAGTTTTTCTATGTTCCCTAGATAAAAATCTTTCAAAAAAACTAGAATTTGATTGCTCAGCGAGTCAGAAAAGCAACTGTGCTTCAAAACATATTTCAGAGAACATGAGGTGAAAAAAATATAGCAAAGTCTTTGATTTTTATCACAGTTCATTTGAAAAGGTGTTTCCTTTTCAAGCTAAATTATATGTGATTGCAGTTTCAGGCTTGTTTTTTTAAAGTATAATTAAAAAAAATATTTATTTTCCAATAGATGGCAGTCTGGTTCAGTAATTTCAAGAACAAAAGCAACCATCTTATGTAAGAGTTTTCCAGCGTTTTTCATTGCTGTGTTAAAATTGTGCATTTTAACACAGTTGATAGTCTAAACTGCTTCAAAATGAACACCTTAAATTCCTCTAGGAGAAAAATGTATGGAACATCATGACATACATTTAAACTACAAACTAAAACATCAGGACTAAATTTAGAAGTGTATCATGGCAAAGAGGTTACAGACCAAGTATGCATTCAAACGGTCTGTGGGAATTAAACAGCAAGCAAGAAAATTTAAATAGGTATAATGTACAAAGCAGGGATCCAGAAAAATTAAATGTGTCACGAAAATGACTGTCAAAGTGTGTTTGATGAGAATCCTGAGCTCCCACAAGGAAATTGCTTTAGATTCCTCTGTCTCTGGCATTCTAAGATCATTACCAGTTTTCTGTCAGGTGTGAGATTCCTGTGTATGTATTCATGTCAGGACAAAGAATTCTAATTGTATTATTAAATGCAGAAATGCACCATTTGTATTGCAATGTATTTGCACGTTGTGTTCTTTAAAAAAACAGTATCAGAAAATAAAAATATGGGCTTTTTGTACATGTAAGAAATTTCTATGGATTTCAAAGAATATTTGACTTTTACTTGCTTTGGACAATCTGTGACTGCAAAACAAAAAGTAGGGTTTAAGAACTTCTCCACTTGCGTGTGTGTGTATATATACGTTTGCTAGACGTACATGTTGGATACAATAAATCTCAGACTTTTTCTTTCATAAAATTGATGTTTTATTTGAAAAATATTTTACTAAAATTGTCTCTTAAAAAGGCTTCATCTTACTCTGTATTCAGAAGTTTATTTCCATCTTTTTTTTGAAAAGTGTGGTTGTAGAAACCATAACTATTCCATATTTTTTGAGAACTCCCAAGATTTTTTTGAGCTAGAACTAATTTTAAAATGTGCCACTTCAACCTGGAGCCTCAGTTCTGTTGAAGTATATTCTTCAGAGCAGTCTCTTTAATCTCGTGCAGTAGGCGGTTGCTTGCAATGTTTGCTTTTACATTTATGCTGTTGTGTTCAGAAGCATAATAAAAGATATGTGTTATTGATTTTCAAGTGCAAATGCAATATCTTACTGTCTTTGGATTTGTGACACAAGTTTAGATTAAAGAAAGAGTTCTTGAGAGTATTCTGTGTTCTTAAAAGCAGAGTATATGTTAAAGGATTTTGCTTAATTACATGGCATAAATACAGAGAAACTTAAGATGCCCCTAATTTTTTTGTTTTTGTTTTTAAACTGAAGGTAGTAAAACCGTGTAGTAACTGCACTACAGAGGGATTTCATGGAAGTGGCAGCAGCATATCTGTTTAAATTTAATGTGGTTATATAATAGATAATAAAGACTGGCAGCAGTAATTTAAATTTAAACATGAGGAAAGGTTCTGTGTAGTCTCAGGGAAAAGATTTGGATTTCATCACAGGCATATAAGTGTCAGTTTCTGCTTAATTCTGTCATCCAGAATGGGAAGTTGATACATGGGCATGCTTAGAGAGTGGAAAAAATATATTTGAAAATATAAGAAGATTGCTGAAAAGACCGATGGTACATATTCAAAGATACAATTTTTACTCTTATGTCAGAATATCAAGAATATGAGGCTATATAACAGCAATAAAACTATAATCGTGTCTGGTTCATATCTAAGGAGATTCAAAATCATAGAATTATGTGGTTTTGAAAGAAGTTAACTAAGAGAATATAATAGAGTGGGTAAAATTTATGCATGGTTTTTCAGAAGTCAGTTATTCTGATTAATTTTTTTTTCTCTAAGGAAATGAACAATTTTTTTATACAAAGCACAGGATTTTTTTATGTATTATTTCTTATTTCACAAAGTAATTGCTAGAACTTGTTGAAGAATATTGAAGTAAACTATTTAGTAGCATTATTCAAGAATATTATTTTGGTTTTTACTTTTAATGTAGCATTTAAGTAAATAATGGCTGGATTGAAATATAATAGCTAAGAATGACCAAATATGCTCGAGTAAAGTAATTGCTGTCTTGAGCCTTTAAAAATACCAGACACTTGCATGCATTATTGAGAGAGGGATAAAAAATTTCACAGAAAAATGATGATGAGTAAGGCAGAAGTATGTACAATGGCTTACTAATGAGGATACAGTAAAAACACCTTCCAGAACAATTTTGGTTGTTTATTCATTAGGGAGTAGTAAGATAATCAGGCCTGATTGCTTGGGGCTTCAAGGACAGAAACAGATAAATTTTAAGTCATTTAATATAGTAACATTTGAATTTGATAATAAAGCTTCAATGCATTTTGCAGGTTTTTATGATGTATTAAAAAAAGAAAGAGAATTTTATGGAGAGACAGTGTTTGGAAGATTGTTGCTTTACTGAATTCAATTTTTATGATAGTGTCAGATAATGTAAGTATTGCCAAATTCTGATGTTGCAAGAATTTTTTATTAAGTTGCTCTTTCACCAGTTCAGTTATGAGTCCTATTTTGCAAACATATGCTGACTCTTATTTCTATGGGAAGTAAAAGTATGAAGACCATCTCTCCCAGGATATGTAAACATAACTTTTTGAGATTCCCTTGTTGGAAAGGTCTACCCACACTCTGAAGATAAGATTATATAACTTAAAAAATTGATTTTAAAAGCTACCACCTCACAAAAAACCATCTGCTACTCCCAACTTCTAGTGCACACAGTAGTATTTCCCACTGAGAACTGTTGCTGCTGCTACTTTTTTTTCATTAGATATTTATAATAGGACATATAGTACCAAACATCCACTTGGTCAATGTGGAATTATATACTTTCCATAAACTGCTTTACAAAAGGATTTCTAATTTCTGCTTAAATATGAGCTAGTGATTACAAAGAAGCAGAGGGAAAACAACTGGATGTAGATTTTTGCCCCCTTTTTTAGGCTGCCTAGTGAAGGGGAGTTCAGATGTTCTAAATGTATCCTTTCCTAACCTGTGTTCTGTAGCTCTTAAAAAAGATGAAGTTCTGTATCTGTAGGTTAGGCTATGCTTCAGCACAGTGTTGTGAAAATTTATGTTGGAGGGGTCCAAATAGGAGCTATGTGGAACTCTACACAGAATAATTTGCCTGGTATCATGCTTCACAGCCGACTAAATTAGCCTGCAGCTCCCTGCTGCTGTGATTTCGGGTAGAGGGATTGCTAGCCAATCCTCCAGTGAGCTGCACAGACCTATCCTGTGAGAAAGCCAGTGCTTGTTTAAGAATATAAAATCTCAAAACATAACAACACTTAGTATGATTTAAACTACATGGAGTTAAGTATAACTAGGGGAATGTGCTGGCCAAACCAGCAGTTCATTTAATCTGCATTAAAAAGTACCTGCTCTTTTTTCCCCTCAAATGATTTTCTGGAATATTTAAGCAGTCTGTGCAATTATGTGTGTGTGGCAAATTCCTTGACTATCAGATACTAGCAGGAAAATAGCTTACAGACAAATGCATTTCTCTGAATGCTGTTATGTGTTTAGCTTGCAGTGGTGAAGCCTAAAGGTACCTAATCCTTTTGCTCCAGTCTGTCACATTGTTTACCACCGTGTAAAACCCTGTATTGCTTTTTTGCAGAATGTGTGCTCTAGACACAGGCGTTTTCTCTTATTGGCTGAGTATATGCTTCCATTTATTCTTATATGGAAAAATCTGATAGAGTAAAAAAGAAAAAATGCTTTGTGCACAGCCTTCATAATTTGCAATATTTCAGGCTTGTTCTTTCTTAAAGCTTTCCTTTTCCTGACTAAGTAATCTTAACATTTTCTTATTTTTCATGTAAGTCTTTCCATGCTGCCAAGCACTTTCACTTGCCCTGCTGTGGACCCTTTCATCTCAGCTGAATCTTTTACATAAGGATCTTGGATATGGATTAAGAATTTTTTCCATATAAAGTAATTATAATACAAGCTTTTCAGATCAAAGAGCTTGTTTGTCTTTATGGTTATAAAGCTGTGTGTAAATTTGGGGTGCTGTGGCAATGATTAGTAAAATTTTTCTACTCAAAAATTCTGTTTGATAGCCAGGTTTTATTAACATGACTACAGTAGATTTTTTTTTACAAGAACAATTTTAGTTCAATGCTGAGCACATATGTAGAGTCATCTCTGTTTCATTATACTTAGATGAACACCAAGGATATCTACTAATCTCAGTAGGATTAGCCAAGATCTGAGGGCTCTGTCAGAACTGATCCTGAAATCATCTTCCCAATATGAAATATATTTGCTTGCATTAAATATATATTTTTTTAATGTTACTCAATGCTTTAGAGAACCTTCTTTCTCATCTGTGTTTCATAAATTTTTTTTAACATCCCTGAGCTGCCTGTGCCATTGTGCCACTGTTGCCAGTGCTGCACAGCAGAACTGCTTCTCTTCCATTTCTTGTGATACCCTCAGGGTCCATCGTCCTGGGAGTATTCAGTAGTGTACAGCATGATGTCCATTCTTAAGCTGCACTCTGCAGATTCGTTTGGGACCTTCCAAGAGAGTTTCAGTCACTTCTGGAGAACAGAATGAGAAGATAATACCATGACATTTCCACCCAGACAAGTGACTTTTTTAATGTTAACATCAACTCTCTCTTTGTGATAATATTATAAAATGAAATCATCAGGAACACTAAGTTTTCAGTAACCAGAAGTGCTTCCCTCAAGTACTGACCTTCCTTAGAAATCTGTCAAAAAAAATCTGTCATGGACTCCTACTCTCCATTTCCCTTGGGTTTCTCCTGTCCTCAGACTGTTCTCCAGTGTTCCAGTCAGAAGCACATTTTCAGATTCTCCTTCACAAGAGAACAAAAAGTTCTTTTTATCTTCCTTGGTCTTCTCAAAATACAGTTTCTGCCTATGTGATTTAGAGTATCACCAGTAGGAATGCTGATACTCCAAAGGTGTATTGGTTTATCACATTTAAGCAATAGAGTATGGAGCTGTGTCTGAGGTCTAGAAGGAATATGAAAGACTGCTGACATTTAGGTACAATCAGATTTTAATTTCTGAAAACATATTTTTTGCTCTCTGGAAAAACTGCTGTTGGTAGAATATAAGAAGACTGAGCTTAGATATGTAGAAGATTTCTTTTTCACAGTCATATTTAGATATTTACCTGAGGGAAAAGATAACTGAGTTAATAAGGAAAAAGGAGAACCTATCCTACAATCTAAACAAAAACCACATTGTTCTAGAACATTTTAGCTTTTGATGTTTCTGCATTTCAAGAGATAGGAATTTCCATAATATTTTAGAACTCTTATCACTGTTGTCAGCAGGCACCAATGCAGGTTTGATTGTTCTTTATAATACATAGTTACCTCAGTATAAGAGTGTTATACCTACACATCAAGTTACAAAGAGTAGAGGAGGAAAAAAAAGAAATGTTTTTGTATATAACTCAAGTCAACAGTGATTTCATGTCTATTCCATTAGTATAAGAATTAAGTCATTAAGCTTGGAACTTGTAGTAGAGTCTGATGGTCGCCATCTGACAAGAAATGCGTGAGAAAAATAAGAACCATATGGGCATGTCTCAGTTGTTTTCTGTAGTGAGTGGAAGAGCATCATTTTATCCCAATGGTAGAACCAGGAGAGGGAGCGTGCTAATCCATCAGAGCAATGTGAACGTTTACAGAATCCTAAGGGGTGGGAATTAAATGTATGGTTTCACTATATTTGATTCAATGATTCTTTTGAAGTTGGCTAAGTAGGTACTTTCTTAGAAGCCACAGTCTCGCTTTCTTTTCTTTGCTTCTTAGTAAGAGGCATACAAATAATACTAATGGTAAATAATGTGCCATATTTCACAGGGCAAAATGACCACCCATGACAAGCTAATACAAAATAAGGCTCTCTTTAAAAATTGTTTAGTAGCTGAAATTAGAGCATTGGGCAGAGTTTGTTTAGACTACTTGTTTAATTTCATTTTTATTTTATCCTAATGGCAACAGGCAGACTTGTTTTATAATAGGCATACAAAATAAATTCAGTATTTTTTCCTTAAGTCTTGAAAGTTGACCGTTCATAACATAGAGTTTCATTGTATGCTGTTGACAGATTTTTCCAGCCCCTAATAATAAGCTTAACAAGAAAAAAATGAATAGAAAAATATGCTGGGCCAGATTCCTATACCTCTATAAAATATAATATCTTGAGGAATTCAGTTAAGGGCAGGTGCCTGATATCTATTATGCATTAGAAAAGTTTGCCTGTGGACATCAAGAGTGTGCTAGAAATGCACCCCTCAGCTTTTCTGTGACTTTAATAGAACTGGAATCCTTGCCTGACTTCAGTGGTATAAGTTTCTAAACTGAGATTAGAATCGGAAACCAGATTTACTTGATGTGTTGTGTCACATGAAGCATGTGTTGCTCCTTACAGCAGATTCTTTATTTTTCCAGAGAAATGTGACTTACACAATTTTTGAATATCTATTTTCATTTCTCTTCTCTTGGCATCTATCCTTCCTAAACTTACCATAAGTTTCAGTTTAGTGTCATGAGGGAAAATTTCAGGAGAGGTTTTTCAATTTTATTTACCTGAGTAATTATTTAAGCTTGAGCAATTTGCATTATACTACCACTATTATTTTTGTTGATATTGGTGCTCTGCCTAATGTTTCTGAAATATGGGCAGTTCACAATCTGCAAGGAAGCAGCCTCAATACTGCCTGTCAAACTTAGACAAAAATCACATTAAAATATAATTACTTTTTTATTGCTATGCTGGCCTTTCTTTCCATTGTTAATAGTTTCTTACTTACAGGTATTGGAATATTTATTGCCTTGTCTTTGTCAGTGGTGTTTCCTTTAGGAAATCTAAATAATTTTAACAGATCACAATCGCTTATTTAGTCATTGATACCTCCTAAGAAATACCGTGCTTCAAAGGAGTTAAAGGTGAAAGCAGGTTACTGACTGACTTGTTTATCTGTATTTTATAGGAGCTTTAAGGCATTATATTATGAATGGCTGGAGAAAGAATTTAAATATAAAGTTTTCAGCTACTTAGGAATGTGTTCGGAAAAGAACACAAAGGTGTGCTTGTATTGTAGTGGATCTGAAAGGGTGGTGTTGAATCTACCACAGGCAAAAGGAAACGGTACCACTGAGCTAGCTCAGAAAAAGCACACCCTGTCCTACATCTTCTGGCAGTAGTGGTTATTGAGATGACTGCAGTGACATCACTGGTTTAATTATATAAGACAGGAAGAAGCAGCAACTTGCAGTATATGAACTTCACACTGGCAGATTTTCCTATTGGCCATAGCAAAGGCTTTGCCTTCCTAGTGAAGATGATTTTGAATGCTGCTTACACATGCCATGGAAATCAGGCTGCATTGAGAGCTGTCCTCCAGTTGATAGTATTCTGCATCTCTGATGGGGTGTGATCCTTTTCAGCATCTTTAGAGGAGTCTGAGCCATTGCTCAGGCTTCTGAGAACAAAAGGTAGATTACTCTTTGGCTGGTCTTTTCTAGTTAGGCCTTCAACTTCTCTAGCCTTCTAAGACATTTCAGCTATCAACTGTTCTACTGTGTTGTGTTTACATTATGTTTAGCACTTGGCTGCTAATATGGCAAACCACTAGTAATTTGTCCTGCTTGATCTGTAAATCACATAGCAAAAATGTTTTTCAAAGCTCTTTTGATTGTCCACTCTTAACCAACATTCACCTTCAGATGAATGTGTAGTACTGCATATCGTTCTTTACATTGCCTTTGTCTATCCAGGTATGATTTTCTTTTATGTTCTTTATTAAGGCATCAGTGGCTTAATGGAATAATAACTGCATTTTCATTGACACATTTCTACTGAGAATATGTGAGCTAAATAAAAAACTGTGCACTGGAGGAGTAATAAAGTGGTGACTTCTGCCTACTCTCTTGCCACCTGATTTTTCCCCTACTTTAATTTCTCTTCCTTCTGCTCTATTTCATGAGAAATAATGTATTTTCTATAAGTTTCATCATACTGCCACCCACTTACCCACCCTCTCTTTCACAATTTTAAAAAAGGAAAAATGCAAGGTTTACAACTGATTTTCATGGCAATTACATAGCACTGAGATTTTCAAATGTTATATGATAACATTCAGATGGTATAGGGCTGTTAAATACAGAGATTCCTCTGTAGCTATTCTCCAAGCAGTATTTTCTCTGAGACACTTAAAGCCAAAAGTGGTCGATATTACTTTGAATTATGATTGTTTTCCTTTATGCAAGAGCAAATATTCTGTAGCCTTTAATTCTATTTAATATTTTTTAAATTATTAACACTTGTTTTTGCTTTTCTGTGGGCTCCTATGCCCTTCATTATCAGTTTCTTCTTTTTCATCTGGTACATGAGTTTTTCAGTGAGTCACATTTTGGAGTGAGTCATGTGCATATTGATTCAGGGAGACGCAAAAGTCTGTCATTAACATGAGAAATTCCATTAACTTAATTGCAACTGTTCCTGTGCTTAAATTTCAGGACTCAAAAAAAAAGGTACCAAATTCCTTCCCTTTTTGCACAGCCCATATTTGTGTATAGCCTTCCTACATACCAACATAGGTCAAATCTACTATGCCTGTGGGATGGAAAGGCACTCCTAGAGACGCATTTCTGTAGCAGAGTATCCTTGCAGTCTGTATGACTTCCTGGGTGAATTCTATTTTAGGGCTTTTTGCTTCATGTACTAAATTCTTTTTCATGGTGAAGTAAAGCACTTGAAATGCTTTGATATTAAACATTTAAAATTAAATGTGCAAATAGTCTGATTTATTAGTATTAAGTATGTGCTCAATGTTAGACAAGTATTTAAAACACAGGTTCACTTTATTTTAGCTAATGTTAAGAGAAGTTATTTTGGCACTTCAGTCCTGTCCCAAACACATACATTAGAGTGTGGAGTAAGTTATGGAAGTACCTGTGTTTTGATACATTATAGAGAAGTAGCTTAATCCATAGAATAAACAAATAACTTTTATTAAGTCACAGAATACACTGAGCTGGAAGGGGCCCACAAGGATCATCAAGTCCACAGAGGCATCCCCAAGGCTCACATGCTGTGCCTGAGAGTGTTGCCCAATGTGTCTTGAGCTCCGTCAGGCTGGTGCTGTGACCACTGTCCTGGGGAGCCTGTTTGGTGCCCAAACACCCTCTGGGTGCAAAACCTTTTCCTGATATCCAACCTAACCTTCCCTGACGCAACTTCAGGCCATTTTTTCGGGTTCCATAACTGATCACTTCAGAGAATAGATCACCTATTAGGTTTTTAAAATCTATAGCTTGTTTTATGAATCATTGCATCCTTCTGTGAGAGTAGTGCAAAATTCAGAATCATCTTAATATTTGTTATTTATGCTACATGCAAGGGTGAATTAAAATTTCAAAAGTATTGCTCTACTTTCAGTGCATGTCCAGATGTACTCATTTTATAATCTCATTTTTACTTAAAATTTTGACCTTATGCAGTATGCATTTTACTTGCTATTTGGTTCCAGGATGTATTTCCTGTAGAGTGTCAGATCCTGCTCTGGAGACAGAGTGATTTATTTTGGGGAGCTCATCATGATAGGTGTCAATGTACATGCCCACTGAGGGGCAGCAGCTACACAACCATATAGTTTTCCTCATATATGTGAAATAATCGCATTTTCCTAGTTAATACATTTTGTGTTTGATACATGCAGTTATTTCACTTGACTCTACTGACTTCAAGTGACAGAAATTTCTCCTCAGAATCAGATATCACTGTGATCTTGAGTTCCAAGGGTGTAACTGCTTCACATGTGGTGTTTCTTTTGGAGGCCCAGTCAGAAAATATCACATGCAACTGGGCTGATGTGCAGTGGTGTAGAGATCAAGATTTCACATCTGGGACTGCTAGAGCTGGGATTTGCAGGGTACTTAGGCTCATATACCATTGAGAATAGTCACAGAGTCTCCCAAGATGATTCCTGATGTAGTCCAGCATTTGTGCAAACTCACCTTCAGTTTCAGCATAGCCAGCAGATCAGGAGCACAAACTTAGTGACCATCTTGGAAATGTTGGAATGACATGTCTAGCATCCCACAGGGATTAAGGCAGAGGCAGGTGCAGAGTACTCTTCTCCATCATTCTGCAGCTGTAAGGACAAGACTGTCTTTGTCTTCCTGATACTTCTTTTGCAGAATACAGGAGGTGCAGCGAAACTCTACCCACACTCGGAGCAAATGAAAGAGATGCAGACTTGGAACATGTTTGTGAAAGAGCAGCAGCAGATGTGCAGTGTAAGGTGAAAGACAAGATAATGAGGATGGGAAACAGAAAATCATTAGTAGGGAGAAGACCTTGGGGGATGTGGGAGAGGTGTGCCCAGGTTCCCAAAACCTTTCACTGACTGTGAGACATAGGATGTGTGTCATAATTGAGGCTTCTCCTTTTCAGGATCCTTACTGAATCTCAGAAGGGCATATTTGCTTAATGTAGGGATGCTGCTGTAGAAAAATAGTGATTGATTGTGTTGTATGTCACGCCCTAATGCTCTTTTTTCTTCTGCATATCCTCAGGCATTTTCCCCTGAGAGCAGCTTGGGCAGCAGCAGGGGGAGCACTGAGAGCACAGAACACTGTCCCAGCTCTTCTGTCCCTGGCTTGACTGCTGCAGCTGCTGGGGACAGCTGTGGCAGAGATAGACCTGATTATCCAAATTTATAGAAGAGATTCAGGAACAGTTTCCTGTTCTATTAGTTCTTAATAATAATAATGTCAAAATAGAATACTAGGTAACAGACCTGTAATTTTTTTGCTTTTATTTCACAGTGTAAGGTACATGTCCTTTGGGCCAAGGGGAGTTAGAAGCACATCTCTGTTAGGATGATAGAACATGCATGTTTGACAAATTATTTCTACAGAAGAAACTTCCTGCTGACCTCATCGTTTTGAACTGAGTGGCAGCACTTGGCTTATCAAATGTCTGGTTGCTTTCTGCCTCCTGTAAGCAGAACAATATTGCCTTCTGGATTTCATCTTTACTGTTCCATTTAAAAATATTGTTTCCTAACAAAGATAAATTATAAGGTAATGTTCGTATCTCCTGAGCTATGATGCAGTAGCAAACAGTTAATGTCCTGTTATTTTGCACTTTTAATAGTTCGCTGATAATGTTTTGCTCTAGCAGATACTGTTTGAAAGGTTATGTGAAATACTTCTGCAATTGGATGATATTGTGAAAAAAACAGATACAAGAAGGAAAGGTTTTGAGGTTTGGTTTTAGGTTTCACTGGACTAGTCCAGGAAAGTCTCCTATGTATTCCAAAACAAGGGAATTGAGTAATATTTTTCCTAGCAGTGGCTATTTACAAAGGCAGAAAGCAGACCAGTCTTCAGTAAAAGCTGAGAAAAAAGGAGGGACTGAAAGGAAATAAAACATCTTTTATAATTTACTGTATTCCTTAAATAAACTTGTCTAGTTAATAAGGTCATATGTTAGATAGGAGATAGTTAACATTTGATTAAAAGAATACATAAATACGTAAAGGTATTTATGTATGTTTTATACATGGTGTACAGCCACTGAGCTGTGAACTTGGTGACTGTAAATAATAAAGATTAAAGCTGCTCTCACCTTCTGTTGTTGTTGACTTTTAAGAGTAGAACAGACCTTCTCTGCTTTTTCTTTCTGTATTCATCATTCTCTCTGTTGATAAATATTGCCTCACTCTCTTAGATTAGGATAGAGATTCCAAGTTATTGTGATAGACAATCTGATGTACATACATGTTTTGAGAATAAATAGCCTCTTTATAAAGTGACCTTCAGTCTAAAGTGTCCTAGTGCCCAAATTTTTGCCTTTTATGTAGATGGAAGCATGAAAAGGAAGGCTTCCATACCTAAATTTTGGAAGACATGATTTAAATACTCATTAAGTATGAAAATGAGAGGTGATGTGATAGGCTTAGTAGTGTCTGAAGAAAATTTGTCACTAGTTGTAGTGGTAGAATGTCTTTATGCTAGATCTTACTGCTCTCTCCCTGCTCTATCATTATTATTCTCTCTTTACTCAGAGAAATTACTTTCTTAGCCTTTTACTACTGCAAGCAATGTCTAATACTTGATTCAGTGTACCTGTAAAAACCAGAACTTTTAATAAAGCTTTAATTGTCTATTAATATCTTTCTGATTTCTCCACCAAATTTTCCTTTTGCATGTTATATCTAATATCATGTAAGGTTTTCTGTCTGTTCTGTTTGAGGATATATGTTGCTTATGCTTGTGTTTCTTCTAACCTAGGCAAAAGTTCCCTTATTGAAGCTTAGTACTGCAGTTTATATTGGCTTTGCTATTTCATAATGTCTAATTCAATTAATTGAGTAACTGTGATTTAGATGGCATTTTTTAACTACATTTGTTTGGGTTGTTTTAACTCCAAACAGGCATAAATAAGAGGTTCTAAATGGTGCCTGTTTTTCTTTAGTTGACAGAAATATCTTCTACTCTGTTTATTTATTTATTTTCTGAGAAGTGGGCATAAATAACTTTGGTTTTACTAAAACTCTCCCTACAGGGCTATATTAAGGCTTTCCAGTAGCACACACAGAATTAGATTTTCATGTTCAAAGGACCTCTAAGGAGGCAAAATTAAATTATACAACAGAACAGAAAAATTAGGGAGTTCTGGGAAAGGAACGAAGGCTGTGAGAGAGTAACAGGAAACTGTGTGGTCTGGGTTTGGAGTTTTATGGGTTTGTGTGACAGTCTGAGCTCTGTGAATGGATTGTAGGTTTTTCTGTATCTTGTTTGCCTTCTCCAGAAGCATCCCTCTTCCCAGGGTATGCAACCCCAGTCTATCAAATCTGGGGCGCTTTTGACCCTTTTCTCTCATGCAGCTATTAACTCCTTCCTTCGTCTTTGCAAGTGCAGCTCTCTTTCCCTGCAGTAATTCCCACATATCTCTTTCCCTCTGTCTGGGTGGAATTGGGCATCTGTCAGGCAGGGATGGGTGAGAAAGGCGATGGCAATAACTGTTTCTTCACCCTCCAAATAGACTTTTCCTAATGGTGCCTTTTTAGTGCCTTGTTGGTGGCAGAAATCTGTGCAAGTGTAAAAAGAGCTCACCCTGATCTGTGGTAGTCTGTAAATTAGTCTGTATCACATTCATACCTGCATTGTCTAGTTGCATGGGAGTACCAGTTTGTTCCAGTCAGGTGCCTAATGAACTCTGGCACTGACTGATCCTTTTTCGAATGATCAGGAGATCTGACTCAATACTTTGCACTTCCTCTCATTCACATCGACATTAAATTCCTGTGATTCGCACTCTATCTTAGGCTATTTATATAAAATACCTCTAATGGAAATATTCAATTCTCATTCTTCTCGTGTATTTTGTTTTTACCATTCAATAATTGTTTGGCATGGGGTTTTTTCACTCTGTTCCTGTAATGCCTAAATACTCATATGCTGCCCCTTCAGTGACTCTATTGTAATTCATCTTCCTTTAGTTGTGTAGTAAATTTCTCACTTATGTGTGTGCATTTAGTACCTTTACAGGGTGCACTGACATTTTTATATGACTTTTGCATTCATTCACTTCCATTGGCTTGTAAGGTTACAGCTAATGTGTGTCACCTGCTTTCCTCTGCTGAGCACTGCTGCAGTTCTTTGCCTTTTACTTCAGGGGGCAAGAAATGCTTTATTCTCTGGTACAGCAATTCTGAGATTTAAAATACAAGTGTAGGGCAGCCACCATGGAAGATGGTGTCATAAATAGAGGGGAAAGACCTCTAGTCTGCTTCCTTTGTCTATGCAAATACCTAGCAATAATAGTCTTTCACGACCTACACTCTGCAGAATTAACCCAATGCTTTTAATAATCAGTGTGAGAATATTGGTTGCTATGGCAACATATTCTGTGGTACTACTAGAGTGTCAAAATAACCTAATGAAATACCATGCAAAGAATGTTTTAGAAATTGACTTCTAAAATAAAAAGTAAATAAATCCGCCTAACTTTACAAGATATGGATAGATTCATGAAGTCTGCAACAAGGGAACAACCGTTTTCTAACCAAGGGGAATTGGCATAATGGAGTGGGGTATATTGTGTTTCTCATCTTTGATGCATCAGTTGAGATAGATTTTCTAAATATTTTCCCTGCTTGAATTCATGGTATACCAACAACTTCTGTGTTAAGAAGTTAGCACAAAAGTCAAGAGTTGAATGATCCTTAGATGTTACGCAGTTTGAGTTAGTGCCTGTCTGTGCGGTGCCTTTGCTTCCCTTACGCTTTCCATCAGCTTGTGTTCATCTTTAGAGCTGCTGCTGTTTCTCTACTTCTTTTCCTCCCTACTTTTCTTTCACTTCTCTAGTCCCTTCCTTGCAACAGACTCCATGCATTTCTTTATTCTATTGGCTAAAATAATCTGCAGTTAGGGGTTGGGGTTTTTAAGGTGATTTTTACATGGACCCCATAGCAGCTTTAGAGTTAATGTTACCATCAAATTGATAGCTGTGATCAGCCATTGTCTCAAACAGTGCTATTCTGGTCCACTTTCAGAAGTGGTCCTAAACACAGCATTTAGCATCTGAGTATCAGGCAGGTTGCTCAAGCAAATTTGAAGCAGGCCAGAACAGCTATTTCTTATACCAATTTAAATAAGGACAGAGAATTAGTGTGTGAAAATTACTTTTTGGTTTGTTTTTTTTTATTTGAAACAATTTGTGTTGATATGAGATTTTAAAAATCGTTCATTACTGGGTTAACTTTCCTCCTTCTTCTCCTGAAATTAGTAAAAATTGCCACTGCAATTCAGTTGGGGTGCATTGTCCTTTGTAGCAAAATAACATAAATATATGGGAACTGACCACTGTTCCGATTTCTGTCTGTCATAGAAAATTGGGATACTGGTTTAAGCAAAAATCAGCATTTTTCCCTTATCACTCAGATCAATATGTAAGCCACAGTGTTCATAAGTCAGTGATTATTCCTAATACTTTTCATCCCTTCCAGACTATAAAGCAAAATAATACAGGTCATTTTAAAATACATATTTTGCCTAAAAAGTAAGATAACACATTTATTACTGATAAATATAATGCAAAACTTGAAACCTCATCTTTTGATTGATTTAGTAGTTTTTGTCTGCCAAAATCTTGGACCCATCCAGGCAAGTGTTAGTTTTTATTCTTTGTGGAATATCCTAAACTTAATGATATTACAGCAAATTTTAAAGTAAAATGAAGTAGAAATTTCCAATTTCTTGATAATAAAGACAATAAATATTTTCTCTATATATTAATATGTTCACTCGATTTTGAAGTATAATCGCAGATAGCTCAATATGCTCCTTCCTTAGAAAGTATTATTTTCTTACAACAGTTTAACAGTTGAGTAGGTACTCTGGATTAAAATAGGAGTTTATCTTTTGGTATTTCTGAATGGGACACTCTTAAGTTTTCATAAGATAAAAAGATTCTTTACAATATACATCACTGTGTTTAATTTGAAAGTATTGTTTCTTTATGCACAGAGGCCTTCTTCAATGCGTCTATCACCAAGGGAGGAAGAAGATGATGATGCAGCTGAAAATACTTGTGGACCTTCTGGTTTATGGGAGGCACTCACACCTTGTAATGGATGCAGGAACCTCGGATTTCCCATGCTTGCACAGGTATGTGATTCCCTTTTCATCATAAAACTTAGCAACTGTGGAAGAGATGCTTAATCTCTGCCTTAACCCTTAGGGTTATTTATAGTCTTGCCTGATTCCCTTCAAAATTGCTACTTTCACTCTTCATTTTAATGTCAAAAGCTGCTTCCAAAATTAAATGTTGAGGTTCAATCATCCTGCTATAATAATTATTCATAACAGTTAAATATGGAGACTAATGTTTACTACCCCTATTTTAGACAGATAGTTGCTGTGTTGGATAGCTTTCTTTTCCATCTGGAAAGAAATTTTGAAGTTGCATAGTTTCCTTTGGGATAAGTACTCTATTTTTGACCAGCTTCTAATTAATATAATGACATCTCAGCTACTTTCTTTATAGAATTAATTGAGGACATCATGCATAACTCAAACTCATGTAAGAATATAGCCTAAGACTTCTTTTTGAAGATTATATAAGTTAAAGAAAAAAATCCCCAAATATTTTCAAATGCTCATCATAATACAGAAGAGAATAAATAGAAGTGGGTAATATATTTGAGTCTGAGTCCCAGCAACTCTTGGAGCAGACCAGTCTACAGTATCTACCAAAGCATTCCAGCAGCTGTGTCCTGAACAAGTGATATAGTATTGCTCCAGAACAGGATGATGCTTATTGCTGCTTCTGGGTCTCCCTTGTTCTCTCCCCCCACCCTAAATAAGCACTCTCGTTTGTGTAACATTTTTCCTGGACTTTTTTTTTTTTTTTTTTTTTTTGTAGCATTGAATGAAGACCTGCCAAATTTCTGTTTAGAAACGTCTGGTTTTTTTCAGTTGCATCCTTACTTGGCACTGCATTTAAATATCTTTGTCAGATTCTTGTGTACCACATTGGAATTCCATATCCTGTCTCACCACACTTCATACACTGTTGCTTTCATACCGTGACTGTACGTTTTATTCCCTTTAAGTCTCGTGGACTTGCACCTGTTTGAAGTCAATGCTGAAGCCTTCCCTGCAGTCAATGGAAACAGGATATGGCAGCTCATGTGCTTGAATAACAATGAGCACTGCCCTGTCTCTTGATAAGGAGCCTTTATGTTCCTTTCCCCTTTCAGTAGCTGTTTCCTACTTCATGCTATCCATCATTTTAGACATTTGGCAAAGTGCTGCATGGTGGGAATCATCCTAATTTACAATCGGAGTACTAGTTACTAATTCCTCGTTTTTAAGGATTTGTTTCAAAACATATTTCTTAAATGGATCTTTTCTTATTTAAATAGCACCTGTGCTTTAATTATTGTTAAACTTGCCTATGATGAACATACATGCCATTTTTATTTCCTAATTTTAGAAAATATTTGTGTTTTCCTTGTTTCTTCTTTAGGTAAGGTATACATAAAGGGTGCTATAAAACTGAGGGATGCCTTTGAAAACTGTAATCAAGTGTGGTTGTTTGGTTGGTTTCTATTTATAAAGAGACATTAATTTCAACTATAATGTCAGTTTTAAGATAGTGATTCCTGAATTAGTGTTATTCATTGTACTTAAATTTTAAGCTCAAACTTATGATATCTTGTCCTTCTTGCTCTGAGACCAATGGTTCTTAATTATAAGTACAAAAAAGTACAAAATTATAAGTACAAATATTTATTATGCTTTCATTTATGATATGACAGATTTCCTTTCTAGATTGCTTCTATATATGAAAATTCATGACTGAGATAGTTTTGGTCTTTTGTTGTTTTCTTTTTATGGGAGAAAGGAAAGAAATTAGGTAGTGGAAAACCTCCAGACTAAAAGCCAGTGACTTTGGTTTTTATAAATTGTTGCCATCGGTGTATGCAGTCTTTCAAGCTGTTAGCTAAGCTATTTTATCTTTTGCATTTACTTCAGAATGCAGCAGAGAAAATCTCATTCTAAGGGATTGAAAACACAAAGTATATATGTGTCTGGATTAAGAACAGCATCTGGAATTGGTCTAACAAATTATACATTGTGTGCAATAGTGTTTTTTATAAAAGTACAAAAATATGTTTCTGATACTCATGTCAGTGCACTGACATATCAGAAAGTACAGACTTCATCATGAAGGAGCAGTGAGATAAGGGTATTTAACATGGTGTCTTAAAATTATACTCTCCTAAAGATCCAAAAATGGGGAAAACGCTCTATCAGTTACTCTTGTACTCAAACAAGTTCATTTTTACAGTTCTCCTTTACTTAAAAATAGATTTTACAATCATATAAATATATTGTGTTTGCACATCAAAGGTGAACAAACATAAAGATTGATTCTTGCTTTATATACACAGTCAGAGGCACAATGATAACATGAAATTGAGTTTTAGGTAAGATTATGAAAATGTCCATCTGTGATCTAGTGAGCTAACAGTTTTCAGTATGCCAAAGGAGAGGGCAGTAATTTCCTTGAGAAACTTGGTTTCTTTTTTGCAGTTAGGGGAAAAAAAGCTTGTCTGGAGGTACTTCTGGCATGCAGTGTATTATTGCTGTCTCTACTGTGCTGGGAAGTGTCATTTTAGAAAGGGCTGTTATAGAAAGTTCTGCATAAAATGTTATTTAAGACCTAGCATAGCAGTAATACAGGTGTTCTCAGAACAATCAACTCTCTTTTACAGTCTCAAAATTGGTGAAGTGCTGGAAGAGCTTTATGGAAAAATCTTTGTGCCTTGTAAAAATTTCAGGGGTTTAGAATATGCAGCTGGATTTTTGGAGACTGGAATTGAGACATGTCTTCTTATTTTAGCAGAGAGTGTATTCCATTTGTAGGCTATGATTTAGGGTTAATTTGGGCTGTTGCTTTGTTCTGGAGTTAATCTTTGGTTTAGGGCAAAAATTCAGTACACACATGCATATTCATGTTTTCTTGAGAATAGAGCAGCATACTCTGAATGTATGTATATAATTCCATTTTCTTTTTCATGTATAGCATACCTTGAATATTTCTCTGCTAAGAGGCAAACAGGGCCTAATGTACAGAGATAAATAGAGGGCAGTCTGCAATGTCAGAGAGGTGTGTACTGCAGAGTTCTATATGATCCCTCCAGTATTATCAGTTTAAAGCAGTTCACATGCCTTAATCTTGACAGCCATGCCAGCATATTTTTCTAATTATGATATAAAGTAATTGTGAGATAAGGCAGGTTTAGCTCTGTCCCATTTAGGATGCTGCTGGGTCAGCTTGACTGAACTGTGACTTGAATTGTGTTGTATGTACAACTTAAAAATCCTGACGGTTATTCTGTATTTGACATGATGACAGCCAGGAACACCTCATTTGTTACACCTCTTACAAAATGAAAATAACCTCTGTAAAGAGAGCAGTGCAGTTGCTATGGAAAATTTGAACTTTGATTCAAAAGCCGTAAGTATGAATCTTCATGTTGCCAGTCGCTGGGAAGCATGGCTCTTCGCAAAAAATATATGGCAAATTTACTTAGATATTTAAATGCTGTTTCTAGCTTAGTGTTACATTTTCATCTTTTAAGAGGGAATGAACTTCTGGGAGACCTTGACATTTTCCTTTTAGACTGATCAACAGTCTGCTACATAACTCTAGGATTCCTAGAGGTAGGAACTCCAGCAACTTTATCATGTGTTTTCCTGTGGAAGAGAGACAGTCCCCCCACAATGCTTTTTTATTTAGAGGGAGGGAATAAAAAGTGGACTCCTAACTACATTTTTAGGAGGTGAGAACTGTATGTAATAGTTTCTTCATCAATACAGGCTATGGTGGGAATATTTAAAGTTTGGAGTTTGATGCATCTGTTAATAGGGTTATGTATTTCGTGTCTGCCTTCCAGAAGATCATTTTGTCTGTCTGTACTTTTTTTTTTGTAAATTTTAAAAAGTAATTTTTAATGGAAAGAGATTTTGTATACTGTTTGTATTGTGGAAGCTAGTTAAGGTTGTTCTGTAGAAAGCATGATACTGAAAATTATTATGTTGCAATTATTTTTGCATTTTCAAAGTCAGCTCAGGATACATGAGAGATGAATGGTGTAATTAAGTAAGGAACTAACTCAGTTTTCACATAGAGATCAAATCTGCTCCTAAAAAACCCTCTGTACTGATGCTCTCTGGAAAGAGGCAGCATGGCTCTATGTTGTCTCCTGCTGAAGAATTTTAATATTGGGAATTTTATTTGGCATTATTTGTTTTCATTTTAACATATTCTTTCAGTTTGAACTCCTATTCTCAGTTGCCTCAAAAATTTTCTTAGATTTTAAGCTCAATGCGAATGTTCAAGTAATTTTTGAACTGCTACAATGCAGGGGAGGTAGTATAAAAGAGGAAGTGTTTCTTCTTTGTTTCTAAATAAAAACAACAAAAACAAAGAACAGGTTTTTAATTAAACAATAATGGCTTAAGTGTTTCAGCTGGGTTTTTCAATCTGTTAATAACTTTACCTTTCAGCGCATTCGGTGGGAGCACATTTCAAACTAGACTGGTAAAGAAGCAGATTTGGCTGATCTTACTTAGTGCTGAAGTTCTCCAAAATTAGAAACAGGAATTCTTGTGGCATTATCTAATTTCTATATTTTAGGGGAGTTTAGTGATGATATAGACAGAGTAGAGAAAGCTTTGACCTAAACTATACCTGAGTAGGGATAGCCAGAGTAAGATTATTATATTATCTGTAATACTTTTCTATAGTTTCTAACCTTCAGTGAAAAATATTTTTTTCTTCCTAATTTAGTGGATTAAATGATAATTTTACTTAAATGGGTAAAGCTTTACTACCCATAAAAAATATTTCTGTTAAATTCTTGATTTGCAGTGTTGTCTCTTTTGCAGTAAGCTTATTAGTAATTTCAGGAACACACCACCCACACACTGAAGCAGCTACCAAAAAGTGCAATATGTATTCTGCCTAGAAAGAACCAGCAGGTGATGGTTATACCCTGCTGAAAAGTGATAGAAAATAAATATATTGAAAAAATTGTCATTTATTTTAGTGCTATGCTACATTTTCTGATTGTGTTTTAAGGAATGAAGCTGAATGTTTTATTCTTGCCTATGGTATGTATTGCATATGTAGCTTCTGAATTTCCAGTGTAAATTTGGAGTCGCCCATGTAAATTTGTGGTATCTTGTTGCAAATGTGTTTTTACTGTGCTAGTTGTGTAAACTAGACACCCCTACACAGGCGTGTAGTATAACCAGAGAAGTTATGGTCTGTTTATCCTTGGGTATTTTCAGAATTGACTGATCAAGCTCCTAAGCTCTGCTTCAACTGCAAGTTTGGACAAGATGACTTCCAGAGATCTCTTTCATATCATTGCTAACACCTATGTTCTATAATCCTCTATAAGGCTATGGGACCTTAAATGATCTTAGTTTACTAAAAGTTTAGGACTGCCTCTGCAGTTTGTAAATGACTGGTTTTGAAAATTTGGCTATCCTGTCCAGCAGTGTGTAAATCTGGTCACTGTTGGGATGTGTTACCTCTTGGTGAGATCATGAAACAGCAAAATTAAACGGGATGAGAGAGAAAGGAGAGAGGTGTCAAAATTTACTGGAACTATTGATGTATTGTCAGAAATAATCTGAATATGGATGACTGTAGTGGTTTACAGGATTAAATTTAATTCCTCTTCATGGTATTCAAATTCATGTAGAAATTGCTGTTGAATTGAACACCGTCACATACCTAACTGAAACATGTCACAATGGTAATCTGGGAAGATCTTACATAGTATAACTATATTGCATTTTATTGTTTTGGGGTTTAAAATTTAGTGGTAACCAGAAGATGCCCATTCATGGAATGTCTTTGCTTTCAGTGCTGCCTCTCAAATTATGGGAAAATGGAAAAAAATCAATTTGAATTGCCCAGTGAATAGATAGCAGTAGCACAGGGCAATTAGTTTTGTACATGAAAGAAATTCCAACTTCATGTTAAAAACTTTGTGTTTGGACTTCAACTGCTTCATAACAGAAATATTAAAGCAATATATTAAAACTTGAAAACTTATGTTATCTTCCTGGTTCTGACTGAATTGGGCTACTAATTGTTCAGTATTATTGTTTCCTGGGGGAAAAAACCATCATAGATATATTGTATTTGTTGCTTCTACCATAGTAACAGGAGGAAGAGTTTATTATGCACACAAGTGCTGATGTTGAGGTGTCTGAGTTAAGATATCAGTGGAGTGGGGATATCAGGACATGGTGATTGTGACATGGATTTGGTACACTGATTAGCCATGCAGTCAAGCTTTGTCAGGTTGTATTTCTGTGAAGGGCTGTTTAAAGACACTTGACATTTTGGGACTGTTTTTAAGCATAAAAACCTGTGTTCTATTTTTTTTGTTTGTTTTTAATTGTGTTAAAAATACAACTGAGAACTAAGCGAATACTGGAACCGTGAGGGATTTGTTTTCTTATTTCAGTTTTTATAGTATGGAAAATCATGTCTTTGTAGAGTGAGTCCATGAGAAGTCTGTAAAATGTATAGACCTGATTTCTTTCTGAAGAAAAGACCTAACTGACAGCTGGACTTTGAAAAAGAACAACTCAGTTTCTTAAAATCCCAAACTGATTGTTATGATTTTTTTCACTACTAGCAACCTGTAATTGAGAAGAACTCATGAACTGGATGTAAAATAAATGAAACTGAATTTGGGGGAGCCTGTATTTAAGATATCAAAGACAAATACATATGACTACATTGTCTCATGTTTTCATGAAAAGGTATTTTGTATTTACTTTGGATAGAAAATGTGATCTACCAATTACAGTGAAATGATTCTTTTTACTTTAAGGTCACTCAAAAAGGAAGTTTAGCTAGAAAATGGGAATCTCATATTTCATGTTTTTTTACCTAGATTGTTAATCATATATATTGCTGTAGAATGCAGATGCTCTATTCACTTTCCAGAAGCAATAAGCAGTTTTGTTTCATAAAATCTACTATAAAAAAAAGAAGTCACAGTAATGCTTCTAATAGTACGGAGAATAGCTGTGTTCCCCTGGTGAAAGGAGGAGATAGCTTTTTTAAAAAGACTTGTTATAAATATGTTTTTCTATAATGCAAATAGTCCACCAGGCATTTTGCAGTTTTTCGAGATAAAAGGTGTGTGAAGACATTGAGGTAAATTAACAAATTGACAGTATCATGCCAACTGTATTATTTTTGGAAGTGCTATAATTTTATAGCATCCTAGTTTTTGTTTCACAATATTTTATACTGTGAAGAAAAAGAGAGAAAATAAAATCTTTAGACAATGCTCAGTCCAATTTATAGCTACCTAATTTTTAGCAAAATTGAGTGTATAACTCAATGTTTTAGGCCAACTGTCTATGTAGTTGCAAACCAAAAGGTTTGTCCCCAATTAGCTTTTATGATTAGCAGATAGTACATACAGACAGGAGTTCTATATACACATAAAGCTTTTTTTAGTGAACTGCATTGTGAGAAATAAATATTGATAGCAGAATGTTCCTTCAGAAACCCATCTGGATATTCTTGCTCCTTTATCATTAAGAAAGTGTCAACATCTCTGAAGGTATTTGACTGATTGTTCTTTATTGTTGAACAGGAAGCCACTGTGAGCCAGCCAGTATGCGATATGAATTTAGGGATGTTTTTGACCACATGCCTAGTTTTTGAGCTGAACTTATGTGCAAATTACACACCAGGGCACTTAGGGTACACAGCTGACAAAGCGGGAGGCTTTCCTTCAGTCTTTTCTACCCACTTCCAAAGTGGACAGACTGAGTGTATCTTTTTTATAATTCTTTTGATGCGATAACGTTCTATTGTAAGGTTCTTTGTGAGCAATTTTTGAGGTGCCTTTCAAGGACAGCAATCTTAACATTTTTCTCCCACAGCTAGTTATTTCTCATTAGGACTGTAAGATCAAGGAACAACTCCTTGCACTCCACAGTTTGGATTTTTAGTGGCTAGAATGTCATTTTTTGGCCCAGGAAGAAAGACCCATTGCCAAGAGTTTCCTGTTGTCTAGCTTAAGGTGGTTTCATGTGACATCCAGGCATTCTGAGTAGCAAATTTCTTTTACTTAACAACACTGTTTTCTGAATAATGAAAATTTGAAAGGATCTTGAGTTTGCAAATTACTCGAGTGTTTAACTTCTAGCATTTACATTGCTATTTTGAAGATGAGTTATTTGATGAAATATAAGAAAATAATTGAATCTGAACCTCAAGCAATAGAATCATTAGGGAAAAAGTTCTTTTCTGAGAACTTTTTACCATCTTGGTTTTGGAAAACTCTGATGTAGTAGTTTGTTTGTATATGAAGGAATTAAAAACATTAACAGAGAACACCTGTAATAAAAGTATTCATTACAGCTAGTGTGACTGCAAACCTGAAGCAAGACCCCTTAATTCTTGTTAAATAGACAGAGTGGTCGCTGTTCCAAACTGGAATCTTGCAGTGAACTTATAGAAAATTTTTAAGTTCAAATGTTATTGAAAATGTGATTTAGGTTCCCTTATAATCTTTATTAATTTCATTTTGTGTAATCTTTACATTGTGTCCATTTTGCAATATCTAGAGCTGAAAATTTGCAATGAATAAGTAAATTATTGTACCACAGATGTCATCATAGTAACAATTAAAGCATTAGAGCTTTGATGTAAAAAGGTAGCATTCCTTGTTTAAAGAGCCATATGGAAGTAGCATGTTTATTAATGGAATGGCTTTCATTCAGTGATGAATTAAGTACTTATGTTCATGTATTGTCCTTATATTTCCATCTTACCTGCTGAAATTCAACATGGCCATGTCAGCACTCATAAAATTGCCAAGAGTATGGGCAGTATGAGGAGGTAGCACTGAGCAATGGAGCTTTTTGTATCCACTGAACTAAAAATCCATGTTATGAATGTTAGTGGTCTTTGGCACACTTTTGGCTAGAAAACAGCAGAGTTCATAGGTTCCCATTCAGAACTAGTGTTCTGAACTATGGTATAAAATAGAAAGTTACTGGATTATTGAAGAATATAGGAGATACATACATTATCCTCTTGTGTTTACTGCTAATGTGCATATTTCCCGTTGCCATGGAATAACTTGTTTTACTGTTTTTAAGCACCACATCTAGCTTACAGTATGAATTTACTTTCCCTCCAACTGTCTCTTACTCTTAGGCTTGGTTTTTGCTGAAATATCTGCAAAGTTTATTTGGTATTATTTAATTAGGAAGTATTAACTTTAACAAACTTTGCATGCTGCTGGGATCTTTAAAGAACAATCTCAAACTGTTTTTTCTGTTAATTTTGTATTTCACTTTTCCCTTTAGTTATGTAGCAAATAAAAGTACGATTCACAACAAAGTTCTTTCACTTTGACAATGCAACTCTCCATAACTTTAGTATTTTGAAAAACATTTTCTTGTTCTTTCTATTTTACTGTGGGAGCATGTGTAGGAGAGATTTCTTCTAAGAGAGTCTTGGTTTATGCTATTGCAATAATAACTTTTATACCAAACATACTTAATTTTTTCTTTCTTCTGTGTCAAAAACTTTTGAACATGGAAGATTGTCTTTCCTGAAATAGTGAATATTTATTTCTCTCTTCTATCAAATTTATTGTTTGTGATATCAATTAATTGGTTTCTATTGTGCAAATTTTTCAGAGTTTTTACTACAGAAAAAGATGCATGTGCAGATATAGAATATTTTTTAAAAAGGTATAGGTTATTTGTAATAGATAATGGATTAACACATTTTGCTGTTAAATCTCTCCTTTCAAAGAAGATTTTTCCCATAATGTGTAATTTTAATGAAATTATCTGCTCTCCAGTCAAGTCAGTTTACAGCTGTAAGGTTGCTATTCACAGAGCAGTTGTGTTTTGCTTCAAGATTCCTTAAGTGCTTTCAGTTCTTCTCTCCCTTCACAGCAACGCATACATTTTTCATTTAATGGCACAGTAGTTGACAGAAATTAAGCTATAAAATGTGAGAAATGTAAATCTGCTTAACATAGAGTAGTGCATTAATTGTTTTCTGCATTTGCTGTCAAATACTGACTTTAGTATGAGGTTTCTCAGTATCTAACATTTTCCATGGTTACTGCCCTTATAATGTGAGGAGTTAGTTTTCATATTTGCTAATTCAGTTGGAGCTGTGTGTGTATGTTTCAAACCTAGGCATTAGAGCATAAGCATCTTGCAGAGAAGTATTGTTTCCATGGAGCTTAGGTTTAAGCTCATTTTATCTTTTTTCTAATATAATGGCCTTTATTTTAAAGAGGCATTTTCCCACAGCTTCAAATTCAAACAAGACATAATTTTTTAAAGAATCTTACATGAAAACAATAGAAAAAAGGGAGGATATTTAAACTGGAAATTGCTTTCCAGTTTATAATTGTATTTTTTTCAGCTAAACTAAGAATCATTTATTAAAACTGTTATTATATTATACTACATTGCCACACACAACCATTAACATTTGCATAAACCAGATTATGTACACTTTTAGTATATTCTTTGTCACAGTGAGTTATTTATTAGAAGAAGCATCTGCTCTTTTCTATGGCCTGAGTATTGAATGCATGGGAAAGCATGTAACATGACTACAACGATCTAGCTTCATTTGAAATGCTGAATATCTGCCAGTTAGAATTATGAAAACACTGCATAAAATATAGTGACATGTTTCTGCTGCTGAGGTTAGCACTGCATTCATTATGCTCACAATTTACCCCTGTCTTCACACGTTTATAGTTTAGGCTATATTAGTGAGTTTTGTGTTGTAAGGCATTGTGGGAACCTTTCGCTTTCAGGGATTTATGTCTACACAGTTTTCGTATGAACTTTTAAATTCAAAACATGGATATTTGAAATTATGCATTGGAAAAAGGAGAAAAATAAACCTATATGTGGGGTGTTATAGAAATAAGGCTCATTTTTTTATACATAAAGTTTGAAAAAGCAAATCTAAATTTTGAATGGTTTCTGAAAAACAAAACATCATATTTACATTTCTAACTAAACAGGACAACAACACTAACACGCTTTTTAAAATTGGTGTTTTTCTCAGCTCTGTAGAAGGCTTTCTGAAACTTAAAAAGGCTGTTTCAGGTGTTGAAGGGAAATAAGTATTTCAGTTAACTCTGTACATGTATTATTCCTACAGCTGCAAACCTGCAATTTCAGATGTTTGCTGAAAGAGTAAAAGATCCTACTCTTTTAAAATCCATGCTAGAAATACTTTGTGCAGACCAGAGTAGATCCTCCAGTGTCATTACCTTTAAATGAAATTATTGGTGATTTTCCAGATTCTGTAATATATCATGAACCTTATTATATGTTCTATGACAAATTACACATTCAAGTGTTTCTAGCTGTCATAACAATGAACGTTTATGATAGTTTGACTCATGAAAAATTATTCTAATTGTATGATACTATGAAACTTGCTTTGGTTAAATTATTAGTAGTAGATAAATGTGTTTTTACTAGCCATAATTGTAGTACTACTCCTGATATCTTTGACTGGAAAGGCAGTCAAAATAAATATTTCATCATCTCCTTGGGGTTTGGCCTTGTTGTGACATAGGAAATACTTTCAGTTGTTTTTTTGCTTAGTACATTATTGTGGCAAACTTGTGCAATGCCATTCATGTTCACACATTTCCCTTTCCACCTTGCTGCATGTCAGAAAACTGTTCTAATTATCTTTAGTCACTGGTCAGGGCCTTCTTTCTTGCTTGAATTCTTGATTCCTCTCAGCAACCTTCAGTTACTTATCATTAATATTTCAGTGTGAAGTGTCCCAATCCAACAAGGTTATATATCAGTCTGTTTACAAATGTCAAGAAGTCTGCAAGTACACTCAGACTAGATGTAAGGAAAATTTTTTTACAGTGAGGATGGTGAATCACTGGAATAGTTTGCCCAGGGAGGAGGTAGGTGCCCATCCTTGGAAACATTCAAGGTCAGGGGCTCTCAGCAACCTGGTCTAGTTTAAGATACCCCTCCCCATAGCAAGGAGTTTGACTAGGTGACCTTTAAAGGTGCCTTCCAACCCAAACCATTCCATAACTCTATGACATACATGGGATAAATGCAATATTCATTGCTCACTCTCAGGATAATCAGGAGCTTTGGGTTGATGGAGCCGATAAGATCAATAACTCTCCAAAGTTCCATCAATAACATGTCGTAGTACTCTTCTAAGGAGCAGCTGGCAGGATTTATAATACTATGATAGAAGGGCAACCACCTGGATTCTAGATGCTGGCTTTCAGCAAGCCAGAGGAGACAGCACAATACCCTGGTGGATCTCAAAGGGTATGTCAGAATTTAATAGCTGTTGTTCACTATCTATATGAATGAAAAAGGTATTTCAAAAGGTGGCAGATACATTGCATTCTTCCTTTCTGTGTTTCCCGGATTATTTCTACTTAAAGAGGAGAGTCATGTATGACCCTGGTGTGTTGTCCCATATTCCAGGGAAGTAATAAAACTTCAAGTGACCTGATTTTTATAGAAAAGGTTATTGAAAGAATGAAAAAAAATTCTGTAAAGTACAAATTCTATCTTCTTGTCAGAGTGTCAGTTCAGATTAGGTGCCTTCTGAGCCTCTGTCATTCTATTAATAGCTCATACAAACACAAACTTGCATATTCCTCAGCCCTTAATCACACATCATTCTGTTTGATTCTTAAAAGGAAGGCAAGACTATATAGAAGGCAGAAGCAAGGGAAGCTAGAAACCTGGAAAAAATGTGGAAAAAAAGGTCCAACTTAACATCATGTAGTTCTTGAAGATTTAGTCATATTATGGCACATCGTTTCACAATTGTGTATAACCCCTTGCAACGGCCAAAAATAGATATTTTAGGAACAATGTCATTCCCACTGATTTACAATCTCTTACCCCTGTGCAGGTTTCAGATAGTGTATCATAGGTATTATACTTTTAAACTCAGAGGGGACAGGGCTGGCTGCAGGCCTATGAGTAAGGGCCACAGTGTGTCCCTGGCATGTGCTCTGGAACTTCAGTGTCACATTACTGTTTCTTTCTACAAGACAAAAAATCTAATTTACATTGATCAGTATGGGTGGCTGTTCTCTAGTGATTTCCCACTAGAGTGGCTCACTCACTCTCAATGTTGGGGTTTTTTTTACTTCTATTGTGTGTGTATTTTTATCCTTTCCACAAAAAAACCCTACATATTTTAATGTGCTAGAAGCCCAGCACATTATTTATCTGAAGTTATAATTTCAAATAAGAATAAATTCTGTCTTGATATCGGTGGTCAGGTATATGTCTCATATTCAGCAATTTGGAGTGGTTAATAGAAATTTGAGATTAAATAATTTCTATTTTTAAAACAAAAATTAGACTCTGAGTTTGATTTCAGGACTAACGAGAAAGGAAAAGTACTTTCAGGATTTTTTATTATGGAGTTGATAATAACTTGGGCATGTAGAATTACTGTAGTTGTTGCAGTTGGTCGAGAGCGTTCAAGAAAAGAACAGAATCACATTGCTTCACACTTGATACTTAGAATCTTGCAACATCTGCTAACATTTAAGTTGGTGAATTAGTTTAGATCTTAGAAATTTCTAGAAATGCTCAGTACCAGCAGAATGGAGAACATTTTGCAGCAACTAGATGACTTTAGAATGCCAGTGATGAGAAATTTTCTTTTTTCTTTTTGTTGCATAAGCACTTTTTAATAAAGGTTTATCATCTTGACTTAATGAGTTTGATAGAATTTCTGGCTTTCTAAAGTATTAACAATTCTTTTTTGGCTCTAACTCATTTAACTTCTGCTGGACATACTATTATATTTTTTTTATTAGAGAGATAATTAGGAAGACTTTAATTGCTGGTAGCTTACATTCTAACAATTTTCTGAGCAACCCCATCATTTTTATTTATTCTTCTCTGACATTTATATTCATGCAATGTTAATTACAGAATGTTGAATAACATTCAGAAAATCAAATTGAATGTTAAGAGCAATTAGGAAAGGAGTAGAGTACAAAAAAATCATTATGTCAGTATGACTGCTTGGTGAGCCCTCATCTTGAATGAAGAAATCTGAGAAAATGTCATCCCTGTCACATCATTGAAAACTGAGAGGATGAAGGGTGACAGGGATGGTCAAAATCCTGGAGCAGCTGGATGAGTAGGCTAGTGTTTCTCATTCCCTAAAGGAGAGGACATGGCAAGCACATATGTCTGTGACATCACACGGAGAGGATAAGTAAAGAGCAACCCTTCATTGCCACCTAAATTATAAAACAGCAATGTCAAACTTGGTGAGAAAGATAAAAACAAAATAGGGGCATGGAAACTATGAAAGGGGACATGTGCTCTAAAGGCAGAAGGTAATTCTATAAGGTTGGATTGGTAGACATGCAAAGCAAAGTCAGCACCTTTTGACTGGGTAATGTTAGACCCACAAGGTGTTGCAGAAGGAGAAGCAGCTGGTGCATGCTTGACCTAATCTCATGTTTGTTTCACTGTTCTCTAGGTCAGCACTGTTGGCTGCCTTTACAGACAGAATGTTGGGTGACACAAAGTATGATCTATTCTAATGATCTATTCTAGTCTATTCTACTATTCTAATTCCAGTCTATTCTAATGTTTGGTTTATCAACTTTTAATTTTTGTTTTGTTTTGTTTTTTAATGTAGCTGAATTCAGGCACTGAACAGAATTTCCCTTTGGTGTTTTGTGAGGATTTTAAGGCTACAGTATTTCTTCATGGGCTTCTCTAGGGAGATTAACTATAATTAGGGGTTTGGCATTCTGGTTTAAATGCGTGTTTCTAGAAGAGTACAAGGATTAAATTGAAGTCTCCTGTTTTAGTCGTTGCTTTGGTAAATAAATTTTTGCCTCTGCCTTTTTACAGCGGACTTAAATGGACAGGCTAAAAATTCTCTTTTTTTCAAGGTTGGAAGGATTCTTTCTCTTGTCCTGCAGTTGCACTGCTTCAGTGCTTTTGTGTAATTTTCTATTAACTTAATTTAAGGAATGAAATGGCTTAAGTTAATAAAGTTACATTTGAAGCTGCAGGAAACCTTCTTGCAATCTTTATAATGTCTACTACCTGAAACTAGTTATTAATAGTCTATACATGTGAGATTACTAATACTGAGAATTCATAATCTGACTAGGTAGAAACTGGAAAGGTAGAAACAGGTAGAGATACAATCTCATTCCTCATTTAGATATGTTTCTTGAATGCTGACCACCAATTTTGTATTGTTTGCTAGTACATACTAATTTTTTTTTAATTACAAATGCATCTTAGTATTCTGTTTATTATTTATTTATTTATTTATTATATTTATTTATTATTCTCTTTATTCTATTTTTTTTATTTTTATGATTTTTTTTCCCCTGATCACTCTTACCAGTGTTCATTTTCAAGTTTGTTAGTTTAACCTGGGATTTAAATCTGCCTCTAAGAAAGTCATCAATAATTTTGAAGTGAAGCTGCTCTTGGTGTCATCTTAACCCTATCCTTCAAGAGGCCTTGAATTATTGCCAAACTATGAACTTACATAAAGATAAAATGACCACAATGACCAGGGAAAAAACCCCAAAAAACGAAGAGTCGTGTAATTATATGCTAACAGTATAAATCATTTATCCAGAAAGGCAGCCATAGCTTACCTTAGGTGATATAAATTCTTGGTTAAGAAATCGTTACTCCACATTTTGTTTTAGACATCGCATTCTTCAATCATTTTCTTAGTAGTGCTATGATAATATCTAACTGTCAGGGTGCTTTCTTGCCCTTTGCCTTTTATTATATCATATTTGATTTATGTCTGATGCTTGACTTTCAGACACATCCATATGTCCAATGTAAGAAAGATGCAATTGCTTTCTGTCAGGATTAAAAAACAAAATCTCTGTTGAAACTGGATGTTATCTTCTTATTCATGGTCAAAACTAGAAACTGTCTGCTTGATTGGATTACTGTACCAGCAAAACTTCTAATTCCTTTTCCCCCCTCCCTCAACATTTGCTAATTAGTAGAATTTGCTGTAAGTATCACTGTTATGGGACCTTTTGTCATTATTTTGCTCAAATGTAGAGCAGTAATTCATCTTCATTCACAGCCTGGGATCCTGCCATCCATATGTAGAAGGCATATTTTAAGTTTTCTTATATGTAATATAAATATTTTGTAAAACCATCCCTGAAGAGAACGTAATTGTAGTGGTTAATGTAATTGTTGCTCTCATGAGATACAATTAAAAAAGAAAATGAGCCATCTCCTGAATTACAACCTAGCAAAACAGGTATTGCAAAGCCGTAATCCAATTTTCATTAAATAAAAAGTTTGATGAATGAATTTCTTCTGTAAACTGAACAAGAACTGTATTATACAAAAATTTAAAGAAATAAATGTTTTCTTCTAGCATGCAAGTAATGTTTCTGGTCTGTTACAGTTTGGATTTCAGCAGAATGGGGTATTTAATTTGCTGAATTCTAAATCATGCTAGCCGGAATTATTGAGCCTCATCCTTTTCCTGTGTCATCTGAGAAATATCTCACTTACCTACTTAAATTTTTGCATTTCAGGAATCCTATTCAAAGAAGAGAGGTTATGCATTGGAAGCAATACCCTCTGTACCTCTGGATGCAGTTCCTTCAGAAAATGACAGCAGTCTTTGTGATTCAATAGACGTAGCAGTCACCAAAAAGCCTTGTTCCCTGGAGATAGCAAGAGTTCCTTCCTCAAGACCAGGTAAACCACCAAATAATCCTTTACACAGTTATTGGTGTAAGTATTAATCTATAGAATATGTAGGTTTATGTTTTGAAGCATGCAGTTCTCTGTTTATCACAGTGTGATTATAGTCTTCCATTAGCTACTATAAGAGCTTCACATCAGAATAAAGATTAATAGCAAAATGTTGTAGAAGTGAAAACAAAGCAGATGTTTAAATACTTTCCTAGATAAATACAAGGTTGCAAAAAGCCAAATTAGAAAGGTTTCTTGTAGACAAGCCTTTTGCAGTAATCCTTTAACCAGCCTGTTTCTTTTTTTTCCTAAGTACCCCTTAGCAACAACATTATGGAACTACTTCAAAATTCAAAGTACTCTGCATTTTCATGTTACGTGAAAGAATATCTGATCCACTTTTGAAAATTAAATAGTGAATGAGAATTAAGAGAATATTAAATATTAAATGACAGTTTGACAGCCTGCTGTTTGAGTTATATATAGGTTTGAACAGCAATGAGTTGAAATAGTTAAAAAACTAATAAAATTATGCTAAGTCAGATATTATCTGTAAGTATGATATTATCTGCAAGAATTGTGTATATGTTCTCCAAAATTATATGATCTCTTCCATTACCCTTGTTTGAACTCTTCATTAGTCACCACCTGGTACAGGAATTTCAGAATCTAGTCATTTTGCTCTAAGTAATTGGACTGAGAGTCTGCTGTGACAAATGACAGTTCTCAGCAGCAGAGACCTATTTGAAACAGGCAATTGACTTTCCGACCTGTGTGATCTTGATTAGGAATCATGATTTGGGTAATGTGCAAGGATGACAGATGATTGTTGACTAACATCATGCTACTGATCTGGTCTGTGTAAGGGGAAGCACCTTCATGATTTCACAGCTGAACTAATATTGAAGGAGTGCCAGAGCTATATCAGGCATATACTGTATGAGGGCCAGATAGCAAGCTGCACATTTGGAGTTTGCAAGGTAAATTGGAGTGGATCATAGTTCCTACCTCTCTATTAAATTTGAGCTAAAGACGACTTGCTGGAACCTGCATTATAAGCAGCATTCTAAAAGGTGGCACAAAATAGGATAGCATCTTTGTAGCATAGTTGCACAGAATGGACCAGAATCTGGCTTGAACATCAACATGACTACTTGCTTCTACCACTTGTTTCTGACTTTGATGATTTTGGCTCTGATAATCTAAAACAAAATTAGTCTCTGCAGGACAATATTGGGAGTTGCTTTTTAGTAGAGGAAGAAAATAACAAAGTATCTTTGTTTTTCACACTTAAATAATTACCATAAACATATGTATTGCAGTGGAAAGACTGCCATACGAAATAATTTGGTAGGAGGAGTTCATTACCTGCCTTCTTAGTAATGGGGCTCAACAACAATTTTCCCCATTGTAAATAGTATTTTTAAAAATAGATGGGGTTTTCACTAGTTAAAGTACCAGGCTTTGGAATTGTGCTGTCTGCTGAACATAAGCATTTTTCTTAGGCATAGTAAATCCATTAAGATCAGCATAAAACACAGATCCTGTAAAGGACATTTTTATGTCTTAATCTGGAAATATGTTTTGTATAAAGTTTAAAATAGTGTGTATCAGAGGCCTAGAGTATAACCAAGGAAGCTGTAGGACATTCATGAGGGCATGCATGATATTTAGAGGATCTAACAAGATCAATGAGTTGACAATGCAAATGTACTGTAATTCCTTCTGTTAGTTTTCCATATACCACTATGATATTTTCCTTTTGGCATTTTATTGGGAAGAACATTCAGCTGCATAGAAAAATGTAGTTTTATTTTAAGCTATAAATGTAGAAATTATTTAACTGGCCTGGCTTGCAAGGCATATCTGGAATCATGTTGGCTCTTATACTAGAAATGGACCAAATGAAATAAATCATGACACTCTCAGTTATAAGGCATTTAGCACTAGGTGTAATTGTATGCAAAGTCATCCTGCCACTTTAGGTTGTATGGATTTATTGCTTGAATAAGTTGCATATGATTATAGATCATTTATTTAAAATAAATAGCTAATTCTTCATGTTTTTGTGTCACTAAGACATGCCAACTTTGGGAATACTGTTTCAAATATGTAGGACTCTTGGGAGAAAAAACAGACTGCTCTATAGTTCTCCTCAATCTTGTTGTTGAACTGGTAGGGAATCAGAGAGGATGAGAACTCCATGCAACAAATGGTGAAGACTTGTTTGTTTTCAGGGAGAAAAACGGACTAGAAAGCAAATAGAAGTAGCCATGAAGTTGGTTATCTCTACTACTGAAACCCTATTTTGTGTGATTTTTATGTCTGTTCGCAAGAAATTGGGTTTATATAGGAAGAGGAACAGTTACATTTATTGTTTTATGCTCAAATTAAAGGAATTGCTTCTAATTAGCACAGATTTAAGAGTAAAAAAGACTGCTTGTGTGTCTCAGTCCAAGTTAAAATGTTCTTTTTTTCTGTGATAGAGTAATAGGACAAGTTTGGCAGAGTGTATAAGCATTTTTCATCATTTCTACCCTTAAACTAATAGTTAAGACATGATAGGAATATTCTGAAATATAGTGCTCTTTGAGAACATTATTTCTATTAAGAAAAATATAAATTTGGGGTTAAAATTTCATAAATCCATCATAAAATGAATAAAAAGTAATGATTCATTAATCAATCTGACTGATTATTCCTTTGGCTATTGTCCTGTTGGATATGTACTGTATCCAACAGTATCAATATTCCTTAAACTAGGCATTTCTGCTACTCATTTTAATTTTTACACTGCTCTTCTATTAAAAAAATTCACATGACATATTTAGTCTTGAAAAATAGTCATGGAATTGTATTAGTTCATAAGCCATGCTTTAGTATTTTCCTTTTGCTTTTAGGGATGCAATGAAATTTTGTGAACTATAGCAACAAATCTTCTTGGAAAAGGTGTAAATGAAGTAAAAAAGATGTTCATGAAATTAGTGTGGTTTTGGTCACTTATATTGAGTCCAGAATAGTGATTAAGTATTGGGGCTGCTTTGGGGCTCTGATGTTAAAGACCCTTACAGACTTGAACCCTTAGTAGTGTAGACATTCTGTACCACAATCCATCCTTGCACCTCATAGTGTCATCCATTTTATTTAGGAGAAATATTGATTTAAATCTGAGCTACATTAGGGTTTTTTAGTTGTAGTTAAGTGCGTGTCCCTACGCAGTAGGGAGATTTATATCTCTTTGAGTCTGCTTTTACCATTTCTACTTCAGAAACTCCCTTTGAGTGAGACCAGGTGGCAGTTCACATGTTAAATTTTCAATAATAGTGAGTGATGGCCGGTAATAATTGAACTATTTTTAGGTCTCCTTGAGTATCATAGGAAATAGAGAGAACTTTTCAAACTCTGTTTCTCCCAAATAACTCGTGGAAGAAAAAAACAACCAGCTTCCTTGGGAAATTTGTTCTGCCTATGCAGATTAACAAAGGCTTTAATAAAGCATCTCAATGACAAGAGACATTTCTCTACACAAACTGCATGAGAATCATCATTGGATAAGAGAATTCTACTTCAAGAACTTCTTATGTTTTGTTATGTTACTTTGCTGTGGCTGCAGGTCAGGGACACCTTAGTGAGCCATCTTCAACTCTGAAAATAGCTGAGCTGTGGCAAAGCAGAACTCGGTGTAGGCTGCAAAATCCAGCTGAGAAATAAGGTGAATACTATAGGGCTTCACTTGTGCTGAGCTCTCAGCCACTGCACAGTCGGCAATTCCCAAGGCAGTAATTTTAAAGATGGCTCTTGTACAACTGCTGTACCCAGTTATATCAAAGATGTGGATTCTATCAGGGAAAAAAATTGTCCTTAGATATGTGATGTGTTGCCAGTAGCCTATAGCAGGCAAACACAAGGCAAGGAGTTGAAACATAAAGAGATAGCAGCTATTCTGCTCCAGCTAAGTGTACTTTGAAGCAATCTTGCTGTTGTCAGTCAGGATGTTTTTGTTATCTAAAAAACATGTTTGGTTTGTGCTTAAATGCCAGTGACTCCTTAGGAGGACCAAGCAGTTAATAAATCTGTAATTAATCATACCTTCTTCTTATAGCCTCATAATCACAACAGGGAAATTAATAAAAAAGTAATTGACATTGAATTAATGCAATCTACGAAACTGTCCCCCAGCTGGCCAGTTCTTTGCACTATTAGGGTTTTTTTTTTTGCTTTCTCAGCCTGGCATCCCTCTCCTGTCATTACAGTGAAAATTAACCCAAAAACTTGTCAGTGTGTCATATCACCTTAGCTGTATAACACTGTGTCAGCAGTCTCACACAGATATATAGGAGACTATTCCCCAGAAATCTGAATAGAAAAAGGAGCCTTACTGTGGTAACATTTTTATCAACATTAATATATGTCTTTTACTTAGTTTCAAAATCATCAAATACTTGGCTTGGTAAGTAAAGTTCTATTTGTCAAATCATCAGTTTCTGTTTGACTTCAGTAATCATGAATATTTGCACACTTCAGTTTTCCGGTGACTAAGATCCCAAGTACATATTTTCTAGCTTGATTAATTTAGACCTTCAGTTTTGTGCAGTTATTTTCTAGTTATAAGCAAATCAGTGAAAAGTGGCCACAAGAAGGAACCATCACACTGCCAGATATAAAAAATTGTCTGGACGAATGGAAATTCAAGAGTGTAGCTTTTGCCATCGGTGCTTCACCACATTGAAACTCCAGTTGATCTAAAGGGTCAGACACAAACCTTTCTGAAAGCCACTCACACTTGAATTGCTTCAAGCAGGAATAGAGCTGTATTTCATTTAAATATGCTTTTTAAATCAGAGATAGTAGGATATAGTGCACTTAAACACATGACCTACAGTCTAACTCCCCAGGATTAAATACTGTCAAGGAAAGGTATTTAATGATCAAGAAAATCATCTTAGTTGTGTAGGGGGAAGAGCATAATAAAGGAGACAGAGTAACAGTTGGTCTAAACCAGCTGAAAATACTCTATGAAATTTAGCCTAATTTAACACAAATGTTTCTGAAACAACTGGCCATTCATGAAGGCCTTAGATATTGTGGTGCATATTCTAAATCATTACTACCTACCTGCCATCAGTGCTGAATTTTCTAAGCAGCAGGGATGTGAATGGAGAACTTCAGAATGCTTATCAGAGCCATTAAAACTTACTAGTGCTTCAGGTCCTGACATGACATCGCAGCACCAACCTGCCAGAGTTGAGGAAGTGTTTCAACAACACTTTGGCACATGATGTGATTCTTGGGGCTGCTCTGTGCAGGCCAGGAGTTGGACATTGATGGTCTTGTTGAGCCCTTCCAAGGAATTATTATCAGAATATTCTGTGATTCAGTGATGATATATAAGTGCTAATCAAATATCCCTTCTTGTTCTGTCTATTACTCAAGGGGACATTATCTCCAAAGAGTATAATTGGTCTGTATGTTGTGTGAGATGTGAGGAGCCACTCAGAGCTTGTCATTACAGAACATAGGGCATAGGTATCCTAATGTGAGCCCTGCCTCCATTTGGTGGAGTTGGTTCACTGACAAAAGAGGGTTGTGTTTCCATAACAACCTAATAGCTGAACAAATCTTAGGCAGCAAGCATTTTCTTCTCGAAGTAATTTTTTGCCTTAGAGAAATGCTCCCATTTTTAACTAAACTTTCTGTTGTCAGGATGTTTTGCACTATACAATCCCCCTTTACATTTAGCACAGAAAGAGTATCATAGGCCGTAGCAGGCAAACACAAGGCAAGGAAAGAATGAGCAAGAGAGCCTCACAGTGCCCTGAAACAATGACAACACTCCCCTTAAAGGGTGAAAAGTGAGATTCTAGCCCTTATGTAGTTCCTTTCAAGATAGATCTTCAAAATATCTGGGTTTTGTGCCTGTTGCTCTTCAAAGTCATCTGTATTAAAATAACTGATTTCTGTGCTAGTTATTAAGAGGCTTCTCATTTCCAACTTCAGTGTATTCATGGCCAACTCCAGCCAAGACAGAGATATCCTAATGTTCTGTCTCTGGAGAAGTTGGAGCTCTCCAGGAACTCTTCTGAAATCAAATCTGGATTATGATACTTATACTAATGGAGGTGGTTGAACTGGAAAACAGATACCTTTTTTCCAGTTAAATGTTATATTTAGTCCAAATAAAAATAGTTTGATTTTGCTGTTTATGTGCTTTTTAGTAAAATTTACTTCAAACTAAAAATTGAAAATTAGCAAAATTTTTCAGCTGAACTTTTAATCAATAACTTAATAGTGAAATTTAAGTCAAGACCTATAGATTTTTTTTCTCTCCTTTTCCTTACTTTAACCCATGTTTGAGCTAAGTGGATGTAATTTGGCTATGGTACAGAATGTATCAATTGACTTATTTGAATAGGTTAATTTACAGTGTTGTAAGGTTCACATTCAGAGTTTCAAGATACACATCTTTGCCAGCACACTGCACCAGAAACCCAACTACCTTCTCCTGACTTTCACCTTCTCCTGTCACCTGTGTTGTGACGCATTTTGTGTTTGTTGTTCTGACTGCCACATGATGTAGTGCAGGATATAGTGCACACTTATCAGAAGCAATTTTGTCTAGTACATTAACATGTGCTTACAACTAAGATTCTTAATTTCATGTGATCTTTTAATGAAAATCAAGAGAATGCTGATGGAAGAGTGAAATGTACAAAAGCTCTTCTATCTTGCATTTTGCTGGGTTTTTTTTTTCAGTACAGCTAATTCTTTTTTAAGCACGCTTCAAAACCAGAAAAGATTCTTGAAAACTTATGCCTAGAGTATTTGCTGCTGTAGTTGTTTCTATAACAGAAATTACATTTTTTAAAATTTCTTTAAAGTTTTAAAGTATCTTCTGGCATTTTATAGTTACTTTTATTTTTTTGAAGTACAAATCCCCAAAATATGAGAAGCTTGGGAGTTTTGTCTCATCATAATGATATTTTTTTTTGTATTTCTGATATTATTTAATTGGGATGCTTTCTATTGACTTTTTAAACACTGTACCTCCTAGAGGAGCACAGTTTACCTGTGGTCCTGTTTTGGTCACTATTTTATTGACAGTCGTTATAGACCTGCTGGTTTCAGTCTCAGGCTGACATGTATTTTTAATGTCATTGATGTTAGCACATGTTTTGACACTTATTTCAGTTGAATTAGATTTTCACTGTGTACATCATCTTCCAAAAGAAGGGTTTTCATTAGAATTAGGAATTAGTCAATTAAGTATTGATATAAGACTGGGCAAAATGTCTCTTGTATTATGAGATGAAAAATGAGGTACTGTGAGAATATTGCCCTTCTGATTTTGTCTGAAATCAGGAGAAGATGCCTCTCAAATTATCTGCTACTCTGTTGTAGTTGGAAGTGGCTGTAGACTGGTCAGTGAGGTGTGTAACTCTGATTTCTGCCCTCTTAAGTACCTCCTTCAAATCACATTGTGACAACATATTGAAGCTGTGGTCCAGCCTAGCTATATTTGGGTAGTGTTCAGGAAATGAGTGAGATACCCTAAAAATCCTTTCTACAGTGAAGTTTGTTCCCAGGTTGTCCAGGTTTGGAGGTTTAGCCAAGAAACAGGCCCAGGAGATCTGTATTCATTTTTTGTCCACAGATGCTGTCCCATATTCTTTCTTGACATGTCTGTAGCCTGCTGTCAGTAGATACACCCGGAGTGTACATCTCCCCATCCTAATGTTTAAAGAAGAAAATATCCCTGCTTTATTGTTTCAATTTTCTGCACAATGTGAGAACTGGGGTTTTTTTTGTTAGAAGTTACAAAGGGAAAGGAAAAAAATTAACTTTTGTTGGGCAAAATAAGACCATTTTCATTAGGATTTGACTCTAATTATAAATGTATTAGCAGAACAAATTAAGAGATGAGGGAAAATAAACTATTAAAAGTTTCAGTAGCAGTTCCTCTTCTGGGTTCTCCTCTAAGCAGTCCTGGGTGGCATGAGATAAAGCCATAGGTTCCTCTAACACAGCTGTTTCTTTAGTTACTTCATTTTAAACAGCGAAATTTTATATTTGGGCAAACCTTTGTTATCATAAAATTCTCAAATTAATAACTAAAAAATGGAAATCCTCCAATTTCATCAGCAGTGTTGGGAATAAAAAAGTTCTGCTGCTTTTTTTCTTTTTTTTTTTTTTTTTTCTTTCACTTTACTTCTTGACTTTTGTAAAAAATGAGAATTTTTCCTACAGGGCTAAAATAAAACTTCTGTGTCACAAACTGAGAAGCAGACAGTGGAATAGACAGAAGTATTCAGTGATTGCTGTTTCTAGAGTGCTTTCTTGGCTGACTCTTACCCATTTAACTGGCAGCTTTCAGAATCCTGACAAAGAGCATTAAAGGAATGAGGCTTATGTAGGCTTTTTGACACTCCTTCTGCCCATCATGGATTTGCAGGATAAGGATGGTAAAACTGTTACCTTTTTTCCATTTGGGTACTGCACTCTTATGCCCATGTATCTGGAAGAATTCAATATAAAATTTTTTTCATTTTCTCCACTGCAAACATAGACCACTTGAATAAAGTTTATTAATCCAAATTTACTTGTAGTACTTACCTCTATTCCAAAAACTTTACATTTTATTTTAAAAACCAAGGTTAAATACTAAGATCCAGCTTTTCTGAAGCAATGCTAATTTGCACGACCTATGTCCCTTCCATTTATTATTAATGGTGATCCATATCAGCTATTCCATTATTCTTGATCTCAGGCTGAAAGCCTATAATGACCAAGGTTACTCCATTAGCTTCCTTTTAGTCTTCTTCAGTCTTATCAATATGCCAAGTACTATTAAGAAGCAGCACCATTTATTGAGATGAATTCTTGCCAGATCTTTTTGAATTCTTGGATACAAATTAGATATATTGATTAAAAATTTCTAGCTTTAGTAACTCTCATTTAACATTCATTTGGAATATTATCCTCTGAGTTTCTGTTTGATATTTAGGGAAAATATTTTTCATTTCTTGGTTTATAATATTGTTGCTCCTGCCACATTTCTAGGGTGGTGTACCATAATTTCGTTTGTTCCATTGTCCATTTCCCCCACATTTTTATGATGTTAATGCAGCAGAAGTCATGTGAAGAAACAGCATTATAATCATAAAGGCTTCTTCAGAGTGCCTGTGCACAGGAGACTGAATTGAGGTTGCACAATTGAGGTGTCAATTCTTACATATTGCAGCTCTAATGTACTTTCCATTAAAACCTTATCATTCCTCTAAAAGGTTTTTAGTATATAATTAGGATAATTGCTCCCCATCATATGCTCCCCTGGATAGCATCTCTGATAATATCCTGAAGAATGAAATGTTATACTTAAAAACACTCTGTCATATTTGAAGTTAACACACATGGGGATGGCTGATACCATGGGATCAGTTCATTATCAAAATATGTGCACTCTCCGCCCATCCATTATGTTCCAGTAAATATGTTTATGTTGAAGTAATTTCATTTTCCAAAGGACTAGCTTCCATTTTCTCTACAAACTCAAGGAAAAAAGTTCTGCTCAGCACACGTTAAAATTTTCTGATGTTTCATTGGGTTTTATTATTATTCATTAAAATGCAGTTTAAAAAAATCAACCCTCACAGGAGTTTTTGGCAATTTTTGCAAATGAGTGCTCATCAAAGTGTGTGCATTCTGACCAATGCTCAGTTTCATCCATCCTGGTGTGATTACTGTCTAGAATGATCTCATTATACACTTGACTGCATGCTGTCAGACAAAAACCCTTTTTCAAATCAAAACAATAATTCAAAGGAACATAATTATTTTTGGCTGCTTTGCATTTTAAAGCCCACATGAAAATATTATTTAGCAGGATTTGATTTTTTCTTTGTTAAATGACTATTAGTTGCGACATTCTTTGTAGTACTTTTGAGTTTGGGCTGGAATATATATAGACCAAATAGAACATATTCTAGTAAGTAATATTGCACCTCAGAGTGCTGATGGGATTGTTTGATAATTGAGCAGATGTAGATGATAGTGCCTTTCATAAGTGGCAGTAACTTAATAGATAAATGGGAACTAATATTTCTGTATACTCACCAAATTGCTAATATTAGGAGAAATAGTAAAACTTCATCTATTAATTTGCTTACAGTTTACATGCATCCAGTACATTCTAGAGGAATATAAACTTGAAATAGTGTCATGGGTTGACCCTGGCACAGTGCCAGCGCCCCCATGAAAGGTGGATATCCAAGATGGTTACCGTGAGATGTGACCCAGGAACAGAACAAAACAGGCTCCAACTTGGGAATGGAGGGAAAAAAAAAACCAACATTTTATTAATCTACATAGACACAAAAGGGGAAAAGGGAAAAACTACACACAACAATCCACAATGGAAACATCTTCAAAAACACTTCTCCTCCCCCCACCTCTCCAACAAACAAATCCCCTCTAACACATCAATTCTCAGTCCAATACCCTCCTTCACACACACTCTCCCCAGTTCATCAGGAGAGAGGAGTCTTCCTCTCACACCATGGGCCTCCCCAGGGAAACACTGCAAAGTCCCCAGTGCTTCCATGTCACACACTGCAGCCGCCCGAAGAAAATCTGTAGCGGTGACCATCTTCCTTCCATGTCCAGCGCTCTCACCACTGTCCATGGATCCAAACTGCTCCTTAGGTCCTTTTAAGAATGCTTTGCCCAGTTCCAAGAAGTGGCCGCCTCTCACCATTTGGGACACCTGTCCCCCCCATATTATCTCCCCTGGGGCCTGGGGTTCACAGGAACAGAGATCCTTCCCTGGAGGCAGAGGGCTCCACCACACCCTCCCCCTCAGTCTCTGTTCTCTCCGCTTCTCCTCGCGGCCTTGTCACTCCTGGCTTCTAGCCAACCGCCTCCCCCGAGGAGCAGTCTCTGTATTATCAGAAGAACTTGGTTTCGCCCGTGGCTGTGTAAGAGAAAAGTCCAGCCAAAGCCACTCCACTCATCTCCTCCACCTAGGGCACTCTCATCTGCAAGCATTCCTTCACCTAGTCAAACTTCTTCTTCTTCTCCATCCTCTTTCCCCTCTCACTCCTCAGCTGGGGAGGATCAGTGTTTTTAAAGCTTCCAAAGGTTCAAAAAGGTTACAAGCTCGGCCCGGTCTGCTGGCAGCTGGGCACCTGCCGCCCCCCCCACTTTCTCCTCCTGGCTGTGCTCCCAGCACAAGATAACAAATTTCCAGCCTGCACAGTCTCTATCATTCTCTCTCCCAGGGGGGCTGCCCAAACCATCCCAGGACTCCTCCACCCCTGCACCTTGCCGGGGCTCCGGCCTTCCTTCCCAGGCCGCATGGCCTCCCCTCCCCCGCCCAGACGCAGCTGGGCAGGGGAGAGGTCAGAGCAACTCACCGGCCGGACTCCAAAAAGGAAATCCTTCCCCTAACCTTCTGCTTTTAACCCACTGAGTGTGTTCTCGGAGGCGTACCCAAATCCTCAGTGGCCACACCAAATGCCAATTTCACATCTGGCCACTGATTGGTTTGACCATAACTTTCCAAAAAAAAACTCTCTTCCGGGTCAAACCATGACAAATAGGTATAGCATTGCAAAGAGATCTTAATAGGTATATAGCTAATATTATGTGTCTCCTGATGCACCTGTGAATTTTCTGCAAACCTTACCCTGAATTTTCTACAAAGCTTTTCAGTTTGAATCTTACTCCATTTTAGAAGCTGGGAAGAACCAGTTATCTTGAGCTCATAATTTTTATCCTCTTATATTCAAGACTAGATACTGTGCTATTTTGCATGAAGATGAAATTGAGACCTATAGTTTGAGAGATCCAGTGTTCAAGAGCTAGTGCATCACTTGAGTTGTGTCTATAATGCAGTGCAGTTCAAGTACTGTAAAAAAAGCTAAAGTGGTTTTCAGAAACACTGGAACTGCAATAGAGGTATGTGTTGAATCACACAAAGAACTCTGTCTTTTGTGGACGATTAATTTCTCTGCTGTTTGGTCTCTTAATTTCAGATGGTGAAGCTCCTCAGCTCTAAATATTTAATCAATAGGCACTGCAATATACTTATCTTAGGGTACTCTAGACATTCTCGGCATTACCGATGTTCCTGATCTCTCCTGCTTCTTGTATAGTTTTTCCAGCTTTTTTTGGTATTTTTGTATTGAAGGTTGCAAGTTTAACACAGTTTATTAGGGAATGGTTTGTGACTTGCTGCAGATGGCAAGTAGATGTGTAGCACAGCTTTTGTTATGTGATTACATTTGATTTAGCTTGTGGGAACTCGGAAGATAAGCTGGAAAGAATGATACAACAGCAGAGCGAAACGATAGACAAAGTTCTGGCAGCCGTTCAAAAGAAGAAGAAGAACCATCCATCCGAGGGACAATGCTACAATTTGGGGCACATGGACACTTCAAGAAGAATTGTCCACATGCAAACAAACAAGTGCAAACACCAGATTCAAAATTGATGGGAAAACAAAAACATAAAGAAAAAAGATCTTTGCAACAATATGGTACAAATTGCGATGACAAAGTGTACACTTGGGACAAGGCGAAAAGAATTGCAGTAGCAATTTTTTCACCTCAAACAGCATCAGGGGTGGCCTTGACTCAACTGGACCACATGGGTTGTTGGTTGAGCAAACATGCCCATTCAGTCTGTCTTGCACTGAGCAACATGTTGGAAGACATGAGCGGTGTAAGACAGGCAGCACTTCAAAACAGAGCAGCAATTGATTATCTATTGCTCGCTCATGGGCATGGATGCAAAGAATTTGAAGGGATGTGCTGTATGAATCTCTCTGATCATTCAAAATCTATTCACGAGAACATCAAAAGAATAGAAGATAGTATTAAAAAACTTGGCGAAGACACAGGGTCTTCGATTGATGACATGGCAAGATTTTTCGATCTTTCTCCTTTATGGAGAGAAGTTTTGAGAATAGGGTTCATGGTTTTAGTGGTTCTTATAGTCCTCATGTTTGTTACACCTTGTATTCTTTTGTGTATACGACGCATCATAAGTTCAGTCACAAAACAGGTGCTTTTTGTGCAAACAGAAGGGGGAGATGTGGGAACTCGGCGCACCTCTCCTGAGGGCCAGAGCTACCGAGAGAACCCTTGGGGAGCTCGGGAGCCTTGGGATGTTGCCAAAAGTACCTGGTGGCTCAACTTTGACCCTGGAAGAGATGTACCACCTATATGTGGGGATATAAGAATCACTGGTGTGTAAGGGATATAGAAATAGAACATTTATAGGTCAAAGTACAGTTTTTAAGATTTTGGTACAGGGGGGTTGGAAAAACAAGATGGAGGGAGTTGGGGCCTGCCACATGGTTCTTCCTCCTTCTTCTTGTCTTCCATTTTCTGTGTGATGTAGGTATTTTTGATAGGTTCATAGTAAAGGTACACTTAGTAATAAAAATGATAAGTATTGGAGACAAAAGATAAATATATTTTACGTAGTCTTTGTTATAAAAAGATGCGACCGCCCTGTGGGCAGTCAGAGTGCCTGTGGCTGCCTTGCTAGTCGGACGCCGGCTGGGCAGAAAGAAAATTTTTGTAGATAAGAAATAATAAACAACCTTGAAGACCGAACCTGAGAGTCCAGCCTTGTCTTTTGGAGCCCGGGAAGCGAGCCCATCTCACCTTTGTCTGGGCAGAGACAAATAACAGCCAGAAGCCCGGACATTAGCTATTAGATTTGATTACCTGGGCAATCCCTTGAATTTCTATATCCCATATCAGGGATGTGGAAGATCAGGGGAATCCTAAGCATCAGACTATAATATGAGTGGCTATATCTGTATCACAGAACATGAGAATTCTATTCAATGCTGGGTACGTCCTGTGTGCATCCCAGATCCATGCCAGACACCCCATGCAGTAACTCTACCCTTTACTCACCATCAAACAAACTAAAAATGTTTTTCTGGTTCTTCTGACTGGCAGTCTTTAAGAGAATTTATTTTGGTGACTGTGTCAAAATTGGAATATAATTTTAGTTGATATCATGCAATCAACTGAATAGCCACACTAATAATTTTATTTCAGCATTGGCCTGAATCTGATCTGAAATACTAGATTTTATTATTTAAAAAATCCTCTTATTTCTACTGTCTTTACTTCTCCAGTAAAAAACAACTGAAATGTTGTAGTTTTGTGAAAAGAATTAAGAGTTTTTATTTATACTTGAATATGTTTAACTGTGTTCCACTGGGAACTCTTTCTAATGAGAATTATATGTTCTAAGATTTTTTAATAAACTTCTCTATTAACTTTGGTACATTTGGAAAGCAGAAATCTTGGCATAGCTTTCTAAATTTTGTTAAAGTCAAAATATTTGTGAAAATATTAAGCAATTTATAAAATAAACAAATTTTGTACATAATGAACAGATTTATTGGCTTTATTATAGTATAATAAATGATTAAAAAATAGAAAAACATTGATTCCTAGTGAAAGGTACTCAGTCTTGCATTAAAAATAAAAAATTCCTCCTATTCTATTTGAAGCTGAATAAAAACCACTCATTTACTTCCATTTTCTCTGCTTCTATCTCCATTTCTCATCTGCTAGTCCTGATGGCAATGTGTAGCTTGCTGCCAAAAAGTTTTCATCTCTTACTTTACAGAAATTCAGAAATTTGGTTTTTGGTTTTTTTTATACCATTTTCTTTTTATGCCACAACAAAAGAAAACTTGAAGTGAGCAAGTGATGTAGGATTTCGCTATATATCAAAATAGGGTGGGAAAGGGTTTCTATTGCCAATCCACAAACACATAGATGCAGCACATATTTAATAGAATCTAATAAAAGAATCATTTACTACTGCAACAGAATAGCAAATTAGTCTTTTTCTTTTTTTTCCTGATATGCATTAAAATATCTCAGTTTTGGAAGAACCCATATGAAAGAATATGTTCACACCCAGCTGCTTTATTGTTATCAGAAAACAGAAAGTCTTCAAAAAGACCATTTCATATTTTGTGGCTCCAGAGCAGGATGTGTTCTTTCTGTAGTACAGTCTATCACTGTCTACGGTTGTGACTGTTCTGGATGACGACATTAAAACCAGCTGTTAGTAAGAATACTCTTTCCAGTCTAGCTCCAGTTCACCCCATGTCCTTTTTTTTTCAGAAATCATTCTCTCCATGATGGAAGATACATAATAAATAGTGCAGCACAATTAAAATCATTTTCTTCCCCATAGGAATGAGATTGACACTAAATTTTTATCCAAGAGCATTTTCATTACTTTTACGTCTATTTATGAGTTACATTATGGTGAGAAGATATCAGAACTTTCTGTGAATATTGTGTCAATAAATTTTGAAAAAAAATCTTTTTTCTAATCAATTATGTAAGTTGTCTTTCAGAGTTTTTCTCATCCACCCTGTTATAACTGCAAGAAGAATTTGCTAGTGATCAATTTAACCAAAGTGTGTTCTAACGGAACAGTGGCATTTGCAGTAGGAACTTGTTACTGGTTAGAAGGTCTGCCAGTAAGAGTGACAGGACTTGTGTGGGTCTTTTAGTTAAATTCTTACCTGTATTCCAGTGTGATTTAATTGTGATTCTTTGTTATATTTGATGAACTGTATGTTACAGAAGCTTGAAAAAATTCAAGCCACATTTTTCTCTTATCATAAAACTTGACAAACTACCAATAGTTTTACTTAATTATAATCCCTCTTTGTTTCTGCTCCACTGTGCTGGAATACTCCTTCTAAATCAACTGATTTGGCTCTGTATCAACTGAACAGGCCAAAGCTGCATGGTCTAAAAATTTATATTTATATTCATTTGCTGTCAGTAGCAAATACAAATGGCTCTTCAATATGTACAAAGTTTTGTGCTAATTTTATCATTCCTTTATATAGTTAACTGCAGCACTCAAAAATTCCAACAGTCTATCCAAATTGGATATCTGTGGTCTCTATAATTAATGTAGTAGGTTGTATTAGTGGGAAAACATAATGGTAAGAATTTTAAGTAATTTACAAAGCTAGCATATGGCTCTTAGAGAGCCTAAAACCAAAATAAGAAGAGAAACCTGGGATGGTAGCAAATTAAATAGGCTGAAGTGTGGAGAAGATTCTAAACACTCAGAGAAGTTATGTAAACCCTTCTTGTCAGTCAGAAGGTAAAATTGATAATGTCTAAATATATAAAATTTTTATAATATATCATTTTATCTGAATTGCAGGAGATAGAAAATAAATTAATGCAGGAATATTACTAAAAGGCATAAATTTTAGCATTTTTCAGATGAAAATTATATGTATAAATGAAATATATAAAATACAGCAAGAAAGTTTTGGCACACTAATTCTAAAAAGGAAATTTGGAAATTAAAAGATGCTATCAAATTTTCGGGGGGTTTTGAGATTTTAGAAACTTTAATGCTGTAGTGCCAAAAATTAGCTGGTTGAAAACTGGATTGTGTTATTCCAAAATTATTCACAGTATTTCCTTTATCTTTCTCAAGTCATTTGGACACTATCAGGGCAATATTTTGCTCTATATAACTGGTCCACTCTGGTCCAGATGCTTTGGTATCTCTCTCAAATTGAACAGTAAAGCCCATAAAGATTCCCTGATTTCTGACCATGTATTTGTAGTGTGTTCTACCTGCTGAACAAGTTCTTTATGCCTAATGAATATAACTGTTACATGATACAATATGCAATACATATTAACAAGATATTTCTTTCAGTGTAAATGTATATTAAATACAAAAATGTAAATTTTTAGGGTGGGAGTTGAGCTTCCTAAATCTCTCTGAAGTTGCTTGAGAATTTAGATGCTTTAAATAGGAATAACTGGATTGTGAAACATTTTGAAACGTTTCCGTGTCTTTGGTTTTAAAGTATCTTGGTTAGCACTTTGACAGCGTTCTGATAAAGAGCTTTATTAATTAATTGATACTTAGAAGAACTGAAAATATAGGTCTTTTTCCATTAATTGATTTTCACTGTAGCTGTAGATAGATGTATATTGGGATGTTTATCTTCAAGACTGCCTAAATTATTTATTAACTGAACTTTGTCCCTGGGATTTATAGCTATCATTGGCTTTATTTAAATGATTTGAGAACACTTACTCTCATCACCTTTTGTGGTTTATTTTCTGAAATAATTTGACGATGCATCCTAATTCAGTAATCATCTGTTGCCTTTGTAAGAGTAGAGAATTTTTTCTGCACACCACACTTTGGTTATTTTCTTTGGTTTATAGGAGAAGCCTTATGAAATACTAAGGCAAGCATGTAATCACATTCAGTGACTTCTCACTGATAAATTTAAAAATAAGCACAGAAATCCCCAATATCTACCATTCTTTTTTGGGATTTTTTTTTTTTAACAAGACTATTATGTATCCCAGTTTTTAGTTAATGGCTAAGATAACCAAAAATATTTTGGCACACAAAAATATTTTGGCACATGTAACTATACCCTGTACTTTTCACTGAACTCCCAGAAATATGGTGCCTGTATGTTGAGACAGTGCAAATACAGAAATCTATGAAATATCTGTCATAGACAAGAGCAATCATTTCACTGCAAACCTTTTAAATATGGAAAAGCCAACAGAAATGCTATTACACAAAAATAAAAAAGGTAGATGGCAACTGTGTGGTATTGTTTTTGAATGCTCAATTAGACATCAGCAGCTTGCAGAGGCAGTCTCAAAAGGTTACTCAGGAAATGGTGGAAATCACCCATCATCTCTCATTAGTACTTAATGAGAGATGTTTTTCCAGACAGTTGCCTGGTATTACAAGGGTTATGTGAGCTTGAAGCAGTTCCAAAGTCTGTTTGTGCAGGTGGGTGATTAGAGGAAATAAAAACTTGATAATAGTCATACCCAACTCTCTTGGATGATGCAGAAACAACTAAACAGACCCCCTGCTGCCACTGGAATGCACTTCACTGGTAATTAATTCCAAATACAATCCTGAAATAGCTGCCACATCCAAGACTGGGCCAGTTATAGCTTTGAGTGCTTTCAACAAGACAGTTGCAGATATATATTTTCAATTCTACTCAGAACAACAGTTATTCAGGGTTAAGTGTGTGGGAACCAAGCAAATTCAAAAGAGCAAATTCAAACCGTTGAGTCCAACCATTCTCCCTATGCATCCAATGTAGCTACCTACTGATTCTGTTATTCACTATTCCATCTGTTCTTTTGAACTGTCTCTGGTAATGTTTGTTCCTTGAAATCCTGAAATACACGGTTGTCCTTATCTGCAGTTTGTAGATTTATTCCATATCGAATAGTCATGTAGGAGACAAGATTTGCTGTGGGGATTTGGTCAAGTTAAAACAATTTCAAAGCTGAATCCTATGCTATGGGAAATTACTTGGTCCTGTTTGAGGCTACTCTGTAACATGAATGTTTTTGTTATCTCCCTGACAAAATAGGGGCTTTTCTTTTTGGTTTTTTTTCTGGATTTCTGTATGAACTGCTTAATTTACTATATGCTATTGCTGTTACTCTTTTCAATGGGTTCTCCACTTAGAGGGGACAACACATTTTTATCCTACATGCTGTCCAAGAAGTCTTACACATGACATCTGTAGATAAAATCAGTTTGGTTCCTGCTATTTTGTGACATGCTCTGCTCAGTTTTGGGTCTGTGTTAGTTCTTTCCTATTTGATGGCTTGGGTTCCTGGCTTGTAAATCTGCTCTTGCTGGAACTCAGCAGCCAAGGGTGATCCACAGAGAATGGACTGAGCCCAAGTACTGTCCTCGTACAAACACACATTTACTGAAGTCTGTGCATTTGGTTTATAATAATGAATTGATTCTCCTTCCTCTGCCTTAGAAATGGTTGTTAATGAGCCCTCTACAAGATTCAGGGCATCCCTGGGCCAGAATTCTCTTTACCATGCAGAGTCAGATTTAGATTACTTTTCATGTGGGCCTGTGTCTCTCTCTTGCTTGTGGGTCAAGCTCAAAGATTCCCTGAAGTGGAATCAGGGAAGTTCCTTGGTCTCCTCAGCATGAGAGTATCAGCATATCCCTGACAAAACATCCATATCTTTGATTATCACAGGAATCTAAAATTCCTGGTTATCTATCACTGCAGTGGAATTCTAAGCGGAAATTCTTTTTTCATTCCAGCTATGAAGATTTTAAAAGGACTAGATGAGCATTCCCCCATTATCAAAGAACATTAAAATCTGTTCTTTCCTAATGGTACCACACATGATAGGACCTACATTAATGTGTTAATTTCTTAACAAGTCAATTAAATTAACCATTTTGGTGGCTCTGTTCTCTGCAAGGAGATATATGTAAGTTCAGTCACTGCAGACTGATCCTCCAGAAATAGTACTATTTCCCTAATATCTTCTTTTTACTCTTCCAATATTTCGATTGTGATTATGACTGCTTTCTGTCCAGGACAGATCATTAGCATTGCCATGTTCTTTTCAGAGCTTTTTGCCTTCATGTAACATATTTCATGTTAAGAGGACGTGTAACATGTACAGACAAAGGCACTCGCAACTTTTTTTTCCAAACACAGATCCCCAAAGACAGATCCAAACCCATAGAAATTGCCAGACTAGATAAGAGTTTTATAGCAGTCTAGCAAATTGAGTCTGCTATAATTGATCAGATTCAGGTCTGTCTTGTTACCATACTAAAAAGCATTTTGAGCCCAGATGGCCCTGAGCTATTTGGACCTTTATGCACATTTTTCCATTATCCCTGATGATGGGGTGTCCAAAACAGATGCAGGATTTTGACCTACCTTCAAGTACTTTGAAACATTGCACGAAATATTCCACACTGAGCAAAGCTTGAGGAAGCTATTACTAATAATATCTAATATTAAGGTGCCTTTGGATTTTTTGTCCATTTATATGTGCAGGTGTATTTATATATTTCTGTGTATGTTCATGCACATTCATTTTTTACCCTTGTCTTTTATCTCTCCCAGTTTTGCAGCGAACAAACCTGCCCAGACCCTGTATTTGTAGTATAAATTTCTACAAGGTCATAATAATTAGGCTTTGTGCTTCAAATATTGTTGTTCATGCCTAGTATTGTCTTTTCAGATGTTTTAGAATTTAGCATATGTACTTGAACACAGCATTAGGTGTGTGGTGTGTGATCTAGTTCTGGGTTATTAGCGGTCCATACCTCTAAAGTGAAATACACATTTCTTCCATTTTTACAGCGAATTGTAAATCTGAGAATATAGTATTAAAGTGATTCCACAAATAGTTGGAATATGGAAATAAAATAGGTGGAGTATACATTGCATTTTGGCTCAGGGCACTGGATATGAAATAAATCATCATTTGCAGTTACTATTAGTTTCTTCAGTTACAGGCCAGCTTTGGAGCACATAAACCAGATTCCTTCTGGATATGATGCTCCCTTTTAGGTGGGCACCAAAAGCACACAGTCCTTCTGGATGCTGGAAGTTGTGAGGAGCATGTATGATGGGGGTGTTTGATAGAATAAATAAGTTGCTAGATAGTGCTAAAAGTTCAAACCCACATATATTCTAAATGGACTGTCATGCAGGTCAACTGCTTTTGATCTGCTGATCCATTGCCATTACAATAAGTTGCAGAAATAACTGATGTAATATCTAATATGGACATAACTGTAAATTTTGATATGGATGCTAGCATGTTTCTGCAATGAAAGTAGAAAACTAGATTAACTGTGTGTTCCATTTTAAAGATTTATTTCTGAGGTGAAATCTAATTATATAGCTATATTTCTGGAACATGGGCTGTGTCTGGTTTTTGATATTTTGCTTGCTGGGATGCAGTAAGTGTTCTGGTTGGTGTACTTAGTATTGCCTGATAGTTAATATTGTGGCACTGTATAGATATAGTGCCTTGTCTTTGAGTACATTATGAGAAAAAAAAATCTCTTAGAAAAGTTTCAGTGAGCGGTTTGTGGTTTGTCCTCACAACACAAAGACAGTGGGATGAAAATGTTGATGGAGCACTTGTTGAACTCTGGTGTTGTGGTCTGTTATTATCCATGAGGGCCTTTTTCTCTGTGCAGTGCTCCCTAAGAAAAAAGACATGTGAAACCAATGACTGATGTCACACAGCACAGGAAAAGGCAAAATTCCCTATATATGGCAGTTAAACAGTTAACATTTTTCTGGTTTTGTGACATAAATATGACATCTTAGAATACAGCCCTTGAATAACACCTTAGTTTGCTCTTACGATATACTAAAAGACCACATTCATACATTTTCCTTGGTCTAGTTCCTTTGCTCTGAAATAAAGAAAATGGAGCATTTCATGTCCTCAGTAAGCATTTTCAAAAGTCAGAATAAGCTCAAATTACATAGACCTTGTGATGACTTCTCATGTGTGATGGAGGAAGGAAGGAGTATTGTTAGAGCATGTTGCAGTTCATTAGTTTTTAGCTGCTGGATGATCCCTGGAGCCTGATGTTATGTGACTTACACAGAACCATCTAGATTATTGCAACATGAACCAGGAACTGAAGGAGAATGACAGTTGTAAATATTTCCCTGTAAGCCCCATCTGTAGCACCTATCAGAAAATCATCATGAGGGCTAATCTTTCCTAGGTAAGTTTGGTAGTTTCTTAAATTTCCAAGTTCTATTTACCATGAAATGTTTTTCTGAAACTTGCAGTGTTGCCATCATAGTTACCTGAAGGGGGGGGGGAAATTATCTTAGTTTTGTCACCAGGGAAAATGAAAAAATTATTATTATATAATTTAATTCCAAAGAAAATAAATTCAAAGATACTCTTAATGAAACTATAAGTACTGTGTACATAAACAGGTCCTACAAATTGGTTGCAGGAACTAATTTGATGGTGTTGTTCTCTCTCTGATGGAGCAGACCCAGGTAGTAAATCATTATTGGTTACCTAATGGGAACATCCTACTGTGAAAATAAACAGCTGTCCACAATAAAGAAATTGTTTACAAGAAATCATTACATGTCAGACACTTAGCCCCTTGAGAAAGAAGGAAAGGCGTGAAATACTGAACAGTTGGATGTTTTTTCTGGGCTGTTTATTTAAAAAAAATAAAGGAATTTATAGCTTCTTTTTGCTAAGTTTTGTTTTAGACTCTATAAACATGATCATTTTTTGTATTGCTGCCTAATTTTGCTTGGAAAGAAAATTTGTAACTACTCTTTTCTGAGGTTGCTGCATAATGTGTATATTACGGAATTGGTTATGGTTGTATTCACACATTGTAGATGGAGAATTTTTTTCTCAGCTCTGTCTTGAGGGGCGTGTAACAGCCCTGTTCCCCATCCTGTATGCCTTGCAGTAAATTTTCCTTCCAAGAATGTCGCTTGCAGTCAGTTTAAAGCCACTCGTGGGGCATGTATGAAGTGGGAAAACCTGGCCTTCAGTGAGCTACTACTGAACAGGGTCAACAAGAATTCTTTCCTATGCAAAGACCAAAACCTTGCTCATATAGCTTGACTCCTCTGTTACCCTCTTCTGCATATTTGAAGTGTGGTTAAACTGAGCTGAGGTGACTATCAACAAGGCTTTGAAACAGAATAAACTGGGGAGCATTTGTTACCACCGACACCAATCTGTGTTTTTTTAGCATGTGTCCTTTGAGTGATCCATCCTTGAGATACTTCTGCATCTGTAAGACTGCCTGATTTCACTTGCAAGGCTTTCATGTGCTAAATAGCTCAAGGGCAGTTGTGCTAAGCTCAGCCACACAGGCTCACAGGGAAATACTGACAGAAAGGCAGGGACTGCAGAGTATGGAGGAGTTTGTGTTCTTTATAGCTTTAGCTGTTTATCAGAGACAATCATTTTGTTTGTTTCTCACACCAGTGAGTAAATAAGTGCACTAAGTGCACTTAGCTGGATTCATGTGGAGCATTTCTCACTCCAGAATTCATTTTTTACCTTCCTGCATATGGTGCCTGTGTTCCCACATTTCTTGACAGTAATGTAGTCCCTTGCTTGGTGGCTCCCCAAACAGAGGGCAGGCATCTCTTATACCAACTCTCTGATCCTCAGTAAGGGAAGTTCATTGATGATGTTCTGTCTGTCCACAGAGTGAAAAGAAATGCGGTTTCATAGTCTGAAGCAAAAGACACAAAGACTTTCAGCTCACTTAAGGTGTTACTCTAGCCTTTGTCTCACTATGAGATTTTCAGAGTATATCCAGCCTTTGTTCTCACTTTGAGATTTTCAGAGTATGGCAAGGCTTTAGAGGTTTCTCTTCTTGCCAAATCCCTATCCCTCCTTTGATGAGCTGGGCTTTCGTATCACAGAATACTCATTGACATGGTGCATGTGAACAACATTATAAAAGTTAGACACCTGGTCAGACAGGAAAGAATATGAGAGACTTAAGGCTTTCTGAAATGCTATCAAAATTCTTCCATGTCAGTTATGTTATTGTGAGAATTCATCTTCAGTTCTTTTCTAAGGCTGTGTTAAAATTGTTTTGATATATTGTATCAACACACGTTTATTACTTTATTAAATAAATCTGATCCAAGCTTTCTGTATACACTTATGATGATTCAGGAAGAACTCATCTGTGTGGTAAGACTGCACACCTTTTGGACTGGCAATTTCAATGAGATACTTTTGAAAAAAGTTGGACTTTTCTGTTTCTGTAACAGGGAGAGTTCACTCTGTCAGGTAACACCTGAGGTTATCTACAGGATGTCTCCATTTTGGATGTCTGCCAATCTGCCATCTGAATTTTTGGTTATACTTTCATTAAGTGTGCTGTATCAGTATTTCTGAAATCTAAAACATTCCAGCTTGACATTTGTTTTAGAATAATAAATTGTCAGACTGTTTTTGATTAGAAACTTTGATTAGAAACCTCATCCAGTTACAAAGTGTTTCTGCAGGAAGAATCCTGCAGATTTCCTAGAATCACTCAAGCTGTAAAAGTATCTGTAAGTTGGAAAGGTCATCAAGTTTATTTTCCTGAAACCATTCCCCTTTATCCTATATTATCTCTGTTAATGTAACTGGATATTTCCTTCTTTTCAATATCTGTTACCCTTCCAAGAATTCTTTCAGGTTAGTAGGACTGAGAGCAGCTTCTGTCATGGCTTCCACAAAGGCATTTGTGACTTGTGCAGAGAGAGGAGCTCATGTGTGTACCTGTAGAATTCTCCATGTGTGTACCTGTAGAATTCTCCAACTTAAGAGAGCTGCTTTTGCTTATTGATGTTTGGGTTTTTCTGGAGTGGATTTGTCCACAGAGTGGAAGCACATATTGGAGAACCACCACAATCACAAAAAAACTTGCTTTCTCCTGTGAAGCCTGCAGGCTCTCAGGTGAGGCCCACAGAACTGAGATTTGACATCATTGTCTTGATGCAGTGCTTCAGGTGTAACAGCACATTTAGGAGCATCTTTGTAACTCACAAAGAAAGGTGCTCAGTAAATTCACAGACAATGCAACCACTGTAACCATGCACAGGCAATGGCACTTTCCCCAGAATCTGAATTAAAGCATTTCTTTACTGATACAATTCTAGAGACCTGAAGTAATGTGGAGGTTTTGGCCTTCTGCTAAGTCATTCCTATGGTTGGGTACTCTCACAGCTGAGAAGCTATTTCATAGTCCTCTCTACCCTCTGATCTGATTTTCACTAACTTTACATTGATCAAACAGCATTAAGAACATTTAGAGAAGGTAAGAATGGTATTTTAAGTCCTTTTAATGGTTCTTCCCAGTGCCATAAAATGGTAAGATCAAAATATGTCCAAAGGACAGTTTCCCATACAGATGCAGGTGTGCAGGTATTTTTAAGCCAGCTGTAGGTTATATAGCTGAGGTACTGCTGGAAAGAAAGTTACTGCAGTGCAGAACTCTATGGAGGATGCAAATTTTACCTAAGAAACTGAGAATATTTTCATGTTATTAGTCCTTGCAGGTCAGTTATTCTGATCACAATGTTAAGGAAAGTTATCAATGATGGCTATTAGCATGTTCTAAGTTAGTATGTGTTTGTGTAACACAAAGATATATGTAGAGCTTGGTCATGTGTGTTAGGATTTTCCAGGGTGAGCTAGAAGTTGCATTATAAACCTTCCTTTCAAGTCACCCCTGTTATAGGGATGATATTTGAATTCACTATCAGTAATTCAAGGTAATGAAAGTAAAATATGCATGTTTGGTTTCCACCTCATTTTGTTTAGGTATTGAGTGAATGCTGTATCTTGTCTTAACATAGGATGAATGTATGGACTGAAAAATAAGTGTAGATATGCAATATATTCCTTGACAAATATATTTAAATTCTATTAGGTTTTATAAGTTTAAATAGTGTTCTGAGTAACCTTCTGTTTTCTAAGTTCTTTTTTACTTTAAAATATACAAAGTATTTGTAATTTCACATAGATGTTATTTTTATTCACAGATAATGCACCTCAGGTAGCAATTACCGCACCAGGATCTGGTAACCATAGAAACAGCTCCACAGGCCCAACACCTGACTGCTCTCCTCCATCACCAGACACTGCACTTAAAAACATAGTGAAAGTCATACGTCCTCAGGTAGGTGCTCACCATAAGCATCCTCTCATTTGTTGTATTTCTCCTTTTAATAGCAGGCTATGATGCACATATTCTAAGAGGATGTTACGTCTTTATGCATTTGAGTAGGTCAAAGACATAAACAGGACACAAAATTGTCTTCTTAACAATCAGTATTAGTAGCAGAAGAAGGTAAAATATTTTATAAATGAGCCCAAATGTACAGAGAGGTATCTGTACATACTTCTTATAGCACTAATAATGAGGTTTTTTGCATACTCTTACTTTTCTTTCAAGATTATGTTTTAATTTTATCAGTGTTATTTCCATATTACTTTTTCAGGTTTACTTCTCTCTGCATCTCCATTTGCATGAAGTTATACCGTTTCATACCTTTTTTCTTTTACTTTCCCATGCAGTATTGCTTACGAATTTCCCTATTTCTAATGCTGTTTGGGAAACAAGATGCATAATGTGTGGGAAACTTGAGTGCTCCATATAATTCTTTAAGGAGTGCATCTCTTTAAAACCAAAACTTTAAAGTAAATACATGTTAGAACTTGAATGAGTAATACAGAGTTAATCAGCATAGAGGAGTTTATTTTAAATACATGGGATCATGGGATAAGTCAGAACAAACCTTGGGATGATCTATTTCCTTGTTTAAAAAGCCATGGCATTAGGTGTGCCAAAGCTAGCTCAGACAACTACATGCTGAATTGACTAATTGTGAAACTTTTTAATGTGAACCAAAAGAACTTCTTCTCCTACTAATTTTGGGTTCAAGTGCAGCCATCTGTTCTTTATTGCTAAGCTGGTCTCTGCAGCTGAGCCACTCTGATGCTATTGGATGGAGGCTTTGTACCATCCGTGTGTCACTGGCACTTGTTTTACTTGGGTAAGCTGATGGACACATGGTATTTTCCTAGGACTAGTATAGGCCAGGTCATTTTGGTACCACACAAGTGACTGTGTCACAGTGTTGGAGGTGAATTTTCCTTTCAGTTCTCATTGGAGTGCGCAGTTGAGAAGCTCTTGCAGAATTAAGAGTAATTACTAGGTGCACTTGCCATTTCTGTCTAGGAGCCCCTGGCTCCTGTGGCTGACACTGTCACTGTGCGCAATAATTTGATTGACAGGCTGGTGCAGACCATCTCTTTCTGACACCACCACAGTTCAGCTTCCACATGCTGGTTTAAATCTAGATTGCAGAGTCTAAAATTACAGTTTCTTCTATTTTTTATTTTTATAGTTGTTTCTCATTTTGCTTGTTTCTGTAGTGTCTCTGTCCCTCCCACCCTACATCAGTCTATAGTACTGAAATGCCTCCTTCCCTCCAAGCTGTTTTTTATAGTAGGCGGCAAACAAACAGAAAGGTAATGAAATATTGTTGAAACAAGCTGTTGTGTGATAGCTTATTGAAAATAGCATTTAAAAAGCTGTTTCCATCATGATATTGCCAACAGATGGACCCAGAACACTTCATGGTGATGCTCTCCTGGTAGTTAACTCTGAATGGATTCAGCAGATTCTGGGGAGCTATTTTCGAATTTAAATTATTCCATTTACTGACTCACAGTGTTCTCATCATTCTGCAGAACAAAAGCTAGCTCTGTGATATATATGGTCAGAACTTTACCACATTTCCTAAAATGTCTCTCACGTGGCCCTACACATGGCATGCTCCCTGTACAGAAAACAACGGCAGACAGGCATAATGTATGTTTTAAGTCTGTGTGCTAATACAGGACAAGTTGGATATGCTGTAGCATTCAGATCCCATTATGCTTCTCCTTTTTTCCTGTGTTTTATGCACATTCCCCCAGTATTCTTTATTTTCTTTGTTTTGGCTTTTTATCTAATCACCTTCCCCTAAGACCTCAACTGAAGAATTTAGACAAAGAAGCTGTAGATATTTGCAATGTGCTGTTTGCTAACCATTAGTGTTCATTCTGCCTGCATATTTAATTCCTTTCTTCCATTCAATTACATGGCAAACTCTTTGAAGGGTAGCACAATGGGATTCTATTCCTGACTGACCTCTCACCATTCATGTAAAACTAATGAATACTATTACACAATGTATGCAAAATAATTAATTTTCTGTTGGCTTCCAGGGCCTCTTTGCATTTTTCTAGCAAAATAGATTGATTTCTAAGAGATCTAAACCAAGGATCATATAGATTTCCAAAACAGCTGTCACTTCTTTCCCTTTTTCATGTCTTGTGCATCCAGCACAGGAAAGTGCCAGTAAAGGCAGAATGGGAAACTCTTCAGCAGCCGTCTTTGCATGAGGCAGATCTTGGCAGCTTGGATGGATCTGCCAGGGAAGTCTGGCCTTTCAACACATTTAGTTATTTTTATTTGCAGCCTTACTTATCTTTCCTGTAGGGTTGTACATATACCGGTTTACCAGCAGTGAGGAGAAACACTGTGTTTCTATGCAATCAGGACAAGAGGACACAGTTTTAAGGTGCATCAGAGGAAGTTTAGGCTGGACATAAGGGGGAATTTTTTCACAGAAAGGGTGATTACACACTGGAATGGATCACACCTGGTGGAATCATCATCCCTGGAGGTATTTGAGTATTAAGTTCAGTGCCACAGCACCACCCACCTCTACTACCTTCAGTCCTGAGGCTGGCATATTTAACAGTTTCTCAGGGATCTGTGTGCTCTTCTATCTGTGGACCTTAGCTATGCCTTGTACTTGTGATCTAGTATTTTGCAAATGAATTTCTTCTTTTCAAATTTTCCCATGGTCAGTCTCTGAAAAAAAGTTTTTTGCAAAGTTGCACATATGCAGAAAATAAGTAATCAGAATTTAGCTCAGGTCTGGAATTGCTTGATCTTTTCTTTTTCTGGTTGTCCAGATGAGACTCTACTAAGTTTTTAACTCTTGAATTGCTAGTTAATGGAGACTTTGAGAAAGTAATACACTTTCAAATTAAGGATATATGCTTCTGTGTATATTCACAGCACATGGGATCCAAAATAAGATGGGGTAGGAGAACAAATAGATAAGTCTTCTTCAAGTTTTAAATTAGTTATATTAGTACATTAGTACAATATCACTTGCCTTATCAGACTGTAATTTTAGAAAGTGATAGTAAAATGGAGCTTGTTCTGTCACAGTTCCTGTAGCTCTCAGTCCGGATGAAGCCTGAACAAAACTAAACTGCTTGTGATGCCTCATGTATTTTTTGTATTAGCTACTCATTTTAATAAGCTTCTCCTTATTTATTTGTTCAGCTCCATTTAAAAAAAATAAACTGTGTTCATAGAAGAAGAAAGAGCACCTTTTTCCCTATAAGAGTGTTTCTTTTGCCAGTGTTATTTACTTGTGGATCTTGGGCCAATTCTCATAAACTGAATTCTGACTTCTCACCTTTAAATTTAGTTATTAAATGTAGTTCAACAGTTGCACGTTGTCTTCTTATCTTTTTAAGATATGTTTCAAATGGCTTACTGTAGGTACAGCTTTTGCTGTCAAAATGTGGTTTATTTAAAAGTTACTTTGATTTTATCTATCATGAATTAGTATTTTGTCTATTTTATGTGAATAACCCAATTTCCTACAAGTGTTGTTTCAATGCTATTAAGAGGGTTTCTGGTAGGAGGACAAAGGAACAAAGAATTTCAGTGTTTCTGACATGATGAAATTTCATAATCTTGTTCTTTCTTATTTTATTGCTGAGATCTGTAATAATCTATTCATCATAATATCTTTTTTTTGTCTTATCAATATGGATATGCTGTCTTTACAGGAATCAATTTTTTTTCCCATTTATCTTTTTTTAACCTTTGTAAGCAAAGTTGCAATTCAATCTATGGCTCCTCATTCATCTGGCTAAGACATCTGTGAATATAGTAGCAGCTAATAGTTTAAACGTTAGTAGGCAAAAGAAATTGTCTCCTTTTTTTCCAAGTGCTAGCAGAATCCTGCAGGACATGTGTAGCCTCTGACAGACCTATTCCATTTGTTTGGGCTACCAGGTGTATGGCAGTTTTTGAACAGTGTGCCTGCCAAACCTGTGGATATGTGGCTCATCTAGGCATAGGGAAAGACAAGGAGCAGGACATTCTACTCCCTGTGTCAGTCTGGATGTGAATGGACAGACCATCTGTAGATGTGTGCTCTAGAGCCTCCCTAGCTGACTTACAAAGTGATAATAATTTACATGCAATGAAATTATTTATCATCCTTTTTGCTGGTGGGGGCAGGAATTACTTTGAACACAAACAAGCAATCAAACAAAAATCATTTTAGTGGAAACTCTGGAAAATCACAGTTCCAGAAAATAAATTTTCAGAACTAATGGTTCCATAAACAGGATTTTCAAGAGGATTAGTGTTTCCCCATGTTGAAACAATGAACCTATTTCTGCCTGGTCCCTCCCCTATACTAGCACCATGCTGGTTTCCTTAGTTGTTCACAAATGAAATGCATGCTTTGTCGTGGTTGGCTTGAGCTGGCATGTCCCTGTCTCTGCCAGCTTAGTGAAATCCCTCCTGGAGGTTGTTGCACCAGTACACAGCACCATGAGAACTCTGTTGAACTTGTTTTGCAACACATACACAGAAAATCTGTTTTGTTCCATTTTACCACAAAAAGGAGGGCTGGAGAACAATGTTATGCAATAAATTCTCTCCACTCTCTGAATGAGATCACAGGACAGAGGGGGTGCAAGGACCTTTTTTGTCCTGTGAGCTGGTTTCTGTGCTTAGCTCCACTTACAACATGCTCAGCCAGGCAGGGAATAACCAGGAAAATCACTGTGAAGACTGTGCAGGCACATGGTGCTTCCTGTTCAGGTGCACACTTCTGCTGCTGCTGTGTTTTGGTGCTGGACTTTGTGCTCTGTCTCTGCTTAGCACAAGAGGCAGATATGACTTTAAAAAGAGCCAAAACAACTTTACTGAGAGTTATGGTTTTGTGGGGGATCATATCCAAGGTAAAAGCCACTCCTGTGTACATGCTTTTGTGGACTTCTGGGAAGTGCTGAGCATTCTCCAAACCCTCTAAAAGAAAAATATATTCTACAGTCCACACATGGGTAGATTTAGTGTTCAGGCTTTTTGTGCCTGGTCTGTAGATTTTCCCTGGAAAATATTGTTTCCAATGTTGTGTGTATCTCTTTGGGCTGCAAGCACATTAAGGTGGTTGTCAGCCATCAGTGACCTTGATTTTATGTAAATATATTTCAGATTATTCTCTTTGTGACAGGGAATATCTATACAAATCTACTGCACGCAGTTTGATGTCTTCTCATTTTAATGATGAATAAAAAATAAAGCTCCTAAATAGCCCTTGAAAAGAAGGGAGCAAAGCAGAGTAAGAGGTATACTGTCAATGCCATTAAGATGTGGTTAGCAATTAATCTATGCATGACTGAAAATAGGGCAGACATTGTGAAATGATTTTATTCTGGAATACTGAGTACTAATCACGAAAAAAGGTTATGGTTGGAATTATCTCTAAGGATTGATTCCTACACACCCCTCTCCCCAGCACACATTCCCCCACACTCACCTGTTTTACCACAGCATTCATGGGCAGGAGATGTGTTACAGCTTCAAAGGAGAATATTTGGGAAAAAAAATTCCTTGGAGCATAATGGACACTCTGTTACTACTTAATAACAACATTAAGCAAAATATTATTAAAGAGATGCACTGTAAGAGATCTCCTTGACAAGTAACTATAAAACATAATTCTATTTATATATTTTAATTAGGTCTAATAAGAAAACATAAACACATCTACCCAGTACATGGTACTAATGAAAACAGCAAACAGTGTGTGTTAGTGCATTTAATTACAGTTCAACAGGATACTAAAACACAAGTATAAATTAAAGCAGAATAACACTCTATTGTGAAGATTGTTAAGTTTTAGAACGTCACTTGTACGTGCACATGTCTTTCTTAGTTGAAATTGGTTTCCTATCTGGAGACATTTTCTAGGTTGTAATTCCTGATTCAATATAAACACATTTCATGCAGAAATACAGAACATTTTTCCTAGATGAACTTGTAACAAACAGGTGAACTACTGTTTTTAAAGGTAATTCAGATACAGAAAGGAACATCTATGCTAGTAAAATGAGCTTTAGCCCTGCAGAGTTGTCATCTGCACTGTTGAATTATGGACACAGTCCCGGGTATAATTTTGGTAGTGTACAATTTTCTTTCTCCAAATATATCCACTGTCAGGCCTGATTTTTGATTTGAATAGAGCAAGCACCATTCCTGGTAGATAATTCTGCCTTGAAGACCCTTCTCTGACACCCAATGAGGTTTAATTTATCAGGTAGGGGTGTGAACAAATCCATGCCGGCAGCCCTGCCCTAATACACGTGATACTTGGAAACAGTCACACACTCAGAATATGGAAGATTAAAGCCTTATCTGTTGTGCCTTCATGGGTTTCTTACATTATATTCTTAGCATTTTCATTTGTTTCTGTTAGTATGCGGGGGTTTCAGCACCTTAGTTGTGCAGTAACCCTTTATCATCATCTGATAATGCACATTTTCATGCATGCATGTTGTCTGTAGCATGCAGCTTAGAAAAAATAGCCACCACTTTGGCCCTTCAAAATTTATGATATAAAAATACCATGATACCAGTAATTTTTATAATCTGCAGGTGAAAAGGAGAATGTTACTAGCAGCTGGAAGTCAAGCTTTTTTGAAGAAAATGGTCTCACATCCCTTTTCCAACAGTTTCAGTGAAAATAACACTATTTTAATCTTTGAAAGATAGAAAAGTTTTATATCTCTGGAATGAGACATTCCTCTTATTTATCAAATTTATCTCTTGCTATTTGGGTCTCATTTCAAGCAATGTTTTCCCAGGATAGGTATAACTGTGTAGCTTCAAAATCTAGTCACATCTGACAAGGAGGGAAACCACTCCAACGGTGTTGCAGTTTTTGGCATTCAGGATTGCTGCTCCTCAGAACCCCCAGCTGCAATATGGTTGCAATGAAAATAAAAGTAGAAGGCAAGGAAAATAGAAACTGAGGGAGATCAACTTTTTCTCTTCTTTATTTCCTGTGTGGTTTGTCATCTGAGATAAGACCATGGGTAGAAGGGGCAGCAACCCTCTGACCTTTAATTACTTACTCCAGTGAGGGGCTTTTAAGGCAGAGGTAGGATAAGTTGCAGAGGAGAGAGCAGAAAGCACCATGTCTGTATGGCCCCCAGAGTCACACAGCCCAGCTTCCTGACCACAGGCTACACAAAAAGCTGAGTCTGTGTCACTCCTGAGTGTGGCACTGAAAGGGGAGTGATCCAAGTATTGTGAGGGACCAGGAGATTACTCTGAAGTAATATGCACTTCGTGGTCATGCAGGATGCAAGCAGTGTCTTTCTCTAAATTAATAATCAATCAAATAGAAATTGCTAGGACTTTGACACTTTGATGTCATTAAAATCAATTTAGTTTCAGAATGCATGATGCTTTTAGTATCGTAAAGGATCTACAGCTAAAAAACAGTGAAAGCATTTTTTAAAAAATTTTTTCTTTTTAAGTCTCATGGTCCTTCAGGCTTCCTGTTGTGGCTGCTTGGGATATATTAGGTGCCAGCCTCTGTGTATTTTCTGCTTTCTGCTCTTAAACTTAATTAAAATATTGACAAGTAAAATCAAGAATGTCAAGATGGGTGCTGAAACTGCTTATATTTTATTTTTAATTGTTGTCATAATGTAAAATAAAGTTTTGTGAAATGAAAAAAGAGAAAATTATATTACCATGTTAAAAAGAAAATGTGTCTTCAGCTTTTTCAACATAGTATTTTGAAGCTTGACAGAATAATTGATTCAGTAGTCTAGTAATAATTCAGTGTAGTCTTGCACTTCTAGGTGACATAGATAAATCAAGCGCAGATGCATTGTAATCTCCAGTTTTTGCAATTTCAAGGCTACTTGATCGCCTTAGCTCAGATCCTATAAATCATATAATTCTTGACAGCAGCATTGACTGATGAGAATGTATCAGAACTGGTGATTTCTGCAAATCAGACTGGGGACAGGAGAAAACAAGGAAGCCTGTCCTGTCACAGGCTGTATTTTACTGAGAAAATCTTGAATGTTTTGGGCTTCTATGTTAGTGTACATGAGCAAAAGGGACAAAGATAGAAACAGAGATGGTATGCTGGAATGTCAAGGCAAAAGGCAGAAGCCATAAAAGTCATGTGAAAGTTGCATTTGAAAGGGAGGACAGAGGTTAAAATTGAATGCATTCAAGGACAATGAGAGCGATGTGGGGACTGTAAAGTCAGTGTGAGATGGAACCATGAGGGAGTTTGTTTGAGAGACCTTGATGACAAAACCACAGAGAAAACAGAAAATCAAATTTTGGAACACCAAATAGAACTGGAATCAACTGGATACTGTGCAGGTCTTTTTAGAGTAACATAAGTAGATTTGGAAGGAATGTAACAAAGGATAGGAGAAAACAAAAGAAGAGAGGCTCCCAGAGAAGTTGTGGACGCCCAATCCCTGGAAGTGTTCAAAGTTAGATTGGATGGGGCTCTGAGCAACCTGGTCTAGTTGAAGATATACCAGCTTATTGCAGAGGGTTTGGATCTAATGACCTTTAAAGGTTCCCTTCAACTCAAGCCATTCTATGATTCTATGGAAGGGAAAATGAGTATGTAGAATGAGATTTTAGAAAGAAGTTGAAGAAAGGAAATTTTCTGAAGAAGGAGTGAGTTGATCAGAGAATTGAAAGAATTGAATCATCTGTGCAGGTATCAAAATGAGGGATTTAGGTGGCCACATAAGTGCAGCCACGCAAAATTGAATATATGAGATGAGTCTGGGGGAAGGGACTGCAGCCTCTTGCTTTCTTTGGTAAGTCTATTTTATGTGCTAACTAGAATTTGAGAATGTAGGTGCAGTTCTCTCTTCTATCACATATTTTCTGCATGATATAGCAACTGAAACCAGTTTCCACATTATATTGGGCAGCTGAAATTTGTCAGGTTTTACCAAATGCAGAATTTCCTCAGGCTCTTTGGTTCTCCGTGTTTCAACAAAGCACATATCTGTCCCTTGGGAACAGCATCTGTCCCTTTGCTCAGCATCTGTAAAGTGGAGCAGCTAGCTCTGCCATAGTACCAAGTGTTGTAAGAATTAATTTTTTTAAGACTATGATGGTGCTACGTACACAAATCCCAAAGGTAAAAGAAGGTGAAGTCAGAAGCTTGTATTGCAGAGTGTACTTCAAAGCTGAAGAAATATTTTGGTGTTAAATTGAGAAATGAGTTTTGCCCTACTGCCTCTGCTAAATGTTGTAAGAAATATTTGAATGATCCTTTGCCTGCTCATAGTGTTACATACCAGTCACGGCAGCATTACAGAACTTGCATGCAAATTCCATTAATGGAGGGATTAAGTTCTTACTTGTCTTTTGAATGAAAAGGCAATTCAATATGGGTATTTTGATGCTTTTCTTGGTTTTATTGTTTCAAGGGGGTATCTTTCATTGATATATGTTCACTACAGACTGAACATGAAAATATTTTTATTACACCTGATTTAACAGTTATTTAAATCTTATTATTGCAATATCTTAAAAGATTTGTACTGACGTTTTTTCTTATGCATTGAAAAGATGTATTCATTAGCCTGATTTGATATGCTATTTAAAGATGGTGTAGGGTTTTCTAGGTTGGTATTATGACAATTGAAATAATATTTGTGAAGAAATACCTAAAAAGTAAGAATCGGTCATTAAATAGATTTACACATAACAAGTAAATTAAACACATTAATCCCATGAATAAAAATCTACTGAAGGACAAATCTGCAACCTATGTAGTGTGCTTATTGGGGTGAAATGAAGCCATAAGTATGCCAGAATTTCCCAAGGGTTATCTAAGCATGTCCAGACCTTTGGAGTAGTGCAAGGAAGGCATGTAATGACAAAGATGGCTTTGAAGAATGAAGGAAGCATTATCTCTTTGGAACAGAGTTTTGTGTTTATGTTTCACAACCATGAACTCTTGACCCTTGACTGAGTTATGGTGTTCAATATAGTAAATCATCTTAGAATTTTTCAGAAACAATCTCAAGAGTTCTTGGTAAATGTAGTTAAGCAGTGGCTTTGACAGGGGCAATCAGCAAACCAAGTCAGGAATTACTGCCAGTAAGACTGGAATTTGGTGTCAGATTCTAAAAGCTTTCTGGAGTGTTTCTAGGAGTGAGCTGGATGTGAGATTAAATCTGGGACTGAAACACATCTGCTTTAATTTCTGTGTAAAAGAATCTCTGTCTGACTTAGAGTCCTAATCTCCCATCATGCTTAGGACAGTTGCAGGATTCAATTCAGTTACTTAAAAGTAGGAATCTAATGTCATTGAAGGCGCTACAGAGGTGTCTTTGAAATGCACATGTACAGGTATTGTACAGGGCATATCTAGGGGAGATCTGCACTCTTCTGAATGGAAGCTGGAGGTCAGGTGGGATGCCCTAAGGAATCTGCAGTGATGGTGGATACCTGCAATACCAAGGGGACTGGGGTGAGGTGAATTGTTCTCTGAACTCCTGATGGTACACACGCTAGATAGTGATTTTATTGGCTGGATCTCAACTGACTGCTCTGGGAGCTTAAATACCTAGGGTACATGTAAATAGCTATGCTGTAAATTTGGTTGATGAAATCAGGAATGAAATATAATCCTAACTGTAGAAAAAAAAGATTGATTCATTTCTACTGTTTTTTGTTGTTGTTGTTGTTGTTAGTTTTTTGTGCAAATAGTGCTTTAGAGAGATAAAGGCAGAGAGATACACTCAGCACAAACTGGTTTACTGAGTCTTTCATAGCATATATTAACAACTAGTGTACTTTAACAGCATAACATTTTACAGGACACAGCAAAAGTGCAAAAAATTCCTCTAGTTCCTCTAGTTTCTTAGCTACAAAGGCTTAGATGCTGGATTCCTAACTAATTATGTAGAACAATTATTGGCACATGTTGATGGATGGACCTTGTTAACTCCAAATATATTGCAGCAGTGTAATGCTGTGCAGTACTGGAGGCTGAGAGAGGTTCTCTGCGGAAGCCTTAGATTGGAAAGACATATTGAAACAGATATGTTTCTCTGAATCAGTAATAATAATGCCCAAGTCCAAAATAAGGTAGTGAAAGGCCAGATGGTGTATCACATGCTGCTATTCTGCCTCTAAGAAAGGGGAACACAGACAAAACAATGGCTGGAGGGCTGGCTAGACAAAGGCCAGGGCAGTTGCCTTTGGAGCTGCTTTGGGAGACAAAGATGGACCATTCCAGCTGCCCATTTAGGAAGGAACTGTCTCAGCTTAAAAATAACCAGACACCACACCTCATGTAAAAAGAAGTGTCCCCTTTTCAAGTCCTGCAAATCTGGGGAAAGGGCCAGGAACGTACTTCTGAATGACCAGAGATCGTTTTCAGTTTTAGAAATAATTAGGTCATTCATGAATCTGTTGTCTAGCAAAAGTGTGCCATTTAGATTTAATTAATACAGATGAATGTTTCTGGTCTGATCTGAGAGTTATTTTGGCTCAGATCCCAAACAATGACTTCCAACCAAACTGTTTGATGTTGGAGTCTCTCCCTGTTCATTTAACTCTCCCATGAAATTACTAGACCTAGGAGTCTGGCTTTCAAAGCAGAAACTGGTTTTAATTATTAAAGAAAGTAAGTCTCCTCAATAGACCATAGATGAGTTCCAGATTTCCAAAATTTCCCTTTTTTTTTTAGTTTTAACATGACACAATTAATTCACATGATGCCTAACACAACTTGAAGAAATAATCAACATTATACAGACCTAATTCTACTGGATTTTTCTGTCTGACATTCAATATGAAGGGTGAATTTTTAGTCAAAACAGCCTGGTTCAGTATATATAACACAAACCTTGCAGGACTTGTAACCTAAAAATTAAATTGACCAAAACCAAATTTGAAAATCACTCTACTGGAATAGATTGATAGATTTAATAGATAAGGGATGGTGAATACCTTTGTGGTCCAAGGAGGATCTTATGCTCCCAAAGGTAATAATTAGGTTATGACACTAATAAGGAACAAACTTTTGACCATTACAAATATTCTGACATGTTAAGCCTGACATGCTAGAACAAGAAGAGATGAAGCATCTTTTATTCTCTTTTTCTTATTTTTGTCCAGGTTTGGTTTTCCAAGGCAGAATTTCCTGAGATGTTTTTCTCTATTGTAAAATAAATATACAGACAGCTATAAATGTGGATGCAGGGCCTCCTCTGTTTTGGAGAGGTTTAATGTTTCAGGTCATTGATCTTGAAGCAGCAAGGAGCATCATGGGGTTAGGATATTTTGGGTATGGAACCAAATGAGTGCATTTAGCATGGCATTGCAAACCAGCAGTGGTCTGTGACTTAAAAGCCATAATATTGACCACTAAGGTTATGCCTGCACTAGTACATAGTGCAATGCAATGGGAACAAGTCCATATAGTGAAAAAGTTGTTGCTAGACCTGATGAACACATTATATAGATTTAATTTCTACACCTGATGATGTAGATCCACCCAAAAAAAATTAGTTTCTCATGCTTTAAAACTGCTCTGCAATCCAAAGCTCAGCCAATAAATGGGGTCTGCTCAGGGGTTTACTTTGAAAGTAAACATTTGAAATAAAGTAGTGCCAAGTTGTTTAACTGTTGCATGAAAACTCATGCAGAAAGTTTGATTTTCATGTATGTTTTTCAAGCTGACGCTTCTCCCTTAAGCTTCCAGACATTTCAGTCTTTGAATATTTGAGGCATATTCATAAATGGAATAAACAGCAGAGGGTGGCTTTCGAGTGATGGGCACTTGGTATTATTTAGTAAACTTCATTATACAGGCATCAGCAGTCTAATTGTTTTGCAAGATGCACCCAGTAATGCAGCTGGTGAAGAGCTCCCTTTATTATCAAAAGATGATTGAAATTATTATATGCAAGGCTGTAAAGGCCTATTTTATGTTGAATTAAATTGATTAGAATGAAGATATGCATTTTTTTCTAATAAAGATTAATCCAGATTTTAGAAGGAAATTATCTCTACACACCACAGCTTGTCATGTGAAATGATTTTTACTACTATAACTACTACTATGATTTTTACTACTATTTATTTAAGACAAATAAAAGAAGTAAAACCAAAGAAAAATAGGTTTATTAAATGTCAAGTGATGCAAACTATATGAAAAGTCTGTATATTTCATGCCAAACTTCTATTTTTCTTATAGCCAAAGCAACGTACATCCATAGTATCTTCTCTGGAATTTCACCGAATGAATCACAGCCACAATTATTTTGAAATCAACCCATCCATTGGCTGTGCAAGTTTTATTTCTACTCCTGCAATCAGTCCAGCTAATTATTCCTTTGGATCTCTGGAATACAGTCTTGAAGAGAAAGAACTTACAGGTATAGAAAAAAAAGCTTAATTTGTCTATCAACAAAGCTTTACAAAACTTTAGGTCTTTGGGTTTAACTTCTAATCACTGTTGTCTTTGGTGGTAAAATACATTTATCATAAATACACATAATTATTCCTGATTTTTTTTCTTCCTACTCTGCAAAGAGTTCTTGTAATTTTATGACCAGTATTATGAGACATACTTTTTTCCTGAATATTTTATTTTGAATAAGAAACCTTTAATTTCCAGGCTTTCCTAGAATTTAGGTATTGTAGTTTTTGAAATTATGATGATTCATACATCTACTTTCATTATTGTGTGGTCAATATACTCCAATAAGAATTTAACATTGAAAAAATGTAATTAGAAATCATTATGTAACCACCAGTAAAGATGAGGAAGGGAAGATTTCTAAGAAACCTGTGATTGTTTCTTTGATAGTGATGGGATTCATTAAAGTAAAACTTCATTGTACTTGCTCTGATGATAAGTTTTGAATGGAGTGATGGAACAGGGAAGGTTTTATCTGTAAACAGAGATTTACATAATGAAAATGCTTTAAAAAGGATTAAAGTATTTCCTTTTTCACAGATCAAAGCTTCAAGAATAGAAAATTGTCAGCAAAACAAGCATTTACCTTTGTCTTTTCAAATTCCATATAAAAGTTGCTTTATTTAGGCTAAATTTGTGGCAGAAAGGTACAGTATTTGGGAAAGCTGATGTTATGAAACAAATGTCCTTGGTAGCTAATTTATGGGATCTGCATATCAAGCTTAAAAAGGTATGGTATTTAAAATATAAATAGGAGTAGATTACTGTAAAAGAAAAATAATAAAAATGTTGAAATTTAGTGCAAACTTATAATTTGGTTTTTATAGCATTGGTCTTGAAATTAGATGAATCCTCTTCATTTCTAGTTGGTAGAGTTTAAAAAAATCATTTTACAGCTAGAACAATAGAAAACTATATGTTTAGGGAACTGTTGTGAAATAAGAGTGATAAATCCTATCTTCTTTGATGAAGAGATAATTAACATGATCAGAGATTATTCATACAGTTTTTTTGGATTATAATATAAACAAAGATGATATGTGTCATCTTTGAAATTAAAAGAATGTTCTTATATCAAGGATATAGCAAATAATTTCAAATTGTTAGCTGGAAACAATTTGAATGATATCTTTTACTCCTAAGTCTGGGATCATTTGATTCTTCAATGTTTTGGTTGTTTTCAGTTGTTACTTGTTCTTTTTCCTATGGTAAAGTATCTTCAGCAATCACAATTTTATTCTGGGTAGTTGAATGATACAAAATATTTCTTGATGTTTAAAAGCAAAGTTAAGAAAACAGAAAGAACATGCTCTGACATTAGATAATGAATTTCTCCAGATTTCTGCTGTTGCACAATTCTGTTAAAGTTCTTCATAGAATCTGGATTTGCTTGACTCTTATCTTCTTTGGTTAAATCTACAATGGACTACACTCAGTGACTTCTTATTACTGCATTTAATTTTATCAGAGATTGGGACTGTAAGGTCATGCTTCTTAGAATTTTATGCTTCTAATTTGTGGATGATTTGATTTGTGGATTGAGTGAAAGCTGAATTTCCTTTTATGTCTGCCCAGAAAGCTAAGAAAAAATAACAAGGCAAAATGACGAAGTTCAGGGCATCTTTGACAAGCTTTTCAATACTGCCTTTTACCATCAGTAATCCTTAATTTACCACTAGTAAATTAAATAATTACAGTAAAATTACAATTCTGTCCTCCATTTTCAGCTGGTATCCTAGAATTATTTAATTAATATACAGGATCCCATATTAGACACAATATTACCCTGAATGAAAAAAACCCGTATTTTATTTTGATTATTTAGTTCATTTTGACTCCTTACTGATAGATAATGGATGGTAACTCTGCAAGAGACCAGGAGTACTAATATGGAAAGAGAATAACAAAATCTGGAAAGAATAGATCAAAATTGTCTCTCTTGGAAAAGTCTTTAAGGATTGTCTCCTATCTAAAATGTTAACAGCTGAACCTGGAATAATAACGGTCAGCAAGGAGCAGCAGAAACATTGTTCTGTGCTCTGCTACAGCTTTTCTCTGCTTTACCTAGCTGTTGTCTCACTGAAAAGTCCCTTGTTTCTTTTCAAGATCCACAGTGACAACAAATACAGCTCATCATATGATGTAAATATAACCTTTTGAAAATTTGTGGAAAGTCTGCATCCTAAAGTACTGGTTAGTTTAATTGAAGATTGGTGTGCATTTGAGTGAAACAATTTAAATGCTTTTTACAGGATTTCTAAATCATAAACTTCCATCTAAATAAGGCATAAGTACTTCCCTACTCAATTACAGGGCTTTTTACGTTTTCTTCTTTTGCAATGATTCATTATAATTCAGATAAAAGTGAGAGATGAATACAAAAAAATAATTATTCTAAAAATTTTACCTTTACCTCAGGTAGTCTAGAGGTAGTATGCTACCAAAGAATAATCAACCTGTTGTTGATGGTTCCTTTTATGTTTGGGGATCACAGTTTTACTCTTGGTGTTTGTAATACCCTACATCACCCAATTTGAAACAGGGGTCCTGATTTTTAAGAAGTGTATTTTTATCAACTAGACAAACACAGAACTCTTTCACAGATATATTTAATATCTGAGACATATTATCTGAATGACTGTATATGACAACATTTCTGATTAAATATCTGGAGAACAGGCCACATACAGTGGTAAATATGTGCTTCAGCTTTACCATCAGATAGCTTTGTACAGTAGACAAACCAGGTACGTTGTATGCATGGATGGCAGCAGATACCTTAATATCAGGTTGCCTGATGGAAGAAGAAAGGTTCTGTCCTTTGTTTTGAACTTTAACTGGTGGAAGAACCTGCAACAAGTTGGCAACATTTCTCTCACTCCAGTATGTGTAGGGCAGACTGCATGAATGCAGCGTTGGCGTGACCTCTTTTCAGGGCTTTGGTGCTAGATCATTGACATCAGGGAAGCATTCTTGAATTCCAAGTGAATGGTCATGCTTTCACAGCATTGCATTTCACCTGAAGCTGGAGGCCAGTGCATCCCAGTAATATCAGCTACTACACATAGTAGTATAATAAGTGATTATACTAAAAATGCGGCCCCTTCATTGCACAGGGAGTCATTTCTGTAGGCAACTCTGTCCAAGCAAGTTGCACGTGATTTTCTTCATCCTCTTTAGTAGGTGTTCTGCAAGATAGCACACATGAAAAGTTAAATATGTGATAATCAGGTGATTGTTGTTTGTGAGATGTTCCTCATGTTACTTTGACCATGAACAGACCACAGATGTGCAAGATGATTCACTCCAGGAGAGGGCAGCCTGGGCTTTCAGGGAAATGCCTGCCTAAGAGATCTCTCTGCCTTATTTTCTATGTTCCTCAAGTTCTCTTGAAACTGTAGGTCTTAAAGATGGAAGGCAACAAAATTGTGGCCTTTTGGTAACATCGGCTTGGCACAATCAACACTTGCAGCTGAAACTGTCAGTCTGGATGATTTTCTTTTTCATTTTTACTTGATCAGTCAAAATAATGGGTGTTTCTCTAACCCATATAATTTCATTATGTCTTCTTGTCCCGAGTATAATTGGGCCATGAAATTAAAAAGACAGTTCTGCAGAGGTTCTTGTTCTGTTTCAGCTCGCAAAATAGGTTTCTACTCAGATTCATGTATGCAGCAAACATGCCAGCAGATGTCTGAAGGTAATCTCATTACAATCTTTATTTTCAGCCCATGAAAATCTGTATATTTTCAATAAATTCAGTATGCCATTCATTGTAAACAAGGATACAGTTTTTTCTCATCTTGTTGTGGTACTGAGAAGTATTTACTGAGTTTGTCTCTTAGTTAGAAAGGCTGTCTTCACTGGAGAGGACCTTAAAGTACCTGTTACTGCTTTTATATGCCATGTTCTTTGACTGTGAGAGACATTTAATACATCTAAGAAGGCTACATTTTTCCTTAAAACAGCCTGGAATGAATTCAAGAATTGAATCTTCAATGTGTAGACTAGAATTTTTTTTTCTTTTACTTTTGAAAAAATTATATTTGAGTCACACCTTCGATTCCTTCTATAATTGTCTTCAGATCTTTCTTTATAGTACATATTTGATGAAATTTTTCTGTCTTACAAGCCCTATTTCAGAAGCAAAAAAAGCCCTAAAAGCTCAAAACTTGTAGTTTTGTCTTTTTCTTTTGAGAGAATCAAGAAATACAGCCTATTAGAATTAGAAACTTCTTTCAGAGATCAAGCCTAAAATTCTTAGCTATGTTGCATTCCTTTATACAGTCAGAATTTATACAGTCAGAATTTATTCTGGTGCAGGAATGTTACTTTATGTGACAATAGCAAAGCTGCTCTTCGAAGTAGGTCACGTATTTGTCAACATTACTTTCTCATTCAAATATCTCATATATTAAGAGCTGATATGAAAAGATCAAACTCTGATGTCTATGTCGACTCTTCAAGCCTTGTTTCTTTAATTATAAAAAGTTTTGAAATGGCTAGAAGTGGAATACAAAATGAAAGGAATACTAAGAAGAAGAAAGTAGCTTTTGTCATCAGTGCATTTTTTTTTGGGTGTGCTGTATGCAAGTTCACGGTACACTGTCTTTGTTAACAAAACCTCACTAATTAGCAAAAGAACACAGGGTTTTCAAGTGACAGAAAAAGGGGAAAATATTGGCTTGTAATGAAATAAGAATAATCAACAAATTTTGGAAGATAAAGCTTTCCAACCTCCTTTATCCAGACACCTGTACATCCAGTGAGGTAATATCTAAAAAAAAAATGGTATTACCAGTCTGTACCAAATTCTCATTGATTGAAAACTCTTTTCCAGATGAAATGGCTTTGAAGGTCAAATGCAGGCCCTCTTTTCTCTGGTTTTTAATTTTCTTAATCATCTTGATTTCCATCATCATCTTGATTACAATGCAACAAATTCTGCTAAGGAATTCTTCAAAACAGGTTAATTTGAACCTTTTCATCTGTGAAAACTATCTGGTTTTCCCTATAATTTATAGCTACATTCAACTGAATGCAATTAGTAAGACATAGTAGAGCTATTCCAGGAACTGCTACTGGGGATCATACGCTGTACTGTCTCATACAGTTTATTTTTTGTTCTAATTAACTTGTCCAGCAGATGTAGCATGTTGAGGTCTCCTTATGTTGCCCTTGTTTTTGCTGCTTCTAATTTCAGCCTTTGCACAGTTATCCAAGACAAGACGCAGTCTGTCCCACAGGGACAGAGAAATGTAGGGTTGAATATTATAAACTACTTTTTGTTAACTATTATTGTCTTTGCGCAGTCCAGTTTCAAAGAAATAAATTTCATGCAGCTTACTGTAATTATATCTCAGTGTTACAAATATGTCAACACATCCAAAAATGTAGTGGCAGAAAGATCTTCTGAGTCAATAGCTGGAAAGCTGTGGGTGAAACCAATTCCTGTTGTTCCAGTCAACAGCAGTATACCTTTTCCCAAGAAATTGTTTTGTGCTAGTGCCTTCATGAAACATTAGATACAATATGCCCCTGAATCTCCTGCCACCTGAACTAAAAGGCAATCTCCGTGGAATGAACAATATTATTCCAACTTAAAGTTCATGACAGCCCTTCAGTAATGCCTCTGCAGTGTTGTCATTTAGTCTTTTCTCAGGCTTAAAGAAATTATCTGGGCTAAACCCACTTAGTTGTTCATGTGAACCTACTCTCCAAACTTACTGTCTCATATGGCACTCACTATGTGGACATTCTGATTGCTAAAAAAGGGTAAAGTAATATGAAAATAAAACAATTTGCAGCAAGCATATTGAGGGAATAAAACTGCAGATGGGTCTTGAATCTCTGTTGTCAGATATAGCACTGGATGTGTTAATCAAACAAGGAATGACATGAACAGCTTATCTCTTTTCAAATCAAATTCTAAACCATCTGACCACATGTGGAAAGGCATGTGTTGAGCCATGTGCCTGCCTGTCTTTTATTCAAATGGCTATTCTTCACAGGATTTGCTCTTTTCACTCACATTATTTGCATACTCTGAATAAAACCAGTTAGCTGTTGTTGACAATACAGGGAAAAAAAATCTGTTCTGATACTTAAGGTATTTTTACTAATTTTGAAAGCCTGTATTCTTAAGCCTCAGTCTAGCAAGGAGGAAGGTAGGAAATAGAGCAATGCTGGGATGATGCTGGAGATGAAAATCTTAGAGACTGTCCTAAAAGTGGGGAAAATTTCCCTCAGGATCCTTAGGAGTACTGTGTGTTACACTGTTATCAGGTCCAGGAGTTAGCCATTTCTCTGAATCCTTTTTTGCCTTTGAAGTAAGCATAATGTAAAGCTTAGTGCAATGCATGCATGTTTGTATACATGTCCATCTGCAACTATTAAAATCTGTTACACTTCATTTAGTTGCGTACATCCCCTTTCTTGAGAGGTGTCGGCACAGATAAATAAGTGCTTCATCACACCATAAAATGATTTCCTGAAGGAGCAGCAGATATTACTATATTAAGTCAATAAGGACTGTCAAAGGACCTGCTTTAGAGCAACCTTCTTTTGAGGAACCTTCCTTTGAGGTTATGAGTGCAGTTGTTAGAAGCAATGTAATTGAAAATGTTATTTATCTACATTTAATATAGCTTTTTCCAGTTGTAATAATTATCCTGACATGTAAGGTCAAAAGAAGAAATATTTTCTGTAATGTGTCATCTACGCTTCTTAGCCATCTCTAGAAGCAGAGTAACTATGGACAATACTCATATTTATCTGATTGTCATCTTAGTCAGCTCTTTCCTTTGCTGCTTTGGTTTGGGTTTTTTTACTGAGCCAGAAGCAAAAGAAATCTTTAACTTGTAGTAGGACCATTTGCAGAGACAGACTGTTTTAGTCTTTAGGCTGTCACCATGCCTTGTATTGTTCCCTTATCTTTTCATTGGATGTTTTGTAAATAAGATTGACCAAGCTGTGGAGGGATGCTTTTGAAAACTTCATCACTTCATCAGTCAGAAGAATTGCCATTGTGAGATGAAGGCAAAGAGCTCTAGGATGTCTCTGTCTTCAACACCTCACAATATTGTTTGTGGTACAGTTTTCTTTTACCTTGCGAATGCACTTAAACTGATTGTAACATTATTTAGAATATTCTATCTTACATTTCAATCTATTTTTCTTTTCCTGTGTCATGTCCTCTTATTCATATTTAATTGCTTTTCTGCTTCTTCTCCTTTGCATCTTTTAGAAAGCTTTCTATCCACCAGCTGTATTTCCAAGCCATATGTGAGATGATTAGAACTGGAGGAAATAGCAAAAATCTGCCAGTTTTTTTTTAAAGAAATTTTAGTCCGCTGGGTATAATTAGTGATGTCCAGTTTTAAGAAAAACAAAAAGCTCTCTGTATAACATACCAGTCGGTAACAAAAAAAAATTATGTTTTTTCCTAAGGCCATTCTGAAATTTAAGACAATTCTTGCTTCTCTTTCTTGCACGCAACTCAGATTTCTTTCTTTGTTTCTGTTCCTTGCTCTCCCACTGTAATATTAGTATTATTTGATATATATATATATTTATAATACTCTCTCTTTATGTCATTCCAAGCTGTATAAAAAAATGGGGGTGGGAAAACAAGCCTTCTTTTTGCCTTTGGTGAATATCAAAAACTAGGGTAGAGTCAGTCTTCCTCATTAGTTAATTATGTATGCATTTTATAAACAGCTCTAGCTGAACAATGTAAACATGACAAATATCAGAGTAAATTGCTGATGATAGTGTTCTTGTGGAAAATTAAACTTTGATGCCATTTAGTGTAAGATGAAAACTGAACACCAGTCTCCCTCATTCTGGAGTAGCCACTGTCATTTTTCCTAAAATGAATATGATGCTATGAGTTCCAGAATTTTGATTCCAGCCCTGCAAACCCTTTTTCAGCAGGATTTGGTCAATAAATCTGACACAATTCCATGAATGGTTTCAGAATGACTGAGTAGATCTTAGTGTAAAACAAGATTAAATAATTTGCATCTGGTTCGTGCTATATTGAATAACTTCTATACAGTGGCTAGTTTGATTTGTAATTAGAAATTTATAAAATAATGGCAGGGTTAAAAAAATAAAAATTACTCCTTGCTTTCAGGAGCATTTCTACCTTTTGGTAGAAACGATTGATTGTAAAAATTCAATGTATAATAAAATTGAAACTCTCAGAATTTCTTTGAAAATCCACAGAAACACTATATGTTACACCTTATTTAGCTCTTGATCATACAAGTTATGTGTATGACTTTTCAGTTTGTATTTATAATATACCTCCAGCGGTAAGGTTGAATAAATAGAAAGGATATTTTTATATTTCTAATTTTTACGTAGTGAGAGATTAATTATCTTCTTAGAGTTATGCAGAGGGTACACTAGGAGCTTGGACTGACTCATTTGAAGAAGAAAAATGCATATGGCCATGTCTGGGGAAGATACATAGCTGTACTCTGAAAATATGTCAGAACTGTCAGATACCCAAATGAATAAGTTCTCATAAGTTTACCAAAAACAGAAGGACAGACAATAATGTGGTTGGTCTCAGTAAGAGTAAAGTTTTATCTGCCCTGTGCCATGTTTGACCAATTTTGAATGCCTTTGGGAAATGTGTAATTGCAAAACAGTGGCGTAATGACCCCTTTTCAGAGTGTTACAGCCTTTGAGTGCTTGCACACCAAGGTCCTCCTAAGCCCAAGCACCTCCTGGGTGTTTCCTGTGTATTGTGTAACCTTACTAGATGTATGTTCTATGAATGGATCCATTCTCCATGCAACCCATATGCAGATTTTGTTCACACAAGGAATTTTGCAAGGAGTTACACACCTTAACTAAGTATCTGATCACTATGAGGGAGTTCCAACTTTTGTTCCAATAATAATTTCAAAACTCATAAGGCTAAAAAGTGTGTCCACTGTTCATGTTCTAGAGCTTTCATTTGTGTCACTTTTACCCAGCAAATTGTGACACTATCTAATGCAAATTTTCTGCATTTCAACAGCACCGTTCATAAAACTAAGATTCTCAATTCCTGAGACATAGAATAATTTTCTAATCACAGAAAATTCTGAGCTGGGACTCTCAAAAATCATAAAGTCCAACTCTTAAGTGCATGGCCCGTACAGGGATTGAAGCCACGACCTCAGTGTTATTAGCAGCACGCTCTGACCAACTGAACAAATCTCTTGGCTTTTTTTTTTCTAGTTATGCATATTTTTCTTATATCAAAGGAGGACCTTTGCTAAATCATTTAGAAGGAAAGTCTTATTTTCACTTTTGTTGGTGTTTTGTATATCTCATTAGCAGCAATTTATTGTTTAAGGATGAAAGTGTTGAAGGCTTACTCCATAGTGGCATTATATATGCTTTCTTAATATTTAAGTCATGCTGAAGTGCCCTCTTAAGAAAGAACTCTGGATCAAACTTGTACAGCTCACAAGGAATAATATTAATTGCCTCCTATGGATTTTATTTTTAAAGAAAATATTTAAGAATTGGTGCCTCCAGACATATCTCGTAGAGTGGCAAGATTCTCTATAATTCTTCCTTCCAGAATCTGTTCTGTCAACAGTAGAGGCAACACACACCAAGAGTTTGTGTCACACTTCTGGTGATCAATGTAATATTATCTGCAATCTCTCTTTAAAATACCATGTAGATTGTAGCTTTGATAATGGGATCTGTGTTTCTGGCACAAGTCAGGCTGTAAGTTACTGTAGACAGAAGTATGTCCTTGTGCAATTGTTTTCAAGATGTTTGCTGGTCAAGAAAGAAAAATCTCCACGCAAAACATCAATCCATATGTGAAAACACAAAGACATGCAAGAAATAATTTCACCATACCATTTTAGTGTAACTTTAATTAAAAATCTAGTTTACTTTAAATACATCTCTGGGGCCGAGCATGCTTGCTTTTTTAAATTTAAATTTAAGCTTTTCTTCAAATATAATGCTCCCCGAGCCACTTTTAATTTATCAAAGTATCAAGATATCAGACACACACACACATAGACACATAAATATATATGTAGGCATGCTTGAGAGCTGTAGTGTTACTTCTCTGTGGTCACCAGTGGCAGGACCCAAGGGAATGACCTGAAGTTGTGTCAGGGGAGGTTTAGGCTGGGTATTAGGAAAAGGTTTTTCATCCAGAGGGTGTTTGGGCACTGGAACAGCTCCCCAGGGCAGTGGTCACAGCACCAGCCGGGCAGAGCTCAGGGAGTGTCTGGACAGTGCCCCCAGGCACAGGGTGTGACTCTTGGGGATGGTGTGGTGCAGGGCCAGGAGTTGGACTTGATGACCCTTGTGGGTCCCTTCCAAACCATCATATTCTAGGACTCTGTGATTTACATGAATTTACATGAATCTACTCTGAGTTTACATGAATTTTAATCAGGAGAAAGGTAGGTTTGTTCAGTTTTAGTGTTCACTGGATTTCATAGAATACTATAAGCAAATACTAGAGTTGAATCCAATATTTAATAGAAAGAATTCAGTAACAAATTAAAGTTAATTTATGCTTTTATTTCTAATTTGGTATTTCCCAGAGTAGGACTATAAGGTTGTCACTGGCAACTTTTGTTTCTGATAAATGGGTTGAATTTAGAAAAAACCTTTTGCCTACACAGTGGTCTTCTAAGAGGCAGTTTAATGTTGCTATTACTAAGGACCAAATATCCTTCAAATGAATCCTGTGTATCATATAGATCCTTGTTGGATCTTAAAATACTGGCTTTGAAAGTCTAGTATCACCTTAAAAATGATGGAAGAACAGATCATGTAAGTTACGTAAAAGTAAACAAAGGTATAGTGCTCACATTTGAGCCCACATTCCCACTTAATTTTACCCAGAAGGAAAGAAGCTTCAAGATTGCTCCAGAATGTGAACAAAACCACCATAAATATGAACTGTGGAAAGATTTCCCAGCCAAACTAAAACACTAATGAAGATGCACCTGTAAGCCTTCACTACAAATGAGCTCCTATTAACCATGAAAAAAATTAGATGAATGAAAACAATGAGAAATGAGAGATTCTGAATGTTTCAACTGTAGAAAAAGCTGTAATTGTCCCTTTTAACATCAGAAAGCCTAACTATGAGGTACAGGTTTTGTATAAGCAAGCTTATTGTTTTGCTCTTCTTTTCTGGGAACAATTCCAGGAGTTAGATGTTAAAACCATAAATATTCAATTATTTGAATCGCTTGCTGTCTATCCAAGCAATTAGAATAACCCCTACCTACTTGCTAGCTAGTTCATATCCCTCAGATAAAGTGAGATGATACTCAAAATTGCCTTCTCCTCCCTCCTCTTCTGGAAATGTATTCTATGTCATCTTCATAGGCAAGACAAATGAGACACTGAAAAAGAAAAAAAAATAGTGTAACAACATAAAAGAAGAAAAACAGTGCTGAAAATACAGGTTCAGGGAACAGGGAAGACTGTTTTTCCTCTATTACCAGGCATTTTTCACAAAGCTAAAAACAGACATTTCTCAGAGCAGCACGTACTGCATGAACTACTCTCCCTCAAGTTTTTTTTTTGCGACTTAGGAGGTAGTGTTATAGCATGACCACAGAATAATAAATGTTCATCACTGTTTTCTTTTTCATATTGTAAATGATATATGGTCTGTTCGTCTTTTCATTCCCTTTGGGAGTGAGGTACTCCCCTTCAGAGCTTACTGTACTCTAGTATAGGATGGAATGCCAGTGGAACTGACAGCCCATATCTGCCTACATGGGGTGTCTGCTGTTGTCAGGGGAAGTTCTCCTTGGACTGTGTATCACTTATGAGTTTCTGAGAGAATTTAGGCAGCTGTGCTTTGGTGGTTTAACGAGCAGCCAGCCCCCATCTGCTGTATCATCATGCTTTTACTCTCTGGCAAATGCTGAATCTATCTTCAGTGAAATAGAGATGAAACCCTGTTGGTTATCATCCATGTAGGAATGCTAAGAGTAAACTCTTGGGAAGGTACTACAAGATGCCTGAGTGATGTGTTGTCTTTTATCATATAGCTACATGTTGAAAATGATGGGGGAAATGGAAACAACACAAATGTCAATAAAAGATAAGGTGAGCAGCACCGAGGTACTAAGCGCCTCATTTAATTTTGAAAATTTTAGAACAGACCTATTTCAAATTCCAATCAAGTGTTGTAACGTGTCTTAATGATCATTTTAGGAAATAATCACACATGATAATTTTAGGGTTTCGGAAAATTCTGAACTGATATATTCGTTCTCTTAAGAACATTCTTCCACAGTAAAGCAGCAATTGAAACATCACCTATAGCAACAGTAGCCATGGGGAAACATTTTTCTCAGTCAGTGAAAGCAAACCACTATCACAAAATGAGATACACACACCATCGAGGCAAGAATATCTCATGATGGTGTTTACCTGGAATCTTGATGAAGTAAACACTCTTAATGCAGACTTCAATATTTTAGATTTTTAAATTGCACTGTTTGAGATTAATAATGTCATATGTTTTGGTCTAAACTACTCTGCCTCTTATTACTCCAAGGATAATATTGAGTTGCCTTAAATACTTACATCAGCTGCATAAATGATCAGCACAATTACTTTAGAAAGTATCATATAGTTGTTGCCTTTTTTCACCTTTTGAGATTTAAATGATCATAGATTTTTATGCCTTGAGTAAGTTCTAAACTTCTCATTGTAATTAGATGTCATACTGTGTTTTCCTTATGAGAGCTTTATTTCTTTTTATGGGAGCACTTTGCACTCTTCTCAGCACGTGGAAACCAAGCTTGGTTACTGGATATGTGCTCTCCTCCTGTTTCATTCTGCTGTCACACCCAGTCAGGCCATTCCCACTTCCAAACCCCGTGTTCAGATATTGATACTGAGTTACAATGGTGTCCAACGAATAAAAAGACCCACGCATCACTCTGCATAATTAACTTCTGTCTCAGCATCATAGAGAGCAGATCTTCTACAATTAGCATCATATCTGTAAGCAAATTAAGCTTAAAGAATTGTTTACTAAATACTGTCATTAAAGTAGTATTGGAAAAATACATAAAATAGTAAAAAATCTGTCAATCTGTCAACTGCATTTCACTGCTTTCAGTTGTCTTAGTCCTCAATCTGATAATCCAAGGATAATGACAGTGATGATACAAGATTAAAGAAAAAGGTTTCTAAGCAAATAATTTGTCTTGTAAAAGAAATGTAATTTTTAGCAGTCCTTATACCCTTCATCCCCTGGAATCCTGAGAACCAAAAATAAACTGAAGATATGGCAGTAGGTCCAGTTTTTCTCTTAGGTAAATGTCTATAATATGATTATGCTAAATCTGATGAGAAATTTAGTATAATATCATTATGCTAAATCTGGTGAGAAATTTTGTATTCTGACTTAGAAATGTCATAACTGTGAGAAAGAGAACAAGAAAAAATGAATAGATATGTTAAAATCAGGAGAGAGAAGAGAAAGAGAAGACAATAGTCAGCAGTTTGATTGCTAATTCTCATCTATACTTTAAAATCCTACTTTCAAGTACCTGTTTTTTAATGGATATAGCAAACTGTTCTGCATGCTGTCACTCATTCATTCATAACCTGAAAAATAAATTAGACTGTTTAAAAAGGAGTTTTAATTACATGCTGTAGTTACATAGGCTGAATTATTCTTTGAAGTCACTGTTTAGACCAAAATATGCAAATGTATTTTGCAAAATAAAATGTTCTGCAAGATACCTGCACTTATAGGTATATATAACTATACCTATACAGTTATCCATAGAAGGTGTCATAGAATATTTGATACTGACAATATATGCAATTTGGTAAGAAAAGGTGTTTTAAATGCTGATTATCAGTTAAAATTCTCTACGGGCCTCATCCAAAGCTTATTGTTAACAGTGGAAATTTTCTTACTCAGTATAGCAGATTTCAGATGGAATCAGACTCCAGCACATTAAAAATTACTGGTGTTGAAGAGCTTTTTCTTTCTAAAAACACTGGAGGCAAATACATTAGTTCAAAACCAGTGGGATATCATTCTGGACTAAGTCTATAATTCCAAAGTAGAATATGTGCAGGATAGAACTGAACAGTGATTTAAAACAGATCTGAATTGGACTGGTGCACTTAACTGACAAGACTTGGGATTATTCTGTGCTCTAAAAAGGCATTTAAATCTGCATGCTTCCTGTTTTTCTAAGGCTAGCAATCAATTTGGGACATTTTAGCACAGTACATCACTTATTTCTGTTTCAGATTCTAAAAATTGCTTTGAAGTATATGCCAGAAGCAAAATTATTTCTGCCTGTAGATGAAATAACTCATTCTCTGTGGCTTCCTCAGATGTGAAGTCAATCTCTGCTCAGGAAAAATATCATTTTTAGTAATAGAATAATATGTAACTCCTAATTTTAAGTTGAACATTTAGCATCCAGACAACTTTATGGGCTAAATTGTGGCACAGAGTCAAAAGATTTCCTGATGGAGTGCATCAAAGAAGTCTTTTTCAGCTGGGCACAACCTGCTCTGGGAAATAAAGAGGAGGGACTGTTGTCCCCTGGTTGTTTTGCCAGTAATAAATTTAACTTGAATCCCATTGGATAAGTTATTAGAAAAGCATGGAGGTGTTAGAAAAATTTGTTGTTTTTATTATTTTTTACTTAACAGTGCAAATTCATGCAAAATAATTTGAACTGTTACCTCTTTGCCTCTTTCCTTCAGATGTGTAAGATGTAACATGCCGGAAAAAAAGAGGATTGGTTTATCTCTTCAGTCCTTACCATGGAGATCAGGGAGAGTTACTGTCTGGTGTTTTTGGACAGCTGTCTTGCTAGCTGGTGTAAGGTCTTGTGGCAGGCTTTCACACATCCACAGAAGATCAGGAGCAGTACACAGTCTGGCCCTGTGTCGATTCAGAGCAGTACATAAATAGGAAGTCACAGAAAGAGATGCCTAGTTCAGACCATCACAGCTATAGTTCCATTACTACTATCTGATTTTCAAAACGTTTTCTTACCAATTTTTCGCATAACTCTGAACCCTTGGATATTCTAAGATCATCACAATGAAGCTCTTGAACTCATTTCTGCTGCTGTGGCGTTCAATCAATTGTATCTGCTTGTGTTAGTGTGGTTTATCAGGAGATTTCACATAAAGTGAATGCAGCACACATTATCACTAAGGACAGGATCTGTGAATCATTCTAGAAATAGTTCTAGAACTTTCAGTGCCTAAATTGGATCTCTGAAGCTATTAATTTTGCCACCATTCTGTTCACAACCTTCCCAGATCTAGTGCAAATCCCACAATCCCTTCCTATGTTGGGGTGGAGAGGACACATTTCCTTCTAAAGATCCGTCATGGGAGCTTCTGTCGACGTAAAACATTAGTAAATTTGGTTGATGATATAAAACTTAAAATTGAGAATAAGCATGTTAGACATGTAGAAATCAATGTGACATTCATTCTCTTTTGTGTGTCCGAATTTCTGTGAACAGTAAAGAGAATATACAGCTTTGGGATGCCCTGTATGGGGACACGTAATAGGCTGGAAGATGCTTTTACAAAATCTGAAAGGTGTTTGCATTGTTTATTGGTATACGGTGTAGTGTTAAGAAATAGAAGTTTAAGGGCATTCTCTTAATTTTGGCATTTTGATCCCATCTATTGGTCACTTTGATCCTCTTTCTGGACTCAGAGATGCGCAATAAACATGAAAACTCTTTTGAAGAGTGTCGTTATCAAAGAAATGTACCTTTCCAGTGAATTATTTACCAAAGCTGTTCAAAGCTCAAAGCCTGAATAAGCAAAACCAATGCAATTTTTCCCAATTACGGTTCAAGTGTGATTTTGCATATTTTTATATAATTAGATAGCATATTGGAATTATAGAATTGTGATAAAGAAAGATTTGGTAAAAACTGTGCTGCCCTGGTATTTTGCAAAGAGTTACTGAAAATAAGTTAAGTGTGAAGCATTTCCCAGATGGTAAAAATTCACTCCAAGGAATTTAAATTGATACTCAAAATGTTGCTGTGTTCATGAAGCTCCTTTTGCATCTTTAAAAAGAAAATTGCAATGTACTCTAATCACTGACATTTGTACTGTAATTTATTATAGGGAAGATTAAATGAACACAAAAATTGCAGGTGGAAATTTAATCTCATCCTGCATTAAAAACTTGCAGCATAATATTCTCATCTTTCAAGTTTTGACCTGTTTTTGCTGCATTATCATGAAAACTGAGCTTTCTTCAGGGAAATATCAGTAAAAAACCATGCCCTTATGCAGCAGCTGTCAGTGTTAATTCAGTTATAGAGACATTTCTTTCAGTTTAAGCATGATTTCTTATGATCTTTTGACGCAGTGCTGGTTTCTAAAAAATATTTTTAATCAAAGGATTCATCATTGTTTTTTGAAATATTTGAGTCACTTCATAATATCAGTCTAGTATAAACCTTTCTTCAAATTCCTTAACATTGAAATGTACCATTTTAAACTGTTTGCTGTCTGCACTACTTGACTTATTTGCCCCAAATTTTGCGTATAATTTTTTTTATCCAGTGTTTGGTATGTGCTTAATGCAAACTGAGCCAAGCAAGGCAAGTAATGCTGATTTGATTAAAAAGTAGAAACATACTTATTTAATTTGGCATTATTGGCATAATAATCAGGATTAATTCATACAATAAATGGCACATTCTTTGCCGAATATCACTTCTATTGAAAAAATAAAATGAAGTACTTCCTTAATTAAAGTATCTATAACCTTAATGTGGAGAATGAATCTTCTAAGTTAAGCAAATACTTTTGTATGTTTCTGCATAGTCATGTTTTCCTAGAGTTTCCAGCGCACAAATTCAACCTTTTTTGAAAACAATCCAAGAACAAAAGGTCTTCAGTTATGGCTGGTATTAATTCTCTCATTGCTCCTGCATCATTTGGAAGCTGATCATGGTTTATCTGATATAGGCCACATCCTTGGCTATCTAAAATGTGAGGTAAGAAAGTGGATTGTTTGATTTCTGTGGCAGGAAAAGATGTCATGCTGCTCATGAGTCTCTTGAATGGTTGCCATTATGTTCTTCAGAGCAGCTGCCTCTGTTAGGGGTAGCTACAATGTGTTTCATGATCTTTGGATCAAAGCAGTTGTGGGACTCTTTGTGCTTCTAGCTATTAATTTCTTTCTGTATAAGGAGAATTATTATTTTGCAAAGAGAATTATTGCATACATTTCTGTGTACGCATAGTATAGCGTTGCGTAGGCAAACAATATAAGCCTTTCAGTTTGTGATATTGAGAAATGAAGGTGCTGTTTAATGACAATTGTTCTGGTTTTGTTTTCTTCTGAGGCTGGCAGTAAAATACTAGAGGAAAACCTGAAAAACTGAGAGATTGATCCAATTCAGTTTATAAAGCAGCCAAAGATGCGATTCCTAGAACAACTGTATTTTAAAATAAAACGTAATACATAAGTATTAATTTAAATTTCTCTTAAAAGCTGAATTCTGGATATGGATTCTGACTTCTTGAATGTTTATATCAAATAAAGAGAACATGCAAGGTTACATCCATCAGTAGAGGAATATGTCTTGACTGTAAACTAATCTGTGACACAGCAGTAGACCAGTACTTGTTTTCTCCTAAGAGACATAAACTCATGTCGACACTGAGTGTAAAATATGAAATGCAGCCACTATTGTCAATGACATATTGGTAGATTTCCTATTAGTGGAAATCATACATAAAAATCAAATATATATGTTTAGCATGTTACTGAAAAACTGGGTTAAATGCCATCTCTTAGCATTTTGCATTTGAACTGAGATATGCAAAGAAAAACTGTGAGCAGCTGTAGCATCTACTTCAATATTTTCTTCATTGCTATGATTTAGCTTTTTCTTCTGTGTTTGATCTTTGAAAATTACTTATTCTAAGACACAGTTGCCTGGAATTAATCTCTCTTGCCCTAACATCTTTATCACTGATCCTCTGTCTTTAGAGGGATCTCTTCCTCCTTTCTAAAATACAAGGAATGACCATGCATCTTCTATTTTTCTAATGTAATTCAGTATGCTAAATACTGAGTTCTTGGCTGTGTAACTATGTCAATTCTTCAGTTGCATGTACTGTCCTTCTGGCTTAACCTACCCTGACTATATTTCTGTTTGTGTCAAATGATATTCATTTGCCTTTTTCTCAAATGAAATTGAGAGTATCTATGAAGACTAAGCTCTGTAAAATACAGCTATAAAATGGCTGCTAAAGTTAAAGTCGGCTTTATGATAAATATTTCTTCAAAAATACTGGAAAGGGGGGTAATATTAATGGTGTAGGTAATATTCTTTATTCTGCTACTAAATAATATTTTAAAAGTTTAAGCATAGATTAGTGGATATTTCTTTTTTTGTGAGAGATCACCTGAATCATTATCAGCAAAATGAAAGCTGATACCTGGACTGTGCTCTGACTACCTTAATTTATTCCAATAGGACTAGTGTTTGGATTGCAGTGATATTATAGAGCCCATGCTTTTGTTCAGTATATCAGATTGGTAATACAACTCAGAAGAGCTTATCCATTATTTCTTACTGACATAAAACTTCCTGTGACATTAATAAGGGAATGGCTTCCATAAACCTTGCATAGATATCACAGAAATTAGTAACAAATATTTTAATGCTTTATTTGATATGAAGATGTTGCTGAATATCAGTGACTATTTTTTTATAAAAAAGCAAGTTTAAAATTCAGGTTTAACATTCAGCTTTCTTAGTGATTCTATGCAATTGATGATTCAATGCAATTTGGAAATAATACAAGTTGTTAGTACCAGTTCTTTTACAATTTTGTTAATGTAAAATGTAAAATCAAATCTGGACTGTTTTTGTGGTCTTATGTAACATCACACTACTTTATAAACTGGATGCCAATTCTGAATTAAGTGGATTTCCATTCAGTGAGATTACTTTTTTCCATGTTTTGTTTCCTCACAGTGGAGCTGGTTGCCTGAGCAACCGGTAAAATACCAAGACTGGGATGCGCCCAGTGCTTCCTTCCTCACTTCTGTCCTGAATGCATTTGGGGCTGTGCGAGCTCCCAGCGTCGGGAGCTGTAAGGAAAGCATTGCCCATCACTCTTTACTAAGTGAAGGTGAACAACCTCCCCTGGGCTAGACAAAATCTGTGGTATTTTGTGTTGAGGGTTCTCCTAAGAAACGTGAAGCTGGAGCTAATGCATTGGGTGAAATCAGAGAACTAAGGGTGCATATCTGAGGGCACGAGCCTTCATCTCTTCTTAGAGGGGGATTTGTCAGAGAAAAAACTGAAGCAGTGGGAAGTGCTGTGACCTGCTGAGGGACACACATAAAACATGTAGCATAGAGATGTGCAGAAGATCCCAAACTCTTATAAGAGCTTCATGTTCTCTGCACATGGATTAAGTGTTGCCCAAAATATAGGTAGTTCTGTGAAGCAGTGTTCCTGGGCAGGTTATTTTCAGAAGTCCTATTGATGGTTTTCACTTTTGAGCTCTTGTTAGATAAAAAGATAAAAATCTACTGCTCCTTCTCTTGGATTAACAAGAAAGAGAGTGGTAGGCCCAGTACTTCATGAAATTTATCAGTCTGATTTGTTCTACTGCAAATTGAAAATTGCAATAACTTTGTTTAATACACAAATTTAACCAGTCAATTATGTTGAAATGTATGGAAGATCAAAAAAAAAGCATGGTATGTTTCTTGAAAGTATTAGCTAGAATAAGTACTCTTGGGTCAGATGCTGTAGTATCAAAAACAGTAATTATATTTTAGAAATATTTGGCGGGGGTTTGAGTTCATACAATGAGAAAAGGTGAAATTCTTACACTAACATTTCTTTTCTGGAGGCAGTAAGATGGTATTTTAAGAACATGGTTATATGAAGTGAAAGGAAAAATGAAACATTTTATTCCTTTTTTTACTCCTTTTAGTGGTGAAGAAAATAAAATTAGATTTTAGCATAAATTAATGGAACAAACTTTCCTGCACATTTGGATAAGGCACTCGAATGCTTTTAGCTCACTTGTTTAGTGTAGAGTTCTGGTACCTGAAGAGAGAGATGATGGATTTGAGGGTTTTTTCCTTCCTCATCTTTCATCATCACAATGATCTGTAGTGTAACAGTTCCCAAATTTTACATTTTTATAGTTTACAGCCTCCTAAACAATTAAACACAATGGCAGGGGCTCTCCACGAGTTTTTTTCCCCATTGCCAGCTGGGTGTGAGTATTAAAAAGCCATGTCACTCTTCAACATGTCTCTGGAACTAAGTAACAGTGTAGAGAGTTAATTTGTTATTTGAAAGCTGCCCTTTTACTAACGTATATGGTGATTTTGCTTTTTGCATGTATAAAATGTCCCTTCTCTGTGGGGGTGGTGGGAGTGCTATGTCTTCTGTAACACTTACAGCTAAACTGAAAATCCAGCCTTGTAGCTATTTTAGTATCAGGAGAAAACAGTCTGTAGAGAGACTGCAGTCCGTGTGCCAGTTCCATACCCATGTGGCTTTGCTCACACAGATGTAAGCTGAAATTCACTGGTCAGTTTGAATGAATGAAGTTACCTATATCCTTAATTAGACATAAACTTTGTCTTTTTCTAGGAAAAAAAAAAAAACCATCAAAATAATTCTGTGAATTCTGTAATAAGGTTTTTTTTCTTGAAAAGCAAAAAAATCCACATTTTTTTAAAATGCTATTAATTAACTTCAGAAATGTCCATCCTAGAGGAGTAATTGTCAAAATATAGAATTGACAGAAAAATTACTGCTCGTAGGTTTTTATCATATTATTAGCCTTCTAATACTGCTGTATGCAGACTGGACAAATCTGTTTTATACTTGTGATTTTAATATGAATTCACTTCCTGCAAGGGAAAACACTGACTAATCACTTGCTGACCACATAACAAAAAGGTCTGTACTCAAATGTAAATAGCAAACAAAATTGGATTTATGACTTTATTTAGTTTTCAGTATTTTTAAACTGAATAAGCTGCATTTAACTAATGTAAAAACCATGCATTCTAGTTCTGAACAGTTCCATTACACAATTTGCTTTCTAAAGACCTTTGTGTCTTCACAGTCATAGAATCATTAAGTGTGGGAAAGACCTCCAAGATCATCAAGCACAACCTCTAACCAAGTACCAGTGCCATGTGCATGCATTTCTTGAGCACCTCCAGGAATGGTCACTCCACCAGCTTCCTGGGGAGCCTGTTCCAGTGCTTTCACCCTTTCCATGAAAAAACTCTTCCTGATGTCTAATCTCCCCTGGCACAGCTTGAGGCCATTGCCTCTTGTCTTGTCTCTGGGTTCCTGGGAGAAGAGGCCAGCCCCCACCTTTCCACAAACTCCTTGAGCAAATGTTCCTGATAAGAAATGTAGTCTTTAAATGTGTGTTGAGGCAGCACCATATATCCATTCACTTCAGGAGGCTTTGCAAATACCAAAGATAATGTCAATTTTTCACCATTTCATGTTTTCCCAGAAGCAGAATTATCACAAAATTATTATTTTTTAGTCATTCATGCTATCTGTGGAAAATGAGACGCTCTGGAAATGAATATTATACTGAAAAGTGGCAGATGCTCCCACCATATGGATTAGTCAGGAACAGCTTCATGAATGTTAGGTATGGCAGAGGATCCTCTGGGTATATTCACATAAAGAATTGCGTGGGCATGAAAGGCCCAAGGACATCTAAAGTATTCTTGATCTCTTCTGCCAACTTACTGCAGTGCAAGCTCTGGGGATTTTTTTTTTGTGTGCTGTACGTCTTAAATGGTTTTGAAGAGCTACTGGGGAGCTGTAGTTCATGGCATGTCTGCAGATGGTCTCTGAACTCTTCAGACCAGTGTTCTCAGCACCACTGCCTGCTCTTAGGAAGGACTAGATGCAGTCACCCCATCCTAAGTGTTCCTCCATGAGAGTATCCGTCTGTTCTTGGAACTGAAGGGAAGGGATGGTAGTCAATACAAATTAATTTTGGTACAACACAAGCGTCTTCTCTATGAAGTTTTAGCCGCTATTGGAATAAGAGGAAATGGGTCTAGAGAACCCAGAAGAGAGAGACTTGGAAATAAAAAAGCAATCCTTCTCTGGTAATATAAATGTCTTTTTCTCCCCTCAATCCAGTGGCAAATAGATGGTATTCAGTAAAGAAACGGCTTGGAAGATAGTTGAATAGCCTTTAACACTAAGAATAGTAGTAAAAGTGGAAAAATATCTGGGTTTTAAACATGTATTTTTGTTAATTATTTCTCATACCATCTTACAGACATCAGTATTGTCTCCACGATATTTCTGTTGTACAATGAATATGTGATAACCCAGAAATTCAGGAAATAGAAACAACCTGTAGACCTATGTGAGGAGCTGTTAGTCCTGAGAGAGCAAATGAAACAAAAAAAAATATATTGTCATAGAAGGCTGTATCTTGCACCTGGGCTTCTATTTTTGTATTGCATTAGATTCAGAGTTAGCTAAACCATTTTCCACAGCTGTGCAGCATTGCTTATCGGTGTCCTTACCTTGGTAGGAAAACGAGATAAGAAGTGTGAGAAAGCAAAGGGATTGAGTCAGTTTCTGGAAAGATGGAATGTGTAGGAGAGGAGGAGGCAGATGATTCGATTTGAGGTCATAACTTGGAGCAATGAGGAAAGGCTGCATGGCACAGGGTTGATACCCTGTTTTGGAGGCTGGAGCTATGTAGTGGGAAGATTAAGAATGGTTTTTTAAATGGAAGTTTCATAGCTGGATTGATAGAGTTTCAGCTCTCATATTTTGTAAGGTTAATTCTCACAGAAGAGGCAGGTATAAAATCTCAAGGGATGTTACTTTTTGCATGGTATTAAATTCTGTAAGTTACTCAGATGACCTTAAATGATATCAGGCTCTAGGCAGTAAGCTCAATGAGTGCCTAGTTACTTAGAAAGTTTCTTGAAAATGTCTCTTCTCAAAAATACTGCTTTTTTTTTTGAAAAGTCCATGGTCAGTGGTCATCTCTGTCATCATTGGTGAGCCAGCCACAGCTTCTGAAATAAAGTTATGTTTGCAGAGATTATTTGGAGATTTTTGGGGGTATTTTCTTGCTAGCATTAAAGAGTGTGAATGCAATTTTTATTACCCAAAAAATTGGTAATGAATAGAAGTCAAAAAGCTAGATGGGCTACTGTGGGAAAGATCATAAAAGGGCAGTTTATTTAATTGAACCTGGAATTTGTGACAACATTGCAGACTCCTGATGCAGTTTTTCTCCTTACTTTTCTGTGTTGTGTTGCATAGTAAATGAATGTTTTAAGTGAACACCACATTTCTAGCTCCCCTTCCAATACAGAATGACTTTTGAAGACTCTAGAGACCCTGTTTGTCTTAAACAGAACAAAATACTAAATTGTCCGACATACCAGTCCTCTCAGTGAGAATACTGGATACCATCTGCCTCTGATTTGAATTCAGTGTATCATACTGTGTGAAAAATCACATTTGCAAAATAATATTTAATCATTCAAATATTTTAGATATTTTAAATTCATTTTGTTGGAGTTAAAACATAACCATTTTCTTTTGAAGTATGTGTGCCTAGGAGTAACACATCATTATTATAGCCAGAGTGCTTCATAAAATATTCTCCAATTTTTCAATTTATTATATATATAATGACACTATGTATACTCTGTAGTTAAATTTGTTTCCACATGCATTCAGTTTCTTTCATAATAAATAAAGATTCCTACAAAAATTAGAGAAATATAAAACTACAGTATAAGAGGTTTTTTAAAGGACTTCTGAAAAACTCAGGGTTTATGGTGAAGTCTGACAAACATCTTAAAAGATGCTGATAACACTTAGCTTTCCTATAGTGCTGTTTTCCTTAGCAGGTCGTAAAGCCCTTTAGAGGGATTGATGTTATTGCAGCTGAGGAAATTCAGGAAAACTAATATTCAAGTGATTTTCAAAATTCGCCTGGTAAACAACTGAAAATGCTAGGAGTGGCTCCTGAGTTGCAATACAGCAGATATTAGTTTGGACTACTGTGTTTTTTTCTTGATTCTTTTCTGCTTAAATTAGAAAGTCTTCCATTAAGAAAAATAATTGCTTTTAATGATTTGTAACATTGTTCTTGTGGACAATTAAAAATAAAGAGGTTGGTATTTTTAAAGATATCTGTGCTTGATAGGCAAATTGAGTCAAAGCCTAATTTCCTTAGTCTTTCCTGGCAGCCCTGGTATTTTACTTAAATTGTTAAGCATATTTCTGCAAAACAACAGACAATTGTGCCATCTTTAAACTGCCTCTAGCTTGAGAACTGGTGTTGGAATGCAGAATAACATGGGCTAATTTGCTCAGGGTGGGAGCAAGTTTCACAGCCGATTGAATACGCCAGAATGATATTGCAAGGTTTCTCTAACCAAGCAGGGTGTGTTTAAAGCTCTCCTGCTCTGTACAAAGCTCTGTAGCTATTGTCAGTGCAGGGTGGTCACATCCCATGTCTCTTTAAGCAGTTCTGGGTTTTTCCCTTCCTGCTGGCCTTTCCTGTCACGTCTTTGCCCCATTGTGATTCATCCTCAAGGTTAAATTCTGATTAGAGAACTTAATGCAAAGGTATTTAAGTTACATTAAAGTGATTTCTATGGATTTTCTGTAGGCCATTAAACAAGATAGTTCTGAAGTGTTCATGTTGCAGAGTTTGTTTCTAGTGCACAGTTCCATTAATACGTGGAGCAGACAGGTATTTAGCAGAATTTCAATGCGTGCTCTTATTTTCTTCAAATTAGTTTTAACTTCTTAATTTTTTTTTCTGGAAGCTAGAGCATCTTTCAGACCAGAAGCAATTTGCCATTAAACCACATAATGAATATGTTTTCTATGTTTCATAAATACAGTCTATTTATTCTCTTTTGTGTCAAGAAGGAGCTGTGTAGAACCTGGTGTCCCCTTAGTAGAAGGGAAACTACCACATCAGGTATTTTGGATACCACAATTTATATTTGGAAGGGGCAATTTCTTAACATTATACTCTCTGTGAACAGCTGGTACACAGTAAATTTTATATAATCACAGCTGTCCTCAGTGATTTTTATGACTCAGACTGAATTTGATACTAAGACTAGAAGCTTAAATTATGTTCAATTTTTGTTCCTTCATACTTCAAAAAAATTTCCTTTCAGAAATAAATGAAAAATATCCTAATCTCCTGATTTATGTGATTCTTGACAGTCTGTAAAATCCTAATAAATACTTGAGGTCTTTCAAGAAAATGAATTCCTCTCTAGTGGTTTATATAAAAATCAAGTTTCTTTCTATATATGTAAAATCTTTATTGTAGATTTGATTTAGTAGGCTTTGAATGTTCTGCTGTGAAAAAAAAAGTCAACACAAAATGGCTTCATATTGGTGAATGTAGTTGAATCAGTATTATTATTATTATTCAGCTAGTCTGTGTCACATGTGCAAAATCATCTTCCAAAAAGCACCATTGCATTCTCACATCCTCAAGTAAAGAGTTGTTACCTTGAAAACTACTTTTTAATTAGGAGAGTGGAAATTTGTCATGATGGCAGATTTATGAAAAAAAATAAAAATTACCATGTACTTACTGACAGATCTGCAGTATTCCCACTGAAATTGTGGGAAGGTAATTTCTTTTGTAAGAAGATGGAAAGCTTTGGGGTGGAGACAGGATTATGAGCAGCAATTGCTTGGAGGCCACTGGAGACGTAGCGATGTGGCCGATGACACTGCCAGCTGTGTCACTGGAGTGGGATGTGAGAGATGATCTACTACAGCTAAAAAATTGTTCTTGGTGTCTCTAGGATCACAGCTGTCAGTTAAGTGTTCCTGATGCCATTGAGAGTTCCCCAGTAGGGGCTCTGTGTGCCATCCTTATGTTAGTATGATTTAGTGGGGTTGAGGGTGTGTAAGGGATTAGCACTCAGTTGTGGGTAATGCTTCCGAACCAATCGTGGTGTTTATATGTGAAACCGAGGGAGAAGTCTGTCTCATTCACATGTCTAATTTAAGAGCATGTGGGAGCCTAATTGTATTACCTGGCTTTGGAGTAGTAGAAGAAGCAGAACAATAACAATCTCATCCATAACACTTCCAAACTTTTCTTGTGCTCTATCACCAACATTGGATCTGCATATAAGCAGTGTTTCTGTTTTCTGAAGAATGCAGTTGACAGGCTACATAATTTCCTAGCTCATCAAATAAACTTTTTGTCAAAAAGATGAAAGGTATAGTGAAACGGCTGAAATTCATGTTAAGTTTTTGTAATATTCTTTAAAGTGATAGATCCCAATGACTTCTTTACCTGCTTAAGCTATTTTCCTTTTTTCCCTCCATCCCAATCCTTTTCTTAGGTGTACAATCTCCATGAATATGTTTGTGATCTCATGAGGATTTAGAATGAAACTTTACATTTTTAGCTTAGGGCTCTCTCTCTAAAGTTAGCAGAAGGAAAACTACATTTTGTGTGTGTATATTGGTAGCTTCCAATTTACAATACCTGTGATGGCAAATACAAGTCTGTGTAGAAATGGGCATGCGTGTTTGGGATTTTAAATTTTTGTTTTGGAAGAAAGGAATAGTTTCATGAAACAGGCTAAAAATACTTTCAGTATTCTGTTTCTTCTCTTTGACCCCTTCTATCTTCTTTTCACTTGTCTGGTTGAACTCTGCCTCCTCTGCCCTTAGTTTTTCAGATTTTATTGGAATTCTCCCAAGGTGGTGACTTTTCCTTGTGTTAGTCCAGGAATCAGGTATGATCTTGGTACCTACTCCCACTACGCCCGAAGCTTGGCTTCCAGCTTTCAGCTTCATACTCTTTCATTTGGTTTGGGATGTAGGTTCTTTGTTTTCAAATTGTTCTGGAAAATTACAGTGACTGAAGAAAACACTTGGGACATCAGACTTTTATCTCTTTGATCTGAGGGCCAGGAATACACTAATCCTCCTTCAGGAGTCATAACATGTGCCATGTATAAGACTGCACACCAAAGAAATAAGTGTATAAGGACTGAGAAGGTGTCTGCTGACATTGACAAAATTCTGCCTTCATGACTGAAGGCTATCTTTGCTTAGCAATAGCCTTGACTTTACAACCTGGTTTACAACTCAGAACAGCATGGCTATGCTTCCCACATGGCATAGATGAAAGGATTGCTGAGTGAATATGGAATATGTTAAGAAACTCACTGTGGCAGAGCTAAACATGTGAGGAAGCTTTAATTAAAAAAAAAATAATAAAGACATCTGTCAAAATTAAGTTATCAAAAAAAAACCTCATCTGAAATGAATAACTAAAAGGTATTTGGGGTTATTCTGTTTATTTTGAGTCAACATACAGCTTTTCAAAGGTGCTTTAGCTACTGTAAATTTCTCCTTGATTTTGTCTTAAGTTTTCCCATGATTGTCATGATTGTGATGTGATACAGAGAAAATTATTATGACTTAGTCCAGAAATTGTCAATGACAAATCTATAGGTTTAATTAAAGTAGGAAAATAAAATGTAATACAGAAAATAATGTCATTGTTATTTGTGTAAGAAAAGTTGCATTTAAATATGATTGACTTCAGGCAAGATGCACAGTAAAAATTAAAACTCCCTGCAATTCTCTTAATTTATAAAGAAACAGGAAACTAAGTACTGTTCACTCAACAAATACTTGAAAACCTCAGCTTGTACCTGGGCAGTAATTTAGAGTTGATGCGGCTGTGATAATATAGGCAAGGAACATAGCAGAAGTGAAAGACAGAGAGGTCTAATTTCAGTATTTTGATCAAAGGAGTTTCTTGACAGGAGAGACAGATGTAGCAAGAAGACTGAAAGCCCTTGTCGAGTAGTGCAGTTCTGGTGAGAGCTCCCTTGGAACTATTAATATATATATAACCATATAGAACTATTAATATGTATATCTCTATATGTATAATTAATATTCACCCTTGACTTCTGCTTCTGTGTTTTCCCACTCTCATTCTCTTGCTTACTCTTCTAGAATATTTTTAATCTTTCTAGTATTGCAGCTCTTCTTTTAAGTTTTCTCCTTTTTTTCTGGTTTCTTTTTCACTTATCTTCAAGCAGCCTTTTTGTATATTCCATATATGACTACAATGTGAAATAGAAATAAAATGAGTTTGTAGGAGCTTTGCCTTTTTAAAATACTTCAACAAATACTAATTTGCAAAAGAAATATCCCATAATAAAACTGAAATCTGATCTCCATATTTAGTGTCTCAGTGTTAGATGTATTCAGGGGAGGTGAACCTCGTTATTCTATGCTCTTATGTGCAGGGCAAATGGAAATGGTACTGCCTGACCCTAAATTCATTCTTTTGTGTTCCAACTGCTGTGTTTTCCCAAAAGTCATTGTACCACACCAGAAGAAGAAAGGCCAGCACTGCCTTAAGCTCTGGTCCACTTTAATCAGCCGGGAACTTTTGTCTGATGCCTAACTTTAAAATTCATAGAACAGTTTGGGTTGGAAGGTGGCTTTAAAGGTCATCCAGTCGGACACCTGTGCCATGTGCTGGGACATCTACTAGACCAGGTGAAAACCCCATCCAGACTGGCCTCAAATGTTTCTAGCAGTGAGGCATCCACCACCTCTCTGGGAAACATGTTCTAGTGTTTCACCACACCCATTGTAAAAGACTATTTCTTTATATCTAGTCTGAATATGCCTTCTTTTAGTTGAAAACCATTACCCCCTGACCTATTGCTACAGGTTGTACTAAAATTTCTGTCCCCATCTTTCTTCTAATCCCCATTTAATTATTGAAAGGCCACAATAATGTCTTCACTCAGTCTTCTCCAGGCTAAAGAACCCAACTTTCTCAGCCTGTCTTCATGGGAGAGGCGTTCCACCTCTCTGATTGTTTTGGGGGCCCTCCTCTGCACCCACTCCAATTCATCCATACTTTTCCTGTACTGAGGACTCCAGAGCTGGATCCAGGTAGGGTTTCACCAAAGTGGACCTCTCACATCTTGGTGCGTAGCAGTACTTCCATCCCCAGAATGAAGATGAAATATTTTTACTTTCTATGGTTCAGTCTCTCAAACTGCCGAGATGCATTAAGAACTCATACCACAAAGTTCAGAATTCTTACTTTCCCACAGGAGTTCTTATAGGATTAGCACTCTGCCGCCCTTCACCCGAGGACTGTGAAGTAAAATCATATAAGAGTGATTGTCTTTCCTTATTATAGTCTTCCTCAACTAATTGACTTCAGAAACTGGCAAAAAAAATCAGACCTTGGAAATTCTGAAACTTTGTCTTTGGTGTGATAAACATCGCTGTGTTTGCTCCAGTAGAAATTGTGGTTTACCTGATGTAGGAGAAAAATGACATTTTTAAGGCACTTATTTTGATTGAAATTTCTGTACTTCTCTGTGATGATTACTGCATGTCTTGGGATTCTATCAAATGACAAAAAAAATTGAAATTCAGATTGATTAGAGAATTTGAAAGCAATTACAAATGACAGATTTTAGTCTTCATATTGCTAGTCTGACTGTGTGGTGAACTTAGGTTTCACTTTAAATTTACTTTTAAACTTCACTCATCAATGTTCATATCAGTGGAGTTAATTTTGGTTTGAAAACACATAGTATATCCTCATATATGTGTAGATGGCTTTTGGGTTTTTTAAAAATTTGTTCAAGTTATGCTTAGAAGAAACGAAGCTGCTTTCAAAAAAATAAGTATGTATGTCTCTTTCCTCTGTGCAGATTTATTCTTTGTTTACCAGTACTGTAGCTTTCTCAATTACTTTGAATTCTGCCCTGCCATGAATTCTCTGAGCAGAGAAGATTTTAACAGCATATTGCCTTCTTTTCCATCTAAAGACTTGAAGAAAATTCACTTATCTGTTAACTGGGCTAGAAAGAGGCCAGTATCCATGTCCCATTTGGTAGTTGACTCCCTGTTCATTTAAGAACTGTTGTCATTCTCCTTGGAAATAACTAATGCATGTCATTTTTTCCCAACACCATCACCAGGCTGCTTTCATTTAGGTTGGTGCAGATAGGAGGGATAATTATCTAACTTAATGTGAAATGCTAAAAACACTATAAAATTCAAGGCAACCTATTCCAGGTGGGACCATCTTTGCTTTTTTTTACTGTGCTTCATTATTGGTGCTTCCATAAAAATGATTTCAGGAAACAAGCGTTGTCTAAAGATTTGACATTTTGTCTTTGTGTCTTCATGAGATTTTTACTAGCTAATTAAAAAAAAAAAAAAAACCAAAACAAAACCAAACAAAAAAAAAACCAAAAAAAAAACCCCAAAACATAAAACCACATTGCACGTTCAAAAAAGTTCTTTTTGGGAACAATTGTAATTTGAAAGTCTAATCAAGATATTTTGGTTTTACTGTCTGTGGTCATCAGAATGGCTTCTTTCTTTCCTCCTCTTCTCTCTCTGCCTTCCTTTCTTTTCTCTCTTTCCTATTCTTAAAAAGAAAAAGGTGTGTGCCCACTTTTAATAAGAAGAGTGATTAAATTTTTTTCAGGGTAATTTCTTGTTATTTTAACAATAAAATTTAGAAAAAGAAATAATCTGCAGATTTTTTTTTCTGGTATCTCATATGTTGAGCTGCTAGTCATGCTTTTGTTTGCTTTTAGAAAGAGAGTAAAAAGGACATGTTTTAAATTTCTCAGGGGGCCATGATAATCTGATTTCCAGTTTATTCCAAATGAAGAATGTGCTAATTAAAACAATCAAAATATTGTTTCTGCAATAATTTGTTACTTATGATTGACATAACAAACTACTTCTGCACTCTCATTTCTCATGGGTATGTTTGGTAAATTAGACAACTTGTTATATTTCTTCACCTTGCTTTTTACAAGGAACTTCCCTGTTGATGGAGATTCTTCCCACCTACATATGTACAAAACAAGATCTCAGTGATCCGTTGTCTCCTCAGGTGAAATGTAAGCACACTTGCTTAAATAGCAGAAATACATAAATGATAGAAGGATCAGATCTGCCTGGTTTGAGGCCTTAGTTTACAGGTAAATAAAATTACTGATGATACCAAGTGTAAGATAAATAAATTAGAGCAGAATTAAGCAATAATAAAATTCTAGGTCTGCCTTTCTTCAGATGTATCTGGTTTAAGGCCCTAAAGAACTTGTTACCACCTGTCTTGAAGCATTGTAGATGAGAAGTAAATAACATATGATCAAAAAAGGTGTTTTCCAAATCTAAAGTATATAATTACATAAGAAGTTTTATTTACTTATTAAAGTTGTGCCAATGACTGTATGAAGTTATTTGGTAAAGAAGAGTTTTCTACCATCTATTATTCCTGGTATTCTGATCAGACTGTTACCTGAACAGAATCTGGACTATAAATTATGGGACTAGAATGGTAGCATTCCCACATATACTAGTCTATTTTCTGATCCCTTAGACTGAGTTTCTGTTTTCCTATTTACAGTTTCTGGACTCTTAAACAAACTTATATACGGATTTCTACTGGTCTGGAGGATGTTTTTGAAAGCTGTACCATTATAGTGCTTTTAGCTTGATAAAGAAGTCCTCTTTATTAGACCTTGTGACGTTTATTAACGTCATGCACATTATTATCCCTAGTTAAGAAAACATTAATTTTAGTAGGTGTACCATATTTGAAAAGAAGGGCTGTTTGGTGCCTTTGGGGGATATCTGCCTATGTGTTTCAGAGAGAACAGCTGACCCTTCTTCACAGAGAGTATCGTCCTATCTTGGATGGCAGAGTTCCATGGAAGTCGCTGAAGGTGTGACCAGCACCTCTGTGTCATTGGACTTCTTTCATAGAATGTCCCCAGATGTGGCTTCAGCAGAAGGTTTTCTGGGAGAACTTTTAATCCAGCTCAAACAAAATAAACCAGGTGAATTCAACCAGTCTGCCTGAACTGGGGCAGCTGATTAGCCCTATAAACAGATTAGCCATTCTTACAGTCAGCTCTGGCCCTGGAGCTGCTCAGTGATACCGTCTGTTTGAAGAGCAGTGGGGTGGGTGGTAATGTACTCTGTTGCTGCAGCTATTCAGTAGGTGAAACTCTGTCCTCTTAACTCCTATGTGATCCTAACCGAAAGTAAATTATTCAGAGTTTCTATGTGTAGCATTTGTGTTGCGTGACTTTCCAGATTGTTGTGTAAGAGGGGTTTTAATTGTGTTAAATTGTGCCTCTCAGTCTCTGTGGGAGCTTCTGTCCTGCAACTAGCTGATGATTCATACAGTTTTTCATGATAACATTTTTGTTTATTTGGTTGTATTTGCATCGTAAGAGAGCTCTGTAAAGTGTCATTTGTGGTGCAGCATGAAAGTTTGTAATTGTCTTCCAACACCACTCACCACTCTTCCATGTCTGAGCAAGTGTAGTCTAATGCTCGTTTTTCCTTTAACTGTATCTAAAATTGAGAAGTGCTTTTCAGCATCCTAGTAGCTTAAAAAAAGCTACACATTGATTGCTAACTATGCTACTCCCCTAGCAGTCATAGTTAATTAAAAGCAGGTTAATTTCATGTTCCAAATGCACATACATTTCCAAAATATCATAAACTGATATTTTGGAGCTGACTTGTTATCAGCCAGCCTTTCATGTTCTGTGGTACTCAGGTGTTCTGGACTCTTAACTTGATGGCTATTTTGGTAGAAGTATCAACAATCATTACTTACAATAGTAACAAGTTTTCAGTTCCTATTTAAAGTAAGTGTATATAAGTCATCTGAAATGGAGTATATGCACACATGAAATTATTTATTATACTGTAAAGGATTCTTTGAGATGTATTTTCTACATCTACCCTCAGTACTCCTTTTCTGCTAGCATTTGATCTCTAAGAAACAATTCTAGCGCCAAACCAGGTGTCTAGACCAAGCTGGATATTACAAACACTGTTTCTGACCTCTTGCTGTTTCACCAGAAAGACAAAGGTTTCTAAGTTGTGTGTCACACCTGTCAGCCATTGCAGTCACTTTGGATACCCTGTAGTGTATAAAATAGCCGTATGTGTCTGCATTTAGCCACCTGAATCTCTGCTCTTTGTTTCACATCTTCTTTTAAGTATCCTGTGTGTAATATTGCTTTTTAAAGTAAATACAGTTACTTGTGAAAAGTAAACAACTTTTAGAGATATTAAATATGCCTAGAAAGTTATTATTCTTAGATAAATTATTTTGCACATTATTGTGTCATTTTTTTTTAAGATCGTTTATGTTTCGTAAATACTTTTCAAAAGAATTTAAATGGTTATCCTCTCACATTTGCAACCCCCAAATAAATCATTTGGAGAAAGTAAATATAGTAAATTTGGTTTTTATTCTCTCATTTTCCCCAGTTAGTATTTATAACTACAAAATGTGGTGAGCTGCAAGCTTGCTAAAAGACTATGATTTTTAATGATTAGTTTCAATACCGTCACATGTAAGCAATTATGTAAAATTTCAGTGAATGTTCCAGACAGAGTTGAAAATCTGAATGTAATTTTCCATGACTGTATATGTACCTATATGTAGAACTGAAATTTCATTCTACAGCCAGAGATATTTTCTATGCATTCTTAATTTTTGTACACTTTTTTGTCCCTACAACCTAACAGATTTAGCAAAAACTGGGGTAGGGTGCCTTTATTTTACATTATTTCTTATGAAAACCACAATTCCTTTCCTTTCTGGATTTGAAACATAAGTGGGAAAAGAGCACAGATGATCTTGTATGTGGAATAAGGAAAGAGGCAAGCTGAAATATCTTAAAAATACTGCTCTGATCAGAAATGTAGTCTATATTGAGGTTAGAAAAGAGAAATGTATGGTCAGTGCAAATGGCAGAACATACACTTTCTTTACTTTCTGGTCTTGTTTCATGCTGGGGGAAACTGAGTTGTTGCTAGGGCAAATAATTCCTTTTAAACAAAACTGTTGTGCAATGTCTCCTTTTAGAAACATTATTCTGAGAACCATCCACTATTTCTTACAGTTTCTTTTGCCTTGTATGTCATAAGTTTTGTTCCCACTTGGTGGAGGAATTTGTCATTCCTTCTTTACATGTGATGTGTGAAATACCAGGAGTGGAACATGTAACAGGGTTTTTTTACAGTTTTCAACCAAAGAATATGATTTCAAGAGCTCATCTATCACATTGATATTCCTTTGCACTGATTTTAGTTATTAAGTGTCACCAAGTTTTCCTGTTGTATTACTCTGCCCTGCCGTACTATATTGTCAAATTAACATGTACTTTCTGAGCACAGCCACAGCCCCCTCAACTGCTTTCTGCTGAAAAAAGAGATCCCCACAGAATTTCTCGATGTGGTTATATGTGATCTCTCTGCAGAATTACATTTTACATCCATTGCCATTCACCTCTCAGAATTTCTTATGAAACATTCACTAAAAGTCACAGACACACTGAGAGGATTTCTTTTTGCTTTGCTGCATTGCAAAGCTGAAGCATTCCAGCAGAATTTTAGCTTGAATGTGAGTGTTGAATTTGTCCAGCGTTTCACCTGAGGGATGTTGCCCATTATTTTATCAGTCTGATATGTTTAGTCCATAAAAATGTTTGCATGTTATTTTTCTGAAGAATCCTTATTTTGATGTGCAGGCATAAGGCAGAATTTTGTGCTGTAAAATGTGATGGCTCATGAGAGCCTGTCTGTCTTTAAGATGTCTAGGAACCAAGCCTTATATAGTCACATAGAAAGAAATCCTCATGGAAACGGCATTATGGAGGTGGCAGCTGCAGCTCTTTATTTTTGTCTGTGTTGAATTTTGCAGTAAAAGGTTAACCCTTTATGTGATCATGAAAATTACATTTATGTCCTCCTCGAATACAGAATATACATGTACCAAAAAAACCTGAAGATGTGCAGAAGGGACAAAACAGCTCAATAAGAGCTAAAATTCACTCTATTTGTACCAGATCACACTGCTATTGCTGAAAATTTGGGGAAGGACTATATTTAGGCATTATAATGTGGTTGGAATTAGCGGTAATAACTGTCTAATATCCTTCCTCACCCAAAGCTTTTTTTCTTCGTCAGATGCTGGCAAGCAATGTTCAGGAAACTCCCATCTTTTTCCCTGAAAATCTTTCTCATCTTTTCATTTCCTGATGGGTCATAGGGAAACGATGAAGGTAGAGACAATGAGGCAGTAAAATCCCTCAGTACAGAGTCAAGTGCAGACTGTGACGCTGGGGGATGAATTGGCAGTTCTGAAGCTTATGAGAGCAAACTCCCAACCCACAGAGACTCTTGCTGTGATTTCTAAGGGAATGGTTTTGAGAAGCTGGCAGTGTTGGAACCTGGGCACAGAGTCTGGAGACCATCAACAGCGACCTTGCCAACCATTTTTTGGTGGTTTCTCTAGATTAAGGAATAACCAGAAGAAGAAACTGCAGTCTGGCTGGACACTATTGCTCCTCTTCTGTGTTGTTGCTGGTGACAGTAGAAGCCCACAGTCTTCACCACTTGCTTAGTAATCTTGTTGTTCTATCTCCCAGGTCCATTGTACCTTGCTCTAACTTTGACTTGAGTGAGAAAACATTGTTCTGGCTGATCTAAAATATCTGCAGCTGAAGTGCTGCCATCAAAGAGCTGTAGCTTGGTCAGAGTACAATGTTGTTTGCTGTGTGAAATAAAGTCTTCCTGAATATTGCTACTTCTGTTTTTAAATACTATGAATTTTCTTGGTCTTACATCTTTTCTTGCTGATCATGCCCTTTTTTATCGCTTTGGCAATGCAATTGCTATCCTCACTACTGAGGGTATTCTAGTGTTTGCAAAGCAATCTTTACTATGGAGATACGCTTACCCATCCTTCTATAAGAGGATAGTTTCCAAATATTGCTCAGTTCTGACTGTTGGTTTTAGCAGTCAACTGAATGTAGGGAATAGGGAATAGAGAATACATTTTTGGGCAGATATTACACATATGCAAAATGTGATGCTAAAAACATCTTTCTGGATCAAATGAAAACAGAAGTTGAATAGAATAATCATGTCACAATACAGTTGTTACCATAGCTATAGAACAATTTTCTAGTGGATCTTTATTTTACATTAGAAATATTGTGCCATGGCAACAGCAATGCCTGTTAAAGATCTAACTCTGTCATTATAATTTATCTATTACAGCTCTTTTCATTAGTGTTATTAACAACTGTTATTCTCCTGAATGTACTTTAGTTAGGAACATGGAATCTCTTGAGATACGAATGTGAATAAGACGATTTCCAATTTTACATGAATGCAAAATGCACAGTATTCAGTATGCTTCTGATTTTCTTAATGTGCTCTGCAGTCTTGGAGTCAGATTCAGGAAAAAATATCTGAGCTTGATGAAGCATCTGTAAATTATAACTCTCAAATACTGAAAGTGAGAAATGGTATTCCATATAATTCTATATATGTACCACGAGCAACTGCGCTGGGGTGCATCAGTGGGAGAGTAAATAGCTGATTGAATTGCAATCTGCTGCCTAAATACCAGTTTGGTTGTATATAAACTGGTGATAATAGCAATATGTATCTGTGGCTTTGAGATTATGGCACAACTGAATTTATTTGTAGTTCCAAATGTAAATGTTTTCCTTGTAACACAGATATGGCAGTATCACAGTGATTTTCAGAAGTAATCCTCAGATGGATAAGCTGTACGTGCACTTGTAATAACACTGAACTTCTGTAGAAATGACATCTGTTTATGTTTTGGTATTATGATACTCTTTACAAGTAAAAAGATAAAGTGGTAAGAAAAGCAGTATCTGGTAAGGAAGCAAGATGTCTTTCTGTTGGCTTTTTTTTAAATTACAAAAATAAATGTACTTGCAAAAAGAAAAAAAAATTACTTCTAATCTGAATGCTTCTGAGCTTGAACTTCTCCTGTTCTCTTGTGTCCCCACCCTCTTTCCTAAAGTTCCTTTCCATAAAGCTTACTCAAATGTCTGGGAGAAGAAAAAGCTGTCATTATTAAATGGCTGTTCACTGAGCATAGACCTATGTAATGTAATTGTTTATATAAATTCTTAGTGCCAGTTAAGTTGGTTGAAATAATAATAAGAAGAAGAAGACATAAAATGAAGAATTAGTAAATGGTTTAAGAGCATGAGTTTTTTTTTCAATACACAGCAATATTCAAAACAAGAATTATTTTTATATGTTTAAAACTATTATTATATTATAGAAAATATTATAGAAAATATCACATTTTTGCATTGCTACTAAGCCTCAGGAGAAATATTGATTTCAGTATCATCTTTCTTTAAATTTATGACAGAAATATGCAGCAATTAAAAAAAAATCTATCTCAGAGATGGGCAATTATTAAAAGCAAGGATTTTAATTTTTTTTATAAAGTTGCCTATTTTAGCAAGGGTATTATTTAGTGGTATTATCCTATGTAAAACTTTTCATTCTTTAAGTTCTTGAGATGGACATCTTGGATATTCCCATGAACAGTGAATCTGTATTTTTAGATAATGGTGCAGTTTGAAGAGTTTATTTAACATTCACATTTCAGGTCTTAGGTCAACAAATACTGACTTGGAATAAGGACGAGAAGCATACTCTAGGAAATTATTTTATTATTATCTGTTGTATGGTTTATTTTTTCCTTCTGTGATTTCTTTAGAACACAACAGGAAGTGATAGACTACTGTACTATTTAGAGCAATGCTATAGTCCATCTCTGTGTTCTCCTTATTTGCTGAACATAAAAGTATTCAATATTAACTGCATTAGGAAACTGAAATAATAATGCAAGTTGGTATTCAAAGAGCATTAAGCTTAACAGTTATCAGTTCAAAAGGCAGAAGGTTCAGAATTACAATTGGTTCATTAAACTGTTAGATATCTGGAGGATTTCTAGTCCATCCTCCCCTTTGGAGCAGGACTGTCATCATGAGATCAGACATGTCTTTTCCTAACCAGGTCTTGAAACTGTCCAGGGATGCAGATGGCACCACTCTGCATAGCCTGTTTTAGGGCTGCAGTGCAGCATGGAATGCTCCTTAACCTTTGTCATGACCACATGGATTTTTTTTTCTGACAGCCCCAGTCTTTTTTGTTGCCTAGTATAGATGTGGTTTGCACTGCTCAGCTGTAAGATCTTTGCTTACTTTGCCACGTAATTACAAGGCTCTTACTAAAAGTCTCTTTAATAAGAGTCTCCCTGTCTCTGCCTGGGCTTTTTTTACTCTGGTCAAGACAGACCAAAGGTTACCCAAGTAGCCAATAACCAAAGGTTATCCAAGTAGCAATTAACCATATTCCTTGGTTTTTGAAAGATGAATTTCACACATTAGGGTGCTGATTTTTTTTGATCTACTGAAATGACTAGCGACCATGTCTCAAAAATATTCTGTGTTTAAAAATGTTTAATACTCTGAACAAAGAAAATCTTGAGGAATCTCAAATCAAATGCCTAAACATTTTTGCATTTTCAGCATTATATCCTTGTGCCTTATCTCCCATTTTTCAAGTTAGTATAATATCACATTACAGTCTTACCTTAGAAGAATACGAGTTCATATTTGTGAACTTCTTAGATATTGGATATCATAAAAATTTGAGAAGCTGTTAAAGAAAAATTTAGATGCTGTGCAGTAAATAGATAATAAGACTACTCTTATATAAATGCCTGAAGATATTTAAAAGGTGTGAAGATGTGACACTTAGGGACATGGATTGGTGGTGGTGGTGCTAGACTAGGCAGTGCTGGTTTAACAGTTGGACTTGATGATATTAGAGGCCTTTTCCAAACTGAACAGTTCTATGATACTATGGAAATATTGAAGAGTTTTTCTTCATTGAGCAAACTTCATTCTCAACATTAAGTGAAATAGGGCAATTTTGAAAACTAGTAGTGATTATATAAAAAGTGAAATAGAGTGCTTGCTAACACACAAGAAGACTAATGGGTGCACAAGCAACCTTTGTTTTAATTTTTCCTGACTTTCTTAAAGAATTTTTGTGGGTATTTTAAAGATGAAAGTTATACCTAAAGTGGAATATATATACTTATGTGTACAGTAAGGGTTGTGAAAGATCAAGCTGAAAAAGGCTCATACAACATATTTGGAATCTTTGCTGCCACATCAACTATCAAAACAACCAGAATTAATGTTTTGATATGCTGTCACTGCAACACTGCTGGAAAGTAAGTGACACACACACACACTTTCTAGTGGTCACTACATATATTAATTGACCACAGGGGAATGGGAGTTCTCCATAAGAATTTATTTTATTTACAGTAATAAATTGAGCAAAATCAGGGCATGAGATTCCAGTGGTTCTTGGCAGTCTGTACTCATAAACTGTTTGGATTTTGCCAGTCTTTGGGCCAATACTGAATAGACCCACCTAGACAGTGCCTAGGCCCAGTGCTAGTTTCAGCTGAGACTAGAGACTATTCCCAGTAATCATTTGGATGGACCAGCTCTGTCGTGAGAAGGAAAATTTAACTTAAAGGACATCAGCCTAGTAATTCCTTCAGGTCCTCATAGCTATTGGCCAGTACTATTTAGTAACATAGGTGTAGCAAAGCTAGTAGTGAAATTCTTGCAATCCAGGTTCTGTAAGCTTTTGTTTTTCTTGATTTATTCCCTCCTGGTTTACCTTGTCCTGACAGAAATATTTATCTTTTCAATGAGTTCAATACACAGCTGTGAGATACCTGTCTGGAACATCAAAGTAGGATTCAGTTCATGACAGATATATCATGAAGGTGTCGGGACACAAACTGAATGCTCTCTCCCGTAAGTCACTGGCAGTGTGGTTAGCCCAGTTAACAGAGTACAGGGAGTGATAGATTTCACTCATTTTATTAATCTGATCTCTGACTGTGGTGGGAGCAAACATGCTTCTTACCCATGTAGAAAAATGATGTCTCAATCTGGAGCAAAATCTCAGCTGCTGAGTTTTTCATGTAAAGGGAAAGCACCAAAGCCACTAATTATTTACATAATTTATTCCTCATTTTGAATTCACCTTCAAAATTGCAGACATATGTATAAATCTGCAACTTTCAGAAATCAAAGAGAGAATGCCCCATGTCCTCCTTTTCCCCTGAATTTTTCCCCTAAACCAAATTTTTCTGAGTTTATTGATCCCTCAAGCTCTGTCATGCCCTACATTTAACCTTTCTCCATAACACCTCACATCTTTTTGGTTGCAAAATATCTGAAGTGTATATTCTAGGCAGTTGTTTCTCAAAGAAGAAAAGTATATTTTCTTAGGTTATTAGAATTTTATCATATATAGAAAAACACTTAGTTTTATATTTTTAAGCTGCTGACTAGTAAAAGAGTTGATGAAGTTTTGAAGTACTCACCAAAGTCTTTCTTCTGTCATTCATAAAGTCAAGCACTGTTTTCTTTTAGCAAGGATATTTTGAGATTTGATTGGGGTTTTTTTTTGCCAGCAGATATTTTAGTTAATTGGAGAAAACTGCTCAATGTCTTTGCACATTATGTCATGATGGTATGCTCGATTCCTTGTGGTAGCTACTGCTGTGCTTACAGTCCTACAGTTAGAGTCCATCAAGAACATACAACTTCTAGAAGAAATGAGGTGGATTTATTTATCTTTAACAAAGTAGTTTTAGAGATGTGACCATTAGTAGGGACACAGTTATTCTGACTAGAACATGCTGACTTAATGCCATGTTGATAGAGTGATGTTAACTACACTAACACTTTAAGTGAGGCAGCTCAGGCCTCTTTTTTTTTCCCCCCCTCCTAGGTCTTTCAGCAACACATGTAAAAAAGAGCCATAAAATTTTAATAATCCACTCTAAACCTTGCCATAGCAGTGCATTTTTCTGTGGTTGCTTTTTATGTTTATGTATGTGCTAAGTTACATATTAAGTGCGTTTGAAAAGACTTGATTTTGTGTTCTTTTTTCCCAATGGTTACTATTGCTATTCTCAAAAGTTCCGCAAAATAAAAACAGCACTCACATCTATTCCTTAGAGACTGTCAGTAAAAAGGCATCATAGTGTAAATTCACTATTATTATAATGGCTATGAAAAGAAAAATTACTAAGAATACTCGTGACAATAATGGTTCTTCATGTATTTTACCACCTACAAACTACCTACCTAATTCATCATACTAAAGTATATAATTTTTGCACATTTCAACTCAATAGCAAATTAAAAGAGACATCATCAAGCTGATGGAATAGCAATGGCCTATTTTATCTTATAAATTTGTTTTTTCATGGGATTTATATATAGCACTGAGCATTGTTGGCTGTCCTTCTACCATCAGATATTTTAGTCAGGATAAAATAGTCATATTTAAGGGGGTTTTTTTAAGAGTATAATAAATCAGTTCATGGCATAGTTGTCTTTTGTTTCTTTACATAAAAATGTTCCAAGCAGCATTAAAAGGTAATTTTGAGGGGAGTAAAGATTTTTTTGTTAGCAGTATTTTATCACCCTCTTATGTTTACAAGGTTCTCTCTCATTTCAGAGCAACGTAGCCAGGGTGAAACATCCACTGAAAGTGAGCTTCCTGAAGGACACCCCGCTGAGCAGTTTGCAGGTTTACTTCATGGATCATCACCTGCATGTGACCCACCTGAAAATCCACTGCAGCTGTACAGCAAAGTAAACCTGTGCAGTGGGCCACTGGAGAAAAGCATTTTGAGCAAGAGCGCAGCACAGCAGATACAGCTACGGAAAGAGAGCAGCTCCGATCCTCCTGTTAAGAAAAAAAAGCCCCCAATTGTAAACAGAACCATATTTCATACTAAGAATAAACCAGCAGAAAATCATACCCTGGTTGGTGCACCAAGGATCAGTGAACAATGGGTTATTACCACTGGGGGATTCGTAGAGCGAGCATGCACACTGGGCAGAATACGATCTTTACCAAAGACCTTGCTGGAAATGCATTTATGCAAAAATGTTTCAAAATCTGATTCTAATCTTATCACCCATCCACCAAATGATAAAAAAGCAAGAAGCAATTGGAGTGAACCCACGCCAAAGCCACAGTGCTCCAAAGGGAATTCGGAGAGAACACCTTCCTTCACATCAGAGTGGGAAGAAGTAAGTTTTTTTTCTTTTTTTAAGTGCTGTGGTCTTATGGAGACACTGTTACTGTTTTGGGTTTCAGAGACAAAATGAAAAGCGAATATTCCACACTGCAAACCTCAGCGTGAATGTCACAGTGTACTGCATGGGAGTTCAACAGCTGGCACAAAATGCAAAGCATTTCTGTTCAAATGCTGCCCACTCAATACAGCCTATTGTTTCCCTAGTGAATGAAGTTAACCAGAACTAATTCTGCAATTTTTTGTGGCACTGAAATTATTGTCTACTAAAGCCCTCACCGCTGACAATAATAATGTTGGTAAAATCCTTAGTAACTGTGCCTATTGTTTACATATTTGCTAATTATTTCCACCATGACAGTGCCCATCAGCAATAGCCAGGAGAAAATGGCAGCAATAGAGGGTTGATTGGGCATTCTACAAACCCTTCTTATGTATCATACCCTCTAACTGGTGCATAGCTTATGTGCAAAATGCTTGGCACATACCTGGCTGCTGTGTGAAGTGGGAATACTCATAGCAGCAATGAATTCAGGACTACTAACAGAAATTTCCACACTGAATTTGTAGTGCACATGCTTGCTCATATGAGAGACTTTATTTTAGGTTTAGAATTCAATTTAAATTAATTTTTAGATACCGTATGTTTAACTTTTTTTTTCCTGTGCTGAATTTCAAGAATGTAAATGGTTCTTCATAGGCACAGAAGTACCCATCTCATTGAGGTAAATTAAGAGTTTGAAATGTTTGGATCTTTGCTGCTCCTACAAAGAAGTGAGAATTTCTCTTTAAAACTACTACAGTGGGATAATTCACCTATCTCCAGGGTGCTATTGTGTTCAGAAAGAACGAGTTTGATTATGTGGTTAGTTATTTTTCTAGGAAAATGTTTCAAGCTAACCTAAATGTCTGATTTGATAGGGCATTTTAAGGCACTTTTTTAAGGGAAATACTCTCTCAGTGAAGATGTACTAAGGATATCAGGTTTTGATCTTTACAACTTGGATATGTTATTGTAAAATCCTGATTAGAATCAGGTCCAGGTTTGACTTTCTACATGGTCATCAAGGTTTGATCTTAAAAGTAAAAAAGTGCCATATATATATGTATATATTTATGTATAAAGTATGAATGCTCAATCTGCAGATTCTGTCATAATTTCCAGACTTTCTCCTGTCACCAGTGACTAATACATACTTTTCCTACTAGTCCTAATATTAAACTTAGTAAAGTGACTAATCTTCTTAGTCCACAGCAACCTTTTGATTCACTTTTTGGCTTGTCCTGTTCTTACAGAAAATAAAATAGATACAGTGATTTTGACCTAGTAAGTTCAATGTGCTTTAGACACATGTTAGTAAGTTTTGGGATCAGTGCAGTGTTGATTCACAGAGAATGTTGTTCTGTGGTATGTGGGGACACAATTATGTTTCATACTTATTTAGTGCCCTGGGGGCAGATGGAAAGAAAAAGGGGCAAGGAAATTCTCTGGAAATATTATTGAACAATTGATCTAATTGTGTGTATTTTAAATACTTGGGAACATACAATATATATTTTTTTTATTCATTAATATTACTGCTTAAATAAACCACTAATGGTGATACCTAGATGACCAGAGTCATCAGTATGTGAGGAACTCTACCAGGGAAAAAGAAATACTAGTCCCAAGCCATAGTTTTTGTTAACATTCAAAATTGCATATCAAATTGCAGTCTCCAAATCAAAGTGGAGAAATTAATTGTCTACCTTTGATTTATGCATTTTTATAATTTTGATTTTTTTTTTCCTGATGAGGGCAATAATGCCATAAATCTGTGCATGAAAAACTAAAATAAAATACTGGAAATGAGATCCCACAATTGTTTCACTGTTCTCTCTTTTGTAGATTGATAAAATCATGAGTTCAATAGATGCTGGAATTAATACTGGACTGGGGGAGATGAAAGATCACGCTACAAGTAAGGAAAACCAAGCAACTGTTGTTTAATTTTGATGTAATTGTCTATAGGGAAACTGTGGATATGACATTGCTAAGTAACCCACTGTGTTGAAATAATTTGTAGATATTTGAATAACCATGAACAGAATCTATGTTGTTTACTGTTAGAGATGCATTAGGCCCAGTGTCCTGGAGCTGTTGCTTTAAATAGCATATTGGAGTCATTAATGTTGTTTTGAAATCTTACCAGAAAAAATACTCCATTAATGTCTTTGAATTGAAGCCTTTCTTCTAGGGGGGTATTTTACAGTCTTTTTCAGATGAGGTTTTGTTTGGAATGATGGAACTCTAGCATATATATTCCATTAACTGCTGACACTTTTTTAAGTATTATATTATATAATGCTGCTTTGAAGAAATATTTGGCACAGGGCTGAAAATGTTGCTGACAGTGCCTGGTGTTAGCAAGGATGGGAAAATTTGAAAACCTCTGCTACTAAGAACCCTAAGTCATGCTTAGCCTGTTGGTCTGTCAGCATAAACCTGTGCAGCTATGCTGATAAGAATTTTTAAAGCATTTTATTATGTCTTCTCCCTAACTCATGGAGGGAAAACTGACTTACATGTCCAAATAATTTAGTCCTGAGGCAAAGCTGTGTTACTCAGCTATACTGGTACATCCCTGGTAAAAATTGCATTGGGTTTATATGTAGGGCAGGATGTTTTGTACCTTATCGCTTAAAATTTGGAAAAGGATGTATTTGAACAACTGTCCATTTCATGCAGCATTACGTATATACAGGATGAAACTGTGTCTTATCAATTAAATATAATTGACACAGCTATTTTAACAGTAGCTTGCAGTGAAAAGGGGATCTAGGATAAAGAGAAAATAACTGATTTGAATGCAAATATAGCTGCAGATAAAACAAGCAAACTCAGCTTATTTTTTTTTCTAAAAAGAGTAAGAGGCAATATCATGAGAAATGCAAGGTATGTTGTTCTGGCAGTCTGCTCTTTCTGCAACTTGCAATGTTGGAAAGCAGAACTGTTCACAAACTCCACGTTAGGAGACAGTGAATAATTTCTGAAGATATTCTAAATAATTCAGGATTTTCTGTGTCTTATATTTTATCGTGGTAGTTGTACTGGGTCTGCTCTAGATGGAGTTATCTTTCCCACAGCAGCCTTCGCAGTTCTTTGCATGGGTAGCTAGAAAGGTGTTTACCTGTCAAACACCCTGGTGCTCACCCACCACCAAGGCTGCCTCTCCAACATTTCCCCCTCACCAGTGGGGAGAGGGTGGGCAAGACCTTGGGAGGGAGCATACCCAGGACAGCTGACTCAAGCTGCAAAGGAGTGTTCCATACCATGCAGGGCTGTACAGCAATAAAAGCTAAGAAAAAGGAGAAGGAGGCTGGATATCACCAGCTGGATATCACCAGGAAGTAGAGAATAAATCTTTTGTTTTCCTTTGGTTTCACACAGACCTTTTCTTTTGTATTGTTATATTAAACTGCCTTTATCTTGACCCAAGGGATTTTTTTCTGTCTTATTCTCTCCTGTGCCCTGTTCTGTTGATAGAGTGGCTTGCTGGGCACCTGGCATCCAGTCAGGGTCAGCTTCCCACAGCAGCACACAGGCACCAAAGGCAAAATTGGCTGTAGGGTAAGAAGCTGCAGAGCAAGTAAAAACCATGAAATGGAGGCAATAGCAACAGTATATGTTTGAAAATGTCCATATTTTAGTGATATGTAAATATTAGTCTATCTGTTCCCATGACTGACCACTGCTTTTTATTTTCTACTTTTTAAGATCAGAAAATACCTTACAACTCTTGTCATCAGCTGCTTTGCACTTCTACTGCATACCTTATTTTTCTTGACATAGAAATATGGCATTCAGTGTTTCAACTCTTGCAGATGGCAGAAGATCTACTCTTTGCTTCTTTTCCCAGAGTGGACATTGAGTCCTTACTTGCTTTCTACTCAGTGTGCAGCTTTCTGAACGCAAACAATTTTTTTCTTTCCTGTCAACTTCTTAACGGTCTTTAGCAAGTTTAGGATGATAATTTGATTTTGCTCTTAATTAAGACATCAAGCTATGATCAATCGAAATACAGGTCTCTTTCCTTAAATTGTATCAGTTTTGCTTTACATGCAGCTTGCAATAAAGACATGTTTTTCTACTATAGACCTGAATGTATGCAGCTTCACATGTATGTATTCCACTTTTCATTCCTTTTGGCTATTTCCAGACTCAGTCAAACACAATATAGGCAGCAAAGCAAAGGGAACTATTATTGAATCAAATGCATTGCATGCATCAAGCATGTTATGTGGGATTCCCCTTCTCTGAACCTGAGAGAAGCAGAGAAAAGAGTGATCAAAACCATTCTTATCTCATTTGCTGTGCCTGTGTTGTGCCAAAGTAGAATGCAGTATGAAGATGCTTTACCCTGAGTGATGGGGTTTTGTTTCCTTAGCCTGTCAGTGCCAAGCACGTGTGCAGACTGTCGGCCAGCAGACAGTCACAAGATTCTGGGCAGCTCAGTGCAGTTGGGTGCTTGTGCAGATTCACTTTAGATGAAGTGTAATATAGTATAGAATAATATAATATAATAATAAACTAGTCTTCTAATATCAATGCGGTCAGATGCATCATTTCTCCCTACCACTGGGGTCACCTTGATTTACTATAATGTTATACTCAAGTACATTATTATTTTCTAAGTAATAACCAAGTAATAGGTTATCTAGGAGGAAATAAGGAGTTCTTACTTCTCACTGCTAGCAGGCTTCTCCTTAAACATAGGACAACCAAAGGTAAAGATCTGCCCTATGCTTAGGAATAAAAATTAAGTAGTATGGTATGGTATCACATAATTTCATTCTGAAATACTTCATCAGTTTATGTATAAATATGAGGGGTTTTAGTTTTTACTTGAATATATGTGGAAAAAGCTTATCCAGTAAAACTTAAAAATAGTATTTTTAATGTTCAGAGTGTGTAAGTCAAAGAAACTTCTGCTGTTGAACTGTAAGCATCTAGATCATTGAGCACTGTATTCCAGCAACTTCCCTTGTCTAATAACTTTTTAGCAAGTAACAGAATTCCTGGTAATACTGAAGAGTAAACGTAGCTTCCTATGGAATCCTTCATTTTAGTGTTTGCTTAGTCCTGTACTTCATATTATACTTCAGTGTTTTCATGAACTGCTAATAAAAACAAAAATATGTAAAATTCAAGCCCAATACTCTATCAATCATAAAGAGCTTTTTGTACTACATACTATCTCATTCTTAGTGAAAAATATTTGAGAGGAAATATCTTGTATGCTCATAATTAAATAGCTTTATTTAAAATTAGACAATGATGACATCTTTTGATGAAATTCTTGAATAGACTTGCCAGAACTTTGGCCTATATTTTCCTACTGGTGGTATCTGAAAAGACTTCTCTTGGATCTCCAGGGAAATCTCTTAAGAATCAATTAGAGGAGCAGTAAAAGGATAGATTCAAAACTGAATATGCCCATGAGGATTTCATCCACAGCATGCATTCAGGAACAAAAAATTAAAGAAGAGCTTTCCATTTGGTAACAGAACAGGTACTGGAGGAGCAGACAAACTACAGAGAGGAAGATGACTGGTGATGTCCTTTGAAAAATTAAAAGCAGGAGTGCTGACCAGGAAACAAGTAAGAACAACTCTTGATAACTGACAAAAACCCCAAACACTAGCCCAGGAATAAAGAAACTCTATTACCAAGAGGAAATAAAAAGTGCTGCTGGCTACTGATCTTCTACTGAAGGTGACGTGGAAATATCTGTAGCACCTGGCACTTAAATTATGACTGATCTGGTTCTTCAAAGAGTCAAATTTTGCCAAATTACAAAGAATTGCACCAATCATTAACATAGGATAAAGAATAATAGTGGTACTGCTAAGAATTATTCTAGAAAATCAAAAGTTCTTATCAGGCTCTGTGACAGTGAAGAAAGAATACTGTCTCTCATCTCATGTCCAAGGCTAGCATCAGTCAGATACACCCTTGTATACATGCATGTATAATGTAACTGTTCTCTCTCCTGAGAGAAATTTAAAATGAGAACCATTTGGCAAGAACAAAAATCATAACCTTAAATAAGGCAACTTGAACATAAGTCTTGTTCCTGGGATTATTTAAAACAAGATTAAAGAAGTGACTAGAGAAAGTCATGGTCAGTTTGCAAGGTACCTTAGCTGTTGGCATGTTAATGGTGGTATAAAGAGGAACAGAGGAACTGAAGAGTTTATGAGGAAAACAAGAATTAATTGGATATTACAACAAAATTTGCATTGTAGGTACTTTATAATATATATCACAATAGTAGTACAGTCACATAGAAGCAGGGAAGAAGAGAGGAACTTTTGGCTTGTATTTCAAAACCAGCTGCTTTGAGATCTCAAAAATAGGATTAGATAGAGCTTTTAAATATCTGTTAGTGTTCAGGGAAGCAGTGAAGAATATATTTGTCCTTGAATTTTTCCAAAGGCATTGGACATGATAGCAATAGAGGTTTTTAGTTGCCATTTTTGTGTAAGAAATTACACTGACAGACTGCCCAGCGGGAAAAATCTAAAAAAGGTAGATGTCAGCAAATTCAGATTTTATTTTCAGAAATATATTGGGCACAGGTTTAAGACAAATCTGTGGGGTTTTCAACAGAAATCTACAAAACACCATAGTACAATCTTCACCAATGTGAAGAAAAGAAAGTGTAAAAGACCAGCTGTGCTAAATTTTCCTCTCTTCTTCCACCGTAGGCAAAATGAAGAAAATTTCTCTTAACTAAACATGGTGGAATAGCACACACGCGTGTAGAGACATGTCAGAAGTGCCAAAGCACTCAGTGAGAAGCAACTAGCAAGATTTAATATAACATATTAGTGCATTAATAGATAGAAGAAGAACAAGGAGGTCTTCAGTACCTTAGAGAGAGCTACTCTCTGGAGGAAAGGAAAGGGTGCATGGTGGGAGCAGAGGAGGGAAAAGCACACAGTGATTTTTTTATTACATGAGTTTTACTGTAGAGGTGAATATATGACATGCACAGTTAATCCTAGAGCTAAAACCTCAATTGTAGATAAGGAAAGAACAGATTATATAGGTTAGGTTTCTTAACTGTCTTGAAAACTTGGGCCTATTAGTGGCTTTCTGTGAGATTTCATGAGGGATGTATTAGGTACCAGAAGACTAAATAAGAATAACAGATCTTATCTTTAAAAGAGGAAAGAAAGAAGAATGTGGGGGATTATTTTCAATTAATAAACAAGTCAATGAACAGATATACTACTTTAAGTAGCTAGAAGAAATAAGTAATAAACAATATGGATTTGCCAAGAGCAAACCTATTAAAGTGATCTAATTCCCTTCTAGGAGTGGATAGGAAATATTAGGTAAGGGAAAAGCAGTAGATGTCCAGTATTTGGACTTCACTTAGGGTTTTGACGCTGTCTCATCTGTTTTTTTGCAAATTAATTAAGAAAGGATGAGCTTGATGAAAGTAATGGTAGGTCAGACAGATTAATCTTATTGGTAATGTCTAAATTCAGACTTCTGGAGTGGGGACTGTGGGCACATCTGAGCCATGAATGCTGAGTTAGATAAGCAGGCACTTTTTTGTCATTGGTCATCATGTCTAAATGTCTGAAGCATGCAAAATGACACTGGTGTCTTAGAGGAGCTCCTCAGATGTAGCTGTCTAAAACTACCTAAAATGAACTGTAGCTGTCTAAAACTACCTCTGTTCCTCAGGACAAGATTATAAAAGTGATATAGTGGAGCATCCAAATTGATTATTGTTATTATTATTATTATTGGGAAGATTATGACTTTGGTTACATCCAGGAGCATCTGCAAGACTTTTGAATAGTTACCAGAATGAGAAAGAATAGCAGTTGGGATATAACTGACCTTGGCTTGAGTCAGAACGGAATAGATCGCTGGTTTATACCCTTTGAGTCTATTTCATAATGATTGTATGACTACTGTAATAACATGATTTAGAAGGGGCCCATCTACAAAGTAAAGTAAAAAGAAGAAACTCTAAAATTTCATATTTTCTTCGCCTAATTATAAACAATTTGTTTTCCAACAATAAGTCTTTCAGGACATACACAGCAGTAGACCTGTGTTAGTTGTAGCTTGGTTGCTGTTGCAGGTGTGTGACTCAGGGTTTATTTATATTTGCAAATCACTTGGAAGGGAATAATAAAAAATAATCTGCTTCAAAAAAACCCAAACTAAAATGGGTAATGGATATCATATCATCATCATGATTAAAGCAAGAATTGTGTCAAATATGAGCAGTTAAAATAATGAGTAAGAAAATAATTGTTGAAAGTCATTCCACATCAAAATAGTCAACAATCATTTTAGTTTTTTGAGAGAGTCATTTATGTCAAATGTGTTCTAGCTCATGGAGGGTGATTTACAGTTTTATAATTCTACTGATCATAAATTCTATTTTGGATGCTGTCCATAAATGCACTAAACAATTGCTGTGTGTATACAAGTCAGTATATTTTTGGTCAGCTGAGAATGTACCTACCCTTGAGTGCTCTCATTGTTCCACCTAGAGGCAGAAAGGGTAGAGTTTACTGAATTACCTTGATTTTCTTGATCTACAATTTTATTTTGAAACATACTGTCATACTTTTTTTTGTTGCAACTGAAATAAACAATTCTTATTGAATTTAGGAAGATTGTACTTTACGGGGTTTTGTGTTGCCCTTTTGTGAGAGCAGTGCCTCTTCCTGTGCTTGGAGATAATCCTAGCACCACTTGCAGCATCTATGCCTTAATATCAATATCAAGGCTACAAACCTTGCTCGATGACACAGCCTGAGTGCTTGCCTTTCAAAGATTAATGTTGCTTTTTACTGGAAGTGGTAGATGAAACAGAATCACACCACATGAAAAAAAATACTTTCAAGGAAGCTAGCAAATCTTGTGGAATATTTACTTTAGCAGTATGTATTCTCATGTGTACAGCTTCAGAGAGACTCATGAGTTGGCTCTTTTAGGGCTGCTTTGAAACCAGAAGGACTCTGGAACACTGAAGGCTATGCCTGAGTTGCCTGCACTAGCTGTATCTCATTTGAAAGCAGGACTCCACTGCATTGTGCTGTATTCTGAATAAACCTACAATTCCACTTTATGTCAAGTTTTTTGTACAAACAAGACCTTATTGCTTCTCCATGTGCCCACTGTATGTTTGGGTTTCAATGTCATGTAGTACAAACTTAATGCCAGGGACTGACAGTAGGTCACAGAGCACTGAATTAAAACACATTTTGTAGTGTTCTTTCTCAAATCTTCCACTTCAGGATAAAAGCTGTAGACAGTCATCATATAAAAGTTATTTTCTTTGTTTATTTACCTTCTCTACTGATACAAACAAGGCTATTATTGATGATTTCTTTGCAGTATGGGGAAAATTTTAAGAAATTTTACTTTTTGTATTTGTGAGGAAATTACTTTGAGCTCAAAGATTGGGAAAATAGAATAGACATGACTTCACCAGCTTAGGGAAAGATGGAATCAGGTGGGGCCACATCCAGAAAAGCTGACTGAGAAGAGTAAAGGTTCATTTTGTACCCTGTACAGCTGTAAGACAGTTGAAATTGGGCAAAACCCTTGATGGCCTGAAGCTACATGCTTTCTTTTCCTGTCTTCCCCCTGTTCCACTGCCACTGCTCAGACATGAAGCCTTCATCATCCCTGGAGTGGTTCTGCCTATAAAAGCTAATATATTAACTGGAAAGTCAAACTTTCTTTTATCAAATGAAGCCATGTTCGGCTGGCCCTTTTCTGTTTGCTGCCATATGGTTGCAGTTTTGGCAAAGTGGTTTTCCTCCAAAGCTGTTAATATCCTCCTTCCTCCAAGAGCTGAAAACAGATAAAATATAAGTACTTAAGGCAGAATTTTAATTGGATATGTGTAGGCATGTTGGCATAAGGCAGATTTCATAGTGGTACATTATAGACTTAAAAGTATATATTTTTTTTGTAATTTAGTTCCTGTTTTGCAGCATTTACCTTGTCCTTTTAAAATCTCCATTTGGTTAAAATAAAATCTTTGATAAAGTGGACTTAATTAATAGAATTTAATAAAATAAGCCATGAAACTTCTCACTAGGAAGGACACCTCTTAAGCTTACAGTTTTGAAGACATAACTATAATTTTGCAATAGCCAACCCCAACAACCAGACAGTACAATAAGGATAACACCACTTCTCTCCCAGCTTCCCTTTGAAGCTGTTACGCTGTCCAAAAAGACCAAAATACCTGTAGTATCATAGATGGCAAAAAATACAGAAGAAACCTGACTCTGTAGCTGATGAGACAAGGCAGCTCCAGCAGCTGGTGTCTGCAGCCGGTGCTGTTTGATGCTTCCTCAATAGGAAATGCACATGCAGTCTAAAATAACTAAGCTGCAAGTCTTTGAACTCTTTAGCAACAATTATAGGACTTCACTTTAGGAAAGAGAGCCACACATTTGTGTTTGGTTCTGCCCTTCCTTGTATCCTATCAACAACTGGAATGTGGAATTTTAATTTGCAATGGCAGAACAGCTAGGGGGAATTTGCATAACCAAAGTCAATGTTACGGAAGGCAGATGTGACTTTTCTTTTAGGTGAAACAGTTTTCAGTCAATCCCACTCTCATATGGAGCCTGTCACACTCAGTACCCAGGAGCAAGGAGGTGTGCCTGTGTGCATGGCCAAGCTGCTGGTCCATGGTCACTCCTGTGTGTTGTGGTATGCTGACTGTGGCATTCTTAGTGTATTTGTTGGATTCCTTTTGATTAGGACAAGCAAATTTTTTTTTCATAGACCTTTAGGAATCAACCTTGGCTGTGGTATGGCCCTTTGGATCCAAAAGCTTCTTCAGGAGCACTCATTGTTTTTGCTTCCTTTTCTCAGATATTTTAGGCCATCCTTTTGGAAGAACAAAAAGATGAATATCACATGCAATGTGCCGTAATGTTGTTGCTGTAGTGCAGGGTCTTCTGCTGATAAATTGTCTGAGCTGTTGTTTTATCAGAGCACACTCCTCCTCTTGACAGGAACATATTCCCTAGTGTTTTACCACTGCCAGCAGTGTCCTTGATTATCAGTACAGACCATGCCTTTAACTCTTTGAGGCACTGTGTCTTCTGGTGTTTTCACATAAGCGTTTCTGCCCCTGCATTATTCATACCAATCTCTCTATTTCTGTTAATAATATCTTCATTTCAAATTATTTGAATAGCAATTTAAGTGTATACAATCATCTAGATTATAAAATACTGGAGAACAGAAGGCATATAGCTATAAAATATTAGGAAGAAATATTTTTAGGATTTATTTACCATGGACCTGGTAGTCCTAATGTATTGCATGTCACTGAACTTACCTAAAGATCATATAAATTCTACAGAAGGTATCACATATAAGTGGGGTATTTTTTTTTTTTTTTACTTCTACATCATAAAGACCTAAATAAGAGATAAAAATGTATCTGTTTTAATGATTCATTTAATCCCAAAACAAACCTTACAGAAACTGGGCAACCTGCAAGATAATTGTAGAGCTTTTAGCTATGTTTTATAACAAATGCAATGGGAGTTGGATGCAAAAGCTGCAGGCATTTATTTTATTTTCTTATACTCAAGTATTCCTATTATATTAGCAATTTTACGCTGTAGTGTCTTAAATGTAATATTCAGCTCTATATTCTTCATAAACCCTGTTTTTTTTTGAAACAGCCTCCTACAATGGAAGACTCAGGCTAAGCAAAAAATAGTGTAAAAATGTAAGTCATTGGACCATATTTACCAAAGTAGTCTTTAGCTCTGATACATTTTCTTTTTACATTTCCACTCTCTCTATGAGTGCCAATCAACATTTACCTTTTATCTCCATCCATGCTTTTTTTGTTTAGTGTAAGGCTTCTTTTTCCAAAACTGTTGCAAAGCAATTCAGTCTTTATATTCACAGACTTGGATAAATGATTTCTGTCATATGCCTTCTAGAAGGAATAGAGAATATTGATAGCAAACAAAGAAACTTAGGAAAATGGAACTATAATGTCATAAATATTGACATCCATCAGAGAGTAAATGTATAGCTTAATTCTTGTCAATTTTGGTGTAGTCTACTACTGGCTGTCAGACCTGGTCTGCAGCAGAACTACTTTAACAGAGGAGTCTTCTACAAACTCTCTTTTAATTGGAAGATTGACATGTCACTTTGACTAATATGCTGGGACTTTTCAGCGGTATTTTCCCACATCAGATGTAACGTGCTGTTAAAACATCATACGAACTTTAGGCCCTATTTCAATACTGAAATTTTCTCCTTTTTAAAAAATAAAAAATAGAACCATCAGTAGTCTGGTCTGCTGTACCATTTTTTCTGAGTAGCCAAACTTTTTTTTCTCCCTCCCAGAATACAAACGATGTGTTCTTTGGAAAATTTTTTCGGATCTAAAGGTTTTTTCTTTTATTTTCTAGAAGTACTTATTCTCAGAAAGAGGAATACATGCTGAATCCCTACCATCTCTTCTTTTATTTTGTTCTTAAACTAATAGCTGACCCATCCATTCTATTGTTAAATATGGTTAAAAAAGAAGTCTTTGTGACCACAAACTTGAAACATTTATGTACAGTTCGAATGCTACTCAAATATATGGAAATTCAAATAGTGTGCTTACCGCTGTTATTAAAGCATTGTTTCGGTATTTTTAAAATATTCTCAAATTATAGAATTTCCTTCTAGAAGAAGTGAGAGATATTGAGTTATAAAGAAGATGTGTATATTAATATGTCATGATATAGAGCTATATTATATACGCTTCTAGTGGGGGTTTTTTTGAGATATATAAGAGATAAAAGGATCAACAAAGGAAGATAATGGATTTCAGAACTTGAGAAAAACAATTTAAAACATTTTCAAAGTTATTTCCAGTAAAACTGAGGTCTTGCCTGTTTCTCCATTGAACCACAATGGTGTGGGGGAAGTTTCCACAAAAGCAGTTTGGCTGGATTTCACGAAGTTAATGCCAGAGTGCTTGCTGGTGTGCCTAAAAAGTAACAAGCCAACAATGTCCTCATTCTATAGTGCTCTAATAATCATCCTGCTGTAATTCCAGAGGTTAAGAGATATTTTTTTCAAGACATGATAAATGACATGAAAAGAATTATCAGATTACTTGGAAGTTTTAGAAATCACAGTTTAGGTTCAGCTTTTTCCTTGCTGTTTAATCTGAACCTTGCAACTGTCCAGCCCCTTATACACATGTATGTTAATATTTCTTTTCAATTTGTTTGACTAAATTCAACAGTGTTTATTTCTAAAGCAGAATCAAATTCAATACCAGGTTGAAAATGTATTCAGAATTGGAATCAGCACATCACTGGAATTAAAAATATCTGATGAAAAATTAGGCCTTTGCAGTGTGTGGCCAGAAAATACTTTAAAGGCAGCAGAATATTCCTAACTTCTAAAATTGATTTTACAGATTTGGTTTTAATAATCAGTTTGTTATTTTCATGTGTGATTGCTAATGGTAAATCTCTAAAGCTTTGTTCAGTATCTCTGGTGATGTTTTGTATGAAATGCTCAGAGTGTTACTCTCAAAAATATGTTATGGTTGGAGATGTTGTTGCAAGTGAGACTCTGATGAAGTTTATCTTTCATAAATATTATAGAGATCTAAGTCTACTAAAACTGTATTAATAGTGGTTTCTTGAAAATTCAGCTGATTCACTCATATTTCCTTCTAGTAGTCCTTGGATTTAAATAGATATGAATCTTTGGATTAATATTTCTAGTAATCACATTTTGAGTAATCACAAGAACATCACATGCTAGTTGAAAAATCTTTGGCTTATTATAGAATTTACAGCACACCAAATTGTTTCCAGTTTTCATTCCACCTACAGAAAATGAAGTAATTCAGAATATTGAACTTATTAAAGGGAGTTAATTTACTTTCTAACCCAGACTGTTAACCTGAGTTCATGATTGTAATGCTAGGATCAGTATTTTCTTGTTTCATTTCCCTGTATTCAGGAAGGTACTGCATCAGAATGCCTTCACATCTTTCAAAAATTATTTGTGATATGCTACACCCAGCCCTACAACATAACTCATGATTCCAGGAATTTTAAAAAACTGTTTTTCTGCTTTTATCCATTACTGCTCTTTATTTTAGGTTATTGCATTATTACAACTCTGAGAACGGCTTATTATTGATTGATAATATGAATTTCCATTAAATGCTAAAAATAGTATTTAGTCTAAAGTTGTTCTGGAAGCTACTTCTAAAGTGTATTTATTATTCATTGCCAATAAATACTTGCACTTCATGTGTGAGTTTAGATAAATATTTCTTACAAACTCTGTTGTTTGCTTTTCTATTTACAGAGTATGATGACCTATCTCGGTTACTTTGTGCTACTTTTGTTTTCTGCTAGGCTATTTGAAGTGTTTCATAGAGCACAATTCTAAAGAATTCATTATTTTGTCTGTACACAAATACCCCTATTTGTGTATCAATACAGCATTTATATAGAGCCCAGCCATTCTTTTCAAATTTATTCAAGAAGAAAATCCATGTACTTGAAAATTTTGAAATGAATAGCAAGAAATGTGGCTAAACAGCTCTAAACCAGACTGTGAGGCTACATGAGGTGTTGGGTTTGCTTATTGAGCCACCTCAACTTTTGATCTGCTTTTTAGTGTAGGAAATAATCATTAACCTGCAATAATCTTTATAAAATATTGGTGGAACTAGTCTGATGAATGCATTTCCAGCTAACCTGTACCTGCAGGACCACTTGAGCTTAGGCTGAGATCCTTTAGCCTTGACAAATGAACTAGGTAAGGAATCATTCCTGGAGTACATTTTGTGAAACTTGTCTGAAGTGCTGCATTTGTATCATTCCAATTTCTAAAACAAAAAGCCATGCAGGACTGAGCACAATGCCACCAGAGGTATTTGCAGTGTTGTAAGCATCAGCACAGATCCTTGAAACAAGACCCTAAGCTCCAGAGCTGGGGAGTGAGAATAGAGCCGTTGGCATCAGGGAGCTCACAGACAGGATGAACTGCGTTTATATAAGCTCATCCATATGCAAACCGTCCAGTGAGTTGCCAGAGCTGTGCCAGCATGCCACCCACTCAAGTAACGTCTTTATTATTCATTGAAAGATGCTGCAGTTTTCTTGTGGTGCTGCAGAGCCTGTGTTAGGAGGGGATAAATATTACAGAAGGAGGTTATGGAGTTTGTGTGTAATAAGGCAAGTTCCTGTTGAGAACCTGACTTTTTGTCAGGAAGCAGAGATGGATAGTTATTCCCTAAAAAGCAAGGAGATGTGTGCCCCTGGTGGGCAGAGCCAGGTGCTGGTGACACACTCCACTGACCACTGAAGTTAAGTTAGTATTACCTGAAATACCACATCCAGCCTAGTCTTAACTCAAAAGAAATCTTAGGGCAGTTTAATCTCAGATAAGGTATTTCATTTTTAAATGATTTTTTTTTTTATCTGCTTTAAAATATTTGAAAAGGGAAGTGGGAGAAAGATTAGAAAAGGAAAAAGACTGATGTGAAACAAAACAATGAATTGTAGTAGCTGGAGGTGAAGGATGACAAAAGAGCAAATAACCATAATTTACAAGAACAAGAAGTGAGATAAACAGGGAGCATAGAAAATTAATTATAAAATGAAGTTAGAATGGAAAGGAGAGAAGCTGATCTCCTGATCAGCTGTTCAAAGGAGAAGTTCACTCTGAAATCTGGTGCACTGGGGCAAGGAATCCTCTGAACCCAGCTAGGCAAAAGGAACAAGAAAAGTGCCACACTGCCTCAGGTTGAATCTGATTTATAAAATAACCTCAGGAGAAGTCTTTAATCTTCTGTCATGTATAATTTCATGATTCAGAATTTCAAAGATATGTGTCAGTACATGCTTCTCTTTTCCACAGCTCTTCACAGGACTTGCAGCAATTACCAAATCTATGAAATCAAGGCTATAGTGTATTTAACAGCTGTCTGTAACTTCTTGAGATATCTCTGTGCTGGTATCTTTTTTTGAGCACTTTCTTCAAATAGTTCTCTGTTACCCGGTTCTGTGTTACCTAGTTCTGCTTGTTTGCTAGTCCAGTGTTGCTTAGCACAGAGCTGTAAAAAGACTTGCTCAAATTTGAAATTACATAAATTTGGGTTTATGGTGCCAGGAATTATAGGATAAAGGGTTGAGCTTCCTTAGTATTTTTAGCAAGACTATGTAGTATACATTTTTTATATGTATGCACTCAGTGTACTATCTTTTAACAGTAGTCTAAAATTTTTACTGAATTAAGTAAAATATTTTGATTGGTCATGGTGTCATGTAAATTTTCAAGGGGATTTTTTTTTCCTTACTAGACGAAAGCAGTGAAAATGATTACTCATAGGTGGTGAGTGTAGTGTTACTATTATCCCATAAAACTTCCCAAGAAAAGGACAGAAATTGCTCTGAGACAATAACTCCTTTTTTCAGAAAATATTATTAACTTCCATTCTCTTTCTTAGACCATATTTCAACCACCAAACTGCCAGAAAAATACATAAAGGCCAATTAAGCATAAGGACACTTTCTCTTTCAGGAAGACATTTAGCTGCAAATTTCTGGAAGCTGACAAATGCTAGGAAAGGATTGCTGGAAGTCCACCTTATTCTTATGCTCTTCTGTAGTCACCTAACAGTAGCCACTGTGATTGAAGCTGGTGAATGATGAAGCTAAATGAGCAAGATGAAGCTGTGCTCTGATCCACTGCAGTTGATCCTGTGGTCTTGCAGTAAAACATCCATCTGTTCTTAACTAATTCCTTGTGATTCAGTAGGCTGCATCTTGTATTTCTGTTCTGTAAGCCAAGGATATACATCTGACTGAAGTCATGTGTGTTGCAATGCTATATCATATATATATTTGATTATCCCAATGTCTTTAGAAAAAAAGAAATTCCTCAAATCTATTATTTTAAAATAGAAAATCAAAATCTGGAAAGACTAGCTGTATCTTAAGCAGTCTTGCTGTATGGTAATATATGATACCAAATGATAGACAAATAGATAGATAGATAGATAGATAGATAGATAGATAGATAGATAGATAGATAATTTCTCTGCAATATGGTAGTGACATTTTGGAATAGAAATGAGTCCTAGCCCAGTGGCTGTGCTCTAGAAAACAGGTATTTTAATTTTCCAATAAGATCTGCTCCTCATTGACTGAACAGCATGCGTTCTGAAGGAGGCTAAATTAAAGTTGTCAAAGCAATCAACTGAACATGAAAAACATTCTAACTTTGAAGTGTCTGTGATAAATGTATGTTTCATGATACAGTGGAGTGCTTTGACTGAGCTCTTCCAGGGTAAATAATATATCAAGAGCCAGAAATGCAAATGTGGTGTAGAAGGGCCAGTGTGTTTCACAAAGTACAGGTCACTGCTGAAAAATCATCTGTCAAGTAAAATGAATTTTCCTTGTTGACTTTGAGGTTATAGTTATTAAAGATACAGCACTTACACAGTGGTAATGTAGAGTTGTAATCAATATTGGTATAAAAATCAGAAAAGAGCTGTGAGGATGATTTTTCCTAGTCACTGAGGGTTTTTCTTGATTAGCTGTGATCTGAGAGCTATTTTTGTGAGTTCTGAGCCACACATAAGCAATGGAATGTAACCTTTAGATCATAGATACTAGATAGTGTTCCTTAAATACAAGCTGTCCCTGTTGATTTTGTTTTGTTTCTGTATATGCTATGAAAAAATGTATCTAAAAGCACTTTCAGAGAAATATTCAGCATCACCAAATGTTATCATCCACAGTGCCATCATCATCATCCAAAGAGCCAGGCTGCTGACAGGAGTTATAGATTTTATGCAAGGCATCCATTTTTTTCAGAGTTTTATGAAAAAGATAATTTAGAATCTCTAAACTTTTGGGGCTGCCTTATCGTATAACTGAAATGCATGAGATAAACCAGAATCCTGCATACCTGTCTTGGAACATAGGATGCTTCTCCCATAATAAACTTTAATTGTAGTAGTCTGCTGGATGTTTGGTGTAGTTTTTCTCATGCAACAGCTATCCTTATCTAGCTATCCTTATCTCCTCTCCGGGATAAATGCATTAGATAAGTTTATTCAGTAGAACACCCTGCCATGCTAACTGCTGTCACAATGTAGACAGGTAACTTTTTTATCGGCCTGAAATCATAGCTCTAAAAATTATATCCTATTTAGCTTTATACAAGCCTGGAAGCTTTAAATTAAAAAAAAAAACAGTTTTCCGTACTTACTCTAGCATCAACTTCTTTTCCAGCTTTGCTAAATTTACCTGCCAACTTACCTAAATGATTCATTCTTTCATATTCCCTACTCAAAAAAATTTTGGTCACTACTAGTCACTACTAAAATCCTCCACATTTTGTTTCCTTAGCACCAGAAGTGTTTAGGTTTAGCAATGTTTAATGGGTATTTATATATCAAAAAAAGAATTGTTTAAAATAGTCTGTTCATAATGAATCTCCTCAGTCAAAAAACCAAAGAAAAGTTAAGAACAAATTATATTGTTAACAGTAGAAAAAATAAAATTGAGAGGCCCTTAAATTACTTAGCATTTAGAGCAGATCTGCCTTACAACAGGTTTGAAATCATGTGCCCTCTGATATCACAGATTCAGTCCATTCCAAGCCCCACAATAAACATATTCTGAATCCCATTGGGAACAAGATGTCTTGTAGAAGTTATCGTATAGCATACCAGATGGCATCTTTCTTGCAGGCATCACTTCAGTGTGCTTCTTCTGTTGCCTTGGAGAAGAAAGAGCCAAGTACTGCTATCTCTGTAAGAGACTTAAGCATCAGTTTTCCCATGTAGGAATGGGTGCATCTTTTTTGACTGTGGTATCACAGAAGGATTGTCATGGAATTTTTGTCATTTGAAATCACAGGAAAGCACGGTAGTGTGTAAGTGTGTTGAGCTGAGACCATCTCATGCAGCCTGCAGGGCGTTTTCAGTGTCGGCACCAGCTTTAGGCATAGGCAAAGTGTAGGCACTGCCTGCAGCAGCGCACTGGTGGGGCTGGCACTGAGTCATAGACTTAAAAAAATCAAGAGGCAGCCTTTTAGTCTCAAAGCAGGAGCATCTGCTCCAGGTTCCCATTGCACTGGCTCAGAAAAACTGCCCAAGCAACCCCCCTGAGGTGAAACACCTGAACTGGCTAAAGATCTGGAGATCTTAAAGGGCTGCAAGTTCCCTAATCAAACAGTCCTGGCTCTGTGCCTGCCTTTGCCTTGCTAAAATCTTTGGTGGAAGCGGGAGGGAAGAAAAGCCTTGTAGATACAGGATACTTTAGCAATGAAACAATAGTCAGGGGTGAGGACTAGGCAGCAAGCTGACTGTTTCTCCTCGCTTTCTTTCCCCTTGCTGAGCAACCTTATGTTGTGTTGATGGGTTCAGACTCATAGTTATACTGGCAAAGGACAGAGTTGGAGAGAGTGCACAGTGGGACCAGCAGTGCTATAATCATCCAGGGCTGGAGCCATGGAGACAGTTAGACACAGTACCAACAGCTACATGAGGAAATGTGTCTGGGGAGCCACTCAGCAACTGAATTTTGCCTACACTGTTGCTAGGCATTGAGCCAAGCACTCATCACTGGCAGCATAGCTTCCATGCTGTTTATAGTAAGGTAAGGAAGAAGCAGTTCGACCATGAAGCTAGTATATTGATTATTGTGTGTGCCTTTTTGTGGGCAGCAGATTTTTGGTGTTGGGGAACACAATGCAGAGACATTTGTGTCTCTGCATTTATAGGAAATACAGGAGCCAGTCATGCATAATCTGATCGAAGGGATTATGCTTCACTAGATCTCTTTCTGATATCAATTTTTCTGCTTTCAGGGGAAAGGGGAAGGCAAAATCAGGAATCCTTTTAGAAGAAGTTTATTAATTCTCAGTCAACTAAGAAAAAATCAGAAAGGATAGAATTCTCATCCTTTTTAAGATACCTTTGTTCTCAATTTTCCCTCTGAAGATCTTGCCCAGCCTTTTGAATTTGCCTACTCGGGGGAAGTCCCCTGTATCTCAGCTCAGCATAGCCTACCCTTCTTCATGCCTGGGCACTATCCTGAAGGGATTGTGATCTGTCTATATACAAAAATATTCATTCATAGTAGAGAAAACATTTCAAAATAGGAATGATTTGCAGACCTGTGTGAACAAATGCATTTCTATCTCCATCAGACCTAGATTTCCTATCAGTTTGGCATACCTACTTTCTCTGAGAAGAAATCAATCCTCCATTCATTTATTTGAAGTACATTTAGTAATGAGAAAACTCCTAAAAGTTTCTTTGGCTACTGCAGATTTACCAGTGCCCAGTGAATGTTCAGTATTCTTTTTAAGGACATAATGAACCTTTCACACTTTGTGTAGTAAATTTATCAAGTCAGTAAGAATACCTGGAATAACAGAAGATCTTATAAGAGACCTTAAGCAACTTTCCAACTTCATGAAAGATATTCTGTACTCAACTAAAATTATTCTACAAAATTATTATGGACTTTAGTTTGCATGAGATGTTTCAAAAATCCAGGCAGCAATATATATGTGAAAAGTCATCGAGTTTTAGTCCAAGGACTAGTCAGATTAGAGTTGAAACTCTTAAATATTGTTAATTCTATATATTTAGAATCTGTTCTGCAACTGATCAGGGACCTTCTGTGTGGCACTGGAAGAGACATTGTATAATGTGTTGGTCAGACTGTAGGTTTGGTTTTCTATGAAACAATTATTTGCCATGGTACTATCAGTTCCATATTATCCCCTTGACAAACATCCATAATTTCCTCATGCCTGGAATTAAATTCCTCCTTTGAGATGGTCATTGCTCGAGATTCACAATGGATAAGAAAAACAAAAAAGTAATTAATTTGCTCAATAAATGAAGCACCACTGACAGGATTCCTTCTAGAATTGTACCCTGAATGTACCTTTTTCCTGCCTTTTTTTACTAAATCCTTTCATATGGTTATGAAAAACAAAAGTTTAGTAAACATTCCTTTCAGAACAAAGGAATAAAATATTTCCATCTCGAGAGAAACTGTCTCAAAGATGAAACGTAGATATAAAATACATCATGAGGTACTTGGTTTCTTATGCAGAAAATGAATTTTCCGCTCATTTAAAATTCATAATCTTTTTTTTTCTAGTTATAGTTGATAAAATTTAAATCCTCTCTAAAAATCATGCAAATCTTAAATCTACTTGCTATCATTCACATTTTTTTGTAAGAAAGGATATAAACTTACAATTTTATCCTTTTAATTATTCGTTTGAAATGGTGACCTTTTCAATTTGAATTATTATATGTTGGCATGAAGGTTTTCTTGTGTCTTAAATTTTACAGTTGAAGAAATCATGCAGATAATCTAATTACTTTGACTAAAATTGTTGTGCCTTTTATGTCTTTTGCTGTACTACATGAGAGAAACTGTGAAATATATTCATTATTGATTCATTAAAGGGTTTTGCTATTATATAAGCAGAGATGCAAACCACTACCTATCTTACATTAAAAGGGGAAGGCATAGTAAACCATGCCATGGGCTATGCTTTAAGTACTGTGTTTCTTAATGTCTTGTAAAATGTAAAAATCTACAACAAATAGATATGTAAAGCGTAACTGGTATGAAGATTCTATTCAGATTTAAGTGCTCTAGGTTGCTTTTGAATCTTGCTATTTTCTGCATTTGTTTTGACTGCTCTCATCATTCAAGATTGACGCTTGGATGGGTGTGTAGGAGGAAGCAGCAGCAGCAGGCTTACAGCTTGCAGACAAAAAAAAAATCTGCCTTATCTGATGGCTATTATTGAAAATGCGAGGTGTAGCCTAGGCTGGGTAATGAAGGGGAGCGAGCGAGGGGGAGCAAGAAGCATGGAGCTGCATACTGATGAGTGTAGGAGTACTTGATAAAAAGAATTCTTGCTGCTGGCAGTGCATTGCTCATTGTGGAGTATTCCAACAATCACATATAACGGAGAGCAGCTTAGCTGACAGCTTGATATGCCTTTTTTTTTTTTTCCTCTACTGTATGACGTACTGGTCTGTAGTAAAGATTAATAACCAAGAAATGTAGAGCTGCGATCAGATCTTACGTTATATACTGCCCTGAAAACTATGTTTTACTTCTGACTTTTCTGTTTGCTGAAAACATTAATCTGTCAAGCTGGCGGGCTCGTTTGATACCAACTTTTCCAGGAACACGATGTGGCAATGCCACCTCTCAGCCCAGGACTACCGCTATTATCCAGTGGATGGTTATTCGTTGCTTAAACGCCTCCCTCTTCACCCTCCTACAGGACCCCGATGCCCTGTCCAGACAGTGGGACAATGGTTGGAAAATATTGGGCTACCTCAGTATGAAAACCACTTGCTGGCTAATGGATTTGACAATGTGCAATTCATGGTAAGAAATCTTCCGTGCATAGCTGTGTATATACACTGTAGCTGCCTTTTTTGTCTGTCTCGTATGTGCTCGTAAAAACCTTAGAGCTATTCTGCATTGCACTAAGATCTGTTCAGTGTTTCACTTTCCTATGTGTAGCTGAATTATTATATAAACTGCCTTTTTATAAACTTCCAGACTATACACATTACAAAAGAGTCTAGCCTGAAATTTGGTAAAATAAAAACTGAGTATCAATGCTCTTTCTCTCCCTCATCAATCCTCCGATAAAAGAAGAAAAAGGCACAGTTCTTTAAATCCATTGCAGAATTTTCCTAGTATGAAAAAGCTGCAAACACCCTTTTCTGCAGTGCATCACATTCTTACTTTTATTTCATCATTAACTTGTAATGATAATTAAAGAACATGCAATTCCTTTCTTGCCTTGAGAGGTATTTTAATAACAGAAAATTATTTAATGAAGTGTGCTCTTTCTGCAAGTAATTCTGGATGTCTCGGTTAAATATTTTTGCATCTTAGATAATCAGGCTCTGGGATTCACTTGTTGAAACTTATGCCCTAAGAGAAAAAGTAATACATTCCTATTAATTGTTCCATTCTTATGTTTTAACTATAGGCATTTATCAGGAATGTTTGAAAGAAATGAAATTTTAGTTAGGTCAGGATTTACAATATCACCATGTGGTGTAAAGTAACAGACCTGTCATGCACAAACTTTCCATTGAAATGAATATTGACAGTAAAGAGAGAAGCTTACTTGTAAAGCTGTTATATAATCACTTTTCTACCTGCTTCAGTATTCCTCCTACTTGAGCCTCTTCCAAAAATCCTGACTGCATTTCTTAAAAAGTATCAGGTCTTAAAACATATTTTAAAATATCTTTAAAATATATTTTAACTATCCGTGTATATCTTGGAACAATTCTAACTTTTCATAACTTTGATCTGCCATATAAGAAACAGAAGTGAAATGACATGAATATTATAGCTGTAAAATCATGAGTTGTGTCCTTCCTCTTTACATTATTTTGCCAACATTATTATATGCCTTTGGACTACTGATCAAAAGGTTAGGAGACATATCTCTGCCATTTACACATTACAATAGTGTAGACATTTCTTCCTGTTCTTATATGGCTACCATGTGATCATTTGCTTAGATCAGTAAAAATCATTGTCATCTGCACCTTTAAATATTCTTTAAACAAAGCTGTGCTTTGTTTAAAGCACAGCAATATAGGGAAGAAAAAAAAAAAGTGTATCATGCTGCAGTTTCCCAAAATGTATCTACATATTCTTATATATGTTGTAGCATTAGTTACATAAGTAGGTGATCATTTAGCCTGAAAGAGGTTACAAAAGGAAACTGTTCACAAGAGGCTGTAGGTGGCATAACAAATGCACCTACCACAGGTAAATTATGAGCACTAGAGAAGTCAAATAACTGCCCTGGAGGGCTTTTCAGTCATACCCTGGCTCTGGAGGGGCCTGAACCATGGTCTCAGGGAATTTATATGACTTTCCTGCATCTCTTATTACTGTACTTATGTAAACATACAAATTACATACAAGATTTTGTTATGCAATATGCAAGTCAAACTTCTAACATATCAGGCAGATTAAGTTTTGTTTGCATACTTCTCTGTTAGCCAGTGTTTTCTGGTAATTTTAAGCCTTTTCTGATATATTACAGATGAAATACATAATTACTCTTAATATTAGCTGAGGTTGCATGCATCGAATGGAAGATTAGACTCATAAACGCAATAACGATAAAAGAGCTGTAAAATTGTGTTGTAATTAAAAAAATGTACAATTTCAGTAGTTTTATAATTTCCAATTTATCGATTTCACCATTCATCATGCTTTTGCATATTTCCGTTTTTTTCTGTGCCAAAAATTGAATATTTTCTATATTTTATAGGAAATAAACCACCGATTTCTTTTTCTATCACTCCTTTGAATACATCAGCATTATGTAAGAAAAGCCTCTCTTGAAAAATTTAAACGAGTGTTTTAAAAGCTCTTTTTCATCCCAGACAAAATATTAAAGGGAAAATGAAACTTAGAAACTATATAGGAAAATGACAAGAGAAACACCTACTATGCTAAGAGAAAAATTCTGATTATTACAAACTTAGTATGTTGTATTCTTCCTTAATATGACAGAACAGCTTTATTACAGCAGTTTGCATATTAAACTGGAGTTCAAAATCTTATTAACTTAAATGTTTCAGATAGGTTAGCTGCTTTACATTGAAGAAATCTAATAGTTCAATGCAGTAAAAATCAGTTAAGACATATTTCTTATTCATTCTCTACTATATTCCTGCTTTTGTTTTTTCTGGAAGCACAGTCTGACCTGCATTTATTCATTCTGTTGCCTAAGCAACAACCATCACACTCCTATTAAGTATGATTTAGTAGTACAGGTCTTACTAGCTGTTCAGAACAGAAGAGGGAATATCACAATGTTATAATTAATGTCCATGGAATAACGTACATCTGAGAACAAATATATCCCATATATACTATTCTCAACAGCAAAATTCTATTAATTAAATTAGCATTTTAATAAAAAGGTGATTTTCTGATAAAAAGATTTCATGGTCAATAATTCATTAGATCATGGAAATTAACTCCTTGTGTTTAGTCTCCCTTGGGCATTAGGAAAGTTACTCACTAGACTGTGGTTAAAATTACGAAGATTTGTTTATCTTACCTGAAGTGTGTGGACTTTATATGAAGGAGCAGCTGGATTCCTATTAACTTTGCAGTATAAATATTTTTCAGTACTTCATCAATAAATATGTTTTAAAAAAGCATTGAAACATAGTATTAAAAAAATTAGTGTTTTTTCATTAAATACTTTAATTCTACTTACAGCATGTTTGCACACATAGCGAGTGCAGCTCCTACCCACTGTTAGGGTCGTGCAGGAATGACACTTCCATAATTTTTAGTAGGCCCAGGCAGATTCAGTCCCAAGTCTTGGTTCACATGTGCTTGAATATGTGTATGGATCATCATTAACCGTGATAATTTGTTGTGTAATAGGCTGCAGTGTCCTTCAGATGTAGAAATTTGTAGTGACTTTGTGCAGATACTCTGTATTTGAAGATGCAGATGATACTGCAGTTTCTTAACGCGAAGGCTACTTCGCAGGTAAACCAATTCCAAAGTGCAAGAAAACAATTAAATCAGTCATAAATCACAGTATATGAATTAAATGTAAACAATAAAAAAACTTATGCATCTTTTTGATGCATAGGTGCAGTGGATATCCCTGGGACAAGCTATAATTTTATGCAGACTTGCAGGCCTACGTCACTTAGTATGCTGAGAAAAAAAAAAGCTGACTTGCAGAGAAACAGATGTAAATACATAAATGTGCAAGGTCACTAAAAGCTCTCATGCAGTTTTCTACAACTGTGAAACTTCATCAAAGACTCCATTCTGGATTCACAGAGATAAAAGCAGCTCAATCAAATCATTGCCCAGTGGGGACTAGTTCTGATTAAGGACTGTATATAAGGACTATCTATTTATAGGTTGTCCTAATAATTTAAAATATTCTGAAGTTTTATCGCTCATTATTGCAGTTTGATGAAAAAAATGTCTCTTAAAGAGATTGATAAAACACGCTATGACAGAAATAGGGACCAGCATTCAAAGTGAGTTAACAGAAAAATATGAAGCATTTTATTATATCTTTGGCATTCTAAAATATTGTTCACTGTCAACAGTTAATATTTGCATTATGCTCTAGGGTTTCATAGCTGCTTTTAAAAGACAAGCATCTCTACCGCTCCAAGTACTTATGTGGCTTGCATTGCCTGATGGTCTAAGTATTGTATAAGTGGTTTGGGGTTTTTTTTAAATTCTTTCTTTTCCACTCTTGGGAAACTGAGACATAGGGTCACTGCGGGGTGGGATTTAAAACTCTTATACATTTGATACAAAAGGCACTCATACTCAAAATGCCTGCTGACATAATGTTTAACAGATCAAGTCAGTTGCTTAAATGTAGGTGTCTAGTACCAATTGAAATACCATAAGGAATCCAGGAGATCTAGGCAAGATTGACAGATATCACTGAGAACCAGAGACAACCAGGCCCTTCATGATTATCAAGTTCAGGTGGGATATCACTGAACTCCTCAGACAACTGTAGAGTCCTGATGCTTTGGCAGCTGAAATGAATCTTAAATTACACAGAGTTTGTGATGTCTAGAAACTGAACATAGATGTCTTGAGTTTTAACTTATTTGCATATGCATTTCTTTACCTTCTAATAATTTTCTGTATTTGTATTCATCCTGTGAACTTACCTGCAAAAGTATTTACGAGGTTTCTCACTGCTAGACATGGTCTACCTTCTCAATTCCCTTTAGCTGAGTGCTTTGGATGTAGCTTTGAGTTAAGTTTTGGCTTTTCTTTCTCCCTTCCTCTCTGTCTCTTTCTTTCTTTGTTTCTTTTCTTTCATTTTTTCACTATTTCTGGAGGTTGATTAGCTGAAGTTTACCTGAAGACTCTCTTCTCTCAGGTGTCATTCCTGGGAATTGCTCCTCTGGAATACCCAGTAGTTCTTCTTGCCTTTAATCTCTTTTGAGGATCTTATGCTCTGTATCAAGTATAGAGGACAGAAGCAATTTTATTTCCTTGGAGTGAAATGCTCCTAAAAGAAAATCTCTATGTACATTAGCTCCAAGTCCTGTATTTTTGGAGACCTTCTATATTTTCACCAAAAATATCTAGGGCAGAGATTGCTGATTTAGGTGTTAGATGAACACTAAAAGAGAGTCTGTCAGTCTACCAACACCATTCTTAAATTAACCATGTAACTGGTGATGAAAAAAGGCCGATTTTAGACAAGGGTTCTAGTCTGTAGCGACTTTGATGACTTCCAGAAGCCAACTCCTAACAAGCAAGTCAACCTCTGCAGCATTCAGGTTGTCAGCTCTCCAGGCCCATAATGGCTACTGCTGGGACTCATTGGGATACTCATGCCTCATCTGGACCCTAAGAAGATTTAGAGGGCGTTGTCTGTGTGTATTTTACCCAGAAATTAAGAACTATTGAAGGCAACCTTAAAACTGGCTGTTGATAAGTAGGTGATATACAGCAAGCCATACTTTTAGCAGAGTCACACTGACGCTGGAATAGGCTGTGGTTTAAGATTTACTACACATCTAATAAAATCTTAGAATATATTCCTGGACCACAAGTCCCCTTGTTAAGGCTCTCATAACCCAGGCCCATAAGGCTCTCATGCCCAGGACATGCTTTTAGTTTCATGGCAGACTTACAGGACTTAACACTAAAAATGAGGAGCTCCTCTCAGTATCAGTGTAGCATTGGTTTTTTTGCATGAGTAAAGTGACTCTGTCATTCTGGTGTCCTCTGAGTCTTCCTCTCCTTCACCCCAGTAACCTTTGCACCTGTAGGTCTTCAAGCAGACCACCTTTCCCCTTAGCTCAAAGAGAATGAGGCAGATTTAAAGTTCAGATATAGACAATTACATGTCTATTTACACATCAATAGATGTTTAGGACTCAGTTCAGTTGCTCTCATATTGAAATTAAAATGTCTGGGACATCTGTGTAGGCTCGGACTTTATGGTACAGGATGTATAAAATAGCAATACCTGTCTGGAGTTTCAATCAGATTCCAGGCAATGTACATTTGCAGCACCTCAGATGACTCCAAATTCATTTCTGTGGTTGGCTAAGTGAAGCACCTAATCAGACATTAAAGCCAATGGAGCACAGAATGCAATTTACCTGGGTGGCTGAATAACTGTTAGGGTAGTTATTTGAGGATAAATTAAAGTAGATTCATCTGATCAGCTGAACCACTGTCTAAGCTCTATTGATGGTTTTGTACTAGATCTCCTAAGCTATAATGTAGACACAAAATTTATGATCATTCAGTTTGGGCTAGTTTACTGAAAACAAAACACAATTTTTATTAGAGCTTTTTCTCCTCTCTCAGAACATCTGGCCCTGAGGCTTCAAGATCTTTTTCATCCTAGTAGGAATTCTTACTATAGAAACTGCAAATTAGAGCTCAGGTGGGTGCCAGAGTTGAAGATTGTGCCTGTCATCCTGCAATAGCAGCGAGTCTAACAAATAATCCCATTCCACATGCTCCTGTTAATGCTTCTGTCATGGTATTCCTCAAGCTAGTCAAGAGACAGAAGGGATTATTAATGTACTACCCAGTATTGCATGTGTAAATAATAGCTTGCACTGTCATTCTCTCCTGAGGTGCCTGGCAAGTTGGCATCATCCTGTGTGAGTGCATGCAGCTATGGAGAGGTAGTGCTCATACATATCCCCATGGGAAGGGAGTTTAGAGGAATCTGCTTCATGTTTTTATATCTATATATGTAATGTGTGTGTGCAAAAAACACAGCACTGCAAGCTGGGGACCGATCCTGCACTAGATAAAGGACTTTATGTAAATTTTGGCAGTAATGATTGCTCAACAGGGAGACAAAGTTTTTGTGCATTTCACTTGAATGGTTGATTCATAAGGAACGCACCTCCAAACAGACTGTTGGCTTCATTAAGACATCCTGGGTAAGGTGGATCCCTTGAGAGTCAGAGAGAGTATGTTTTCATCTACACCTGTCTAAGCAATTGTATCTTGAAGGTATAATCAGGGATGGTTCCATCTGCCTGTATGCTACATTCTGCTAAGTTAATCTTTAGGTTAAGGTTTCTCTGGTCGTTCTGGAATATTTGGCCATCTTCGATTAAAGGTTGCTCCACATGAGGTTGTACATACCAGGCAGTGAGACAGGACTTTGGGTTGCACTCCTGGTCAACAATCCAGGTGCCAGTATCTTGAGGGGAATGTCTGTGCACTCACCTCTGCCATTCAGGTTAGTGACACTTGGTGTGCATTTGCTATTTTGCTAAGTTCAGTCTTAGAAGAAAGAGCTTGTCCAAGGTACACAGCAGTGTGTTGGGCTCAATCATACTCTCCCTAGGAACAAAGGGCCAAATCCAGATGTTGAAAGCCATCGCATGTACAGTCACCACTAACAGTTACACCATTTCATGGTATATATCTGTGAATACGACACATGAGGACTGGAATTAGTCCCATCTGTTCTAACAATATGTTAAATGTTAATGTTAAACAGTGTGTTTAAGCTGAAAGCCTGCCTAGTGCAGAGTGGCCTCATTTTGATGTACAAACACTGATGAGCTGTATTTTGAGACTACATATGTGAGGAATTGGTTATTGGCCCTAAATTCAATTTTATCATAAACTAGTCACAAGTATTTCATCTGAAAGCTGGTTTGATAAAGTGGATGAAAACTCTAATAACCAGAATGAAGCAGGATGTTTTAGTAACTCATAAAATAACAGGTGTAATGCCAGTAAAACGCTCTTGCTATGTATTTATTTAAGGCCAAAACCTTCCAGCTCATTACGTTGAGCAAAAGGGACAATGGTAAATCTTCAAGAATTAGATATGTTTGTGTATAGGGTGATGTGTATGATGATGTTATTGATAACTGATGAAAGTTATGGAAAACTTGAAAAGTTATAAACATTGTTTAAATGACAGAAAATTTAAAGATTAAGAAAGGCAAAAAATCTAAGAGGTTTTATGCTTCAGGGAAGAAAGCTGAAGATTCACAGGACAATCAGTTTTTAGTTCTATTTACAGTTTTAAAACTAACTGCCTGTATGTAATTAGAGGTTACGACTTATTCATGGTTATTCCATACAGGAATACTTTTTAATAAAATTAAATTTAAAAAAAACAACAGAATGAAAGAAATTCACAAAGCAACATAATGTACAGTTGTGTGTATTACTGGATCAGAACAACATTGTTCAATAAGAAGCAATTAAATGGAATCCGGAACAGCAGATAAATTTCAAACAATGACAGACTTCCCTGACTAAGTTAAAGGACAGAGCAGTACAGAGTGGCTTGATTACAGATAATGGCATGGTGGGACTCTGAAGGAGTTTTCAGGGCAAGATTAATGACTACAGAGAGATAGCTGGAAATAAACATGATTCTTGGGCATGTTATCCTTTTTGAAGGAAGACCAGGTGATGTAAGAAAAGCACGGGTAGTTATATGAACAAGTATTAATGCTGATCAAAAATTAGAAACAATATAAGATAAAGAAAGAATGAATTGTGAGGAGCAGATAAATAATCAAAAATACAAACAGGAAAAAAGAAATAGGAGAGGAAATGCAATGTCCATAACTGTGTGATTAGAATGCATTCAGAGAAATTTTTATCAATATGCTATAGCTAAAAAGACTATTTTAAAAGCTACAACCACTGCTGGAATCAGATAAAATTCATTTTAGTTTTGCATTAAGAACAAAATACAATAATTAATGGAGTACAGTGTTAATTAAGACCAGTGAGAAATTTGAGGAAGACAAAGAGTGAGAATAATCATATTGCAAACAGACAAAAGAGCACTTGGTTAATTAGAATATCTGAATCATCTAAGTTAGGTGATATTTGATGAAGAATTCTAAGAAACTGAAGAGAAAATCCAAATCATTTAGCAATCATATTTGAGAACTTCTGGAGAATGAATAAATTATTAGAGGACAACTAAAATGTAGATGTAGTACTAGTATGTATGTCAGATCACAGGATTCTTCCTCAGGATAGATTTCCAACCTCCTGGGCTGTTTGTCTTCAACCATTCACCATGCAACCTTTGCCTAAATCAAGGAGGAAATGTATGGTGGTGTTACTGGCAACAGAAAATTACTGTCAGTAGCATTAAGTCTGCTGGAGAGAAAATAGGGAAGTATAGGGAATGCTGCAATGGGATGTAATGGGAAGAGAATAAAGCTAAATGAAGTAACTCAGCAGCTGGGAGCTGAATTATTTAAAGGGAACCAGTAAAGAAACAGATGTACTGTACAACGCATTGTGCCCCACATCATTTTGATGAGAAATTATTTTCTGTCAAAGGCCACTAAAATTTCAACAAGGGAGACAAGCTTAATTTTGCTAGTAAAACTACAGCTAACTTTCAAAAGCTGTTTTAGAAAATGTACCAGAATTGCCATGCAAGCAAGCCATTCCTGGTAAAATTTGCCTGACTGCTTCTAAACTTCCTGGGTATCTAAATTTACTGTCCTTCAATTTGAAAATCTTTTGTTTTCCCACACATTGGTGAAATTTTTTTCTTGTTTATGGTATCAACACCCCAGAATCTGTTTTAACCCTGGCACGACACCCATGTAGCCTTTATCACCATGTTGTCCTTTCTGTCTGCTCACACACACACACACTCACATTTGTGCATACACATATTACACAAAAAGGTAATTCATTACAATGAAATATTCCACATGCTTAGAAATAAAGAACTGGAGAGTTACAGTACCTTGGTGACCTCAGTTTACCCCTCACATTCACAAGCCTTATGATAGAGTCTTCAATCACAGGTTTCTTTACAAATTTTTCTCCTCAAAATTCCTTTCTCATTAAGTGTACTGAGATTTGAGTATGCATAGGCACACATTTCAAAGAATTATCAGTCAAAATAAAACCTTTTGTTATTTTTCTAATGCTACATTGCTTGAATTTTATGACCTTAGCCCAGCAGTCATTTAAAACAATAATGAGATCCCCTAAACTTCCTTCTTTTCTCATTCAGATGTGATGTACATTTGCATAGTGTTGTTAATCAGAAACATTAGAAAAAAATACCTATATATATGACCATGCATTTGCATTTTAGGAACTGGATTATAAAGAGTTAGAAAACATAAAAATATAGTGCTTCAGGTTACACCTTTAGACAATTGAAAATAAGTATATGCAGTTAGAAACACTTTCATCACAATTTTTTCAGAAGCTGAGAACTGTGCATCAGAAGTCACCTCCAAAAACTTTGCCTGTACTTCACATGGGTCAAAGCACAAGCTCAGTTACAAGAAACTTTGCACAGGACAAAATATAGATTCTTAAATCTGCTGAAAGTAAAGACCCAGTGTAGACAAAGCAAGCTGCTGTGTCTAAACTATGCTTTTATTCCACATATGCATAATTGGTTGAATTAACAGAAAGCTTTGGTTCATTTTAAGTACAAGGTCACATGTGAAATTCACACCAGTTCTCTGGTCTTGTTCTTAGCCCAATCCAGATTGAAATATATTTTTGCAAAACAGGAAACAGAAATGCCACTTTAATCCCCAAATAATTTACTTCTCTATTCTTTAAAACTCTGCATTAAACACTTCAAGCATTTTATTCACTATGGAACATGTTCTAATTTGTATCTTTTCTATTATACCTCGATTATTGTGCATGAGGGATAAAATCTCCATACAGCAGTACACTGTATTTACTTTAGAGTGGCTACTACTGAGGAAACTGAAGGCGCATGCACTTGTTGCAAATGCAACCCTTAACTTAACTGAAACCTCATATTTCAGATGTTTATTACTCTTATCTTATGCAGTATTTTATTAAATTATTGGAAACTGAATGCTTTAATAACACTATTGATGGGAACATCAATGGGTTAAATTTGCAAGATGTACCATACCTGATCTAGATTTGTGTTGAAAGTCTTTGATTAGGTAATAATTGTTTGAAATTTTTTTGGTCCAAAGTCTAGACCTACATGGAAGTTTTGACATATGAAAGCCAACGTATTTGTCCAGGTGACAGAAGTGGGGGGTAAAGCTACTGTAAATAGAAGTGAATAAACTTTAAAAGCTAGAATACCATTAATAAAAGTACACTGGATAAATACTTATCAAATAACCTTCCGATATAAATCTCAAATGGCATTTTTGTCTGAATGCTTACTTAGCAGCCAAAAATCAGCAAAGAGTGGCCCCTCTGTGCACTAGCCCCCTGTGCAGTCACAAAGAAGGGGAAAAAACCTGTGTGTTATTCACTGGTATCTTACAGCCTACACTAAGAAAAAGTATGTTATTTGTTGCAGCTGTGTACAGCTCTTCAATCTCTGAAATGATTGATAGCTTCTGTTCTTCAGAACTATTCAGAACTATTTCCCAGCTTTTTCAGTTCTTGAGGTTTGTTCTCTCCAAACAGCTCCCCTTTTAATCACATAGAAAGGCCACTTCTTGAAGTAAGTTAAGATGGCGTTTAAAAAGAAATAGCAGTTCTTAGCTGCTATGCTGCATTAGGATAAAAGATTGCACAACTGAGTTGGTTTTTAGCCTTGATCCATTTTTAAATATAGTATGAATATTATAGCCCTGTTAGCTTCTCTGAACTCCCTAGGCGTTCCTCTTGTTGCCAGAAAGGAATTACAAATTGACAATGCAAGTTATTTTATTTTGTTTTCCGTCTCCCTTGGAATTTGGAAGTGTGTCTGTTCTGTCCATGAGCCTTTTATTTCCTGATATTCTGATTTTTAAGTACTTTTTTTATTGCCTATAGAAATAGTAGATCTTTGCTTTCTGCTCAGAAAAATAACTTTATGTAGCAAGAGTGGAATATTATACCAAAGAACCAACATACCAACAAATCTATGACTCTCAGTAATATCAAGGTTTTTTGTCAGAAAATTCTGCTCTCGCTGCTTGTATGGTTGATTTCCCTCTATCTTCCTAACTCTGCTTCAAATATATGTTTGTTTAAAAAGCATTCTGATTTCCCTCATTCTTCAAAAGAAGAAATGGAGACTCAGGGGAAAAGAGAATAAAGAAAAAACTTGCTAGGACATGCGGAAGCAGCCTGGTCCATGGAGAACACATAGGACAATATATCTAAGGGTCTTCTCTGAGGTCAGCTTTTGATTTGAATTATGAATTTGGAGAAGATGCCTCTCTATTCCCTTATCTGGCTGAGGGAAATTACATAACTTTGCTGGCCTACATATAGGAAATCAAGAGAGGATCCTGGGATAGAAATATCTGTGTATTTTGAGCTGTTTTGTGGATAATTATCTGCTTGAGTCTAACTTTTGACATCCAGATTTCTAAGTTCCTTTAGTTGGGAAGAACACTTTCTCAGGAAGGAGTCAGAGGTAGCCAGGTTACCTGAGGAATCTCACTGAGTACCTTCACTTCAGTTCTGAATTAAGTCAGTGGCAAGGGTTGGACTTAAGTTCAAAATAGTGCAGAATAGCAAAACAAGCATTTAATAGTTAATTTAATTATTATTAAATTAATCAGGAACATTTTTTTCTGTGTATGAGCTTCCTAAATGTAATTTATCATTATTTTAATCTTTATATCATGCATTTTATTCCATAAACCAAACTCATGGCAGAAACAGTTTCTTAACATTCCTCTTGTCTCCCCAGGAGTGGCCTGTGTGCCACTCTTCCTTTCTCTTTATTTCTGAGGTTCTCTACATCTGACCCTTTCCCCCAAAATTCATTTGGTTTCTGAGATCTCTTTCTCTCCTCACCATTCCTGAAGGCTGGACTCTTCTTGTGCTGCCCATATCCTCCTTTTCTTTATTTCCTCTTTCCTAAGTAGAAATTACCATATTTTTTTTCTTTGGTCTCCAAATCAAAGGAGGGAGGGAGCAAGGGAGGAAGAGAACGAGGAAAGAGGTAAGAAGAGGAAAAAAGGAGATGAAATAACTGAAAACAAAGAGGGGGACAGATGTCTGCTTCACATCCATGTTCTTTTGCTGACCTAAAACATTTCTACTTGATTTGAAAAGCAGGGGGACGTTTAACTGAATGGTTGTCACAATGATGTTCTTGTCACTCACACCTCCAACCCAACAGAGTTGGTGCTGAGTGAAAACTGACTTCCTTGTCTGGGCTTAGGATGAGTTCTTGCAGACAGCTGGCCGTGCTTTCCAGCATGCTTTGTAGTTCCATGTCACTCAGATCTTTCCATTTTCTGGGGTATCTCAGGCTTCTTATTTACCTGGACAGCTAGCTACAAATTGTGACAAATTTGTCTGATAGAACGATTGCACTCAAAATCCTTTAATACACATGGTGAAGGGAAGGAGCAGATTTTGATTTGCTGAAGTATGAGTGCTCAGAGCAACAACTGAATATAACTACAGTTGTCCCTTGAACACATATGTAGATAGATACTAAGTACTTAGTGAAATGGGAGAAAGCAATCTCTGCATTTATGCATTGAGAAGTAATATATTGTATGGGTTTTTTAATTCTAGCCCTAATTTTTTCTACTTTTATTCTTTATCTGTATAGTGGGTATTAAATTGCCACCTTGCTTTGATGGAGTCTTACAAAATACATTAAATCATTGTTTGGAGCTGTCTAATATTAATTCAATGAATGTCTAAAAAAAGTCTGAAGAAAGTGAGTCATTCTTACTGGTGAGGTCTTCAATGGGAAGCTATATATAAGACATGGACCCACACAGAGAATGATAAAGGCTAAAAGAAGAAATATCAGCTGCCTTATTTTCCAAGTACAACCCATCCTCTTGAACTGAATTCTTGGATTATTCAGAAATATAATTATAGTGTGTGTTTGGTGCCATGTGGGATATGTAACCTGGGGCGAAGGGTAGTTTAGCCAATGTTGAACAATCTGCAGTCTGGTATTTTGTAGCTTCATGACATTCCTATAGTGTGTAGTGGGGATTAGTAACTCCTGTTTTGTCTGTTTTATTCATTGAAGTGACTGTTCCTTTTAGGAAGGTGCACTGCAATCTAGAAATTATATCAAGTGAAGTCACAGTGTCCCACAATCTTGTCTCACTGGATCAGGAGCTTACTGTTGTATTGTGCAATTTGTTGATAGCACTGGTTGGCTCGGACCAAATACCACGGGTGTGAGGGACAAGGGAAACTCACAAGTGTTCTCCAAACTATCAGGAGCAGTTTTTTTACTGCAAAGAAAAATTAAATTTCAAAAATCCAGCTCATGGAGCAATGTGTAAAGTGTCAGTAAACCGCTTGTCTTGAGTTAGGAAAGGAGGAGGCTCCAAAGGATCCCTAGTTGTTTGTCAAATGCAGTATCCTTGTGTGGAAAGGGATTGGTGCAAACACTCTTCACAACAGCATCAGGAAGAGAGGTGCCAGAAAAGGTGAACTGGCTTGCCTGAAGGTTTCCTTGTGACTGAGGGAAAGAGGTACTAGAGTGCCAGATTAATGGACTTTGGCAGTAGATATCCCAACACCTTGAAAATCAGCTGTGTAGCAACATTACAGAATCCTTCCATAGGGTTTTGCAGCTGAATTAGTCTGTGTACAGTTAACATTATCCTAGGAGTACATCAAGCTGTCCCCTCATTAGTTTTGAACACATTTATTCAGATTTTTAAGAAAATGCAGTATGTCATGAAAAGTATAATCAGCCCCTTGGACAAAAAGCAGAAGTTCACCTTTATTGAAAAGACTCTTGAAGGCAAATACTGCTTGCTAGTCAGGATGGAGAGTTCAGAGGGCTATGTCAAGGTGCTAGGACTATTTGTATGAAACCAATATGTGGCTTTAGGTTTCACAGCCAGTAATTGCTTCAGCTGAACAAAAGTTATGTAGTTCATTTCTCTGAAAAAGCTTCTTCAGATGGGTGGATTTTTTTTTCCTTATATTCACTGGTAATAAGAGATTATGTCAGCCGTTAGACATGCAACTAATTTATGGGCTGGTGTAAAAATGACATCTTGTGTGAGTATTTGTAGCTTCTAACTACTCAGGTATCAGTAAAAAATGCAGAACTGTTGTAGTCTAATTGCTGCTTTTGTGTTGTATCTGAGATAAACAATACAAGAACATTTGCAAAAGAGTGAAAAGGTGTAAAGAAAGCAGAGAATGTGTACAGAAAGAAAGGTCACAATATTAGAACTGTTTCTTAAAATATGTGGGCTGGGAATAAGTTGCACAGAAAAAAAGAAGCAGATATGAAGGAAAAAAGTGGACAGAAAATAGGCAACTTGCTATCTGGCTTACACAACCAGAAATCTCATTTTGTGTTTGTTTAATTTTTGGATGTGCATGTTTATTTTTAGGTTTTGGAATTATGAATGTGATTGTTCAATGGTAAGATACTTAAAATCTGTGGGCAAGCTATTTAGAAGCCTGTGGTATTTATTATTTTATATGAAATCCAGTCAACAGCTACGAAGTGGCAGCCACTTTTTTTAATAGGTTCTGGGTGACAGTTGCTGCATTATCCATGATGCAGCTAGGCCATGCTACATGAAATGATACTGTGTAATATTAGAAATATGTTGTGAGGAATTGAAAAATAAATACTAAGAAATGCAGTGAATCACTCTAGAGTGTACTTCTTACATTTCCAAAATGGAGCCTTTTCTGTTTAGATAAGGTCAGCATACATGGAATGTGTCTCTCTCATTCTTTGGGCTCATTCATCAAGTTGAAAGGGATTTTGAGCAACATGAAAATTGTCCTGCCCACGACAGGAACTAGATGATGTTTGAAGGTTCCTTCTGACCCAAACTAGTCTGTGATTATGACTCTGTTAGAATCATTTCGTTTGGAAAAGACTCTTAAGATCATCAGGTATGAGCATTACCCCAGCACTTCCTAGTCCATTGCAAAATGATATTCCTGAGTGCCACATTCATGTATCTTCTAAATAGCTCCGGGGATTGTGACTCAGTCACTTCCTTGGGCACTCTGTTCCAATGCTTGACAACCCTTCCAGTAAAGGAATTTTTCTTCATGTACAACCTAAACCTCCCCTGCTGCAAGCTGAGACCATTTCCTCTTGTCCCATTGCTTGTAACACAGAAGAGACTGACTCCCACTCGGCTGGAGCCTCCTTTCAGGTGGCTATAGAGAGCAGTAAGGTCCCCCTGGAGCAGCTTTTTCTCCAGGCTGAACACCCCCAGCTCCCTCAGCTGCTCTTCATCAGACTTGTGCTCCAGCCCCTTCCCCAGCTCCTCTGCCCTTCTCTGGACTGCCTCCAGTACCTCAGTGTCTTTCCTGTAGTGAAGGGCCCAGAACTGGACACAGGATTTGAGGTGTAGCCTCACCAGTGCCGAGTATGGGAGGTTGATTCAGAAATATCCTTTCTGCCACGATCTCTACAAGTTTGGGTCTGCCATCATAACACAGTTTGGAAGGCTGTGCTTTTACTTCTATTCTTGTGGAATATATCTTCCCAAAGTTAATTTGTAAGAAAGATAGTCTGTGTGCACAGATAATCTGTGCAACACATTAATAAAAAGAGAAAAAGGGCTTTGCAGTGCAGGCATGTTTTGCTGCAGTCTAGAAAAGGCATGGTAAATCAGTTTCCTCAAAATGCTAAAGAGCTGCTGGATCTCATGTATCCATTCAAATTAATGGTAGATTTTTATTTAGGAAAATCAGGTCTTCCTCCAGCTAGTTATATATAGATATATCTATATCACTCAGTCTCTGGTGTAGCTAAATGCCCATGTGCTTAACTTTAAATTAGCCCAAAGACGAGAGTGGAAAAAAAAATACATTAGGTAAACTATTGATATATTTTCCTTTTCTGGGCAATTTTGGCCAATAGCAGAAACATTGAACCAATGAGTTAGGGAGACCTTTGATCTCACCTAGTGTGGTCATACTGCTGCTTCTGAACTGCAGGACCAGTTCAGATTGTCTGCAGTGTTTCCGAGGAGCAGGGTCTGCTTGGTGCTGAGCATGGGCTTCATGGAGCAACCCCGTCATTCCTGGAGCCGCTGCCTGGGAAGTGAAGCTCGACCTAGGGCGATGCCGCGGTGCACGCGTGATGCCCAGGATGACCGGTGGAACGACAGCCAGCCCTCCTTTGGGGGAATATTGGCATGCCTCTCCCCACTGGTTCCAGGAGAACAATAGCCCTGTGTAGTGGCACCAGGCGCATGGGATGGCGCCGCAGCGATCCGCTGGTTGCCGTGGCGACGGGAGTGGGCCCGCAAAGCCAGCCTCCTGGCTGCTGAGTTGGAAGGGATAAGAAAAACACAGCCCACTTCCCATGTGAAACGAATTACAAGAACGAGCAAAGGAAGAAAAGAAAAATGTCAACCCTTAATCAAATGTTCTCTTATTTTTAGAAGGGGTTTGAAGAAAATGGAGACCATCTCCGCTTACCTCTTGGGCCTCAGGGATTTGGCTAGTAATATCTCTGTACATACTGTGGAAATAAATCACAGAGGTTTGTATACGAAAAATCACGTGTAAAAGGTATCTGTGTGCAGTGGGAGATGAGAAAACCTTATTCTATCCTGCTATCCTTAGTGCTTGCCTTAGCAAACAAAATCTGTAAGAATATGTTAAAATGATTCTCAATCTAAAAGCTATATTTGGCAGGCAAATGAAATACACTAATTTTTAACTAGAAAAAGGTAGCATATTCCAGTTTCTTATTATCTCACAATGTCTCTTGCCTTTTAACCTTACTGCACAGCTGCATATCAAAAGCAGCATGGTGAACTGTGAAATACATTTAAACATAGCAAATCAGTGGTGTGTAGAAAACACCATTAATTTTCCAGCCTTTCTCATTCTTGGGAGCTGCATCGTATTTTATTGTATTTAGTAATATTAAACAAACCAGCAGTTTCAGTCAACCTAACAAGCTCCAGTTACTAGCAGCTAGGTCCTGAAAATGATTTGGGCACCTGACAGTTAGGAGGCGCCTCCATTGCGCAGCACGAGGTGCACTGAAAAAACAGCCCAGTGAGGCCTCCAAGACCATGATAAAATCACAGTGAGTTGCAGCGATTTGTGAGCATCATGACCTTTGACTGTAGAGTTTCTGTTCCTGGGAGCAGGATATCTACTACTCAATAGGCAAACAAGATCCTGCTTAACTTAACAGGAGGAGAAAGGCAAGAAGAAAAAGGGTGTGCAGTGCTAAGCAGAGGAAGCCAGTGAGATGCTTCAAAGCAGCAGTTATATCTGAAAGTTTTGCCTCCACTTGCATCCCTGCATTAGATGCTATTTGAAGGCTTGAATTCCTGTCCTGCTCCCTGGATCTTGACATGTGAATCGACCCTTGGGATTAGGACAACTGCTTCATTGTTCTTTCAATTGAAACACAAGTAGAAGCCTGTAGCTTAGAAGTTAGGATACTTGGATGAAAGAAAGTAATGAATTTTTAGCTTCCTTTCTGCCTTTTTTTTTTTTTTTGGCAGTCACTAGATATAAACCAGAAACATTTCTAGAAACAGCACAAGAAGATTGATTTACCACAACCAGCTGTCGCTGGTCTAAAGGATGATATTCTTTCTGACTTCCTGAATAAACCTCACAGCAATTTAGTTTCAACAGGACCAATGAGCAATTCCTCCTCAACCTTAGAGCTCCCTTTCCTGATAGCTGTTGCATAGTTTCCTCTGGTTTTAGGAAATTTGAGTATGAGAAAGACAGGTAAATCTGATCTCCTACCTTCTGCATGAATCCTCTAGTAGGTGAGCTGTTCTACGAGAAAGGAAGTTTAAGCCGTTCTTCCTCCTTTCAACACATTTTAAGAAAGAGCAGCAACCAGTTCATGTCGTGCTCCTGTTTCTGCCTTGGGCATGCTCTGAGACTTCCTACCAGGTCAAGGCCTGATGACATTTCAGAGGGCCTACTTTCTAGACTCCCACAAAGGATTGACATGGTTTCCAAGCTGCTCTCTCTGCTCTGAACTGGGGGCTTGAACACCAGGCAGCCCACAGGCAATGCCACCAGTGTGAGCAGGGTTCAGTTGCAGGCAGGAGGTGAACAAGTGCTTGAAGATGGCAGTCATAACTTTAGGGTGTAAGTATGTGAAAACTTATGTTTTTTGTTGGGAATGTTTCCCATGCTGCTATTTGACAGGCTACTTCCGGCAGTAACCTGTTTTTATGGTGTGGATCCTGCCTGGAATTTTAGTATATTTGACTCTGCATTTTGTGCTCTCTGGGGTGATTTGGGTGGCTTACATTTTAAAACACATGAGTATGGTTGATAAAAATATGGGGAAGGAAATACTTGTATAGGACACTCTGAGAGGTGAACTGAGTTTTTATGTTTCATAGAATCATAGAATTACAGAATTATAAAATAGGTTGGGTTGGAAGAGACCTTAAAGATCACATAGTTCTTCTCCAGGCTGAACAACCTTGTCTCTCTCCGCTAGTTTAATAGAAGAGATATTTCAGCCCTGTGATCATATTCATGACTGTCCTCTGGACTATAGGTCCACGTCATTCTTGTGATGACGGCGTCAGAGCTGGATGCAGCACACCAGGTGGGATCTCACAACAGCGGAGTAGAAGGGCAGAATCACCTTGCTGGACCTGATGGCCACAATTCTTGTGATTCAGTCTGGGATATGGTTGGGTTTATGGGCTGTGAGTGCACATTGCCCAGTCATGTCAACCAAATCCTTCTCCTCAGGGCTGCTCTCAATCCATTCTCTGCCCAGCCTGTATTTGTGCTTGGGATTTCCCTGACCCGTGTTCAGGGCCTTGCCCTTGGCCTTGTTGAACTTCATGAGGTTCACATGAGCCCACCTCCCAAGCCTGTCAAGGTCCCTCTGGATGGCATCCCTTTCCTCAGCGTCAGCTGCATTGGTGACAAACTTGCCGAAGGCGCGCTCAATCCTGCTGTCCATGGTGCTGACAAAGATCTTAAACAGTGCCCGTCCCAGTGCCAGTCCCTGAGGACACCACTCGTCCCTTCTTTCTACTTGGACATCGAGCCATTGACTACAGCTCTGAATGCAACCATCCAGCCAATTCTTTACCCACTGAGTGGCACATCTGTCAAGTCCATGCCTCCTCAGCTTAGAGACAAGGATGTTGTGTGGGACAGTGTCAAATGCTTTGCACAATCCAGGTAGAGGACATCAATTGTCCCTCCTTTATCCACCAGGGCTGTAACCATATTGCAGAAGGCCACCAAATTTGTCAGGCTCAGTTTACTTTTAGTGAAGGCATATTGGCAGCAATCACCACCAAATTTTATTACTAAAGTTAATTTGTTATTTTATTATCACCTCCTTATTTATTAAAATACCGCAGTGCTAGCTGGTTAAAACTCCATGTTACATTTTACAGGTCTGAAAATATTATCTTTGCCCCTTCCAGCCCTCCACAGCCTTACACACTTACTGGAGAAAGGAATATTTTTCTGAGACTTTAGAAGTCTGTTAATTAGCTCACAGTAATATTGATTTTTAAAGTGGGTCCTTTGAGAAATTTAGCATCCAAGCTAAGCAGCATTTATAGCAAGTAATCTGAATAATGGTACAATAAAGACTCTCTGGAATTTTCATTACTCAAATGAAGTGAAATTATCTTCACAATATACATTCAAGATATTAAGATGTAATTTAGGAAAGTATTAATAATTATATTATTGAATTGTTATGACTAAATAGGTAGACAGAGTTGGGTCTACAGCATTAGTAATTAAGTGGGCCAAGTGTGACATCAGAGGTAATTTTTTCAATTGCCACCTTATCTGCGCAGCTAATTTGTGTGTGACAATTGTGTTGCTTGTAATGAATCAGTGCTACAAGGAGGGGGAATAAAAATAGCAGAAATTCTTCCTACAAGGATCCTTGTCCCAGCTATCCATGTTGGTTAATTACCACTGCACTTTAATTAACTATTCCTGTTGTGTGAAAGGTCTGTGACTGTATGATCATTTGAATGTCAATATTTGAAAAGCTTTGGATGGCGCTGCTTGCTTCAAGTTCATTTCTGGAAGAGCTGAATGTGAACCAGAGAGAGATCTTTAAAGCTCAAGTCATATGGGCCTCAGGTCTGTAGGGACTCCTTTAAAAACTGACCCTGCTTAAATCACGACTTTTTATGCAGGTTGCAAATTTGTACACGGAAGTGCTGTCACCCCATCCTTATCTTTGAGTGAAATGGCATTTTTTAGTGAATATTTCAGTAGTAGCTTGTTTTTGCTTCTTGACTAAATTATACTGACATGGAAAACTCTCAGTTTTCTCTGGTTTTGTGGGTTTTTAATTGCTAAGAAAGTCATAAATGTAAAGACTGGAAATAGAGCGAGGTGAGGATTGAGGATGAGTATCAGTAGTTTTACAGCAAATTAATTTTGGAAGAATGTTATCAAATGATTATTTTGCAACCTGCTTGGTCCTTTCTTCTGAACATATTTTATAATCAATCTCTTTCTCCCAAGACAAAATTCCATGCTTCTGCAGGGGGTTTTTCTAACACAATCTTGTCAGGTTTTTAGATTAAATAATGTCTGCAGTATCTTAAGGAGTCTGAAATCTTTCTGACCTGAAAGTACAAGTTGGGCATTTAACTCCGTAATCATTCTTACAGATCTTGTTTTCATGTTAACAGTGGAAATACTAGTGAGAGGCAACCTTTTCACTTATAATGAAGCTTGCTAAATTCTGGTCATTTGCCAGTTCTTGTTTAGAAATTAAATATGTGACACATTGCCTGAAATTTTTGCACTAATAAGAAGCAATGCTCATTACTGAAAGCTACATTTCTCTAGTCCTTTCTTGCAAGTCTCTAAGAAATAAATTCTTTTATCTTGCAGGAAAATTGTGTTGTGTTGAAGAAACCTTTTGGCTTATAATTTAGCTTATGAATAAGAAAAGTTATTCAGTGTGTTTTGAATTACATTGTGAGATTTCTTTAATTTGTTCCCAGCCAGACAACAGTTTAGATGTCCACTATTTCAAGAGGATATAGGGTTAGGTGGGTGAGAAACAAGCAATTCCAGCTGAGGAGGCTTGTTTCAGTGAACTGTTGAGGATGTGCTTTTTATCAGTCCTTATTCCCTCACCAGTTATGTGTCTAGGATTGCAGAAAGTAAGAAAGGGTGACTTTTTGGTGCTGTTGATCTGTTTTCTCTGACTTCAGTCTGCAGGCATGTGTAGTGGAAGAACATGCCCATCTGCTCCTGCCCTGCTCCCACCTCTCTTATCTGAGTGACAGGAATAATGGCACTCTCAGATATTCCAGTTAAGTGTACAACCCAGCAGATTTTCTGTTCTCTGCCAGGCCATATTTCCAGCAGCTCTGTAAGCTGAAGTATGAGGCCTGTGGCCCAACTCCTCTGAAATGCCCCAGCTGTGCTCCTGCAGTGCCAGGTCTCAGTCCATCAGGGTGAGGCAGAGTGCAGTACACTTTGGTAGAGACATTGGCAAGGCACTTCTAGCACCCACCAGACCTCGTCTGTCATACACTTACACCATGATACTACCCACTGCTGTGTGCTGGATGCCACCTGGACCAGCTCCTCAGAGTCTCTTCTGATCTCATTATTTTGATAATGCAGCAGATTACTACATGGATGACTGGGAAGGGACAAAGGAGAGTGTAAAGTTCTCCCTGCGCATTCGGAGTGATGCAAGCACCTTTGGTGCCCCACCAGCCCTGTAGTTACTTCAGAAGTCATCCTTCCCTTACCTGTACCAATCCTGTTCTTTGTCAAACCAGTTTCCAGTTCATCAGAAACATAAAACATTAACAGAAGTTGTGGTTACCTTCTTGTTACCTTGTAGCAGTGGGCTTCTCCAGCCGACCTTGGTTTCAATAATGGATGCACAGCAAATGACTTGGACTCGATCTGTTGAGCAGCAGCTCTTACACAGCTTTAGGTACCCGATTTACTACTTTTCCTCCTCTGCTGACACAGATGAACACTGAAAGAACTGGTTAGGTTGGCATTGCCAGCCTAAAACAAAAAGGCCCCCAAATCTTCTATTTCTTATGTAAGTCTTTTTCCTTTGCAGGGGAGAAAAAAAACTTTAAATTCAAAGTCAATTTCTTGACTTTCTTTTTCAGTCATTTTGTTCCCCACAGCTCATCTCTTCCAACTTCAGTGGTTGAATTTCCAGAGAAGTCTAGTGATACATCTGCCAACTATTTTAAAGCTTCTGTACCATTTTACTTAGGCGACAGAACCAGACATTAGAATTTTTCATTATAGTTCTCCAGCACAAAAAATATGTGAAGAAAAATTAAAAACATGGGTACAAAAGAAGGAATGTGAAACATACAGTCATGCCTGCCATTCTAATATGTTGTTCAATATTTTATTATCTTACAGGACAAATCTTCAGAGTTCTTTTGTTTCTGCAAAAGGTAGAATGCATATGGGTGCTCAGGTCTAATCCAGAATTTCTGCGAATGACTGTATTTAGGTGGAGAATGCAAGAGGTGATTTTGTATTGAACAACCCATATAAATGCCAGTGACATCTTTATCTCATAATGTATCATTATGCATTTTGTTCTGAACCCATTTATAGGAACTATCTCAGAATTTGGCAAAATTTCTGAGTTTTTAAAATTATGTTGTTTTTCATATGCCTCCAGTCTCCCACATGCAGTTTTTCCTTCGTTCTTGAGCCCAACTGTTCTGTGAAACTACTGCCTTCTTGCTCAGGAGATGAGCTTCCTGTGTGCGCTTACAGAGAAAAAGATGATGATCCTGGGAGTTGTGCAGAGCCACAAATCTGGGGGTGGAGGGTTTCAGATACACTCTTTCCTAACTGGAACTTCAGAAGCAGGATCTTTCCAGTTCATTAGACTATTGTGCACTAATAAGACAGGAATTTCAACACTGTAAGCTGAAGTGAATGAGATCTGAATCTGTCCTTGTATGAGCAATTTTGATGTGCTTTTATGACTTTAATTCAAAGAACTTTTCCTTTCAACTAAGTTTTCCTATAGACTTAAAGTCTTTTATGTTTTCATTACAGAAAACATAATAAGCTCAGTAGAGATTGCTCACCTATATTTCCTGTTGTAAGAACCTGTTTTGCATGTAAGCATATAAAAGTTAAATTTTTGGACTCAAATTCTCTAGGTGTCTGCTAGGATAATTTCTTTTTGGTAAATATTTCAACTAATGTAGGTAACTATTTTTAAGATGAAATAATGTGACAAGACATTCTTGCATTCATATTCCTTTTAATTACATTTACCATGTCATCTCTGAAGTTGAGGTTACATTTGGCCCAGCTTATAATAGATGGAAGCTAAGAGCAAGGAAAGAATTTCTCCCCTTGTAGCAGAAGGAAGATAGGTTTTCTTCACTCTCAATGTAGGAGGCTATGAAAAGAGACTGGAAGAGCATGAAAGGAATAATCAGGTAAAAAAAAATATCAGGGAATAAGGGGGCAATGTGAGCAGATACTTGGCAGATAGGACTGTGAGGGATAGGCTGTTTCTTTCTCTTCACAGGTATTTCTGCAATCAAACAGCAGCTTTCTACTGCTATGAGTTTATTCCTGTATACTGAGCAGTAGTGGATTATACTGAGTATCTAAATTTCCCTGGTTTGCTATTGTGGAAAGATGAAAAGTTGTTTTAGCTCCATGGCAGAAGACAATAAAATCAGTTTTGCAGGAGGGATGAGTGTCTGCTACTGTTGATACTTAATGTTGACACAGGAAAGCTCTAAAACCTGAGCACATTCAAAGGCAAGGTTGGTGCCTTATTGAGGAGGCAACATGAGTTCCAGGTTTTCCTGAGTTTTAAATATTTGCTTTTGTAACCTCAACGAACTTTAAAAAAATACATTCGGTAAGACAGAAGGAATAAACAATAGCAAAGAATTAATAAAATAATCAAAGAATAGCAAATAATTAATAAAACAAAATAATGGTTTCTCTGTGATGCAGCAACTACATGCAAATATTTTTCCTGTGCCTGTTAGTTTAATTGAGTTTTAAACATTGTAATATTTGAAGCTGTATGCCAAGGTTACTGGCACCAGTAAACAGTGATGAGTACACCGTGATTGTGTGTAAACATCATGCAGTAATGAAGGTGAAATCTAAAAAACTGTTAAATGAAGTGAAAGCAGTAGCTGCAAACAAAATAGATGCATTTATTAAAATGAATGGAAATGTATAGCCTTTGTTTTGGACTGGATCCTCAGTTGGCTCAGTTCCCTTAAATCCATTTATGCTAGCTATTTCCAGCTGCTGGAGAATGCAGCCCAAAATGGATGGCTTTTTTCAAGAGGTTTTTCTGAAGGTTTACAGCCTCCTTTTGGTTACTTAAAAGAGAAAGGCAGAATGAGGAAATGACATTTTTTATGTGTTTACCAGGGAGATGAAGGGGGTATTACCCCCACCTAATCACTATCACTGGTTGCACAGCCCATGCTGCAGGCACTCTTATACCAGATGTTCTACTTAAGCCAGCAACGTTGCACAGCTTCTCCTGGTAGAGCAGGTTTCTGCCTGCCCTGTTTTGAATGCTGCACACAGATTGTTTCAGGGTATGATTTTCAGATTTGTAGTCTTAAACCATACCGCTTACTGTAAAGTACAGTTTAAAATATAATAGCTTTGCAAAGTTTCCTCAATTCCCTTAAAAAGACATCGCCTAGATTTTGCAGGGTACTCTGTGGAGTAGGACTTGAGAATCCTCAGGGGTACACCTGTAAACTAATCCATCCATCTGAAAAGAGTGAAGATTTAGCAGCTGAACAGAGTGAAGTCTTACATATTCCAAGGTGATTTTTGAAACAAATCCATTCTGCTTTGGGACAGGAGATTTTATTTTCAGAAAGAAGCCATATCCTTTATTAAGCCAGGACTCAGCAAAGCATTTAAGCATGTTCTGTTATGTGCCTATTTGCTTTTCATTTTGCTGTGCTAAGTCAGAAGCAGCAAGCAAAATGGAAAGCTAGAGATGAAGTTTTCATGGATTTGCTCACATAATGCCTATTTAGTGATCAAATTAAATGAGTACAAAAAAGAATTCTTGCTTCTAGCCAATTAGTGTCATGAGACTCTGGCAGGGGTAAGAGATCAGGACAGGTCATCAGTTTTTTCAGGTTTTGTTTTCAGCTGTAGTAGTTAGAAACTTTTTAAAAACAAAATGTATTTTTTTCTGAAATGATAAGCTCAAAAAAGAATACAAGATTGCCAGCAGTCCCAATTTGATCCTTGTCTTTAGTTCCCCTTTTGAGCCACCCTCATGCCTCCAGTGATTCCTTCAATAATCACTGACAGCTCTTCAGATCATTGACCTTCAAATGCTGGACTTACTAGGTGGTGTCAGACTCCTTGAATTTAGGAATTGTATTGTCCTGTTTTTGTAGCTCCTACTGCTAGCAACTCCTATGAAAAGATGCTTGAATTGTGGAGGTTTATTTCATTAACTTTTCTGGGCAATTATTTTGTGTATTATTGTAACAGATGGTCTTTTTCAGCTATTTGAGTGTTTGGAACTATTTGACCTGCCCACGAGCAGGAAGATAAAAGGAGTGACAAGTAAAGCTAGGATTGAACTGGTACAGTTAAATGGGGGATGGGGACTGCATAGTTTGTTGACACCAGTCCCTTTCTCATCATTTTACTATCAATGGACTAAATAATTTTATCCTTATCCACTCTCCTCATCTTATTTTGTGCTGTTTTTTTTCAATCTGGAGAAAAATGAACATCATAAATAGGTGAGGTAGGAGGTGAATTTAAAAAATGGAGAGTTTCTGAAAATTTTTTTAGTCATGTCCTTGTTTCCAAATGAAAGAGCAATCACATCTGGTATTTGGCTTGAGTGAGAGCTACAATTTCTCCACCAGCAGTGCTGCCAGCAGTGTAGCAATAGTCCACGGGTTCAAGCACCTGCCACCATATTTTGTTATCATGAAAATGAATGCAGTCATCAGTAATTTATTATTCTTGTCACATGCTATAAGTTAAGCAAAGTGTTCTCTTTTAAATGTGACAGAAGGGCCTGTTTCAGTGTATTGAGGGCATCTGTTAAGTTTTTAATTCTTATTCCACCTTTTTTCCTCATTTTTAGGGAAGCAACGTGATGGAGGACCAGGATCTCCTGGAAATAGGAATCCTTAACTCTGGGCACAGACAGAGAATACTCCAAGCAATCCAGCTTCTCCCAAAGGTATAGTTTCTGTTATTATGTAAGTGAGGGAACTAACCCCTGCAGTATTCACATTATTTAAAACACTTTTTTGAATGGAGATAGATGTAACTCTACTGGTTTTGTAGACACATTTTTTCATATGCAAATATGGCATAAAATAATGTCAATGCATTGGACTCCCTTTGCATAGATGTTGTTGACAAAGCAAAGGAAAGTAAAATCTGTCATTTGACGTGATGGCTGTTGAGAATGAATTTGAATTCCTTTTGGCCTTTCAGCCTGTTTATAGACTGCCATGACATATATGTATATAAGGCTGCCCATGAATCCCAGAATGCCTTTCTTAACATAGGAGTTGCCCTGGAAATACTTTGCCCCTTATATAAGTACTTTGAAAAGCATTGTTTCCCTAATACCTGCCTTTTGTGTGATATACAGATACTTCCTGCAGGCTGCATATTTAATTTTCTGCTATGTATCTGAATTTTGCTTCTCAGCTGCAGACAGAAAAGCTTGCAGCCATTTTCCCAATCATTTTTAGTGCTAGCCAATTTAAAGTCTAGATTTTAAAATCAGTGATAGAATATTCTGCATACCAGAATGTATTACTGGAGGCTTTTACTACCATTCCAAACAAGAGATAGTGGACCTAGCATGAAAAATTACCACTTTGATTTGGAAAATTTTAAAAGGAGAATGAATGACAAATAGCAGACACCAGTAGGGCTCAGAAGGCTGTCACATGAGATGCTGATACTTCATGCAAAATACTAAGGGAGGAAAAAAATCAAGTGTAAAGTGCACTGAGTGTTCTGGTAGCAGCATGTCAGAAGTAATCAAGGTAAATAGAGATTATTCCACTTGAAATTTCTAATACTGGAGAATGACAAGAGTTATCAAAGGATTTTTCAGTTTAGATCATGAAGCAGATATGGTTGGAAAAGGCTTTTTGATGCATCAAGGCTTCCTGGATGGATGACTTGTAAAAGACCGCAAAGGTTACTTTTGTATGGGAAAATCAGAAGTTGTGAAGCAATTTCTGTATCTGGAGGTGTTAGTCAATCCATATGTACTGCATTGTGAGTCTGCACACAAAAACACCAAAGATCATTAAAAAGAGTAATTTTCTACATACCATATTAGACAAATGAGATAAGTGGTGCAAGTAGGGTATTAAAAGTAGCATTTGATGAATTAAAAAAGATATTAAAGGTTTATCTATGAATTTATGAATTTTTCAGGACTACTATTGTTCAAACAAAAATGTTGTAATCTTTAACTGAGCTCGTAGCTGCTGATATCTTTATACAGTTTCTTGTGCTTCTTAGAAAGATCTGCTTTCATGTGGTTTTGTTAACATTCTTCAAAATTATTGTTAATATATCATCATGTTAGTGCTGTCTGCGCTCAGTGGCTGGTGTTTATGAAAACATGGCTAATATGGCCTGCTTTTGGAGAGTTTACTAATGCTGAGAGCAGATTCTGTTATAAAGCTAAAACTTCAGTCCTTTTAACATCTGCTTGATGTGAGACAGGATCGAGATCTAGAGGTACTCTTGAAACCAGTTGAGAACAGGATGGTTATCCAGTTACTCAGAAGAATTCTGGACCTAAGATAGTTAAGTACCACAGGATGGCTTGAAGCATGTGCTGAATAATGGTGAGATAGTTTTTAGCTTCTTCCCTGTTGAGCTAAAAAGGCAGTCCCTAAGGACCACATTTTTAATGTGTCTTTGATGCAAGGATGTTGCACCAAATTAAATGCAGTTGCAAGCTGAAGCTGTGCATCATGTTTCTCCACATAAATGACTCAGCAATGTAAGAGAGCTTACACCGTAAAACCACATAATTTCCTATATAAACTGAGTTCTTTTGAAGGCAGGTTATAGATCCCAAAAATTAAGATCATGGGAAGTTTTATCTTATGTAACATGCCCTTGTTGTATCCACAACAGCTTGCTAAATACATAAAACACTTTCACATCCTGCAACAAACCATTAAACATTGCTGTATGTCTATTTGTGTGTTGATAATTTCAGCTCTGTCATCCTGCATTCAAAATAGTGCATGCCATCTAAATATATTAAGACCTCAAACCATAATTGAAGTCTCACTAATTTGAATCTCATTAGATAAAAATTCTGTTAGTTTGTTTGTTTTGAACATGTACCTCTTTTCTGTTCCTCATTTAATTTAAATCTCGATAAGTCCATGCGTTTTTAACTAAATGACATTGCTGATGATGTTATTTTTATTTTTGCTAATAATGTTTCCTGTCTTGAGATACTTTTTAGCTCATATTTTGAGGTGGAAGTTAAGTGCTTTGAAAAACACCTGTCAAACAGCACTTCCTTAAAGCCCCAGGCAGCACTTAATAAGTTAAGAGGGAAAAATCAAGCAACAAATCTATAATCAAGGTTTTAAAATACCTTTTTTAAAAGTTTTTTTGTTGTTCTGATACGTATTCATCTCTGCAGCCTGAAAGTGCAGCAGGTATTTAGTATCTGAAATTTTTTACTCATAACTGCTGCCTTCCTAAAGAGTGATGAATCCTTATTAGGAACCATTCTCTGGAGCTTGAAGTGGTCTTAAATAGGGAAAAATACCCACATTTTGGCCAAATATCAATTAATTAATTAATTAATCATTGTGGTCTCTTATGCAGGTATGAAAGGGTATGTTTACCTGGATTCTCAAAATGTTTTCCCATTATTATTCTGTATTTGAGAAGAACATTTCATAAGAAAATGGTACATTCACCGGTGGGTAGGTAGGGTTGAAACCTTTGAGACAGAATGCTTCTTTCCAAAATACTCTTTATTTTTGTTGGATTAGAGCTTGTAGCTCTAATTCTTGTCTTGTACCAAAGTAATTTAAATTACTCAAGTTTCACCTTAATATTAGCTAGAGCACTTTATGGCTTATTTTAATAATATAAGGTTAAGACAGTCTGGTAGAAATATCATTTGCAAAATTAATTCTTGAAATTGAAGATTTTATACATTGCATCAGTCTTAAAGCAAATTTCACAGCAGAGTTTATTGCATTTAAGTCTTTTGAATGAAAAAATGAAATCAATAAATTTTTGGAGGAGGATTTTATATGCTTTATTGAACGGAAATTCAGATATGTTGAGAAATGGAGATAACATATAAAAAGATACTGAAGCTGCAAATACCTTGAAAAAAAAAATTAATACTGAGAAAAGAATTGTGCGCAGCGTATGATTAATTGACTTAGAAAGTAATAACAGTCATGGCATAAAATTTTAGTCACACTTAGGTTGCATAGAAAACCTAAGGAGCATTGGCCAGCTATTTCAGCCTCCCAAACCTATGTACGAGCGACTTCCCAGTGGGTTCCTCAAAAAGTTGTTTTTTTAAAATTACAATTATCCTAGGTTATCTCAGAATTTATCCAAGAAAGAGGATTGGTTTTGTGTGGGATGCTCAGTGTATGGCTCCTTCTCCCAGCATATAATGGGAACATATGCTCTCATTTGACAGATGGAAGAAAGATGTTAGCTGAGAGCAGCTTTCTTCTGGCTTCAGAGCTATTCTTAAAGCAGCTTGTTCCTTCCTGCACAGAGAGGTCTCAGCACAAAGCAGGTTTGGGAATAGCAGTGGTGTGCAGGCAGCCAGCCTCTTTTCTTGGGTGCTTTGCAGAATGAGACAAGAAGTAGGATTTGAACAGGCTATGAGTACATCCTGTCTGCAAGTGGTGTTATAAAGCTCTGCTTCCAAAAGTGCTGGACTTATTACTCATATGTAACACTCTTGTGCAAGCACAGTGAGTCTGGCATTTAGGAAAGCAGAACGACTGTGCATGTGCTCATGAACTATGCTGGGTATGTAAGAGAGAAGATCACATCATGTGATCTTTGCTGTTGCTATATTGCTATTGGCTTAGACACCCAAGAGCTCAGCAAGGTGCCTTCAGTCCTGGTGTTTAATTGCCCCCCATTTAGCACTTTCATTCCTAAGACAGTTTCCAAACTAGGAGATGCTGCAAAATGTTGATGACCCTTTCTGACTGTGACTTCTTGTTTCTGGTCTGCTGGAAGTGAAGATGAATAATGGATTCAAAGGACATGCTTTTTACTCTGCTGTTTTCCCTGCTTCTTATGCCTCTGGAAATTACTTTCCTGGTTTGAAGGGAGGCCACTCACATGCTCACTGCACCACTTGCAAGACCTTTAACCACAAGGACAGAAAAAAGAAATTAAAATCCAATACAACACATGAATTTTTCAAGTCTGAAATACAAGTGGGTAGTCTATGTTGTTTAAGTAATGCAGCACAATAAAATCAGTAGAAGCAATTAGATACATGCAAGCTATAGTTCCAGGTGTTTACTTCAGACCAACTTCAGGCTGGTCCCACAGACCTCTCCAGGCATGTGCTTCAAACTCACTGATGAAAGAAGTATCATAAACATTTTCCTTCTTATCTGAGCCTACCAGAGAGCCACTCTAGACATGACATGCTGACATTTATCTGTATCATGTAGATAACAGTAGCATGCTGCTGGTCCTGCCACTCTTGCCATACAGGATGTCTTACTTACACTCCTGCTTCTTTTATACTTTCTTATTTGTGTCTGGCTCCACAATATCTACTGGCTGCTCTGAGAATAGTCAGCAGACAAGGAAATACACTACATGAGAGGAAGTGCTATCCCCTCTTTTTGGTAACAAGACTAGGACAACAACCTGAACAAGCTGATTTAAACTTTTTCATGAGATCAAAAATCATAACTTCCACTCAGTCCACACATTTAATCTTTAGATCTTAAGATAACATTTTATGCAATGGATGTGTCCGAACTGCTGCATACATTATCACTGAATGACAACTGTTATTCCCTTGTCCCACAGAGTGTATCTGATGAAGAACTGGGAGGTTTTTCATTCTTCTAGATATAGCACTGTTTACATTTCTCCAGGGGAAAAAAAAAAAAACACAAAAAAACCAAAACCAAACAAACAAACAAAAAAAAACCCACAAAAGCCAAAAGCCCCCAGGTGTGTGCCTATTTTCCTTTAAATTGGAAAGACAGATTCCAACTGAAAAAACCATAGAATGAATGGGTACTGAAATTCTGACAGTCTTAGGTAGGAAACACTGAACTCATTTAGGGGTATTCTGGACCTTCCATTGAGGCAAGATCCCAAATCAGGCACTGCTGTGAAGTGAATGTGCATGTACTGTCTTTTTCTAGCAAGCTCCACAAGAAGACAGAAGGCTTTTGATTAGTGGAAAGAAAAGTCTAACATTAATAGAACACAAGCTTGAATAGTTAACTTTTAAAATATATGACAGGCTAGATTGAAGAGAAACCCAAAAAGTTTATATACAGTTCTTCCCCACCTGCTGTCTCTCTGCAGGCAGACCCTGTTGCATGCAGTGCCTTTCTACCAGCAGCACATGCAAAGTCCTCTCAGGTCCTTCGTCATTTGTGCCCATCCCCTGTGAAAGCTGCCCCTCTGCCCCTGACTGCAGGCTCAATTTCTGCCCAGGCACGGCAGGCAGCAGCTCCATGTGGTGCCCCTGTTCCAGCCAGGCTCTCTGGGCTTCAGAAGTGTCACTCTTCTGAGCCTTTTCTTTCAACGCTCCAGAGGAGGAATGATCCAACAATCTGACTCCAACTGACCACATTTGTCAAGTACATAATACATAACAGACAGCTGAAAAAGACAGGAAACAAAAAAGAACTGATATATACCCCATTACAACCACCTAAAATTTCTTAGCTAAGTAGCTGATAGTTTCATATAAGTTCCCAAAAATGCTGCTTAAAGCTCTTGAATGGACCAGCAGTGTAGAAGAAAGCATTATATACTTGCTAAAAAGATCTTTCTTCCAAACGAACGCAAGCATAAATTCACGGTAATCATGGCCACCATTTAAAAAGCAGTGAAAGTCAAGTAATCTCATCCTCCTTGTACAGCACATAAAAAACTTGATTTTGATACACACACTAAGCTCCACTGGATAGTGATACTGCCTTTGGAGAACATAGTATTAATTCTCTATCTGTCTGTGACAATGAGAGAAAACCAGTAACAATCCATGCTACTGAATTTACCAGGATTTTTCTAGTGCATATGTGATTACTTTGAAGCTCTATTTGTGTTTATTTGACCACCTTTCAGAGACAAAAACCTCAAGTGCCTTTTATCCTGATGTAAAATGCTCTATCAACACAGCAGTGATATACCTTTTTAAAAAGTCTGTTGTGCAGACAGTCTCTTATGAGGGGTTTCTCAAACCATTAGGATACTACTTGACATTGCTATTTTATTATGGGGAACAACTCTTTCTGGCTTCTGCTCTCTATTCATTTTAAAGGAAGTGATGCTGATGATATATCAATAGGGCCTAAGAGAGAAATCTCATATGGTTTGTATCGTCTTCCATACTTTTTTGAATCATATTTTCTTAAATATTTCTTTTTCTCAAAATCCTTTGGGCTTCAATTCCTAGCCTTTTCCACAGTTGGCACATGGAAATCTTCTGCAGTGAAAAAGCTGACATTGGTATTGCTCTCTAAACAGCGGAATGAACTGGCAGTAGTGTCTGTGGAAGAACAATAGTGCCCTATTTATGAGCAGTTAATATTTGAAACACTGTCATGACTTGCAGCTCAGAGATTTTACATTGATCTGAGTCAAACAGTGTGCAACTTACTCAGATGCTTGACACCACTGGTGCTTGTTTTGTAGCTGGTGCAAAATGATTGAAATATCCATGGAAATACACTCAGTAGGTAGGAGGGAGTTTTTCTTTTAAGAAATATCAATCAACAAGGAAGCCTACGGGATTTAAATTATCTGTGAGAGAAGTCCAAGATAACAGTGCAGTATAGAAGAAAAGATACAATCTAAGAGTCATGACCTGTTAATGAAGATTGGGCTAAGATACAACTAAACTGAATCTCTGACAAAGTAAAAGGGCAGCACTTCAGGGCAGATATTTCAAAGTGGTTTTATTTAAAAACTCAGTAACACTTTATATGAAAAGCAGATACTATTAATGATACTGTCACATCTAGATAACCAATATGTCTGTCAGTAAGTATTTGAAAGGAAAACATTCAGGTAACTATGAATGACAATTAATAAAGTTGGTATTATTAAAAAACAGAAAGAGACTTTCCATACAAGAGGCCAGATACTGAAATTTTATTAATTTTCATTTTAGATGCATTTTAGAAAACCTGTTTTAGACATGAGAGTAGTTCTTTGTTCGTGACTAAACGAAACAATGTTTTTGTGCTGAAACCAATGGCAAATATTTTAGTTCTGAGATTAATTTTTTGTGATAGTAGCAACTGTCCTGCCAGGGCAGGTGGGCTGGGACCTCAGGCATCGGCAGGGAGCACTGGGACAAGGTGAGTAGGGCAGGGACAGTGGCAGTGACTGTGAGCAGCCACATCCCAGGGCAAATCAACAGGACACTCACAGGGATGAGGGCAGAACAAGGTCACCTTGGAGGGTGAATCAGTGGTTGAGGATGAGCAAATGTGTGCTGGGCGCAGACATACCTACAGCATAGCTCAGGGAAGTGTCAGGACATGGACCTGAGTTCAGATGTGGCTCCTGCAAAAGGTGGGGTCTGGCTAAAGCCCTGGCCAGACTTCTCACTGCTCTTCCTCACACAGATCTGATCCAGGGCTAAGCAGCTGCACTACCTGCAGCATGGCCTTGAATACAAGCAGACAAAAATCTGGGAGAAGGAAAATGCTTGCAAAATCAGGTACTGCCCTACACCAGACCAGTGTATTTTCATGTAGGCTATTGAGTGACCCAATAATAGTTTTGTCTGTTGGCACCAAATCCAAACACTGAAATTGTCACATCCATTTCACATTGTCACATCCAGTTGTTCTCAGCCTCTTGTTTATTATATTGTTCACCTGTGTTTACTTGCCTGCAGCCTTTTGCAACTCTGTTGTAGTAGAGGAATATCAATTTTAGCAATTCTTTTGATGGAGCTCTCCAGTGGGAATTGAGAATTTAGAAACTTGCCGTGTTGTGTTTACTTTTCTTAGAGGTTGATGGGTTAGCAAAAGTGCAGACCAGACTGCATGGGTTTTTGCAAATCAGGATGCCAAAAAAAAAATTTTTAAAATCAGAATCTATTAAATGTAAAGATCAAATAGTAAGAAACACAAGAATTAATTTGCATAACATGCCCTATCTGAATAGGTTGAAAATTGTTTTTATGGTGCATCAATTTTCTTTGTTAGAGAAAGGAAACAAAAATACCTTATATTTTCTGAAACTCATGTGTTCCCTGTGGGCCTGTTGCCTGTCTTCATGTCTTCTCTACACTAGATTTTTCTTCTTCCATTTATTGGGTTCTTGCTTTACAAGTGTCTATTTAAGCATACCCTTTTAAAAATCAGTATGCCAGAGAGGAGTGATGCAGGCACACTGCAACGTGAATGTGAGAGTTTAAGCTCAAAGCATTATGTTTCTGTCACACTTCCATTGTTTCACATAAAGTAGGGATGTATATTAGTAGGCAAAAATGGGGACTGGCTTTTGCTATTCACAGTCACCCCTGCACAGTCAGGAGAACCTATGCAAAACCCATGATTTCTAACCCTCTAAAGCTTCTTAACAATTTACCGGTTCAGTGTATTACCAAGTTAGCAGTAGTTACATTTCCATAGAAAGACAATATGTGCAGAATACTGTTGAAAATTGAGGCTATTTCTTAATTTTTTCTACCTCATTCTACTTTTATTTTTGCCACTATTGTAGGTTACTTTAAAATTCATTATAACAGTGTGGCGTAACAAACTGCACAGGTAGAGGCTTCGTAAGTTTTATCTTTAATAGCTTTAATGACTATCTTGAAAGTCTTCACTTGTGTCACCGAGAGGCAGTTGTGAAAGAGAAATTGCAGCTTTTACTTCCTGGCAGCTTAACAAAATTCAGAAAAATTAGATGCCAGTGATATTTCTTAGCATTTTATGAAAACACAATTTATGACATTAGGTGGCTGTGTCTCTATATAGATGCAAATGGTGCACTTCTGTGTATGTTATTCTGTCAATTCCATTCCAATAATATCTGATTCAGTTGTCCCATCTCAGGTAACTTAACAGACAGTGAGAAATCTAAAACATGTTTGATTCCCATGCCATGAAAAATGTGAGCAGGTAGAGGAAAGAGACTTTTTTTAAACCTTCCCTGGGGATGGAAAAATATAGTGCAGGTTCAGCTGTTATAAAATAACATATAACCTGGAAGGAAAGATAAATTTGGAATAATACAACCAAGACCATATATTTCATTTGCAGTATGATACCAAAAGAACGATTTCTCAGTTTAATTTCTTCCCCTTCTATGAAATCTGAAGTAAGGATATTAATGTCTCTTTTACCCTTTTGCCTTCCCCCACTTGTGGATTCTCTGATGTCTAGAAAGAATTGAACTCCAGATACAGTCTTGGTATACACTGGTGTAAAAGGCAAGATTCCACAAGAAAAAGATGCATCGAAAACTAAGTTCTATTACTGCTTAAACACAAAATTGTTTCATGTTGTGTTAACCATTAAAAGACTGTTGATCAGAGAAGAAGATAACTGACCCAAAGAAAATAAAAGGAAGGGTGTTCAGTGGGTATTACCAGTAATTTTTGCTCATACTTGTTTTTCAGATGAAGCAGATCGGTCACGATGGTTACAACCCCTCGTCTGTAGCTGAATGGCTGGATTCCATTGAACTGGGTGACTATACCAAATCCTTTCTAATTAATGGCTATACATCGATGGACCTTGTGAAAAAAATATGGGAGATTGAATTAATTAATGTAAGTTGATTAATTTATAGCAGTAGTTCCTCCCAAATACATTCTATTGTACTTCTTCTTGTACATCAAGGAGAATTCAGAAAAGCAATTTGCACCACAAATACAGTCATCAAATGCTCTTAATGACTACACCTTTCATGCCTGTGCCTGGGTTGGCTGTACCCTTTGCTTCCATTTACTTTGCCATTGTCTTTAGTGTGGTATTCAATCAGCATGATTGTGTTTGCCTTCAGGAGGCAGAATGACATTTAAAAATATATTTGGGAGTTTGTAGCTACAAAGCACACAACTCCAGCTGAATTAGACATAAAATAAGGAAACCTTATAGTTAGTAAGTTATTCTAAAATAGCACCGTTTTTATTTAATTATCAATTTTGCTTGAAACTTCATTTACATGACTCAATTTAATTAGATGTCCACATATGGGCAACCATAAACTTTAATGTGGGCCGCTCTGCAGGGTAATTTGGAATGACAGAAAGTTTGTAATGTTCCAGTGAAGACATTGGCAGTACAGTTCTACCAGAGGAATTTTCATGTGAGTTATGTGTCTGAAAGTGAGTTGTTTTCTCTTATAAAAGATTGAGGATTGTAGCTTTGCTGTGACTTCTGAAATCAACTGTAATGTCTGCTTATGTTAACTTCTAGGACAATCTCTACATGGGGAGAAGCCTGATATCATATGTTATTGATTCTTCACAGGCAAAAGGCTCTGCTCTTCCTTCAGGTAGAGGAGATGCTGCATCTCTGCCTCTGATTAGTGCCAGAGTCCCAGAGCAGTCCAAGGGCTGCCAGTAACCACAGTCAATCGAGCATAAGATAAAGCAGCTGGTGTGGTTGTATGCTAGGAAACAGTTCCCACTGTGTCCCAGGCTGGAGAAATAAAGAACATAACTATAGTGCAAAGCCCTGCTGCAGCACAGGAACTTCTGCACAAGGCACAGGTGGCTGTAGCCTGAGATCAGCATCTAAACAAAAGAAAGAAATGCATAAAAGGAGTTATTTCATATTAGTTGGAAGACAAAACCATTGAACATTGGAATTTCTTTTCTTGCTGTCCCAGTTGATGTTAACTAGCGGAAAAATGTAGTGTAAGGGCCAAACTCTGCCTTGTGTGTTTTGTCTCACTTAATGTATCTTGTAGGTACATAATGGACGTCAGGATATGATTGATGCATTATAGATGTCTGCTGCTAAGCTAGTTATTACTGGGGTTCTTTTTTTTTTAATTTGCTGGAATTTTAATAAGAACTGGGGGACCCTTTGTCTCAAAAGCTAAAATAGGTCATCAATCAGCACTGAGTTGAAAAAAGTAGAAGATTCTGCTTTTACTGTTTTCTGTAATTTTGCATCCCGTTTTGCCACAATCAATTTGCAAACAAATTACCCTTTAGCTCCCCCAAGTGGATCATTAAAACGTCATTAAAGGTTTGTGGTTTGATTCCAAACATGCTTAAACTGATGAAAAGGGGAGTACCTGCACTGAAGTTAACAGGAATACACTTCTGTAAAACTAGTATAAACCAAACCCCTATGTCCCTCTAACTTTAAAGCCTAACATTATGTTCAACCTGAAGGGCTGTACTTCTTGGTAAAAACACCCCCTTTTGCCATGAGTTGCAACAAGAAGCTGTTTAATAGTTGTATAAGTACTTCTATAGATATAGGAATCTATAGAGATAAATATTTTTCCACCTGATAGGTTTGAATTATATTGTTCAAGAGCAAAGTTAATTAAACAGTTTTGCTTTGTAAGAATTACTATTTTAGTCCTGCCATATTTGATTCCTCCCAGTCAGTAGGAGCTCAGTGTAATGATATTATGATCACTGAGAAAATCTATAGCTTAGAAAGGTATTTACTATTACTGGTTTTTTTTTCATTTGAAGGGAATCTTTCAGAAATGGACAAGAAATTGGTTTGAAGCATTGTGCAGTCTGTCAGAACGAGATACTTAGCTCTAACCAGCAGTTCTGCTGTATGAAATTGATTTCAAAGGTGTCACTTCTTCACTTGATGGCAAAGAAAAGCTTATTGCAGAAAGTTTTTCAAAAAAGAATGCTTAAAGTTCAAAGCCACTAACTCAGGAACAGCTCTCTTCTCTTGAGTAGGTCAAAATACAGATACTTGAAAAACAAGAGAAAGAAACAGACTCAGAATCATAAAATAATTCAGAGTACCCTTGGTTTGGAAGCTCTGGATGCCTAAGCTGTAGATGGAAAAAGAAATTTAAATTAAAGTTATGCCTAATATGCAATAAAAATATATCAAGGGCTACAGAAATGATAGCTTCTTCATTTCAGCTTTTTAAACAGTTTCAGCTGCTGAATTTGACATGAAAGCCATACATGATTTACTTCAAGGAATCTGTTTGTTCATATTTGCTGCTTCTTTCCATTTAGCCATTGGGAAATCGACCATGGGTCCTGGAGGGATAGAAACAGGTTTGGTGCTAGAGATAATATCTTCTGTTTGGATCCCTCACTACAAGAAGGAGGTTGAGGTGCTGGAGCATATCCCAAGAGGGCGGCAAGGTTGGCGAAGGGTCTGGAGCACACATCCTATGAAGGGAGGCTGAGAGAGCTGGGGTTGCTCAGCCTGGAGAAAAGGAGGCTCAGGGAAGACCTTTTCAGTCTACACCTACCTGAAAGGAGGCTGCAGCAAGGTCAGCCTCTTCTCCCATGTAACAAACAGTAGGATAAGAGGAAATGGCCTCGAGGCTCATATTGAATATTAGGAAAAAATTCTTCACTGAAAAGAAAGAGTTGTCAAGTACTGGCATAGGCTGTCCAGGGAAGTCAGCAGGGTTGACTCACCATCCCTGGGGATATGTGAAAGACATGTAGGTGTGGCACTTAGAGATATGGTTTAGTGGGATCTGATAGCATTAGGTTTATGGTAGAATTCAACTTCAAGGTCTTTTCCAACTTAAATGATTCTATGATTAAAGTTATCCTTCGTGATTTTTCCTTTATTCCCATAGGACGCTGGAATGATCAGAACTTTGAGTCTTCTTGTCTTCCTAAAAAGAACAGTTTTTACTTTATTTCCAATGCAGTTTTATTGTTCTTGTAAGTTATCATCTAGGCAAGCACATTTAAAACCACTGTGAGGAGAGCGCCAAGCGGGAGAATGTCCTGAGGCACTGGTGGGAAAGGGCATCTTCCCTCAACTTTTCTGGTTCCCCAGACAGCTCTCTGGCATTAAAAAACAAATTTAATATTCATCTTCCTAAAATTTATTTCAAGTTATTCTGGCAAGGTACTGTCATCTCTGACTTACATGCTAGTTTCTTTCAAACTTTTATGTGTACTTAGAACATGTGCTGCTTCGAAGGCCATCAAGCAGCAATTTCTAAAAGCATTTGAATCAAAAGAATAATTGTAAAAGTTATTCACTTGTATTTCTTGTAAGCTCCCACCAGCATTCTCAGTCCTTCTTCAACAAGTCAGACTTTGAAATTTAGATTTTGTTGCACTAATTAATTTTTCGTTTAGATAATTTAGAAATTTCCCAGATCCATTTCCTTCTGTGATGTGCTTTCTGGGAAGCATTGTTCTAATTTTCTTATCCTGGGATTGTAAGTATTCAGAATGCCTTCTACTAGATTAGGCTTTCCCAACACTTCTGCTTTTGTCTCTCGGGTTTCTTGGCTCATTAGAGAGATCAGATTCTGTATTCTGATTCAGATACAACTAATTCAATGCTGTAGCCATGAGGAATTTTTCTGAAATACATATCATCTGCTGAAAAAAAGTCCAGCATGTTCTATAATCCCCTAACCCTCCTGTGCACCTGTGCTTTGAAGTATAAATGCTTTTCTATATGACTAATCATATTATCCTTGTCTGTTATTCTAGATTACTTATGTAACCCTCCCCCTGTGGGACTCGCTCTCCTCAGGGAACTTTTACCATAGAGATTCTTCAGGCAAGATATAAACACCTTAAAAGCACAAAGCAGATTATTTGTCGTGTAACACACAATACTTTGTAGGACTAATGAACTAGGCATTAAATCAACCCCCACCAAATGAGTCACTCAGTATAATGGGCAAGTAGTCATCAGTCAGGTAAGGGGAGAGCTGGCCTCTGGGGCTCACTGAACAGGCTGAGCTGTGGTAGTGCTGAGCTGCTATCTTCTGATTTCCCTTTCTTTTTTCCTGTTAGGATTTTCTGCCCCTTCATGTGAGTGTTGTTCCTTGAATCCTTGAGGTGCCAGTTTTCCCTGTCTCAACAATCTTACTTATGTCTGCAACTTTACCTTTCTTATCTCCAATGATTCCAGCCTGTGCACTCTCTCACAGCTCCCTCTCACGCCCTAGCAATTTTCTCAGAAGGAAACTGAGAACAGTTGCACAGCTGCGCCGTACTGAAAGTAGGTCTGGAGTCACAGATAGTTGAACTCCTGGGAGGAGGGTTACATGGAAGTGGCCTGGTTTACATTTCTTCTCAATTAGTTCATCTTGCTCTCTGAGCTTCTTTTCTCATATGTACTTCTTTCACACGGATGATCCAGTCTTTTTCTTCTGTAAAATTAATCTTTATGCTATGGTTCAATTACTGTCCAGATTTTGAACTTTTTGGGAAGTGTCCTTGAAAATCTCTCCCAAATTGCACTCCTGGTTTCTCTTAGGATATAATGGCTGCTGTTCAGAATCAGAGCAAAAAATACCAGAGAGAGAAATAAGTTACCAATTAGTTTATAGGTAAATACTTTGGACCTTTCACAAGATCGCTGATGAGTCCCACAATTTAATTGAATTATATACTGCATGGAAAAGTGACTCTAGTTTTATTTAAAGTGGGTACATGATTAATGAAGCCCATGATGTTTTTACTGTAGGAATGAAAGAGCCTAACAGCAGCCATAGTGAAGCAGATCAGTAGGTCTATGTAACCCACTGGGGTGTCTATAAAAATCACTATGAATAGAGGACCAGGGAAGCCTATGTAGCAAGTATATTCTGAACAAGCATATTATTAATTACTTGCCTAGCATTCTTAAAATAACAGTTTTGAGCTCAAGGACTTCTGAAATTTGGCCCAACTGGTCCTTGACTTTTTAACCTTGAATAAGTTCCTATCATCATCAAATTTTGTGATCTTACTGCTAGTCTTCTTGCCTATGGAATGAATAAATATATTGAGCTGCTGAGGTTTATGCACAGATCTCTTGAGGAATTCACTAGAAACCTTCTTCCACCTTGAAAACTGTGATTTCTCCTGCAGTTTCCTGGTTTAAACAGCTATTTCTCCATGAAAGAACCTCTTCTTATGGCTAATGTCATGACTGCTGTTGTGTGGCCTTTGGGGTACTTTTTGTAAAAGGGTTTTAAGAATGGCTTCATCAAAAGGCTTTAGAAGTTCAGGCAAACAAGCAGATCAAGCAAATTGTTAACCTTCACTATGTGATTTTGACTGCTTCGAGGAACACCAGTAGGTTCCTGGGATATGAGGCATCCTGACATGCAGTCACTTCAACTCTTCTTGGTTGTCTTTATTCATGTGTGCATTACTAGTGTGCATTTTATAATTCCTACTATTTCACCTGGGATAGGTGTAGGGGCCAGTTTTACTGTGGATCTTCTGTGAAACTATTCTCAAAAACTGACATCAATTTTGTCTTTCCAGTCCTCAGATAACAAGTTTTTAAGGGAAAAGTTACACATTGTTGCTAGTAGCACATCAAATTCATCTTTGAATTCCTTCTCTGTTTATCTTTTCTGTGCTATGGTTCATTTTACACACTTCTATCATTTCTCCTGTCAGTGGTCTCATTTGCAAATCAAAGAGTCTTACATCATTTAGCAACTTCAGACATCCAGAAATCCTTGTTCTCTATCTTTCTGGTCCTTCTCTTTACAGCTCCAGTGCAATCACAGAGTGGCAGTGATACATGTCTAATTTCAAAGTCAGAATTCCTTTATGCATATCTAGCTTGACCCTGTAGGTCTAAGTTATGGAAGCCACTGTGTTGAACTTAGTGCTCAGAGCTCTCATGAGGCCTTAGCTGACTAATATACCTACAATATCTATGCCATATATAGTCTGTGCATAAAGAACTTAAACTTACTGCATTTACTGCATTCAGATACCTTGATCAGGTTAGTGTCTCACTTGGCAGCCTCTTCATCTACTCCAGCAAAGCAGATAGTAGCTCCACCATTTGAGTAGTACACACCAAATGGATGGATTTTGTACAGTGCTCACTTGACAGCTCTATTTCCCATGCTATCTAGCATGAAAAGATGTCATTTCTTAGGAGGGCTGTCCTTCAGATTCTGTTTGAAAAATTACTCTGTGACTCTTCTTCTTTTGTTGTTACTTAATTTCCTGAGTGTGCCACTCTGCAGAGGCAGTTTTGGGAGAGGAACAGAATGTACTCTGAGACATCACAACTCCGGAATTACAATCCCTGTTCCTTTTCCTCTCTCCTTCAGAGCCTCCTGCTAGATTTCATATCACTGAAAAGAGTGTTTAGAGCCACAGTCCCTTCTGTTCTCCCAGAGACACTGCTGATTGATGAGGTCCATAGATCTTCCTGTAGCTGCCTTCTAAATCGCACCAACAACTTTGTTGGTCAGAAGAGCTTTCAAAACCATGAGGCTGCACTAACAATAGGATGTGGGATCTTAAGTTTCTAGGTATTTTGTTGTTAAAAATATTTTCTAGAGTTGTGGAGTGTAGAAAGTTGTCTATATGACTTTTTCTTTGTTCACTCTTTATAAACATGTGGAAGTATATTACTAGGGTACCTGATTAAGTTCTTGAAGTTAATTTGTGTGAGCCAATACTTCTTTAGATGTAGTGGTATTGATGTACTGGTGCAAAACAAAGTGTCTTCTGTTTCAAAGTTTCTAGGTACATAAAATTCTTGAGAATGTCTGATGTCCTGCAAAAACAAAGTTCCTCTTTTACTAAGGAACAGATATTTCTAGCCTTTGAAATTTTAATGTGAATCTTTAAAATTCTCTGCCAGGCAGACTAAACTTTGGGTCTTCTCACTCATTAGTAGAGCAGTAACCTATGAATAAGATTCATGACTACATTCAGGGAAACATTTTCTACTACATTGATGGTGGGTTTCATATTAAATAAATACAATTTTGAAATGGGTAATGGACAACCTTGGTTTTTTTGAGGAAATACGAAGGAAAATTTCAATATCCATTCAAATTCTTTGGCTTAATTTTCAAAGCTATCCTAATTATATTAATTAGGATAATTAATATAATTATTTACATAGGATCGAATATTAAGCATTCTTTTGACAACAGAAGAGTTGTTTGTGGTTTTCATATCAAAAGGATGAGTATGGAACTGAATGGCTTTCATCATGATGCATTGCTTCATGAGGTAAGGTGTATATGGATTTGTTCAGCTGCTCCTGCATTAGTAGGACAATGCTGTAAATTGGATTACGTTCACATCTGTTAACCACTTTGGTTTCAAATACAAAGGAGAACACTCTTTTATTTTTTTTTTTTATTTTATTATTATTCTGTTTGCCTTTGACACTGGATCAGTAGGTTCATTAAATGTACCAAAAAAGCCATGCAATATTATACAAATAGCATTTTTTTTCCATATACTGGAGTTATGTAGATTTCCTTAATCCAGGGCACCCACAGAGGTCTCAGAGTGGTTTTAATAAAGCATATCTATTTCTTTTGCAATATTTAAATATGAACCAATTGCAATCATGTACTAAATTTGTTCCTTTGGATCTTGCATTTGAAAATTATTCTTTCTGTAGTCAGACTCTTTCTGTTTTGAGTGCTGATAATATCTCCATCATTCAGTTCCTAAATTACTGTGAATGTTACTTATAATTTAGAAACTGTTGTTATGTTGTAGTATTGCAGTGGTTGTCTCTAGAATCTCTTTGGAAGCTCTGTATCCTCAACAAATTCGTGTGCCAGTATTTTAACTTCGTAACGTGTTTAACTCTTCTGTGCAGTTTCTGCATGTGATGTTTTGCATAGGTAGTGATCTTACAGCCTGGGAGTGATTTCATGTGCAAGCTTCCATCTGTTCCTCACACTAAAGAAAATACTTTTAAAATACATCATTCTCTTTCCTCTCTACTGTTACTTGCAAAAGAGCTTGATATGACATAAACCATAGCAATTCCTTTCAACATCTTGTGTTTACCTCTTCCCACTCCCACTTTGGATCATGGCAGTGCTTAGACTTCAGAGGGGAGGGAGGAAGGGAGGGAGGGAGGGAGGGAGGAAGGGAGGGAGGGAGGGAGGGTGGGAGGGAGGGAGGGAGGGAGGGAGGGAGGGAGGAAGGAAGGAAGGAAGGAAGGAAGGAAGGAAGGAAGGAAGGAAGGAAGGAAGGAAGGAAGGAAGGAAGGAAGGAAGGAAGGAAGGAAGGAAGGAAGGAAGGAAGGAAGGAAGGAAGGAAGGAAGGAAGGAAGGAAGGAAGGAAGGAAGGAAGGAAGGAAGGAAGGAAGGAAGGAAGGAAGGAAGGAAGGAAGGAAGGAAGGAAGGAAGGAAGGAAATATCTGCACTGTGAACAATGTCATGGCATTCTTTTGGTAGCATAATGATTCTTTTCTAATCCACCTGATGTCATTTTGTACTGCAGGTTATTTAAATAGAAGGTATGATATAAATACTTTGAAGTACTATTTCCTTGTTCTTTTATTTTCTTACATTATGGCAATAACCAAAAAAATACTGTTTTATGATTTAAAAGTGATGTTAAAACCACCATGTTTGATTTGTAAATCTAGACATTGATTTGCAGATAGCAATTGCTTTTCCCTCCTTTCTGAGGCAAACATTTGCTTTAGAATTTTTAAAATCAGAACTTACCCCCACTCTTTTTCTCTTTTATTTCATTCCTTCTCTTCCCCCACGCTCTCTTCAAAACAAATTATAATCAGGTAGTGATTGGCAGTCATTTTTAGCACAATAATCAAAGCTGAGCAATTTTAGCACCTATTGTGTTCCATCTGCAGGATCATTTTCTTGTCCTGTAACACACAAGGTAGCACAAATGATTGATTTATTAAAAAAATTATCTTGCATTATAAAGTAAGCCACTCTACCTTTTGCCAGAGAGAGTACTGTCTCTGAAGTATCCTAGCAAAATCTCTGTCCATTCAGGGAACAAATAAATTGCCTTATCATTTGATTTTCTGTCTAAAATCTTGGTGTTCTATCAGAAGGTTCATATTTCAAGTTTCAGAATGTGATCTCCTTTCCAGAGAGTACAATAGGCCTCTTATTTCCTTTAAAACCCCTGGAAAATAACCTCTTCTGCCAGCCCAGAAGTTCTCTACAAAAACAGATAAAATACAGTCACTAAATATTTTGTTGTCCTAGGCAACAACTTGTTCTTAGTTTAGTAGCTTAGAAGAGGCCTGAATAAAGAATTATATTTACCAGCGTAACCTTTAAAGTGTTGATGAGCCAGCAAGGAAATTGGATTTCCATTTTAAAATAATATCTTTTTTCAGATCAAACTGATATTAATTTAGAAATTTTATATATATCCTATTTTGAATTTGACCTCTGAAATGTGCAGGCTTAGGATAGCATCCTTCATAACAAAAAAAATTGTTGATTGTAGTAAAAGATAGGTGCTGCAAAAAATTTCATTATGGGTATTTTATTTTGTAGACAGTATTTGTGATACTTCAGCTGGAATAAATTGTTTGTTTCAAATGCTTGCATTTTCTGCCCATAAAACATACATCTCATAGTTTTAGCTTAAGGCATTTTAAAACAGATTGTGTTGATTGAAGGTCAATACAAAATACTTGAAGGTGATGATACATAAAAGCAAACAAGAACATAATTGTGTTAATGTTGCAAACTATAATTCTGCTTTTACTTTGAAGCAATTTGCAGTGATAAAAATCATAAAGAAATATCCTCTTTTTTCAAAGAAATAAAGCTGCAGAATTTATTACATAATTTTTTTAAGGACTGCAGTACTATTTTGGTGCTTTGCAAAGAATACTGTGTTCAGTATTGTGTCAAGGCGAAATAATTCTTCTTTAAAATCTTTTTCAATCTAATTTTTTTTTCTGCTTCTGCATTGCTCTATAGGTTATTGTGAGGTGTTGATATTTCCAGTTAAAATTCCCAAGTGTATCAGATCTTGTCTAGCATGATTTGTCTTCTGTTTGCAACTGATATGAATAGCTGAAGGTAGAGAGGACTGAATGGCAGTCATTTTAACTATAAAGATGTTGAAGATCAGAAGTACTTTAGAGATATTTTCTCTCTATAACAGATTTTTTTAACATTCTCAGGTGTGAGAGCCAATGCAGTGCTGTGCCATATAGACCTATCAGTGTGATTAATGTTCCAGAATTAGGACAGCAGCCTTACCCTGGGTCTTTTGCTTGATTCTTCTGTCTCATATGGTTCAAAGCTACTTTGGATATCTCTGCAGTCCACTGCATTTGTATCACACAAATACAGCCCTGGATTTCAAAAAAGGACTGGAAAGTATTATACCAAGATTATTAATAGAAGTAAGGTAACATTTTTTCCAAGCAATAAAGTTGAGGGGAAAGAAAGTATTTACTCAACTGTAAAAGGTTCTACAGCCAACAGGGCTTGAGTCCTTAAAGTCATCTTCAAGGATTTTTGTCTTTCACTGTTTTTAACTTTCAAAGGAATAAGGTTTCAGTCACTTTCCATAAAGGGCTATGCACCATTCTAATAGCTGTTGGTGCCAAGAAACCTGTCATATTCAGTCTGTATTATTTCAAAATTAAATACCATTTTCTCCAGTTATAAATTTTCTATAGATGTAAATAACACACTGGCAGACCAAATGTTTACATCCTTGAAATAGTTGTTGGCAGGTACTTGCAATCCCTTTCATAATGATCAAGACCTTGCAAGGTTATGTACATTTAACTCCTGATTTAGATTCCTGCCTCAGACTGTACTTTCTTACTCATTGCTTATTTTAAAGCTTGTTCTTTGTACCACATAGAGATCTTGAAAATGCTGTATTCATCCAAAAGCAGTATGTGTATGGATTTGAATGCATTCCAATAATATGAAAAATAATTTGAGAAAATGCAGTTAAACTTGGTTTTTTTGTGCAATGATATTCAAAATGTTATTCAGATAATGAATTACAGCATAGCTGTTGCAAGTCTGTGTGTCTATTCGGAGGAGATTAGAAAGCTTTCTAGCTTTCTGGGGTTCAAAACAGAAAATCAGTTTCAAAATCTATTAGAATGCTTTATCTGTGCTTTTTTAATCTATGAACTAAGTGCCTGATTCAGATGCACTAATGACAGAAGCTGCTGGAAAAAATAGAGTTAGACCTTGGTTATTCCTTTCTTCACGTGTTAAAAGCTGGATCAGAACCTGTCTGAGCTAATCAAGTTGTATGAACACATTCATCAGTAAAGGAAGGACTTATATGAGTTTTCCAAATGGCATTTTTTATCACTCTTGAGGCATCAACCAAGCACTTGGTCATCCTGATTTTCTCAGGGTCTGGACTTCATGCTACCCTTTAAAGTAATACATTTAATAATAATTCTATTCAGTGGTTGCAGATGAGCTGCTAGTGGCTGTCTTTTATTCTCTATCATCCAAGGATTTTTTCCTGTTCTACATGCATGATCTACTTGAAAACAGCAAAGACAGTCATAATGACTTTCTATAAAATACTTTTCCCTCCAGTAAGCCACAAAGAAATACATATGCACTCATGTGCACACATAAAGCACAAGAAGAAGAATTATGCAGAGCTAAGTACTTAAAACATTTGTGTTCCCACACACAATATGGTTCTGTGTTTTCAGTGAGCATAACCAAATGCAAGGTATTTTGTGCTTCCTGCTTTATAAGTTAAATTTATGTAAGATTTATATAAGCAACAGATAAGCATCAAAGCCATAGCTGAGGAGGATGGATGGCAAAACACCAGGCTAGTTCATAAATTTACATTATTAAAGAGAAGTGATAGATCTATGCTGCTTCTTTAGTTGAAGCTGAGCAATGATTTGCAAGCAGAAATAATTCTTCTCACCTGCTTTTCATAGCAAAGTGTACAGTAGCACTAGTACATGACATCCACCAAAAATATTTTAGGTTATCTGCTCTCATCTGTGAACTTTTTTTTTTTTTTGCTAATTTGTGGCTCTCTGGGAATCAGAAGCATAAGATGTGACAATGTGAGAGAAAAAAAATGACAGAAGTCTAATATGCCTCTAAGCATATGGAGTGATTGGCTTTGGAAATTGGCTAGAACTGAAGCATGGGAAAGAGGAAGCTGAGAACTGAGGAGAGTTAGTAGTAAATGAGATATATGCAAGGATGAGATGTCAAGAGTCAGAAACAAGCGCCATGAGAAGCTAATGGGCTTAGCAAGAATGGCTAGAAATGTATTTTGAAGAAACAAACACAGAGTATCCAAGTATCGTATTAAAAAAATGACAGTCCTTATTTTATGTCTATTTAAAATGGAAGCAAATGACTACACAGATAGATAGAGAGTTTCAAATACTTAAAATTGCTATCACAATTAGGTGTTCTGTTTTTCTTCAGTCAAATCAGCTTGCTGACCCTTTGCATCAGAGAATCACCCTCAAGGTTCGACAACAAACTCCTAGAACACTCTCTAAAATATGAATAGAAATTATACTTTCTCTCAGTATTTTTATGGTGCTATTAATAAACAATACTATGGATATGAAAATGATGATTTACAGAAAATGTGAAAGATTATATATATTATATATATATTAATATATATATAATATATATAATATATTATAAAAGAAATAAAACATTGGATAGTGTTTCAGGTAAGGAGATTTTTGTCAAGAATGCCTTGATGTGAGAAAGAGTTTAAAAGTTTATAAAAGATTATTTGGAGATGTTGTTTCATTTAAGCTGGCAAAATATTTTCCTGTGGATTTTGATGTGTACTTCAGCTTTTCACCATAAGATTTCTAATGGACACTGGAGTTCAGATAAGGCAGAGAAGCAATCTGACTGCTATCGTCTTTGATTTCCCCAGGGATTTAACACAGATTATTCCAATGTGTCAAGGATAAAAACTCCCTCGCTGTTTTGCAGGAGGTGCTGTTAAGCGAAATGGCTGAGATTTTGTGTTTATTGCTGACAATTTGTTATGTTTCCATAAGCATCAGCATTTTTGCATCCCATTTGTTTGTGTTAACCTAAGTATTTTTTCCGTGTAAGTGTGGAATTAGCTGCTGCATTTGTCTACCAGGAATCAAGGAAGATTCTGCTGATAATTAAACACAGACCAATTAATAGGAAAATGAAGAATTTTATTTGGTCCTGAAACTCACCTATTTTGTTTGACTGTGCATGTAGCAATTATCAAGACACTAAATAGACTCAGAGGTTATGAAATATAAATTTTCTGATGGGAAAATGTCAAGGTAAGTTTAACTGAGTAGGAGGGTCAGAAATGTGTTTACTGATAAGCAGAAAACTGCCATCAAAATCACAACACACGTAATTCTGAATATGTGAAATCTTCTATTTGGACTTAGTCTTCATCATGTTCTCCTAATGTCTTGCAAGTAAAAAAAAATTTAAAAACAATCAAAAATAAGGACCAAAATCCCAAAACCTTTCCCAAGTATCTATCAACAGAGCTATATCTTTATAAGAAATCTTTTATATAATTGTAAGAGATGAGTGTTAGTGACAATACCCAAGTTAGTTTTTACCCACAACTAGTAAAATAATAATAAGTAGTAGCCTGTTTTATTTATTTTAGTAGCTAGCTGACACTTGGCTTTGAAAAATACTGTGGGAAATCAGTTATTTTTATTGTTCATTTTGTTTTCTGCTTCATCTTTTTTATCCCATTAAAACTTTTCAGAAATTTGTTTGCTCTCACTGTGAGTTTTCCCCCTGAGTTCCTAATCCAGCTTAGTTGACATGCCAAGAGTAAGTAGTCCTGGTACAGAAAGAACAAACACCAGTCAGTGCAATGGACATTCTGAGCCAGATCTGGAGGTCTTATACCTTTGGTGCTTTCACCAAAGCTGTCTTGCCAGCAGCTGAAAACTTGGAATTCTTCTTTATCTCCTCATGAAACTTATGGATGCTTTAGGAACCCAGCATGCTTGTTCAGTGCATTGCTTTGCCATGAGGCTCTTGGGAATGTTTGAAATGTGTGCACTCAAGTGCCCCTGGTGGTAGGATACTGTGAGTTGTTCAATTGATATGTGAAGCTACATGCAAAGCAGTATTTAAAAAAAAAATTATACAGTCATTTAGCAGGTTGTTATAATTCATTGTATACTTATCCTGATCTGCTCCTGTGTTATGTTTAATTTACTTTTGGCCTCCCTCCCCAGCTTTTATTTTTTAAGACTTCTCTTTTGCCAGTCTTCATATGGTATTACAGCATAAGCAATCAAAAACAAGGCTAACAGTATTCTTGGAGAGCTCTAACTCAACCAGTTTCTCTCCTCATGGATAAGCAGAAGAACCCTCAGTTACATTATTGATATTTCAGAGTGCATCTTCCAACCAGCCATTACCAAAATGATTGAAGTTCAGAAGGGTTTACAGCACAACTTTACTAAATTATTATATAGGGCAACTATACCTAATTAGGCCTATAACTCTATAGGACAACTAATACTTTATTGTGAGGCAGGGCAATGTTGGGAAAAATTCATAACTGTGTCTTTCATGTGCCCATTATATTAATTATTTTGCATATTCCACTCATTAAGCGGGTGGAAGTGGAGCAAGACATTGCATTATTAGAAAAAGCTGTGTTTTCCCTAAGCATGTGTTAATTTTTAAGTTCCGTATGATGATTGGTTCTGCAGTATGCAATCATGGATATACTGGTAACTGTCCAGATTATTTTATTTTTACTAAAATAAATTGGCTTAAGAAGCAGACACTCTTTTTCATAAATGTGTCACAGTTATGAAAAGAAAATTTTGAAATCTATTACAAAAAATTAAAAATAAATTGTATTTGACAATCTATGTAATTTTAAAATATCTAGATATTTTTTTAAATCATCTTGAAAGTTTATTTCATGTACCTAGGTGATCACTTGAAATTGGAATGAAATCAATAATTTTTTGTTTGACCTGTATTGAATATGCTAAATTGTGTTCTGCTTTAGCAAAAGGAGGAACAATGGAAGGATTAAATTTCAATTTCTGAATATATCAGTGAAATTCATATTTACAACTCAGTCATAGGAGATACATGTCTAGCTTCTTGCTATAATCATTGAAGATATGCAGCCATTTCTCTGATGTGATTCATCTAGTCCTAAAGCAAATGCCTAAATTATATCAAATGAGTCATGCCTTAAAGGTGCCTATTTTTCCCTGTTAATTAAAGGGACCTTTGCATGACTGCTGAGATCTCTGTTGTGGACTTTTTATATGCCATAAAATTAATATTGCTCTGAATCTCTACTTGGATTTTTACTTGAGAAAATACAATAGAAATTATTGATTTAAAATTGTGATGTACAGGAAAAATAATAATTAAAAAATAGTCCCAGTATCAAAACTCCTGAGATGTAACCTGTTTCCCCCAGAAACCTGTTTCTTACTTGAGGAAACATGCTTGAAATTCTCACTATGCTCTGAGAAAATAATTGTAGCATGCCATCGTACACCAGCACATTTTATCATTAGCCACTGGATGTACCAGATTGCTGAATGCTGCCTACTCCTTAGGAACACCATGTATCATGTCTGGTTTTTTCAGTCCTGCAGCTATGTCTCTCGTGCTTCTATGGCATTTGTACCACAAAGGAGAACAACTTTTACCATGTCTTTTTAAATCCATGCTCCTAGTTATGAACAGAAAGAACAAAGTAAATAACCTCATTTTTTCTGACAAGCCAGTATACTGAAAAGATCCAGAATAATCCCATGTAAAACAGATTTTCCAATTTCCATTTTAAATTGCTGCGTTTTATCCACGACCTGTGGTTTTTTATTCAGGCAAGATAAATCCCATTCAAATGGCACAGACCTGATTTTATAAGGGCTGTGCTCTTTACAGCTATGCCTACAGATTTGAACCCATTTGCACTTCCTAAGGATAAATTTTGTAGATTACAATAATTTGTAAACTTCACAGCAGATCATAAATATTAATTCTGTGTTCAGCAGTCAAACCAAGCAGTTGCTGCAAGTATAGCTTAGCATGTCTTGTGGGTTCAGGTAATACATCTGCTTTACATTTGAGGCCTAGAAAACTTTATAAACATTTTTCTAGTGTTCTCTTAGAAAATAAGTTTGTATATGGCAAAGAAGGAATGAAATCTGATTATGCTGTCTTATGTGCTGAAGACAGTCATACATGCAGAATCACCAACTCCTGCCTGTATTTCTGAGATTAATTTAAAGTACAAAATAGTTTGAACAGGGTCTTACAGTTGTAAAAAGACATGTTATCACAACATATTTTCAAGTGTCCTTGATATTTCTGTGCATCATCTTAGTACAGTTTTGCACATATCCCCAGAAAGATACAAATATGTGCTTTAGGGAATTATGAGAAAAAGAAAAAGTTTACCAGAGAGTTTAAATTATATCAGTAACAGAATTTAATACTGTTACCAATACTGCTGAGGAGTATAGAAGGAACATGACAGAACTTTATAGGTTTGAAGTTTAAAACCAGATAGTTGTCAGAGTAATGTATCCAATTGCTTAAAAATAATAATATTACACAAAAAAGCCACATTTAATTTAGTTAGAAGAAAAAAAAAACATTAATGACTTATGAGAAATTAGAAAACTCTCTCTCTATGAATGAACAGTGTAAACATCATCCTTTCATAAATTTAAGGTAGGTGAAAGCCAGAATAATAGTCTTGCATGACAGGAAGAAACCTAGCAGTAATCTCCCCAGCCCTAAATTCTGTGGTTCAGTGACAATAACACATATTAGCTTTCCCACCAAGCAGCATATATTGCAATATTGCTTACAAGATGGCATTTTAGAGTCATTGTAATAAGGGAAATTTCCACTAGGTGGATCTGGTGCTCTTCTAACAGGCATTGAGAATATTAGTGCACAGTAATTCCGTGCCTTTACTTTTTTTTTCTGGATTGTTTTCTTAACCCTTCTGATTATGTCAGAATCCAAAAACATAGTTGTATTTTGGATTTTAGCACTAATATTATATTGATTGATTAAGGATAAAATACCCTTGGTTAAATAACACCAAGGTATGAGACTTCAATAATGTGTAATTCCATTGTTGAGTAGTTAGTATTTATCTTACTGCTAGTGTGTATCTAAACTACTAGAGCCGTGTTTTATTTCAGCCCTCAAAAATACCTTGAATTTTTAAACTTGTACTATAATCACAATGGACTTTGAATTACATTTTCTCTGGGAAGTATCATCAGTCTAAGTAGAATTTTAAATAGGTAAATTTATTACATTTGAAACATTTTTATCACCTAAAGTAGAATGTGGCAACAGAACATGAGCAACCAGGCAAACTTTCTTTTTGTACAGGTCATTGCTTAAGTGAGGATGTTGATTTTAACACATCTCTGGAGCTCTGCTATGGCCTGGTGCAGCCACTCATATTTTTATTAAAATCACTTTATGCTTATCAACTCTTCTCTCAAATGGCCTGAGATGTGCAACTTCAGGCATGCATCTTGAATATTCTCAACTTGCATTCTTCTTTAAAGGCTGCAATTGCTGTGTGAGATCCAAAGACCTTATTGCCCAAACACCTGTACCTCCCAGATGTGTCCGTGTGGTCTAGTAGAAGGTGGTTTTCATTACTACAAATCCTACCCTTTTGAGAAGGTTTAGAGTTCTACAAAATGTTTTTTCTGTCTTTTTTTTCTTGCCATTTCTGGTATTACACAGTTGGTTATTTTTAGAAACAAACAAGGTTCATGTTATTAATTCTAGGTAACTACTACAAATATTTCCAGAAACTACAAGACTTAGTTTGTTTCAGCTGTGTTTGCATTTTCCTAATATGCTAGTGAATGAGTTTTGGAATATTAAAGAGAATAATAGAGAAAATAAAGCATAACAGATATGATAAATCTCCAGTCTGCACACCAGAAAACCAATTCTGATGTTTTTTAAACTCATTCACTATATGTGGTCTTATTTCTGGTGGGCATGTGTAGCAAATACAAACCTATTGACAATAGTCCTGCTGAGACACTAGAAATTATTGTCGGACCCACAGAGGTCCACAGTGCAACACAGACTCCCATCAGGCCAGAACTGAGCTTATATCATGTACTACTGATAATTATGATTTATCTGGTATCTGTTTTCTTTTTCTGGTATCTTTTTTCTTTTTTTAGCTCACTGTTAAGAAAGCTTTTAAAATCAGGCTGTGCATTTTCTGTTATATATAAAGGTGCAGGGCATCTACTCATCAGCTATTTTCATCTTATGCCATGCCACACAACCTATGCAGGGAACTGGATTGGTGCCCCACTTTGCCAGAATAATCTTCTTACTTCTTCTCATGGTAGGTGTAGAATGGAGATGTACTTCAGTCATTGAACAAGACTAGAAGTAGAGGTATTTCCCTGCATACAAGAATCTCAAAAGACTGCAACATCCAAAAAATATTCATCAAAAAGAGTAAATCAGTCTGAAAAGAGCTATGGCATGTTTTAAAAAGCAATTATTTGGCTGGCAGAGATAGAAAGCTCCATCTTTCTATAATCAAAAAAAAAAAGGTACACTTTTTCTAAAGCTCAAACCCATTCATTCATCTTGCCATAGCCAACCCTCCATATCAGAAGTATTACATAGGTGTGATGTAAATGCCTTCTAAGCTCTAGGAAGCTTGCATAAAAATACCAGGTAAATAGAAGATCAAATGTACAATTGGTTGTGATTCAGGTGTTGAAATACCTTTGTGACCTCTGTTATTCTAGAAAAATGTAAGACCAACTAGAACTAGATATAGCAATTCAGAAATTCTTTGTACTCAAATGAAGTGAAGCATGCAATAGCCAGTACTGGGTGCAGAAATGTGCGAATTTGCAAAATTTATTTCTGCCAGAATTTCTTAGGGAAGTTGTAGCAGACATAACTTTCAACTGCAGAAAAACTACTCAGTCTTTATGATTAAACCCCAGGATCTCATGAGTTAACAATTAGTAGAAGTTTGCTTTTCAATTTTTTTGACTACTGTTGCTTGACATAACCAGGAACTATCATAGTAACCAGTACTAAGGCATTTGTGAGTGTGAAGAACTAGCAAGGAGCATTATTTTTAACTTTTGTTTCTAAGCAGTGCGATAGCAACAATGCTGCTGCTGCGACAACACTCCTCTGCCTCAGCTCTGCCCACAAGCCCTACCTTAAACAAAGGAAGAGTACATACTTGCAGAATTCCATTATTCATGATCTACAAAATTTACATCCTTATATGAAAACAAAATAATCTTCTGCCGACATTTGGACATTTCCAACTTGTCTTACTACTCAAAATAAAAAATACAGGGATCAGTCATTTTGGCATGAAAAGCTTTATCATATGGTTCATAATGCCCATTGCCAGAATTGACCTTGAACTGGGAAGCCTGTAAGTATTTTTCTTTTCTCTCGGTGTTTCAAAAGACTATTTCTATTATGTCCTAAATATTTTTTGTCATTGTGAGCTTTGTTTCTAGAGTCACCTCTTATGGTATGTTGTTTCTCAGGAGAGCACATAAAATGTCACAGACTAGCCTGGCAGATTACAGATTGCCCTGATGGTTCTTGACACACCAAGACAATTTTGGAAACTACTAGAGACAGAAAACTTTGAAGAATGGTTTTGATTAGAATTCTGGTTTCACACATATTTTTCCAAGCTGTTATTGTATTCATTTCCATGTGGACCCCCCAGGATAGTACCTCTTTAATTCTGTGTGTCTGTTGTTGCTGGTGGATTTGTACTTGCTGCAATAATAAGCAGGCTGCAGACATAACCTCTCTGGCTTATGGTACATTGCCAAATTAGTTGTGACTTCAGAGCAATGAATTCCATAGCTAAGTCTATATTAGTAAATTAAACAGTGTTCAGGAAATGTGTCCAGGCACTGGAGCACACATTCAGAAGGATCTACATATCCTTTTGGCTTGTACCTACTAGTACTGAAGAGGTGCTTGAAAAAATGAAGATTCTTTTTTGCTTCTTCCTCTATTTTTCTGCTCATTGCATTGTATCCTAGTATTCTGGAAAAGGCAGATTTTGTACCCTCAGTGTGATTTTTACCCTGATATCATAAAGTATGTACCAATTCAAAAATATCCCGTTGTCTACAATGACAAATGTCTGTCTTTAACTCCCTGTCCTCTTTGTCTTAGTTACCAAAACCCATCTTCATTACTGTCTTGCTGTAACAACACTTTATATGAAATTCTAACGACTTGCATCTCAACTGGGAGTTTTAATTAGGGACAAAAGTTTTCCATTTCTGTCTTTCTCACAATACTGTCATACAAGCAGCAGATGAAAGGTTTAAATTTTAATGTGTACTCCAGCATACTCCTTTGATTTGTATTCTAAGTACTATTTGGCAGCCTGCCCTTATTACTTGTGTTTTACTTTATTACTATACATAATTTTGAAAAATTGCTCTAAGAGTTGATACAAAGTATGGGTGAGAATAATGTAGGCACTTGCTGTTATATATCTTCCATTATTATCTTGTTTCCAACAATTTTGCTCTACTTGTCAGCTCTCTCACACTCTATGATACCCAGGTTTTCAGATTGCTTTCTAATTTAGACATCAGCTGTAAATTAAGGCCTGCTACTTCTTCCATTGCTCGCTCTGCAGACATAACTACTTTAACTTTGCAAACTCCTCAGAGGAGGGATCACCATATTATCTGCATAGTGTTTGGCACAGTGACTTTCTGACTCATAATCAGTTTGTCTGTCCACTCCAGAAGAAAAATTAGCTTATCCATATTTTATTATGAGTGATTTAAATTTTATTTTCATTTGATCAGGTAAAAACCAAGCAAAACACAGCCTTCCAGCTATCCTGCATCACCAGGGTGGCTCTGTTTGCCTGCACTGCAGCGTGATTTCAGAAGTCTCATACATCCTGGCTTACCCCATGGAAGCCGGTTTATCCTTTAGAGATGAATTGTTCCACCTCTTTAGAGATGAATTGTTCAACAGGGAATAGCTGTTGAAACCTGGGGTACACCCACAGGTGTGGTGTTGCGGTAGCTCTGCTACCCCAGTACATCAGCACAAGCTGAGGCCACACATCTGGGCAGCTGTTCCCCTGGTGCTTCTGCGCCTCTCAGCCTCTGAGTTGTTTCCGCTGGGAATGTCTGTGTGTCTGACGGTGGGGCAGGGATGGCACGGGGGGAGCCCGGTGCTGCACCGACTGTGCCACGGCGCTCCAGCAGTCAGCTGTGCCTGGCAGCTGGGGCAGTGTGGGCACACAGCACCCTCCTGCCCACGGCCTCTTCCCTCTGACTGGCAGTGTCTGAGCCAGGGATGACTCAAGCTTTCTGTAGGATAGCGGCGGAAGTCTCGAGCGCTGTTATTTAAAACCGTAGTATTTCCAAGCTGAGCGAAGCGGATGTGTAACACATGTCACAGAGCTCCGGCGTCTGCTTGATGGAGTCGCTTTGCAGAACACTTAATGTTTCACCATTGCTGCTGGAAAGGAATGGATTTTGAGAATAGACCAAGGAACAACAAGATTTAGAAAGGGTCCAGAAGCAACAGGGTCCCACAAGGCTGGGGGCTCCCCAGGGCAGCAGGGCAGGACCTGGCAGCTGAGCCTCATCCCACCAGCCCAGCCAGGAACAGGGCATCTGCGGGGGACCAGGGCAGCCCGGGGATCAGGCACCTTCTGGGGAAGGGCACAGGCTGCACTGGGATATCGGCCTGCAAGGGGTGTCAGGGTCAGACAGGGTGTGTGGGGGCTGGGGTCAGGTATGGCCCCAGGGTTGTTGTGCAGAGCTTCCCCATGGTGGTGTCTGGAGCCTCCATGAGGCCATGGACAGCAGAGGGGATGTGCTCTGGGCCTCACCACAAGCGTAGAGTAGCTGAATGCAATGGTGTGAGCCTAGTGACTCCTTTTCTTCCTTAGTTGTTAAAATCATCCTTGCTGTTTATGTAGTTTACAATATATCCCTACTTTATTTTGGAATTTGAGATGGTTTAGATCTTTTGGCGCATTCAGACATTTGGATGTAGTAGTCTGCTTGCTTATGTCATAGGATCACAGAATGTTAAGGGGTAGGAATGGACCTTAAAGACCATCTAGTCCCATCCCCTGCTGCCATGGGCAGGGACACCTTCCACTAGACCAAACTGCTCAAGGGCTTATCTCACCTGCCTTGAACATGGCCAGGGTTGGGGCATCTGCAACCTCCCTGGGTAACCTGCTTCAGTGTCTCACCACCCTCACAATAATTGCTTCCTAATATCTGATCTAAATTTCCTCTCTTTTAATTTGTACCTATTACTCCTTATTCCTGATGAAGAGTTGCTCTCCAGCTTCCCTCTAGGCCCTGTTCAGGTACAGGTCTCCATGCAAGCTTCTGTTCTTCCTTATTCTTTATGTCAAAATCTGGGTAAAACAGAGATGCCTTTACTGAGGATCACTACTGCATAGGTGTAGCAGCTTGCCTTTAGAGAAACTCCTCAGGACAGAGGATACAGGAACATTTTTAATATTTCTACTTGATAATAATTTCTAGGATATTTGACTTTGGCTTGTCATTTCTTTGTGTATGACAGTCCAGCTCTTTTAACTAAGTTGACTATGAAGCTCGGTGGTTTTCTTATTGTTTGGGTTGTTTTACCTCTACTTCCTTACATTAATTTCAAACTTTCATAGGTTTCTAAAAATTGAGTTGATCAGACTATGAAGGCTGGTAGAAAGTTGACACTTTCCACAAAATATCACCTTATTACCATTTAGTTCTTTTTCAGTTGCAAATGCAAGAAAATAAGTTATGTTGGATGAAGTGCTGTACTTATTATTAACAAAGAAATACAGTAGTTATTGTTATATTTAAGTTCACAAAAGTGTAGATAAATTATTTGGTAATTCTATGCTTTAAAATAAGCATCTTGGTGTCCCTGTTGCTTTGTAGGCATTCTCCAAGGTCAGTGGAAGGAAATAGGTACCCCCCCCCATGGCTAATTATCACATGCTAAACTGTTGGTTTATTCTGAAATTGTGCTTTTGACCTCTACTGTTCAATGGTGACTGTGTGATGGGGAATAAAATTGTGCTAATATCCAGATTCCATGTTACTGAGCTCTGTTCTATTGGAAATTTTTCTCTTTTTGTCTGGGTAGTGATCTCTTCTGCAGTGGTTGGGGATGAGAGCAATGTTCTCATCAGAGCAGTGACTGCATGTTGAGTAATATGCCAGAAAACTTCTGACTTTTATGAATCACCAAATCTGAGTGGTGTGGTGATCATCTGGGCTGATTTGAAGGGTGGAGCAGGAAGAATTTTAGAATGTTTCTATTCATTCTTGAAGTGATCCAGTGGCTTCTTGTTTCTACTACAACAAATGCATCATATAAATTGAGCAAAGAAATGTTCTTACCCATTAAAAGAAGTAAGCAAAAGCCAGAGAAGTCAGTCTGTATGCTTTTTTAGGTTAAGTTTGGTTTTTGGGGGTAATTGGCAAGGCAAAAGTTTCACCTAAAAAAATTTGAAAGCAGCTTATCTTATTTCTGAAGCAAAATACTTCCACTCAGGTAAAGGTTGTACATCTCACAGTTGTGGAGAAACTCCTAAATGTTAAAATGGATAGACACTCCAAGAAATGGAGTACTGTTTGATATTTCTGCAACTTTCATGCTGCTCACTCGTTTGTGGAAATCCTCTGATTGACACTTTCAGTTATCATGTAGTATTTACAACTTCAAAACTTGATTTTTCTTCTTTTCTATTTTTAACTGCAGTAAGAACACTGACAATATAGCAGAGCATATGAGCTTTTTAAGGATTAAAGAAAAGCAGTTAAGTCCCTGTGTATGAAGACATAGTGTATAGGTTTTAGAAAGCCATCAAGGCCATTATCTGCTGATAGACTTAGATAGGATAAGAGACACTCTGGTAAAGTTAGAAACTATTTGAAGAAGGATTTTTTGAGAGTAGTCACAGAGAGGTTGAGTTGGATTACAAACTGAACATGGTTAAGGACTGTTAGTGGGTTCTGAAATTAAATGGGATGAGTTGATTGACATCTATTCAGCAAAAATCTCCAAAAGAACAGGTGATGATGTCTGAACTAGCCAGTGAGGATGGTCCCTGGAGCAGACTGTCCTGAGAACTATGCCACAGAGAGTGCTAATTTGCTATCCCAGGGTGAAGGCTATCAGTTAATTAACGTGTATGATCAGCAGTGTGGTGCCTGGGTTCACTCCCTGGCTCCATTCCACTGAGCAGTTTAGCCACAAACAACTATCCTTGCTGGAATTATCAGCTTTTCTCTGCAGGCTTCAGGCTTGCTAATGGGTATTGCTCATTGATTCAAAGGCAAGTTGTGATTTAGTCTTGTTCAGGGGGGTTGCTGCTTTTCTTTTCTTGCCTTGCATTATAAATTGATGAAAGCCCTTCTGTTGGAGCACTGGCAGAACCTGGTGCCTGAAATGGAAGGAAAAGACCAGCTTATACCTTGTTCTCTTTCATGCAGTCTTACTGCCATTTTATTATGAGATAAAGGCAACTTGTGAGCAACCTAGCCAAGTAATCCGGTTTTTTGTGTACCATAAAAAATGCCCTGGCCCGCAGCACAAGTCCCATTCCATAGGAATTTAAAGAAAAAATAATTTGAATATATATATATACACAGTAGCTAATCAAATCCAGATCACTGATCTTTTACTCTTGGGTGCAATGGGTGAATTAGATTTGTAGCAGCCTGTATTTGTTTTTATGAGAACTGTAATTCTTTCTTTCCCTACTGCACAAAAAGGACTATTTTCCCAGAAGAGCTTAGAGAAAAACACCAGGAAAATATGAAGCTGCAGTCCCAGACTCCAGACTTTTGTTCAGACTCCGACCCAGTTCCCTCTCCTGTGCTATCAGTGATTCCAGGAGGATATGACTTTTCTTGCATCTGGATGGTTTTCAGCAAAGGTTGTTCCTGAGCCAGGAGGAGGCAAATGCTTACCTCTTGAGACTTAATGAATTAGTTCTGATTGCTTAGATGGGTTCTGCAACCTGTATTTTCAGTATTTCTAGGTGGTGTTGGTTCTTTTTGACCAACAGACCCATTTACATGTCAGTAATTACTATATAAGCTGTTTTTTCTGAAACCCACAACCAAGCAGGAGGTGCAGTGGCTCTTACATCTTGGAGGATCATCTCATCTTTATTATTGCAAGCATTCCAGGCATCATTCAGATGTTGGTGACAGCAACAAGGAGTCATGGGACCAAATGCTAAGCCATGTCTTTCTAAGTTTGGAAAGCAAAAGAATCTCTGTGGTAGGCTGATACATCTGCTTCTTCCTAAATGATTTGGAATAGATTGTGAAGTTTTTTGCATTTGCAGAGCCTTCCATGTTATTGAACAGCACCAAAGAACAATCTCCTGTATCATGAGGGGAGGGCAGGTATTACAGAAAGCATTCAAAATGGTGATCAAGAGAAAGAGCACCCCTGGAAGGGAAAGCACCTCTCTGGACCAGCAGGAAAGCTTACTCTAAGTGAAACAGAGAGCTATCAAAAAGTGAAGCCACCAGACAAGGTATTTTGCTTTTTAATGTCACAGCTTTTATGGGTGTGTGTGTGTTTTGTGGGAATTGATATGATAATTTTTAATTTTAGCAGACAGCATCCAGGACTTGATGTGTTGTTTCATTAATGCCTCTCTCTATGATTGCATATGTCAATCAGAATATCCTTTATAAACCCTTTCCTAGTTTTGTATTGCACTTTAAGAAGCTGATGGTTTTTAATATTCCCATGTGATGTAAGAACTATGAACTCCCAGAATAAAGATGGTATCTCATTGTTACTGTTAAAGATAAATACCTTGCAGAATGTGAGTATTCCAAAGAGGAAATAGTAAACATTAAATCAATTTACTAGAAAGCAAGTAGCCTACTTTGTTATTTGTGGTCTGTCTACTAGTAATGAATTGATCAACATGTTTAGATGATGGCACTGGAACAGCTGCCTATTTAGTTTTCTATCTGTAAATACTTAGGTGGCCACCTCACATTACCAAGATTTTCTCCCCATGCTGGTTTATTAAGTTTGCCTTTTTCTATTGAATTTACTAATACTGATAGCCTAAACTTGTGAGGCCAGGAGGTCTTCCAGATCTGTAATTGATGCTAACCAGTGCAAACAGGATCTTCTGGATTAGGATCAAACCTGCAGGTTTACATTATCTACTGCTGTACCCTGATTTGGTCCTCTAAGTAGGAGCATTTCCATGAAGGTGATTTATCATATTAAGCTTGAGATCCCCAGAGGATCTGAATTAGTGGCTTCAAGGCCAATCCTTTACATGTTGCATGTCTAAAACTTGATGAGACATGGAATACACAATAGCACTGCTGACCTGCTCATGCCTTTCTTCTTTTTTTTTTTCAAGTGAGAAGACATTACATGTGGTCATACAACAGCAGAGGCCAGGAGAGAGCTCAGCTGCATAGCAACTGAGGTTTCAGAAGAACAGAAGACCGAGGCACTTTCCTCCTTTTATGCAAGGAATCATGAAGATAGCCTGAATTGCAAAAGCCCAGGAGAATAAGAAAGGGGGAAAAGGAGTACACAAAAATAGGATGTGAACCCCTTTGACTTTCCATAGAGTTTGTATCCTCAGCATATCAAAACAGTACTGGAAAAAGGGGATCAGTAGCAACAAGAAAAAAAATACTGCAGAAAAAAGTAAGATAGAGAGAAAATAATCTCCTAAGATTGCTTTTTTTAAGAAATGAAAACAGCCAAATTGTCAGTGTCCTTGGTCAAGTGCATTGTATATCAAATCTGAAGTAGCAGAGAAGCAGAAAACTTTTGTCCCCTGTAAAATTGGTAGGAAAAAGGGAAAAAAAAAAGCAAATGTGGAAAAATATTTTCTTTAAACGCGAATAACAGTCTAGTTTTTCTGCAACATTATATTCCATGAGTATCCTGCTTCTGCTTTTTGAGACTAAAAAGCTCTGAGAACCTTCTGGAGGAATCTGTACCCTCCAGAAGGCAAATTCCTCCAAGCTCCTATAAAACTTAAAAAATAACAATGCAAGCCTCAAACGACTCTGTTCCTTCCTGCTGTCATACAAACATGGGTGTCTGTATCTTAGAACATTAAAGATGCTGTATTTTATTTATTTTTGCTTCTTAGAGAATGATACCCAGGTTTGTGTCCACACTGTGCTTTTCTGATGACATGCCAGTCTGAAGTGGCATATGCCTGCCTGTTTGCCACACATCCAGCATAGTGTGGCTGGCCTTTATTCAGGGGATAAAAGTAGGTCTCCCAAGATATCTTGAACCTTCAATTCTTGCTAACCTCATTCTGCTATGACTATAGGAAAGGTAAGCACAGGTTCACTCTTTTTGTCTGAGTAATGTCAGGACTGTTACAAAGCACCAAGGGGAATCACAGTTTTGCTGCTAGTGAGCAAAGGCTAGTTTTTCTCTGAAACCATTTCTTTATTTCTATGGACTTACTGCTCTTCATATTATCCTTCTGTCTTCTATTGGAGAAGGAAAAGGGAGTAAGAAGTAACCTACTGGCAGCTTTTCATGTTACTGTTTATGTCCATTGTTGAATCATGAGAATGAATTACAGAACAACCCTGAATTTATAGAAGTAATTGGCTTTCACATTTCACAACAACTAACATCCATTTTAATAATTTAGTGCATTAATAAATCATCTTTGCAGTGCATTGCACTGCCCTCTCTGTCTCTCTTTACCTTTTCATTCAAAAAGGTCCCACCTGTATGATATACCTGATATCATGTCTCCTATTCTTCCTGCATTACTGTATCTCTCAGGCCATCCTCAAAGTCATCTACTTCAAATACAAATGTGAATTTTAAAACTGCAGAAGGTGTAGTAAAAAATTTACTTGAATAAATCTGTTTTATTTTATTTAGCTACTGATTCAGCTGTTCCACTTTGCAACTATTTGTGATTTGTGGGCTTGAGGGAGAGCAGTCTCCTCCTCACAGTTTCTTGGTTAGAGAAAGAAACCATTCAAAAGCCCTACTGTGGGCTATTATCCCCAAAGATCAAATTTAAATCCTGACTTTCCAAACAACTTTCCTCTTTCCTCCTCAAGATGTGGAGCACATCTTGAATAGATTTCTTCTGGGGGAATTTCCAGCTCCTTCTCAAAGCACCATCACATTACTAATTTGTTATTGATTAGGGAAATATTAGCATATCTCCAATCTGAAGGTTGCTTTTCTCACTCTGGTTGTTTTCTTTGTTTCTAGCAATTACACAGCAGTAGGAAAACATTTTAGTGGGGGTTAAGTGAGCTCTGCAGATCATTCATTGGCTGTTGGTCTAAAGGCATACTGTTGGGTTGATGTTGCATATCCATTTAGTCTTATGATTTAAGGTTTCATGCTAAATTTACAGTTTTAGGGATTGTAAGTAATTGTCACACACAGTACCAAATTGAACAAGTGAAGTTTTTATTTTGCTGCTTCATTATCTGTTTGCATAGAAGTCTGTGACCTTATGTTTACCCAAATATATAGTACATATTGATTATATGCAAATAATCAATCTCTATGGGGTTTTTTGATAAGAAATTGCCAGAAAGGTAAAGTAAAAAATTCTTAGAATAAACTCATTGACATAAAATTAATTTCCTTCTGTCTGTACTGTAAGTCATCTAGCATGCTTTCAGTAGTTGTAACAATACTGAGCTCTTTCAGAAACAAGTGTAATAAAAGTGAGAAACCAAGTAAAAATGACTGATTGTATTCTGTCATAGCTAAAAACAAATGTTAATAATATTATCATGAGCAAGGGTGTGAATGTTTGCTACTGTCACAGAAACACAGAATGTGGTGAGTTGGAAGAATCTGATAGTGTTCCTGCTTTAAAGCATTATTACTCTTATTTCACAAAATTTGGTATCTGATATTGGTGAAACTAGACATTTCAAATAATTCCTGGGAAATAGTTGATTTAATTAGTTTCAGCTCTGTTTCTGCATGTGATTTTGTCATGAACATATTATAATTTTCTCAAATGTACTCATTAGAAAATTTCTCTGAGTAAGTTTTAGTGTTTATATTCTTCACAAATACTTTAAATTCAGCATCTAAGCTGTTTTAAAGAGCTTTGATTGGATATATGAGTCATATAGTATTGTTGTGTTCCAAGACTGGTTAAAAGAAACTTATAAATTTTTATGTGTAGTTCTGAGTTCAAAATTTTCTGTGTTCTTATTCTCTCTTTTGTTAAGTGTCCTGCTATTTGACTCATTTGCCTGAATAGGCACACAAAAACTAGCCTCAAAATGAGTCTAAACACAGCCACAGTAGAGTCAGCATTTTCCCAAGTAAGTATTTCTGGAAATTCCACTCATGTAGATACATACCTCATGAACTGGCCATTTCTAATGTGCTTGGACATACTTTTTTTGAAGTAACTTTGCCATGGGAATATTTAGATCTTGCAAACTGGGGGAGGAGGAAGGGGAGGAAAGCTCATTTGCAATTCTGAGGTACTGTCTGCTGTAGTTAAGGAAAGGCATTTAGTATCCCTTAGTGTCCAAGTTCATATCATCAGCACTGAATACCAGCCCAAAATACCTGGATGCAGCTGTATACTCATTTTTGCATTCACAGGTTTTCTACTCTGATACCACTTAAAGGAACTAGCCCTTAAATTAATACTTGGCTCTAGGACAGGTTTAGGAGCTATATGTATGTCTGTTACTCTAAATCATATATAAATCAGAAGCATATTTCTGACATTGTGGTTATTTATATGTAGTGATTAAAAATTTAAACTCTAAGGCACTAATACCCCAAGGCACCTGTTCAGTTTTGCTGAGACATCATGGTGAATTAAGCTGGTTACTTTTGGCCCAATCACCTAATTCACACACTCCATAATGGAATGAAATACTTTGTTAAAATTTGATTGGCCTGCCCTTTACCTCTAATAGTTGGTGTAAGAGACAGAAATGAACAAAATCTATTGATTACATACTCCACAGTTGTGTAGTGGTTAGTATAATTTAAAAAGGAAGTTATGCATAAGAATATGTTCATTAGTATAGATCCATACTGCAGACACCATTAGGGTCATAATGACATTTAATGTCATGTACTTTGACCATAACTAACTAAATTTATTTTAAAATATTTCAGTTGGATTAATTCAGAATTCAGAATATTCTTAAATCCTCTGCAGACTTGAAACATGTTAGAATTTCAAATTGTCTGTCATTTCCACTATGACTCTTCCTGCTCTGTGGTAATTAAAATCAAGCATACGCTAGTCTAAAGAGAGGAAGTTACATATATTTTACAGCAAGCTCTAAGTGTGCTACAGAGTTCATTCAACAAAATCTAAGATTCTATAAGTTTGCTACATCAGAAACATTCATTTATATGTCTTAATTGCCAATGATCTCTTGCCACTCTTTTCAAGTAGCATTTTTAGGGCAACTGCTACCAGCAAGACAATTAGTTATGTGATAACTTAAATAATATCAGTCAGATTTATTGAAGCTGTTATTTGTATTTAACCTTCATTTTTGTTCACCTCTGTAGTCTCAGATAGAAATTAGCACTGTGTTTCCAGACATATAGCAAGTACTGCTTTCAGTCTTCTTGTTTCAGAAAGTAACTACTATTATTAACAACTTGTTCTGGAACTACAGAAAGAGATCTGAAGGCAGAGCATGGCCAGAGTTTCCACAGACTATTATTTCTCTCCTACTTGTATATCTTAATTGCCTTGTTTTTATTTCAAGTAGTTAGCAGATGCTCCATCTGACAACCTTACACAAAACTCTGTGAAGCTGTTCCCAATAAATAAATTATTATCTTGAATATCTAATAGAGACAATTAAATGCATGTTATTTTTCCAGAGCTATCCCACCACTTAGAGCAGGTAATGCTCTGACAACAAATGCTATCTTTAGAACAAGATGAACTCTTATATTTTGCCCTTTATAGAGATGTGCTTAAAAAATCAGCAACACTATCTAGCAGTCAAAAATCGTAATTATAGCTTTCTCTTTCTTAAGTTATGTAAATTCATTTAGCAAAATAAACACAAGGATATCCCTTATGCTTTATGATGGCTTGTTCTTCTGCCTTTTTTTCACGCAGAGGGACAACCATACCTCACATAGGATTCCAGCAGGAAATCCCTAGAAATTCCTGGAAGCCCTGCCATCTGTTGGAGCATAGCACAATGGGAGCCCAAATATATAGGAAGTTTTGGTCCATCACTTCTACACTTTCTGTAAAGAGCAGAAGATAACACACAGCCCTCCATTTGAATTTTGGGTAAGCCTCTTTAACATAATTCTCATAAAAAGATGTTGCTGGCTTACCTGAGGCCCTCTGAGATCACCAGTTTGGGATCAGCATTATTTTATTTTATGAATAGTAAAGATGTAGCAAAAACTTGGATCAAATGAATGCAGGTTTTGCAATTTTTTTTCTGTATGAGCTTCACATCCTGAGAGAATAGCTAAGGATCACTGTTATTTATCAGTATACAAATTTGGTAGCACAAAGGGAATATAAAGGTTATTTCTGCAGTGAGTTGCTTTGCAGTGATAGTATCCCACCGACAGTCCTTTAGTAAATAGAGCAGGTTTATCCAAAATTCCTGTTCTTCCACAAAAACATCCTGCATCTGCCTCTTTTCTCCCTTTCTAAAAATGAAGGTAGAGCAGATGGAAGAAGCAGAATTAAATAAAAGCATTTCCTGTGCAATCTCTTTCACTGTACTTCTTTAAACAGATTATCATAGATATTGAGAAACCACTATTTTTCAGTCTATATAAAGACAGCAATAAGGCATATTTGTTATGAAGTAGCTGGGGGATCAGAAATAATCTTCTGGCAAACAGCACAGGGAAATAGGAGCAGAAAGGTCACGTTAGACAGCATCTGGGTGGATTGTGACAAGAAAGAAATGGAGATGAATGACTAGTCTTAGATTAAAGACTCTCAGAAGCATCTTACAGTAATCATCGTTGCAAAGGTGATTAAAATAGCGCGCTTAGTCATGTTGTCTCCACTGATCTGGAGCTGGAACATTATTATACAGCACTTATTCACGTATGTAGCACATGAAGGCAGAATTTTAAAATGGTACATCCCATTCGGCTTGTGAGTCAAGCTGAGATTATGGAACACCCATTTAATTGCCTCTGTAATGCCACAGCTGCAGTACATGTATTTCTGCATTCAAATACTAGAAGCTCCTTTCCTAGCTGGTTTAGCTCATTTTACCTTCATTCTCTTCCCTTCCCTGCTAGATCAGCTGCCCAGGTCTTTTTTACTCAGACCTAGAGTAAAAAATGGCTTTCTGCCATCTTTTAGGGGAAGGTGCCTCCTGCACCCAGCTGGTCAGCAGTAAATCAGAAACCTCCATTCCTTCTCAAAAGGGAAAAAGCTTCGGCATTCTGCCTGAAGAAGGCATTGCTGACATTTTTAACAGACCATCAGACACCAATCTTCCTAAATTATTTTCAACAAATTTTACATAACAGTTATGCTCTCTAATCTATCCAACCTTCTCTTATAATTCATGGAACTAATTCCCCTGATTCACAATCAGATACATGATCTTGAAAATTCCTGTGTGCAGCCTGCATGCTGAGACTTTAGACTACCATGCTGTTGCATTAGTCGTGGTTTATCTTTTTTCACATCAGTTTTAGGGAAAAGATTCTTCATTTTTGATAGTTCCTGACCTGAGGGGATTCTGACCTGCTTGTTCTCCTGGTAAAGGAAAGTGACCCTGAATATTCCACAGCCTCTGAGAAACCTAAGAAAATAATTAAGTATTAAAAGACATATTGTCCAAATGTCTCTAAGGTGACTAAATTATCCACCTTTTTTTAATCCACTTTATTCTCATATTCTATTGCGTACACAGAGACTGATTAAGAAAGACAAGACATTCATTTAACTGAAAATACTATCATTGTGAGTAAATTCTTTAGAATCTGAGGGTGAGAATGTAGAACATAGCAAGACTATCTTCTCTTGGATACTTTTAATTTGTGAACTAAGAATTTAGAAGAGTAGGAGAAAATAATTGGCATTATTATTGCAAAAACATCTATAAAAAGAGAAAGATTGGAAGAGTATGTCAATCTTCCAAAATTCAATAAAATACACATTTTCTTGAATAATCAAGCTAAACACAGAACATAGCCTTAGAGGGAGCTGAAGTCCCTGAGAAAGACAGCTCTGTGCAGCCCTAACCTCCAGGGTATTTGCAGGAGACAGTGGCAACTTCCCTAGTAAGAAGCCATGTAGCTGCTTTATTGCACTCTGCTTGCTTTAATTTGTTCTGCCCAGAAGTTGTGTATGTTGGACAAGGCAAATCCCCTCCCTGGTGTGACAGCAAAGCTGCAAGTCACTGATGTACTCTGTGCTGAGTTGTGCTGTCTCATCATGATTGAAAAGGTTTCTTCTCTGGTAAAAGTGTAAAGTTAAGCAATTGTAAAATATCTTCTTTCTTCATACATTATTCTGAGTGGTATTACCTGTTTTTAGTCTCCTTTTTTCCTTGCACAGAAGAAATTCTGGTGTAATGCCTAGCGAAATGATTTCTCAGGTGTCCTAAATCCCTTCTGATACCCAGATTTTTCAAGATGGTCTTGCATAATTTCATTAATAAGGAACAGATGCACAGCTAAAAAAGTAGTTCTAAATTTAGACTACCAAAAAATTTTAACTACTTTTTCTAAATTTAGATATATTTTTAATACATCTAAAGCCATCTTTTAATTGCTCTAGTTTGGAATATGAATATTGATACATTTAAAAGTAAATAGTTACTGGGACTGATTCAAACAGTTGTGTCCTTTCAACCAAAGAAATAAAACTATTACTGATATTTGCTAGCCCACTGTATGGAGCTCTGCCAAACTGCTTTCCCAACTGATAGCATCCATGGTAAATAGGCAAGATCTTTTTCTTCTTCCTCCCCTTCATCTGTGAAATGTATTCAACTCAAACAAGAGATTGGCCTCTTCCCAGGGGATCCAGAACTTCATATCCCTAGGAACTAATGTTCCCTGCTCTGAAGCAGTATCATGAATATTATTCAAGAGTCAAGATACTGTCTGTTCTGCCAGAGAAAAGAAGGCTTTTGCCAGATTTTAATCATGAACCATATAACCTAATAGCCTAAGTTTAGAAACTTCTTTTCCAGCTGGTGCACATTTCCTTTTCTAATCTTAGGAATTCTTCTACTCAGTTGCACTGTTAATGTTATTCCTTCCTGTTTTTCCCTCCATTTCTCTTCAAATAAGATTCAGAATTTCGTGCCATTTTTCCAAAATTACTCCAAAAATGTATCTGAAATTATTTTACAAGTACTCTGAATGATCTCTCATTTGCTTTTATTTGAGATGGCAATAATTTTGATGTATTCACATTGCAAGGTTACATTTTAATCTTCCTTGCACTAATAGAAAACAGTAAAATTTTGAAAATTAGTTTGAAAGGTGTTGTTCCCTAGACACTGGACCAGCAAGAAAAAAAATTGTAAATCACTATTGTCTAATTGTAGGGGCAAGAGAAGAAACAAAGTTCAATAGAACTCCAAGCCTACTAAAAATTGTTCATTAGAAGGGAAGACATGACCATGAAAGCTTTTTTTATTGGTGGTGTTTTATTTTTTGTTTTTGATGGGAGAAATCTTTCTTTCAGGGGTGTAGAGCTGGGGAAAAAAAAAAACAACCCACACCCAAACAACTGGGAAACAGCGAAATGATAATAAATACTGCTGAGTATACAGTGGGGTTTCTGTTTCTTTTCTCTCAGGTGAGATAAGCCACGTCAGACTTTTAAAGGTGCACTTGATTGCATGGGACCAATGTTGTGACTCTGATGAGAGCCTTCCTTTATCACTGTCCAAAGGGAAAGTGCTGTTAACAGGAGCACAGCCCAGATAGCTTTACTTTTGGTGTTGTTCCAGAACCTGTAAGAAGAGTGGCATGCTGAACACCTGAGAAATAAGAGTGGAAAGTAAAAATAGATGTAAAGATAAGCAAGAAATATTTCAAAAGAGAGGAAAAGTGGCAGTAGGAATCAACATGAAATCCAACAAAGCATCCTTAGTAAAACCTCCATCTGTTCCATTGTTCAGGCATTGACTCTGTTTCTTCTTATAAAAGAAGAAAAATTCTAATAAAAGAGTGTTTCTTAATATTAGAGTATTATTCCTGTTTCCATGCCCCTGTTTTAATGGTTAGGACTCGTAGCAAGATATTCTGATATGATATATAATTGTGGAAAATGTCTCATGGAGCACAGCTCAGTAGATAAGCACTAGTATCTCAGAAGAACATCACTGGAACATCATTGGATTAGTAATGAACTGTGTAATTTGATGCTGTCTTGATAAAGGTGGTAACAGAAATGGATCATGGTAGCCTTGAGTTATCACAGTTCTTTTACATCTTTGGACAGAGAGTCACCAAGGATTCAAGGGCCATAGGCAGGATGTTTTTCTCTCTCTCACTCCTACTGTCCAACCAGTCTGATCCCAGTGCACGAAGTTCTTGGGGAAGCTATGATCTGTTCCAGCAGCTGTGAGGGAGAAGGAGGGACACTGCAGGCTGTGCAGAACGATATCTTTCAGGCATTGTACATCCACTCTGTAAGACAACTATCAGGTACTGTGTCCTCAGCTTTGAGGAGAAATTATATTAAGTGGTCAAGGGGGCAAAAGCAGATACTGGAAAGTAAGATATTGGACCAGGGAGTACTGTACAGAACCAAGAACAAGCTTCATGTTGTGCTGGCTCTCCTGACTAATACCTGCCTAACAATTCTGGTGCAGTGTAGTATTGTTTTTGTTTAAACCTCAGCGCTGTTAGTTGTGTAGTGTGGGAATAGATGATGGCAGTATTTCTGCACTGATGAGGATATTGGTTTTTTGAATTGCTAGGAAGAGTGAACTCCTTTGAGTCATGCATACACATTCATATTTTCTGCATCTAGATAAGACGAGGAATTAGGAGCATCATACAGAGCCTGCTCTTTCATTTTGGATCTGAAGTCCTTCAAAGCTGACACAAGCTCTTAATACCAAGCTGTTAATAGTGCTGTTTGATGACTCCTGAATGGACTATGTGAAATGTATTTCATGGCTGCCATTCCAGCTTCTATATTTGTTACAAATTGTCAGTGGTGTTGGTTAAAGACTGTGTGTACTCAAAGGCAAAATTATTTGCATGTCTGTGGAGCTGATGCTTGCAAAATGGTTTGATGAGTGCTGGCAGGGCTGTGGGGAAGTTTGCAATGGGTACTGATAGAGTTCTCCAGTGGGAGAATGGGAACTTGAAAGAATGAACAAAATTACAAAAAAAGGTTTAATGAAATACATAGACAGTTGGAAACAGTTAAGAGAAACCTGAGTTAAATGTGAAGATGAACAACAAAAAAGAAAATTATTATAAATAACTGAATGATAATTACTTTGGGGAAAATTAGAAAGAACAATTCACTTGACAATGGATAATGAATAGGATCAAAAGGAAGAAATCTCAAGATGACTGTATGATTAATTGCTATTTGCACCCCAGAGAGATTATTATTTTAATTTTTTTTCTAAGCTATACTGGCAGGTACTGTATACCTAGATAGCTGGATCATCTTTTTTTGCATTTTTGTAGGGGATCAGGCAAAATACATTTCAAGTTATTTTAATTATTAAAAGTAGTTTTTTCACTTTCCACTTCCTATGCGACATCCAAAAATTATTAAGAAAAGAGTATCTTTTCTGGTCATAAAGTCTGTTTACATATTTTATAAGCTATTAATAAGGTGATAGTCATAAACAGATACCTGGTGATAAGATTCCAGTATGAGACAGTACTTTTAATACTTTTTTACTCAGCAAAAATTTATTTAGGGATATATCCAGCAAGATTACTTATTTTAAAATTTTGCCAAGTTTCAAATTGGATGTTAGGATGCTGGTGTCTCTTGAGGAATGCCTTTAAGAACAATTGCATAACATTCTGAACAGATATCGACACATTAAGGAATCTTTTCACAGTGATTGTTGAGATATCTACAGAACAAAATTCCTGAAGTTACAATCAAACTCCACCAATTCCTTCATTTATTTGCCCCCAGCTTGCAATATTTTCAAATTATTTCAAAACAGATTTCAAAACATTATCTCAACAGTATGTTAAAGAGCAGGTGGGAACATTGGTGATTAACAGTGCAATTCACATGAATGGGTTGCCCTGAATAGATGAGCAGTCATGATGACTGATGACTTTGGAAAGCATGGAAGATCATTAGTACCTTCATGCATCAAGAAGAGAAGGAGGTGGGACCAGGCATTACTACTACAGGATGTTTTTTTGCAGTGGCTTCAGCTGGTGGGACAAGTTCTATTTTTTTTGGCACGGCAGGCTGAATGCAGAACATAGGTCTGACAACCTAAATGAAGCTGTAGTTTGAGCTGTAATCAAAGTGCACTTTGTACCTCGTGAAAAGTGTTTAGCCCCTGCCATCTGGCAAGCCACTTCTTTCCCAGTTTTATCAGCCTATAATCAGCCATTTTAATGTTGGTAAATCAACCACTGTAGGGGTTTTGATAGGCATATATTCTGATAAGTCAAAATATGCCTGCACTGGCCATAAAACTCAGCATAAAAAAGATAAATTGCAGGTTTTAGTCCCTAAATTCTGAAGTCAAGCAAGCATCAGCAGCCAAAGACGTAACCACAAGACATGACTGTGGCATGTCATTTTTCAGCCCCCACCCCCTGGGATCCTGAGACCATCAAACACTTGTATGGAGTGCCTGTACACCAGTGCATGCAGAATGGGGAACAAACAGGAGGAGCTGCAGATCCACAGGCAGTCCCAGGGCTTTGACCTCGTTGTGGTTATGGAGGCATGGTGGGATAGCTCCTGTGGTTATGCAGTGTTGTCCTGCCAGGGCTTCTCCAGAGAGACGGACAAGGAAGGCGTGGTGGTGGAGCTGCCCTCTGTGTGGGGCAACACCTGGAATGTATCGAGCTCTTGGGGTGGATGATGAGCAAGTCAAGAGCTTGTGGGTCAGGATAAAAACTAGGGCAAACCAGTAAAGGTGACATTATGGGCTGTGTCTGTTGCAGGCTGGAAGGGAATCCTGATTTTTAAAAAGGGTAAGAGGTAGGGCACAGGGAACTACTGGCCAGTCAGCCTCACCTCCATCCCTGGAAAGATGATGGAGCATCTCATTCTGGAGGCCATCTCTGTCCACATGGATGATAGAAATGTGATCAGGAATAGTCAGCATGAATTCACTAAAGGTAAATCATGCCTGACCAACCTGATTGCCTTCTAAAATGAAACACTACCTGGATGAATGAGTGGAGAGCAGTGGCTATTGCCCACCTTGACTTCAGCAAGTCTTTTGGCACCCTCTCTCACAATGTCTTCATAGGCAAACTCAGGAAGTGTGGACTGGATGAGTAGGCAGCAAGGTGGATGAAGAAAGGACTGAACAGCAGATCCCCGAGGAATATGATGGTGGCACAGGGTCTAGTGGGAGGCTTGTCACTAGTGGTGTCCCTCAAGGTTCTATACTGAGCCCAGCATTGTTTAACTTACTCCTCAATGACTTGGAGAAGGGGGCGGATGCTTCCTCAGCAAATTCTCTGATGGCACAAAGCTGTGAGGCGTGCCCAATGCTCCAGAGTGCTCTGCAGCCCTTCAGCATTGCCAGCAGGTTGAGGGAGGTGATCCTACCCCTCTGCTCAGCCCTGGTGAGGCCTCAGAGTGCTGTGGCCAGCGCTGGGCTCCTCAGTACAAGAGAGACATGGAGGTCCTGGAGTGGGTCCAGTGCTGTGCTACAAAGATGATGAGGGGAGTGGAATACTTCATTTATGAAGAAAGGCTGAGGGAGTTGGGTCTGTTCAGCCTCAAGAAAGGATGACTGAAAGTGGATCTCATCATTGTCTGTAACTATTTTTGGGAGGGTGTCAAGAGGATGGATCCAGGCTCTTCTTAGTGGTGCCAAGCAGCAGGACAAGAAGCAATGGGCAGACACTGATGCACAGAAGTTCCACCTGAGAAAGAACTTCTTTACTGTGCAGGTGACTGAGCCCTGGAGCAGATTGCCCAGAGAGGTTGTGGAGTCTTCCTCACTGGAGATACTCAAGAATCATCCAGACACAATCCTGTGCAATGTGATCCAGAATTACCCTATTTGAGCAGGAAGGTTGGATCAAATGACCCATCCCTTCCAACCCTGTCCATTCTGGGATTCTCTGAGCTAATATTTGACCTCTCACTGCTGGGCAAAAGACACTGGAAGTACCAGTTGATTAGGTATGATTGATCCATTAACGTAAACATCTGTAAAGTTCCCTTGTAACATTACATTTTGAAATTTCACCCTTCTCCAAACACTGAATAATGAAACTCTTGCCTGAAACAGATATTATTAGTGGTGCTATAATTCCAGACGTTATTCTGAAAGACCCACCTTGGCTCATGCTTCTGTTTCACAAAAATTACTGCTGCTTGTATGCTGAAAGATGTTACTTGTATCCAAATTACAGAATGATACTCATTTCATGTGGTAGACGTTTGTAGTGCCTGCACATCAGAAAGGTGTTTACACAGAGGCGATGGATGGGGACCAGATCTAGAGAGTCTGTCAGAAATGCTCTCAACAGAGTGCAACGCTGTTTCTTCAGATGTCATCTTGGGCTTTGGGGTCATGACCAAGAGAACACTGTGCTTTACTTGTAAAATGGATTTTAGGTTTTGAGTGGTTAATATTGGGTAGGAAATTATTGCACACTATAGTACCTGTTTGGATTTTGTTGATAAAATTCATTAAAGGGGATATGTAGTTGAATGGCATTTTTCAGTAAAATGCACTTCCAGAGTAATAAAACTCTAGCTTTGAAGTATAACAGCATAGTAGACTGGAAAACTAAAGTAGCATACAAAAAGGCAATGTGCAGGATGAATGCATATTTGTACAACCACGGATCATAGCTATTCTTGTTCTTGTTTCTTAAAAGTGGAGGGTCTGTCTGTCCCGTATAAGTAGAAGACTTGCAGTGGTCTTGTGTCCTCAGTAGGTTTTAGGACAGGGTTAGAAAGGCCAATACATTTATGCATTGTCAATCACTGTCCTTCTGTGAGCTCAGGTCTACTTTCATATGCAGTATTTTTTCCTGGATGAAACTTTTTCTGTGCAGTCTTCCTTTCCTTGACTTTTTCTGGCATTTTTTCTAGTTCTTCTTCTTGTTCTTCTCTTCTAATGTAGCTCTTCCTTTCTGCTTTTGTGCAGCTGCTAACTTGGAGGCATAGCTCAGTTTTATTAAAGTAACATGATTTTTTTTTTTCATTCCCTTTCTCATCTCTTACAGATAAAGCAAGGTATTACCTGCTGATACCAGTTTTTTTAACGTCATGTTAGGCTCTACTTGGTGCTAAAAAAAGAAACATTTTTGATTCCCTTACTGAAGAGCATTTTCCAGGAAGAAGAGTAAGACTTGAAAATATTTCTTGTTTCTTTTTTTTTATTATTCTAGTGTTTTCCCTGCAATGCAGTCTAATAGCCTTTCAAAGACTACCCCACATCTTTCTAAGCAGAGGCAAAGGATTTAAAAGTAGTAACACTAGTAACTTCATTTTAACCCTTCCAAGACAGGCTGTCCTTTCTTTGAAGGTAGCACCAGCCAGAAATAAAGTAACCTATTAATCAAAAAAGACCCACAAACTGGAAAGATGCACTTAAAAGTTTCTCAGCATCCTGAGACCAAGGGTTTAGCAAATGGCATAAAAACTGAGAGTGATCAAGAGGTGTTAAACAACATTTCCTGCCTTTTGTAGGCAAGGATAATGGCATAGAGGATCAAGTCAGTGGGGAACAACATGTATGTGTGAATTGGCTCAAAGAGATCTAGTTCAATGAGATATATTTAACCTTTTCGTCAGCTGAAAACTGCCAAAGATAAGCTGCCATTATCAGAATCTTTTGGACTGGGGGGAAAATGCATTGCACTGGAGAAATGATCTTTCCTTTTAAACAACACGTGATTGAGATATAACTTTCAGTTTTACTAATTGGTTCTCTGTGAACAAGATAAAAAAAGTACATAAAGTTTCTTCGTTCCTCCAGCAGTGTTCTGCCAGTGATACCAGATGCAGTTCATAAACAGGACAAGAAAATTTATCAGCCACTTTCCTACTATACAGGGGGTAAAGGATCTAAGTGTTCCTGGAAAAGCTGTTCTCTTTGAGATGCGGAATGATCAATTCCAGGAAGTTATTGTGACACCTAAATGTTTAAACTAGACCCTGACCAGCATCTTGATCCCATGTGAGTGCCAGTACAATGTGGTTTTTTCATATTTAGTCTATTTAAATGGTCTAGACAAAATTCTGAGTATCACTGAGCAGATGCAGCACATTATATCCCTGCACACAATCAATTCACTTTTGCACATGTTATGGTTTAAAAATGTATAAAAGATGTTGTTAATTTTTAGTCACCAGTAAAAGACTAAGTTCTATCATGGGAACTTAATTTGGCAAGGATATAGCCTGGATCACTTTGAAAGCATGGTGGATTCTTTTTTATTTTATGTATCCATTTTTCAACAGGTATTGTATGTCTCATGGCATGTTCCAGTTAGAGGAATTTGCTAGCTATAGTGGCAGCTGCTCTTTTTCAAAAACTTAACTGCCCCTAGAATCCTTTTGGTAAGACCAGCTCTGACTATTAGTCTTATGAATTTATTTATGATTTATATTTCCAAGATTGCCAATTCATAAATGTGAATGTAAATACACATTTCAGGTTAATCAACAGTTAATTTGAAATATGAATAAGAAATCTCTAAACCTAGATTTCTATTTCTTTTAATTATGTTTTATCTCCTACTTTTATGGCAACTGTAGAAAGATACTACTTAGTCAGTATATAGATGAATTAGTCAGTGTATAGAGAAGAGGTGTAGGGTAGTATCAATTCTTCCTTCTCCAAAAATTTGGGCTAAATTAATGACAGCAAGAGTGGACATATCGTTAGGAAGTCTCTGACAAATTCCTGTTCTTGAAGGATCTCTAGTCATACTAAACAAAATAGTATTAATGAGATATGGCTTCTGGGTGAGCTGCTCAGTTTGGCAGGACAGTATTTCCATACCCATTAAACAGTGATTCAAATCTACTCTGACTAGCAGTGTCTGGACAGGACACCTGAAGAAGGAATGGGTGTTACATATTCATGTACTTTCAGGTTCCATTCACTTTATATTTTTTGTGTGAGAAGGAAAGGGATTCTGACCAGAATGTTAATAAGGTCAAAATAGGTGCACAAGTTGGAAGGGAAAAAAGAGCTGAGTCATTGGAAATACCACAGTGTTCCTTTCGTGGTCTGGCTTCCAAGATGTGCAGGAATGATTCAGAGGGGAGGACTAATAGGGGCACACATGGCTCTTAAAGTCCTGATGTATAAAACGTTGTCCTGCCTCTTAGCTCTGATTTAACACTGCAGGAACAAACTCCATTTCCACAAGATGGTGATGAAATAGGGGAAGAACTACCTACATATCATGCAGCCAAAACTCTAGATTGCTTTGCTTCAACTTTTATGACCCCAATTCCAAAGCAAAGTGAAGCAGCAATATCTGTACCAATTAGTGATCATGATGTAGATACAGTTAAGGCTCAAATTTAAGTGTTACTTACAAGTGAAAGTTTACTGAAAAATAATTTCTAATCGTTATGTAACAATAGCTTATAGCATTTATATGTTTTTTAAAAGAAACCTTAAAATAATTTAGCCTCAAGTGTGTGCAGTTTTAATTTCATTTTATGTATAAGAAAATCTTATTATCTCTAAAAGTTTTGTATGGCACCAAATTTGTGACCTTATGTTATTTTCTACTAGTGTATTTCTTGGACTTTTTTTCTTTCATTCTAATATATGATCATGGTAAGTTCAAGGGCGTTAATATTTATTCCTGAATGTGTTACATTGCCAAGTGGAAAAATGAGGATCAGAAGCAGTTAAAAGAGATGAAATGGTCAAACCAATCAGAAAAGATGGGAGAAGTCTCATTTGATTTACAGATAAAGGATTAAAATGTGTAATGGGGGAAAAATGTCATTATTTTTATTGCTCCGTTTTCTTGCTTCAGTAATACTCTGAAGGTGCTATAGCATTAGCAAAACACCTAAGCAGCTGGAGGACTGAAGGACATTGAAGTCTTGTCCTGTCATTACTTACTAAATATAGAGGTAGCACAGAATTTTTCAAATCCTATACGGCAAGCAGCAATGGGAGACTTGGTTATTTTAAAGCACTTTGTACATCCTGGATTAGAGACTTTCTACAGTATTGTTACTTATCTTTCTCATATGCTATCTGATGGTGGAACTCTCACTGGGCAGAAAACAGGCTGAAGGCAGGTGAAAGCAGATAGTTCTCTTGGCTGCACTCTGATGGCTTTCATGGTCTCAGGGAAATGTTTGATGTATTTCAAATCAGACCCAAAATACTGAACACACATCATGATTCTGTGGTGACAGCCAGGTAAAAATCTGGTCCACCTTCTCACACAGAGTGTGTGGAAATGTGCACTGAAAGAGGTCATTTTTACTTTGAATTTTGGTAATTCCCTCTGAGAACTTTGGCAAGGAACTTGCCCCCTGGAAGCAGGATTAATTACAGTAAGTGTAATTTGCTAGGACATCAATCAAGCAGAGTTAACACGTGCCTCATCTTAAAGGCACAAAACATCAGGATCTTGTATCATGCCTGTTCAGAGGCACAGGACTTCTGCATGCAGCTGACTCACCATCAAAGACCCTGTCTTGTGCTGGAATTGCCAACTGCCAAGTTTTGAATATGTCTACATATAGGTAAGAACCAGATAAATGAATGGGGTGGGTCATAGGTTGAAGGGATCAAAGCAGACGTGGAGCAATCTGTTTGTGATAGCTGTGGAGAGGACTGCTTGATGAGGTGACTGAAATAGTAATAACTACCTATCTCAGGGTGAAATAGACCAATGGAGGGCATAACTTTACAGAGTGAAAATTTTCAATTAAAATTGAACACTTTTTCAATTAAAATCTTCAATGTATAGAGAAGAGCTGCATTTTTATAGAAAATACTCCATTTGCTGAAAGATTTAATTTAAATTTTTCAGGAAAAAAAACAAATCCAGACCTATCTATACACTTAATTTCTGTGCATGTGCTGGTTTTGGCTGGATTAGAGTTAATCCCAGCTGGGGTTAAACCACGATACTGCATAACGGACTCAGTTTTTGTTAAAACTTCACAATTCAGTATAATCTTCCAGGAGCAGCCATCAAAAGCACTTTCACAACGACTTCAAAAGCTCTCTTAAGTCTGGAGGAACTGGCTATCAAAGACTGTCAGCCAAAGCACTAACATAATGCCATCAATTCAAGTCATGATCTAAGTAGAAATATAATGTTTCACTCTAGAGCCCTTTAAAATAGTTCCTCCTTCCTCACACTGTACTACCTGATTGGCAGAAAGTTGTGAGCAGTGCAGTTCTCTGTTCTAGTTGTTAATCAAATAATATGAAAATTTTCCGCAATAAGTGTCACCACTGGGATTTTTTGTAATTCAGTATGAGCATGATCCAAAGCACATGGCAGCAGGAAGGAAAAGCAGTGATATCTTCCTGAAACCCATCAGCTCATTATGGAATTAGTCTCTGTGGAGATGACATCTGAACTCCTTTCTACAGAATTTTCTACTGCAAGCATGAAATGAGGCTGATAATAAGTATAGCTGTTAAAGAAACCGGTCTCCTTTATGTAATGGAAGTTTGCTTACTTTTAATTAGAAAAAGTGTCCTGAGGAAAAGAGGTCTGTTTATTCTTTGCACTTCATCCAATTTTTTCGTAAATTAGTTGCTGTTAGGGTGCTCTGTGTTGTTTCCTAACTAATTCTTTTCATGCTGAATGTTTGTTTCCAAAGGTGTAGATTATTGCTGAAATTTCTGCAAGAAGGCATGGTAGTGTATATTTCATTTGAAAGGCTGCCATGCCCAGGCCTTGAGTAAGAGCTGGAACTACTGAAGTTCTTTTTGGTGACATTCTGCCCAATACATGCCCTGGAACTCTTTTTGGAATTAGAAAAGAAGCCACTGAAATAATACTGATATAAAGACCACAGTTCTTGACAATCAGAAATAAATAGAAAAATATCTGATTATGAACTGAACTAAAAGTCAGATAAAAAAATTCTTCTGAGTGCCTTAATAACTTTTCTTTTCTTTTTATTTTTTAGGTTATTGTTTTCCTGCTTCAGGACAGTCCTTCCCTCCCCTTAATGTGCCAGAACTGCAGGGCTTAGTCATCTTTTTCCCTTCCTCTCCTACCCCCAGTGACAGAACTTTTCATTTTACTTTCATTTTTTGAGAAAGCTAAAGCAACATTTGTGTGCTCCTCATGATTTATCCGTAATCCCCTGAAGTTCAAGGAAAACTTGAGCAAAGAATTTTTCAGAATAAATGGTAATGAAATATGCCTCAGAAGAGCTTCTCAAGTTCCCAATTTAGAATTCTTTATTTTTTCCTTTCTGCTGTTATGGACAAGACCATAAGTAATATTTTAATGCTGATCACTGACTCCTGATCTAGGAACTCCTGAGAAGCTGTGTAACACAGTGTAGTTACCCAGAAGAATTACTGCTGGGCAATATGGACACCTCCTCACCTGGAGGGATTAAGGATTTGGCATTTTCAGGCCAATTGATCTTTAAACTGGGAAACTTGGGCATGATAGCGGTGCTAAATCTTCATGAAAAGGCAAGGAAAGTAATTATCAGTGAGCCACAGAGCAACTGTCAATTTATTTCTTTTTTGTTTTTGTTTTTCTAATGGCCTGTGCATTAGTTGCAAGTGAAACAAAGAGTAGCTTAGAGATTTTCATTTGTTCAAAAATTTACCAATCTAAAGCCATTGATCTTTTACTTTATAATGCTGCTGCTCAATTTAAACTGTTTTAGAGAGGCTTTGATTTGGAATGTCCAATCCAAGTATGAACAAGTGTCATTAAAACATAATGTATTAAAACTCACTGCCCATCTTTTTAAAACCAGTAAATTAATTAAACTAAGTTGATGAGAATGGGGTCCAAGAGGGGCCATTCAGAATCTATGTCCATGGACATCAGCTGATCCCTTTAAATCACTGTTTTCCCACAAAATATTTCTCTTTTCCTTTGACTGTTATGCAAGAATAAACAGTTCCAATGGCAAAGAGACAGAGTGTGGCATAAATTCATAATCCAGCTGCCACAAACCCCCAAGAATCAAACCCAGACTGATTTCAATGACTGACACAATTTCATGTATCACTGTTGACAGTGCAGAGGTGCTCTGTAGGGGTGGTGATCCCTACTTCCCTCTGTCACAGCGCTTGCCTGGGAACTCTTCAGTGATTCCAGTTCTGCAAAGTGCTGAGCAGTTCCCAAGTACATGTGGCTCCCACTGGGTTGCTTTGGGGTGCCATTCAGAGGCATAAATCCAGAGAGAGATACTGGGCCCCTGCTGAAATGGAGCTCTAAAAGAAAGATCAGAAGGACAGGGGATTGCTAAATGGAGTGTGGAGAGGAACTGATAATGCTTTCCACTGTAGGAAATTATCTGGTTTTCTCAATAGGTTTTATATTTAGTATGCATCCTGGTGCTTTGACTGCTTCCCTTTTATGGGATGTAGTTGGTTCTTAAAGGGCATTGGTTACTAGCAATTTTCAATGTTTCCAATTATACTTCATTTATTATTGATTAAGTATCAAATAGTAATGCTTTACATATAGTAGTTCACAAAATAAAAATATTGTAGCAGGCTAGTGGATGCATCAGAAATAACTTCTAGCATTCTTTAAATTTGCATTTCACATAACTAGTCTATTTGTGCCACTGGATGCATTAATTATTTTCAGATTGATTTTTAGGGTATTTATAGTCAATGGCTACATTTTTTCTTCTAAATGGCTCTTCATTTCTACAACTCGAATTTTATTTCATGAAAACCAAAAGATGTATGAAAAAAAAATAGAACAATGCTTCAAATGTGTTTGCACAGAGTACTCCTAATCAAATCTCAGTTTAAGGTTTGAGAGCTCTGAAGAACAGGTTACCTCAGTACTTAACTCAGCTGAAGAAAAAGGGAAGTGAAAGAGTACAATCTGAAGGTTACAGATCTTGTCCTGGACACTAGCTCATTGTTGGTATGTGTATTTGAACTCAGGAGTTACTTCTGCTTTTTGCTGTGGCTCAAAAGGAATGAAGTCCAGCAAACCATCAGAGCCTTTTGGGGGAAAGATAGAACAGTGCTAATTGGTACATGGCAGAGAGAATACATGAACACAACCCAGGAGCTTGTTCTGCTGAAAGCATCATATTATGTGGTTTCCCCATGGGTAAAAAACAGAAAAGTCAAGGTGTTTTCCTCAAGTTTCTTCGAATTACATGCGCTGGTAGAATTATCACAGTAAATTTTATACAAAATCTATACATTACTGAAATGAGAAAAGAAAAGAATAAGTTATCTATTAAGGTAGAGGTATTTGCCTTTCATAATTTATTCTGACATATTCAGGACTTGGCTTAAGGTCACTGGCAAAGACAAATTCGTTAGACTTGTTGGGGTTTTTGTGTTGAGTGCAGGGAGTTTTCATTCTGTAACAGACCTGGACACAGCCCCTGCCTATATCCAAATACCCTCCTGCTCTTTGGACAGGAGTCTTTGAGGCTTACCTGCCTTACTGCCTCAGACCTAATAATACATTCTGATGCTGATTGGAAATGTGCTGTAGCCATTCTCAGAGTGGTTTGTAGGGAAAGAATAACATCTTAATGGAGCTACATTAATTTCTGGTAATTATCATGCAGTAACAATTTAATGTGGCAAATACTTTGTCATTTAACTAGTGTAGTTGTTATTGCATATTACAGTTTTCTTGAAATTTTGTATAATTTACTGATAGGCAAACCTTCATATGTTCATACAAAAATTATAATACACATAAATATATAATTGCTCATATCTAATTGCAGGTATTACAAGGAGTAGCAATTTGAGAATAATATGATTGCTAATTATCAAATCAGATGTTTCCACAAGATTAAAAAGAAGATTACTTTTTTAACCTGGATTTTTTTGATTTTAAAAAGCTTTTCAAAGTTACCTTCTGCCTCTCTTGGTTTTTGGGCAGTCAGATTAAGCAGTAATGTCACTGAAATCTAAAGAAATTATCAGTGTCTGACCCCAAATAATTTACTTATTGAAAGACATTATATAAATCCCCCAGAATGAATTGGCCTGGTGGCACCCCATGAACTAATTTATATCCTGGTTAAACAAGTTCCAGAGTCTGAGGGAGTCAGTGGGAAGGAACTTAAGTAACTAGGGGCAGAATGCAGCCTGTATAAATTCATCATTCAAATACAGGCATTCTTTTAACTATCAGCTAACACTGAAGCTAGAGTTTATTTTTTAAAGTATAATTAACACCAAAATATCTTCAGGTTTAGTTACTTTTACTTCCATGCTACCCTGTTTCTTTCTTAGGATCCCAAGGAATTTAAAGTGGAAGGGAATTCTAGAAGCCACCTGTGCCAGATGAGAGGACTCAAAGGAAATAGGGCCAGAAAAGTATGTTTGCAAAGGCTCGAGTCTTCAGATACTACTGACAATATACACTAGAACCTAAGATTTTATGTGTCACTGCACCATTTATATTCAATGGTATACTCCTTTTGCCATAAAAATACCCCAACATTTCACATTAAACCATATTATTTCTCTCCAAAAGACAAAAAAGCCCCTTTTTTTTTTTCACATGGTATATAGTTTCATAAATACATCACATTTTTTTCTAGGCATTTAAAAAAGCACTGCATTACGATGCTGTCCACGTAAAGAGATGTAATCTAATTTTAAAGTTAATACTGAGTAGTTTGTATGCTTGGGTAGTAAAACTCTTCTCAGCAATGTCTTCTGCATCTGAACAGCTCTTCTCTCTGCTCAGAAATGTACAGGCCTTTACTGCAGGATATTGTTCCTGCTCACCCTTCTTTGGTTAGTTTTGAGGCACCCTAGAAGTCTGTGCTCAGTGGTGAATTTTGTATCCTTCTTACCCCCCTACAGTGGCCACACATACAGTACAGCAAGAGTGATATTACAAGGAGTTCTGCTCCAATCACACATTTTTTTTTATTTAGTCTTTCCAATTACTTAAACAAAGGCTCAAGGAATGTGTCCTAGTGCTTTTATTTTGTCCAGTATTGCATTAAGTCTCTCAAGAAAGGAATTAAGTTTTCAGTCAAGATTTGTCCTAAAAAAAACCCAGCATGTTTTCTCTTACAATTTCCTCACAAGTCTAGATTATGACTTTTTTGGTAACTCCTTCCAGCACTTTGTCTTTCTATGTCATCTTCAGTTTGGGGGAAATCCCAAGTGTTTTCTTCAATATGACAGACAGGTGAATATATTCCTTCCCTTCTGTAACAAGCCTCAGTACTGAAGTGACTTACTTTGATTATGCAAAGATATGGCAGAAATAGAAAAAGTTCTCAAAAAAAAAAGAAGAATTGTCAGAATTGTCAGAATTTGCCCCTTCATATGGTTTTATCAAACTGCCTCTGCCAGAAGTTGCAGCAGGACTCCTCCCTGTTCTGTCAGGGTATCAGCTGTGGGTAATTATTAGGCACAACAAAGTAACAAATTGCTGGCTCTGCACTTTGTTCCTCATTTGTCTTTCCTCGACTGTCCACTACATGTCAAAAATAACTGTCACTTTTAGACTGTCTATTAAACTTCATTATTATTATTATTATCATCCAGCTAGCTAATTTGTGCCAGTCCTCTTCCCTCCCATTATTTTTTCCAGAACACTGAAAACAGTCAATTTGTCAAGGACATACATTTTCTGTTTTGCCCTTCTGCAGCCAGAGTTCACCACGGACAAACAGAATCTCTGGGCTCACAGGGCAGGGGAAGGAAAACAGGGAAGAGGGAACAGCAATAGAATGGCAAAGGGGACACATAAATGAATATGGGGCTTTGAGTGGAAAAGGTCCCACAGCCTTCTTTGTTCAGGAAACCCTCAACAAACAGCGTGCAGTGTGGCTTTATTGAGATGTCTGCTTTCCCTATCTGCAGTCTATACAATCCTTCTGCATGCTTCTTGGGGATTTTTGTCTATTCCTTCCTGCCTTCTCCAGATCTAACATACCTATTTGCATTGGAAGTATCTGTAATCACTTTCTAGCATATCTTCTTCTGTCACTTTGTCACTGTCAATTCTCAGTGGCTCTGCTTTTGGTAGGTGTTGTGGTTTTTGTTTCTTATGCTGCTGTATTTATTGGGCATTCTGATAAAACAGGGGTTTCACTAAGCTTTAGAAATGCTTTCTTTAAACCAAATTGAAAATTTTATTAGAAATTATATAAATCTGGGAAGGCTGGTGTCTTGTTTTGAACCATATCTGTGGAAATGAGCTGCAAAAATAATATCAAACTTTTTTATGAGAATAACATTGTCAGTAAAATAACAGGAAGCACAGTAGAGCAAATAAGCTTTGGTCTTCAGAGACTAAATGAAAATATTACAAAGCATTCAATAGATCTGGTTTGATTAAGGGCAGACACTTTTTGGAATATTTGTGTAAATTTTCCTTCACATGAAGTAACATAATAGTGTGCAAATGACCGAAATACAAAATAAGAATAAATTTGTTGGCAAAAGAATAAATGCCACTAAAGGCCATTAGTAAAAGTGAAGGAAAAAACCCAAATTTGAGGGTTCAGTATCAGTAACATAAAATATCCTTGAGGTGCAGAGTGAAAGACTGTTGTGAAAATAGCCTGAAAACTTTCTTATTTGGGGTCTTTTAATCTATTCTGGGGAAAAAAACCTAGGAAATATAGAAAATGTATTTGCAGCGATTTAATGGGACATTAATAAAGATCTTCTCGAGCTCTAACTTCTTTGAATCAACTTTGGGCAAGACAACCTGAAATGTTGATGTTAGAAACTTAAAGTCATTGAGGCAATACCTTGTTGTGGTTAGGGAAGTAAACAAATTGCAGTGATATGTCAGCAAAGCACAAGTGCAAACACCAGGAGAAACTAGTAAACAGAGATCCAGTGAGGCAACCCTAAAATACTTCATTTGGTCAGTGGACTGTACTACAAGTGGAAATTAGGTTTGTAAAGATGAGCATGCCCTTACCTATGACAACATATTGTTATGTTGATGTTCCGTAGGGAGAAAAAGAATCATTAGATTCCCTGTCACATGATTTTTATACTCAAAATATAAGTATGTTCAATCCCACTTTGCAATATTTTTCTCATACATGTCTTAATTTAAAAGTCTAGCTTCCATCTGGGCCTTTCATTTAGGGACCTCAAATGTCTGCTGTTTGGGCTTTCATGGCTATCACCTCGTAGGGTTTCTACCATGAAATTTAGGACCAAAAAATGACTGTATCTTGGATGTAGAAACATCTTGGCTGCCAGACTTTCTCACTGTTACCAAGCATCTTTCCACATTTAATATTTATACCGAATCTTGAGAGGCTGTTCCTAAGGTGATCTTGCTGTAACTCTTCTTCATATTTACCATGATTGCTCTTTTTTCCCAGATGCCCATTTTAATCCTTTGTTTTTTAATGTATTTTCTCTTGCTTACTTCATATGTTAAAAGGGTGTGTTTTAGTGTAGTTTTTGCTGTATTCTATCATGTTTTGAAAAACATCCAGAAACCCTAGATTTATCAGGGGAGTTCTCATTTGGCAGTTAAATTATTTTTTCTTAAAGTGGATATCATAAAACTCTTTGAGAGGAAGCATGAAACTGAAATAATGGACAAAGATCAAAGCCAGCAGCTACACAGAGTTTCTTGAGTAGAATCCTTGACTGCCAAAAGGGAGCTGGCTGATGGTATTTTTTATTTTTTTTTTGGTACAACTAATGAAAATTTCTCAAGAGGTTAAGCCTTCTAATAGTTTGGAAGATGTAATAAAAACTCATTTCAGACTACCACAGAGTTTGCAGCAATATGGTATATGTATGAAATTTGCCCTTTACAGCTGGTAATTTGTCAGCACCTTAATCTTCTGTCCTGCAACCACACACAGCATCAGTCCTGTTTATGTCAATGTTTATTCCCAGGAAAACTGTAAAGTCTCATTGCTGCTGATCTTTCTCCAACTTTTTAATATAGATGCTCTGATCATTTTTAGCAGTACTTTTTTATTTTATCAGTACTGAAATTGAATCTCACATCCTTTGATTGACCTGGTGGGATATTTGCCTGTAAGTGTCCGTATTCCTGTTCCAAAATACTTCTAGATAAATATAAATAAAATCCTGGTAAATTAGTAGAAGTGGTAAAACATTTGTACATTTTCATCAAACTCCTTGATGTCTCACTAGGAACTTTATAAACTCTGATTTGTAATTAAGGTTATATTTCATTAAATTATCTGAAATTTACTCACTTTGTAAGTACTTTAACATCACTAAAAACTTATTTAATTAAAATAGGGGGATTTTTTAAGAGTTTTAAGTGAAGATCGGAGAATGCAAGGTGCAAAAAAATGCATGTGGTGAATAGACAGGAACAGAAGGAGAAATAGCAGGAAAAAAATTCATAATGATAAAAGAGGAGTATCAAATGAAAAAAGTATGAGATTTACAGAATTTAGGTAATTTACTGAATAAAGTGAAGTAAATTATTCAAAATAAGAGTCAATCAGCCAGGTTTATGTGTTTTCTGGAAAACTTTAACAGTGTTTTCCCCCTTCCAACTGCAAGTAGCTAGGTGTCATGTTTATATAATATAGCCTGTGGTTTGTGTACTACTTTGCTATTTACTCACAAGGAAAAGCACCATTCATTAAACAACCAGAAGCATTTTGTTCAGTGTTATGGGCTTTCCTTACACAAGATCCATCACAATAAAGAGGACTGCTATTACTAAGATCTGGCAGCTATAGAGTCCAAAGGATAAATATAAAAGCTGTTTAACATTCTAGTAGACTGTAACCTGCAATAATCTTTAAAATTATAAAGCACTTCAACATTTTCATCCTGTATGGTCAGTTCTGAACACCTGTGAGTTTTCAGAAGTTTTTAGAGGCCTATCAGGAAGGTAAATACCACCCAGAAAATGTCTGATACAAATCTCAATTTCTTATTTTTGTCAGTGAACTGCAAGGGATGTCTGCTCTATAAGGGAGAGGATGCAAGTGGGTCAAATATATATATTAAAAATAAGGAATTTTTCATTCAGAGCTGTGAAATCTCCTTAATCATGCTGCAGTAGGGTGTAGCTGTCCGTTTGGGCAGTCTCAGCTCCCTTTCCCCTGGTATCTGGAAGAAAAGATCCTGTAAAGATCAGACACAACGTCTGTGGTTTATGAAGTTGGCATCAGCTGTTTTCTAACTGCCTCGCCGTTCATGGCTTTGGTGGGGTCTCTGTGTCCTTAAATCAATGCTTTATAGCCCTAAGAAAGATGTGACACTGGCCTGGGATTGAGGCACCGTTGCCAGGACCAACTCTGTTCAGATACTTGCCAGCCAAGTGACATTTTCAGCACAGACAGGCAGAAGTGAACAGCTGACTGGGCTGGAAGGAAATGATGCTCAGGTAACGCTCACTCAGATGAGCTGGGGAGTTCCTCCTTGTTTAACACACATGAAACGTCTTACTACACAAAAAAAAGTCTGTTACCACACAAAATGTCTTACTTGATTAAATAAAATCACTACTACTACCAAAATGTCTTGCTGATCCAGTCTTTCCATCAGGATCAGGAACTTCTTTTTCAGGGAAACATCTTACTGGTCATTCCTTCTCAGTGGCAGATTTTCTTCCTTTCTTATCTCAAACCTGGTCTTCACTGGAGAACCATAACAGCAATTACTTTTTTTCCTCAGCAGTCTTGCATGGAGAAGGAGAACATCAGATGTTTGCTGTGTGTGCCTTTGTTTGTCCAAATCTGATAAAGCACAGTATTTCCATGAAAATGAATCATCCAGTTTCTCTTTTGGGATTATTTCCTTCCTGGAAAGTCATTCCTCTGGTTCATGAAGACCACCTCAGCCCCAGCCTGGACCTCTTGCTCTTGGCAAGTCTTTGCTCAGAGCTTAGAGCCAGGTGATGTTACCAGCCCTTGCTGCTGCTCTTACTGCTTAAGACCTAATTCAAAGTATTCCTTGCTGACCACACATTTTTCATTAAGACAGAATCTTATCCTGATGCTGTCATCCTTTTCTTTATTTCTTTTTCCACTCAATACAATAGATAGGTAGCTGTAAATATACTGGCATGTCACTGAAATACAAAAGGCTATTTTATTTGCTTACAGATTTGGAGGGTTTTTGCATGTTTGGAAATAGGCCTAACTAGAGAAATGTGTGAAATGTGCCACTAGACATTTGTGTAATATAGTTACCAAGGAATACAGGGAAAGGTGGAAAAGAAACTTAATTTTTCTCCTGGAGTATGAAAAATACAGAGTAGCAAATTAGTTTTTTTCAAGTTTGAGAGATCACTGTGCTTCCATTCATCTAAAAGAGGTAAGGGAAGATACTTTATTTTACATTTTTAAAACTTCAGCAGAAGTTTTCCATATGAGAACTCTAATTCTGGAATTGAGCTATTACAGTTAGGTTTAAACATATTGGTGTCAGAAGTTAGCCTGAGTTTTATTTAACCCAATAATATACATTATATTTCATTCCAATGACCACTATATCACCTGCTGCTAACACAAGGAAGAGAAGATTTAGAGATGTTGATTTATTCAACTGCTGGTTACGCAGCATTGGATAACAAACAATAATTACAGATAGTGCAACAGTTTGTGTTTTTATAGAATTGTATTCAAAAATAGTAAAGTTTCATTAGTTTCTACAATATCCCAAGAGAGCGATAGCTTCTAAGGAAAAGCAAAGAAGAAAATAAGTCGTTTTGTGGGAACAAATTATTTTCACCTTAATTGTCTACCAAAACCAGACTGAGCATCTTTACAGAACCATTAGCATATTTTCCACTCTATTTTTATCCAGAAGACTCTGTTCCTCTCTAGGCTCAGACTTAAGTGTTTTGCTTTTGAATAATTTCGCACCTACATTCTGGTAGGTTGCTCCAGTAGCATAGCCCCCTTGCCACTATAATCACTATCCTAGATTCCAGATTGGGAAGGAATAATTATATTCTGTTCTGTAATTCCAGTATTCTTCATTTGCTGAGATCTCTAGTGCTGTGCATGTGGAAAAAAGACAAGGTACCTTGAGAAAGAATGATTAAAAAATAGTTCCAAATTTGAAAGTATTACAAATGTCAGTAACATTTTCTTTTTGAGCCCCCCAATATGTCTATTTAGGATTGTCCTTGACAGGTTATTTTAGCTGAAGAAAATATATTATTAAAATTTATTTTGGCCCCTAAAATATGTAATTTATCTGATAGAATGTGGTGCTTTGGTGAGTAAATACCTGTTGATATATCCATTATTTAAGTGTTACAAAATATAGGTTTATTTATCAACAACAAAGCTGCCTGTATCAATAGTAAACTGCTTGATTTCTTGCACCAGATTGGAAAACAACTTGAAAATGCTGATTACCTTAGAGCTACCTTTTTTGACACCCTGAAAGCTCTCATTTCATTCTCACCACCTGCCATTGCTTTGTAGATTGTAATGAGTGAATCTTCCCATATTCTAATGAAAAAGAACTATCAAAATTATGCACTAACAAAGAAAAAAAAAGTAGTCAGGGTCTCTTTCTGGCCTGCCCAGATTCTGCTGACTACAAAAATAAAAAAAAAAAAAAAAAAAGCAGAATCCATTCAGGAACGTGCTCCATCTTGCTGGTATTTTGCCTGAAATGACATGAAAGAAATAGAATGGATGAGAGAAACTCGTACAAAAAGCAACTCAAACCCATTTGGCTGCTCTAGGTGAGGTTGTGCTGAACCCCAAAGCTGTGGGTAGAGTTAGGCTTTTGAACCAAAAATATTTCCAGCTAAATTTTCCAGAAGTATGGATTACCAAAGAGTTACATTTTTCTGTGCTTGTACTTGGAGTTTGTATTTTGTTATGTATTGATCTCATCAATACAGATACTGTATTAAAACATTATACATATAAAAAACTGACATTAAAAACTTTCATAAAACAAGTGAATCAAGCTAAGTCATACAGCCAGCTAAACTCTGATACTTTATCAACTGGCAGAATTTTGATAACAAAAATCTAAAATGGCCTGGTTGGGCTTTGCTTATGTCTCCCTTGAGGCAGTCAATTAAATTTTCTAAACAGTCCACCCTCCACTACACCCATTTGCCCTATCACAAATGAATGGAGAGAGAATTATGACACATCTTCATTTACTGACAGACTTTTGTCATTGACACCTTTCTGCTTTCCTACTGATGTATGTACCATGCATACATACAATGTAATGCTGGAAAAATATGCATAATAGCTATCACATTCAGCTTAATTAAAAACTAATTAACAGCCCTTCTAGCCTTTGCAGAATACCATGCTAAATTCAAGAAATTATTTGAATAGGTAATTATGAATGCTATTTTAAAATGATGAGTTGAAGCATCTACAAGATTTTACCTTGACAAAAGTGTGATTGCTAAAATTGCCACTGACTAATACATAGTTGGGAGGAACAAACTTTTTTCTTTTAGAAAGAAAAAAGTGTAGTCCCATTGTCCACAAAAGCTCATTAGAAATAAGAAAGACATTTGGAGGATCTCCAAATGCAGGATTATGAAATGGAAGAGAGAAAAAATGAATTTCTTGGAAATATTTTTTTTAATGGATGAAAATATGCAACATCCAAAGTCATTTGTGAGGCACTGGACTTTGCACCATGCTGGCAGTGATTGCCTCCCCACAATGCAAATTATAACACTGGGGACCAAGTAGTCACTGTCATGCACAATTCTATGATATAACACTTTAGATTTGATTTCTACAGCAGCCTTGAAAACGTTGCTACTGACAAAACAAAATGTATTCTTTCATAGTCTGGCTTTTCAGTCTGCTTTTTATTCACTCATGCCCATCAATCACCACTTTCTGTTTATGTTAAAGGTTACACCAACATCCTTAATCTAACAGCATTTCAACCAAACCATTTATGAAAATTAATGGTTTTCATACATAGTATGAAGATGTCTGAATTACCCAGAGGGTGGTTAAAATACAGTGTCATTGTATAAAGTAAAAAGGTATTAATCAGTTTCATGTTTTTGTTGCCTTTTACAAAAGCCAGAGGAGATTGCAGCTGCAGAGTTGCTCAGTCTTGAGATGACCTGTAGGGGTCACCTGATACTTTCTCTCATAAAGCACAGAGTTTATTTAATTATTTCTAAACAACCCCAAAGAAAATAAGACTTCTTGAACGCTTTTTCACTTTAAGCTAGTGATGGCACACTCTGGTTTGCATATGAACTCTTATTTGTTCAAATCTTACACAGCCTTTCCTGACGTGTAACCTAAATTTTCCCCTCTGCATGTTAAATGAGTTCCTCAGTCTTCTTTGATTAATCAAAAAATATGGCCTACTTTATGACATGCCTTTAATTATTCGCAGACAGTTCTTGTTATGTCATTTTGCTCCAGATGGAAATTGCTTAGCTGTATAATTCCACATAGATCTTGTTTTCCCAACACCTCTGTTCAGCTCCAGTCTACTCAGCTTGCTTGGCCAGAGCACATCCTTTTCAACACCGTGTCCCTGGACGATTCTCTGCTCTTTAATCACTGTCGAGCACTGCATTGCCACCTTGCTCGGTGTTTGCCTTGTGCTTTGCCAGAGTGAATGAAAAACAACCTCCCAGCCTAGAGGGAACCCTACAAACAAGGAGGAGGAAGAGGCCAATTTAGGGGGGAAATTAGGAGTGATGTTAAGAGGGACAGCAGCCATGAGAATCCTGAAATTCCCTCCCGGGTCAGCCAGGTGTGACCACAGAGGAGCAGGAGCTGGTGTTGTTCTGCTGAGCCCAGGAGGAGTGTGTGTTGTTGTCCTCCCTGCATACAAGTGTTCCTGGGACGGGAGAGAGCTTCCTCAGGTCCTGCCCCTAGCCATAAATTGGCTTACAGACTGACATTCCTGTGTCTTCATACAGAAAAGGAACACATTTCTCTCTTTTGTAGCCATGTGAAATATTAATATAGGATAAATTTATATTTGATCCTGGGGAGAGAACTAAAGGTCATTGTACCTTTGCTTTGCATTTTTTATGTAGCAATACCTTCTGGCCATAAAAGATAGGAATTTTCTGAATCATTAATGTGGGTTTGTCTTTGACTAATGCCTAAAATTTTAATTTTTTTTCTTAAAATAATAAATATTAAGATTTTTTTATTCAGTGAATATTCTATAACTTTGAAATGTCTTTTAATTGATTCATGACAAGAAACTGAAATCCAAAAATATTTAATGGAGAAAGTATTCTGAAAATGTTTTCAGAACATAGTCTGCATGTATAATATGTCCATATTTATGGTCATAGACAGACATTTGTTTTGAATTCTCAGGCAAAAACAAAATAGTGGCATTGTTGTTCAAACTATTCCATTGATTTTCATGTGGGATCAGTATTCATAGACACATTTTATAATAGTTTGTAGTCTACTCATTCCTCTGATTCACCATGGTATTTGTTATGAAGGAATCTTGTACTGTAGTAAAAGACTTTAGGGGATTCTTTTTCTTCTTCTGGGAAAACAAGGAAATCTTACATATAGATCCTGTGAGAAAGTCATTGATTTGGAAATATAGTCAAGAATTTTTTTTAAAGAAGTTATTAATATGGAATATTTAATTTTGTTTTTCTTATTCAAAACACACCATTCTTAAACCCCCTAGTAAAGATACTGTATATCTTTTGATTATCTTCCAACTCACTTCTGATCACTCTACTTTATAATCCATCTCTCAATCTGCTTGTAATATCTTGAGAAATTTTATGCTGATTAGTCTTAGAAATAGACTGTTTGTGTCTAATATTTGAATAGTTCAAATATAATATTGCCACCATTACAACACAGTGATTATTTGCAGCATGGCCTTTGACACAATATCAATATTCAGTATTTAGATTTTTTTTAAAACATCTATCTGTATCTTACAGTGACATTAAATATATATTTGAAGCCATGTATTTAGTGTTGGTATGCAATCTGCATGCATATTTCTGCATTTCCAAAGTCAAGTTTTCTTTCTGTTAGAAGCTGATCATCTCATGGTATTTTTGGACTAACTATACCATCCAGCTCAAAATTAATTTCCTCAAGTAGCCTTCTCTCTCTAACTCTTTGGGAAGCATTTATTCCTTCCTCTCTAACTTCCAAGCTTTAAAAATTGTACATTTTCAGGAAAAATAAGAGAACAAAGCTACTTCTAGGATTTTATGCTTTCCTTTCCTACATAAAAACCACCAAATGGCTGAGCTGGGTGTCTCCCTACTTCACTTCAATATCCCATTTTTGTTTCCCTTGTCCCAGTAAATACATGCACATTAACATTCCCATGCCTCCCCTCCATGGGTCCATGGTTAATCATCTCATTACTAAAAAACAAATATTCTGTCCTATAATTCTGAGGTGTTATTCCACTTTATACATTTCTTAATCAAGATTAAGAGCAGATTTTCACTCTTTTTTATTGCTTTGCTTTCTGATCACACATTAGATTATATCTTCACTCAACTCTTTATTTTCTTTTCTAATTAGTCAAAGGTAGAATAACCATTGTGGTCACAAGAATAAAATGGATTCCTGGATTTCTTTGTTTCTTTCCATTAACCTACTTGAAACCAGATTTTACTTCATATTCACATCAATATTCCACATGGATATCCAAATTAGATTCTGTAGTTTTCTAGAAATTATTTTTATATATGTTTTTGGTTTTGTTTTGTTTTTTTTTTTTTTTTTTTTGCTTCAATTCAGGTTGCAATGTGGTTCTTTTAAGGAAATTTTGCTCTCAGAGAAACTGACTTTACAAATATTCCCTGTCCATGAGCACATTCCATGCTCATAAGCACCACCAGCATCAGTAATTGACCAGATCAATTCTTGACACTTCATTCAAAGGCAGGTTAAGGGGATTTGTAGTTACTCCAGGCCTTTGGCACCCAGATATTGTTTAATTCTCAGCAAGCAAGAACCAGATGTTGTTGGAGTCTGTATGGACAAGACCTCTGTGAACATTCAGACCTCTGTGATCTTCAGATATTCAATTTATTTGATTAACACTTCTTTATCGACCTAGGAGATTGTCTGGGGGGGGGGGGGGGGGGGGCAGGGGGGAGGGGAAGGCATAATTTATGTTTGCCAGTGAGAATTTCTCCTCAAACCTCAGCACACCACAGGAACAGCTCCTGCAGATACTCCAGTGGTTCCAGAAGATACCTGCAGTTATCTCTTTGGTTCCTACAATAATTGCTTGCCCACACAACTTTATTTGGAACTTTCTCTTTCCAAAGGGACTGTATAGTCCAAATTTATCATCTTCTTTGAAATTCTCTCCAGCATTGGGCAATTTTAAGAATAAAAATCAAAATAAATTATGGATTATTTTGAAACAGGGGCATTTCAGTTTCTTATTCTGAGATTGGAATTAAAAGAAATGCATGAAGACAACTGTGGTTGTAGTATGATAGCTAAATTTCTTTCTAGTCCCTGACTTTTTTTCCTAGAATATTTAAGCTTTCAGAAGTGTTTGTGCTATACAGCAGGATCCCATCATCCGAGTGCTGACCTAAAGCTGAAAATAAAGCCAGCTTGCAGGACTGGCTTAAATTCCCCATGAGATTTCCGTGCTTAAAACATCATTCTCTTACCTTTCTGTGTTCAAAGAATGACAACTTCCTTTTTCTTCCTTACTTTGAACTTAAGTCCCTGCTCCTTACCCGAGCCAACACAGCTGTTCCATCTACCTTGAGTTATGGAATTCCCTTTGTCCTGATTTGCTGCAGCCCTGGTGCAGGCGTTACAGTCTCTGTCCAGTTATATAGCAGGGGCACTACCTAAGCAGATTTTACCAAGTGCAGAGAATTTCTGTGATTCTTGTTTGCCCCTCTCCCTCTCCACATGTCCCTTCTCACCTGTATATTCCCAGCTACAGGGACCTATATGCCTCAGCTAGAGGGGCTGGTTTTGGCAAGTATAATTTACTAGTGAAATTTTCAAATATGCGTTCTGTTTATCTCTTAGATTCACTTTATGATTATGCTTTCTCAGTAAACATATGTAAACAATTACTTCACTCAATGTCTGAATATTATTATGTTTATGTGTACTTCTCCTAACCTATGGTATAAAGCCAATCTGCTCAGTCCCAATTCAGGAAATTCAAAATCAACATGGCTCTGAAAAAAGATTGTAAAAGCAGTCCGGTTAAATATTTTCAATCATTTTATCTTGCTTTTTAATGAAGATCACTTCTCTACCTGCAAACATGATTTAATTTTCACTTGCTTCAACTCTCTAGACCCCTTGATAGACTATAAACTAGTATGGACAGCAAAGCAGTTCAATTATAAAATACTTATCTCTAAGAAAAAAGAATCGAGTTATTACAACACAGACTTTTGCAGCACTGATGAAAGAAAATAAATGAGCACAACCCTTTGGAGACGTTATTTGAAGAATCAGGATATAGTACTTCTACATTTTACTAAGAAGAAGCTGTTTCAACTTACTTTCAGAAATAAATTTCATTGCTAAAAGACCTTAATTTTTATGACTAAAACTTCCAGTATGAAGCTAATCAAGTGTTTATTAACAATGAATTTTAAGCAGAAAACAGATTTCCTCACTGTGTTTCAACAGACCTCAATTTCTGTGAAAATACATGCAGCTTTGTTTGTCAGTAGAAAAAAATAACTTTTAGGGGACATTTTGTTAAAAATCTCGGTCTGTTTTGACTTATTCATCAATGTGCAGTGTGGTGATAAGCCTGGGAAATCTTGCATGTAAGTAACTGTATGCATGTGGTAACTGGTTTCTTTATTTAAAACTCTCTTTTATGCCATTGGTTAGGGTGATCCTTTTCCAGAAATAATCCAAACCTCCCATTTCTGCAGTCTCATTTGTAGAAGAAATTTCTGCTCCTTTCACGTGGAGATGACTCACGTCTAGAATCTATGGAATGTTGCTGCCCACAGGTGGTTTCCACAATGAGGAATTCCCCAGTGTGCCTGATTTTAAGGCATATCTGGATACCAGCTGAGTATAAGAAAGCAGATCCTGTTCTAGTCATTCTCTGGGAATGGAGACTTCAGACTTCCTCATTATAGTGCCCTACTGGTCAGATAAGTTTCATTCAGACAAAGAGAGCAGTGGTAGCCTTTTGCCATGAGGCTGGTGAGCAAGTCACGCTCCTCATCTGACATTGCTGAAGACACCCAAGTGGAACCACTGCTGCTCAGCCTGAGCCACTCCCAGGGCAGAAGAATCACATGTTGTCTACTGTTCTCCAGCTTTTAGCACCTAGGAGTTTGCCTCTAGCATCACATCAGCTAAGAGAACCAGGTCCACAAATAAGCCACAATGGATGAAGATTGCAGGAATGTGTAATGGCACCCAAAAATAATATGAAGCCATTTACAAAACCAAACAATTTCACAGGATTGTCCCATTGCTGTAAAGGAGAAAGCAAGCTGCCTAATTCCTTTCAAGAAGAATCATGGCCACCGTAGCAGCTCCTCATAATGATCCACAGATCAACAGATAAAGCAAGTTTTGGGCCAGGCTTTGATCACTGTCATCAGCACATCAGCATACTTTGCTGATCAGTTCCAGGAAAATCACAGGAAACTTCTGAGAAAAGAAAATCATATTTGTGATCAGATCCACTCATCTGATAATCACTGACAAAATTTGCCTCAGCGTACACATCTGAGATTTTGAAGCTTAAAAAATATTTGATAAAACTCATTAAATTGATCCCTCTCTCTTCTACCTAGATGCCCAGTACTAAAATAAATTCTTACTCTGCCTTCATGAAAAGACAGTGATTGCACTTTTTGAAACACAGAGTGGCCCACATGGCGTTCAAGCCAGGACTGCAGTCTGTCCAGAGTCTCTGCTTCTCACAGCCCATCTCAGTGCAGCCTGTAACACCCCAAGAACACTAACTGAAGAAATGGCCTGTTCTTGCCTATGAGAGAGGCAATTTTTTTCTCCCTTTATAGTAACAGATCTTCTAAACAGACTGAGAGGTATCCCAAAGTACATTCCTGCTATGACACAGGTCCCTCACTTCACGGATGTTTATCTTTACTTATCTGGCCCTGTCAGGATGCCAAGCAGCCAACGTTCTCCTGAGCTCCATCACACGAGCAGGGTGAGCAGCAGGTACAAGTGGCAGCATGCAGAAGTGGCTCACTCACCACTGACACAGCCATGGCACCTGCTCACCTGTAGGTGGTCAGGACTTAGAGAAAGTGCTGCTGGCTGAAAAGGAAGCCAGGCAAAAAGAAGGTCCGAGTGGCTGAATGGGAAATGGTGGTGAAATCATGCAGATCTTCCCTGTCAAAACATTACAAAATCCAGGTTCATGTTCGCCTCTTCACTAAGCTTCTAAATGTCTAAAAATTGTGTCATTCCTTTCACCATCTTGCTAGAAGCCTTCATCCTTTCCTAGGACTTGCTGTGTGTTACACACTTTTTTCCTTCATGGAGAGCTGCTCCAGGCTGGAATATGTTACAATCAATAGAAGTAATGAAGTTTATGGCAGGTATAGAACCCGGCTGGCACATCCACTATGCTCTGCCATCATCAGATTGGCCTCATGCTGACAGCCCTAACTGGTTCCTCCTCTGGCTTAGCAATTCCATGTAATTATTGCTCCTAACTCAGACAGCTGTTAATGGATCACATCCCACCTATTCTAAAGATCTGATTTCAATTTAAAAATGCAGATCACAAAATCCAGGACAAAGCAAGTTCAGACTGTGCTAAAAGTCTTGTTAGCACCAGGGATAGAGATGTGGAGACCCAAGGTATTGGAAAGTAGAGACAAATCTGTAAACATCATTCAACATTTTAAGGAAATGCTGCCAAAGCATCTGCTTTGAAAAGATCTGTTCATGTCAGAACAAAAGTGACACTGACAATCTAGACGCTAAAATTTAAACTGCATTGACATGTTTTGAAAAGATGAAAAAGAAATGTTTTGAAATGGACATTTTCATATTTCCAGACTCGGTTTTTGGAATTCTGTTCAGGATATGTTGCAAAATGTTTATGCTTTCTCCTGATTCAGGATGAAACTAAACTTTTGTATTCTGCTCAGTCCGTCTCCAGATGGGCTACATCAAATCTGTATAAACACCAGACTGTGTCTATAAGATTTTATTGAAACAATAGAGCTCTGCAAAGAAACAGAGAGTGCTCAGTTAAAATCAAAATAATTTTCCAAATCTCATTCTAAAATGTGCTTTAGAGCTAATGCTTATAGAGTTCCCCAACATTATTTTGGCAGGAGTAACTAGATGAAATCAGTTATGATATAGAAAACTGTATCTCTAGGAGTTTTCATTCCTACTTTAAGCATTCCTTTCAACTCTTAAATAATCAGCAGTTGATCTCTGTGATTCATAGGCAAACCCTGCTGCCTTTACTCACACACGTACCAGCGCATTCAAAGTCAGCACTATCTTGTGGTTGAGTCAGTCCAGCCACCCCACTACACGTCGCTGAGCTTGTGGCTATGTGCATGTTATCGCTCTTTGTAACCAAGAGAGTCATTTGTGAATATGATCATTTACCCCTTGAAAGACTTGCTTTGGAAAAAATGCAGCTTAGCATTAGTTTGAGACCTAATTAATGCTCTGAGGGACATACACTCAGAGCCTCAAGTATGATTTATTTTGGTGCTCAAAGCCATCTATGCTTGAAGTTCTATATAAGCACATGCAGTTGAACATGTCAGACGAAAGGGCTGGTGAATTAGGTTTCTACATTTAATCAGTGTGAGGTCTCTGACTATGAACTTGTATGCCTGGAAAGTTTGCCTTGCTGGTGTGCTGGATCTGCAGCTACTGCATCATCCATCCCTGCTCTTCTTGCAGGGCTGAAAATGATACTGAATTTCAGCGCTGTGACTTGTCTGCGTAAAGCTGTGCTGCCCAGAGAGAAACACTTAGTTTTTCTTCCAGTTGTTTATTAAGGATTTTATTTCACGGAAGACAGAAAGCCTCCAAAGGCAGGATTGGGGCCTGAGGCACCTGCCTGGCTGATGTCTTGGATAGATATGCCGGGAGCGGGCTGGAGAAATGCAGCAGGCGTTACTAACCACATCCTCCCCATCAATTCACCTGCTGTAACTGAGTAAAATTTTTTGACCTGGTAAAATGTTTCTTCCAGTCTCCACCGGGTGAGCTTGTCAGATAATGTGCTCAGCCATCAAGTGTGTAACTTCCTCAGGGAAGCAGAGTAAGAGATATGAGCCACCATGGGGGACTGAAAGTGCAACTCTGTGTTCTGACATTTTGTAAAGTTAAATTATAGGGGCATTATCTTTTGTATTTTATTTCATTTATTAGGCGGCGCGGGCGCTGCTTAATGGGATGCAGTCACTGAAGTAAATAATCCCGTGGGATGCTTATTTGTTCCTATTAACGCAGGAATTCGAGCTCGGATGTGATTTATGTAGACACTCGCGTTAAAAAAAAAAGGGGGGAAAAAAAAGGTGGTTCTGCCAAGGGAACGAGGCAAGGCGTTCGCCAGCCGGCGGCGGGGACGGAGTTTCGCCGGCGGCTCCCCCGGTCCCCGCGCCGCCCCGGCTCCGCTCGGCGGCCCCCGCCAGGCCCGGGGCAGCGGCGCCGCGCGGGAGCGCCCCGCCCGCGCGGTGTGCGCGGGGGCGCGCGGGGCCCATATCCATAGTAACGGCGGGGGCCGGGGGAGGCGCCGCGGCAGCTCCCGCCCGCCGCAGCCGGGACCGCACCGAGCCGCGGTGAGCGCGCGCGCGCGCCCGTCCCGCTCCGCCCCTCCCCCCCACGCGGGCGGCGCGGCCCGGAGCGCGCGCGCGCGGCCCCGGGGAAAGCGGGAGGGGGCTCGGGGGCCCGGCGGGGGCGCGCGCGCGGCGGCGGCCGGACGGGGAGGGCGGCGGGGGCTCCGGTGCGCGCGGCTCCGCGGCGCTCTCCCTGCCTGACTCACCGCGGGGCGCGGGGAAGATGCTCAGCGCGGAGGGGTAGCGGCTGCGGAGCAGACGTCGGGGCCCCCCTCTCTCCCCTCCTTCCCCGCCCCCGCCGGGCTCGGCAGCTCAGCCCGCCGCCGCTGCCGCTCCTAGGTGAGACCGGGGGCCAGGGGAGGTGCTGGGCGAGCACGGGGGGCCGGGCACGGGGCCACCGGGCACCGCCCCCGCCCCGCCGCGCAGCCCGGAGCGGGTGTCGTTCGCCCCCGGCCCCGGGCGCAGGGAAGCGCCGGGAGCGGACCCCGGGGGACGGGCGGGCGGGAGCCGGCGGCGCCTGCGGTTGCTGCGTTCGCAGGATTATGTCAAGCCTCGCCTCGCCGGAGCCGCTGGGGCGAGCGGCGGCGGCGGCTCCCGCCCGGCGGCGCTGCGGGGCGCCGCGCTCCGGGGCGGGCGGGGGTCGGCGGGGAGGCGGCCGCGGGGCAGCGGTGGGCGGCGGGGCGGACGGAGTTTGAGCCGCCTGACGGAGCCGGTGCTCGCGGCCGGTGAGTTCTCACCGGGCCGGCGTGTCCGCGGGAGGAGGGCGTCCCGGGCAGCCCCGCCCGCCCCGGTGCGCTCCCTGCGAGCCGTCCGGGGCGGTGATTAATCCCAGGGGAGAGGGCAGGTGGGCACCCACCGGCCGTGCCGCCCGGGAGAGCGCAGCGCGGCGCGCACCGTGCACGGCAGCGGCTGTCGGGGGGGCCGTGTCCGTATGCGCGCTGCAAAGCTCTGTTTGCTTGGGTCGGGCAACTTGGCCGTGGTGTGCCCTGGTCCGAAACTTGCTGCGTGAGGTCTCGCCTTCGCGACACCGCTGGTTGTCCGCTCGGTATTTCAGGAACGCTAGTCGGGCGAAATGTTACGGTTGTGGGGAAAAAAAAAAAAGGAAAAAACAAAAGGGATGAAAAGCAGAAGTGTGTAAAGATCAGAATGACGGTCTATGTTTCCGTATCTCAGAAAAGACTCATGTTTGAAAAATACACAGTGACGAACAGGTATTGTACCGTACGGTGGGAATGCAGTATTGGTATTGGGAGACAAACGGTACCTGAAAATTTAATTTGGAATTTAGTTTGCTGCACACGTGCAGCAATAGTTTTCCTGAGCATTTTTAGCATGTGGAGTGATGCGTGTTGCCATGTGCCTCGCAAAATTCCTTTAGCTGTGCGAGCAGCGGCAATGTGTGCCAACATGCCCAAAATCAAGGTGTACTCCGTACCGTTAAGGGCAGCGGTGCTAATGAGGAGGGCTACAGTGTCCATCTGTGACAGGATTACCGACAGAACGTATCTTATCTTAAAGAACGTTTTAACTTGTTCCTTTAACGAGGCACAGTATGCTGTTAGACCCTGGCATGATGGATAGTAACTTGCCATTTGAATGCACTTTGAGGATCAATTTGTATCCTCTTCTGTATATGCCAAAATATAATACATAGTCACCTGCTAGGGAAAAAACCTCAGTGGAAGGTTGTTCGTGTGACTATCTTTTCCTGTATAAATGTGATCACGAATTGTAAGCACTCATGTGAAGTTGATACTTGTTTGCTCAGTACAAAGCCTTGATCCTATGGTGTGTAATTAGGATAACGAATTGAAGCTTCATTCTGATAGCATTCTAAAAATTTCAGTGGTGCTCTGAAAAAAAAATGAAGAGTAAGTGATTTTAGCAGAAAATTTTGGTCTGTTGGCAGTTGCTCACTAAGAGATCTGTTCTTCTTGATATGTGAGTATAACGCATACAAGCTGCTGTTGTGCTGTTGCTCACACACCCTCTTAACTTTACACACCTGAGAAGTTCCATTTCAAGATTTCCTGCAAATGGTTGACAGATGAGAACTGGAAGAGCTCTCTGATGTATTCGAAGTAAGCTCTGCTTCCTGTACTATTGGTGAGCTCCTTTATAATTTTTTTTCCAGAGAAAGGAGATGTGATAGTCAGGAAGAGATAAATTTATCCAGTAAGAAGGCAAATTAAAATGTACTGGACATATTAATTCTGCTTAGGAGGCATTGAAATGCAGTACCCCAAAATTAATTCAGAAAGCTGAGGGTCTGCTGGTTTTCCTCTTTGCATTTTTCTTGAGTAGGGGGGAGGGAAGAATGATACCTCTAGCTGAAAGTGGACATACAGAGTTAAAAAGGGAGGGTAGAGGATGTGAAAATTGGGAGCAGAACTGGCAGTGAAGCCACCATCAAAGGTGGCTGCACTGAAGTAAGAACCTAAAGCAAACTGGCTCTAGGTAAAAGTTTTGCTGCTGAGGAACTTCAGAGGGAGCTGTGACCTGGGTCAGTCATGATTTCATTTACAGTCCAAGAAGAAGACGCTTTAATGTCAAAGGAATCAGAATTCCATGTTGGAAATGTTAATTTTAATTTGTTTCCATCACTCGGAAGGAGGGAGGTTTTGCTTTGTTTTAACATTGAACAATTGGCATTTTGGTAAGGATATTTGTATTTATTTGTTGCATGTTAGTGATAGGCATAGTGAATAATATTCTCCACAAATGGTAAATTCTCACCTTGCTTTGGGCAGACTGAGAAACTGTCAAGCCTTAGACTTAAGCTCTTTTGGCTCTTGGTCCTGAGACCTGCTCTGCCTGCAGACTGCAAGTTAAAGCAGAGATGAGAGTGAATGACACCATTCTGGGTCCAAGCTTATTCATTTGCCAAATACCAATCATGAATAGATTTTTTTTTCTGATGATCCTATTATCATAATGCTTTGCTTATTAAATGTTGAAATTTTATATTAATCTTCCAAATCAACACTCGTTGTGATGAACTGGCCGGTTTTTACTCTGAGATATGTAATTTTTGTGTTTGTACATTAGGGAACATATTGGCTTGTACTAGTTCACATTTTCAATGTTGTCTTCACAGTTCTACGGGCTGCAAGCTTATTTTTAAGAAATCACAGTCAAATTCTGGAGAATAACACCTTCAGAAAATTGTGCCATACTGGCACTCTTTACGATCCAATGCAATTTTCCCCTTTGTGTAGGCAATAACAGAGGGCTGCTTGTACTTGGTCTTTTAGTCCATGTGCCAACTATGCCAGCTTGTCTACAAGACAGTAGTCATGGTTCCAAGTTTCAAGGGGTTATGGTTCAGATGAAGATGGCTTTGACAAGGTAATTAAGCAAGGAAAGTTTTTTCATTGTCTTAGTTTGCTTGCTGTCTCTATCCATAGACTTTCTGTGTTTTTTTGCCTATGAGGAGAAAAGATTCAAAAGGTGGTAAGTTCATTAGAGGGTTTCAGCATATTATGCTGAGTATTTTGGGCACTGCAGATCAAAGATTCAGTCTTCACATAGCTTTTACTGCTTAGCACATGATAAAGGTATGTGAAATCTGCACCTTGACTTGCTCTTAGAGATTGTCTTGTTTTACAGATTACATGTAAACACAGTGGGGCATTCTTGGGTCAGTTTCAGTGGTCATATTGCTTTTGATACAGACTTATATACTGCCAAGTATTCTGAGAGAAGAGGAGACACGTGGTGTTCAGTTGGCGTTGTTTTCCTTCTTTTCTATTTACGTACTCTGGAGCACTAGAATTTTTCTAAAAGTCCTTCAGTCAGGTAGAAACATTTTTTCCTCTCTCCAAAGATTCTTCATTTTAAAAAAACCCTCAAATTTGGCCTGGATTGACTCTGGCAAACTTGAGCATAGTGTTAAAGGATCTTGTTGACATTGTCACCCTGCAGTTAATTTCTCTGAAGTGAAGTATCTTGCAACATTTCAGATGGCTTCATGTTAGCTGCAGATAGCAATTGTTATGTCTGGCCTCAGGAAGTGGTGATACTGGGGTTGAACAAAGGAAAATCACCAGGCAGATAGTCTCTCTTCCTTGATAAAGGAATAGTTATTCTTGGTTGAGGAGTGCTGGTACATCTCCTGGAGATTGTCCTCTGATCACAGAGTCAAAGAGGTTCTTATTGTCATGAAAATGCTCAAGCATGTAGAAGATCCAGGACCATGTCTGTTTTTCCTTCATTCCTTCCTTATTGCCTTCAGCCTGTTACTGAAGAGGAACACCTTAGAGAGTTTACTGAGGAACACCTTAGAGTTTTGTGATGCCTTTTGTAAAGGCAAATGATATTTGGTCCCTGCTTGGCCCATCCTTTGGGGCACAGAGGCTGCAGGGTTATCAGTGTTAACAATACTCATCTTTGGTCTCTTTTTCCGTTAGGACTCAAATCCCAGAATATCTGTGCCCTGAGAACTGAGTTTGGGTTAAAGTCAAATGCCTGAAATACAGCTTGATCAAGGGAAGAGGTAATGAGCAGTGACAGTATATCTGAGGACCTTCTGAAATCTCTGGCTGTGCTATCACTTGGGGGCACTTGCTCAGTGTTAGAAGGCAGTCTTCAGCACTGGAATGTACTCACGCTGTAGATGGTTAAGATTGTACTTTTTTTCCCCTTGTGGATATTCATATCTTGGCTTGTTTCCAAGGCTTGCATGATCCTTTGCTAAAAGAGAGTACCTTTCCTTTGGGAGAACCAACTGGAAATTCCAGCTGGTCTAGAACTAAGTAATTGTAACCATCCTGTTTTTTCTAAATGTACCATGCCTACTGTAGGCTTATCAGCAGTGCCTGAAATAAGAGTCTGCTGGGGTCTTGGGAAGCTTGAGATGAAAGTTCTTTCTCCCAGGCCTTTGTCTTTGGAGTTTCCTCTTTCTAGAAACACAAAACTGGGACATGTTAAGGAAAGATATGTCATTTTTCTTACTTTTTCTCAGCCTTTTGATGCAGGAAAGCCAACGTGATTTGTACGACATTTGTTACATGTAATTGGTTTGTTCTTCATTCTGTTCTTGTTTCCTGCAGTCATCATACATTGAGAGAGTTTTTTCTATTGTTTAGAATGTTTTAAGTTCTGAAGCTGTAAAAAGGCTAAATTTAATAAAAGCTGCAATAATAGCAGATGAAGTCAGCAGGGAGTTTTGCCTCTTTGACAGAAGATTTTAGACCATTGTTTAAATTTTGAAGTTCCTTTTTCCAGAAAGTGCTTCTCTACAGCGAAGAATAAGCATTTAGTTTTGCAGTACATTTAAATGTCACAAAATGTGAAGGTGATAAACACTTGTTTTGCTTGTCCAACTGTAGATAATTTTCTAAACTCTTCAGTTAGTTGACTGGTCCTCCTGGTGCAGATTGGGGTCAGACCTTCAGTGCTTCTGGGTGTTTGCATGCATGCTGCCTTAGCTGGTTCTGTGTGCTTTGAAGTAAGGCTTTTGCAGGGATATCAGTGGGAATAGATGAGTCTTTTACTGTGGGTATACTGAAGATAATTTATTTCTCCTCCATGTATCTGTTCAGTGAAGAACACTATTACATATGATATCTTTAAGTATCTCAATGCAATGATGGTACAAGCCACTGGTAAATTGGTGAGCTGCAAAAATGTTTGGGTGTAATTATTACCAATATAGGAAAATGCAAAGTCAGTTACAGTGTTCATCAAGAATTATTATATAATACTAAAATGTGTGTTTATGTATGTGTGAATGCATGTATAATAGGAATAATTTTAACTCTAGAAGTTTTACTGTTGTAATGCATGATCATCTCACTGTTCTCAAGCTTTATCTTACCTCACTGAAACTGATATTAAAGCTCTCAATAATTTTGAAGTGAATCGTAAAAAATGTGTGTAAAAATAATCTAGTAAATTCTTACTGTTTATACAATCTTAGATAATGTCACAGCATAAATAGATATGCTGGTAAATGCCAGCTTGCAAATAGTTAAAACACTTAATTTTTAAGTTAACTGAAAACTGGCTAATTATCTCCTTCAGGATCCTGTAATCAAAGAGCTGTTATGCCACTGTTGTGCTCTGTTAATGCTTTTGTTTTCCAGGAATATTTTCATATATAGCTATAAAACCTTGGAAAAGTGTTACTTTGTTAATAGCGCAGCCACCTGGAAAGTACATTATTAATGAGTATGCAATTGGTCTGTGAAGCACCTGTGTTATTATTATACAATCAAAATACATAGAACTTCAGTTTTCTGCACCAATATTAATAAACCACCACAGAGGGAAGTGGATATTAGAGTGTATAGTCACACAGAAAAATACTTCAGCAAAACCTTAGGGAAGTATTGCATGATTCATTGTATTTTTACTGAAGTCATTATAAAGTGGATGTAAGTTATTATTTTTCTTTAAAATCTGAGTGTGGTATGGATTTGGCTCTTAGTACTAGCAAGAAACAAGAATTCAAGGATTTCCATAGGCTTTTGTGAGTACTTCTCAATTCTAATCCAAGTTATGCCCAGTTTGGGTATTTCAGAAGCAAAGATTGGCGCACTATAAAAAAACTCCCAAACCTCATCTTCATTAAAAATTCACATGAAAGTGTTATGTTTAACAGGTGTTGACAGGATTAAAAACCTGTTGCACTGACCATTTCCTAGCAATTTCCCCACTGCTTATTAATTTAATTAATTAACTGTCCATGCAATTTTTACATGCTTATGCAAAACAACAATTAATCTTTAAAATTGTCTCTGTACTGCAAAGTTGCACTTCTTTAAGCATTAAAATGTGGAAAGAACATGAAATATTACAACTGTCATTTTTTCCTTGAATTCTGTTGATCCCAATTTTTGTTGTTGGCACGAGTATCTTTAATTTGTGTGACCCTTAGCACAAGATACAGATTTTGGAATCATCATGTGGTGGTGAGACTTGAGTGCTGCCAAACCACTGCCTGCCCTGAACCATCTCAGCAGCCCACCAGACAGCTCCACACTTGTCCTTTAAATACTTTGTGTATGTATTAGTCGCAGCACAGTAATAGCAAGTTTAATTGTTTAACGCTGTCCACATCGTGTTCCTTTCAAAGGATCCACCAACCAGTGCAGGATAATCTTTGGGCTTGCCTGAATGAAACATGCCCTTTACAGCTGTAGTTCTTGGCTGTGCCCGTTCCTTGCTGTTACCATTTTTGCTCCTTACAGAGCTGTCTGGGGCGAAGCAGCAGCTCTGCAGTGATGATATGCACAGGGAAGCGTAGGGCAGTGGAAGGAAGCATCACACACCCCCAGGGTTTGCACTCAGAGGTTTTGAACACGGTTCTCAGCTAGTGAAAATTGTCATAGCACCACTGATTCTGTTGACTGCACAGGCTGAAGAGCGTGTCTCAGGTACCTTGTCAGAAATAATCTTCCTGGATACTGGGAAGAAGGACAAGCAATGGAGTATGTTCAGTTATCATATGTTCAGATATCGCTGTGGTGAAGAAGCATTTGGCCTGCTCCACACGTACCTTTTGGAAGATAGCGAGAATCTTCCTGTTGCTATCACAGTCATGAGAGCTCTGACATTGCAAGAAACTCTGTTGGCTCTTGCTAAACAGTCTTTTAACATGATTTTATTTACTTCTTGATTCATTTGCATTGACCAATTAATTGGCTAAAACTTCAAAGAAAATGAAATGTTGAAGAGGAAACTCGATATGTGGTTTTCAAAGGGAAAGGTGCCTTTAGAGGAAGTGTTAGTGTAATTGATATTCTCTTAAATGCTCAGCTGTGGAAATAGGAAACTGAAGTTAGGTGGTCCTGATCTGGAAAGCTTGGCTGAAGAGTGTTAAGTTTCCCTTTGAAGTATATTTCACTAAATATGCCGTGATCTACTGTATATACAAGCAAGTGGTGTTCCTAGGTTGAAAATTTTGTTGAAATCCTTTGGCCTTGATATTTAAGGGTTGTATTGCAACCCTACACTTCTGCAATAGAAGTATTGTTAATGTTCATTAAAAAAATATATGCTGTTTAAAACATAAGCTAGAGAGTAAATCATGCCCCCCAAAATAGCAATTTTTTCCCCCATTTAAACAGTTGACTGCATTGAGATTTCAGTTTTTGGTTACTAAAGGGACTGAAGACTACTTTATTTGTAAGAAAATTTACAAGCTCCTTTCTTTTTTGAAGTTTCCTAAATACTTCCACAAGTAAAGCAAAGCTGCTACTTGCTTCTGCTGACTCTCAGTATGGTGCAGCATCTCATAGGTGTGGTGCCTGAGGACTTGGTGATGCCCATAGGGGTCAGATCACCTCAGCTGAGGACAGTATCTTAGTCAGTGATTCCCCAGCAACTCACTCTTTGGTGTCTGAGATTGGTAATCTATGCTGGGATCTTTGCAAGAGAAAGATCCTGTTTTATCTGCAGAGCATCGCATAGAATTGGTTTTTAAAAATGTCTTTCTTGACTTACAGTAGAAAAAATTTCTTTTGCAAAAGCAGTTTAGAACAGAAGTACTGTAAAATAAACAATCTGAGTTAGAAGCAGTGAATAAACACAAAACAGCAGTCATCTTTCCATGTTGTTTTTACATTGGCATGCACCCTGCTTTGAGTTACGTAACTTAAGTAATAGGATTGTTCTTTGACCTTCATAATCTCTTTCTATACTGGAGGTACAAATACTTGTAAAGAAAAATTTCTTCTTTTCTAACCAATCTTCATTTTTAGTTATCCGTTTGTGATGATGATTTTATTCTTTAATGCAAAACTGTTGATTCATGGAAGTAATCTGTGTTCATGCATTATACAAAAGCTATATCTGGTATTGTTGCTATTGCTAGGGGCTGATGTGTCACATTTTTATAAATCTTGTTTTTAGAATATCTTATTTCAGCCACCACAGCCCAGTTCTGTTTAAAACCTTATTATGTTGATCCTAATGCAGTGATGACATAACTAAGAGAGTGAGGGGGCTTATTAAAAACTAATAATATCCCTGAACTATTATTTTAATTTATTAGGAATGTAGCAAATCCTTAACAGTCAGGTGTTCCTAAAGAGGTTGATTTGAATGTGTAAACTAAGTGGAATTTAGCAGTTTTGGTTTTGGTTGGTTTTGTTTTTTTTTTCTACTTCCCCCCCTGATTTTTAGTCCAAGTTTATGCTTTTTTATTATGGATCTTATACTTCATTATTCACCTCTGCCATTCCCAAAAAACAAATCTTGATCTTTTGCCCTGCTGCCTTTGTGCTGCTCCATGGGCAAAGGAGAGGTGGTGCTGCCCTTCCAAAGTGCGTGTGTGGAAAATCCTCTTGACTGATGGTCTCCAAGCTGGATCTCACCATTTGGCTTCCTGTTGTTCCTCCTGTTCCTGACTTCCTAGCTCAGCAAAGGGCCCCAGTGATGAGACAAAGCTCTGAATCTCCCTGCCCATGGGAGGAAGCAGGTGGTTGAAACTTAACCCAATCTTGAGGCATCCTTGTATCCTACAGATTCAAGATGAGGATTAGGGCATCGCAGTATAACTTCACGTCACTCTTTGTCACGCATTGCTGTGGTGAGCAGAGGGTCTGGTCCAGCAGTATGAAACTGACATAACAGAGTTTGGTTTAAAGGTCTTCATGCTGCTGAATTCACGGATAAGGCAGCTTGAATTTGGCTCAAACGTTAATGGTGTGTGCGAGTGTATAATCAAATTTGAAGGCATTTACATAATTACTGATACATCGGAAGCATTAAGAGACCTGTCATGCATTATTATGCTATCAAGCGTGATATCCTTTGTAGACTGTGACACATGGAGTGTTTTTGTTTATGCTTTTGACATACTACAAAAGACTGTGTGATGCATTCAGAAATTACATTGACATTATAGCAGTCTCTGTCTCCCTTTTTCTGCACAGCAGTTTTTCAGAGAGAAGAATGTCAGTCATGGTTTTCTATAATCTGAAAAGGGATAAAAGTTGAGTTAGTTAATCATCATTAAAAAATTGGATAAAGGAGTTTTTTTCTACTTCTTAAAGCTATGGCAAAGAGGACTTCTTCCTCACTCTACAGTACTCTGTATTTACAAGCTGTGAAGGTTGAAAGTTAGGGAACTTGTTAAATTGTGAACAGGAGTCATTGGAAACAGCAATTTTAGTGTTTTGTGTTTGTAGTCTGGAAAACAGTGATGACAGAATGAAATAGAAACTTCAGGTCTTCAGGACTGATTCTGGATACTGTATTAATTGGACCATAATCAAGGTTTAAATTATTGCAGTTTGTATTCTGGTATCTTCTTCCACAGACAAGAAATTCAATCGTCATATTCTTGTTTAGATTTTGCTAGGGCTGGTATGAAAGACTGAAATACTGCCTGCTAATGGGGTAGGGTTATTTTATTTTCTGGGATACAAGACTTACTGGGCTACATTTGTGAGGATTCTGTAAAGATATTGTTTTCTGTTATGCTCCAGGTGTGGGCTGGGGAACTTGTGTAATCCAAGGACTCCATATGGAACTTGAGCCCACACTCCCTAATGTACTGGGGGAGCAAGACCAGGCTGGATGGGGCTCTGGGTAACCTGATTTAGTAGAAGGTTGCCTGCCCATGGCAATAGGGTTGGAAGTAGATGTTCTTGAAGGTCCCTTCCAGCCCAAAATATTCTGTGATTCTGTCGTAGCAAATGTGGCTCATCGGAAGCTCTGTGTTGCCACAAAAGATACTGCAAAGTCATCTTTGGTTTTTTGAGCAGTAAGGAGCGAGAACAGGGTCTCTGAGGCATTGGCTCAACTAAAGCAAATGTTCCTTTATGAAATCACTCCAGTTGCTCTTATTTCAAGCCTTCTAGAGAAGATTAGAAAAGATTGTGCTAGTCTGCTACAAATAGCTTCAGGATCAGTCCATGACTTTTGATTTTGTTAGAGTAGTAGATTCAAATACTTCTGTTTGCTGTAGTGAATCATCCATCTGGGGCAAGGATGTTTTCTACCAACCAAACTAAGGCTTTGTTTGGTGATAGGGTTGCTTGCTCCTCCAAAGTAAAACAAATCCCACTGGAAAGCAAGAATAATTTCACCAGGAGCACTTGGTCCATGATGAAAGTGAAAATGTTTTTCTGGATAAAATAGATAAGAAATTGAGTGATGCTCATTTCATACACTTTTATCCTAAACTACTGACCTCCTGTTAAGCAGTCCTGAATTTCTGTCAGCTCAGTAACAACCCTGGCCTTTCATCTGTCTGTTTAGGATAATACTATGTGTGTGATTATTATTCAGTTACATTTTTGAGGGATTTATTCCCTGTGTTGCTCTGCTGCCCGAACCATACCTATCCTAGGAGTTGATTGCAGTATTTATCAAAGCTATGGAGCCCCCATTGGAGCCATCTGTAGGCAGTGGTTGTGCCATCTGTCACTGAAGACTGCGTTCCAGAGGGAGAGACAATATGCACAGACTTCGTCATGCAAAGCCTGTAGGGTACAGTCTCTGATGTTTGCTTTATCCTTCCAATATGTATAAGTTCCAGTGTTACACTAACTTCTAAAATCTTTATTGCAAGAGGCTTTTGAAGCACCAGAGTAGCTGATGCTTCATCCTTGCCCCTTCTGTATGCATAATGCATTTTGCTGAACTCCACACATTCCTCTGAGAGGTGAACTATGATCCCTGGTTGTTAAAGACTGCAAGAGTAGTAAAAAATGGGCAACACCAAGCTGCAAAAAATTTCCAACTGGTACATAAAGCTCAGAGATAATGGCAAGAGCCACAAAAACTAAGGTGCCTTTGGGTGCAAGCATACAATTTTCTGAATATTTTTGCTATGAATTATCAAGGATTACAGCAGCAGCAGATGTTCGAGGCAGCGTGATATGGATTGTGTATACCTTTGTGCTGTGATTAACTGAGCCAATATCCTTGCATGCTAAGAGATAGGTGACTTCAAAAAGTTTCAAGAGAACATTAGCAGAATATTTCAGGAATGCTTTCCCTAAAGATGTTGCTACCAAGAGTAGCGTTCAAAATTTTTGTGTGGTGTTTAGTGATCTTCTAATTTGTGAGTAGAAGTAGTAGCATGTGATTGGCCACCAAATTTTAAGTGGAATTTGCATTATCTTAAGATGTATCTCATGTTGTATCTGGGGGCAATGTGATGACCTAGACAATACTGGATGTGGGAAGCTACTAATGAAACTGTAGGCCTTCAGGACAGCAATTTTCACGACTTCATATTCTCTCTATTGCAAAAGCTTAATTGCAGTCCTTGTCATAGGGAAGGATATACCTTCATACTTTGTGCTCATGGGACCATGAATCCTTGTGCTGCTCTTTCAGCTCTGAGTAAAGCATGTACCAGACACATGCTGGTAACCACAGAGCTCAGAGGCGGCTCTCAGACTTGCACATTGCCCAACTCTGTAGCTCATCCACATGAGTAGCACTCCTGAGCTACTCTTATTTGTTTTTGTCCACGCAGTGTTGGCAATCTGTCAGAAACAGACATGAAATATAAAGAAACAAAGTAGTGGGGCTTTTAGTGCATTTTCTTTTTAAATGCAACAAAAGGAACATTTTGTACAAATGACAGCACCCTAAAAAGAGATATTGCATCAGTAAGAGGCGATACTATGTGCTGCTGTGTTAAATGGGAGAGGAACTGATTTAGCATAAGCAAACGAACTTTAAACAAGCCCTGTGATACCTGTTCCTCTTCTGTTACAGATCAGACGTAGCTTTAAGAGCCTGTCATGACTTATATGTGTTATGGCTGTGTACTTATGTATGCATTAAAATATTCCAAGAAATACATGGCAAGAACATTATATTGTCAGCAAGAGGTTATGCATGTTTAATCAAGACCGAGCTTCTGAAAATACTCATGAAATGTGGATGATCAAACATTTTGCTTAAGTATTGAATTTGAGGGCATTTGATTGGATTATTCTTTGTTCTTTATGGATGTTCTCTCAACATGAAACGACGGGAATATACAAATATATATATTTCCTTTTTTATGGTTTTTTTTTTTTTGCACCATAGCAAGGACTTGCTTCGTTGCTAGGTAACAAGGTATTGCTTTATTTGCAGGAGCAGTAGCTGAGTTGATAGTGGAGGCAATGATTTATCTGAAATGTACTAATATATACTGGAGCAGTAATAATGATTATTGAAATTACTTATTTTTATGTGCTCCATACCATGGAAAAAATATATAATCAGTTCATTAGAATATTTCCTTCTACTGTGTAGAATAAATGCTTAATTACTAAGAATGTCCAGTAATTTAGTAAAGCAGCAGAATCTGTATCATTTATTTGGTGTCTTAAAATAGTTTCTTTCAGGTACAAAACAAGTAGTAAAGTGCTACCAAAATAAGGGGATTTATGAGGTGTAGCTATAATTGTCCATTCATAGCTTTCTTGGCCTTTCACAGACAGGCTTGCTTTTTCAGCAGCCATACATTTTCCTCCAGGGATCGAGGCCAAACCTGCCAGTCACCAGGGCAGAAGCTGGCTCCTTTCCTGTGGCAGGCTGCCATCTCTGTTCTGCCTCCAAGAAGACCGGCAGGTGGTCTCCAGGCCACTCCACTGCCTCCTTTCTCACACAAGTCTGGAAATTCAGAATGGTCACAGTCAGTTGCCTTCAGGGTAAATGCTAATGCCACCGGCTGCCACTGATGGCATGGTGACTGACTGGGTGGTGCTGGATGCTGTGTCCATGGCCAGAATGTCACTGCTGTTCATCTTGCTCGGTTTTGCTGCTGTTTGTGGGAGGGAAGCATATACAGTCCTGCTGGAGTCCCCATCGACTCGATGCTTGCTCCTCTTAGGTCAGGTTACTCTCAGCCAGGTAAGCACCTTCATCCCTGTCTGTTTTGGGAGATACAGCTCTCACTGGAGTCCATGGATGTGGGAAGACTGTTTGAGTACATGAAGGAGGATTTTTGTGGTCACACTGAAGCAGAAGCGTGAAGTTGTTCTTTCATGGTGGTGGAAGCCGTATTGACTCAGAAGAAAGTTGTCTACAGCATTAACCAAATTAGTGAATGTGGTATGGCTGAACATTTTTTAGTATGGTTCATAAAAACCTAGAATACCCTCAGTAGGAAGAGACCCACACAGATCATCAAAGTCCAGCTCCTGGCTCTGCACAGGACTGTCCTTGAGAGTCACACCCTGTGCCTGAGAGCATTGTCCAAATGCCTCTTGAGCTCTGTCAGGCTGGTGCTGTGACCATTTTCCTGGTGGTTCCAGTGCCCAAACAGCCTCCTAATATCTAACCCAAACCTCTCCTGACTCAGCTTCAGGCCGTTCCCTTGGGTCCTGTCACTAGTTACCAAAGACAAAATATCAGTGCCTAGCCCTGTGCGTCAATTTGGGTCACCCTTGCCTAAATCTTTGACACCTTTCCTTCTTGCAAGGACTGAAGTTAAATAATAAATCCCATGTATAATTCTGCTACTTTAGAGTAAACATTGGCTTTTTCCTCATGTCAATCAGTTTTTGGCAGCTGCAACTCTTTTTTAATCTGCAGGATTATCTGTTAGACTTTCAGCTTTGGTTCCAGATACTCACATACAGCTCCAGAAGGCTGCAGTTCACCTCCACTCCACCCATGGAGATTTTCACACCCTGGTGGTTTTACCTTTAAAAAGGCTATTAATCTGTAGTCCTGATCATTCAGTTTCATTGTTTTGTTGGGGTTCTTTTTGCAAAGCAAGATCCTGCTTAATTTAAATAAAATGGGTCGTTTAGCAGTCTGTGATGGAGAACAAGACTAGTCTACAAGGGACAGTTGATGGGTAGGCAAAACCAGGATAGAAGAAATAGCAACATTTATCTCAATGTGCCTTACCTGTGCAAAGAAATATTTGCAGCTGTGGGTAATGTTGCAGCTTGTTGTGGTTTCTCTATTGTATCACACTTGACATTTTCCCTTAGACTTCTAATGACTTCTAACACAGTCATCGGCATAACCATTTCATAAGTAAATAGCTGCAGGCTTGGACAGTGTCTTAAGAACTAAAGTATTCTTCATATTTTTGGCTTCCATTTCAGCAAAAACAATGAGTAAATAAAACAAGGCAAAATGGCACTTTCACAGTACCTGGCTTTCCTGAAAAGTTGCAGAAAAGAAAAAGAAAAGCAAAAGCACAACAGGGTTAAAAAGAATAAAATTTAGAAAACTGTTTCTATTTAAATAAATGTAGAAGTTCAAAATAAATAAAAGGAAAACAGAAAGGACAAATTGGAGAACATGGATGCTGCAATAAATAAAAAAAGAGCAGCAATTAAGCTTCAGCATGAGTCAAAAGGATGAATAAGGATGGTTCTTTTCTGTAGATCATCAAAAGGAGAAGGAATATAGAGCCATTGCTGGATAAGGACTTCAGTATATACAATTCTGTTATTTTAAAGTTAGAAGAAATATTATTTTTTTTACATTTTCGTGTCCTATCAAGTGGAAGTTATGCATTGAGAAAACATGCATTCAGCGTTGGTCTCTGCCTGTCTGACCATCCTCACCTCACTTTCACCTCTTCTGACAGCACCTAGTGTGCAGTGTGTTAGAGCTGGGTGTTGATTTATCTTGGCACTGGAAGTGTCTAGGGTACTCTTGGATCATCATCATCAGAGGCACACTAACATGGACTGTAAGACTTCCTTAACTCCCCAGATTTAGTGAGCTTTGTGTTTCATTTCACTGCTGTTTAAAATTCCCCAGTAGTAGTTATGATACTGACAGAGGACAACATTTGCCTGCCTGATGTTTTCGTTTCTTGAGCAGCAGGGTTGACACTTGGATCTTTGCTGCATAGGAGGTCACCTGTATGGCTGTTTTGGTAAAAATTTGGCTTTCCTTTGTGGATAAATCATCAAAAAACTGGAATTTTTCTGATTTCAAGTTGCTTTAATATGTCAGTGTAAATGTGTTATAAGCTCAGCAATCAGTCTGATCCTTACTCTTCCTAAGCATCAGATCTCTCTTTCTAGTCTGTGTCAGAAGAATGCTGTGTATAAATTCTGGATGTCCGTGCTCAGGTGAGAGGAATCACTGAAGCCAGTTGCTTAATTAATCACTGTTCTGACAGGAGCCTGGAATGACATTCACTCTGCATGAATGCCGTGTCATTTAAGTAAACACGAGTGCACAGCCCAGGTTTGTTATGCTGACTTGTGTTAATCGTTGCAGAAGGATGGAATTGAATCTAAATTTGGAGTGCTTTAACTTCTCTGGTTTAAGCAAAAGAATATTAAGAGTAGCACAATACTCTTATTTGATGAAGTGTAATTAAATAACTGCGATTATGTAAAGTTACATAAGAAACAAGATTTGATGTTCTTGTTCTGAACTGTATTATTAAAAGACACATATTTTAGCATTTTTGGTCACTGATTTACTCCATGAAAGTTGTCTTTTGGAGAATACTTTTTAACCTGATGCAGTATGGTCTTCAGTAATTCTGTTGGTCTTTGAAATTGATTGGGCATTTGAGCTGAAGAATGGTTTCTTTCAGAGGTTCCCACAACTTTCATGGAAGTGACCAGATGGAACCCTTTTCATATCCTCTTTGTGGTGGGCATATTGTGTCTTGCACTGTTGAGGGTAGGAAAAAGCACAGTTGAGTAGTAGAGCTGTGGTGGGAAGCTGAAATTGCAGTGAGGATGGAGGAAGCTGAAAATAATACAGGGAAAGAGGTACAGAGAGAGGAGGAGTTCTGCTGTGGGCCAAGGGAAGGATTGTGGAGACAGACATGAAAATCCATAGGAAAATATGCTGTTATTTATGCTGCTGGTGTCCTGGTCAATCACCACTTGCCTTTTTAAAACAAAGTCTCTGCATGATGAATGGCATATTGGCTGAAATAAAAGCACTCAGTTACAGGTGACTTCTCATACTGCTCTCACTTTTACTTTCTCGTGTGTTTTCAATCAGATGTTTTACTTTTTTACTTTTTTGGACAGTCCTTGATTTGGATTTTCTTTATATTTTTGATCAGAAAATGCAATGTCTATTATGTAACCATAATAATTTTTCACTTAAACTAGTATTCCATGAGAAAATGTGTAGTTATCTTCACAAATACTATCATTAGTTAATGAGAACAAGGACCACTATAAGAAATAGTGTGGAACAGCTGATTTTAGATTTGCAGAGAGTGAAGACTGTGAATCACTTCTTACAGTGCCTGGCCAGACTGCATACATGGTAGATGTTTTTTAATGGTCTTATTTCACCCCGATTGTGTGGATACAGAAAGTAAATCCAGGATGATTTTATGAATAAGGCATGTGTTAGGATTTAGAAGATAGGGTTTTCATTCCTATTAGTATGCCAAGTTTCACCTGCAGCCTCAAATTTTTCAGTTAATCCACAGGTTTGCATTTGTTCAAAAGAAAATAGGAAAGAAAAATCAAGTTAGTATTTTTTCTTCTCTGCACTGATAGGAACATACAGTTGCATTATTCAAAGACTCGAGAGGCACACTCTCATCAACAATACAGAATCAAGTGACCACATTACAACAGGGAAGGTTGTCTCTATATAAAATTAAAGTCAGTGCATTAAAAAATGGGCTTATAGCCTGATGTTTGTACTATGATAAGACTCACAAGAGTGCAATAAAGCTTGATCATATGTAATGTAGGATAGTAGATTAAATTTCTTAATTGCTAATAATAAGTAATCCTTGTGTCTCCAAGGTATATAGAAGGTTGAAAAGCTGCCAATCCCACTGCATTTTCATTGTGTCAGTCTCCTCAGCAGTTCTCTGTGGAAGCATGCTGATGGGCAGGAGGGAGGTTGGGAAGAGCCTGTGGGTATGTATGGCATTGCTGTCAGGTTAATAAATTACATGGGTCCACTGCAAAGGGGGTGCATAGAAGCACATATTGTGTATGCTTCTGTGACCCTCCAGCGTGGCATTCTTCTGGCTCAGGGGATTCAGTTATTCATTGCTCTCTCCCTCTCTTAATTTAATTTGTGAGCTCCTTTCACAGTAGTCTATTCTACTCCTAATGCTTCTACTAACTTTCCAGAATACTACAAGTGTATAAAAGCAGTGGGAGCAGACCCCTGAGCTTGGACTGTGTTTTTCACTGTGCTAAATTTGTGTTTTACCATTCATAAGCTCTCACTCCACAAAACCTGTGCTGCTGTTATAAAATAAATGTGTAGGTTTGGATTTAATTTTCCAGGAAGCTGGATAATAGACATAGGAGTGATGCATACAGCCACATATCAGAATAGTTCTATGTTATGTACCTGTGTTTGAAAGTAAAGCTCAGAGAACAAGTCTTCTATTCTTCTTCACATTTCTTTAATCATTTTTTAGCATGCTGTGAAATAAAACATACTGTGTCATATTTTTCTTCTTAAATCACCTTGCTCTACCCTATTCTTATTTATCTCCTGAGGCAGGAGGCCGTGTCTGAGTGCTTGTACTTTGCACCCTGCACTCCAGTTCTAAACTCATTTGATGTTCAGTTTACTGCCCTTTCTCATTTCATCCTGGTGGCCATGTCTTCTCTTATGCTTTACCCTGGAGTGACAGAAGTCCTGGATGCCTGAGATGCAAGGACAAATCTTACCAAATGGGATGCCTCCAATTGTCTCCATTTCACCAAGGGTGTCATTCTTCTTGAGACCCGGGATCCTTGTAAGCTTCCACTGTAATGAAACGTGGGTGTTAACAGAGCAGGCTGGAAACGTGGAGTTGACAATATAGGATCAAGAGCAGCTATTAGTAAAAGTTGCTAACATCTGCATCTTATCTTAGCATATCATTAAAGTTGTGACTAGGATGAGCTATCTATGCTCTGAGCGCTGACAGCCTGGGCGGAGTTCCTGTAGAGAAGGGAGAAACACATCAAAACTGCAGGCTGTCCCCAGCTTGTCTCAGATCTGCCTCAGTTTTACACTCTGAAGCAGTGGGTTGGCAGGAGGGGATTAGCACTAGCAGCAGTGTCCTTTACATCTGAGTCGCATCAGAGCCCTTTCCAGAACACAGGGAGAGATACCATCACACAACTTCTCTCCTCTTTGCATATGGTTTTGGGTTTTGTAGTTGGATTGCACTTGTGTCCAAGCTTTTCTTTGCATCCCTCAGAGATTGTGAATTCCTTGTACTTCAGTGAGTTAGAATCATTGACAACCCAGTGTTGTGAAAAGCTGACGCTTCAGGGGAGGGTTACAAAGTTCATTTTGTCTTGTGAACCAAAAGGAAAAAGTTGTCAAGTTTGGAAATAAGAGTTTTCTCTTAATTGGAATATGCATGTTGCCTGAAAGTCTAATTTGGTCTCTGTAAGACTTCTTTCTAGCCCTTATACAGTAATAAGCTGGCAATTTACAGTAGGGTTGCTCCAGCTTGGGCAGACTGTTCCTGTGTGTAGAATGTGAAAGTTCACTTATCCTTTAATTAGTGATTGTCTATGTGATGAAAACCTAGTTAACCTTGGGGCTTGAAATATTATAGGGGAAAAAATGACATAATTCAAAACTGTCCATGCGGTCACGGGACTTGTGCATTTGTCTTCCTAACAAAGCTGAGGTTCAAAAGTTTGTGTTTTTGGGAAGCAGATAGACTTTGTTGAGACTTGTGATGAAATCACAAGAGTGAAAGACAGTATATAGGATCTGCTTCTCTCACCATAACTGGGCCATCTCTGAAATTGAAATAAAAAGTAATCCTAGGGTGTTTTTCTAGCTCTGGGTATAAGCAGTTAAGAGATTGAATATATTTGTAGGTTAGGTCTGCTGAATAAGAAAATACTATTTTTACATGGTCAGCTTTCATTCTACCATTTTGTTTTGATTTTACCCATCCTTTTCAGTTCTGCAACGCAGTGTAATCCCTATTTTATTGGAGTACAGCATGTCCAAGCGAGACACTGGCTTTATTCCAGTCAATGGTATTTTGACATTGACATCAAGAAAACCAGGTTCTCATCCTTGTTACCAGTACGTGGTGTTTGAAAGAAAACCTTTCACTGGCATTAGATCATTGCAGGCAGGTAATTTATAAGCTTGTGGAAAATATTTTAAGTGCTTTCAAAATTCTAGTGCATGCATGCTTTGTTATTAAACAGTGTCAAGCTGGTATTTAGTGTACATTCAGAAATTCTTACAAAGCAAAGATTTCTTTGGGAACAGGGCACCTCAGACCAAGAACATAAGTGTAAATCTAGACAAAAGATAAAGTGTTAGCTCGGATCTAAATGTGAGCAGTTTCTATAGGGATTATAGGTAGCACAGCCCCAGATCTTCAGCACCCTGGTACTTCCAGCAAGCTGAGAAGGCTTCTCACTAGGTTCTCCTGCCCTGTGTCCACTATGTACTAAGGTAAGGGCAGGGAAAAAAAAGAAAAAAAAATGGCATTTTGATTCTGCTTGGAGGCTTTTGTTGTTAATATATAAAGTACTGAAACACCTGACCTATTGAATTATTTCCTTAACCATTTGTCCAACTTTAAAATGCAATGTAACTAACAGCAAAAATTACTTAAATGTGTGTACACTGAGTGCATAATAATCTGCAGTGTATAGATAACTTTTCAGTTTGCTGCACAGAGATTTAGCTGTGCAACTTTGAGCTAAGTTAAAATAATGATGTACATTTTCCCATTTAATTTTAGATCCTATTTTTCAGTATATGGGTCAGCTTCTTATGTCAGTCTTTTGCACAAAACAGGTTTAGAACTGCAGTCAGGTCTTCCATATTTTCATTTCCTGTAAGTGCTGAACTGTAAATGAGATGATTATATCGAGAAATACAGATGTGTCCAACAATGGCTCTTGTCTTCTTGCAACCTGCGCAACAAATGTTATATTTACTCACTCAAAGAAATTATTTTTTTACTAGTGACTCTTCTGCTGATGAATCTCTGGGTTTTTTAACCTTTCAAGAATTAGAGGTTTTAGAGAGAAAAGGTTTTTTCATCTCATCTTAATCTCAGTTGTAAATTGTATCAGGTTTTGCTATCTCACTTGTCCATGTACGTTCTCTGCTGTTGTGAGGAACATTTTAGCACTGTAGTCTGCGTTTTTGTTTGGGGTGGGGGAAGCTGCCTTGATTTTGAATTTAAAATAGATTGTGTGAGCCTCTGTGAGAACATCTGAATGAGTAATTCCTCGGTTGTGTACCGCAGAAAGATGAGGCTTACCTCCCAGTTTCCTCTGACCTGGAGGATATTGATGCTATTCCAATCTGGGCTTTGGGGGTCTCTGTTTCTCAGGCTTGTTGTGGCTGGCTCTGCAGTATTATGAGGGGTCTCTTGCACGTTTTTCTTTCCTGCTTTCCAGCCATTGTGCATGTACAAAGATGGTAACACACATCACGCATTTTTGCTGAAGAGTGGGTGTATTTATTTAAACCCCACATACTTGCACACCAAGTGTTTGGAATCAACTCAATGAATCATGCCAGTGCAAGATTCAGTATACTTTCCATTTTATGCCTTAAAACTATGCTTTTATGAGGAGGGTGATCTGAGACATTTGTCAGTGAAGGTCACTGGTATCTCTGAGGGATACCAGCCCAGGTCTTGTCCATAGAGCACTCTGTATTTAGAGTTTTTATACTCTTCATATATGGAAATTCTTCCTGCCCTCAATTTATTTTTGATGCAGACTTTGTTAATGCACATTTCCTTATCATACACGCAGAATAAAAATGTGGTTGAGCTTTAAAGAATAAATGACTGCCCTTGCACAGAGGGAAACCTACATATACATTTACATATATATATACATGTATTCTCTATATGCATCACCTGGCCTTTAATCTTATCAGGTCATATGAAGTGGTGAGCTGTGAGAGAAATACTGCCCTTTTCCCTTCCCTGATTTTAAGAGATATATATGGGGGAAAAAAAAGATGGTTAGGACAAGCTTTTGGCTTTTTAGCACCTATTAAAAAATAATTCCTTGCAAATCTTATGGCAGACACTCTTCATTATGCTTGTCAATTGTTTCACAGCTTTACATATGTTTTAAACGAGATAGCTGGACTACATTGCTTTAGCATTTAAATGAAGCCAAATTAGTATTCTGTCAGCAAGCAGAAGGGGTTTTTATACTAGAAAGGTGTAGGAGGAAGATGGATAATGGGGGATGAAACTTGCTGATACAAACACATGCCATATTTTGTCAAAAAAATGAAATTCTGAACCACTGAAGCTTTTAAATTATTAAAGATGACCCTAGATGATTTTAGCATACATGCCTGTTCCTGGGGGCTTATGAAATTTTTTATCAAAATGATACAATGATAACATACAAGAGTAAACTTTCATATTTTCTAAGTATTTCCTGCATCATGACACAGTAATAATTTTTGGTTTACACAGTAAGAAAATGCATCCTGGTGAGGGGATTTCATGGGATTTTAAATAACTAGAACTTAGATGCACAATTTTATACAAATAATAATTCATAGCAGGAGCCCCTGTTCACGAAATCAGTTCTTTCTTCAAAATGTTATTGAATAGCCAGCCCTTCTGCAAAATGCTTCCTATTGGTAAAGCATTGTGTTCTCTCTATGTTTTATCTCAATAAAGAATTAAGCAATCGTACTATGTGTGGTAGTAAACTCAGTTGTCCTGGGTCACAGCTGATGAGGGGAGGTGGTTGCAGTTCTCCTTGCAGCACCACTTGTACAAGACTGCACAGACCATGAAAGAATAGAAACGTATGTGGGTGTTTGTTCTCTTCATTTCCACGGTATCCTAGAGTTGCAAAAGAAGGACAGAGATTGCTGAAGAAGGAGGCGGTCTTTTTCTGCAACCCTGAGCAGTTATCCTGTAAATAACACAGATAATAGACATTAAACATACATTAAAAATGTTCATTGCTATTTCATTGCTTATGTAGGAGAGCAGGTACCCTTAAATCAAATCTGATTTTATTATTAATCCAACTGCTTCCTTTCCATTTTTCTGTGGACTTCTTGCCTTATTCACTGGTTGGCAGTTTTTGCTCATTCTTTTGCTGTCATTTCTCCCTGTCACCTCTGCAGTGGTTGGCTGAATGAGGTGGGAATATGGTTGCAAGTGCAGATAAATTGCTGAGCTGGGTGGTGAGTGATGGATGGTAAAGAAACGAAGGGGACCTAGAGGAAAGCTGCAAGGGAAAAGGAATTTGGGGTTTCTTGAGCTGAAAATAAGATGTGGAGAGAGAGGGAGAAGGTTGACAGAGAGGGAAGGAAGTTGAATTTGCAAAGAAGAAAATAAGAAAGTTACCTGAACAGCCAGAAAAGACAGATGAAATAATCTACTCTGGTTATCACAAATGCCTTCTGATGTCACCTGCTGATATCCTTCAAATAGTTGCTTTTAAATTTTATTGTAAAATGTTAATTTTTCCATTAGCTATTTCTCATCTGATTACTATAATGACCCATTTTCTGGTTTTCTTATTCTTCTCCCATGTTATTCATCCTCTTAAAATTCCAGCACTCATTTTATCTCTCGTAGGTTCCAAATTCTCATTTCACTTTATTATTTCAGGAGCTTGCGTTGGTTGTATCTGCAGTTAAGGAGCAGATTAGCAAAACTTAACATTTGCATTTTAAGTTCTCAACAGATATAATTCCTTGTACAGTTAGTACTCAACTGTAGCTCGTGGTGTCTCTCACCATCTTTTCATTTATGATTTGCACGTGGTGTTTTGTCATCTGTTTGTTGGATGTGGAGGAATCCCTGGCCTGTACAAGGTCTTATTTCCCGTTGGTCTGCAAGACAAGTGTAGATTGTAATGTTCCACAGTCTTAGCTCTCTCTAGAGAGAAGATGAGAGCGTTCCTTGATGCCTGAGATGAAGCCAGAGATGGAGCATGCAGCAATGCATTCAGCATGGCCCTGTTTGCAGCAGCGGAGCTGCAGGACGGCAGCCAAGCAGCTCCAAGCAGCAAGGGCACTCTGGGCTGGTGGTAGGAAAATCTGTGCGCTGTAGCATTCCACTGTGCTTCAAACTCCTCCATCCCTAAGCCTACCAGCATCCTGGTTTTGAACGGGAGCTTCTGTGTCGCTCCCCAGAAGGCTCTGCCAGCTGATTGCTGTTGTCTGGGAGCTAGTTAGTGCTCTGTGCCCTGCTGCCTGTTTTCCAGACTGAAATACACCTTTTCCTATCCTGAGCAATCCTGACGAGCCAGTACATTCAGTGTTTTCACCCAGAGGGTGGCTGGCTCTGGAACAGGTTCCCCAGGTGGGTGGTCACAGCACCAGCCTGGCAGAGCTCAGGAAATGTTTCCACACTGCTCTCTGGCACAGGGTGTGACCCTTGGGGCGTCCTGTGCAGGGCCAGGAGCTGCACTCCATGACCCCGATGGGTCCCTTCCAACTCAGCTTATTCTATGGCTCTATGATTTGAGAATGTTTTGCTCATTTTAAGTACAGTTCTCGATCTTCAAGTGTGAAGAGTCTGGAGCATTTTTCCCAGTCCACCCATGCCACACTTTGATGGGAAACACCTGCCTGCAGCACTGCTGTGCTGGCTCTGTCCTTTGGGGCATAGGCAGGGAGGGCACCCGGCTCCCAGGGCTCAGCGGGAACATCAGCGCTTGGTAAATTCCTTGTGGAGAGTGTTCATCCAGGAAAGATCCCTGGACCAAGTTTGGGGTGATACGCAGAAAAAGTTCCTGAAAATGAAGAAACTTCCCACTGCTAAGTAAGCTTGTGCTTTTTAATGTGGAAATGTAACATAACATAACATTTCAAAAGCATATTTTAAATTCAACAGTCATTTCCTTACAATTCTGTTCAGAAATTTGGTTTACTTATGGAGTTGAGTATCTGTGAAAAATCTCTTTGAAAGGAAAATATGGACACAAAATATGAATAGAAAATATTGTATGATTCAGAGGTTCTTCCAGCAGAAACAAGTAAGTTTAAATGTCAGGATTCTTAAAATGAGAAAAGGCTTACACTCTTCTGAGTCCAGACCTGGATCACAAATGCAGGAATTAAAAAACCCACATAAATGAGATGTATGCTTGAATAGTAGTCTTTCTAAAACTATATTTAACAGTGACTAAATTTAGGCTTACTGACTAATTTGAAAAGCCAAAATGTTATTTAATTCTCTAGTACAACTCAGAAATACATTTTAAGTAAGTCATGTGAACATACCCTAGGTGGCTGCATATTAGAACATAGCAAATATGTAGGTTACATTACCATCTAATTGTCCATAATAAGAGTTTTTTTCTCTTTGCTTGCTATTCATTTAAATCTACTCTTCTGATTCATCATTAATCACAGTTCATGTGGTGATTTGGTGTAAAATGCTCATGACAGGATTTCTTGTTGTAGTGAGTTCATGTGATCTGTACAGTAGTGCACGTTTGTGACAAGATCTTATAGAAACTTAATTGTCTTCTCAATAATGCCTCTGGCTATTACACCTAATGCTATAAATTAAGAGATATAAACATACATGTAAACTAATCTCTTTTTTTGGTGTCATCCAAACAAATGTGGATTTTCGTGGCATTTTTTCTGATCTGAAAGATGATTATTTAACACTGTAGTAACATTTGTAAAATAGGATTAAAATAGAGTATGATCTTCAAAATGCATAAATGGGCTGAATCAGTTATATAAGATTTAATTGAAGAAATGTGAAAGTGATTTATTTTGAAAGTACAGATCACATGAGACTATAATGAGCTCTGAGTATATCACTGAACAGCAGTACGGGGGAATAATTTGGGCAGGAGGACAAGAGCTGCTGGGTATTTGACTGAACATCAGTCAACAACAGAACACAAAAAAAGGAATGTTGTGCGTAGTAGCGAGGGGAGTGTGTTTAAAAACTTTTAGCTTTCTGTCCCCTAGCACTGTTCCCTTGATATTTCACCTGGGATAGTATGTTTATACATTGTATTCTTTATGTCCACTTAAAACAAACTAGGAAAAGAAAACAAATTTCTATTCTTGGTAGGAGAGTTTTGCAAAATTGTATGTATGTTAAAATAAATTAGTTGCAGAAGAAAGTAAAACTGTTCATAAGGATGAATTATTTTCAGAAATCAGTGAGGACAGAACAAGAGAAGTGACCATTTAGGTTAAATGTTAACAAAAACCATAATTCAAGAATCAGAGGGTTTAGTTGTTGCATTAAGGATATTTATAATCATAGGATCATTTAGGTAGGAGAAGACCTCTAAGATGATTGAGCCCATCTGTTAAGCTAACAATGCTAAGTTTAAGCTAGCACTGCCTAGATATTTGCTGAATTACAGTCTTTAGAATTATAAAAAGACATGACTAGAGATTGGGGAGATTCTCAGCAACATTCAGTGTGGTTTGGAAATCATCACAGATGTGATTCTGGGCATCTGACTTCTTGCAGCTTGGGACTACTGTCCTGCAGTTAGCTGAACCCACAGGTTTGATAAGTCTTTTTGGTTTGATGGAGGATCCCCTCATGTAACACTCTGCAAAAAAGGACCTGCTGGTGTTACTGCTACTGATGGGAAAAGTGAGGAATGGAATCCTTGGAACTGTCTTTCTTTTTTTTGACTTTATTTTATGGGTTGGATGGAGTTAGGATAAAGAACAAGAAAATCAAAGCGTGAGCCATGGAGGTGATGTTTATAATCCGTTTGAAGGGAACCTTGCTTTTTCAGGAACTTTTGATAAGGCTGAAGAGAAAAAGGAGAAAGAGTAGAGGTGTAGAAGACATGCTGTTCTACCCTGTACAAGTAGTCAGTCCTGTACAGCCCTTCTCACTGAGAAAATTCAAATAGAATTTGTAGCAAGAAAGCCTTTCCCATGACAACCCATTCATTGGTGGGTTTTCCCAGAATGCTTCATTAATAATGGATCTGCCCAAACTGTGGATTCAGAAGCATGCATCGATATTCTTTTTTATATATAAAATAACTTTAAGGACAAGAAGTTTGAGATGACCAAAACTTTGCCAGTTTTCACTGTTAATAAGAAGTTCGGTTTATCTTTTTTTTTAACTGTAGTACAAAATCAGCCTCATGTTTGGAGAGCTCTTCAGTACAGCTTGCTTTGTTCTAATTTGGTAATGTACAAAAATGTTTCTTTCTTAGACCAGACTAATGTTGAATGTTTAATGAAGGAATCGACATAAGATGTGCAAAATCTGAGCTGCCTTGTGGTTTCGATCTCTCTCAAATCAAGCAGACAATAATCTTTTCTGCTGGAATTCGTTGTGTTTCTCAGAGCCACATGGGAAGAATTTACCTGAGCTATTGATGAATGAATATTTTTGCCACTTTATTTGTATCCTTTTGTAATGGCACTTTTTGATGGTATTCCTTCCTGCTCTTACCTCAAAGCATGAAAGAAAAAGATATTTTGAGAAATGCTTTTGCTGTCCCCGTGCTGCCCCTGGCAGAGTTAATCCAGCCATCCTGCTGTGCTTATAGAGCCTGTTCTTTCCCACCCACGGTGCTTCCTCCTCACAGATTAAGAGTCAAAGTACAGGATGATGCTGGCTCTGCCTGTGATGTATGATTCCACTCTGCCATGGTGGCCATTGCCTTTTTTAGGATAAGGACTATCATTGATACCATCATGACAGCATTAAGGATAGGAACAAAGCTGGGATGTAAGGGAGAACTAATAGCTTTTTTAAAGCCATATCATGTATTTGGAAAGTGTACAAGATTTGAGGTTAAGAATCTGGCAAGCAGCATCACAATCCAAACTGAATATAGATTAGTCGAAGTTTCTCTTAATTTATTTAAAGTAGATTGATCAGACTACCTGAAAGAAAACAGTAGACTATCTGGAGTTGAGATGAATTGGTAGCTTTGATGTATGCACTAACTTCTTCCATTTGGTGTTAAAGGATGAGGTTGATGAAGGTGGATGGCAGCATGAAACTTGGGGAGAGGGGCTGGCATTTAATTCAGTAATTGTTTAGTGAGCAAAGATTACAAACCAAGATAGTAAAAGATGTCTGGAAAAACAATTAGATGGAGAAAAATTTTTATTAATTATTTTTATGCTAATGTTGTATGTCACAACATACTGAGTTTATCAGTTATTCAAAGTTTATTCTTCTAGGGAGTGTCCTTGCTGGAAGAAAAGTGATGAAATTGGTCAGATGGCTGTTGCTGCAGTGCAGGCAGAGCGATAGTTGAGGATCCTCTTTACCCTGTGTCATATCTGTTGGTGCATATTCCCTGTAAATTAAGGAAATTAGGATCTTGATAGTGGTGACATTCCTGGATGGCAAAACACACGTGCCCAAAACCAAAGTTAAAGCTGCCTATTACCAGCATGTCACAAAATGTGTTCTTCCTTCAGTGTGCCAAGCACTCAGTGACAGGTATGGCTGAGGGTCAGCAGCCACTCTGCAGTAAGGTGAGTCCACACTGATCAGACTAAAGACTAAGACTAAGACTAAAGCTGCTGAGTACTCAAATGCATGAGCTTATAGAGACCATGGTATCTGTTAAAGCATTAGCTTTATGTCTCTTTGCAGTCTTTTTTAATCCTAGCTGCCCTCCTCTTTTGGGTGGTCCATTGTGAAAGAAGCTGCAGTTTCCCTGTAGTGGGTTCATCTTGTGTTTGGCTCGTGCTGCTGTAAGCACCAGCAGCTGCTGAAAATGAGATTTCCACTCCTTCTTTCCTTCATCTCTGGCTATACTTTCCAGCCCTTTTACTTGTGCCAATGTTAGCATTTCTGTGATGAAGGAACGAAGGAGATGAGGAGCTGGCTATACAGAGAGCTCCCAGGTCTGTTTTTGGATCCCAGGGGTGAGATCCCTGGGAGGTTGCTCTGCTGCAAGTGCTCCCACAGCAGCTCAGAACCCCTTCTGTTGGATCAAACCCTGGAACTTCTTTCTGCAGATCTTCCTTCTAAGGAAGCAGTTCCACGCAGTTTCCATGAGATTTACAGGACAAAGCACCTGTATTTTGGCAGTGAATTGGGATGGGTTGTGGGCTCAGCTTCCTGCTGCCAGTTCACAGTAGTAGAGTACTGACCTTAGCAGTGCTTGTATCAAAGCCTATAAACACATTCAGGTTTTTATCATGATGATACTTTTACAACTTTTCCCCTTAAAAAGTGGGTAAATATTAATGTTAGCAATAGAGCAATAATGCATTGTCGTGTTTTTAACTCTGGGATGTGTACTGCTGTAAGGGGTAAGTATATTTTGGATTGCTGTATGTCCTGCATGAACCACTCCATAGCATGCTGGACTGTGTCCAGAGAAGGGCAGCAGAGCTGGGGAAGGGTCTGGAGCCCAAGTCCAATGAGGAGTGGCTGAGGGAGCTGAGGGTGTTTAGTCTGGAAAAAAGGAGGCCCAGGGAGGACCTTATTGCTCTCTACAGCCAGAAAGAAGGCTGTAACCACGTGGGGGTTGGCCTCTTCTCCCAGGTTACAAGTGACAGGACAAGAGGAAATCACCTCAAGCTGCACCAGGGCAGCTTTAGTTTGGATATTAGGAAAAAAGTTATTCACCAAAGCGTTGTCAAGCACTGGCACAGGCTGCCCAGGGAAGTGGTGGAGTCACCTTTCCTGAAGATATGTAGAAAACGTCTAGATGTGGCACTTAGGGACATGGTCTAGTGTTGGACCTGGCAGGTTTAGTTCTGTGGTTGGACTCAGGGGCCTTAAGGGCCTTTCCCAACCTAAATGATTTCCATGATCCATTATAGCAGAGCTGGAGTGAAGCCATAGCCTCTGTGCATGGATGTGGCTTGAACCAGATACTCAGGAGTGGGATTGATACTTTTAATGTGATTGTTTTACAATACAGAAAAATTGTTTTGCTAAACTGAAATAATTATGATGCAAAATTAATTAGGTCTTCATGCATACATCTGGTAACTGGCAAATATACTGAGAAGCTAAGTCTGTTCTGAATAACATTTCTTTAACAGCATTTCTTTAACATCTGATCCTCAGTCCAGGTTTTTCTCTCCAGTGTTTGGGTTTTCCTTGTGTATGGTGAGAACAGTCTTTCTGCACTCATTGTATATCTGAATAATGCTGATTTAAAAGAAAAATTTAAAAACCATAGAGGGACTTCCATTAAACTCTAATAGCAGAAGATATTTAACACCATCTTAGGTTTTTCACTATTTTTGCTGCAATTTTTATCAGACTGTATAATTGCACAATATAGAAGTAAACAATTTCCAATCCTAATATATAGATATCTTTCTAATTAACTAATACTATTCAGATATTGAAGAGCTTACCTTTTCATGACAGCCTTGGTTATGACTGTGAGCTAGAGTAATCTGCATTTTTACTCCAGGCTGTTTGCTTCTTCTGATATTGTAAAAACTCTTGCTACTCTATGTTATTAGAAGGTTTTTTTAAAAAGCCACTTACTTGGTAGAAAAATGTCCCATTCTTTAAATGGGCTTGAATGTTTAGGGGTTTTTTTTTTTCCTTTTGATTGGGATTAAATAAGTCAGCAATAAAAATAGATCAAAATCAGAAAAAAAGGATCCATTTTAGAGCTATTAAAATTTTCAAGATATTTTTATTTCATCTCTTATTTCTCATTACATGAGCTGTACTTCATGCTTGTGTACAGATTAATGTGCTTTGCTGATAATTGCCTATTAAAAATAGATAAATAAATTATTAGCTCATTATGAAATGTGTTGTAGTACCAGTAACTTTAATTATAATTTATCTGCTGTGTAAGTAATCCTGCAAAATATTGTGGGATAACATTTTGGTATTGCAATTGCTTTCCTGTAGTGCTCTATGATTAACACTGAAGACCTCAAGGAGTAAGGACCCCTGGTCTCTGTGACCACACATTCTTCAGATCTGATCTGAACCAGTAACTGGATCTATCATTAGCTCAACACACAGGTGAAAATGCAAGTCCTCAGTGGAGGGAACAGTCTTTCTTCTAGCACACATTTGGGATTGTGTTCCACCTTTCAAATTGTTTAATATTTTTTCTACTTACTTCCTGTGAGAATTGAATGTTTTCCTTTATGTACAGACCTGCTTAGTGCTTGCCATTTTTCACATAAATAATATTTTCAGCCTTGTCTCTTAGAATAGGTAATCATTGCTGTAGCAATCTTGGTGTTTGTATGTATAACAGATCTTTAGGATTTCTGATTTATGGGGGGTTGAGACTAATGTGACAAAAATGCACAAATGTAATGTTCATCATTACATCTGAGACTTGTAAAATGCTTGAACTGTAACTTATTTCTTAAGAGGCCATGCATTTAACTTTTTAATTGAAAAATTGTTTTTAAAAAACAGTCTGGCATGTAGCCTGAGACACATCCTCAGGAGTCAAAGTGGCCAGGTGTCACTTTCAGGTTTTATTTCACTGCATTTTCCTGGGTTTTTTAACAGGAAATATTAAATAGATTTTTTTCACTGAAATATTAATGTTTATTGATTACAATCACAAAATTACTGTTACTATTTTTATCTTTAGTGGACCCAAAATACTAGCACCTAGTATTTTCTGTTAGCCAATTTGGAAAGCCCTTTAATAACAAAAATGGCTTGGTTGGCCAAGTCAGGACTAAGTCTGTCCTGAGAACTCCTACAAAAAATAATGAATTCTCACCTGCCTCAGTCTGACCTGAGGTGGCAATGTCAAGTTTACTTGGAGGAGACTCTTGGCCTTTGCTTTCTCAATGCCCTTAAATGGAAACCTGCATCTCAATTATTTATTTGAGTAATAGGGCACCAAACAAACATCGGTTCCTCGTGATAACATCTGGAAATGGGACTTACAGGACAGCCATTGGCCTTTGTGAAATGCTGTCATCAAGACAACTGACATCTGTTTCCAGCTGGGTAATTAATTCCAGAGGATTGTGACCCATATTTCGTATCCTTATGATATGAAATCATTCTGATATGAAATAATAAGTCTCTTACAGGTGTCTTCCTAGGCATAATAAACACTTGCTTCCCCTGCAGTTGTGGACACCAGAGGAGTTGCAGCAAGCCTCTGACCAGCAGGAGGATGCTTTGGTGCTCCTCTGTTGCCATGTGCTGAGAAAGAGCATCAAGTGTGAAAAATGCAATAGAAGTCTGACATGATTTGACTGGATTTGGTGCTGCTAAAGCCCCTGGGCATTTGTGGAATCACAGAGTGGTTTGGGTTGGAGGGGACCTTGCAGAGCACCCAGTTCCATGCCCCTGCCGTGGGCATGCCACCTTGCCACTAGATCAGGTGGGTCAGAGCCCCATCCAGCCTGGCCTTGAGCGCTTCCAGGGATGGGACATCCCCAGCTCCTCTGGGCAGCCTGTCCCAGTGCCTCACTATCCTCACTGTAAAGAATTTCTTTTCAATATCCAATCTAAACCTGCCCTCTTTGAGTTTAAGTATCATAGCTGACTTGGGCCTATTTAATTTTCAAAATAAACCAATTTTTACACCAAGTAATCTCGGTCAGCATGCAGAATATAGAGGTTTTTTTAACCTTTTTTGTTTGTTTGGTGGGTTTTGTTTCTTGTTTGTTTGAACTGTTAACATTGACCACAGTTCTGTGGTTAGGGTCTGTAAAATTGATGCTGAAAATTTGTACAAGTATGTTTAATCCTTTTGTAATTTTCAATCCTGTTGGCCAGGTGAGCTCTACAGTTGATCTGGGGTCACTTTCTGGCTATTCTGGGCCCTGCCACGTTTTAGGATTAGCCCTGTGGGGCAGCATTGTGGCAGAAGAGGGGTAATAGTCAAATGTACCCCTTCATCTGTAATTCCAGATAGCTTGGAGTTTATTCCAATATGACCAGTAAAATGGCTAATAATATTGATTTTAACAAGTGTTTTGAGCTGTTTTCTTGCAGAAATAGGAAGATCCCACTTTTTTGGCTTGCATTTACCATTTTTTTCTTGAATTCTGGTGTCTGACACTGCTAGAGGAGAATCGCTAGCACTGTTCTGATCCCTCTTTATATTTTGTAGGTGGTTCCTGGTGTCCAGTTGCAGCTACACATTTAGTCCAGACCTCTTGTGCTATTATGATCCTAATTTTAGTCCATACAAAAATTTTTCAGATTATTCCAAAAGAAGGAGAATTAATGTCTTGAATTTCAGTACTCTTTGTAATGTTCTGGGAAGAAAAAAAAAAAGGTAGAATCATACAGTATTGAATATTATTATTCAATTAGAGAAAAGATCAGGCAGAAGAATGTTGCAGAAGTAAAGCTCATTTTTAGGTGGAATAACTTGTTAATTCCAGCATTTGCACATACACAGTCATCAGGGAGTTATTGGGCTACGTCTATCTTTTGAAACATCTGTCAACTAAGCCAGAGATCTAAATGCAAAGTGTTACATTGGCTATATTTGTGGATTTCTTACATTTCCTAGTGGAATTTCATTTTGTATGCTAATCATTGCAGAGTACAGAAGTAAAAATAAGATTAAATTTTTGTGCATGTGGTGTCGGTGCTTTGGATGAATGACTGGCCCCATTCTCTTTTAATTGTATTGCAACATCAAATACATGAAATGGAGTGATATCATTCTTGTCTCTGGTATCCTGCTGTCAGTGTGGAAAGAAGCATGCCATGTACATGCTATTTTTTTTTCCCTTTTGTCCCAGTGATGAAATAACATACTGTGGACAGCCTTGAGCTACTCTGAACAGTTTGACAACGTGTTGTTGCTGATTCCTGCAGCCACACTGCAAAACTCATTTCACTGTTGTGTAGTAAGTGGGCTACAATCCATTTGGCAAAATGCCTCAGTGCATGACACTTAGGTGCACTGTATTGACTGTCCTTATTCAGTGTTAGTTCAGTGTTCACTGTAACCTGATTTATAGAAATTATATACCAGGAAAGCTATTTAAGTGCAAGACTTTCAACAGTAACATATTTCTATGGTACTGCTTTAGGCAGCTGTACCATTCCACACCGTTGACCTATATTTGTGATATTTGACATTTTTGATAAATACTGTCAAGGCTAATCCGTTGCAGGACGAGTTTCCAGAGTTTCAGGGTGTTTGTTAAACCCTCATAACTCAAATATAGAAGTGTTTCAGAAAACAGTATTTTACATTGAGAAACAGGCTTTCCAAGTAAGAAAATTGCTAGGGAGTGATTTCCAGAAGAATGCATCTGTCTCCAGTTAAGGGAGTATGTGCTCCAGATGAGACTGGGATGCAGCTGCCTGTTGCCTGGGGACCGTGTTTCTGTAGGTTGCATCATTAACTCCCTCCCATTCACATTTGGGGCGACCACCATTGTAATAGAAAAACAAAATGTGGAGTAAGCTTAGCAGTGCCTATGGCGTTTAAAGGTCTGTATTACTTTCAAATTGAGAACAGTTTTTGAAATAATTTAGTCATGGAGACCTGTCTGCTGATCTCTTATGTGTGTAGTCCCTCAAGACACGTCTTGTTCTTTCCTGCTGTTCAACAGCTCTGTGAAGTCAAAGAAAATGGCTTTTTGTGGTTTGATATAGCTAATAAGGCAGGCAGAGCGCTGAGGACCTTGAAACAACCCAAAGAACTTTAGCTTGGCTTAAAAATCTCTGGATAAACGATCTTGTTGATGGGGAAGCATTATGAAAAAAGCAAGTTCACTGAAGTGCATTACTTGAGTAATGCTGAAAGCAGCTGTGGTTCATTCACGTGTTTCACATAGTTAAATACAGAGATAAACTGTGCACCCTTCTGTTTAACACTCGCTGTAAACTGAATACATAACTAAGTCTCCTGCATGCCTCAGGCATTTCTCTGTGTGCTGCATTATCTCAGCTTCGCTCGTGCCTCTCTAGATTCAGACTGAGAGGAGAGCACGTAGCAGGGTGGTTTGCGGGACCGCAGCTTGTGTCCGCTGCTGAGCTGCAGGGTCTGCAGCAGCCCTGGGAGCTGCCTCTCAGAGGAAGGCTGCTCCATGTCATAGCCCATCACTCTGGAGATGTGGGCAGCAAAGAGGCTGTTGATGTTCAGCAGTATCAGATAGCACAGAGACATCTCACAGAGGAAACGTGGATGGGCGCGTGTGCACGTGCATGGGCAGGATAATGGATGGGTAGGCATGGATACTGGAACAATGACAGCATGTTGCTGTACCATATTTTGGGATACTGCATCTGAGAGGTGTAGCAGGGGAGTTGCTGGGGTTTGGGTTTTGTTTGCTCTCGTGAATTGCAGCTCTTGGTGCTGCCGCTTAAGCTGAGGTAGTTGTTCATTTAAGATGCAGCATTTCCAGGTTTTTTGGGGACTATTACTTTTTCTAGGTTGAGTGAGAACTTCCTCTCAGCTGAAGGGTGTTGACACACGGTGGTCCTAAATATAGTGGGAAGTACTGTTTTCTGAGAGGGAATGGAGGCAGCTCTGGAGTATGAAACCACATGTACAGTCTGGAGGAGTTATGTAAGGACACTGCTGTTTGCAAAGCAGAGACTTTGCTGCTACAATTAGTGCTGCTATACACTCTACACTGCAGCCATTGTAGCCATTAAAGAATACCATTGAAATATGGGATTTTTCCCACTAACACTTAAAATTTCCAACTCACTGCTTCTGCTCTCCCTCTTTTCCTCCCTCTTTTCTCCCTCTCTCTCTTTTCCTGAGAGCAGTGGTGGTTTTGTAGGAGGCAAGGACACAGAGAAATACAAATGAGGAGTAGTTGCTGTAAATTTGGGACAACTTTTTGGCAGTGTTCTGGGAGTTTGGACAAACATGAGGTGTGTGAACGTATCCACTGATGGAGCCGTTTCTGTGCTACAGAGATTTTATGTCTGATAAAAAAAGTAATACAACTCCAGGGTAAAAGTTTGTCCACCCAGTGTTTTTTACACAAGGATGATTCTACATAATAATAAAATCTGCATGAGATATTTGGAGATTACCTGTGTATGTGAGTCTACACATAACTGGTAACCATGGGCAACCCACAAACCACAGCCGAGATGCAAAGGATGAATTTATTTCATTACCTCGCTAACTGCACCAGGTGACAGGGACAGGGACATGGCTCCATTCTGGCTGGCAGGAGGGGAGGAGAGAGCTCTTGCCTCTCTATAACACAAGGCTTCCCCCATGTCTGTGAGAGCGTGTTATCTCTCCACAGGGCTTCCACTTCTCAAAACAGGCAGAGGATGAACAACATTCGGCATAATAAATGGAGATTTCCCACACCAACAATTTTAGCATTCCCAGCTGCAAGGTCACTTTGAGAGAAACCATTCCCTCCTCCTCTGCCAAATCTTGCAGTTTTAGCCCTTTCCTAGCAACACTGTTAAAGGCATGGTGAATAAATTTTGAAGTTGTAACATTTGCTCATCGTACAATTCCTTTTTTCCCTTCTTGCCTCCTAGAAGCATTCGCTGGCTGTTTCTCACTCTTTTCCTCATCCATCCCATGAATCACTTTAATCCTCATCACTCACTGTTTGCATGCACCTTTACATTTCCTTCTCCAGTCTTCTCATCCCCTTCCCTTTTTTTTTTGCTGCTCTTCTGCCTTCTCCTCATTTCATTTTTGTTTCCTCTTTGCTCATGTTTGAGTCTGGTTTTTTTCAGTTTTTTGCACCTCTACATGCTCTAGTTTTTTCCTTCATTTTACAGTGTTTTTCCTCTGATCTCACCTCTCATTTTCTCTGCTGATTGTTTGCCTTGCACAGTTCCCTGTCTGCTCAGCCTGTCTAGAGGACTAACTTGTTCAAAGGTTTAAAGAGAAAATGGCTTCAATCTGAATGAATGTTCATGTAATGGTTGCCATGTGCTCTTTTAATGATATTATATTTTTGATATTATTTCAGGTCTTAAAAATTAGCTTGATTGGCCACCGGAAGCGTGTTCTGGCATCTTTGGGAGACAGGCTTCACGAAGATCCTCCTCAGAAACCACCTCGGTCAATAACCCTCAGGGTGAGTCCCCATGAACATTTGTTTGCATTTCTTGACAAGTCAGCAAGGGTTTCCTAAGGTTCACGTGGAAACAATGGCTGCTTTGAGTGGGACTCAACTTACCTCCCCTCAGGGTTGGACTTTATGGGCATCTTGGGCTGACCTGCTCTGTCACACCTCCCCGTATGGCCAGCAGAGATATATTGACGTTTTCACAGGGTGATCCCTGTGACCTGTTTCAGATGTCTGCCTTAGGATGAGATGAGTAGAATCTTAGAAGTATCAGCTTATCTTTGCCAAGGAAACTAGCTCAGGAGCAGGGATGTAAAAGATTCATGTCTTCATTTGCCCACAGGATTCCCAGCCCAGCCGATCAGTACTGCAGGAGAGTTACCATTTTCCTTTCATGTTTTCAAATGTTTGCACTTTCTTTTCAGACATATGCTTTAAGCTTTCTTTAAGGAGAACACCTTGAAAGTGTTGAGATAAAAATGCCATTAAGGTGTCTCTGTATATCAAAAGTTTCATCATGTTTTTAATTTTCATTTGTATTCCCTCTTTCAGAAACCTTATTGCAATGTCCCTGGGGTTCTTCCACACTTGACCACATTTAATCTCCTCTCATTACACCACCTTCACTCAGTTTCTCCAATCCAATGCCTTCACTTACTTGTTGTCTGCTACTCTTACCAAGTTGTGCTCTGATGGCCACTTCCTACTGGGTTCTCTCCAACAGAGTTCACAGCAACATTTTTATTTTGATATTTTAGGTCACACCTTTCGCATTTGATTGGATCCCATTATTTTCATGGGGCTGCATTTCTGACAGGAATCTTGTTGGGGATTAAATTTCAAAATGTCAGAGAGTGTCTGTGCTCCCAAGTTAAATTTCCTGGTGTAAAAAGAAATACAGAAAGACAGAATGAGGGCTTATTTTTAAGTGTATTTAAAATTTCTGTGACCAGCCTGTTTTCACCCTGCTTATTCTCAGATGCCCCATACAGACATTTTAGATCCAAGCCCTTAATTCAAGCTATTCCCAATGCCATATTTAAAAAGGTCTGACAAATCTGTAATGTGCTCTAAGGCACATTGCACAAATGTGTGGATGTTTTTCTTGTATTTTATTTTTATGTATTTTGTGAATGATTCCTGATGCATGGCAGGTGTTAAAACACTCCAAGGAAACAGAAATAGATAAAAAGGCAGACTTTTTTGCTGAATGCCTTTAATACTCTGGACTGGATAATTAATTCCTACTCAGCAAGCAGGAAGGTTTCCACAGTCCACATTCTTGGTCAGGACTGTATATTCTCAGTTAATATGGAAGAGAAAACTGGATGTCCTCCATCTGTAGTCAAAATGATAAAAAGTAGTTTGCTGCTGCACAGCTAGAGTTACTGATGCGGGCCAGTGCTAAATGTCATTTATCACCTCTTGGAATTGGAGTCTTCACAGAGAATCCTAAAGAGGAGGACATGCTTTTGGAATGAAGTTTTTCTTTCCCATCAACTGCTACTATGCCATTTCACATGAAGCAAAGACATAGTGTTTAGTTTGTAGTCTGCAATAATTTGTAACTTGAAAATTGGCTTAAATAAACTGTCTGCTGCTGCTGTAAGATTGATTTATATAAAATCACTGAACAGTTTGGATTGGAAGGGACCTTAAAGATCATCGAGTTTCAACTCTCTTTGCTATGGGCAGGAGCACTTTCAACTAGATCAGGCTGCTCAACATCAGTAGAAAAGGTAGTTTGTTATTTAAAGTCGACTTTTAAGTTCCCAAGCTCAAGCTAAGCAATGCTAATGCTTCATTTTTCTGGACTGTTTTTGTATTAGCTTTTAAAATATTTCAAAGTAGAAGGTTAAATATTGATAAAAAGCAAAAAGTCCCTAAAATCTTTAAAATATCCACAGCATATGTTATTCCCTGTTGTGTGTTACTGCGTACTAAGGAAACACTATTTTGATTTCAAATTATTCAAATAGATATATGCTATATATACATATATATATTGCATATATATATACCCGCAGACACTATACAAATATACTTTTCTATACACAAAAGTATAGAAATTGCTGGATCTCGGGTTACCTCTGCAGCCTTGCTTTCTTTTCTTAAGTGCATCTTTTCCTTGGGTAATCTTTAATTACAGTTTCCATGGTCTTCATGAGAGCCCTTCCTCACCCAGTCAGCACTGGAGGCCAGAATTTAAACTGAAGGACCAGCAATTTTGGCAGAAAATTTGTAGAAGAAGTGTTGCAATAGTAATGATATTTTAACACAAGAATTAGTTCACTGGAGAGAATTCCTGGTTCCAGCTTAGACATCTGTGGGACATGAAGTGTGTTCAGGCAGCTTGGGAAAGGATCTCTTAAGCTCCCTTCCCTCTGTGGTTCCAGGTGTACCTGAGCAGCAGGTCTGAGAGGGGATGAGGCAGATTTTGAGAGTGAAATGTGTGATCAGACATCCCTGCAGGTCATGTGTCCTTGCATTCACAGCCAGGCAGAAAGACGAAGTGAGTACCTGGTGAGCAGCAGCAGCCTGGTGCTGAGCCATGGCAGCACTGCAAGGGTGTCCATGCCTGGTCTGCAGCTTTGTTTAAGGAGGTGAAAAGGTGGGTATGGAGTGAGGAAGAGGACTGAAGAAAGAATGGGAGATGGGCTCATGATTAAAGGAGTAGCTACACCTATGAAATATAGACTTACACCTGGTTTTGCCACAAAAAACTTGGATAATTTGTGGTAAGTTATTTAATTAATTAATTGCCTCCTAAACAGACACTAATTGTATGTTACTGACAATTTACATATTTGATTGGAGCCTTGAGTCTGATTTATACAAGTGCTGAGTACACAGTGCTGAAAATTAGATCAACAGACATGGAGTCTGGAACTCAAGCACTTTGGAAATGGAGCAAGAGATGTTGTAATTCAGTGACTGGTGCTTTCTAACCTTTGTTGTCTGCGTGTCTCTGGTCACCCACAATAAAGCAGTGATTATGAAATGCCAGAAGTCACAGGTGTGGTGAGAATTAATTGATTGACATTTGTAAAGCACTTATGAGCATCATGACTATGACGACATTAATCATCTTATCTTCAGAGCAGGATTTTAAAAGGGTTTAGGAGAGAGGTTTGGGGCCATGAAGCAAGGCAAGAATAAAATACTGACTACATGGTAACTAATGATAACACGGTGCTGAGTAGATGACAACACGCTGCGCAGTTGAGGATCCATCTGTGCTGTGAAGGACAACTTTGAGAAAATAGCATAAAACTGTACAATGACATACTGTTCCATAATGCAGAGGCACAGTAATTCTTTTATTTCTTGGGTCGGTAGTTCTTGTCTGTATTGCCTTGCCAGCAACCTTCCAATATAGATCTCAGAGTGAATTTCCTCCTCATGTCTAGTTTGATAAAGTATGAAAAGCTCAATGAGGGCTGGAATCTCTGTGTTCATCTGTCACTGTGATACACTGGTGGCCCTGCAACAGTGGGTGAATCCTGATTCTGAGCAGAGAGAGGTTGCCCTCCTGGCTGAAGCAGCAGGGAGCACTCACTAAAGAGGATCCTGTTTGGTGCCCATGCACTCAGGCTACTTTCAGAGCAGAAGTGTGTGTGCACCACGTTTTTAGGCCCAGGGAGGGTGGGTTTTAGAGGTTATGCCTCAGCAAACCTCTGAGCATGTGCAGAATACAGCTTTCCAGAAGCTTTTAACTGGGCCAAATGTAGGTGGATTTTTGTGAAGGAGGGAAAAGATTATTCCTAAGAGGAAAATGCTCTTTTCTTTGCCCTGGGAAATGTCAAGTGCTCGTCTCAGATCATAGGAAAGCCAGAGAATTTTTTTAAAAAATTAAAATCCCAGTTAATTAAAAATTACTAAAGAGCTATATTTTCCTAACATTTTTCTTGTTGGCAACATGAAAAATACTAATCCATTACTGTGATTGCAAGGACTAATGTGACATAGACTCCTACACTTCAAATATTGACATCAGGCATTACTATGACTTGAACTTTCCATTTGGAAGAGATTACAACTCTCAGATTTCTTACCCCAGATCTTGTTTCTTAACAGCATGGAGTAAAGTACCTTGATGATTTTCAGAACTGGGCTTGCTTCAGTGTAATAATGCATGAATCATCCACTTTAATTCTCTCTTTAAATAAAAAGGCAGAACTTTTTTACCTTCCACACTGGTTTTTTGCTTGCTCCACTGTCTTCAGGCCCCCTCTTGTTGCTGAGTACTGAAATAGAGCACTGCAGCAGCAGGTGGCTTGGGGAGGGTCTGCACTGAGCAAACCTGCTCCTGGGCACGCTCTGCCCTGTACCCTGCATCCTGAGAGAGGAGCATTTCCCATCCCGTTGCTGTGGAGTGTTTTCCTGCTCACACAGGGTGGTACTGGTGCAGACTGACAGTGCACTGCAGCTCCCTGCTCCTGCTGATGGAGCTCCAAGAGAGTGCGGGGCGCTGGACCTGCACACCAGTGCTTGTAGCTGGTTGAACAAGTGATGTCACATGCATCAGACCTTTCCAAAGGTACACAGCATGTCTGGCTGTGGGCAGTGTGGTGGCAGATCCTGGTGAAATGTCCCCAGCAGGACCTGTTTATTTATTAGGTAGCACTTCTGTATCAATGCTGTGCGGTATTTGCACACTGACGGATACAAGGCTACAGTCCAGTAGAGGTAAGGAGAAAAGCCGGGTGAAATATTTGTACTCTGATGCTTTCATGCATTCCAGGAATTGGTATTTAGCTTGTGTCTGATATCTGGTACTTCAAGTTAAAATGGATGTTCTGCAAAGCCTACAAAAACTGCACCAAAATGTCTACACTGTGTAAATGGGCATGCGTTTCTTTTTTCCAGCCAGAGGTGTTGCTAGTGTTCAAATCACTTCCACTGCTCAGAGCAGCTGATCAGAAGTGGTGAGAATGTATTTCATCTTACAAATAGCCAATACTAAATAATGGCTTTATTTGGGCCTTGGCAAGAAGCTCACCGTTTTATCTCTAGGAGAGAGTATATATTACACAAGGAGCTTTTGGGGAGGAAATTTGCTGCTAGTTCATGTAATCAGTGAACTATTTTTCCTTCCACGTGGGCTCTGCACTTCAGGTAGCAAATCTCAAAAGTTCATCCACAATAACCTCTCCTGCAGGAATTGTTCCATAATTTTTTTAGTGTAAAAAATTCAAATGCTCTTTTAAATGTGTGATTTGAAGTCAGCAACATGCTGTTCTTCTTATGCTGCATTTTTCTTTCTCTGTCCAGGAACCCAGTGGTAACCACACTCCTCCTCAGTTGTCTCCATCACTTAGCCAAAGCACTTTCACTACTGGTGGCTCCCTGGACGTTCCCCACATTATCATGCAGGGCGATGCAAGGAGAAGAAGAAATGAAAACTATTTTGATGATATTCCCCGGTCAAAGCTGGAGAGGCAGATGGCACAGGTAGGACTAAAACCGGTGGCATTCAAAGGCTGGGCCTTGTGCTTTTGGTTTCAGGACTAATCCTGAGCACAGCAGTGGGTTGTACATGAAGGCTGAGTAGTAAACAATGAAGGGTGACAATTTTTCCAAGCTGTCTGTTCCAGCTCTCTGTGTTTCAAGTAGTATAAATTGATGTGTTGGTGTACAATCTCTCCTCAGAGGTAGAGGTTTGAGGGAGTTCAGCTGCATGGAGGTTGAGATGGAGGGGGCTTCTGTGCACCAGAGTGTGCAGCCTTCCCCCAGCACTGACTCTGCCCCTCATTTCCATAATAAGGTGCAGATTCCTGAAATTCTGAGCAACGTAGATAAAAGTAAGCTTGCATCAGTTCCCTGCTGGAAACTCAGAGGACTTGGAGGGTGATGATTGCTGCATTTATTAATGGGAAGGGTCAGCATTCTGCAAAACTGTGATCTGGGGATGTATTTTGATTATTTAAAAATAAGATTTAACTATGAAAAAATTATTTGAATAGCACTAGACTCAACTGGGTGTTAAATCAAGCTGTTCATGAAAGAAAGCTTAAGGTAACCTCCATGTCTAAATTTTTTTCATCCAACCACTGAAAGAGTACTGATAACTTTAAATTAAGCATATACTGAGTGATGCCACAGAACCATAGAACCATGTAGGATGGAAAAGACCCTTAAGGTCTTCAACTCCAACCCCGAACTCAGCACTGCCATGTTCACCACTAAACCATGTCCCAAAGAGCCACATCTACATGTTGTTTGAACAGTTCCAGGGATGATGATTGAACCACTTCCCTGGACAGCTCATTCCAATGCCTGACCACCCCATTCAGTGAAAAAATTTTTTCTAATATTCAGTCTAAAGTACAGTAAATTATGCATGGACAGTCTGTTGGTGAAAATGCTTTAGAATGAGCTCAACTGGTTTTCATTGATACCTATGCTGATGAAAGACAGCCAGGTCTGATGCTGCATGCTGGAAACAAGACTTTGATTTGCTGTCAGAAGCAGATGGGCAGCCAGGGCAGTTCCTGGAGCAACTCATTCCACGAAGGACCAGGTTGCTGCATGCTTCCCTGCATGAGGCTTCCCAGCAGTGGCTCTGCCTGCCACAACCCAAAATAGAGCCTCTGTCCAAAATTCAGCCTCAAAATGGAAACAGCTATGCAAATAACTGTATTATAATGAACAAAAGGCTGCAGTCTGTCAGCTAATTACATGAACTAGAAGTAATTAAATGAAAACAAGCAAGGTGCTGCCATTACCTGGGAACACAGAAACAAATTGAATTCCTTTTGTTCAGAGGACATTTCTAAGGAAGTGAAATTGCATTTGGTTGGGTGGGGCTGTTGCCTTGCCCTTTTTTAATCTAATTGTCTGCTGTAAAATTTTCTTGTACAGAATTAAGGAGAAAGTTGCTGAGTGAATGAACTTGTTTTTAAACCAAAGTCTGCCGGGCTTTTGTGGCAAGAATATGGTTGAGCTGAAGTCCAGCAAAGAAAAGACAGGTTCTTAACATGAAAATATTTCTTGAAGGTCATGAAATTTAGGTGTTTGTGCATAAAATGCACACTTGCTTGTGGCTGAATACACTGGTTTGTCTAATTAGTTCATTTTATCACTTTGCTACAAATCCCTGTACTTGCTACCTCTTTAGTCACTAGCATTGAAGACAAATAATAAAACAAAACAAAACAAAAAACACCCCTATGCTAACAATTCTTTCTCCTTTCTCCACTCCTTTGTCTTACTGATATTCCCAAGAGGTTTGGCATACTCTAATAAATGACACCTGGAGGTTTTCTTTGTGTGGTTAAATACTGCATTTCCAGAAGGACTGATATGTTACATGTCCAAAGAGAAAACTGAACAGTTATTACTTACACCACTCCAGACTCCTATACAACCAATTAAGTGCTTAAGGGATTTTTTTTTGTTGTTGATGGGTTTTTTGGGGGGTTTTGGTTGGGTGGGTGGGTGAGTAAATGATTGGTTTTTGGGGTTGTATTTTTTTTTTTTTTTTGCTTGTGGTTTTTGGGGTTTTTTGGTTGGGTTTTTTTCTGTTGTTGTTGTGGGTGTGTACCCACTGAATGGATGTGCCTTCTCTCTAGTTTTAACCATTGAATATAGCTGTCATCCTTTGGGACTCCAAAGGGGAAAATGGATTCAGATTAAATCCATAAAACCGTGGTTTGTGTTGTTCCCTGAACTCCAATCTGTTTGAAGTCTTTTTCAGCTCTGCCCCCAAATTCTGCATTCCTGATGTATGTAAAATTCCCTTTGACTTTAATGGGAAAGTCAATGACTCCCTCTGGTGATCATTCTCAATAAATTGGATTCACCCCATTAAGAGGCTAATCAGGGATTTCTTCAACCATTCTAGCCCAAAAATAGATTCTTAAATTTATTTTGTGCAATGTGTGCTCTGCCAAAATGAACTATATTTCCTTCAGTCTTTTCCCCCAAAGCCTCTTTGAAATTAAAAGTAAAATAATTGTTTCTGCAAAGTAAAGGAGATCCAACTGATTCTGAACATAAACCTTCTGCTCTGTGTGTTGTGGGGTTTTTTGGGTTTTTCTTTCATCTAGCAACTTTCTCCTTGCACTTTGCTGGTGCTTTTGGCTTGTGTCAGATCAGCAGCAATTTCTGAACTGATACCAGTCCAGCTTCCCAGCTACAATACTTTTCACATACAGAATGATCTAGAGGGATTATTTGAATTGCTTTGAGAATGTTCTTTTGTCCTAACCCTTTCTTTGCTAGGCTGTTTGCATGCTGCTGTATGAATCTGCATGTGTACTGGATGCTATAGTTCACAAATGTGCATAAATGGATGCTGGGGTGTTTTGGAAGTTTTAGGTATGTTCTGGATGATGAGATTAGTGGGTGTTTTTATGGCCTTGAAGAGAGAGGCCAGCATGGTATTGTGAACTTATTTATTGTATTGCTTTCATGAACTTGATTTTATTTAAAAATGTTAGAATGAGACTATCTTATCCTTAATTTACAATATAAAATCTGAAGATGTTTTGACAAAACTGGATATTTCCATCTTTACTATGGCCTGTGTTTCCACTAAACTGTTACAGGGAGTCATCAATCATGTTGATCTTTGCATCAATCAACCAATATTTCTTAAACAATGAGCACAGCGGCTTAAATCTGTTTTCCTTTGATGTGCTAGATGTGTTTAAACAGTACTCCAAACCATAATCAAATCTGCTTGTAAGTAATACAACTCTTTGTTTCCTGGAGGAAGCACTGATTTAAATTTACTTAATGTGGGTGGTTTTGTCTCAAGGCCAGCATGTACCTTCATTTACAGTTCCCTAGCAGACTATTTGTGCCCTAAGGGGAAAATTGTAATATAAACAATGAGTCTAACCAATTTAGATTCCCCCATGGAATAGGTTTGGTCATCCAACTCCCCCACTGATCATCCAGCTCCGAAAGTCTGTGATGTCTGGTTGTATAAATCATAACTGCCAAAATGGTAATACAGGAGGTTGTGAGATGGTTTGTTTTCCAAAGAAAAAGGAGAAAAAAAATCTAGGAAGAAATTAGTAGTCTGAGTCATCATTAGCTGTGGATGTTGAATTTTGAGCCTGCAAACTGTAGGTTAGTATGATCAAATTAACGTAGTTTAAAATAGCTGAGGTTGTTCTTAAGATTGCCTAAACTTTTAAAATAGATCTGAAATCATGCAGGCAAAGCTTGAGTACTTTGGAGCCAAAATCGATAGGAGGAGGAGTCCCATTGAAGGGATTGGGCTCCTCATTCACCCCTGAAATAGGTGCAGGGAAGAACTTTGGGGGTTGAAAGGAATCACAGCCATGTTCATTAAAAGACATCAGTCAAAACATCACCTCCTTAGGATTTGTGATTCTCCAGGCAGGAGAGCAGCTGTAGGTACCATCTGCAGGCATATTCCAGACTGCCAGCCCCGAGGCACTGGCTGTTTGTGGGTGGCACGCCGTGCTTTTAGCCGCCCTGGTCCATAAGACCTCTGGCTGTGGTGCTCCGAGCTCTGCACCCTGCCCTGAGCCAGGAGGGAGGAACAAAAACACCTTTCCCATGGCAGGCACGCAGGGAGGTGCAGGAGACAGCCCTGCCCGTGGCACTCCTTGCAGAAGGAGAGCTGGGGCAGGTGTCCCCTGATGCTGTCACACCATGCCTGAACCTGCGGCACAGCCCAGCTGGGAGCGGTCTGTGCTCTGGGCAGTGCGCAGGAGCATCTCTGGGGACAGCAACAGCCTGGAGGGGGGAGTCAGAGTCAGCTTCCTAGCAGGGTGAACCCAGTCATGGCCCTATGGGGACACCCCAGAGGGCTGTCATGGAAGGAAGAGATCTTTTAAGATCTGAGAGAGTTGAAAAATTTATTCACAAAGGCTGACAGGAGTTGTTCGTGGGGCTGTTCATTCCCAGAGTTGCTGAACTCAGACTTAATTTTGAAAGCCTTTCTGGGTGCTTCAGGAGCATGGTCAGAGGGTTCTTACCTTATTTTATTTTAATTTTTTTAATTTTTAATTTTTTTTTTTTCCTAAAATGCAAGATGGCTTCAATGTAAGGTTGTTGTGATGACTGCACAGTAAGTGTGAAGTAAATCTGTCCTGATTGTTTGGATTCTGCCTTTTAACATTATTTTGTTAGATACAATAATTCATTGCTGGGTTAGGACTGATATGCAGGGGGCAATAATTTAAATGGCTTTAGTACAACAGATTCTTTACCTACAGAAGAGGAGAAATATCATAAAAACAAAAAACTGAATTAACAAAGGCAGGTTTATATTAAAATTGTGAAATAATTTTGCTTCTTTCTGAAGTAATACTTTCAACTCAGCAATGTCTTCCAAATACTTCACAGATAGTGCATTTGTATTTCCTGTGGGGCTGTGATTTAAAATCATATTTTCCATTTTTCAGCTAGGAAAACTGACATACAGGGATGTTGCAGGTTGAGTAAGATGATATAGAAAGTTTGAAGGAGCCTAGAATAAAGAAGTCATCTTTAGTTTTGTAACTTTAAACCACAATATTACTATTTTTTTTTACTTGTTTCGTGTTTGTTTTCTCGTCTCCTCTGCTTTTGAAGGATTTAAATGTTACTGTGAATGAGGAAAAATATGTCCAAGAGAATGCTGCTGTGTAAAATGAGATTATCTAAGAAGCAGTGAAGAAGGTTTTTTTATCAATAGTTAATATTAGTCATGAAATAACAGAATTCTTTACTAGTTGATTTATGAAGCAATAAATACAAAAATATGGTCATCTAGATTCATTCTCTTGTTACTTCTTAGGCTACTTATTTCCTTTTTTATAAGCATAAAATAGCTTGTGTTGGGAGGATAAATAACTGTCTAAAAAAAAGTCAAATCCAAACAAAATTCTCTGAGCTTGATATTTTAGGTGCTTTATATTTTTATTATGGAAAGATGACTGACCTGTGACAACCTTCAATTTAACATCAAAAGAAAAATGCTTAGCTACATCTTTTGCTGGCAGTTGTATTTGTAATTCACACAGATGCAAACACCATAGACGCCTCTATCTTGACCTGTAAATTTCAGCCCATTTTCTTCCATTGATCCCTTGAGAATTGTGTATTTCATGGAATCACAGAACCATCATGGAGTTGGATCATCTAGTTCCAACCTCGCTGCTCAGAGCAGGTTTCTCAAAGCCCCATCCAGCGTGGCCTTGAACACATCCGTGGGTGGGTTATCCACCACTTCTCTGGGCAATGGACAAGTAAACCAATAAAGACATTATAAGAAGTCTTCTTAATTTCTGCCTGAATGGAGAGAGAATATTTTTTCAAGAATGTTAAAGAAGCTGATATTTTAGAACTGAATTCATGTGAGGGGGATCATACCTCACATACAAGCTGCTTCAGCAAATGGAATTAAGGAAGCCTCTTCTATATTCAGTATTAATGATCCAAACTTTAGGTGTAAATACCACACCAGGAAAAGGACAAATGTTCTTTATTAATTTCCTGCTTTTCACACTTGGTCTTGTGAGCTAGAAGGTCCACATTGAGAAGATTTTATGAAAACCAAATTTTAATACTTAACATTTACATTTTTGATCTGCTGGAAAAAAGCTGTGCTTAGAGTTTGGGGTGCTTTTCTGAAAGAGTGTTTTTGTTGTTTGGAGGGTTTTTTTTTGCAGAAAGATAGATAGCTGTAGTCTGATAAACTTCATTGGTGTTTGTGCAGAAGTTTGTATCCTCTCTGCAAGGAGAGGACACACTGGGTACACTGAGGTACCCTGGGGTACACTGGAAGCTGGCAGCGCCAGCAGAAAGGGTATTGTCAATGAGAAGGAGCTCACCCATCACCCACTTCTTGCCTGCAAGAGAGCCAGTCCTAGGGGCCCAGTTGTCTGGAAATTTTCATGTAAAGTATTTTCAGGAGCAGCAGAAGAAATACACTGCTGCAAAGAGTGTAATTCTTCTAATAAGAAGTGATATTTTGAGCTTCTGTTTCTCTAACAGAAATACAAATTTCAAATTTCACTCTGAAGATTTTTTTTTTTTTTTCGTAAGGCATGCTCTCCCCAGAGAGCATTCAGGAATGCAGCATTTACTTTTATTAAATACCTGAAGTTTTTTATATGGGAGAAGGAAATTCAGCCAAGGGCCACCGAGATGGTTGAGAGCTGAAGCAGTTGCCCTCCAAGGAGAGTCTGAACAAGCAGGGCTGGCTGCAGAAGACGTGGCTTTGGGTACTAAAACTGAAAGAGGATTCTGGATGCCAGAGGAACTTTCTCTCCATATGGACAGGCAAGCAGGGGGACAGGTTGTTCACAGAATCTGTCCTTGAGGTTTTCAAGACCTGACAGGATGAAGCCCTGAGAAATCTGGTCTCATCTCACAGCTGCTCCTGCTTTGAGCTGCAGTTGGATTGGAGCTTTCCTGAGCTTCCTTGCAACATGAATTATCCTGTGATTTATATCCTTATTCTTTTGAAAGACTACTCTATCTAATTTGAAGTATTCTGAAACTTTCAGGTCTTTTTTGACTTCCTCTAACCTAAATCACTTTGCTGATTTATTTGCTATTGTATTTCTCTGTGTAATCCTACTAAATTTCATCTGACTGATCTGTAGGTCATCTGACCTGTTTTCAGTTCTTACCCCATTCTGAGAAGTCCTTCACTTCTGGATCCTCCTTAGAGAGCACTGCCACAGCATGGAGCAGGTCCTTGCAGATTGCCTCAACACATTCAGTCCATTTGTGCTTAAATACCAATAATCATTCTCGAAACATGCTGCATCAGGAGACACACAGTGTCCAAGTCTTGCTGTACTTCTCCTTGCTGCTGCTGATTTAATTGGCCAGTTTCCCAACACAGGAAGGAAATTTGATCTGAGATGATTCATACTGAAGGACCTCATTGTGAACATCTTGAATTTTTCTCGGCGCATAGAAACTGTCTTGGTAGCACATGGAAGGCAACATTACACTTTTTCTTTGTTATTCTCAGTAATGTATGCATAGATATAAATATACACATGCATACTTATGTTCCTGAGGGTTTATTTCAGATGGCCAGGAGTGAGAACCAGGGGATGGTGACTGGATTTTTAAACTTTTCTAGTCACTTTCTGGTCCCTGCAGTTAGGCTGGCTGTAACGTTCTGAACCGTCCTTTTCTCCCATCTCAAATACTCTTTTAGCCCTTCTTTGGTCCTTTAGTATCTTCTGTGACTTTTCAAGGATAATTGCTCCTAATTTAGGTAAATCTTTAACATCTCCTAACATGCCATTGAGTGAATCCCATTGAGCTGTAATGACTTCATCTGGACTGCCTTCCACCCGGCTCCTGCTCTTCCTGTGTCTGGTGTCCAGGTATTCTTTTCTGCCACTTTCCTCTCCTTAGAAAGCATAGGTTTTCTATGACCAGTCTTATAGTTACTCTTCCTTCTGATTACCAGCCATGTTTGCCTAGTCTATAAGGAGGAAGCCTAAAGTTTTCCCTGGATAATTCTTTTCACCCTTCCTTTGCCCCTGCTGCTTGTCAGAGCTGTTTTCCACCGTGACTAGACAGGGAAACCTTTTATGCATGGGACACCACAAAAAGGATGTGATAGCAGAGTCTTGCTGTGACCTTACTCGTAAGCATTTCTCTTTGGGGAACTATTAAGATAATGGCATATTTGATACTAATCAGGCAATAGATAATGCTATTGTTTTGCTCTTCTTTGCCATATTACTTAGGAAAATGTTCTTTGTTAAACTCTTTCACAGAACCTCTGTGTCAGTGGTATTGGGTGCCCAAGTGTATTTGTGTTTATTGTGGTGGAAGAGTATGCACAGATTGAATTCTTTAGGGTTTTTTGAGAGCATATGTTTTGGGAGCTGAAAGTTGTGAGTGTTTGAAACCTAATTCACATTCTTTTTTCTGCTGCCTATTTTTTAGCCTCAGATAGCCATTTAACCTTTCTCCTTGCCTTGGTTCCTTCCGCTCCACCTCAGAGGTATACAACTTTAGGTACTTCTCCTGGGTATTTCATAATTCATTAAAAATTTTAAGTACTTTGAAGATATAAACTATGTGTATAGTAAATGCTAAATATTTCTACAATGGTGCAAGGAAAAGGTTGATTTCTAAATTTGAATTCATTACCATCCATAAATTAATGTTCCATCTGCACCACGTTTCAGTACCTTAGTCATTCAAACATTAATGAAAGAAAAACTGAGTAATGAGTTTTGCACTGCTGTCCTGACTGGGTGTTTGTAGAGTTGTGGGAAATTCTCAGTCCTTGCTGGTCTGCTTGATGTATTGTTGATTGTGTTTAAAAATGGTTTCACTTAAGCCTAAATGCTTCAAACCTATAATTCTGGAGGAAAATCTTTTTGTTGGGGGAAGTTCACTTGAACAGTCCTTGAAGCAGAGACTTGCACCCAAAACTTGTGTGCTTCCATTTGGGAAAGGATGGGCTGGGGAGGGAGGGGCCAGATGGGTACCACTGACATGTGTAAGAGAGGATTAATTCACTTCCCTCTTTTTAAATGGAGCAACTTGAAGCCTGGACACACAGGTGCTGCAGGGTTCCCTGTCCCTGAGTTAGCACCAGGGCAGATGAAGGACTGAGCTGGCTGAGTCATGCCAATCCCTAAGGGCAAACCCTTGAGAGAGGCAGGATTTAAGAGCATACTTTTATCTCAAGAATATCATGATGCTGAGAAGTGGCTGCACAATGTGGCAGCATCGTGGCAACCCCTTGCCAGCTCTGGGGAGAAATAAAACATCTGCCAGCCTGCAGTATCCTGCTGCATCCCCTCCTGCTCTCGTGGCCTCGGTGTGTCCAACCAGCAATGCCGTCGGTTTTCTTGACTCCCTTGACTACCAGATGTTTGGGCATGCTGCACCAGCATGGAAATGCCTTCTCTTTGCTCTTCTCTTGCAAAGCAGAGGCACAGCCTTCTGCCATGGATTCCTATTCAGGAATTTCCCCACCTCAGGCAAACAGATACAGGTATCACAGCGATGGGGTATGGCCAGAATGTCCTGAAGTCAGTTTTCCTGACATACAAAAAAGGTCATTGGTAACCAGTACTGCAGTGTCCTAAGGATGGCGCAGCAGAAGAAGCTGCAGCAGTGTTTTGCTGTTGATCTTGCACTGAGACAGTGTTCATCACATGGAGGAGGACTAGTTTGTAGCAAATTTCAGGGGATGAGGTAGAAGCCTGGAAAATAGTTAAAGTTTTAATTAGCTAATGTTATCAAAATTTAGAGCCCTGCGCATCAGGAAAGAGAAGCAAAGAACTTCAAAAACAAGATGAGGCAGGCAGAATTAACCACATATGTGAAAGTTTTAAAATAACTAAAGCTGGAGGAAGGGATGTGTGCTCATGCATTTCAGATGATGAAGGAAATAAGGGACAATTAACAACATAAGACAGCCACCAGGCTGTCTGGCAGCACTCCGTAGTCAGTCCAGAGGATGCCAGGCTTCCCTGACAGTATATAGAAGTGGTAACTTGTTCTGTCACCAGCCAGGGTGCAGACCACAAAGGTAAGAGCAAGAGTCATATTTTAAGAAGACTTTCTTCTTTGGGTTGATTTGAGCATCAGTGCTGAATTCCTGCTGCTGCTGCTGCTGACAAAAACCAGCGATGCACGTTCATGATGTTGTTAAATTACTGAAATATTAATTGCTATCTCTTCTGGATGCTGCAGTTGCATTCTTCATGTCTGTTTATTGCCTTTTGTTGCTGCCTGCTGAAGATAGCGTGGGCAGATCCTATGTCTGATGCTTTGTTTTAGTTGCCTGGCTACTGTAAAATGTTATCTTAGCTCTTGCTGAGGTGCCACAGATGCTTTATTGATGATTGTCCAAACAAAGAAGTATATAAAAGATGCTGGTGAATGCTGTGCTTGCCTAGTTCTGCTGCTTTTGCTAGAGGTGCTACAATATGCTTACTTTGCTTTGCTACTACAGATTCTCTGTAAGATAATGTAGAGGGTAGGCTGAAACCTTTCATCTACACACTGGGGTCATGGTCAATGCCAAAGGTAATATCATCTGTATCTTAGTATGCAAAGGGACTGTTGTTGGAAGGAGATGGTGGGCAGCTGCTTCACTAAACTGCAATGCATTCATTTCTGGTAATTGTTATAAAGAAAATGTATTTTTCCTGTTGATCGTGTTGCCAGATTTTTCTCTTCCTTTCTCCCTGTTAATGTCTCCAACTGAGAGAGATTTAAGTCTCGAAACTTACTTGGGATGTTGACTTCAAACTTCTTCACTGCCAAAAACTGAAAGTAACCAATATTTCTTCTGCTCTAGGCAGTTTCTATTTATGCTTGTATAACTTTATCTCTACACCATGAGCACTTCTGACTAAATTGTTTTCTTGTACTCACAGTCTGAAACCTCTTCTAAAGTCTCTGAATACGCTATGTTTCTTTTCTGTCAGTCCAAAAATATTTTCTCAGCAAATAAATAACAGAATTACTTTTTACAACTGCTTTACTTCCTTCTTTAGTGTTATTGCAAGCCTATTCCTAATTATTCTTGCCTTTTGGCAGTTGCAGTGCATTAATATTTACAAGATGAGATACAGTTTTCTGTTTATATTAGCAGTCTTCGGTCTGTGAGATCTGGACCAACCAGAATGCAGGATATCCTTTCTCCTCGATCCATCAGGTTCATAATGTAAGATACAGCGATGAATGGCTGTGTTGTCCCTCCGTGGATGTACAGTCTGTTGCCGTGCTGTTATCTCGGGTGTCGTGTCGCTGAGATGACGGAGCAGTCCGTACCTCGTGGGCCCCGTGCGGGACCGTGTGTCCGTCCGTCCGTCCGTGTGTCCTGCCGTGTGGTTGGCGTGTGTCGGCTCCGTGTGTGCGTGCGAGCGGGACGGGGGCACCGCCAGCGAGCGGCTGGCTCGCCCGGGGACATTTGGATTCTGTTCCTCGTCTTTCCGTGCGCTCCCTCTTCCGAAGCGGGAAACCGTGTGAACAGCTGGGTTTGCACAGTTTGGCCCCGCCGTGTGTCCTGCTGCCCTCTCTGTGTCGGTCTGTAGGCTTTGCCCAGCTGAGGCTGCACTCTGCCTGTGCAGGGGCACCTCGGGGGAGTTGGACTCACGGTGCCCTGAGTTTTTGTCACTTCTCTGTGGCAGTCACAAGCGCTGTGCACGTGAGAGCAAAGCTGGTGATCCATACTGCAGAATATTCGAGAGCAGCTGTAGATTTCTCCTCATTCTGTCATGCCTCCTTGGAACATCTCTGCTAGAGAGAGGTCGTTTTGGCCACCGAGCATCAGAAGTACTTTAAATCTGAAGTACACCGTGAACCTGTTTCCATTATTTCAAAGCCAAACATTTTAGGAGCTAAAAGGATTGTCTTACTCTAGGAATTAAAAAACAAGAAAATAATGAGGATTCGACTGGTCTGCAGAGCAATTAAAATTTTTATAAATTATATAATTTATAAATTTTTCAGCCAGAGCTGTTGTATCCATGTGTGCTCCAATTTGCTGTTGTCATGGTGACTAATACACGTTACCATAACCAGGCATAAGGCTTAACAGGTGAAAAGTTATAAGATGTGCTCCTTGTTAAAAATAACTGCATTCAAACCACTCAAAACCAGGCCTTCTTGGCTTTTTCTTCCTTTTAGCATGGAAGCTTTTTAACATGACATTTTTATAAAAAGACGAGGGAGGTGTTAGATTTTTATAGAAGATTTATTGAGGTTACTTCTTATCTGCGACTATCTCTGCATCCAGGTGCCTTTAATATGAGTCAAATACACTTCTCAGAGAATGGATGAGATAGGAAAATGTGCAGCAATTGTAGAAAAAAGTGTAGAGAAAATAATAGCTGTAGTCTGCTTCTCTAGCTCATTCGACATCAAGCATCCAACCTTTTCCAGAGCACTGAGAACTGCGTCTCTGCCCATTTTTGGGGTTAGGAAACGCTGCAAGAGCACAAGGTATTGGTCTCTAAGGCTATTAAAAGTTGTCATTGCAAAAGGATTGAATCCTTACCACTCTGACACCTGCCTCGAGACCATTTTCTGATTATAAATTATTTATCTGAAAAATGTAGCGCAAAAGATCTTCTTTTTCAAGTTAGTTGAGGCCAAAGAGAGGAAAGGTGCTGGTTAAAGTCATAGGGAGGTTAGAATACTAAACCACAGGCAGTACAGAAAAATCCATGTGATAAATTGCACAGCTGTCTGATGAGCTGTAAAGTTAGATGAGGAAGAAATTATCTCTTGCCTTTCTACTTCATCAGAGAGATAAATATCTCCATCCGTATATTGTGTCATAAAAAATACATAAGCTTAAATGTTTGATTATTTCTTATAATTGCAAATTAAATATTCAAACCAGAAAATCCTTATCCTATCATATCTATTTTTAAAACTGAAATCAAACATTATAGTTGGTCTTGCACAGCAATTTATTAACGTTTCTGTACTGCTAGCAAAGTGTATTAGGTGCTTCTGAAGGACTTGAATCTCAATATATCACCCATAAATTGTTCCACATCAACTCCTCAGATTTAGGGCTATTAGTAATTAATATTTTTCCACCCCGACTTGAGCCTTGTGGTTTCAAGTCTTCTCTAGGTCAAAGATGGTCCTAGAGATGGTCCTATTTTACCTGATGTTAGCTGTCATCATCACATCCTAAATCTCAGAATTTCAGTATCTGGCTAGAGCCAGTCAGCTGAGAAGCTCCCTTTCCTCTTGGTGATGTTTTTAGATGTGGATTTATAAATGCATTTAGCTCTCTAAATCTTGTTTAAAAGCGTTTCTTTCCTAAAGAAAAAAAAAAAAAGGGGGAAAGGAAATTGCATAAATTGCATGGGGAATATGTAATAGGGATTACACTTCTAAGCATCTTCATGGATCTGGGCTTTGGGGACTACCCTGCTACAACTCAGCCTAAATAGGTTATGAATACTAACAGTAGTACTGTTTAAAAGTCTGAGGAGCTTGGTAAGAAACAAAAGGAAAGGAAACCAGGAGCCACTTCTGCTGAATATTAAAAAAACACCAATGATATAGCTGTAAAAGAAAATTTTGCCTATGTATAATAACTTCTCCATCCATCATAATAGTCTATATCCGTGTGTCTAAGTGTATAAACTTTTCTTAGTAGCTGCTCCCTCTACAAGACACATGGAAGTACATGAAAGGCCTCCAGGGGCAGTGGTCTGTCAGGAACAGCAGAAATCCTGGATGTCTGCATTCCCCTAACCTCAGCTCTATTGCATGTTTAGAACATCCTAAAGCTATGTAGAGCAATCTTGGCAATTCTTCTTTGTCTAATTTAACAGTAGTAGGTAGTAAGATGTTTATACTTATAGAGCATTCAATGGATACAAACATGGTCTCCACATGGTCCCTCTCTTAAGTGCCTCATACACAAGTTTTATTAACCTGGTTGAAGATTATTTCTCATTTCTTTATCAAATTGAGCCAAAACAAGAGGTAATCATTGCTCCCCTTTTCCTGCCCTTTATTTACAGACAGAAACAATGCAGTTCTCTATGCTTTTCATACTTAATGTGCAAAAGGGAAGCAAACTGTAAAATGATGCACTCACTTTACTCCTCATGTACCCTGCCTAATCTGCCAGTGCTGTCCCTTTCCTGCAGGTGAGGGAAGCCACCTGCTGAGCAGGGCCACAGAAGGGTTTGGAGCACTACCCCTGGTCACTTGTTCTGCAGGAGCTCTGCTCCTGCCCCATGGCCATCCCTGTGCTTCCTCAGTAGAGAAACTGGTGGTCAAAAGATGCACTTTTGTAGCTTTTCTGTCCTGAATTTACTCCCTGTCCACATAGGAACCTGGCTAAATGGCCAGGATGTACCTCCTGAGCTCTGCTTCCTTACACAGAACATGCAGGAGTGTGTCCTTATTAGGGGGAAAAGAAGAACTAAATCAAGTGGTCTGTTAGCTGTGGCCTTGAACAGTTCATAAGAGGCTGCTGAGTGCACTGTGAGAATTTGTGATGTGTGCAATCCATCTTCTCTTGTTGTGAAAGACAGACTCCACTAATAAGGATGCAGATCCTTGCCCCTTGTAATATGATGGAAATCTTATTTTATGAGAAGAGCTGCCTCGTAAAGAAATCAAATTCCCCCTTCAGATTAATAAGATAGAAATTTTTATGCATTAGTGGCCAGAAGGATTCACTTTTGTGGATACAAACTGCCAAAAATTGGAGCAATTGCTCCTGCTGCTTTCCTTTCAAAATCTGATGCTGAAGTCATATCCATGGCATATAAGCAACTTAACTATGCAAAACAGAAATTACACTACTGTGTAATTGGTAGATTTGCTAATGGTGGCAGCAGTAACTAACTAGGTTCGTCTTGTTTTATGATGTTCTCTTGCTTGAAGTTGCCATATTGGCAGGGTAATGTTGATGTTTCCAGATTTATCTCTTGCTTTTCATTGCAGAGCTGTGCAAATGCGTGTCATTTCGTTATTTTGTGACACATGAAAATGATGTACTTGTTCTGTTTACTCTGTCCTGACTTAATTAGTAAGATGTGATAGATTGCAAGACTTTGAATGTCTTCGATAAGATTTTTTTCATGTGTTTTTGATGCTTAACTTCTTTTTGCCATGAAAGTCTGAACTTCTATCCATGTTCTGTGTGAAATGCTGATGACAATTCCTTGTCAGTTTCAACACATATTTTAACAATGTCACATACATAGAACATACACAGAGATAAGTGCAGATAAAGAAAGAAGTAGCCTAATCCAAATTGGAATTAACATATTGGAAAGGGTAAAATAGTTTGAGAGAGAAGAGTGGGCAGGAGAAGAAGGAGGATCAGGAAGGACAATTGTAATTGCAAAAAGACAGAGTTGTGAGAAGAGGAGCCATGACCAAAAATACACAATGGCAAGTGAGAGCCAGAGCAGCACTGCCAGGCTGGGACATTCCTGCCCTGATGCCTGCGTTGGCTCTTTTGGAGGGAAGAGAAGTGTGCTGTGAAGGGATTTGGCAGCAAACTGCACTCCTACCTGTGTTCTCTGAGGGCTTTGAGGAAAGAGGGGAGGTGACAGCTCAGAAAGGCAATCTCCTTCCTATATCAATGAGAATGATGAATTTGGAAGGACAATGTTAGTACCTCCACAATGAGGCATCAGGAGAAGGTGATCAAAGTAAATATTCGCAAAGAGATTAAAGAATGCCTTGTGTGTTTGAAGAATGTATAATAAGTCTTCAGATCAAAGCAAAGTCTGTGTTATTTAGCCATTTAGGAAAGTTAGTTATTGGTTATATGAACTGGATAATGGAAGGCGTATTAACTGTGCAGAAAATCTTGTAAAACACATAGCAGAATTTGTGAAAGGCATTTTTGTGCATCTCATGATTTTTTTCAAGTGCTCTCATCCTCATCTATGTATTGTAAACACTTGTTTTTAAGGAACATTTCCGGTGCCTAATGATTTTATTCTCAAAGCAAAGAGATTTAATTAAAGCCTCATTAAACACTACAGTAGTACTTTGGATTATAAATTAAATCATGAAAAATGTTGTAGGAGTTATGTTCCCTTATTTTAGTAACGTGGCTCTGTGTATAGAAAATAAATCCTTGTTAATTGAGCACAACAGTGGAGGGCTACTTTAGAGTGAATTTTCCTGCACATACTCTTACATCTTGAACAACTGTGATTTTCAGACAGGAGACTGGGGAGAGCCTTCAATTACCTTGCGACCTCCAAACGAAGCCACAGCATCAACGCCTGTACAATATTGGCAACATCATCCAGAGAAACTCATCTTCCAGTCATGCGATTATAAAGCCTTTGTAAGTGTTGATAAATTCAGTGGTTTGATTCGGGGTAGATGTATTAAACTTGGATTTTGGTGGGCTGTTGTGTTTTACTTTCATTTATAATATTTTTTCAGTCACTTTTAGAGAGAGAGGTCACTACTTCTGAAATGCTGTAATTGTAATAAATGAGAAACAAGGATGCACAGTACTTTTTTGCTATGAATTGTGTGATACATTGCAGTCCATGTGGCATTAGTGTTAGAGAAAGGGCACTGCGAGTAAGTGGCCGAGTGTTGTTGAAGTGACAGTGAGAGCGAGCACCCCTACTTTTCATCTCTTACAAATCCCTGTTTAGTAGCCATGAAAGGATAATAAAACATACCTAGCTCATGGCTACCTTAATGCTGTGTGCACAGCAGGTAGTGTTGCCTCGCCTGAGCTTTATACAGGTGTTTTGGGGAAAGGAAATAGAGAAAAAGGAGGTGAGGGTCCCACCCTCAACAGACAAAAAGGAAGGGAGGGTCCTGAGTGTTTTTCATCTATGGAACAAGGGCACATTCAGACCTGATGGCTACTTGAAGTACCAGTAGCAATCAGTTCCATCAGGGCAAAAATACTTATTTTTACCCCCATGTGGCTGTAGGCAGCTACCACTTCCCATCCCTGGAGAAATGGAGCTTCCCTCTACAACTAAAGACAATTAGTCTTCTCTGGTTGTTATAAATGAAACGTCTCCTGCAGCACAGAAAGTCATTGGAAGGGTTTCTTTTTTTTAATGAAAACCAGTTTTCTGAAATCCTGAATTCCCTGTCAACAAGGGAAGCTTCTGGGGAGCTGAAGAGGTACCTCAGCCCACCCTTTTAAATGCTTGCATTTCTCCTTCTGACGTTGCTGGAAGGCATTGTTGAAGCTGCTGGAGGTGCCTGCCAGCCCACTGTGTGTCTGTCCTCTCTGGAGGTGGCTTATGCACAAAGGAAAGGGGCTCAGTGGTTTGAGATGATAGCCAGGGGTTAACTGCTGGTCCAGGACGTGGGGTTGAGATCCTCTTCACTTGAAGGGCCTTGGATCTTTGGTGCTTTTTAGGATAATGCTTTGTTCACTAAATACCGCTGCATTTTGGGGAACATTTGGAGGCTGCTGGATCGGATTTAAAGCATATCTGGAAAGGCAGGAATTAGAGACTAAATGCAGGTGAGATGGAGCCTGGCTCCCTCTGAGGAGGGGCAGAAGGGGTGTTACAGACCTGTCTCTTCTGGAGCACATCTGTATCTTCCATTGGACCCTTATGGGGTTAAAAATTGCCATGCACGCAGTGATCATCCCTGGACAGCAACTAGCACCTCTGCCTTGCTCAGCACGATGGTCAAGAACCACTCACCTGCTCTCAGTCTTGTTCTCCTACTGTTCAAAACCTCCTTGCTGACCTCAGATTGAAAAGGAAGGTTAGCAACTCCTGGTTGTTTAAATGTTTTTCATAGTTTTCAGTGAAGTGAACTATCTCGAGTGCCTTTTCTCTTTTTGCATGATCCAGCAGTAAATTCATAATCTAATGTTACCTTTGTAGTAGATTGGAAGATGGATCATTAAAGAAATGAAGTTGGAATGACCAGGAAAATCCAAGTTAGTGATGATTAAGGAAAGAGTTTCCTTTCCTAAGGACCAGGTGTCACCCCTTGTTTCAGCTCCTTGAGTTGTATTGCCCTCAGCTTTATAGAGTAAAACCCTGGCTTGTAAGTTATGATTGGGGTAGCTTTCACTCCATGCCACACCTATCAGTTAAACTGTTGGATGTTCTCTGTATTGCTCCCACATGCCCTGGGTGTTTGAGAAGAGCTGTTTCCAAAAGCACAGAATGGCAAAAGGAAGCAGAATTTCTTCCAAGAGTTTCAGATTTTTCTGACAACTAAATGGGATGGTTCTGCTGAGATTTGTGTGTCTATTCCACAGTCAGCCTTGGGTAGTATTTCTGAAATCCTCAGCTGAGGCTTTTTGCTGCTGTGCAGATGGAACAGGTGCTCTCCTTCTCTTTCTTCCTCTTCTGCCTTAAGCAAAAAGCACTGCTTTTTTGCCCTGGTGCCTGACCAACTAGTAGCTTTCAAGGAAAAAACAATTTGTTTTACTGTAGTCTATAAAAAAAATGAGAGGAAAAAAACAACAAACAACCCCCAAAGCAAAACAAAAAAACACCCAACCAACCAACCCAAAAACTGAAGACATTAATTGCAACCTGCCCAGAGAAGGCTAAGGATTCCAGATGTGTAAGACAGCAGGATTCAGAAAAATACAGTTAAGTTCAATATGGTTTTGTTTACTCTTCTGATTTCAGAGCTTGCTTTAAATATGTTGTTTTTCTTTTCAAGGGCAGCATCAAACTGTCCCATCAAATTAATGCCCAAAGCCCTATTCACATCACCAGCAAGGCCCCAGCTGGACTCACAGCTGCTCAGTTTATGAATCTTTCACATCTGCAGTCCTCTAGGAATGCCCTTCATTCATTCCTTTATGCTTGTGCTTATCTGGCAGTGTTGGTGTTGCTCACTGGCCCATTTATAATGCCCTATAAAGTGTTTCTCAATAATTGCTGTGTTGGCTACTGTCTGCATTGAAATATTTATGCATTTTCTTGCAGGTCAGAGACTCCTGCCGTACACAGTGTAAACCGAAGGCTTTAAAGGAAACATCTCAGTTTAGGTCAGGAGACCAGAGAAGGGAACCAGTACACTCTGTGCTCAGTTCCAGCTTGCATTCCTCTGTAACTGAAGTTCATTTGGATAGGTTCTTGTCTAAGCTGAAGCTGGTTCATCATCTGGTTGGGTCAGCTAGGCTGTTTCTGAGAGGAGACATTCTGGTAGAGACAGGTCAGCAGCCCTGGGTTGCAGCATCCTCTGGAAAGTGCCTTCCACAGAGAAAGTGCTTTCTCTCCTCCTGCAGCCTGCTTACCGTATTCTCACAGTGGCATGACTTACCTTCAGCTCCCATGTTGCTCATTTAGAGCTGGAGATTCAGGAGAAGCTGTGGCTTTGTGCTGCAGTGAGAATACAGAGAGAATACAGGCTGTGTCGCTGAGGCACTGCCTGCCTTGTTATCCCTAGGGATGAGCAGGCTCTCCCAGGGGTTCCTCGCAGTGAGCTGAGCCAGGACACAGCACCCTCACACAGCCTCCTCCAGATCACTGAGGGCTTCAAAATAATAGCTCAGGGTCAGCCTTTCCTTAGGAAGAAATCATGTTTTAAGCTAGTTTTAGTACAGATTTATCGTCTCTCTCTGCTGACATCAGGCTCTATTTGCACATAAATTAGTTACAGAGTGAGTACACCGAGGTTAAGATCACTGCTGGCCTTCTCATCCACACAACAATGGGAGTTTGGCAGATGGCAGCTAAAAAAAGCAAATTCTCCATTTTACAATCAAATGGTTTTTTTTGAGATGGAATCTGTAGTAGTTGTTTGTTGTTTCAGTAACTAAAATGGTAAGCTAGATGACTTTCAGATATTGTTTCAAAGAACTCCAGCTGGTTCGATACACTTGTTGCTGTGCATTCTTGTTTCATGGGTTGATTAACGCATTAGTTTAGATGATTTGTCAAAGAACTGCAGAGTGAAAAAGATCTAAAGCAATATGTTAAGAAATTGATTGCTACCACTAGGGGTTTTTAAGCATTTTTTGTGCATTTCTGCAGATGTTTGTCAGTTCTGGAATTTCAGTTACTCTAAATTCAATGTATTTTTGTTCTAGTATTTAGGTTCTATGCTGGTAAAAGAGTTGAGAGGCACAGAGTCAACACAGGATGCATGTGCAAAGATGAGGGTAAGTTTGTAAACCTACTCCTTCTCTATTGTAATAGTACTAAATAACTGTGATTGCTTGTACTGTGCCCTTTTTGCTTTTGTAATGTACTGGTATCCATTTCCTTTCCTTGCTTTTACATTGATATTCAATAGGAAATCTATTCTGTCTTATATCTTAATTTGAAGTAATACCAAAATTTAAAGATAAATTTTTATTTTGCATGTTGTATCCAACAAAAAACCCCAAATGTTTATGTTATGTTTCTCATGAATCTTTGAGTATGTTTCAAAGTACTGTCCACACAATTTAGCATGCCAATATCCAATTCTTATATAAACAGAGTTTATAGCTTTTAAATTATCATCTAGATTGAATTTTCAATGTTAAATATGTAGTAGTAAATATATAACATGTTACCAAACACATTGGTTTTTCCATATGGTCTAATCCAACAGTCACATAATCCTATGGATAATTTTTACTCAGTATGTATTTCCTTTAATTATGAGTTACTTATATGCTTTTTGAATAAAGGGTGAAGTGGGGTGTAACTCAGTTTCATCTCATGGTGGAAAAGCAGCTAGGTTTCCTTCAGACTGTTAAGAATATGTTTTCCTGTGGCTCTTTGGCCAGATACTGGTTTGTAGAAAATTACAGTAGTCCATCTCCAAGAAACATTACTGCTGGAAATGCAAAACGAGCCATAGCCTGATATTCCCAACTGTAGTTGTAATAAGAACACACCTGTTCACAGCCATGGTGAACAGATCATGGGCTGGCATGATTAATTAATGAAGTAAAGAATTGTTTGCTAATCTACCCAAACGTGTACAATTACCCAGATGAATGAGCAAAATCTTTTCTTCTGTGTATCAAATGTCCCTTCTGCAAGATGTCTCTGAGCACAAGAGGTGGCATTCAGATCAGAAAGCTGGAAGATGTGTAAAATCCATGCAATCAGACAACCATTCCTGCTGGTTACACGTGTGCAGCACGCAGACCACGCAAGCTGGTTTAGCTAAGGGCTGCTAATTCACAATTACAATTGCCTGAGATGTGAGGTTTTCAGCTAATTACATGCTAATCATTCCTTACCTGGGCTTAAACTCCTCTGAAAAAAACCCCAGCAATTTGACACAGAGGGATCTACAATCACATGCACGTGTTCTGGGGAGTTAATTGAGGCTGCAGGCATCCCATCTTCCAATCCAGTCTTGAAGCTGTCAGGCTTAGCAGTTCAATTGTTTGGGCATATTCATGTTCAGAAATTAGGGCAGAATTTGGCGCTATAGTAGCATATGACAACTTCAGTAAGTTTTCTGACTGAACTAGGAGACTTAACATCAAAAAAGGCACTTTAAATAATTTATAGGCATTTTAATCTATATTTCTATAAGTAATATCTTTGGCCAATTAAAATTATACAACCGAAAAAGCTAAGTGTTTGAAAACAGATTTAATTTAAAATACACACTTCCTATATAAATAGTGCAGTTGCACTAGTTTTCTATAGTGCCATACAGGACACTTATATAATACAGTGATGGTGCTTATGTACATTTGGTTTCTACATTCTCTTTTGAAACAGTTGCTCTGTGAGAGTGTTTATTTTGTGGTTTGAGGGTTTTTTCATTGCAAAGATATTTGAATAAAACAGTTTTTAATCAGGATTTCATCTATTCTTTCTATGTAGTCCTTTTAATCATTTTCCTATTCAAGTCAAAAGCAAAAATGTTTGACTTAATGGGAACAAATTATTATTTTAGTCTGTTTCCCAGTGAGAAAAATGTATATTTTTCCAAAACTTTCTCCCTCTGGATGTCTCCTGAAAGTTGTTGTCAGTGAATTGGGAGTCCAGGTTGTCCAAAGTCGTCCTGAAATTTTGCTGTGATGTTCATTATTTTATTTAGGTAACCTGGGGTTGTCATTGAAAAGCTGGTTTCTGTTGTAGTTACATTTTACTTTAAATGTATTGAAAAATACATTTGATTTACAAGAAAGAGAAGTGAAAAGCTGGATGTATTATTTTCTGGCTCTCAGGTACTGAATTCTTTACACTTGTACAGTGCCTCTAGAATCAGCAAGACCTTTACATAGGGTTTACTATTGTGATTGAACAATATTTTTTTTATTCTAGTACTTTATTTGTTATTCCATGCACATATTGCAAGACTATAGCCTGCTGCAATGTGAAACTTTGGGTATGGAGGGGTTATATGTCACATATAAACTTGTACCAGGTGGAGGTCACTCCCCACAATTTTTTTTAATCTTTCTGGACTCAGCCACATAATGGCTTTATGGAGAATGGATGCAAATTAGGTACCTAATTTTTCTGTCAATGTGGCTTTTGATTCTCCATCTTTAACCTAATTCTGCTGTCAAAAATGTTGACATTCACTGGATGTCTTGCAGTCAGCAGGTGCACAAGGATGAAAGAAGTGTATCAGTGAAAAAAAATCTTGGTCTTCCTTAATCATTTATAAATACAGGGAAACAACAAAAATGGCATGTTTGCTGACTGCAGATCCCTCACTGTTAGTTGTAGATGCTCCCAGGGCTTTCAATTATTGCAATTGATGGTTTTGGTTCTCCAGGGAAGTGTCGTGTGGATATCCCTTGTGTCTCTTTGCAGAGAGGCTTACAGCAGCCTCCTTCTTACAGCTTAAAAGTGAAAGGAGATCCTAAATCTTCTATAATGCAAAAAAACCCAACAAAAATAATAATTTTTAAAAAAGGAAAACAAAAGGGCAACAACAAAAAAAACCTGGGAACCTTTACCTTAATAACTCTTCTTGGAAATCCACTGTGCTTCTCAGCAGTGTGCTCTAGCAGGGCAGTTGATGGATTTGTTTGGGGAAAATCATGCAGACGCAATATCTGGAGCTCAACACTGGGGTCAAGGTTATACATGTTTTTTTTTCCCCATCCAAACAGCAGAATCATGTAACTACACTAAATTATGTATATTTGTCAAGAACTTCACTTTTCTATTAATATATTTGCACTCCTTTATATTTTACAGTTTCTTATTTGTTTCCAGCTATTTTCTCTCACAAACTCCCTCTCTAGTGGACAGCGCTGTCTCCTTATCTCCATTCCCACCCACTGTAAACTGATCTTTCCTACTTGGAGATTAAATCTTGCTGTCCAGGCCAGAGTAGATTTATTAATTATACTTGAGAGATTCCTTCAAGGAATTAGGAATTCATCTTTTTCAGTGTGAAATGGGAAATTCTGCAAGTTGCGTTTTCAGTCAGATCGCTGCCTTCATCGCAATTTATCATAGGAACATGAAGGGAGAATAAGATGTGTTTGCATCAAAATAAAGGCAAGGATTAAAGTTAATTTTGAGCTAGAAAGAGACTCGTTCTCTATAGAAGACTTCATTTGGCATTTACAGATCGGAATTCCTTGACCAGGTGGGAAGGGGATTGTTTTATATTTACTGGCGTGAGCACAGCAACAAGGTAGATTCTTTCTTTGCAGCTGTGTTAAATCACTGATGTTGCATACACCAACTGAACAGTCCAAACCAGTCAAATATTTACTGCAGCAGAAGGGAACTTAAATTTGGTTCTTGGATCCTGCCACCCTCCTGACTATTATATTTCTTTCTTAAATATTTTCTTGCTAGGAATAGGTTCTTAAATTTCAGGTCAAAGTTCTGAGGAACCAGCAGTATAATTCTGTTCACAAAGCAGATGAAATGTCTTGCTGACTTAAGACCAAAATGTCAAAGTTGGAGTTGCTATAAAATCTGATTCTCTTATCTCTGGAGAGGAAAGTGAGGCAGAGTTGACTCACTGAAAACAGGCAGCATCTAGGACCTTTCTTCCTCCTTTCATTTCTTCTTATGTAAAGAATGAAGTGAATTTAGATGGCAATCTCCTTGTTTCTTCTAAACCCTTTCTTACTTTTCAATCTCTGTTTCATTTTTCCTCCAAAAGTAGAAGTCTGCATATGTCTCCTGGTGAAACTCCCTGGGCAAATACCATGTCAGCATCAAACACTATTTTGGGATTTAGATTCTTCAGTCTCTGCTCTTTTGAGACTTGCAGCTCTGCCTCTCTCTTGTGGCCACTGCTTTCAGAGGGTCTGCAGTGGAACAGGCACATGGATATTACTCAAAAGGAAAAAATAAGTGGTGGTGGAAGATCTTATGAACATTCAGTCTCTATGAACACCCACATCATGCTGTACCTTGTGTTCAGAGGATTGTACGTACTTGAACTCTGGCTGAAAGGAATCTAAAGGGCAGTTGGAATGCAGAGGGATGTTTAGAGATATTGCAAAAGAAAAAAACCACCTCACTCTCAACTAGGTGCATTACAGGTGCACCCCAGGTGCAATGTTCATATTAAGAATGTAGCTTGGAGGCATCCACTAATTGCAGAGCAGTCAAGAGTTTTGTACCACGAGGATTGCAGATGCAGTTTTATTCCAAAAAGCGTTAAATTATGTCAGTAAATGCATTTTTAAACTTTTCGGACTGAGAGAAGTTAGTAAGTATTTGTTAAAAGGCAGATTGTACACCTGTATGTAAATATTTGTTAAAAGGCCAATTGGCTTCAAAACTAACAGGTCATATGTGGACTTAGACTTTTGATTTCAATTTCATCTCATGCATGATCTTGCCACAGTGACTCACTCAAGCTCCTCTTCCCCAGCTGGCCCAAGACTGTCCCACTCTACTCCGCGCTGGTGCAGCCCCACCTTGAGTGCTGTGTGCAGGTTTGGGCACCACGCTTTGAGAGGGAAATAAAGCTGCTAGAGAGCACCCAAAGGAGGGCCATGGGAATGTTGAAGGGCCTCGAGGGGAAGCTTTATGAGGAGCAGCTGAGGACCCTTGATTTGTTCAGCCTGGAGCAGAGGAGACTGAGGCTGCTCCTGCATGGCAGTCTGCATCTTCCTCATGATGGGAAGAGGAGGGGCAGGACTGCTCTCTCCTCTGTGCTGGTCACTGACAGGACCAAGGGAATGGCCTGAAGTTGTGTCATGGGAGACTCAGGGTGGCATTAGAAAAGGGTCCTTCCCCCAGAGGGTGTTTGGGAACAGCTCCCCAGGGCAGTGGTGTCACTTTTGGGGTGGCACTCTGTTGGGCCAGGAGTTGGATTGGATTCAATTATTCTTCTGGTTCCCTTCCAACTGAGAATTCACTGATTCTGTGAACTATTTAGTGAAGTTTTGTAAGCCTTAAATAAATACCAGACTTACTGGTATGATAGTAGGTGGTACTAACACATGTTTTAAAATGTGCAGTTTGATGCCATTTAGAATTAATGGTTGCTACCAGTTTGGGAAAATATTCAGATTCTTATAATGAAGTGGATTCCAATACATAATTGAATAGGAGAATTGCCAGCTACAGTGTTGATATAGATATTAAAAATCAATATAGAACTGAAGATTCGTATGCAAAAGTAGAAAGCCAAGATGAAGACTTAAGATTTTAGAGGCTCATAAACTTTTACTTGGAATTTATTTATGTATGAGGTTGTTAGAGACTTGTCATAGCTAAATAATATTTCTTTCCTGTGTATTTGCAATATCAAATATAATTACATGTAAACTTAAAAGTGAATCTGTTTTCATTTTGGCCACTGTATGAAAGCTGAGTAATCTAGTTATAAATGCATGTATAAGTACATTGAAGTGGTCAACATGGCAAAGTAGAAGTACCAGTGTATCCCCTTTCCTCTTGGCAGAAAATAAATAAATGAGATGCAAGATTTTCAGAGGGGGCTGTGTTACCCCATGTGCTACAGTATATCAAGGGAATTTGTTAGCATCTTACTTCAACACCATTCTATGTGTGTTTCTGAATTTCTTGTTCAGCTGCTTTGTGTGGGTGTGTGCTCAGAGATACCATGGTTTGTTTGTACACTGGGGGAGCATTCAGAGGTGTTGAATTAGTGCTCTCAGTTCTGCATAGAATAAGGTATCGAGGTACAATCCTGTCTTGAAAAGGTTGAAGGCCCTTCAGGGTTGCAGGTTTTTTATTTGCTTTTTAAAAATAAACCTCTAGTTTATATTACTTTATTAAAGTCCTCTGCCTCTTAAGCCATTGTTAATTACCTAGATTTGTTAGGCGTGCTGGCAGGGTGGATCTCAAATTAGTTGGATTTTATTTTATATTCTAAATAAATGTCTAGCAGTTCTGCACAGTCTTTAACTCAAAATCAATATGCAAGTGGAAATGCCTTACTTAAGACAATTTGTAGTACTACTATAATATGAAAATAAGTTTAGGCTCTGGATATGAGAGAGATTTTTTTTTTTTTTAGTGAAACTAAAGAAAACCCATGAACAAGATGAGAAGCAAGATTGCACTCCCTCTCTTGTTCTCTCTGGCACCACTGCTCTTGCATCTCCTTGTGACCCATTTCAAAAGGAGAAATTGGGATCAGTAGTGTCCAAGCCTATGCAAGGTTTTGGCACTGTCCTACATAATGGCAGCAGTGGGTTCAGATGCAAACTCAGAACAGTCTTAAGTTCAGACCTTCATTGCAAAAGCAGTCCCTGCAGTAACCAGGTAGTTATGCAGAGGGTACCTTCTATCTTCTTCCACTCAGCTGATCTGCACTGTGGGTGCTGAGGGGATGAAGCAGCTTCATTGCAGCAGCTGCATCAAAATACAGACCAGAGTGGTACTCCAGATGTTCCTTGTTCTGAAGAGAAGGGTGCTGAGTGTCTTTTGAGAAGTCTGTGGGAGCTGCACATATGTCACATTAGCTTTAGGATGGTGACACTTCTATCTTCCTGTGTATGCACACAAGCCTGTTTTATGGTTCTTGAATTATACATGACCTGCTTTCACGTAGTCATTCACCTGTCTGGCAGCAAGGACTTCAGAGGTGGCACCAAAGCTCAGCTCTCTGGCAGTGCAGGCTGTGCAGCACAGAGGCTCCTGCCTGCAGGAGGAGGGCACCCAAGGAGATGGGGCAGGCACATCTGTCCTGACCCTGTAGGTGACCAGCTGATCAGCGACAGGCACTGGCACGGAGCCTGGGATAGGCTTGCTGTTCACCCAGGTGATTCTCCTAAAGAAGTGTAGTGAAATGAAGAGCTAGTTACAGTCACAAACAATGGAGCTCATAGGAACTATGACCAGTTCCAGTTCCAGACACTGCCCAAAGACAGTGTCCTGTCACTATGATGAACTATGATTTCATCTTTGTGAGATGAAATCTAATCCTGCTACTGTGGTATGAACATGCCTCGGAGCATGAGACCATATGTCAGCATGCACATGACATCCACTGCCAGCCTTCAACTGCGGCTCCTATAACCTTGGCTCAAGTCCAAATGCTTCCTATAGAGACACCAGATGGACAAGAATATTTTGTCATCTCATTGTGTCCTCTTGGAGTTGGTACAGTGGCTAGAACCCGAAAAGCCTGAGGAAAGGGAACACTGACTCCTGTGCCCCACCTTCTTCTCAGATTCTGGGCACAGACATGGGCAGAGATGCCCACTTGGCCTGCACAGAGGTGTGAAATGTCTGACCAAGGAATCTGTGGGACTTCATCTCAGCATCCTAGAATTCAGAGCCAAAGCGCCTACAGTGCCTGAGCAAAAGGTATTCATTCTGTATCTCTGAATTCACACGTCACACATTCTGGCATTCAGCTCCTTCATTAAAAAGAAAGGAACAACAAGCAAATAATGTGAGCTCACCATGACAACTTAAAACTGTTGAAGCTTGGAAACTGCTTGGAAATAATAATTATCTGGTGGACCTTAGTTACTGTATCACTAAGAGTTGAGCCAGGGAACAGAGCTGCGTGTTTTTCTTGATGGCACTGTAGTAATAACAAAGGATACTATTCCACTGCCCAGCTGTTTGTTTCAATGAGATTACAAGTGCAGGATTGTTACCCCAGATTCAACACTGGACTGCAGTCTTCCAGAACACTTTCCAGCACAAATCCTGGGGTTTGTATGGTTTGCAAGCTGATGAGGAATAGCCTATGCTCCTTACCAGCTGAGATGGTTTGGCTTAATAAATTACAAATGTCCATCAGTCTCTGATTCGTTTCCTAATTTGCCAGCTGTAATTTAATAGCATCTTGATAAGCTGTTTCACTCAGAGACAGTATTCTGGCAGTTTGCAACCCTGATTAAATACTAGAGGTCAGGTCTGGTCAAGACAAACCCAGGTGAATGTGGAGCTGATGAAGATGATTAAATTACAAACTAAAGGTCTAGAGGAAAGAGGTGATGAATACAACGTGGCCTGGACAACAGAATGCTTCGCCTTTATGGCAAATACCAGGCAGTGGGAATTATACCGAAAAACTAAAATATGTGAACTTGTGTTTCTATAGCACATTGGAGAAAGGGAATTTTGCTGTTAAGGAGGCAAGGAAGGAGGTAATTACAATAATCAAAATGAATAAGAAAGCTCTCTTGTGTGTAGCTGTTGGACTAAATTGAAAGGACAAAAGTTGAATGATTGCTGCCCTGCCAGACGATTAAAGTGATATTGTTGTATTTGTGACTATTTTGTCTAGTATGAGCACAGATGTGGTTTATTGCTTGTTATTCTGATAGATGTATGTACTGCAGGTTCTGTACAGTCCCTGTCATGCTTTCTGTGCATTGAAATTGAATTTTACGAAAAGATCTGTTCAAAGATCTGTTAAAATGACACACACACATACACACAGGTGGCTGCTTGCTCTACTTTTGGGTGGGAGACCAGTCCACTCAGTTCAGAGGCATGCAAATCAGATTAGTGTCTTTCTTCAGAATTTCTTAAAATTCTTCAGGCTGTTTTATCATTTAAGCTTTCATTTCTCAAAAGTGGTGAGCATTCTGGGTGAAAGGAGTTTTCTCTGGGGTAAATTGACACTTTTGCTTGCTGCCTCTCAAGTCGTTTGATACAGAGAGATACAACAATCTTCTCCATTACACAGACGGGTGGGGCTCTCCTTGAAACTTTAATGTGAGGTTTTAGCCTGCATGGACACTAATGGCAGAACATAGCTGGATCTGTAGCTTTGAATTTTATGCTGACAGAAATAGAGCCTTGTTTGGATCTGGGAGGATCGAGAGCCAATAAGGAGACACGATCGCAGGGCGGTTTTCTGCTTTAAGTTTCTGTTTATTTTGCTCTCTAGTGTTAGCATTGCCTATTTTTTCAAACATACTTTTTAGTTACAGTTTGTGTTTTCAAGTTTCTTTCTCTGCTTCTTTGGGCTTTTTTTGATTAACACAAAGCCACTGCTGCTACTTCTGTTCAGCTGCTTTAATGATCTTCTGTGTGCCAGTCCAAGACTTCTCAGCGTGTTTATACTCTCCTTCTGCATGCTGATGTTTCTTCATGTTCACCTGTAACTGTCAATAGTTCATTTCCTCTCAGGAAAATATTTGACTGATCTCTGTGATTGTTTGCAGATAGTCCCATAAATGAGCATTTTCTGAATGTTACTGTAGAAGTTTTGTGTAGAATAGTCTGATCCATCATTGCTGTTAACCCTAAAATAATTCAAATCAGTTATAAACTGTTATGCCACATTTGGGAGTTTTGTTTTGTTGGTTTTGGGGCTGTTCTAGTAAATTTGATCTGTAAACTAAAGAACTTTTTTTCCTGCAGAAAACTTAAATCTGCCCCAAATATTTTCCCAGTCTGTTCAGCAGGAAATATCTTTGCTGTGTGCATCACACTGAAGGCACACAGACTAGCATAAAAGGAAAAACAATCTTATAGGAGGGCATGAACTGTAGGTAGGAGAACCTGGCACAGAGGGAATGCAGAATGAGCCTCTGTGCTAATTCATGTGTAAAGCAGCTTCCAGTAGCAGCAGCACTCCAAGTGCAGACAGCCAGACTGACAAGACACAGCGCTGGGCTGGCAGATTGACTGGCAGGATACTCTTGTCACAAATACAGCTGCAAAGAAGGGAAAAACAGGGAAATATCTCCAAATAACAACTGATTGCAGCAAAGAAACAGTACTACAAGAGGTACTGTGCTGTTGATTCTCACAGCTGGGAGGGCAGGAGAGAGGGAGGGAGGCAGCAGTGGATGGGGCACATCAGATAGATGTCCTAAACACACACGTTTTGGGAAACACTGGTTGCATGGCCGGTCTTTTTAGGCCTGGAAAATTACTTTATTCTCTTCCTATTGTGTTAGAAAAAAAGGAGAATTTTTACTATCCTCACAACAAACTTAAAGCTATTTTAGTTTTGTAAATACAAGAGAGCATAAACCCAGAGCACAGCTGGCTGAAGAAAAAGTAAAATATTTATTTAACTTAGGTATTTAATGAGAAGAAGAGAGTGCTGTTATTGCAATGCAACACAACTCTAAGAATAATAATATCTTCGTTTTGATTTCAGAAGTCTACAGAACAGATGAAGAAAGTACCAACCATTGTCCTGTCTGTCTCTTACAAGGGAGTCAAATTTATTGATGCCACAAATAAGGTATGTGCAATTACTGAATGTTTCCTCTTGTTTCTCACAACTAGGAGAAATAGTAATACCTGGCCAGGCCAGAGAGGGGACGGGTTTGCACTTTGTGTTTTCCTTTCCTTTTTTTCTCCTCTTTTGCCCAAAATGGATGCAATGTAATTGTCATTCTCCAGAAACTCAGTCTGGAGAGCAAGTGAAGCAGCTTTAATGGCTTATTTGGAGAACATTGTGTCCAGTGTTCTGCTCTTATGTGCATGCTTATCACAAAAGGCATTCAGCAAGGAGCCTCTGTGGAGTCCTTTACCATATTCTTTTCTATAAATTTCCATAAAAATGTATTTTAAAAATTATATATATATATATATAAAAATGTTCATTAATATAATTTGATTTTAAAAAAAGATGGCTCAATAAAGAAAAAAGAAGTGGTTTTATCCAGGGCCAGCCATTCTAAAAATAGGGAACACAAGCTTTGAGTGTCCTTCCCAGACATTCAGATACCACAGCCTCTCTGTGAGCTGTTTTCTTGATGCTAGCCATTTAACTACCTGAACTGCAGCAGCTTCTTAATAGTTGCTATTGCTTTTTTTTTTTCTTCTTCCTGTATGGCAATGCTCCTGTGCTTTCTTTCTTACTTTTCTAAATGCATCCAAATCTTTAAAAAAACCCCAACCAAAGCCACAAAAGCAGAAATTAAGAGATAAATAACTCAGTGATGGACAGAACAATGGATTATTGCTTAGCCAAATAAAATGTACGAGCTCTGTAAAGAGAAGTAAAGTAATTGCATTAATTTCTCTTCTTTGCAAGTCTAAAATGGCAAGGAAATACAATCTGTTGCTTTTATATGAACAGGGAAGAAATTATGTTTTCCGCTATGTGACTAAAACTGACTAAGCAATATAAAAAAATAAATCTGACAGCTCAGCTACCTGACCAGGTTAATAATGTATGAAGCAGCTTTGTGTTGCTGAACATTCAGACCACACAGTAGACCTAACCCAGTATCCTTCAAACTTGCCAAATCAATCAGTTTTTAAGTTTAACTAGAAATGTGTTTGAAGTGGTGGATGGAAGCAGTTTTGTGAACTTCTGCTGGAGAGTGGAAGCCATATTTAGAGTTAGAAGATGGCATAATAGGAAAACTGAAGTGAAATTACTCTTGTTTCAAGTCTGGCATATTTGCCAGAGCAGAGGGACCAGGGATTGCTGTCTGCTCCTTCTTCCTTTCATTGATTCAAAACTGAGCTTCAACAACCCTCATTCCTTTTATGTTCTCTGATGTGTAGGGCATAAATCAGGATGTTGTAATTCATTCACTCCAACTTGGATAATACTGCTTTCAGCTCTTAAATCTCCTCTGTAGCACAAAGGATGTAACTGCAGTGTCCTTAGGTTTACAAAAAATCCCAGGAGAACGAAAGGAGCTCCTTGTGTCTCTTTGCACAGTGCATGGAGCCTTAGGTAAGATGGAAAGCCGAAAGAAGTTTGGCAAATTGCGTTAGTTGACTCTAGCTGTCCCACTGAAACCTAGTAGTGCAACAGATATATTTGATGGAGCTAAATATGCCACAGTCCTATGTTTTTTTCTTAAGTGGTAGATTGTTTCCTCTCCAGTTCAAAATCTGCACTGCCTTTCCCTTCTGTAAAAACCAGGTAATAGCCTGCAACTCTCCCAGAAGCGTTGTTATCATCCTTGTCCACAGTGTGCTGTTCCCAGTTCCTTCCAGACCCAAACAGATTAGCCCTGAGGTGAGAGCCTGCCCAGACTTGTGCTGCTTCCACATGAGCTTGCAGCTGACAGTGCAGGGCACCACTGAGCAACCAACGCATCGTTTGTAATGGCAAAACCAGCTAGCAGTTCTGTGCTTGAAAACTCAGCTCTCATGGCTGCTCATCCTCTTCCTTTATCCCACCAAGCTAAGAATTTGTCTTCCTAGTCCTAGCAGGCAAAGTTTCAGGTGACGAAGGAGCCCTGACCTCATTGCACGACAGCTATTTCAGCGGCGCCTCGAAGTTTGGCGTGACACCATTTCTTTGCAAGAGAGGCCAGGAGGAAATTACTGCTTAGGAAAAAAGCAGACTCACAGAATTTTCTCGTGGCTCACAGCTCACCCTAACTTCTGGGTGGTTTCTGCCAGAAGGGAGATGGGCTGGCATGAGTTAGGCAAGCAAAAGGAAGGCTGCTTAGCAAAAACCTGCTCTCTCCAAGGTATTTCCTTGGCAGAACCAGAACTGACTTTCAGCTTCCCCACTTTCTGAGAAGTACTGGAGGTTTCTCTTGCCAAACTGAAAGACAATTTTTAGAACAACTGTGCAGTGTCAGTCAGTGTCTGAGGAGTGTACCCAGAACAGGAAGCTGGTTCACAGCCTTCTACTTCCTACAGAATAAGACCATGGTCTGCTGAAGTGGGACATTTGGACACAGTAAAGGCATGCACTGAAAAATGTTTCATTTTGAAAGGAGATCACAGAGGACATCCTAGAGCAGCTAGGACAAAACCTCAATTTCACTACCAATTTCTATCTAGAAGATTTTGTTTAGGTACACTTTATATTATTCAAAATAGATTTGATATGCGTATGTTTCTAAAATTCACTTGATTTAAATTTAAAGCATCAAAATAATTAATGCAAATCCCTGTGTCAACCCCAAGTCACCTAGAAAAAGTTTCAGCATGGCAGAGCTCTTTCCACATATGATGCATAAATTACATTGTGGCTCGTGATTTGGCATAAATACTTCACATATGATTTTAACACCTTCCAAGCCTGAATTCTTCCTGCTTTCTGAACTACAGTGTTGCCAACACTACATCAATGACAGTGCATTACAGCTCCATCTGTGGATATCTAAAACCCTGGTTTTGGTATAATGTTAATTCTTATCAAAATCTTTATTGAGGGTAAAAGTTATCAATTTGAGAACAAAGGAAAAAAATCCTTCAAGTAACATAAAAAGCAAGCAATTGTTGAGCAGAGATTATACATGTCATTATAAATTGGCATATATTGAAACACAAATACTGGTTTTGTCATTTTTATGAATAATGCATTAAACAGAAATAATCAAGTATGTTGCAACAATTTAAGAAGATTATTTCTTTTCTTCAGTAAAGTTTCCTTATCTCAGTTTTCCCATAATTTGAAATTTGCTATGCTTTTTATTAAGATTTTCCCTAAGTCATGATTTCTTCAATTAGATATGTTAATACTTCTTTTTGTTAACTTGGCACCTACATGCAAGGGGGAAAGTTGCCACTTAGCAAATGAGAGAAGATATGGCAAAGCATCTGAAGTAATTTGGTTGCTTGTATTAAAAAAATAAAAAATAATGAAAGGAGGTGGAGGAAATGAGGTAGGAAGGAAAAGAGAGGGAAAACCAGATATGCTCAGAGATAGTTTTAACTTGGACAGGTGCCACCGTGGCATCAGCAAGTGGTGGCTGAGTGAGGAACTGGGACACTACAGGTGTCACCTGTTCCATGATGCAGTAGTGATGCCATCCTGCAGCAGGATATGTCACTGTGGGCTTTTGTGGAAATGCCAGAGCTGCAGCCAGCAGGGATTCAAGAAATTATATAAACTAACCCCTGAGTAAATTCCTATCCAGTGAAGCATTCTTCTCTTTCAACAAACCATTTGAAACGTGTGTGTTGCTGAAGCAAGGCCTAATCATTAGCCACTCTGCTGTATCTTCTTCTCTGGCTTCAAGGTTCCCTTGGCCTGAGCACACTAGTTATATATCAGCAGCTTATGTAATGAGAATTCATCATTTTCTCCAAAGCTTTAGGGCAGCCTTTTTTTATTCCATTGGACAGACATGCCCCCCTCTCTCCCAGGGGTGTGCTAGAGCTTACATTGGCTGTTGCAGGCAGTGTGGCTCGGTGCATGAACAGTTTCATTTTCCTACGTCTCTCCTACAGGATGCTGCTGTCAGTAAGTGGAGATGGGCTGCCAGGTCCACCTGTAGTTACCATTTTAGTAATCAGAATCCTTTCAATTTCTCACAGTTTCAGTTATGAGGGGTGTTTGGTGGGGTTTTTTTTTCTCCTGAAGAACTATAGCTAAAATTTGTCAAATGGTGTGTGCAAAAACCTGGCCATTGAGCTTGCTGGGTTTCAGCAGATTCTGTCTGTCAGTATCCTGAAACAGTGTCCCATTTTGATCTTTATACAAAAGCTCAGGAACTTCATAAGATGCTGGTATAGTGCTTTGAAATGGTATCTATTAATACAATTTCGAAGCACTATATACCAGCATCTTATGAAGTTGTGTCCTGTGTGCCAGCAAAGATGTCTCTTTGTCAAAGGAACCTGAATAAACTGCAAAGCACAAGTGGTCTCATAGGGAAGACTCTAGAACATAATGGTTTCCTACCAGACAATTGGCAATTGGAAAGGGTCAAAATTCCAAATACCTGTGTAAGCTCTCACGTGGGCTATATTAAAACTCTTCTTATTAGGACATTTCTGAAATACCTTGGTACAGTAGATCAACGCAAATGTGAACCTAAACCCACACCTTTTACAGCCCTTTTAAATTTAATTCTTAAATTGATTGAAAATATTTTTTTTTTAAACAGAATATTATTGCTGAGCACGAAATCCGTAACATCTCCTGCGCTGCACAAGACCCCGAAGACCTTTCCACGTTTGCGTACATCACGAAAGACTTGAAGACTAATCACCACTACTGCCACGTATTCACTGCTTTTGATGTGGTCAGTTCACAGGAGATACTTCATTCAACAGCTCTTTCTGCTTGTCATGGTCCCTTAGCTCTGTTAAAACATTTTCAGGATATGTTCATGGTGATTAACGGAAGGTGTCATTCATTTACCCCAGGCAAATATTGCTTTGGGATAGAAAAGGGATATTTCTGGAGTAGAGCAAAGATTTTCTTTGATATCTCATTTCCCCCTGGAAATAAGTCACCTCTGTCACCTCAGCTGTTGACTGTAAATTTAGTGAGTAGTTTTTCATGCAAGTCTGGACATGAAATTCTCATAACCTCAGCTGCAAGCCTAAGGCTTCCAAAAGTTTGTAACAAGTATGTTTGGCCAGCCCTTCTGAAATCTCAGTAGACACCAAAAGGTTGCCTTTATTTTGAAAGTAGCAAATTAATTACTTAATTCTTATTTCCTTGTTCTGTAATTCTTGCCTACGTATCTCAAAATGTTAGTTCAGCAAAAGTCCTTGGAGCTCCTATTATCTTGATGGAAAATTAGTCATTTCTTCCTATACTTATATTTTTCAGGTGGGGATACACAAACTATTATGGTTTCAAGAAATCATGAACACATATCAATTAATCAGACATGCAGTTTTCAGCTAGATTTGGTCACCTAAGTAGTGACTAAAATTTTTATGACTAAGACTTATAATCCAAAACTTTCAAGAAAACTTAGACTCTAAGTTGAGCACAAGAGAAATTTAAGGTGCTATTAAAACTTCAAACTCATTCAAGAAAAAATATTTTAATAGAGTATAGTGCGTATGAATTCTTGAAACATGCTTATATGAATAAAAATGAGTTAAATCAAAAGAACAGGGTACCTTGAACTGCAGCTTTTTATTTGGAACTGGGGAAATAGTTAACATGCACAGCAATAGTGTGGGGCAGAATTTAAATAACAAGATGTACAGGTAGGTTAGAGGAATTCTAGCATTTTGGTTGAGTGCTTTTGTTATTTAAAATCACTGCTGACATCTTAGTATCCACAGGGAGTAGGAAAATTTTGAAATTGTGTTAAAAATGGTTAGAAAATTATCAACAAGATGTTACATTATATAGGTTTTAGTGATGTGTGAACAACTGAAATTAGACTGATTGAGTGATGTTATTATTTCTCCTGGTCTATTTAAATTCTACTTAATGGTTTTAAAGTACTGCAGTTTCATTTATAGGTTTAGTAATCAAGCAGAAATGTAGACTCAGGTATTGCAGATGAAATTCATCTCTTCTTGGCAAGGGAAGAAAAGTGATCCAGGAATAATTACATTTTGCCCACTTCCTGTACTTTAGGAGGAGCATTTAATATCCCAAACAATTTTAAGGCTATTTTAAGCAATATGGAAACTTTAACTGTTTTAAGTTAGTTTTCTCCTGCAACCTAATCCTCAATTGGGTGTTACCTGCTCAAATATCCTCTTTTTGTATTGGTTTTTTTTTCCCTCAGAAGCTAGCATGTTTGATGCAAGTACAAGCTCTATAAAAACTAGCTAGATGCATAAAAACTATGCTAGATGCAGCTGTGAGTGCAAGCACAGCATAAATTAAATTTTCTATTTAAAGCCTAAAGTTCACGTTAAACTGATTGTCCCATTTGCTAATAGAAACAATTCTACCCATTTGCCAGTGGATAGAAGTACAATCATTTTAAGAAAATTAAGGTTTAAAATGGTAGAAATCCACAAGAAGATGTAAGGCATTTTAAACCATATATATTTTGGTAATACAATATATGCAGTGTTATGAAAAAAAAATCACTCTCTTGAGTCCTTCAGTTTCTCAGGAAATGTGGGCAAGTATAATTTATTTTTAGGTAGGGAAGTATTTTAGTGTAGTGATATGCAACCACAAACATTACTGATACCATTTAGGAGTGTCTGTACATTTAAATTTAACTCAGTGTTAAAATTCTACAATCAAAATTGCAGAAACATCAGACATTATTACAGAATATTGAAGGGGAAAAGGTTTGGGGGAAGAAGAGGATTTACTGCTCAATATTTGAGATCCACTTCACTTTCATTCTTTTACTAATCAGCCTTAAATCTATGAGTGAAGGATTCCCTCTGGAGAAACAAACCATCGACACAGCTCCTTTATCAATTTCTGGTTTGTGTATTGGAGATTCCCAAAGTAATTTCCATCAGATGATCCTTCATTGCCCAGTGCACCTATGGATAGGAGACAACAAAGACATCAGTTAAATTGTAAGGAAACAGTTAGCCAGTGCAGTAGGCTGGCTGAGTTAAAGATGAAGAATCCTGACTCAGACTTGGGCTGGAGCTCTGAATTGCAGCATTTCCCGGCAAAGGAGCCAATTGACCTCATTCCTCACCTCCCAGAAATCCTGGCTTACAGGCACTGGCTTGCTCCCTTTCCCTCTCTGCCCTAGCACACAAGGAGCAGGATTGCAGCAGCCTGGGAAGCACCACAGGCCTTTCTCCCTCCCCTCTGAGGTGCTTGATGGGGCACTGTGAGAGCCAGTGTCTGCTACAGCAGCCAGGGCTCTACAGCATCCGTGCTCGCTGTCTGTCCCAGGGAGGCCTGCATCCTTCCTTTGGTGCCATGTGCTTTTGAACTTTGGAACTTACTTAACTTTTTAGTGCAAATAATCTCCTCATTCCATCAGAAGAATTTCCACAATGGATTTTGGTGTGGTTTTCCACCCCTGTCCTGAAGGGAATCCTGTTTGTACCCGTCCAGTATAGCCCCTGCAAGAATCTGTACCAACTCTGGTCCTCATGATCCTCTCCCAGTACTACAGGTGGGAAATTCCTCAAACCAAGTTTATTTACTTATGGGTTTTTTTCCAGATAAATTTTTAAAATTTCACAAGGTACACTTTTAAAGCCCTCCTTGTCTCCATTTGCAGACTTCCCTTTGTCAAGGCTCTCCCACAGTATACAATGTATGAAATTTATGTACAAGCTATGGCTTGGTTTGCATTTCAAAAATTGAACAGAACACTTGATGTTCTATTTTATTTGCTATATTTCAAATATTTATTAACCAGAGAAGCAGTTACATGTTTCTTATGGTTTTCAGGTCCCAGGCAGGCCTGTTTTTTCGTTTACAGACAACAAAGGAAAACAGATAACAGTGGCAATATACAAGATGCAGGACTTAAACTAAATTTATGGCTCAGTATGGCAAACTTTCAGTCTGTCTCTGGTCCCATCTCCCAAATTTTCAGGCCTGTCTCAGTGATCTTTTTGTGTGCCAAGCTGGGTGGTGTATTTTCTCAGTCCTACTAGTATATTCTCCAACAAGCCATTCCTACACCTTGTCCTGCTGATGTATTCCATAGTAATATTAATAATATCCACTGCAGACAATCCCATCACAATATAGTACACTCTCTTACTGTCACGACAGCTGATTCTAAAGACACCTCTCTTTAGAATAATATTCTTATCCCACTTAAATTACACTCCATTTGAAATTATATTATTCTCTACATTTTTAACAACTATACTCTGTTGCTCTTAATTCCTTGGCCAGCATTCTACTAATAGGCAGAGCACTTTATAACAGGCTCTTTAGTTTTTCTTTTATTATTCCACTGGCAAACTGCAGCCTCAGTGTTTTTCAATTCTGGACAGTTTCCCTTGAAGTTAAAGGGGAGATAATTTGGAGACTACAGCTATCAAATCAGGCATTTTTATTGGGGAAGCTATAAAATTTTGGCTGGCTTGCTGTTGTTACTGTAGTTGTAACAGCAGAGAGCAAGTCCCAGTGCAGGAGTATAATTGTTTTCTGTCTGACCTAACACAGAGCAGAACTGGCACCTTTATAAGAAGCTCTTATAATGAGCAAAATATGCTGAATTTAGCCTGTATTACATCAGTATACATGAGTGATAAAAAAGGAATGGAAATTCTTCAGGGAAATTAAAGTGTTAGGCATGAAATACAATGCTTGTCCATTTAACTTTGTTTTAATGATTGAAGGGACTGAAAACAGTGTACTTCCAAGTGCATTGCATTGCTTTCTCACTTACTGCAAACTTAACAGTTAGACTAGACTAGTAAAGACATAACTCATTTGAAAAAGCATCAGAAAGGTGGGAATTTTAAGGGATCACCTAGGTTCAAACAATGCAGAATTGCTTCCTACTATAGGCTATGGAGATGGAGGAAGGAGAGAGTAACATCTGAATCATATCAAAGGTTTATGAATTATTGCAAGGGGACTGTAGGACATCATATGGAGGCAAGCCAACAGGCTTGCCTTTGCTCTGCATGGTTCTAAAGATTATTGCAGAGTTAGTAGCCCAGAAATAGGCTCTAGTAGGAGCATAAAAATAGGCTCCAGTAGGAGCCTGAAAATAAATATACAGAAACAAACCCACAAACCTGAAGAAAAATTACCATAGGACTTCACTTGCTGTTTAGAGTAAGGTCACATTTGAAACTCCTAGCTGCTTTTTCATTGATGCATAACTGTACTGAAAAGACATTTATATCAACCCCTCCGATACCTCATTCATGCCTTATAAATATTTCAACAGGTTTTTCTTCCCCATATTCGAAGAGGATTTAAAGTATTCCACCTATAACACTGAACTGGTTTTAGGCATAATAGCCTGACTTTTTTGATTATGCCCAGCAACCTCCGTTCCCCTTGCTTACAGGAGTGTTGTTACACAACTGTTTGAGCTCAATTTTACTTGTAGGAAACAAGCCCACCAGAAGGTTTCCCCAGGACCTGCAGCACGCCCTTGAAGCAGTGGCCTGACCTGCACACACAGCAGTGTGTGCACTTCCAGCCCTGGCTCTGTGTCCCTTTGAAAGCATCACACCCAAGCTGCAGCCTCTTCCTCTTGCTGTGCTGCTGGGTGAGCACAGAGCATCCCAAGGCATGTGCCCAGGGAAGCAGCGAGCCAGGCTGCTGGCTCTGGAGGAGGAAGGGTCAGCACAGGAGTTCTGAAATAGAGCGAGGCCCAATGTCACATTGCAGCAGGGCAAGAGGGGCTGCACCCCGAGAACAGAGACACGGGATAAGGTGGGAAGGTGGGAAGGTTAATGTACTTGTTCTAAAAAGAGATGGCAACACACTCACCCACTCACATTTTCATGTTTAGTAAGACGTTTTCAAGGGGTTTAGAAGTAATTACTTTCAATACAATAAATTACTTTTAGATTGTTTTTAATCAGTGAGAAATCAAATGACAGATGTAAACATCACAGAGACTGAGGAGCCTATTACCAGAGTGATTTTAATTATTTACATTGCAAATCGCTACCCTACTTCATGTACCTGACCATAATTCAACCTCACCTCATTTTTAACTGTTTCTGTTTTGTTCCAGAATTTAGCTTATGAAATCATTCTGACTCTAGGACAAGCATTTGAGGTGGCCTATCAGCTTGCACTACAGGCACGAAAAGGGGGCCATTCTTCAACCCTCCCCGAAAGCTTTGAAAACAAACCCTCTAAACCTATCCCCAAACCACGTGTTAGTATTCGGAAGTCAGTGGTAAGTAGAAGGTAGCAATGCATGCAAAAAAATCCAAGATTCAACTATACAGTTAAGAGTTTATATACTAGAAGCTGGACAAATAAAATTACCTCTTGAGTCAGAAATGCTCCATCATGCCACGTCTGCTCATCAGCTGGCAGGGTTGTGTCACCACAGCACTGGCAGCCATTTCAAACAACTGTTTATTTCAGATTTCTCCAGATTAAGATGTTGCTTGGTTAGTGTTGTGTCTTATAGTAATTACTGAACTTTAATTAATTCCATTTAATCAATGCATACCTCTCAAACTCCGCAGTTTCATGGACTTTCCTAATCTATCACCTAACTTGTGTGGTATACAATCATGGCATATGTATCCTAATCAAATTACAAATCCAAATCAATTAACAATTACCCTGTCAGACCAAGCAACTTCTTTCCTTTTCTTACCCTTTTCTTTTTTCTTTTGGTTTTTTTTGGGTTTTTTTTTTTTGATCTGGGATTAAATATACCTTTTCAGTATTAATCACAGACTCCTAAGAAACAAAGCTCATTGAAGCATACGTATTGATTGCCTAAAAAGTGCCCTCCTGAAGTGCAGAGATGACAGAAATATTCTTTTACAGTAGACCTTTTTAAAAAATTATGAAAACTATTATAAATTAAGTGAGAACACAAGCACAGGGTGATTTGGGAGGGAAAGGAGAAAAATGACCTCACAGTGTATCATAATCACTGACAATAATGTGAGAACTGGACTCTATGACACTTAATTATTGGGTGAGGGGAAGGGGAGGGGGGGGGAAATGTATGACTGTACCCTTTGTCATCCATTGCCACAGAATCTTCCTCCATAAAACTTTAAGTAGAAACATTTCCCGATGCCATCGTCTGTCTCATTAGCGAACAGACTTCTCAGGATGAAGTGTGGCTTTAATGAAGCATGATGCCCTATAGCTTGGGGGTAAACACAGCTCTGATCTCAACAGGAAGAAGAAGGCAGCCATGAGTACATGGGAGTGTAGACACCACCATACTTGCTGCTGTACGACTTTGTCAATTCGGGATTTGCCCTGTTAGTTTAAAGAAAAACCCTCTGCTCAAGCTGCCGTGCACGGAGATGGTAACCCGTCTGTATGTTTGCATTTGTCTTAAAGCAGATAGACCCATCCGAACAAAAGACTCTTGCGAATCTACCCTGGATTGTTGAACCTGGACAAGAGGCCAAAAGAGGCATTAATACCAAGTATGAAACTACAATTTTCTGATACAAAACTGTCCCCCTGTTCCTTGTTGTGCCTTGCACGCCAAGCAGTCACAGCACAGCCTTTCCTTTATGGCAACGTTTCAATCCAGCAGAGAGGAAGACTGCACTGTATGAGTGGCCTTGTAACTAACAAAAAAGGCTGACAGTCATTTCTGGTGATGTTCTTCTTCCTGCAGCACTGACTGAAGAATGATTCTATATGAAGACTTTTAAAATTAAAGTCCACAAGAGGAGTGAGAAACCTTATTTTTCGTGCAGTTCTCCCTTGTGACTCTGCCACAGTGCTTTCTTTGATTTCTTATTTTAGAATTCTACTTTTTAAAGAAAAAAAAAAGTCTCTAAACTAATACTAATGCTGCCTACGAGTAGAGTATTTGATTGGGTTTTTTATTTAAATCTTGGCAGTTTTTAATTGAAATAGAACCAGAATTAATAAAAAGATTACTTGTGAAACCACTGAATTCATTAATAATTACTGTGTTGAATAAAGAATTCATTAAAGTGACAAGAAATTAGGCACCCTGATTTCTGTGTGCACTGATTTTATATGTAATCATTGATGTCCTTTGATCCTCTACAGAAATGAGAACCTCTTGCATTGTAGCAAAGGATCAGAGTTTTATGAATGGTTAGAAAAAGGTATTAATAATGCACAGAAAACATTTATTAGATATTTTTATGGAAGAGAAGTACTATAGGAAAACATATGAATATTTATGGAAGGAAGCCAGATTAATTATGAGAAAGATTGTTTATTTTAAAGTTAAGTAAATGACTGCTATTGCAGCATTATGAAAATTATAAGAGTTGTAGCATCAGTGCACTGGATGTTCTGTGTGATCAGTCTGAAATGAAAGTGGAATGGTCATTCTACTACACCTACATATAGTTTATGCAGTTCAACATTGCTATAGCCATGAATTCTAATAGTATTTTTAAAAAAAATAATCTCAGTGGTTCTAAAAAAAGTCAAAACCATGGATTTTGCTATCAAGATTTCTGTCACAGAAAGCTTGTTTGGAAGAGTGTTGATAAAATTCTACTGCAAAACATTTTCTAAATAAAAACAGCAAGAAAAAGAAAAAAATTCCAAAGTAATAAAAATGTTTTCATGAAACAAAATAATTAAGCATTTGCTTAATATTTGGTTAAACAAGATTTACTTACTTTTTCTTTAAAGTGTTTTAATTTTTTTAATGTCTGTGGAGTATTTGTATAATACCATGATGTATATTTATGTAGAACTGAAATTATAACAGTAAAATATCATTATAGGAAAAAAAATGACATTTTAACGTATATTGTTCTTTCCAGTCAAATTGTGAATCATTTTGAAGTTCATTATAGAGATATTGATGAATTGTGTGGTTGTCTTAATGTTTTTTTAATTATTATTTCATATCCAGCTGAGGTTTTTCAGTTAGAATCATCAGTTGGTATATTCCAAAAAATGGATAATTGAACTTGGTTTAAAACTGATAACTGTATATGGTTTAGTTAAACCTAATCATAGCTCTGAGTGATGACATCCTTTTAATACAGTATTCAATTTACTTGAACAAAATAGTTCCTTGTACATATTTTTGCTTATTCACTGTTGATATGTACTTAGTCAACTGACAGGAAAAAAAAAAAAAAACCCACCACTAAAAATATGGTACCAAAAGGAAAATTGTATAGGAGAACAGTAAATAGTAGCCTCACTGCAACAAATACTTATGTAAATATGCTTGGGCTTCCAGTTATAAATTTTGTAATTTTGTCATTTATTTATATCCTATAAAAGCACACAAAATAAAAGGAAGTTGTACAGTCCCAGCTTTGTGTATCATTTAATCATTGCTAAGGGAAATCAGGGGCCTGCTGCAGAGGAGACTAAAATCAGTGAAAGATCCCCCCCCACCCCATTTCACTGATTTCACTGAGCTTTAGATCTTGTACCAAGGAAGCCTAGGAATTACTGTGGAGAGAATTTTGGTTTGCAATACAGATTTTGTTTATGGATGGTAAAAGCATCACACTTTGAAGTCCTCAATTAACTGGTTCTTCCATGTTCTACTCAACTGCTGACTTCCCATATTTAATCACACCCTCTAAGATTTGTGCAGGAGTTATGCTAAAACACATTCACTTCTGGCACGTAAAGTACAAATGGGCCAGGTTTTCAGGGTATAAAACTGGGGCACCTCTTGTGCAGCTGAGTGACCCCTAAAATTAAAGGATGAGACAGGAGCTGCAGCAAAACTCTGAGCAGATGTAAAGGAAAGGTGTGAAACAACAGGAAGGACTGCCACCTTGCAGGAAGAATTTGATCTGGGTTCATCAAAGAGATGTCAAGCAGGTAAGGTGGCACAGGAAGCAGCTGAACTCATTTGGGAGAGATAATTGGGGCAAGAGAGACTGACGATAACTAGCAGGACTGATAAAAGATGAGACAGATGAAAGACTGGTAGGGCAGAGAATTGAGAGTGAAGGTTCTGGGACACAGGCAGTGAACAGCTGAAGCCCCCACAGCAGGCAGATTTAAACTGGAAGGAAAGATAAGAATTAACTCACATCAGGGACTTCTGTATTTGCAGAATCCTGGGATTTTAGAAGGAAACACATCCGTCTACTCACCAACACCAGTGTAAGCCAGTTGGAGAGAAGCCCACGGGGTCTCCTCTAGCATGGGACAGTAGTTCAGCAGTCTTTTCTTCAGATCCAAAAGGATTTCTACAAACTTGCACTAATCCAATGGAGTTTCCACTTGATCTTTTGTCCTTTTTGGTTGAGATGACTTTTCATTTAAGTTCCTGGTTTGCTGGAAATGCGTAGGCAGTAAGGGGATAATGGTCAGTCTTCAGAGTGAAGGTAGGGAAAAACCAGAGACCTCTGTAAGATCAGAAAGTCAGGAAAATTGCTGTTCTTGACCTCTAGGGTAAAAGGGAAGCAAAAGCAGGTCAGGGAGGGCATATGAAAAAGCTGGAGCATTTGGATGCTGGAAAACCGAGAGTTAATTCCAATAACTGACTTAGAGTGGGAAGGTGGAGAATAGGCACAAGAAGAGAGCTGATACAAAAGTAGATTGCATTGACATGAGAAGGGAAGCAAATTGAAATCCAAATGAGATGTGGGTGACTAAGGGTTTTGAGAATTATGTGAGTAGTGAGGTCCCTAATATGCTGTTGTGAATGGGTGTTTTAGGTTGCTCAAAGAATCATTGTCAAAGGTATTGGCTAAAGCGGGCTTAATAAAAAAAATGAAAGTGCAATGAAGTTTATTCACGAACTACACAGTTGAAGCACACAGAGAAAAACTGGACTAAAACCTAAAATCAATCAAACTAAAATCAGTCTAACATTATCTGTGTGGAGGATGGGGATGGGAAAAGGTTAAGGATGGAAAAGCGTAAGGATAAAAGGGAATGGAGGGGATCCTCCTGTTGAGTCATAAAGTTCAGAGTAGATGTTTTTGCCAGACTTGATTAATGGCTTAGGCCTCAAGTTTTTAACAGCACAGCCTAATTTAAACAAGTTAAGAAAAGATTCTTTAGAAATTCCAATGAGCCCCACTGTAACACACAGGCCTGCCTTACGTAGGAATGTAATGTCCTTAGGAATTACGTGGATCGACACTCACAGTGCAGGTGTGCCCTGGGTTTGGCTAGGAGTGTTCACTCCCTCCCCATGGCTGAGAGGGGCAGAGACTAAAGGTGTGTGGGTGTGGCTGGATCACTCCTCCAAACCATCCAGCTCATCGAGGGGGAACATGGTTCCAGGTGGAAGGAAAGGTGCCTGTGCAGCAGGAATGGCACCCTAGTATTCCTCTTTTCGGGAGGGGCAAAGCAGTGCCCACAACCCCTGCGGTGGTGCGGACGTGGAGCAGGGCAGGCAGTGCAGGCAGGGCAGGCAGTCTGGCTTGGGAGGTTTGTCCATCCTTGTTTCTCCCATCTTTGCCTCGGGGAAGGGCCGTGTAGCTGCTGGGCTGTGGTAACATCCACCATTCTGTCTTTGTCTTGGTGGCCATATGGTGCTGGGTGGGGGTGGAGAGCACCTGTTTGTACTTAAATCACCTCTTTCACACATTCTTGTTATGAGTACTGTTTGCTGTTACTGCTTGTTTTCCTTCTCTCATTGCTTTTTCTCCAGTAAATTGTGATCTCAACCCATCATCTCTGCCTTTTTGTCCCTTTCTCACTGGAGGGGATTGGGGAGAAGGGAATTGCTGTTTGGTTTTAAACCTCGATGATTTGCAATACTATATTCACGCTTGGCAGACACACATTACAGGAGTGTGGACACACACCTGTGGAAAATTCCCCTCAGGATCAGTGAAGTACTCGCGTTGGACGCCTTAGCATCATTTTGAAGGATAAAGCCTCGAGGAGTGGGGGTGTCAGCCCAGGCTCCATCGTTGGCTTTTGGCAGTGGTCCTACGAAAAGAATGAACTTGAGAATTTTCTCTCTCGGAGAAATGTCCTGCTCAGAGTGAGTTGCTGGCTGCAGCCCCCATGGTCCAGTAGAGCTCAGAGGGTCTCATTTAGAGCTGCTCTTTCCAGGGTTGCAAGAGTGTTTTCTTTTGTCACAGCAATTTTCCATCCTGGCCACAATTCAGGTCAGTAACTTTCTGTAAAAGTTCTGTTGTAAAAGCAGTGTTACACTTGCATTCTTAGGCAGGCAAGAAAAATAGGTTTCCAAGACTGTTTGCTAAAATGCAGGAGCTCATTAGCCAAAATAAGTTCCTGGGAACACAGAGTGTTTCTGAGAAGCTCAAGAAGTTTAGCTGAGCTGTCATTCATCAAGGTCAAGGCATTTCTGAACAAGCATTTCTGAAATCACGGTGTGGGCCAGTGGGAGAGGGGGATGCACCACCACACATGCACAGTAAAATGCTGCTGCTGGGACAGGGTTTAAAACTGCACCAAGTCCTGAAATAAATAAATAGGGCAGGGGATCTTTCTCCTTTTTTAATGCCCTTATTAAAAGTGATCAGCTCAGGTGGGGGAGAGGTGATGGGTCACACTCACCCAGCTGCTGCTCCGGGTGTGGTGCAGAGGAGGAAAGTGCAGTTTTGTCCACTCGTCCGTGGGCAGAGCTGGGGGCTCCGACTTCACAAGACCAACCAGAAATTCCCCATTTCCTGGGTTAACATTTGAGCTCTTCTGTCCATCCAACATCTTTTGAGGTTATGGTGAGGGGCAAAAAAAAAAAGGGTCTCAGCATCTCTGCAGGCTCTGGACTTTGTTCCTCATGTACAGACATCACTTGGATCACTTAATTCTGGGTTGGCTCGTTTCTGGGGTTGATGAGTTTGGTGGGGGTTTACCCCGTTGCATCCTGGCTCCGAGGTTATTTGCATGTCCCCTGAGGTCCCCTCCCTTCCCACGGGTCCCTCGGGGTTGATGGCATCCTCCTAGCAGTAGGCAGGGTGGTACTGACAAAAAGAGGAATTCTCAACAATAGGGAGTTAACGACCGAGTCTTAACAACATGAAGCTAACAAAGAACTCCCCTCTGCCAGAACTGGTTAAACTGGTAATTCTACAACCTTTTTTTTAAAAAAATGGGCAGCTCTTTTTATTCATAACAAACAACAGGGCACTTCTGTGTTTGTGGAGTTAGAGGGTTTCCTAAAGCAGAGGTTGACGTTGCATTTGAGACTGGATCAGTGACCCCTCCAAATTGGCCTGGTGTTTATTAGAAGCCAGAAGAGCCACTGCTTACTGCTGGCAGGAAGAACCACTCAGCATCTCTGGTTCTGGTATTCTGCCAGGAAGTTTGTGAGAGGCTGCTTCTCCTGCAGAGCCAGAAGGTACACATGCCTTGCAGCTTAAAATCAACATCTCAGCATCAAAAACTGGCATGGCCATACAGTGGTAACCATTGGCAAGGGAATCACCAGGTTGTGACAATTTTGTCTGTCCTTTGGAAAAGAAGCAGCATGCTAGACAACTAATGCACACACAACTGTGGAACAGTTTATCTCCCATTCTTTGTGCCACATGCAGGACTCTATTTTTGCCCTAGATTCTTTCAATATGTGCTGTTCTGCTGGCCTGCTTCACACTCCACTGGAAGATGATGTCTGAGATGTCAACAAGACAACCATCTAGTAAGATTAACTGAACTATCTCCAAAGTACCAGCCCAAAGAAAATTGACTCAGTGAAGGAACTTCGTGGCAGTGACAAGCACATGAATGAGAGACATGGCATAGGGATTAGAGACAATATTTAGATATTTCTTATCTAAGAAGGGGGATATTTGTTATCTCTTGTTAAAAGATCATCTGAAGAGAGTGGGAGAAAAAAGGACTCTTAACTGGCTGGAAATCCTGGCAGGATTTTCAGCCCACTGGAAATTCTTAGGCTTCTATTGAAAAATTCTGCAATTGTTCAGTGTTCTTTGGCTTCTTTAGGTGAAACAACTTCTTTGCTAAATCAGCAAACTGACTCTACTGATTCTGATTAACCATGTGCTGGTTCCAGTTAACTTTCACACTTGATAACCTGAGCTAGACAGATGATTTTGTTCCTACTGACTAGACAGTCACACTCATCCTCATTTCAAGCCTGAGTGCAACCAGCCCAAACACCACTGTCCTGCTGAAGAGGCAGTAGAGGGAGAGCAGAGAAATGGCCTGGTGGCCTTGCCTCTCAGGAAGGCTGTGCTCCAAATGCATGAAGGGGAAATGGCATCTCCAGCTCCTGCTCTTGTAAAGACCACAGCAAATTTCTCCTCAATCACACTTTACCTTTATAGAGCGTAACATCTTTCTTCCTTCTGTGGAGGTCAGGTACCTCGATATAGACAAGAATGTGGGTCTGGGTGAAGTGGTGATAACTAGGCAGACAAAAATGCCATCCATGCCATCAGTATGTAAATGAAACCAAATTCTCTCTTTCTCTCTCTCCTGTTTTCTCTTGCCACGGAGCTTGGATAGGAAAACTGCTTTTTCTAGCAATCATAAAAGCTGAATTTGAAACACATTACAGCAACATAAGGAAAGCTGAAGCTTACTGGCAATATTCAAGAACTGCCTGGATGCAGACCTGTGTCACATGGTCTAGGATGACCCTGCTTTAGCAGGGAGGTTGGGCCCACTGTGGTCCCTACCAACCTTACCCATTCTGTGATTCGTACCGTTTCTATGTGTGATGAAGAAGTCAGTCACAGGGGTAACTTCATTAGCTCCCTTGATTGTAAGATATGTGCCTTTTTGTCTTTTTAAACATGGCATTTCCTACTTTCAAGTCATTAGAATGGCTCGAATTCTCCACACCCTTCTATAAAGCTAATTTCATTCTAATATTAAATCCTTAGGGGGAAAAAAATGAAAAGAAAAATAAAAATTCATGTTCAGTGTTAAGGATAGGCCAGTGCTTGAGAGAACATGTTCAAATTTGAAGGTGGTATATTTGTTATCATATCTTCTAAACATAGAAAATCAGAAAGCCAGTGAGACAAAGGAAATGGAAATATGCTCCAGTATCAAGAATACCCAATGAGCATTAACTTTATCCTATAGTGACACCATGAGGAAAAAAAGAACTAGACCACATTAATTTAAAAAACACATTAGATGCAGTGCAGTCTGCATTCTTCCACTTGTCATAATTGGATAGTGATAATTGTGAGGCTACAGAATGTCAGGCATGTCCTAAGCAAAAATATGTATATAGTTGAGTTGTATATGTATATATACTAATGTATATGGTTGAGGATAGCACTTCTTTCTTGAGTTAATGTTGCAAAGACTAATATTCTTTTCTTCAATTTACCTGCCAGACAACGTGTAAGTCTATAAAAGTATCAGTGATGGATTAGGTGAATAATTCTGCATTGGAATTGAGTGAATTTCCTGAAACATACAAGTGTCTGGGAATGCTGTGCATGACTGGAAGTTAGTATAAAAAGATATTAGATCATTCACCATGGCCATCTCTGTCACAGCCATTACACAGTCACAGACATTACACAGTCACCATGGCCATCTCCCTGTCACAGCCATTTCTCAGTTATACTTACACAAAACTTGAAGAGTTAACTAAGCTAAGTACCTCAAAAAAAAGCAAGTACCTGGAAAATTCAACTGATTGTTAAAGTACTAGGGAAAAGAGGCTATTACAGTGCCAACATTATCCCCAGCCCCTGATGTGGCAGGAAAGGCCTTTAGAGAGATGTACTTAAGTAATTGCAGCTCAGGATACATACAGCCTGCTCCACAGACAAATAAAAAGATGGGGGGCAATATTCCTGCCAATCTGTCAATTGGCAGGAATTCTGCCAATTCCTGCCCAATACTCTGGGGATATCTTTCCCAGCCAGAAGTCTAGCCCTGGCATGATGCAATCTGCAAGGAAACAAAAATATGAGTATCTGTTGCCCCTGAAGGTACAGATCACCTGTGCTCAATCCTGCACATCCTAAAGCCAATCTCATAGGAGGGTGAAAAGATTTAAAGATCAAATTACACAGCACAAGAATGAAATTCTTCCTGATCTGCAGATGACCAACAAAAACTCTGAATCCTAGTGTTTCATTACAGTCCCTTCTCTAGAGCAGACTTGTGCAGACCTGAGGCAAGGAACATTATCAGAGGGTCTCTAAGGTTCCTTTCTGTACCTATTTTTAGGTGAGATGTGTAAAACAGAGAAATAAAGATCTCAGCTTTATAATAACCCATAACCTTTGAAACACCCAGAACGTCTGGAAATATTTAAGCAGTAACAGAATGTTTACCTGAGATGTTTGTTTAGCTTCCATTTTGCATAGAGATGTAGGAATGAAGAGCTATTTCCTTTGTTGTATATGATTTTACAGGTTTGTTTTAGATCAAAGTATGGTGTGGTAATAAATTAAATTCCTTTAAGAAATCCAAAGTTCACATATTGACAATGACGCATTAAGAACAACAACAACAAAAAAATCATAAGTGAAACAATTAGAAATCTGTCAGTAACATTTGCCAAAACCACTCTCAAAAAAATCATAGCAGTCAGTAATGCCTAGAAAATTCCTGTGGTGCTCAGAATAGACTCTGCTTTTCCATATAAACACAAATCTGTCATTCCACTGTTTTCCTCAGCACTGACTTCAGGTCAGTAATTACCTTGGTCATCTCTTTAAAAACATCAGAGCTGCAACAATTTACAACATTTTGCAATTTCTCATTTTTTTAACGTGTGATGAATTTTACCAGGCGTGATTCAAAGGACTCTTCATCTTACCTATTGCAGACAAATGGACATTTATCATTTGGACTCAAACTTCTTTAGTTTGAATAAATGCATCCTTGCTACAATGTTGTGTTAAGATTATCAATTTCCAATGCTATATTTCCAACATCATATTTCAAAACTGTGTCACTGTGATCAATGGAATAAGCTTCTTTTTGTTATTTACATAGGTTTTTAATCCCTCATTTGCTTTTCTTATTGGTATTTCACTCCTTGCTTTAAAAACCTTTATCAGTTGCTCTAATACTTAGTAATTTGCACTCTAAAATACCATCTCTTAATATATTTGCCTGTGTTGCACTGCAGCTTCTACACCTTTTTTAAAGGAATGTCATGCAAGATAACATCTCCTGCAGCAGGTTTGGTGGTGTGGTGGCTTTTTTCACATCTGTGGAACTGTGACTTCTTGGCCCCCTTTCAAAAGTTTCCAGCTTTTACACATCCTACATTACATCTGTGCTCCCAACCATGTCAAAATTTATTTGCTGGAATGATTCCAAATCTGTAAGTCCCTGATCAAGGTGATACCCTGTTGTACAAGGAATATGCAAGCAGAGTACAATCAATGACACCTGGAAAACTCTTAATTTTTTACACATTGAAATTGGTTTCATAATAAAGAGTTCATAAAGGTTTGCTTTTCAAGAACATCTCTGCTGATCCAAAGCCAAATGTGTGGGTGTTTTTCATCTCGTTGTAGTTGATTTAACTTGTAAAAGGAGACTTAACTTCCTTTCTATAGTTCCTCTCAATTGCATAAACATTTCTGTGAGCCAGTCAGTAAGAATTTATGACAGATTTAGAGCTGCTTGGTGATAATTTATGAGTGCTTCATGTTGGCCTGATTACTGAAATGTTTGCTATATGGCTTCATTTGTTTAGTGTAACAAGAATTTGTTGGGAAAAAAAACAGCTCTGAAAGGGAAGGATGGATTAAGGTACCCATTTTTCAAACTCTACTTGGTCCTTAAGGAAATGCCAGAATTATTTGAACATCCTGTTCAACACAGCCTCTAAAATCAGCTTAGAGGATGAAAAAGAAAAGCCCAGGAATCTGCAAGAGCAGAGCTTGTATTTCAAATGGTAAGTGAAAAGTGCTTCACTGCTAAAAAAAGTGCTGCTTCTGCCAGTCACCACAGGAACACCACCACTACAGCTGCACCTTGAATGTGCCACTGCTGCTGGATTGTCTATGCCAATGGTTGCTCAAGTCTTGTCTTCACTTCCTTTGGGGAAAAATTTTTGCAGTCCTCCCCTTGGAGGGGAGGGTTACCCAAGTCCTTGGGTTACAATACCTAACTCAGCTGTTCTCACTTTGACATTCTGACTGGGTTTATGAACATTCCTCTTTTTCCCTTCAAGGAATCTCAGCAGCAATGAATAGTCCATTTAGAAATACAAAAAAAAAAAAAAAAATCTCAGTTTCAATAGAAAAAACATTTTGTTAGAACTCAAATGTAGTAAAAAATACATTCTAAACTGAAGACACTCAAGTTCCAAGCCCCTTGCTTCCTGTCATAGGTATGTGTTAATTCCAGCTGAGACAGCCAAAGTATGATATACTCTTTCTCACAAAGTTAAGGATTCTTGTATTTGCTAACTGCTCAAAGTATTCACTGTGATCAAATTCTGATTTTCCAAATGAGAAACAAAAGAAACCCTTTGTTAGATACATAACAATCCTAAAGTAATGTCTAACCCATCACAGAACTCAAATAAAGAGCAAAATAAGTTAAGCAAAATGGACGGACAAATTGCATGAGCTGGAAGCACTGTGGTTTAACTTTTGAAAAGGAGGAGATGTAATTTGTATGCAAAATAAAAATAAATATAGAAAGGATCATCATTTTCAGAGAACATGATCTTAATTTCCTAAATTTGTATTTTAGCAAAAAAATAGCTTTATGATATGTAACACATAAATGTAACAGCTTGTTAAAGATCACTCTTTTTTTTTTGGTATTACATGCTGAAGAAACCAGAGAGATCCAGAACACAAACTGAGAAAATGTTCCATTCCACAGAGTCACTTTGTGACAAAAAAAAAAGAACAGTGAAGTCCAACTTTGCTGCAGCAAGTCTTCCCCTACCACTACCAGTACTAGAACCCTGAACAGTGGAACCCCTCCTCTGAAGGAAGGTTGACATAAGTAATTAAAGACTAAAAATGAGATGTAAGGAGTAGTACAGGAGCTTGAGAAAGTGCAACATGTAAAGAGCTCATGCCTAGGAGAAGCTTAAGAGGAAAAGTAGATCACAGCTCAAGGAATAGGCTTCTTTTTCTATAGCTACCAAAAGTTTTACCCTTTCAACAAAGATATTTCTGGGAAAAGGAGATTAAACACTCAAATTGGTAGACTTATCACTTATTGCCACGTACAGTGTTTAATATATTTTTAACCAAATTTAAATGATCAAGGTATGCTGTGAAGAAAATTCCAGGTCACATGAAGTTCAGTTGAATTGTACCTATCTCTGGCAGGTATTCACTGATACAATTTCATAGTGAAAAACAACTCTTCCACAAGTTCAGCTTGGCCCCTCAACCATTTCTCTGAATGAATGTGTACCTGTAGGATCTTCCTCAAGCCCAATGCTCCAGACTATAAAAAACCAGCTGCTGACTCAAAACAACAACTTAATAGCTGAATCCTTGACACTGTAGAAATATTTTTTTTAATTAGTTTCTGCTCTATCATTTTTGAAGCAGAAAAACTACAATTCTTTGGCTTTGATAAATTGAGAGTGCAACATCTGCAAGACATTAAAACATATCTTCAAATATTTTGAAAACTCAGACACATTCAGGTGACCTCTTTTCATGCTATTGTTAAACATATACTCAAAAATACAGGTAAAATTTAGGCAACATTTCTTCTGTTCAAACTCTTTGAAACTATTTCTCTTCCTATTTCCTAGTTCTGAAATTTAAGGCACATATTGGTAAGACCACACATTCTCTCCAAGATCTCAGCTGGAAATATAAACCTATATTGCTATCCTGTACTGAATTTAAATAAACTTCACAGCACCCTTTAAGAAATCGTGCAAATACACTGAAAAAATCAGGAGCTACCAGCTTCCTTAAGTATATCTTACCTTACTGTGTAGATGCTTAGTGCTCAACCATCAAGACATGATTATTGGCTTCAGGCTGGACTCTTTGGGTCAAAATATTTGGGTCAAAATTTCCACTGGCCCATGCTTATAGTCTGTTCATTCATCTATTCTCTGCTAAAAAGGCTCTAAGCATTTCCAAGTCTCAAATTAAAAATATGCCATTCCTCTCAGGTATTATTTCAGGGCTATTAAACCAGAAGTAGATTTTTCAGGCTTTCCTTAATCTTTTTTTCCCTACACTACTTCTGCCAAGGGGCTTATAAACAACAGCCAGTACTGATGACAATATTGAATTAAAGGAGGAATTTAAGTGGCTATAACTGGGAAACACAAAAAAAAATGTTTTTATTGTTGCTCCGGGACAGGAAAACTTGCTCTCAAAATGTGTCAAGACTAAGATTTCTAAGCACTGAAATAAGAGTTTGAACCAGCAGGCTACAAAGCCTTATCAACCCAAATATTGACTCTAATGAGGAAGAGGAATATGAACAGTTATTACTATCTTTGGAGGATATGGCAGGCAAATAATATGATTTTTAGAAATAAAACACTGCTATCATGTGCTAGAAAGTACTATAGAAAAGTGATATGGAAATTATATTTTCTATACAGTTACTGAGAAGAAGAGTCTAATGCTTTAGAAAAGTAAAATAAAAGGTATTTTAAATATCAGGCATACTTCAAGTACATTTAAGCATTAGAAATAACACATGCTTTACCTCAGGAGCATCACATTTACTTTTGAAGAGTTGGGATGTGTAAATTTGTCTTTGCCTCATTTTGAGTTAAACATCATGATTTTCAAAACTCATCTGAGTTTTGAATACATTATTAGAGAAACATGAACAAAGCTAAAAATAAATCAGAGACACAAGTAAATTGAAGGATGCTAATACAGTAAGAGGTTAAAAATACCAGATAAAGACATGGAATCTAATTGCAGCATCCTAAGTAGTACTCAGAGGATGCCTCTTGAGTACAGAACGAGAATCCTCTCTAGCCTGAAGAACATGAATCTAACCATTCTCAGAGCACTTCTCCTGTGTACAACATATGGTTTGTTAAATGGAAACAAGCACAGGAAGCTAATTTGTTCTGTAAACAGTCAGGCCCCAAGAGAGAAACTGCCTATTGAAACACTTGGAAGATACTTTAGCTTTCTCATCCTCCTGAACAAACACACACAGGCAGCTTAAATAGTTCTAGTCCAATTATCACTCAGTTGTGCTATATCCCTCAAGTGCAACTGTAGGAGATGATATAGGAAGTGATGGAGCTGTCAATGACATGTGCAGACTGAAAATCTGACTCCTTTGTAGTCCTTTAGGATGCACCCTAACAGTCTCAGCCTAGGCCTCCATTAAATCTAGTCACAAGGTTTCTCACAGAAACCCCTCCTAGAAGAAAGCTGTGCAGTGAATTAATCTGGAAGAAAAGCCTCTTAAAACCCAAGAAAAGCCAGGATCCATGCTCCAAACCCACTGGTGCCCACCTCAAAAAAAAAAAAAGTTCACATAGACACCATCATAGACATGGACAGCAGCACACCCCACAGAAGCTTTGGAAGTGCTGAAAAACACAATCAATCTACTGCAGAGTTCCAGCCACAAACAAGCCTGGTCTCAGCTTAACATCTCACTGCACATTGGCAGAGCCAGTGACTGTGCCCCATTCCTAGCTTGAAAGAACAAAGTGAAATGGAGCACAGTAAAAGGAAAAAAAGATATCAAACTGGAAGTGTTCAGAATATCTGGCACCCTCCCTGTCCTCCAAAGAGTAAAGGTCATTTAGCTTCTGCTTTTCTTGGAATCACGACAGAAATGAGATGTCCCAAGTCCTCAGAGCTCTTGGGCATCATCTCACCATCTATGAACCCAAATAAATTTGTGCCTCCATAGTAGACACAAGGAGGAGGAAAGCACAAGGTGGACAAATACACCTGAGCGCTCAGGTGTGCTACCAGGGGCAAACACAGCCCCAAGTCTGACTTTTCCACTCCTGGCATTGCCATGGAACCTGTACTTGCCATGAAGGAGAAAGAGCTCAAGAGGAGGCTGTGTTCTACTAGCAATTGCAAAACCATACCTGAATTCTCTGTGATCTGCTGCCATTCTGGATTTAGCACCTTCTTGAGGATGAGGGCAAGCAGCCTCCCTGCGACGTTCTGTTCCAGGAGGGCAGAGGAAACCACCCGAGTCACAGTCTCTCAGCCTGGCTTTCCTCAGAAACCTGCAAGGGCATCAGCTCCTGCAAAACACCTTGGGAGAGCAGTGATAAGGACAGATTCTGTCGTGGTTAGATACAGCCTGGGGAACTGGGCCCCATACAGAGACTTCACTGAATTTAAAAATTGTAAAAACCCCTTCAAAGCAGCAATTTGTGCAGCATTCTGTAATTGGGAAGTTTAACTGCATAATTTTCAAAAGGAGACAAAATAATTTTGGGGTGGGGGATAGCCCTCTGCTGGCAATGGGTTACCAGTTCCAGTTCTACCCCCCCCATTCCAGCCTTACAAGAGATCTGTTTGGAAAAACCTCAGGCACTCAGTGCACAGTTCTATTTCACACACCTGTGTAAGATAAGAGAGGGGGAAGAACACTGTGGTTGGAGGAATGGTACACTTTAAGGCAATACAAAGCATCCTCTGGAGCAGCTGTATCACACATGGGTACAATTCCCAAGGAAAGAGAAAAAGGTGATATGTGAAGGAGCGGTAGGTCTAATTGACAAAGTAAAGAGACTCAATTTCTACAGAAACTGATAGGCTTGGTTAATAGGAAGTATACAAATTGTTTTCACAAAAGCATATTATAATTTCAGTTATAGAACTAGATAAAGTTAGCAATGCTCATTAGTTAAATTTGAAGGTAGACTGATTCATTTTGATCTGACATTAAAAAGATAATGGGAGCACTGATATTCAATCTACATAAAAATTGCTTTTAGCCAAATTCTCTTTTGCTTCCTTTACAATACATGTAACATCAAAGAGAACAGCCAAATCTGATGATACAGCAAGACTTGTTTTATTGCAGTAAACGCTCTTGTTAAATATTTTAAATTAAAGAAGTTGCTTTCCTGGTTCCTATTTCAATTTTTTTACATACTTTTCCTGTAAATCAGATCTATTCTTTGGCTCTTCAGACATTTTCATCACTATTCCTCTTCTTCCACCTCAGTTTTAAATACCTACAGCCAGCTCCAGACTTCTACATATGTGAATGCAACCATCCCAACATCGCCTTCTGTGAAGAACAGCTTCCTCAGTTCCAGCAACAAGCACAATGACTGTGTGCTGTCATTCTTCCAGAACATCTAAAAATGTCATATTTATCTCACATTTCAAATTTCTGTGCTATTTACTTCCTAGTCACTTCAAAATTGCAGTTGTCTCTGAACTCTGCTCATGCACCATTTGCTTTCTGCATTAAACTGTGATCGGGTTTTTTTTCTTATCATCATTAGTGTTCTCAGAGAAGAGAACTTTCTGCCCTGGTTCCTCAGTGGAAATATTTTTCCAGTACCTTTTACCCTGGTTGGATCTCTAAGTTCAGCCTGACAGGATCCTAAGCAGTAAGGACAGCACACAGTCTCTGGGATAGAGGGATACTGGCTAAGAGAAGCTTCCTGCTCCTTGGATCCTCAGCTACTCAGGGGGTACTGATGGGCTCTCTACAAACTGGACACCAGAAGACACATATTCCAAGACTTTGTTTTCCTTCTGTTTCCTTCACACCCATATTTAAGACTGTTACTCACCTCTGAAAGCACTTTTGATGCAGTTTGCAGAGCAGCATTATGTTTAGACTGGAAAAAAACCACAACAGAGGATGCAGCACTCCCCCTCCCTTCCAGGTATTAAAAACACTGACTCAGGAATTCAAATTCATTTACAACTTTGGCCAATATTGCCTGGATCATCTTTATTAAGTACTGTACATACTTGGAATACAAAACATCATGGTCTTTTCTACTGAATTTCTTCTCTTTACATTTCTGCCAGCAGTAGTTTGATTATACTGACCCGTATTGAACAGCACCTTAGAAAGAGTAGAATTTCAAGTTGGAAAAGAGGAAAAATGGTGATTGTCAAAAACAGGGAAATACTAAGAATGCCTATTAAATTTTATGAAATGCACACAAAAAATACTAGAAGTAAAAATTTCAATATTCAGTACCAGTTGAGATACTCCCTGTATCTTTTTTTACTGTACTTTTTACAATCAAGTAGTTAAACAGTGTTCTACTGCCAGCTCCAAAAGTATGAAAATCATATTAATGCTTGTGCAGTTGCTCATAGCAGTTGAGAGGCATTTGAATAGAAAAAGGCTTACTAGGTACCAAATAAAACATTGCTACCCAATTATTCAGAAAGCATTTGTCAAGTACAATTAGTACAAAACATTGATATTTCTACCCTATATTGAATCTATAAATAGACTGCAAAAATTACAAAAAAAAAAAAAAACAACATTAAAAAAACCCCATAAAATATCACATATTACCAGGCAAGAGATCAACTGGGCATAGAATCCCATGTAAACAAAGCTGACAACAGTAAAGTGTCTCCATAGTATAAACTGAATATTATTTCCAAAAGAAAAAAAAAAAATCTAAAATTCACACCTTCTTATCATTTTCAATACATAACTTTTGAGCCATTTCCATTCTCATTTTAGCTGGTTAGCTGTACTCATCCTTTGACTGGAAATGTGGCACAGTCTCTTCCACTTCAATTACAATATTGAATTTCAGATTTTGCTGTGAGAAAAGAAGACTCAGGATGTTCCCTTTAATAGGAACAGCTCATCCATGTTACAATGGGCTTTATCTCCACAGGTTTGAAGCGTGAAGGTTCTTACTGCAAGTGGGAGGCATAGCTGCTGTAAACTGAACATCATCTCAGTTTGATTTGAACATCAAGCACCAACATGGCTGGTTCCACTTTGCACATGAAGAATGCCCCTGCTTCTTCCCATTCTGTACTAAATGAAAATCCTTGCATTGCACCAAAAAAAATGGGTTTTTCACATCTTGCACAATTGTGTTCATGGCTGGAGAGCATTTAGCCATCAACCTTAGCATAAAATATTTCGAAGTATCATACGCTTATTCTTTCTTCACTGCTATTAACATTAATTTCTACTAATTTGAATAAATCTTAATATAATTTCCTTACAAAACCAGAAGCAACATACTTAAGATGCAAATCAAGATTTAAGGATCATAATAATTCTTATTAAAAACAAGATTAAATGCAAGTTCATTTGAAAAGACATGCATAAAAGTACATAAATATACATGAATACAACAACAAAATATAATTCACAGCTGAATGACTGTCAGACAAAGCAAAATTTTCTCTCCAGCTTAAAAAATTAGTTATCTTGGCAGTGTTCAGACCATTAATCAGAACTTCTGTAATACATAAAGAATACCAAGATTATCAACAGTCACATATACTTTGAAATTTGGGGACACATGTATTGACTTGAGGTTTGTTCCATTTGTGTAGAAGGTTTGTAAGGATTCTCCAGAAGTTACATTCCACCACTATAAAAAAAATAATAAACACACTTTCAGTTAGGTGAAAGAAGTTCAGAATAGAATCTATTAACAGGCTAACCCAGTTGACTGCTTTTACCAAAGAGGTAGAATTAAAAATAAAACCATCAAATTAAGTAACAGTAAAACCAAACAGTCTAAGTAGAAGAAGTTCAGGACTAATTACTAAATATAAGGCTTTCAGATGAAAAGAAACTTCAAAAAGACTGAAGCCGTTAAATCTCAAGAAAACATACAAAATAAATTCAGGTACTGCCCCTTACCCCATCACAAAATGCAATCAATAGACATAAACTGCAATATGTCCAAACTTTTAAGAATTACGTATTTTCATATAACCAAATGAATACATGAAACATTCATGCATCTGGCAGTGTGCCAGATAACTTAAAATATAGCTGAATTAAAAACTTAGCTAGACACACAAGAGGATTGATCATGTACATGTTTGAAACCATTTGCAGGTTTTTCAGTATGACTGACTTCTTTTTCAGTGAGATTACAATTAATATTTTTCAGAATACACAGTTAATATTGACAACAAAGAAACCAATAAACCTGCTACCATAGTCTGAAATTTCCCATTTCTCAGAAAAACTGTAGACCAATGCAAAACTGGACCTAACACAATCCAGCACAAAGCTGTTATTCCATTGTGCCAGTAAGAACTCTACCTTCTATTCTGGCAGCATTTGAATGCAGCAGCAAAATACCACAACAGATTACCTTAGATTACCTTCAGCTTTGATCACATTGAAAAACAGATGGTATTACTACTTTTCAGCTTACTCATCTCATGAAATATTTAACATTATAGTTGTGCACATAATACAGATTTGCAACTATACAACTACAATGCTCTGATTTAGGAACCACTGTTCCTAAAGTGTCTGTTATTTGATGGAAACCCCCTCAAAAAAACAAAAGAGAAAAAAATTAACCAAACCAAAAGTGGATCCTAATGAGCTTTTGAACCTTTGTTCTGAATAAACGAGCAGGTTCTGTGCCAGTGGGTACCACTCACACAGCAAGTTCAATAGTACCCAGGTGGATACACCTCATCTGAGACTAAGATGACTCATTCATTCAAGTGTCAATCGCATAATTCTACATCCAACTCAGTCCAGCTTTTAGGGGTCCAGACTCCTGAAATGTTCTGGACTTTCCCTGACTAGTATCTCCCTACAAAATGGCTATGTGTGTGTGTTTGCATGCACATCATACACATCTATCTGTAGATCCTGAAAGAGAAGCAGAAATACAATGCTTTCAGAAGACATTGTCATTGAAGATGGTCCCACGACTGGGAAAAGACAAATGCCACACCCACTTTCACTAAGAGCAAAGAAGGTACTGGGAACTACAGGTCAGTAATCTTCACTGCAATGTCCAGAATTATTATGGAACAAGTTTTCTGGAAGTCATTTCAAGTCCCATGAAAACCAAGGACGTGATCTTGAACAACCAGCAGAGATACAGCACAGGTAAATGATGCTGAAGCACCCACTGGACTTCTGCTGACAAGAACAGTGTCTCTCCAAACAGCATGGCAAGAGCAGTGGATGTGAGCAACCTTGACTTTAGCCATGCTGACAGTATGGTCTGCCATAGCACCCCTACAGCCAAACTGGAGGGATAAGGACTGGCTGAGTGGAATACAGGGTAGGTAACAGAGTGAGCTGTTAGTTCAGTCACTGTGTGTGGAGCCCTGCCCAAGTACAAGACAGACACTGACAAACTGGAGCAAGTCCAGCACATGGTGATTAAGGTGGCTGGACACCTAGAACACATGTCATGGAAGGCAGAGCACTGCATTTGTTTAGGAGGCCAACTGCTGCTAATAAGAGGGTTAGAGATAACAGAGGTTAAACATAACCCTCTTTTACAGGGCCCAGAGGCAATCCTGTTGGATTTGGGACAATATTTCATGGGCAAGGCCCTAAATAATTTTACCTAACTCTGCAAACCATTTCTAGCAAGGGGCTGGACTAGAAGAATTCCAGCAGTTCCTAACATCCTAAACCGTTCTACACTCCAAGAAGCATCACAATGCCATACCATATAACCACAGGATAAAATGAGGAGGAAGCTAGAAACAGAAAGTATGTCTTGTTCTTTAATATAAAATGAACATCAGGAGGTGCTAAGTTAGAAATGTCAACTCTTTGTTACATGGTTACTGACTTCAAAGAATTAGTCTGATAGCATGTCTAACACCTAGACACTGACCAACAATCAGCTAAACTCCATCCCTCGGAGGTGAGAACTTTGCCACCTGTCATTTCACACACACCTCACCTTTCTAATAACAGGTGTTGGCTATCACAAGGGGGAAAAAACCAACACAAGACCTCATGAGAAATTTAAAATTACAAAGAACATTCACAGACCGAAAAAAAGGCCATCTCTTCCCCTTGCCCAAAAAACATATGCCCAGTAGATGCCTGAACCAATGAAAGATTGATGAAAATACTGATTTCCTCCAAATACTACTTATGAAATGTCTTTCAAGGCAGAAATCATCACCCGCAATTTCTTCTGGATTTCTACTTATGACAAAATTTAAACTTCAGTATCTCAAAAAAAAAAAAAAAAAAAGAAGTCTGATATAGAGCATTTTTCTGCTCACTATAATTGCTGTCAAAAATGAGTAATATTAAAGCAGACAAAAACTATTTGAATCTTTAAAATTAAAGATGTTAACGAAGGACATTGCAAATGAAAATCTGAAGTTAATAAACACAGATGGTATGGAGTTTGAAAACAAACCTGAATTCTTAGAAGACTTTTTCAGGGGACTTGCAGATATGAGAAGAAGTGAAAAGTGCTAGACCATCACAAAAATGAAGCAGCTTTGTTTAAGTAAAATGTTTCAGGTCTGTTTATTGAATTAGTCTTAGTTGTCCTACCTTACTGCTAATTCAGTAAGGTATGACAGGGTATTGTTTTACTTCCAGGCTTACCTTAAGATAGCCTCCAGATGACACAAGCATTTTACTGTCAGGAGAAAAGGAGAGGTCTGTTACCCAACCCCCGTGTGTTGGTTCTCCTTCTTCTACAGTCACTGGGGAGCAGAAATGAAGTAATGCACCTGTTAAAACATCCCAAATCTGAAAGAGAGGAAAGAGTATTTATAGAAGGAAACTTAACAGGGAAAAAAATGCCTCAAATAAGGAAACCTGAAATGCATTTTCTGTATTAGAGAAAAAAAAAACCAACTTGTAAATATAGATTCTACTTGAAGTGACAAAATAATTTAAAAAAAAATCTTGTCTTAGAACTGTACCTTATATAGAGGATTTAATCACACATGCAATTCACAGTAGAATTATTATTAAATCATGTCAAACAGTTCCTTAGCATTCATGGACCATAAATCTACCAATATGGTTAGAAACTACTGCCTCATGTGGCAAATTTTGCTATTTTCACCCCAATGTTCACCACAATGCTATGGAATCAGACATGCAGTACACAAACTATAAGAACTCTTCTGTCTGTGAACTGACAATCAATGGAATTCTAAAATAACATCAAGCTTAGAGCAGTACCCTTATTTCTCCTTTGTCATCTCCAGTGGCCAACAGTTTGTTATTAGGAGAGAAAGTGCAGCACCTCACACAGGCTTCATGGTCTTTCAGTTCATGAAGAACAGATGAACTTTCAAAGCTCCATATCTAAATGGAAAACATTACAGAGGAGTGAAAGACAACTTCAAAACCAGTTATGATTTCTTCTAAAAGGCTCATAAGGTAAATAAGACTTTTGATACATATGCATATTTGTATGTGAATTTATGTAAATGTATTATACTGTAGAGTCTGATTTTCTTTTTTATTACCTAAATCACACAAGAATGCACTTGCTACAAATTACTGAACTGACTGAATGTATCTTTCCTTGGAATATACCTTTTAATGAAACCTATATATTTACAAGGAAGTTTAAAGCTGTTCACAGAAACAGGATTCATCAATCACTTGAAAATTATATTTTAGAAATCTAATGGAATGTTTTAGGAACATAATGGGGCAGCCCTAGCTCACTACTTTGTGCACCTGCCTTCTGAACCTATGAACAGTAACTTCACTGGAAGTCTCAGAAATTTTTCTTAACTTTACAAATTAAGAATGCCAGGCTATCAACAAATCAATACAGAGAAATAAAGTGTTCTGCACAAAGCTGTGCATTAAACACACATTTTATTTGTACTGAAGCCACTAGGCTTAAGTTATATCCAAGATCAATTGCAAATGGCTGCAACAGCTTTAGTAACACATTGACAGATATAGGAAATTTAAAACTAGAAATACAACAGGATAACTTGAATAATCCCTAGTTACCTCAAAATGAAAAATACAAACTACTTTTCAGGACAAATAAGGCACCATTTTTATCTCTGTACAGAAGGTAACCAACCTTTGCAGTTTTGTCAGCAGAAGCAGATGAAAATTTACTACCATCAGGTGAAACAGCACAGGAAAGAACAGCACCTCCATGACAAGCAAAATCTTTTTCTGGGTTCCCAGTAGTGATATTCCAAACCTACAGCATATACAGAAATAAAAAGTTACTTTTTTAACACAGTAATAAGGTAAAAACACATCTTACACAACAATATATAAGGAATAAAACTCAGCTAGATAGTTCTAATGTGGCCAACATTTTGTTATATTCACTGGTATAGTTAAAATACAACAGTGCAGATCTTACTGAAAACAGAAAATCCACAATTTTATTTTAAAACTCAGCTTACACTTTACAATTGATTCAGTAAAATGTGTGCCCACACAAAATTCAGGAAATACCAAATGTTACAAGAGACAGTCAATTGTGTTGGACGTGATTTTTCAGTTCACAGCCTTTTACTCACCTTAACAGTTCCATCAAATGACCAAGAGAGAATTTTTGAATTTTCCAGAAGTCTAAAATCCTTGATTGCTTCCTTGTGCCCTCTTAGGAACACACATTCACTCAATTGCCAATTCCATACCTAATCATAAAAATCAAATACGTTTTTTAAACGGCAAACATAAGAAGCATGAACTAATTTTTTACTTTTAAGTAATGGGACTAATAACAAGTTATGGTAGTGGTAACTAATTAAAATGTTAGGTATTGAAGTGGTCCATAATGGAGATACTGAAGATTGAGGGTGCATTTAATAGTCAACCTATGACAGAGTTCCTTATAATACACATATAATCTTATTTCTAAAGTGAATAAAAACAAAAGTGAAATAAAGTGAAATAAAAACAAAAAGAGAAAACCAATAACTTTCAGGCACCTCAGTAGTTTGGGATTTTAAATCTTTGATTGTCACAACATATAGATGTATTTCGCCTGGTAGACCTCATGTTTTGCTTACTTAAATTAGATTTCTATTTTTAAAGGGCATTTTTAATGAACTGCCATTTTGCTTAGCCATTTATAACAAAATGACACTTCTATTTTTAATTCAACTATTCATTGCAAAATGAGTTATGTGAAATTTTTTCTTCAGAAACTATATAATCATCAATTTAAGCTGCAATGATTTAATAGATCTCAAAGGAGCAGGTTTCCTGCAGCAGGGTGAACAGAAAGCTGTGTGTGCAGGGGACAGTCCCGGGGGTTCAGCCCACCAGAGGGAGCTGAGGGCCAGCAGAAACGCTTTCCACGGCAGACCCAGGAGAAGGATCCCAGGCTGAGGATCAGCACCCAGGAGGTTTTGTTTAAACTCCAGGTTCGGCTGTGTGGGCTCCTGAAGGCTCCTGAGCAGCTGGAGCACGTGCCTAGGGATCCTGCCAGCACTCAAGAGTGCCCTGCAGGACAAACCAGGGCTCAGCAAGCTCCAAGTGAGACATGGATCTTTACTGCAGAACTGCAGCCCTGAGGTGGATAATGCTAACACAGACACACCAGAATGCACCCCTGCAGCAAACCCACCTTGCAGAGAGAGGCAGAGGTTCCTAACTCGAGCCACATTAGTGCAGCCACTCTATTTCTAGCTGGTTTTCAGCACTGCACTGGACAGGGTGGGCACACCAGCGCTCACCAGCACCCTTTTACACCATTCCCCAAGACAGTGAAAGCAAGCACAGTGACAGACCTACAGCATCCCAAACCCTCACTGCAAAACTGCTGAACCACCTTGTTTGTCAGCAAATGTTTCTGTAACTCTTCTCAAAGCCTTTCTAGCATCCCCAGCAGTAAGAATAGAAAATCTGTAATATTCATTATCACATAAGGCATAAATAAAAGCTACACTTTCTACAGTCCCTTGCCCCTGGATGGAGCAATGCAGAATACAGTAGTCATTTACTGAGTTTATGTTATCTACAGTATAAAAGCCCTTTATTTTAAGTAAGTTACAGCATAATCTTTTTAAATATTGCCCAAACCTGTATAACTGAATCATGAGCACTTGAGATGAGAGTCTGACAGTCGGGTGTAAATCGACAGTGCTGCACAGATGTCCTGTAGGCCTCCCAGGACTTCAGAACCTTCCCATCTGACAACTGCAGTACCTTTATAATGAAGAATACAATAATTGCATTTATTTCACACACTTGAGGAAAAAAAGAACACGCAAATTCTTTCTTAAATTACATGAGATTGTAAATACATGATTTTAAGTCACTGAATTGGAACAACCAAAAATTCCTATTAGCTTAATCTGGGTAAAATGAAATTCAGAGCTTGATTATTAGCATTACCTTTAAGTCATTTTAATTTAGACATCACTCACAAACATAAATTGAATTACTATATTGAAGAATATGATTATATGAAGTCATCCAATAACATTTATTTCAAAAGAAAAATCATAAAGAAGACTGTTTTCCCACTGTTTTTAAAAACAGAATTAGGATTTAATACCTTTATTGTTCCACTCTCCTGTCCAAAAGCTGCAAATTTAAGATCTTCACTTAAGCAACAGCAGGAAATAGGGGATTCTTGGGCTGCTGTCTGCATAATAACGTTGTTTGTATTTCCATTGATAAGCTGTAAAATAGGAAGGTAATTAAGGTATTACAATAATTTAAAATTTAAACTTATATAAATTACCATATAGAGCTGACAATGCCAAAGGGAACAAAGTATGAACTTTAAATTGCGAGTTACTTTCATAAACCACTTTGGATATTGGTGTACTTAGCACTTGTTGTGGAAGGGCCCACAGTAGTGAGAGTGTAGCCACTATTTCCTTTAGTGCAAATCTGGGCTCACACCTCTCACTGCCCCAGTTTGAGATGATTCCTTCAGCTGTTACACAGAGCTTTGGAGCATTACAGAATTTGCTGTGTAACACCCAGTCTACAGGTGCTGTACACATTACACATTGCTCTGCACATCTGAGCCACCCGGAGGGCCCACAGACCCCCATCATGAAGGGATGAGTTCTGGTCCTCTGCATCCAGACTCAGTTTCAACATCAGCATAGAAATTTCCCCTCAAACCCCATTTTTTCACTTACTAAACTAGGCACAGTTTCTAGATACAAAAATATTATCGCACACTGAGTCATCTGCTACAGATTCAACTCTTGAAAGCCAAGAACAAGAGTGCTTCCTCAGTTTTCTACTGAGATTTGCAAGTAACAGTCAAACGTACTTAAATATTGGTAAATACCCCTTACTTGTAAATTCTTCTGATTGTAGATGGCTAAAATCATCACTTCACCATTGTGAAACACAACATCAAGTTCACTCTTCAGCACAGCATCAGAAGACTTGCACACCTTCTTTGTTTCCCAGATCTGTTAAAGAACACAGTGTTTCATTAGCTTTATTAAAGAACAAGGCAAAACTTCCTGAGTAACAGCACCTGAAACCAATGGCTTATAAAGTTAAAGCAACACTGACTTTTTAAAACACTGAAAATGATCCTTCTATGGTTCTTGATACTGGGGAAAGTTGTGCAGTTACTATAGTGATTCCAACAGATGAAATAGAACTTTTTATTCCAGGCTGACTAAAAGACTTCCCTGTGTTTAGAGTCATAGCTGTAATATCCAAAATTTTCTAAGAGCAGCATTAAAACCCAATTACAAAAAATATTTCAATTGCTTTCAAAATTTCAAGAACGTATGTGTTAACCTGGGAGAAAGGGAAAGGTTACCTTGGTAAGATATATTTTCACAGGTTTTAATGAGACATTACAATTACAGAAATGTATCATAAATATTACCAGGCAAATATACCCAACAACAAAACATATCAAGTCTGCTAGAATCCCCAAAAACCTTCAAAATTCCCAATTCAGACAAAACGTAAAACAAAATTCAAGGTTATAATTACTCTTGAAGTCCAACCAAACTTTAAATAAATCATATAGATAAAGAGGAAATTTAGATAAACAGTAAATAAAGCAAAAATGCCAGCACATTTTACTGCATATGTAAATTACTTTGTAACAAATATTTAAATTTATATTGACTATAAACTTATATAAACAATACACAAGTATATTTTTATGTATTTTATATACTATTTTACAATAAAAAATTCCTTAAATGGGTGACATAATACCTATCTAAATTCAGATCTTTCAAAAAAGAAAAGTTAAGTTATCTTACACGTATTGTCTGGTCATCAGATGAAGTCAGAAATAAAGATCCATCTGGTGAAAATGTCACACAGTGAACCCAGCTCATGTGTCCTCTGCAATATGCCACTCTGGATAAAGACTTAATATTCCATAACTACAAGAAAAATATGAAACAAAACCTCAAAAGTATTTAAATTGCATTTACAGTGAAAATAGTGCAAGTGGACTAATTACTTACTAAGACAATTACTATGTCTTCAAGTATTTTCTTAGCTCTTATTCTGAAATCAAATGTAACAAGAACTGTGCCTGCTTATCAGATTTCAATGGTCAGGGAAATTGAATCAGCAGACTCTTTGACTGCCATGATTTTAAAAGATACGGGGGAAAAAAAAAATCACATTATAAAGAAAATACAAGTTCTACTTGACTGTACAGATTGAAAAACCTAAAGATCCTAAGACAACAACAAAAAAACCCAAACTAACCCCAACCCCAAACTTGATATTTGTACAGACCTACTCTAGCCACGCTAGCCTCTAAGTTATTCTAGATGTTTCCTTCCTTCTTATGTACCAGCCTACAGGAGGAGAGAGGGTTTGGTTTGAGTTAAGCAGTACCCCTGAGAGTGACAAGAGTAGCTTTAGATACACTTAGTAGGCTAGCCTAGTTTTAGATAAATGTGGGTTCCATCATCCAAAATGAACATGTAACTTTAAAACATTATTTCCCAGCTGGTATTTTAAATTTGGGAAGCAAATGAAAATTAAAAAGAAGGGAGTACACCAAAAGCCTGCTAAAACCAGCATTTGTTTTATCTCTGCATACAGGAAACTATCAGACAAATGTACCATTTTAAATTGCAAGTAGCCTTCAGTGCTATATGGCAGACACTTACCTCAACAGAGCAGTGAGACAAAGCAACTGCTACTAACTCATCCCCAGGACAGAAGTCACAGTATTGGATTGTGCTGTGATGGCTGACAGTGACTTGAGTTAACAAACCACACGTGTTGATGTCAAAAAGCTGTGAACACATAATTGCAACAGAAACCCTGTTTGAATGACTTCACTACTGACAAATGGCTTATATGCCTAACACTCTACATTCTTGAATTCAGAAGGTATTTCTCTTAGTCACAGGTTTGTTGACCACATATTCTTATTTGCTCACACTTGAAATCAGGCACTTCTGTCTGAAAGACCTTAATGGCCTGGAATTTTATCTTTAATCATAATTTCTACCTATACTGTAATACACTACCTCCAAAAGATCACAAAAATGAGGTACTTACCAAAAGCTTATTTTTGGCTACCACCAAAATCATGTTACCATTTCTGGACCAAGAGCAACATTTTACTAAAACCTCCACATCATCTGGTTGTTCATCTGCATTTTTAAAGAAATCTTTTATCTCAATGCTTTTCAGTTCATTTCCTGAGCGTGCTTCCCAAAGCTGGAATAAACAGAAAATAGACACAATCTATTGGCTGTTGTAGCTACAGAATACAACAGGGGAGAGCTCCCAACTACTTCTTAATAAAAAAGGGCAGAGAATAAAATACAAAAGCCCTTTGTAACTTTCCCTAGTCAACAAATAGCATTAGAATCTTCACAAGTCCAAATTTTTTATATACTAAAAAAAGGAGAAAAACAAATTAAGAAATAAAAACATACCACAAAGAGGATTATGCTGTAGCAGAACCTCCTTGGGTTTTTCTCCCCTATCATTCCACTTACAATGCTGCCTGAACTTCTACTTAAAAAAAGAATAAAAACAAACATAACACCTGCTCTGCAACTCTGTAAAGAATCTATTCACCTTGAGAAATCTGGTACACATCTAGATTTGCACCTTAATTTCATTGAGAGACCTGTCAAAAATCTAGGGAATATTCCTATCCTCTTCACCATATTTTTCCTTATGAAGAACAGCTACAGCAATCCTTCTTTCCTGATACTCACACTCTCAGAAAAACACAAACTTCTCAATTTTCTTCTAGAGCATATAAGAAAATGGCACATGGAAATTGCTTTTAATTTTTATGTCTTTTGATGATTCATTTTCAGAGATGACAAAACTTTCAATTAACCTAAAAATTTATTACTATTTCTGGTTAAACAATTTTTACTCCCCGCTCATGTTCTCTTAACAAAGTGCATTAGGGGGCAAAAACATTCAAAATGAGGCTAGTTAGAATTTATTTGCAACTACAAGCAGTTGACTTTTTTTCCCTGGTACTGGACAAGCCATTTCAAAACCCTGCATTACAAATGGGACCAACAATCAACTGTTTCAGGGTTTAATTCATTAAAGCTGATCATGCAGACACAAAATTTTCTTGTACATATTTTGCATTTGATGCAAAACCTGCCCATCCATCATCAAAACAAAAGGATGCTTTAAAAATGTTCTGTATACCTTTACTGTTCCATCTGTCGAGCAGCTAGCAACATACTCATCATTTGGTGAAAATCTGCAGTGATTGACAGAATTTTCATGACCTATCATCGTATTTCTACAGTATTTTGCATTCAAATCCCAAATCTGTAAGAGAAATAAACATATAAATATCATCACATTAATGAATTATTCAAAACCAGATCGTTCATTCTCTTCTCAAAATCATACACTGGCAACCAAAACACCGCTTTTATTTTTTCTTAGTTTTACCCACATGCTCATGGACTGGATGCTATGCCCTGGCTACCCTACAATTTACCTCTGTCTGGTAAGATGCATGAAACCTAATAACACCAGAATTACATATATCTAGTTAAAACTTTCTGTACGGTGCAGACAAGGCCCCTGACCAGCACAAAATTACTGAAAGATTCCTTAGACTGAGAAAAAAAGCTTTGTCCTGCCTCATTCCTTTTCAGCTTACACACTTCAACAAAAACAAAATCTCTTAAGTTAGTCTTGACCAGTCTGAATATCATCAGACCAAAGCCCTCACCTTCATGCCCTACCAACAGAGACTTGCCCATTCTCCTTTGCTGAGTATAAACACTCCATTCTGCCTTGCTGAAATCTGATAACAGAGCTGTAGTCAATACTCTTGATCTGTTGCTATGTCTCCTCTACCAGGCTCATTTAAAAAAACATTACTTCACCATGTTTAGATAAATTTCTACATCAACAACTACCCTGCTATGACAAACAGCATGAGAATAATCTCACCCTTTTCCACTTACTTTGATGAAAGTGTCATTTGAGCAGGTGGCCAGAAGGTACTGACCACTTTTGTTATTGAACTGGCAGCAATTGACCTGCTCAGAGTGTTCTTCATACACACACCTACACTGGCCTGTTCTTGAATTCCAGACCTAGGCAGAATTAAAAGATGAAACACACTTTTAAATATATTTAAAGTAATTGTTTTTCAAATCTGGAAATTATGCCTAAAACATTTCTAATAATACCTCAAAAATATTTTGACGAGGAAAGATGATATATTTAAATAAAGAAGCAAGACATTATAAGGCAAAGGTCATATTCAAATTAGAACCTGATAAATCTGGAATTCCAACAAGATTTTGCTACTTTAATGAGGAATTAAAAATCCCAGCTATTTCACAGGTAACAGAAAAGAAGCATTAAAAAAAGAGCTATGGATAGATTCATCTGATGTTATGAACAGGACTGGACTCACACATTATGTTCTAGCTAAAAAGAAACATCAGATGATACAAATAAAATGAGCGGCTAATTCTGCCTGCATGATGTTAACATTAAGTATCTTTTATTTTACGTAACAAGTGGGTCTTTTCTGTTTGTCAAGTATTAAATCATCCACGTAATATTTAAGACAGTTTAAAACACCTTTCGTTTTCTTTAGAATCTGTGCTGAGTTAGTTAAACAGAAATTGAAATTGTGAGTTTGAAAAAAAGAGTCATCTTTTCTTTGTTCCCTTACCTTAACTTTTTTATCACTTGAACAAGTTGCTACAAATTCACCATCTGCAGAAAAAGCGCAACAGAGTATTTCATCATCGTGGGCTTTTATCTCCAGGAGTCTTTCTCCACTTTCTGCTTTAAACACCTAAACCAAGGAACAGTAAAACCTTATAACTTGCAGACAGTTTGAAAACATGTATATAAGTTTCTTTTATCATCTCAAACAGCCCTCTTTATGTAAGCTCTTTAAAAAATGGGTTGATTTTTGAAAGCATTCATAATTTCAGGGACAACATAATTGTAAAGTCCTGCAAGGATGACAGAAATTGTAGGAGAGAATTAGCGAAAATTGATTTTTCAAAATACTTTTGTTCTACCCCCACTCTAAGCTAAGAGCCATGCCCTTTCACAGCCTATTTTAACAGTAACTGGAAAACACAATTTATTTACAAAATCTAAGATATTCATAAAACTACAAATTCCAGTTTTATATGTAGAAGACACCCATACATCTAAAGTAAGAATTTCAACAGAATTGATGATTGGAAGAACAAAAACCCAAAAATAAGTAGGGAAAAACTGATAGGAAAATTGTCACACATTTCAACCTGAAGTTTGACATAGGCAATGAAAAGACAGTTGGGGAAAAGTGCTACATATGAATCCATTTCCTCAAATTCTGGGATTTAACTTGACAGTGTGGGTTGGGCAGGGAGTGGAAATCAGGTGTCTCTTTCCATCTTCGGTTACATATTCTTAATTACTAAAACAAACCACAAGGTGTTCTTCACAGCACTTCAGATTTTTTTTAATTGAACAGAAATACCAATGACAATTAAATGGTTGGTATTTGTTCAAATAAGAACATAAGTACTGAAGTAACAAGAAATCTACCTTCACAGTAAATTCTGCAGAGTATCTGTTCTTAATCCAGCAATCATTTTTTAAGTAGCCTTGAAAACTGAAAAGCTTAAGCCATAATTAGAAAAAAACATGAGTAAGCTCAAAGTTTAAAAACAAAAAAGGATTATAGTTAATTTTCCTATCATTTCTTCAATGAAAGTTTAGTTTAAATGTAATTGCAATCCAGAGATTTTCTTGGGTGCAAAATGAAGAAAAAAATAAGCAATCTGCAGTGTCAATAATGAGGCCATTAAGTACAGAAGCCCAGCACAGCAACTACAGCACAGCATGAGTACATCCACCAGGCATCTCCTCAGTGGATGCCATGATCATAATTCTGTACAGGCCAGCAAATAAAATAAGCAAATAAAAAACCCAGTAACAACACAGTAAGTAGCCAAATGAGCAGCAACTTAGTACTCAACTTCTCAAGCATCCAAAACAATACCAAAGGTTTGCAGCAAAGCTGTTCTTTTCCCTTACCTTTGGCTGTCTGAATAAGGGTACTTTACCAGGTTACTGGCTGGCTGATTGCTAGTTTTCTTGAGAGCTGGCTGACTCCCCTCCAGGCAGACTGCTGGCAAATTTATATTAGTCACGTTCCTCTCTGTCTCTTCTAGTCTGCTTTCTAAGCACTTTGGGCCTGTATCCAATTTAATACCATCCTCTGCTTCAGGCATTTTCTCCACAGATGTATTTCTTATGCATTAAAGCATTGAACTAATTAAACACTGAAGTAGCATAACATCCACTACCATCTCATATAAATAGTAAAGCTGTACCAAAAACATCTTACTGCTATTCAGTACTGTAGAAGGTCTACTGTGACTGGAAATAACTTTTTTTGCAAGCAATTATTAAATAAGCTGGGGTGCATTGCTGGGCTGTGACCTTTTCCATATCATCTCACGTGCACACATTCAGACAGTGAGGGCATAAACCCTAAAATCTCACCATTCAGCTCTTGAAGACAATGCTTACTATTCTGAAGATGCAACTTGGCATTTATGCAATAATACATCCTTTTCAATCATTTGTCTCCAATTACCATCTAGATCCAAATATTTCCACTTAGCAACAGAAGAAAAGTGACAGGACTGTTTAAGAAATGTTTTTTGAAATAGTACACAGCACCTCTTTTGACTCATTCACAGGTGCCTTACCTGAAGAGTTTTATCAGCTCCACATGATGCTATTCTTTGTCTATCCTTAGAAAAGCAGGCATGGTAAACTGCATCTCTATGTGGACGAACAACCAGACGGTAGAGATTTTTCAAGGATTTTTTATTTCTACAGGGTAAGAAAATTATTTAGATGAGTGCCTTTGTATTATTCAAAATAATCTCTAAGAAGATTAACACTTTTTCACACATCTTGAGCAGGAAGCTTTATAAACAAACAAAACCCACTACACCCTACCTCTCAGTCTTCATACTGAACTAATAAAGGAAGCACAAATTCCAACATTCACTCAAAGGTTTATATTGTGCTCCTACAGTTCCAGCTTAGATACCAAGAAAGATAACATTTTTATGATCTGAAATATGCTATTTCCAAATATAGACCTTTTCCTGAAAATTCTTGTTCTGTAGGGGAACTCTTCCTTTCCAAGCATATTAAAAAACACTAGTAGATCTGCTTAGATCTGTGCAAGTTTCCTTAATTTCCATGACAATGGCTCAATTCTTATCACTAGATAGCTAAATAAGATCTGTGACTATCACCACTTTTCAATTACAGATTAGGTACAGGATCTAACTCACCTTAAATGACTCTTGCCTCACTTCAACAAAAACTTAAGGGTTAGTAGCAATCACAATTATTCTGTTTAGCCAGATCTTAACACAGACAGCTGGCACTGTAATGAGATGACTTGGTGATGAATGATCAAAACCTCTCTCCCCCGAACTAACTGGATATTGACTCTCCTGAACTATGCAATTTCCAAGAAGTTTTGCTAAATAAAATCACCAAATATTCAAAGAAGGGACTAATCTGCCTGGCTTGTGCTATAATTGCTTGACATGGAGTCACTCTGTTTTATAAGCACCAAGTACTACAAATATCAGAAGAGAAATATCAAACAGAATCAAAGAGAGTTACGTGGTCAAATGACTATTGGACAAGGCTGGGAAAATGTGTAGATCTGGATACCTTTTCCTTAAACAATTTCCAAAAATACAGTAACAGCAAAGAATTGTTTAAATAGGAGAAGTTTCAAGATTGTGTAAAGATTACTATTTCACATCTTGCTACTTTATAAAACTTTGCAAGTTGGCACAAATGCTCTCCTTTTTAAAGTCACAGTTTACTTTAAAACCTAAAAACATCCACTAACCAAATACTGGCGCTACAATTCTAACTCTAAAATAAAACTACTTAAAGAAGATTCAAAGTATCATATTGTCATCTTTGAATTGTTATTTAAAAGGAACAATAATTGATTACAGAAGTAAATATTTTACTCAACTTTTATGTAATTATTGCTAAGTTGTCACCTTACATATCACACGTTCCCCTTCTGCCACAAGTTCTTGAAAATTATTACACCTTCTTTCCCCAGAAGAAAAGACCAGCAGTTCTTACACAGATCATTTTATTACCATACATGGTATTTACTTGCACATTAAATGACTTCCTTGGTCAAGGGGTCAGCATATCAGCAGATGGGCTGCAGCTACTTACACCCACTCCAAATAAAATGTTCCTGTTTCCCTTTGAGCGTGCAGCCTGGCCTGTTGATACACCTCTGATGTCTCTGGCTGGCACAGACCCAGCTGAATGATGTCAGGAAACGGCTGCCGTCCAAGAAGGTGCCCATTTAAGGACAGAAACTCCTGGAAATTCTCACGCACTGTGCTATCCTAAATACAGAGCAGACATTTGATAACATAAGTTTACCTTGGGATTTATTTCCTTGCTTTTTAAAATTTCTATACAGCTTCTTACAGAAGCCCTTAGCTCTATTTTCCTATTAAGTTATATTAGCAAATACATAGAGTAGATTGAAATATTTCATTATCCTATTCAGAAAGCACTATATCCTTATTTTTCAAACAAAGAATACAAGCAATAGTGCTTTATTCAATAAGCAGTGTGAAATATCAGAAAGACTATTCCAAGTGGTCAGCATAATTCTACACGTCCTCAAAAGCAGAGTACCTTACATATACCCCCCAGGTATTGATCACTATAGCTATTGAGTTCCATGGCCAACCACTTACACACTGAAGTTCAAACAAACAGAAAACTGAGTTTCCTTCATTTTTATCTTCTCTGGGTTCAATTTAATATTGGTTTCATGCTTTGGTTTTGTAAGCTTTCTATACACCTGCCATATACATACATCCAACCAAATGCAATTACAAAACAGAAAATTGTATTTGGAACCAACTGATCATTTACCTTTTAAAATCATACCTTTTGATCCAGGACTGAACTATATTCTACATATTCATGAATCAGGTGAGCAGGCCCCACCAATTCTGTTTTAGCTTTAATCCAATCTAAAGAAAACATAAGATCACGGAGCTCCTAAAAGAAATACAAATTTAAGTTCAGAGTTTAAGTTTCACAACAGAATCTACTTAGGGGGAAAAAGAAAAACACAGGAAATACATTATGTATTTATTATACTTTGGTACAACTGTCTCTGGTTGAAAACCTAGGCAGTTTCCTGTTTTCCGCATCTTAATTGTTCAGTTATAAAAATTCAGTGTACAGAAGGCTAAGTTTGTTATTTCAAACTGCTCTTTGATACAGCTAGTCAGACAGGAGATGGAGGTACAGAGCAATTCTTGACTTCTGCAGCACACAAGACTTGTTTTTATGACTCTAAAAAAGCTTCTTCTAGTTCAGTCTAGCAAAGATCACTGCTAATAATGATTGTTGATCTTCCCAAGAGATGCTGAAATTCCTAAAACCATTGGTAAATGATCAAGGGAGTCCTGCCATAACATCCTTTCATTCCTTCAGTGCTCTGGGTTGTATCATATCAGGCCATATGGACTTGTGAACATTCAACTGATCCAGCCAGTCCCTTAAAATGTCACATCTGTCCCCACAAGTGAAAAGTCCCTGTTCCCACACTCATGGTCCTCCAAACAAGGGGGCTGGGCATACAAGGTCTAAGAGTATTATTAAAGAATCATTTTAAAAAAAGCATTGAACTTTAACCCTATTAGTCAGATGACCATCTTTAACAAGCATTGGTACAATGTTTTCTTTAGCTCTCCTCCAGAAAAACTGCTTAGCAGCAACACTGCACAGGTGTAAAGCATATTCCAATTTAAAATCAATAAATACCACAAAGATTAAAAGATTATCATCATCAAACAGAGAAAAAGTATACCTCCTAGCTTCATTAGCCTTCCAACAAGTAGAAATAATTTCTAAATAATGAAAAATGAGTGATACATAGAATATAAACTCTAGGAAGCATATAGTCACAATGAGCAAGGCTAAAGACTTCTGAGAAGCTAATTCTACAAAATGTAGAAAGACTGCCAATAAAAACATTTTCACAACACACTGAAACTAAAGATACTAAGATATAAATATGATTCAAAACACCTAGACTTGTAACCAACATTAATTATGAAGATTCCTATAGGAGATAAATCCAGGAAGTGTATTATATGATAAGTCAGATGAACCATCTTGAAAGAACCTCAAATGAAAAGGATTGAGTACTTCTGAAATAAAGCAATTTACAACCATGACCAAACACTATTCAAGACATTTGAAACTCAAATTCAAGTGAAACTACTAATTATTAATCTTTCTGCATGATTACCTTCTCATAATAGCTCAGTATCTAAAGAAGAGTAGCTGGCAAAAATGACAGCAATTTTTTTAAGGTGCCAAGACAATTCTGGAAACAGGAGACTTGCCCATCTAGCTCTTGATGGGGCTTTTTTGCTATTGAAATCAGATAATGAATTTTTACACACAAATCTCTATGACATAAGAGGAAAAAGCTAACAAGACTTCTGAAGATAAAAAAATAATTAACTGATAAAATGCTCTGATGAAATCAATTTACTCGTATTATTACACAATAAAGAGAGCTTGGGTTTTCAGAAAGGTTTAGAGAAAACTTCTTATTAAAGCTGCTTAAAAAGGAAAAGAAAACCACAAGCCATTATGATATAAAATAGGAAATCTTCTCAAGCACTGGTTGAAAAGACCAGATTTCTACCCTACCAAGGGTAGAAATAAAGCAATTTTTGTAAGGGACAGCGATTATCAGCGGACCTCCTAAAGACTCTATGTGGAGTGTTCACCCAGCTGGACTTGAGTCAAGGGCAAGAGAGGCTCAGCTGGGAGAAGGCTTGGAGGGAAAAGCAGAGGTAAGAGTGGGTGAAAAAAGGAGGCACAGGACACATATCAGAACCCACCTGCTGCATTTTGGCACCTGCCATGTGATATGCTAGAAAGTTATACCAGTACATGCAATCCTCTTGAGACAGAACAGGTGTATTAAGCTTGTAGTATTTCTTGTACTGATTTACTATGTTTTTATGTAGCTCCTGCAAAGTGAAGAAAAACACACTTTTGGCACTGAGGAATTATAAGTATTATTATTACATTGTAAATAGCATTGAGGAATAATATTATTTCTCAATTGTAATACATTAACAAGTGAAATAAAAAAGCTTACCTTCCAAAAACTGTACACCTAACCTAATTTACTGCTAAAGACTTCTCCAGAAACATTCTCTGTATATTGAAAGACAGAAAAGCAAGCTGTTAATCCTCCTTCTCAGACTGAGATTAGCTACCAAATCTCTCCTCATCTTAAATGTGGGTAGCCAACAACAACAAAAAAAAAGGACCCTTCTAAAGCAAGACAAAAAACTTGCCTTTTCTTCATATCTACTCTTTCTGCCTTGTCCTTCAGAACCGAAACTGAGCCCAACTTACAGGTCATCTTCCTGAAAGTACTGCCTTAAATTGAAAAAAAAAAAGGCATTTCTCTGCATTTAAGAAGTAGTTTTCTATTCTGGTAGGGCTTTGATGTCTTTGGAACCAACAGTGGAACATTAAATCTCCTGCTAGAAACATCTGATAGAGAAATACTGGTTATAGAGTCTTCTCTCAGTGCAGTCTCTTAGCTGCAGATGGAACCATCAAGAAATCCCCCCACAGTTTCAAACTGAAAATAAATATTTTTAATTGGTCAGCTTTAAGTTTAAATTTGTTTGGACCTATGATATGAAGCTACTCAGGGTACCATTTAACAAAGCAACATTTTCTGAAAAATGCCCAGCTTCAGAGAGTAAAGTAGAATGCAAGTATCAGTTGACATGTTACCTGAAGCTGGTTGCGATTCTTCTCTGTGAGAAAGTCAAGCTGAAGATCATGTAAATAATAATGGAATGACTTCCCATTACGATCACAGAACAACAGTGATTTGTTAACAAATTCCTGTAGTATATCTTCAACTTCTTCAGTTTCCATATCCCAAAGAATACAGAGAACCTAAAAAATATTTGCATATAACAGAGAAGAGAATCAGAACCAAGTTGTAATATGATTTATATGAATATTATAAAAGGCTACCAATTAACTGTCAACAAAACACATACTAACAAATATAGACACAAAGGGTAACCAATTCATTAAGTTACCAATTCCTTCATACCAAACCACAGGACAGATATTAGAAGTTAACCTATCTTTTGTCTACTTGCGCTGATTTACGGTGACCATAAAAGGAAACAAATTCCACATAACAGTTTTCAAGCTGTCAGTGGGCTCAATTACAATGTAATTAAAGAACAATATACAGAATGCAGATTAAGCTCATGTGGTATTCACATTCTTTGAATAGAGAGACACATAATTCTCTCTCCCAGGATTTTTCCTGGGGAAGGCAGTGAGAAGCTCAGAGAAGAGGAGAACAGTTCTTATCTCTACTTGCTGCTCCTGTTTGGCTCATGTGGAATGTTTTATCGAGATTGTTTACCAAGGTGGTTTGTTAATTGGGTTCTGGTGATGGTTGTTTGGATTGATTGGCCAATTGGGTCAAAGCTTTGTTGTGACTGTCCGGAGACAGTCACAAGTTTTTCTTTAGTAGTATCTTTTTAGTATAGTATCTCTTTAGTATAGTTATAATATAGTATTAGTGTAATATAACATAGTTTAATAAAGGATTTGTTCAGCCTTTTGAAATCATGGAGTCAGAGCATCGATAAACTTAAACTGTATGAATGCTTATTCAGTTATGATTATTTTAGTTTCACTACTAACAATACAAGTCATGATGTAATAATGGAACAAATCTACCCAATCTAGCAATTATTATTAAGTCACATACCATAGAAGTTATACATGACAATTACAAATTTTGAGAATTCATTAAGGTTGTTGTTTGTATCTCACTAAAAATCACAAGGTTTCTGCATTGCTTTTATTACCTTAGTAGGTACTTTAACATCTTTTGGGAGAATAGAGAGGTCTTTATAGTAGTCTTTGTAATTGTCATCCAGTTGCTCAACACTTATGGACATTGCTTCATCAAGGGCTTCATAATCATAGGAGGAAGATTTTCTTATTCTTCTGAACTGCTTATTCTGCAGCTGCCTGAGATAGTATTCCCAGCGGCTCGGGAAGTCTCGGAGTAATGCACCTATCAAGGATATCACGAGAGGAGAACCTGAAGGAAAAGATGAAATCAAATTTAGAGGTCATCAAGGAATACTATCCAAGAGTTGATGGTCACATGACTGAACAGGTAATATTCCCAATACACTGATTGAATTCTTGAGGTGTGGAGCTGAGATAAATAAAATAAACATTCCATGTAGACATTTGCAAACTCCCCAAATTTAAGTGTAATTGTGGTGCAGATAAAATATACTGAAGAAAACTACCCAAAAATCAACATGAGACTTCTGCTAAGCTTAAAAAACCTCCAAAATATTTAACAAGCCCTTGTATTTTACTTAACATATATAGTATTAAAGGATGTTCCCATCTTTATTTTTAAGTCAAAATATAGAAGAAAAAAATATTACATTCAGTGGTAAATTGTACAACAAAGAGCAACTAGAATACCTTTGCATTCTCTTACAAGAGAGTTAGCCTGTTCTGGAAGATCTGATATTTTCATATTCACAAATAGGGATAAAATCTCCAGTCCTTTCTCATGTGCTAGTCCACTTTCCACATGAACCTCGTATTTATTGCCTAGAAACAGAAAGACAGAAAAAATTTCAACTAATACAAAAAAAAAATGGAAATTCAAAGTATTTTCCAACCAAAATCTGGAGCAAAGCTTCTTGACTTTTTGCATAGTATTTTATAGGACTAAGAAGAGTATAAATTCTACTTATCAGAATCAGTTTGCATTAGAGATACATAGACAGAAAAAAAACAGACTATAAGCTAATAATTACAAATGCATTATGGGCAGTCACTGGCGAATAGTGTAGAGATAATCAGTCTAACAGCACCAGTGTCATAGAGGTTAATTTCCTCTGTTGAGAATTACTGCACTCATCAATGTAAACATGTAACTTTTGAGATAAGATACAACATTTGTTTCGCAAAGAGCATAAAGTCTTTCAAAGCAGAATTCTAAAACCTCGCCACTTGTGCACAGATTGATAGACAGAGTCTATCAGATTCTTTTGAAAGCTCACAAGAACAAACTGCAGACACAGCCACACAAAACCTGTGGTGCAGGAGAGGAAACTGTTCCTTACCAGCCACAGCATCTGTTACACTCCTGTCCCTGCTTGTGATGAGTACCTGACATTGATTATCAAAGGCTTTTAACACCCATGAATCCCAAATGTCATCCAGGACCAAAAGAGACCTAGTGAAAGAAAAAATACTTCAGATCAACTATTAATGCTAAAATAAAGTATTGCATTTTCATAAAGAAAAGACATTTTCATAATTTACAAAGTATCACTGCATAATTTTTATATTAGTATGCAGAATATCTTAATAGTATGTCCAAAGAACAGTAACAAAGCTGGTAAAGGGTCTAGAAAATGTCCTAAGAGGCACAGCTGAGGTAGCTGGGGTTGTTTAGTTTGGAGAAAAGATGGCTCAGGGGGATCCTTATCAATCTTTATGACCTGAAAGGAGGTTGTAGCCAGGTGGGAGATGGTCTCTTTGCCATGTCTCAAGTGGAAGGATGAGAAGAAATGGCCTTACATTGCACCAGGGCAGCTCAGATTAGATATTAGAAAAAATGATTTTCTGTGAAAGAGTGGTTAAGCACTGGAATAAGTTGCCAAGGGAGGCAGTGGAGTCATTGTCTCTGGAAGCATTCAAGAAGTATCTGGATGTGGCACTTAGGGGATATGGCTGAGAGGTGATTATGGTGGTGCTGGGTTGATGGCTGGACTTGATGATCTTGAAGGTCTCTCCCAGCCTTGGTGGTTCTTTGATTAAACACTGCAAAAAACTGAATGCAGTTATCTCAAAAAGGTATTTACCATTTATTATTTCATAGCTACAACTGAAGTGAAAACAGTGTTTTGGGAAACATTTCCAATTAGCAGATGCCAGGAAAACCAGAAATATTTACTGGTTTTAAGTCACTAGGTATCATAAATTAAGAAAAGAGTTGTATAGAACTAGATAACTCTGACACAGGTAAGTGATGAGCTTTGTGGGAAAGCACTTAAGTTTCCTTTTGACTCAAGAGTTTTCAATTTTCTTCTTGTATCTGTAGAAAGCTATATGAGACTAACCCTCTTGTGAAGCAATTGTCTTGAATGGCAAGGCTCTTCTTACATAAATGACATTTCATACTGACTACATATTCCAGTTGTATGGCCAACCACATTTGTAGGTTCCTAGATGGAATCTCACCAGAATAACGTACAGTAGACTTCCCTACACCTGCCTATATATGACAGAGAAGTTACTGAAAACTGTTTTTAAAAGACTGGGTTTAAGGGAGCAAGAAGTCAAAAAGCCTAGCTGGCAAGAAGATGTATGAAACTAAATAACAGTTATTTGCCTTCAGTGAGTATTAGCTATTGACACCCAATCCTACAAATTGTTTACATTTACTTTGCTTGTTTTTTAAGGGATGGAATTTTCCACTCCACTAGTTACTGGTTAAGATGTCCAAGTCTCACTGAAGCGTGACAAAACTTCCGCATTTTTGTTCAGCTAAGTGGCACTTACTCCAGTGAAGCCCATAAGTGAGGATTTGATCCTCCTTAAAGAAGTGCAAACACATCAGATCATATTCTCAAAGATACATTTAAGTCTTGGATACCCCTATTTCATTTTTATACAGCTTTTCTATTAATAACCTTTTGATAAATCAGAGGGTTTACAAGAATACTAGCATAGCCATAAAGGGCTCGTTTTGTGGCTCTTTCATGATTGAAAATATGATGGGTGACATGAATTATAGCCTGATTGTATGTTTTTAATTAATCTGAGCACTTCAAAGCCCTCCCATTCATTAGGCACCAGTGATTTCTCTCCTCCAATCACACCAACAAATCTTAAATTCTAATTAGGAATATTTTAAAAAACCTTATAACAAAGAGAAACCAAAACAAACAAAAACACACCCCAAAGCAACAAACAAAACCCTGTGAAAACAATCACAGGAGATTAAATTCTGTAACTTCTTATTCTAAAGTATACCATAGTTTCCATTTTTCATTTGACTAATAATTTAATCCCAAGAAACATACTGACTTCAAAATTTGAATCCTTTGTCTAATACTTTATTCCCAAGAGATGTACAGCGTTGGCTGTCTGCATCCAGGTATATCTAAAGTGACTTCTTGTTGCCAAAAGAATTCCAGAACCATCTGCTTCTCTGGTTCTGGAAAAACCAGAGAAGCAGAACCAGCTTTTTCCCAAGCTGTAGTGAAGCTTTGTTTCTCATACACTAGCACCCTCTATGATCCTTACTCCCAGGCACATTCCCTTCTATTTCCTGCCATGCCCACTTCTGTATTGAAGAGTTTTGATTTGTTTGTTAATAAACAAGAAATAACAACGTCAGTGGAGACAACCACTTCACATCCTTCAAGGAAAAGTGCACTTTCAGCTGATAGATTTCTTTTGGAGGACCTGTCAATATTTCCCACATCTTTTCTTCAAAAGAAAGATCTTTTTTTTTTTTTTTCCCTGTACAGAAATGCCAGTATTCTACTCTGTTATCTACAAAGATCACAAGGCGGGAGTATTATTCCCAAGATAACTCACTGACAAGCAGGCTCATTTAGTTTAGCACAAATTTTCCTAGAGAGCAATTAAATCCTCAGCAAATCACAAAAACTATTGCTCAAAGGTGAAAAAAGCTGTGCAATGACTGAGAGAGACACTGGTTTCTTGGCAAGAATTAGTCACATCATGAAAACCTGATTTCATTTTGGTACACTTTCTAAAGACACCATCTGTTCTGGAAAGGAGGACTTTTCTGCAGTGATACACACCCTTTTTTCTGCTGTATGATCCTCACATATCAATAAAGCAGTCTACACACACAGTGAGAACACTGAAAGTTAGAGAAATCCTTATTTCCAGTTGTTTGTTCCCATCTTTCACTATTCAAACCCATCTTTCATTATTTCACTACTTGCTTTTTCAAGGAAATATGACTCCTGCACAACTGGTTAACATATTTTGTTGATAGAAGTCTTATTAGCCTAAGTTAGGAAGTTGGTTAAAAAAGCCAAACATGTAGACATGTGTAGACACATGTAGCCACCACACAGACACCTCAGATGATTAGACCAAAGTTAATCTGCAGAGTTTTATCAGTTAAAAGCATAGAATTTGATTTTACTGACATCACCTGGGGTATTTGCGCAACATCAGCAAACGAAGACGATCTTTAGCCTCCTCAATGTTAAGTGGTGGCCTTTGTGAAAGAGTGGAGTCATGTTCCAATCTACTGCAGAGATTCTGAAGTTTTATGAGCAGCCCTGCTTTGTCTTGTTTCCCAACAGAGATCCAGTGAACTCCTCCCGGAAAGTAATCTAACAAGAAAAGCAATATTAAAACATTTTAAATAATTTTAAATATTTTATAGCAACTTACAGTAGTAAGTTCAACATTAATTATAACACAAACCTCTAAAATCTGTTGAAAGCCATCCTTGCAACTCTACTATTAACACCAAAGGGTGGTTCTACAAGATCACTCCTGTTTCTTTTTAAAGGAACAGACTCTGTAGGGCAAGTACCCATAGAAATTCCACACCACCACTGATGCTGCTGTCCCTCCTTTCTATACATCTTCCTTCTGCATCCATCTTCCTGCTAGTCTAACCTACCATTTACATTTTTAACTGTGTAGTACTGCAAGAGTTCAGAGCCTGAAACAGTGATCAAGGAGATATCTAGAGAGTCAGCTGTAGCAGGGGATGCTATAGTATCTATCCCTACATAATTTTTTTCTTTAATGCCAAGTTTCCTACTTTCTCCTCCTAATGTCCTATGCAAGGAAAAATAAATAAAATAGAAAAAAAAGCCATTAAACAGTTGCATCTATGACCTACTTTAAGCTAAGGCAATACTAATCGCCCACAAATGCCTGCCACTATTAAAATCTATGCAAAAGTTAGAGCAAGATTTTTTTAAACTCACATAGCAAGGAGAGGAGCCTGAGGACCTTACAAGCAAGGCCCAAAAGGAATATAACTAGATATATTACTTTGCACTAACAGAAATAACAATTTCAAGTTAATTAAGGATGCATCTACTCTCATAAACCAATGCAGATTCTAAGATGAAAAGCTATTCAAAACATTTTTCTAAAAATTAATAGAATACTCCTAAACCACTAAATGGTTATGAAAGTTGTATGTTGCAAGCAAATATTTCAGAATCACCTAAGAAATTTAGAAATCCAAAACACTTCCAAGGTGACGTTTGATATTGCAGCATACATGTCCAATACGTGTATATCTACAGTGATCTTTATAAAAATACAGATGTTTTTCTGAAAGTACCTTCCAAGAGCTGAGGATCTCTTAAAGCTTCTGCTGTTAAAACAGTCTTCCCACAGCCTGCCATTCCATAAACTGTGACCCAACCTGGGTCACTTCCCAAGCAGTACAGTTTCTTTTTAATAGCATCTACCAGTTTTGGTCGAGTGACAAACACAACTGGTCTCTGTGGTACGCCCCCTTCGCAGAGAATGGTCTTCACTAAAGTTAAGAACAAGAAAGATCAAAATAAAACATGAGTACTAAATGTGATGCCTCTTCAAACCCAACCAAAAATTCTTCACCCAAAATAACTAGCGGGCTCCCCCCCGCACCTCATGTCCCATAAAAATGCCCTAAAACCTGCTGGACTCAAAATACCAAAAACTAAAAAAAAAAATACTGTTATTTAGAAATAAATTACTTAGCATGTAACTAGCCCCCTATCTAAAACAGTGTTTAAATTAATAACTGCATGAGGAAAGCTTGTTACGATAATCCCTAGAAGTGAAAAGAGAATTAACATCTCCCATGGAAACTGTGGCAAAACACAGGAGCTCAACATCACTATACCCAACAAACAAGTCACTTTCTCAGCCAGAAGTCACCACACCGTGGATGCAGCAGAAAAGAAAGGATGCTGTGTAGGGCCTTTCCTTGGCAGTTCACAGCACAGCACTGGGGTCCAAGCAAGACTTCCACTGATTTAAGCTGAGATAGCATGACTTGAAAGAGGTAAAGCATAACAGGAAAGGAAATGTGCACTTCATCTGCCCACTTTGTGGCCATATGGAGTGACATAACTGATAAACTTTGATTATCTAACATAGCCTTGAACTCCACATGCCTTTGACACTTATTAAATGCAGAGTGCCAGTAAATATGGCAGTTAGTCATATGCAGATAGAAGGTTCTGCCCCTTAGGAACTACAAATTTATTTCATGTCAGTCAAAGATGATCCTGATGACAATGCAGATAAAAGTTATATATAAAACTTATATAGGGTAACTAAAAGATCTGACAGAAAGTATTAAGTAACCTAGTAATTAGATCAATTAATCAATGATCAACTAGATCAATGTAGGTTGAGAGATTCCAGATTACTCTTCAAGATAAATATCAGAATATTGGAGGCTACAAGTTTTTTTTTTTAATACAGACAAATGAGAATATTCCTTTCACTTACAACAAAAATGTTACAAATTAGAGAAAACTGTAAGAGCATCAGTTCTCCTGCCTCTTAAAATCAGCATTATTCAATAGGAACACTTTGAAGATCACCTATAAAAATTGTAATTGTTGTAACACTCCTGCCATATTAAGTAGATGAAATAGACATAGTTACTACGCTACCAAAACAAACAAATGCAGCAACTGCTCCTTCTTAACTGGAACAGGTATTACACATAGCCACTTTCTAAGGAATAAAAAGATAGCTTGTGTCCACACTCAAGCACAGGGACTGCTGCAGTTACACTGACCGTAGGAAGTCATTCCATCCATGGAACTCTTTCTGTTACCAGACGAGACAGCAGGAATGCCGTCCTGCAGGAGCGCAGCAAGATCTCTGTACCCTTCATGGAGCAGTGCATTATAAAAGGATCTGTATGAATTATTATCTTTTGTAAGAATAATGTTTATTAACATAGCTGCTCTGTCCTTCCGTGTATTCTAAGAAAAAAAAATAGAAGAGGTATTATACACAACTAGTTAACCTCAGAAGTATTTTAATTTATCACTCTGTAAATTATAGACTACTTACAGTTATAGAAATAGCCTTTAACTTACCAAGCCCTTAACCTTATTAAGAGCAACAAAAACTGTGTGCTAGAATTTGACAAATTCGGGAAATAGACAGTCAGAAAATACTATTTTTAAAAAGGATAAAATAAAGGTAAAATATGTGAGTAAACTAGGAGGGAAAATAGCAGTGAGAGAATTCTACCTGTTGCTTCACTCTCTCCTCCTCCTGTAATGTCAGTACTTCGTCAGAAATCATACGATCCATAATATAAGAAGTCTTGATATCATTTTCCAGTGCTTGACGATTCATAAGCAAGTAGTTTCTACTCTTGACATCCATATTTCTTTAGTGTGAAAAAGAGCAGTGAGAGTGGGTGAAGTCAAGTCAGACTGGGAACATAACTTACAAGCATGAGGAAGGAAGTTTTAAAACAGCTCAGAAATTTTGGTGTTAAAATCAGAAAGAGTAGCAATGCACCAGCTCATTCTGAAAATACAAATTCTTTTCCCCATTCCTATGAACTTATGTTTATAAACTCTTTCAGAACTACAAAACCAAAGCACTTTGCTACATGTCTCTATTGAAAAATCACCTCCCCATTCACTACATCCCCCAATTTTTTTTTAAGTCCTTGGATCATGTGACCCTTGGGTCAACAGGATGAGAAAGAGGGCTGGTCTCATCGGGGGTAAACGCATTGTTGTTTCCAAATTCAAGACTCCATACAGGGACACTTGGATGCTGCCATATGATGGAAGAGGGAGCACCCAACACTGCTATTTGACTGCGCTATACCTTCCTTTATCAGCATTTGGACACGCAACTTCAAACTCGCATTCTTCCTCCATATCATAAAAAAACCAAATGTCTGAAGAAAACAGGTGAAAACTATTGACTACGGCATAAAGGTTTCCCAGAACTGATCAGCGACTCCGAGAGTCCCAATCGAGCAAAATGCTCTCTCCGATCACACTCCTGCCCGGAAAGCTCCATAAACAAGTCCAAACTCCTCCACAGAGCACCCATGGAGGTGCCTGCAGAAGCGTTCACCTTTTCCGGCACTCTCTCCTTCAGGAGCTGGAGATGTGGAACAGCTGCCTTTGGATAAGCTCGCAATGGAGTGCCTCTTCCGCTGTGCTAACAGAACTTCCTATTTCCACTAAAAATTACGTAGTTAAGAAAGCCTTTATCCCACCGCACCGCGGAGGGAAGGGCAGCCTAAAGCTCCCTGGTCGAAAAACGGATAATAACAATAACACGGCTACACGCGAGGCAAACACAGAAGAAATCCAAACAAAGGGTTAACTCACACCGTGCCGCTGTTGCCAACCGCCAACGAAACAGAAACCGAGGCGCTCAGACCGTCCGCCCGCCGACCCCTGCCCTGCCCGGCGGAACCCCTCGCGGTGCGGTGCGGTGCAGTGCGGTGAGGTCCGGTCCGTCCCGTCCCTGCGGGACGCTGCTCACCTGGTGGGCAGCGGGCAGCCCCGGCAGCCGCCGGCCCCCAGCACCGCCGAGCACCGAGGCACAACCCTGCCCCGCGGCTCCCGGGAAGGCGGCGCCGGCAGCGCTTCCTCCTTCCGGGCCTGGGCGGGGAAGGGCCGGCCCGGCCCGGCCCGCTCGCTCGCTCGCTCGCTGCCCGGCCCGCTCGCCGCCCGTCGCCGCCGAACAAAGCCCCGCGCTGCCTGCCGCGCCGGCGCGGAGCCGCCGAGCCCCGGCTGTGCGTGCCGGGATCGCCGCCTGCGACGGGCGGGCCCCGGACGTGGCGCACTGGGCGGCGATGCGCCAGCCGCGGGCAGGGGAGGGGCCCCGGGGCCTGTAAACGTGGTGCCTGCGGGGCAGGGCGGCCCTGCCCGCCTCCGCCACCGCAGCTGAGGCCGGAGGAGCGCGGCGGGTACGGGACAGCGGCCGCAGGGAGGGGAGATGGGAGGCCTGGGGGTGTCCTGCAGGGCGGGCTTGGGGGGGATGTGGGTCACTGTGGGGGGAGCGGAGGGGACAGTCTGTCACTGTGGGGGGAGCGGAGGGGACAGTCGGTCACTGTGGGGGGAGCGGAGGGGACGCTCGGTCACTTTGGGGAAGCTGAGGGGACGCTCGGTCACTTTGGGGAAGCTGAGGGGACGCTCGGTCACTTTGGGGAAGCTGAGGGGACGGTCGGTCGCTGTGGGGGGAGTGGAGGGGACGCTCGGTCGCTGTGAGGGGAACGGAGGGGACGCTCGGTCACTGTGGGGGGAGCGGAGGGGACAGTCGGACACTGTGGGGGGAGCGGAGGGGACAGTCGGTCACTGTGGGGGGAGCGGAGGGGACGGTCGGTCACTTTGGGGAAGCTGAGGGGACAGTCGGTCACTGTGGGGGGAGCGGAGGGGACGGTCGGTCACTGTGGGGGACTGGAGGGGACGGTCGGTCACTGACGGAAGCTGAGGGGACAGTCGGTCACTGTGGGGGAGCGGACCGGTCCGGAAGGGTCTCTGGGGAGCTGCGGCTCGTCCCTCTGTACAGCACCGGGCTGCGCGCTGCAGCCGTCCCTTCAAAGCAAAACTTTTCTCTGTTAAACTCTTTCCCTAACTACTATTCAGAGCTCTTTTTTTTTTTTCTCCACTTCAACTTCATAGTATGTGCTCTCAAACCCAAAGATGTTTCAAAAACTTTTAAAATACAATTTTTCTGTTTTGGTGGGGTTTTTTTGTTTGGTTTTCTTTGGGGTTTTGTTTGGTTTTGCTTTGGTTTGGTTTTTTTTGTGGGATTTTTTTTGTGGGGTTTTTTTTTGGAAATGAAAAACTTTTTTCTCTCCATGCTTCAAGCTCAGAGCGAGCTTCCTAGTACTGTGGCTCAAACAGCCCTAAGCTACCTGCATGACAGATCAGATTTTAAACAATGCCTTTTAGCCCTGTACATGGCTATGTATCTCCAAATATTTATATTTTGATATGTGACTAAGCGGCAATGCTGCAAAGTGATCCAAAAAACCAGCACAACAGTTTGGTCTCAAATTAGGCTAAAGCAACTCTGCCAAAGATCAAGTCTATTTTGAGCAGTATGGTGGAAGATTTTAGGCTTAAAAACTACACTCTGTACTTCACTTGGACGGTTAAAATATGAGCTGGAGATTCATGTTGCCTCAGTCTATTCTGACCTTAATTTTATCAAGAGGAAGTTATAGTTTTTTCTTTTTTCTAGGGGCGTGATTTTATGAATCTTCTGAATTTTTCTGTCATAACTTTTTGTTAACCAGCATTTGTAATTTTACAGATGACATGAAATCATTACAATAGAACTACTAAATCAAAGCTTGATTTACAGTTTTGTTTTTTAAATTGAAAAATTAACTTTCCCCTAATAGTGTGTAATAATTCTTTTTCAAATCTACAGGTAAAACACAAGTTCATCAGTGAAATTGCTGATGAACTTGTGACAGTCATCAGCTACAAAAAGAAATATACTTTTAATCCTTGTAATTTTAAATACATATTTAAAATAGCTTATTCTACAGCAGATTAAGTATTTCTGGAAACATGAAATTAGCTTAAATTTGGAAAGTTAGTTCAGCTGGAGAAAATATGAAAACAATACTCTGTAATATAGAAAGCAAATGAAAGTATGATACTTTACATAAGTTCACATAAGGAAGCATAGTGAGCACCAAAATAAACATGTTTGGAGGTGTATTTGTGAACTTAAAGTTTGCTTTTGAGGATGTTTAAAAGTAAAATGTAAGAAGTAAAAACTAGTCCTTTCTGGGTTTTTTTTTCTAGCTCTCTCCTTTGCTTCTGCTTTTTAAAACCACAAAATGTCTGAAATTAAGCCAAGGAAAAAAGGTATTTCTTCATCCAAGACCAGTGAAGGTTCACAGAAGGCTGAGAAGCACAGTAATTATGGGAAGCTGGCAAGTCCCAGGACCAGCAATAATCACAGTTCTTTTTGGATGGACTCAAGGACAAGTTTGAGTATCATTTCCCTTGTTGTTTGCCTGGTGGTGAGCTGGTAGGTAACTCTCTAAAGAGGATTCCAGTATTTTCTGTTGTGTTCTGTGGGCTGTATGATTGACATATTAACAGAGTGCTTGGGCTAAGTGTCTGCAGAAACTTGTTAGAGCCAGAAGGATCCAGGAAAGAGTAGCAGTATTGTCAAGCATGGAAACATGGGTGTGCAGTGAGTTACTGTAGAAGCTCCATCTGTTACATCACCCTGAAGGTGCCTTGCTCATGAATTCTAAATACCTGCTTTGGAGACTGCACCTGCCTGGAGAGCAACTTAGGCTGACAGGAAGTTTGGCAGGCAATAAGTAAGTGGACAGAAGAGGTGAAATAGAGCTTTCTGTAAATAATTTCCTCAGCAGTGATCATTCATCAGGTGGAGTCTTTAAGAAAAGGTCAAATACCTTTGCTGAAGATGTTTTAAAATACCTTAGCAGCACCAGTGCCTTAGTTACCTTAGCATGCTGTGTAAAAGCAAAGACATCTGTGGATGCTTCCTTGCTGTCACGCCTCTTTTAGAACATAACTCCAGTTTCAAGACGCATCAATTAAATTTTTTTTTTGTCTTGTATTGATCTAGCAAATTCTGTCAACATAAATCCCTCCAGTAACAATTTGCTGTGAATCAAGTCCTGGAAAACTTAATATATGCTAATTAAGAAGTTTTGTTTTCTGTTTATTTACTTGAAATATGCAGGTTTCTATTTCAGCAGTCGGGTCAATTTGCTGATCTGGAAAGAAAGTACAATTTTTTACATCAAGAAGCTGAAAAAATCATGGATGTGGGAAATAAAGTAAACTTAATTTCTGAAAAGGTAATAATTAACATCTTAATTGGATGATCTTTGGTGAATATTTGTCATTGCTTACTTCATTGTTATTTTGTTACTTTAATTGTTTTAAAACAAGTTTTCAGAATGTGTTTTACTTGCCTGTGAAGAGGCATTTAGAGACTATTTCATGTGACAAAGCATGTCAATCTATGCCATTGTTCCAGTGTGTGAATACAGTTAGTGTATCTCAGTATTACTTTTTAGAAACTGAACTATTTTTAAGAACTTACATACACATGCACATTTCATTTTACCAGTCCTCTTTCATGTGCAATTCTAACATACATTGATTTAAAGAAAATTTATCAGCATTTTATGTAGCAGACCTGGTCTAATGATATGAAGACATAATAAAGTGTTAGATAAGAAAATACAATAGTAATGAAAAAAGATATTACCACATGTGACATTACCAAGGAGAAAAGCTGTGCTGGCTGCTGAATTATCCGATACCTTACAGATAAGGATGGTAGCATGGCATGGCTCATGCCAGTGATTTTGTTTCAGCACTGATCTCAGAATAATGTCATTTATACATGATGTAATTTGGATATTTATATACTATACTTCAGATTGCAGAATGTTGCATGGGATTTACTGTATTTTGGACATCAAAAAAACCAAGTATGGAAAATTGCATATATGCCATAGAAGTTCAACAACAGACACAGCTTTTTTCTGTGACTGTTTTATGCTAGGTTAATCAACAATATTTTAAAGATGAAACACCATGGAGGAACTTTGTAACAAGTACAGTGGTTTTTAAGAGACTTCATTATCTCTTAATAAATGGAAAGGGTTTTTTGTTCTTACTTTTGTTAAGTAGACACAGACATTGTTTTGTGTTGTAAATGCAGCTTGAGTCTTCTGAAAGTATCCTGCAAGAAGCTGCCTCATCCATCTCTGTGATGACTGAATTTGGGCAGGAAATATCTTCTCTTCATAACACCATAAATGATATTCAGAACAATGGACAGACTCTATCTCTAAAGATGCAGAGCATTAATGAGAAGTTCCAAACTGTTACAAATTCCTGGAGGAGAAGCCTGGATGAAATGAACACAAATGCTAGTGGTTTAAAATCTGAAACAAAGTTCATACATACAGAAGTTACTTCCAAAATCAATGAAGTTGAGCAAAGAATTAAATCCCTTGCAGAAAGAGTAAAAGATTTGGAGGACAGTACAGCCAGAAATATCAGAACACTAAAAAAGCAAGAAGACGATGAATTCTCTAGAGTTGAACAAAAGTTGAACTTGGATGCAAAGTCAGTTGAAAAGCTAGAAGAAGAACACAATAGTCTGGTAGCCAAAGACACAGAGCTGAATCAGAAACTTGCAAACTATGAACCTAAAATTGAGGAATGCAAGACCCATTTGCCAACAATTGAAAATGCTATTCGCTCTATTCTTAAGCTGTCAAGTGACTTGCTTGGTATGGAGAAAAAGATAGAGGACTTGAAGACACAGCTGTATGCTGTGGAAAATGACATGTTGAAAACTGTTTCTGATACAGTGGCCATGCAGAAGGCTCTTGAAGGCCTCCAGTCCAATGGCAGCTTGATCAAAATGCAGCATGAACTAGCTGTTCTAGAAACAGGGCCTGACATAGCAGTATCTTCAAAAGCGCAAGAAGTAACTTTAGAAAGCTTTAACTTAGCAAATGACCAGAATGGGGATAAGTGAATTTGGTCTTAGGTTTCTCATTGATGAAAAAGCACTTTTTTATTAAAAATGTGATCTAAATCTATGTCAGGGATAGCTGATGTACTGTCATCGATCTAAAGATCATTGGAACAGCTTGAAAGGTTGAGAAAGAGGGTAGAGAGCAAGAAAGTAATACTTTGTTATAGAAAGAAAGGAATATTTTCTTAAATTAAGTATTATTTTCAGTTTATTTAATAACATATTTTTTATTAAAAATAATTTGAAGCCAAGTATTTAAAGGGGAAAAAAGCTCATATTTTTAGTTTGTATTTAGCTTTCACTACTTTGTTTCTTTTGTTGTTACTTTGTGTATTATTTTCCATAGACTTGTAACACAGTGAACAATTAATAACTTATTTCTCAGCTGAAATAGCTGTACCTTGCTTTTAAATTATTGTACACCATAATGGTTTCGTGCTGCAGGAAAGCACTGAGTAAATTTTTATCAGCTAAAGCTCAGATACAACACCCTTAGAGTAAACACTAGGGAAGTACCCCCTGCTGAGAGCCTTGTATTGTTCTGGTATCTATAAGCTGCCATTTACATAGCAGCTGGTTTGTTTTCATTTTTGGGGGGGCTTTGAAAACAAATTTTAACCTTTTAACCTTTTTTTCTGTAGGATGTTCTTTGTTCAGCATCACATGATATGTCCTATATTGCTTTGCATTTGAAAAGGAAAAAAATTAACAATGTCACTGACATTGTTTCCCAAAGTTTGCTGAACCAAGAGCTGCAAAAGTAATTCATGAAATCAGTGGAGTTATGTGCTTGGGAGCAGGGAATATCCAGTTTACCCATAGACCTACTTACACATGATGTAATACTACCTAGTAGGCGTGATAGATGTTCATTGAAATTTGGATCTCAGGGACAACACAAATTGTCTGCAGACTTATTGGCTTGATTATTTTGTATTTCTCCAGAAAGGAGATTGTTTAGTAGAAACAGTATGAACACATATTTATGACCTAATCAGACCTAAATTAAATTAGTCTGGGTTTGTACATTAATTTCTTTAGAACTCCACTGAAATCTTCACTAAACAAGTAACATTGCCCATTCAAGAGACTATGAAACCAGTGTTTCTTAATGTCATAAAACTGTGTTGGTTTCATATAATTATTGCTTATGTATATATTTCTGTTTACAGTGATATTCAAAATAAAAATATATTGTAGTGAATTTCCTTGTTCTGATGCATAATCTAATTCAAAATAAACTGTTCCTCCAGAAAGGGTACAGACTAAATGCTTTAGTGTTCCCTGTCCTATTAGGAAAAACAATGATATAAAGATTTTTTTAAAATATTTTTTACAAGTGCGTTCCAGTTCCAGTGTTTCTACTTTGTATCATTTCCAGGCAAGGTAGTGGGAGTGACAGTGCTATGATCCCTAAACTTTCATCAGCCTCAACCCTCCTGAAAGCTGAATGTGCAGGAGATTCAACATGAAATCTTCATCCTTGGAGGCATTAAGTAGGAAACAAGCACAACTTTCCACAACCTAAATTTTGGTCTTTTGCTTTTGAGCAAAAAGTTCTGAGCTATTGAGGAACAACCAGCACTATTGAAGAGTTAAAAATATTGGTTTCTGTGATGATATTTTTACTACTAATGTCCCGTAAAGGATTAATATGAAACTAATACTAGCCTCATAGAATGTGTTTCAGTTTGCCTGTTTGGTGGGTTTTTTTCTCTCCAAGTTCTACCCTGACTTACTGGGGATTGAACTGGATAGTATGACTCAGATAATTTCCGAAAACCAAGAACCAATCATAAGAAAATAAATATAAAAGAGTGAACTAGCAAATCAAGACAAAAATCCAGCAGTAGCATGACTTTTCCTTCACTAAAATAGCTTTTATGAAGATTTAAAAATTCCATTGTATGGGAGAAGATTCCATTTGATGACTTGTGTTTTCAGAGGTCACCTTGGAAAGTCATAGAGCACCTTCATGTAATTTTTTGTAATAGAAGAAGTACTAACATTTATTATGTATGCTGACAAAAAAAAAATCTGGTTGTGTTGTAACAGAAATTGATTTCCTAGAGACAGGGTTTCCACTCAAATTGAATGTCAGAATAGTAAGATATTTCATTAAAGTATAGCTTGAATTTTGACGTTGAGTTGTTAAGCTAGAAATATTTTTGTATCCCTCTAGTGTGAAAAGACTTGGAACTTAATGAAACAGCTGGAAGATCTTCAAATAATTTCTCACATTAAATATCTGCAGGAAGATATTAATACAATGAAAACATGGTCTAGCAGCATAATTAAAAAACAAGAAGAACTGGAGAAGAATTTAACAAGCCTTTTTCATGCAGTTTCAAGCACTGAACAGAACACAGCTTCTGTAGCAAAAAATGTAACATTGACAATCGTAACAGTAAAAACTGACATAAGGCGCATTTCAGGCCTGGTCTCGGACATGACTGCACTGACAGATTCTTTGCAAACACTAGAAGATAAAGTAGAAAAAGGTGAAAAAGCAACAGTAAAAAATATAGGTGACCTCCTTACCAGTAGCATCGACCGAAGTACAGAAATACAAAGCCTGGCATCCAGTAATGAAAGGAAAATTGAGCAAATCAAGACAGCACTGTCTGAGTTAAGGAGCAATTTTAACAAGCATTCCGATAGGCTTTTAAATCTTGAAGGTGACAGAGCAAAAGTTCTGAAGACAGTTACATTTGCTAATGATTTAAAACCTAAGATGTACAAAGTTAAAAAGGAGTTTGCCATCTTGGAGCCCTTAATAAATGACCTAACACTGAGAATAGGAAAATTAGTGGAGGAGGTCTTACAGCGGGAAAAGGAAATTGCTTTACTGAATGAGAAACTGGCCAATCTAACAAGAGTTCAAACCGAGATCAAGGATGTGAAAGATGAAATAACCAAGATTTCAGACATTAACTGATCACTGAAAGGCCACTGCCTAAAGAATAGTGTTTGTAAAGTGTGAACTCCCATAAAGTGTAGTGCTGAGAAGACACAATATTTAAAGGCTTTATTTAGAAGCACACCTAAACCTGAAATTTGTCCTATTCCTTTGAACAGGACAGGAAAAAGTCATACTTATTTCAAGGGAGAAATAATGTGAACAAAAAATGTACCTCTTTGCATGTATTTTTCTTTCTGAAGAATGAGAGATGCTATATTTAATAAATTGCTTGTTTTGTACAATAAAGCAGTGTTAAAGTATAAAATTATGTTCTTAGCCTTAGAGTTTGCTTTCATGAAGAAAGCAGGAACCAAGAATGACAGATTCCAGTTTTACTTTCCTGCTGCAAAGGAAGGAATAGAATTGTGGTTTCCAGCTAAACAAGAGGTAGTCCAACAGCAGTAATACTTTGTCTCTATTCACTCTATGATTTTTGTAAACTAGTTTTTTTTTTAAATAATATTTAACAAGGTAAATGCAGCAAAGCAAGAAATGTTCAGAAATATTGCTGATGGCTTCCAGAAAGTTTGTCACACATTTATATGGAATAATTTGTATAAGGCTTTGTATAAGGCTTTTATAATTTAAAATCAAAATTACTGTGCAGCACCATTCTGTCTTTAAAACACAGAATGCTCTATAGGGACAGTGCTCTGAAAGACCTAATAATGCTGCTGATGGCTTTATCCCAGTGTCATAGTGTCTGCTCAGGAATCCTAACAGTGTTAGTGATTCATTATTTCTTAGTCTGTGCGCAGCAGAATTAGCAAAGAGAAGCTGCTTATATCCCAAAAGGCTACTGCTGTAATTATTGGTACTATTTAGGTGCTGAAGAACAACAGATTTGAGACATTGGAAAATGAAGTAGGCAGTAACAAGATAGTGGGAATGGTCTTAGCAGAGGAAGGTGGGGGAGAGAAATGCTTTAAGTAGGAATAAAAATGGCTATAAATATCAATTAGAAGCAATAGAGCAACTCAGAAAATCCCTGTAAATGAAATTATATCAAGTGTAAGTATATATTAAAGCCTTTATAACTTTTCAGTTGGCCATGCCTTAACATCTTGCAACTAGACTCTTGATTGTATGGAAGATACAAGCATTCCTCTCCCTCACTATTTTCATCCTCATTCAGCATTCCATGTCTTTTGGTTTCCTTCATGTTGCTGGTCTTCTCTACCTTCTTCGCTTCATTTGCCCACAGTCAACCTCCAATACTTTGTTTAAAGTTTTGCTCTTTTTGATACAGGTTCATTCCTATCTCCCCCTTTCTTCTACCCCTTTCCAGTCCACCTGACAGATGGCAAAAATAAACCTGTCAAGTTTTCCTAGGAGCATCCACAGATACTCTACCAACCCCTGTCCCTTTGCTCTTCCACACAGTTCTTAAGTGAGCTCCTGAAAATAACCAAATGGTATTTGAAGGAGGCAGCAAAATTAAAGAACAGCCATGGTAAAGTATGCATTGCCTATCATACCTGAAGCAATGTCTGTACACATGCATATACACTGTAGAGTTTGAGGGTTACATAATAAAGATATTGTGGATTAAAGGCACCACAGGCTACAGTCATTTTATTCACTTTGCTTTCAATTTTATGAATGCATCATTTGTGGTCAGTAGGCAGTAAGAATCTGGAGAGGCAGAACTGGAGAACTGGTAGAGCAACTTCTACACAAGTGATGTGGAAAAAAATACATTCCAGCTGCACAGTTAATCTGAGCAGCCTTGACACAGCAGAGGTCTGTCTGCATGAAGAGAGTGTACTTACTCCTGGGAACAGCAACCAGAATACAAGCCAGGATAAACAACTGTGGATTTCACTTTCAACCTCCAAATTCTAGAACGTGTATCTGAGTGAAAAGCTGAGTGTACAGTCCTTGGAGTGTGGTCTCCAAGGGAAGTTAAACATGCACAAAATGTTACAGGACTATTCATTTCCCTTTCCCTTTAGACGTATGCAGACTTCCTACCCTTACTTCCCAGGATAATCCTCTCAGAAATTTTTCTTGCTGCAAGCAAGACAAAAAAATTAAGTCACAAAGGTAACGTTTACTCAAAAAAAGTATGTTGGAATAATCTGTATCTCAAGTTGTCACACCACCATACTGACCTCAGCAGTAAGGCAATTGGAAATTCTCCCATAATCCACACAGGTATTACAAATCTCTATTTGCCCTTCAGGCACACATCTCCACTAAAAAAATGGAAGTTTTACAGCAGCTTTATAATTAGACTGCTCTAAGCAGGGAGGCAGAGAGCTCCTACACTGGAAAAGGTGAGCAGAGAGTGAGGTATTTTTCAAAAACTTAAAGCAGACAGGTAACCTTGCCTCCCTGTTTTAGTACGGTCAGTGGTGGGGAGAATATTGGCTCAGTGAAACTACAACCTTTTAGTTCATGTATAGGGTCATGCAGGGATACTCTGCAATTTTATCAAATGATTGAGAGATTCAGGTAATAATGAAAATTACAGCTATGCTACTTAAAACAGATCATCCCATTGAGCCCAAACTGTAGGGACATTCAGGCCATCTTTGCTTTTAATTTTGCCTTCAGGTACAAAACCAGCCAATTAATATACTTTTCAGCAATTTGAAAGGAAAAAAACAACCCAAAAGCCAGCAACAGCATTAAATTATCAATGATGAAAATTCACATGAGCAAATGAATCCCAAAAGAATAAAATCTACTTTTAGACACCAGAACGTTTGCTCAGCCAAGAGTTTTCTGCTAGCAGTATCTCTCTCCCTAGGACTGAGTTACAAAAATTGTGTTCTGTAACAAGGCCATGCAGCTATCAAGCCCATCTACCCAAGGTACTCATATTTGCTATAAAAAAGCAGGATGTTTATTGTTTTCACTGTGAACTACATCAATTCTATGTAAAAATGTAAATGAGTTACAAGTATTTGTATTATTACAGCCCATTTTAAAATGATATGCAACAGACATTTCCGCAAGTTATCAGTGAGTGTCAGCACATTTCATCTGTAGTACAACCTGATACAAACACCGTGTGCAAATGCAAATGCAGTTGTTACTCCAAATTTATATATACGGTATGCTTTAAACCAGAAAGCTCATCTCAGCTCCAAAACCAGCAAGAAAGTATGTTTTCTCCTTCATAAAATATACACAAGCAGCATATACATAATCCATGTTTTACAGAGCGCTTTGGGGTTTATTGATGGGTCTGGAGTTACCTAAGTTCAAAACTTTTGGATACAGGACTTTCCTTGCAATGGAAGTGCAAATCCATCAAAAGCACCATGGCTCTATCTCAACCTTCAGAAAATGTACCAGGAATTATGCACAAAGCAGTTATCAATGACAAAGTTGACCTTTTAAATGCATTTTAATACTACATTTTTCCCACTGAAAATACCAGCAGGCAACCCTTGAAGCACCACCCTTTCCTAACAAGCATCTGAACAATCCTATGGCTGAATGTCAATGAAGGTGGCAGCTGCAAGGCAATTCTCTCCCCCTCTTGGGTTTTCCACTGAAATACAACACTGCAAGGAGCACTAAGTGTATTTTCCCTTTCTCAGTTACAGAAAAGGAACTGCTGGCTGCTCCTTGTAGTCTTATCTCAAGCCTACCTTGATAAAATTATCTAAGCATCTTTAAAAGATAGTTTCAGGTCTACCAGTGAGCAATAAGAAAATGGACTTAAGAGTCTCTCATTGTTGTATGTATTTGTAAAAACTGTGCAACATTGACTCAGTCCTAGAGAAAAATTGTGCGACTTTGCTCCACATACAGAATGAGTCTTGAGAAATTTAGCTCAGCACTAGATTTCTTGACAGACTACCTCACTACACGAGCCAAGCTTGTCTCACTCTTCTGCCAGCCTTAAAATTTGACAGTTCTTCACTTTCCCCAGGATTAGAAGGAACTTTCAGCAAAGAAAGAAAGGTCTACTGAGTTAAAACATGCCTCTAAAGAAACTGATTTTCAGTACATGAAAGTGACAGTTTTGCCTAGCAAGCTGCACCATACACACAACTTCAAAAGGAGATGTAACATCAACAGTCTTAATACAAGATCTAGTCATAGTAAGGGCTCTTCTCCAAGGAAGCTCTTACAAGTATTTAATGACTCACTAAATAATTTCAGAGCTTCCCATTCACAATGGGGAAACAAGATTTACATACTTTTAGCATTAGATAATTTTAATTCAACAACAAAATACTTGTACAAGTATTTTATTTAGACTTAGGATCTAAATTTGACTTTGCTGAGTAATGCAGGCAGAAACCAGCCACTCTGAGTGCCTTTATTACTGTCATGGTGACAGGGAAATGGTGTAGCTCTAGCTTTTACTCTGCATTCTCAAAGGCAACAATTCAAAATAAGGCCCAGCTTTCTTGTTTAGCATAATCATTCAAAATCTTGGAAGTTGGGAGGATTTTCCCAGGGGGTGAGAAGCTCAGTGCTACAATAGCAGGCACATCTGACTCCAGCAAGAAGCAGCAGTCAGTACATTTATGACAATCCAATGGCACCTGCCTGATTTGTCCTTTTGATTCTGAAGGAGCCAAGTGAAGAGGAAGAAGCAGTGTAACATAAGTAAGTGCCAAGCTAAGTTCAGTATCAACAGCTCACACGCCGTAAGGCAGCCTATCCACAGTACTGCAAAAAGACCACGTCACCTCCAGCTCTACTTTGTGAGCAAAGTAGTACTGGATAGGGTGCAGTGATTACCAACTGTGGGTTACTGAACAAGTGAAATGCAGAAGGCAGCACCATCTCCCTTCACTAAGACTTGAGAAAAAAATTCAAAAATAAATACCTTAACATTGCCTTTTTTGCCTCCTCTTGTGTGCTGAGGAGCATGTATTTCTTCACATAAAGGTCCAAAAAATCTGGTATGGCTCCTTGTGCTGCAGAAATACATGGTTCAACTATAATTCAGTATTATACTAATTCAGAAAAAAATAACTGAAATACAAAACTACAGCTGCAGCAAATGTAGGGAAAAGCTGGCAAGTTTTTTAAACTCTAGAATAAAAGACCATTTTTATTTTATTGTAAAGCTGAAGTACACAATTAGTAGTCAAATATATTTGAAAATCTTTATTAACATCAGCTTTTCTCTAGTTAAGAGGTAGCAACTACTGTTTAGTTCCACAGGACAATCAGAAGGGCCAAGTTCTTTGGTGTGATTCAAAGCCAACAGAAGCAGAAATTAGTCAAGTAAGCATAAGTTAAGTTGGGATGACCATCCCAAGGCAGAAACAGCTCTGGCATGCATAAGATTCCTTTTACATCTGTGGGAAACACTGATATCATGACTAGGATGCCCAATCAGACTCCAGTCTCATCTCAGCCATTCAGGAGTTCAGCTGTTCCACAGTAACAGCTTATTACAGGCAAATGATCAGTGGGCTCCAAGTGCAAGGACAGGTTCTTGGCACTTCTCTGGAAACAGTGAAAACCTAATTTTAAGTGGAAGAGTACCATTTCTCTAGTTTCTAAAGTGTGAAACAGGGTATTTTTTTTTTAATTTTTTTGGGTGGCAGAGGGGGAAGCCAGGAGAGTATTTGAGGTATTTGCTACTATGAAATGAAGCTTACATATGCAGTAGTAAACAGACACTAAGCACTCTGTTTCTCATTTATTTCAGGCAATGACAGTGGTAGAATTTAAACCCTCATGAGAGATGAGGGCACAACCAATAATGACATTGTATAGTTTGTTTTCTACATAGTCAAATATATAAAAGTTTCATGAAACTCATCACTGGGTCAGCCAGCAGTCAGTCCATGAGTTGTCTATTCAGTTAGACCAAGCTTCTTCTTCAGAGACTCTGGCATTTCAGGTGGAGGTGGGCGAGGAAGTCTGAAATAAACCTTGACAGAATCGTAGATGAACCACTGTAGTGCAGTCAGGGTACCAATCATAATGATACGAGCAAACAGCCCTTTCCATACACCTGGAGAGCAAACCATAAATCATGAACAAAATAAAATGGCATGAAGAAAATACCTCCTCCCCTAAACACCAGAAACACTTGATCCAAAATACATGAAAGAAAGAATGTACCTTTGAATCCAAGCCTCATAAGAACCTGTGAAGCTGAGCTGCCCTTTTCTTTGTTCAACACAGACACCACAGAGTCAGCAGGATGGGAAACGATTGCACAGAACACACCAGCTGAAAGAATAATATGACATTAGTTCTGTGTTGATTTAGCTGTACCACTACTGTGTACACCAAGTACAACCAGTGAAACTTCCAAACAGAAGAAAACAGCCAGAAAAAAACTTCAGAATCTTTGGATATTGAAATTTCCCCCATTCATCCAAAGATTCCCAAGACTGCAGCTGATTTAAGTGAAAATTTGCATCTTTCTCAATTTTTAAATCTGGCCATTAATACTGGTAACATATAGGAGCAGTTAAGAGAAGTGTCCTATTACAGACCCATTTTCCCCTAACAGACCAATTTTATAGTTATTTCCCCTGCACATTTTAAAGCAGCAGGTTAAGTTCTCCCATGTTAATGACATCTGCTAATGTCACTTTTCAGTTAATACTCTGAAAAGCAACAGGTCTCTAGATTTGCAGTAATCCATTAATGAAGTGTAGAACTTAAAGATTCCTTACCAATATAGCCTGCAACAAAAGTGACTATCAGCTGTTCTCCTTTTGTACATTCACTTCGTGGCTTGGGGACCACATACTTGTACAGAGCTTCAACAGTACGTTCAAAGCAGGCAAATTTCATCATTGTGTATGGAATCTGTCTCATCCATAGTGGAGCCACACCTTTATAGAAACTTAATCAGAGAAGAGACAATCTCAGTTGCATTTTCTTCATTATTTAAAGTGTATTTCTAACCTGAAATAAATTAGCTTATTTATTGCTGCTATACAACTTCTATATACTGACCCTGTAATGCTGTCAATACCTACAGAAATTAGAGTTGTTAAAATTCCTAAGTACCACCTTCAAACAGCAACACAAATTGAAATTTTCCTGATCCCCAGGCTGCACAGCAGTTTCTTTAGTCACTTTTCAGATTACAATACAACTGCAGCAATGTAGTAATGATACTACCCGTGCAGTAAGGGTAATGTCTGCATGCCAGTCAAGTCCTGATAGTGAATCATGACCTGTACATCTACAGCCACTTCCATCAGAACAGAAAGCTAACATGCAGTTATATTACTCTCACATGCCAATGACTCAAGCATCTTTGACTGTACAACCAGAAAGTTGCTGAGTATCTCTGACTGGAACTGCTAGAAACTGAAGTTATCCAGCAGAACTCAGAACAAAGATACTCACAAAGATGGATCTAAGGAGCATGTGGAATTAACAGCCAGTTCAGCACAGATCACCTCAAGTATGTTAAATTCTTATCTTGAAATACAAAGACCAAAAAGTAGTACAAGCTAAGGCCAAAATAAGTTTTAGTACCAGCTCTTCATTAAGAAAATGCACTGAAAATCAAGAGTTGCAATTAAAATGAAGGGATGCTTACGCCCAGATGCCTTCTTCTGCAAACATTTTGGGTAAAGCCTGCCGTAGAGTGTTTGCATATCCAGGCTGTGTCTGAATGCGAACTTTAGCAGCTTCCATTGGAGCCAGAGCAATGTCAGCAAAAAACTCTGCACTGGCAGATGCAGCTAAATATAGCGAAGTACGCCACAAATAGGCATTTTCCTGAAAGGAATTGAAAAACACATTTTTATTCATGAGTTGTGCTTTTGTGATTACTCCTATCACTAATACTATTATGCTGCAGACACATAGCTTTACAAAAAACATTTAAGGCTTACCTCTCCCAGCATGTTGCCATACAGGATTTTGAAAACTTCATAAAAACCAAATTTACAAAGCCCTTGCATGGAATAGCCAATAAAAGTTGGAGCCCATCCCTTAGCCAAGCCACGAACACCATCTTCATTGATTGTCACTGAAAATCCATTGAAGATGCTCTTGTATTTTTGTGGATCCACCTAAAAAGAACAGACAGCAAAATGTTTGATATAGCTTACTATGTTCCTTCTCACACCCCCATCCAAAATCTGAAATTCTTCTATTCCTCAGAGAACTGGTTTCCTGTAATTCCCTGGTCAGACGATGTTAACCACAAAGTTACACTAATGGTTACTTGCTACTCTCAAACCCTGACTTATTTTAACAGCCAGTATGTTCTTCCTCAATACTCAGACACCCTTTAATTCTCCAAATTAACAATTCAACTGTAATGAAAAGACTTACTGAAATCACTGTTCTAACATTGTCAGTGGTGCAACTACTGGTGCAACTACGTATAGATCAGATTTTAAAAAAATTTAATGGGTCCTGTCAGCAATCTCATCTACTTTACACACTCTACCTATGTATACTCAAGCACTGCCAGAAACCTAGTAATTCACATGATTACTAATCAGAGAAGGTTGCTCTCCTGTGTGATCTCTCCACATAGTCAGATTAAGACAGATGGAGCAAACCAGATCAAAGACTACTCAAAAACTTCCACACTTGTACTTTGACTTGGCAATAAAGACTACACACTGTCTTCTGCCCAAGAAATTTTGAGTGAGATTTTATTAACTTATCAGAAATTTAACACAGACTGACTTCAATAATTTTGTTTCAGGTGAAAGGAAGTAATTTAGCAGAAACTTTTCCATAGGTAATTACATCACATCCCACTGTTACTTTTCATATTTGACATCATCCAACAGCTCCTCTAAGGATAAAAAGGAAAATATCAAACTGGATGCCAATCAAAGCTTTCAGAAAGAGGTACGAAACATGCATGCCAACCTGCACTGACTGGAATTTTGTCCTGCAGTCTAGGAACAACATAACTGAGATCTAGTTCACCTAAATATGTCAATTTTAGAAAGAGACATAATTTTAGAAAATTGGCTATTTAATCAGGCACTGTAAAATGGGACTATGTTCAAGTCAGAACCATGCTTAGTTATTAGGCGTGTAACAGGTGTTCTGGTTTCAGTTAAACCATGGCAAAGGTGACCTCTTCTTAAAAAGACATGAGAGGGCAGGCAACAGGTTTCTTCCTGGAGAACTTAGGAAGGATTAGTAACATGCTCTGTACTGGATCTGTAAAGAGATAAATGCTGACAGGTTTTACAAGATCACACCTGGAATCCACATGGAACCCCCCTCCTGAACCTTCCTCTAAGTGCTGGAGAGGGAAGGGGAAGTACCACCACCCTGACCATATAATAAACCAGAACTGATAGCCCACACTGAGCATGTCTGATGTGTTACAGATTTCCTAGATTGAGACTAGAATTTTAGATGCTCTCAAGAATGTGAAAAAGTCCCTCTGGTAAACATTAAATAAAGGCCATTCCAAAGAACATGGTTTTGAAGAATAGCACGTGCATACTTCTAGCATGACAAGGTCTGATAATTCATAGTTCCCTCCTAATTTCAGGAGTTCTATAATTACAAAATGGCCATTTTTAAATCAGCCTATGCAACATGGAAATCATTAACTATTGTATTTCCAGAAATTTACAAGAGTGCTTTAATTTGCTTCATTTTTGCAGATTTGCCTGAATAAATCCGTTAGTATGTTTTCACCCATGGCAGTTCACAAAATTGTTTTAATGTGTCACAAGGGCAATGCAACTATGCTCCTTTGAGATTAATCAAAAACCACTTCAAGGAAAGCAGTTGCAAGCATCAGTGGCCTTCATGACACCAGATCAAGTTTTAGCCACTCTACTCAAAGTGGCATCATTAGAAAATATCCAATCCATAAGCCGTGCATTGATATCCATGGTGTTAATGGATCAAATTACACATGCATGTCACTCCAGGCTAAAAAACACAGATCCAAAAGATACTATTTCCTTACTCCAAAAGCACTGGAATAATGCTGGACAGCCAACCAGCCAGCAGAGTAACATTGTGGTGGGTGCCTTCTAGCAAATATAGTCAGTTAAATGTGACTTAAATGCTGTCCAAAAATTATGCATCCAGATTATCCATAATACATTTACTTCTCTTCAAAGTGGTATTTCGCTAATCTTACAGCAGAAGATTTGATAAATCACCATTCAAGTTTATTTGCTTCTTCTCATCCACAAAAGATTGCTTCCCTACTGCCACCTCTTAATATGCTGGCTACATAGAAAACAGAAGTTCAAGAAATGTTTAAGTTTATACAAACCTGCATACGACATTTCACTAAATCCAGAGGTACGACACCAGTGTGTGTCAGGCCACAACTTAGGACCCCACCAACGCCACAGAGAGCATAAAACTTGAGCGAGCCATATTCACAACTGTATTCTGCAGCAAAAAATAAAGACACACCATGCTTTTATATCAACTCCATGCACTGTTGGACAGCCATGTCCAGGGTATAGTTTTTCCCTCCATTTCATTAGTAATTAAATATACCACACTGAACATGCTCTGTCATCACATACCAACATGCAGAACAAACCTGCATTCTGCATTTAACCAGGTCTAGAGGAACCAGGGCCGTGTGTGTTGTTCCACAGCTAATAATCCCACCAAGGCCACAAAGGACAAAGAATCTGTTTGAGCCATAGGCACAGCTGTATTCTAGTTAATTGGAAAAAATTATACATATATGATCAATCATAAATGCTAACAATGATCAGAAAAGAAACAAAACTAAGTGCTACTTTCTCAAAAGTATTAAACTGAAATAATCTCCCATGATGTATTATTTGAATATAGTGTTATAATGAAAAATTATTCTTTTGCTTTAAATTAAAACATTTTGGACTGACAAGACTTGATTCTAAGCCTTCCAAATTGAATTTCTTCCTTTAAATAAGCAAAGGAAGAAACACTGAAGTTTTAGCTCATAGCACACTAAAACCATAGAAATTAATCCCAGAAGTTACTAGAAGAAACTATGACTCAAAGTTGCAATGTCCAACAACTTCTTATATCCAGGAAATAAGAATAGTAGTAGTCCTCTAGTACTCAAAAGACAAAGCTTCTTTCATAAGTATTCTATGACAATTTAACTTATGTATTTAAGTAGAGACTATAAAAGGTACAATATTGGTGTCGGAGATATGCAGATTTATTTTCAAGTATTTCTCAGATTATTACACAGATTTTTTTGTAAACTGTCTTTCAAATACAGACTCTCACATGTATACAGCTTGTTTAATAAAACTGCAGATTGCTAATTATTGTCCTATTGAATGCTCATACAAGGTTCATTAAAGAATCTTTCAGGTCACATTTAATTAAGAGATACTTCATATGTACTGTCCTATACAGTGTATATACTGTGCATAAAACCATCCAATCTTAGAATATGTTATTAATTTTCACATATTCCTATACAATGAAGTTACTGGAGCTGGAAAAAAAGAATCCATTTTCTTCTTTCACTTTGAAGAAGCTACAGAGGCTATGAGTGAGTGCAAACAAGAAACACTCAAATTTACAATGAACAGTAAAAAATAAGCATAAAGTAGCAGCGCAGTTCTGCTACTATGCTCAACATTTTTAAAATATACATAAAAGCAAATCCAACATACTGAATAAGCATACAGGAAATAATAACTATGTAAAAAATATTCTCCAAAGTAGAAAAACAATCTTTTGCCACTAAATTTACTGGTGTCACTTCAATATAATGGAATAGACATTAAAGTGTTACAACTTAGTAAGAAGCATCTCCAAGAAACACTAATGAAAACTACAGACAGCCAAACACTGTATTATGTAGAGCTTCTTTGCCATCTTTCTGGTTCTGAATTCCTTTATGAACATCAGCAGAAGCTGACAATGATGTTCAACAGCACCAGCAGAGCAGCAGATAACACTAGCAGGTTTAGCCAGCTTATAACTTTTAAAGGAACTCCTTCCCACAAATGTTCCAGATTTTACATTACATTTTGTATTTATATTTTACCTTACTTTTAAAAATTGCCCAAATAACAAAAAATAAGTTTGTTTTTTATTTAAAACAATAAATATCAAATAACAGATGCCATAGTGAACCTAAGTTAAAAGCTAAAAATCAGTTTTCAGAATAACTTATTTTTTATTGAGACACTGCTAAAGGCTGTAAATATGCTGATCTGGGACTTACATATACGTCCAAAATAGCAGATCTACAGACAGCAGAAACAGTCTGTTCTTTCTAGAATGGCTGGTTAAACACACACAGATCAGGCAGGTGTAACCAGAGAACAGACTCTAGGTCTGTCTGGGCCAGCTCTGTCTAGCTGTGTCTTTGGCCAACAGCACCACAGCCCTACAGCAGCTACCATGCTGCCAGATCTCAGAACTGTTTGTTCACATTACCTTTATCACAGTAATTTAAAGTCATACTCCTCAAATGACAGGGACAGACCTTCATAGTAGCCAGAGAAAAGAAGAGTTTTATGTATGTGCTGGATTACAGTGCTATTCAGACTGACCTGTCAGCCTGGTGTTCAAGCACAGTAAGAAAGCCAGTATCAATTAGGCTCAAGCTCTTTAGAGGTGCCTAGGTCTGTAGTGGTACAGTAGTATTAGGAAAATTAAGCCACAGATGATCTTGGACTTTTTATTTCAGAAGACGAGTCAAATTTTCTAAAAAACCAGCTGAACATGCTGCACATAGGACAAGAAAGTCATTCTTACATACCCAGGTAATCATTTAAGACAAATACCCTTAAGGTACACAAATTATACCTATGGCATAAAAATATATCTACTCTGTTGAGACAGCTACATTGTAACTATTTCATATCTCTGCTTCCAATCTGACACATTAACAAGGACAAATTCCATGAGCCAGTCATAAAATACTTGGTCTCTGAGCACCACTGCGGCTGATGCCCTGAGCTGATCTCAGAAGGTCGTGTGGCTTGTACTGACTTTGTGTGACCTTGTGCAAGTTCAGATATCTTCTGCAACGTGTTATGTTCTCAACACAAAAGCCAGAGAACCAGCTGGATACGTGAAATATTGAACTCAGCAGAAAAGATGATAAAGATTGAAAAACTTTGGCCACCTTTGACCTCAACTGCCAACAAAGAGGATGAAGATTAAGCATAATGCTTTAAAGAAATAAGTGCACCTACTGAATATATTTAGCATACCAAAGAGCGATTTAGGGCTTTAGTTAGCTGGCAGCAGGATTACTACACTGAAAGCCACAAATAAATTCCTTGAAAACTTTGTAAAACGAACCTCTTTCACGTATTATATAAATGTTCATGCAAATCCACTGAAATACTTCAATAATCAAAGTACTTCAGAAAGGTAGCTTGCTGAAAGTAATTCCTACTTTTTTTTTAAGTAAAACCAGAGAGACACTTTTATGTTATTGACAGCTTAAAAGAATTACAATTTAAATATCCACCTCTACTTCAGATGGACTTCAACAGGTTGGAGAGGCGTGCAGAGAAGAACTGAATTAAGTCTCCAAGAGAGGCAAATGTAGGGTCTTGTACCTGGGGAGTAACAGCGCCAAGGACCAGCACAGGCTGGGGGCCAACCTGCTGGAAATGGCTCTGCAGAGAAGTGGGGGTCCTGCTGAGCAGCCAAGCTGTCCATGAGCCAGCAGTGTGTGTCCCTGTGGCAAAGAAGGCCACTCCACCAGGGTATCCTGTAATGCACTAGGAAGAGCACTGCCAGCAGCTTGAGGGTGATCCTGTCTCTTTACTCAGCCCCAGTGAGGCTACATTTGGAGTGCTGTGCCCAGTCCTGCACCGCTCAGTACAAGACAGACACGGAACTCCTGGAACCGGTCCAGGGGAGGGCAACAAACACGAAGAGGAGACTGGAAAACCTCACCTTCACCTATTATGAAAAAAGGCTGAAGGAGTTGGGTCTGTTCAGCCTCAAAAAAGGATGAGTGAAAGTGGATCTCATCATTGCGTATAACTATTTTTGGGAGGGTGTCAAGAGAATGGACTCGGGCTCTTCTCGGTGGTGCCAAGCAACAGGACAAGAAGCAATGGTCAGACACTGATGCCAGGAAGTTCTATCTGAAAATAAGAACTTCTTTACTGTAGTGACCATGCAGTGAAACTGGTTGCCCAAAGAGTCTGTGGAGTCTCCCTCCCTGGAGATATTCAAGAATCTGAACACAGTCCTGCGCAATCTGCTCCAAGATGACCCTACTTCAGCAGGGAAGTTGGACCTACAATGATGATGATGACTCACTGTGGTCTTTTCCACTCTTATCCATTCTGTGGTACTGCAAGTATCATAAAGGTCTGACCTTCAGAAGTCAACAAATTAACTGGGAAGCATACAGAAAGCACTTGCACTTAACTCTTAAGTGCATGCCTGTATCTTAGATAGCAAGTTATCTGGCATACGTCCCACAACTAGTAAAAAGAAAAAAATAACTAAAAAAGAACAGCACCAAGCACCCTTAATGTATCTAGACGTTCAGGTACCCACCTATGAATAGACTGGTGAAAAAATAAGAGAAAAAGGGAAAAAAGATGGGAGAGACGGTCTTTCGAATCCACAGATTCAATCGCTGCTCCTCTCCACCGATGAAAGAAGTACAGGCCTACAACCTCGGTGCCCGAGGCTGCAGGCCATGCAGAGTCAGAAAAAGCGCTCTCTGCTCCCCAAGACAAAATCTACGGGGGGTCTCTGTGATTACTCTGCACTAGAGCCTTCCGATGTCCTTTCCCGGCAAACCCGGATCCCTCCTGCTCCTCAGCACACACGGCCGGGAGAGCGGAAGCACCGCCAGGGCCTCCCCCGCCCGTGCCCTTCCTCGTCCTCCAAGCGGGCGCGTAGGCCCAGCACCGGCCCCTCCCGGTGCGGCCGAGCCCCGCTGGGCGCTGGCATCCCCTGCGCCGCCCTAGCGGCCACAGGCCCGCGTTGGCGGGGTCAGCGCAGGCACCGCCAGCCCCGCACGCCCGCGGGCTTCCCCTCCGCCGCGGCCCCTCCGTCCCGCTCTCACCTTCGTCGGCGGACGCGGCCGCCAGGCCCCGCCGCGTGGCGGAGGCCTCCGCGGGCTCCGCTGGGCGCTTCCTCACGCCGTCCTGCACCAGCTGGAAGTGCGGCGCGTAGAACGGGTTGTGCCGCGCGAGCGGCGCGATGGACGAGAACATGGCGACCTGAGGCGGGCGAGAAGAGCAGAACGACGTAGGACCGGAAAACCCCGCCACGGCGCGGCCGCCGAGCCCCGGCCCTGCAGCCGCGAAGCGGCCCTGCCGCCCCGAGGCTGAGCCCGGTTCCCGGCGGCGGGCGGCCCGCACCGCCCCGACTCACCTCGCAAGATGGAGCCGCTGCGGCAGAGGCTGAACGCGGGCCCCGCGCCGTCACCTTGTCCTTCACCGCGCCGGGGGCGGGGCCGCCGCACAACGACCCGCGCCGCGATTGGCGGAGGCGCCACGCCAACCGCCGCGCACGCGCGGCCACCGCCCTCCCGCTCCGCACCTGCGCCCGGGCCCGGGCCCAGCCCGCCCCTCAACGCCCCGGGAGCGGCCGCGGGGGCGGCTCTGCCGGGCCTGGCTCGCTGCGGCCGCTGCTCGGGGTGTGTGAGCCCGCCCTACTGCGATAGACCCTGCGCCTCGGCTTCAGTTCCTTCCTTATCGCCGCCCGGCTCGGGGCGCTTGCCAGCCGCGCCACGTGCCTCCCGCAGCCTTGCCCCGGGCAATGTCAAACCAGAGACGCGCCCGAACGCGAGTTCCCTGTGCTGGCCTTGAGCCGCGCTCTGCAGCACTCACACCGAATCATGAAAGCACCAGGGCTGGAAGGGATGTTTAAGTCTAACCCCTAGCATCGCCCCCGTTTTTTAAGATTAGTTTAAAGAAGTCCTCGTTATCACCCCCGGTTGCACGTCTGGTAATCACATCCAGTAATACTTTGTAATCAGGCTGGTAGTCACACAGGATGCAGTTCCCTGAGCAGAAAGCTCACCCCTCTCACCAGACTCCAGCTGAGAACTCTGGCAGCCCAAGCACGGCCAGATCTAGCACCGAGCACTGCCTGCAGACCCCCTGGCCGAGCTCCACCTTCGGCGGGTCAGTTTGCAGGGCACCATGACATAGGCTATGCTACAAGGGCTGCAGCTGCTCACAGAATTGTCTCTTACTGGTTTGTTAAAAGCAGAATGTTCTCTAACACGGGACCCGTGCTTGGCCTTACCTCTCTTTAACTATGCCTTTTCCAGCACAGGGTGATTTCACTCATTTTTACATAGTACAAGACTAGCACAGACAAATTCAGGTCTCCAGTTACTGAAGAGGCAATAACTCCACTTTTTCATTGTTTTGATCATATACTTTTGATTATAGTGCTCTGCAACAGCATATACACACAAGCCAGGAAAGCAAGAGACATGTGCTGAACATCCCAGCTCTTACTTCTGGACAAATGACTGCACACCAGCAGCACCATGCAGAAGAAACACCCCAACTTTGGTCAGCTAAAGGGCTCCTATCAAACTTCCAAGGAAGGCTCTACTTGCTCTATTTCACAACAAAGTTGTGAATCTAGGGAGACCTTCCTACAAAGACAAAAGTGCCCAATAGCACTGTCAAATATATCAGGGTTGGTTAAGTGCCTCTTGAATAAACTACACTCCAGCTCAAGTAGGAAAAGGACAAATGAAACTTGCATTCTCCAAATACTTTAATTTAGCAACCAGCTGAGAGCCCAAAGTGCTGTTGAATTCATTGCCAGTGGCAGCAGTGAAAAAATACCCAGAATTGTTCATTTGCCATTACTTGTTCTGCTCTACTCACTTACCTGTAAACAATTACTGGTAACAATGTTTTCTTTAAAAGCCAAACACTGACACTTATTTTCAATTAGATGGTAACCTCTAAACATGATTGAGATTTGGGCTCTTACCTTAAAACTGCATATAAATTATTACAATTCTTGCAGACTTTTCCAATTTTTAACATATAGAAAACCTCTGTTCCTTCCAATTATGAAGGATGAGTAGATGACTACTTATAGACATCTAATGGCAATTTGTGTGCACAACTATACAGATGCTTATGAGTTAGTCTGTAGAACTTTTCTGGGATAAACTGTGAGTTTGGTTTTTGTTTTAAGCGACAATTAACTTCTTACAGCTGTACTATTAACAAGAACTACTAAACAGCATAGTCTCATGAAAATACAGGGATAATGCATGCTCTTGATAAATACATATGATTTCACAAAGAAAATACCTACTACTTTTCCCAGATTCGAAGGAATAAAATAGGAATGCCTGTAATTCAAACCACGTAGATTAATTTAATTAATTCCTGAGAGACATTGCAGGTAGTAATAGGTGAAGACTTGAAAGGTTGACACCTTCTAGTGTCAACCTCTGTCCAATTAACAGTAAAAAGAGCTATTGTAAATTAAATCCATCTTCTTAATCAATAGCTCTACATGCTTTATGAGGTTAGGAAAATTTCAGTTTGCAACTCTGGAGTGTTCTTAATTTCATCTACCCTTGTGTTTTAACACCCACCACATACCCTCTCCATTTCCCACCCCAATTTCACCTCACACTGCATACAATCAAGGAAATGCAGACTAGTTCCTGTCTTAGAACTGTGAAAAGTTACTGTAACATTTTGGTGAAGACTGCAAGCAAAATCAAAGCTCTTAGGAGCTTGTTTGCCAGGTGACCTTGTTTTCAGAAATACACGAGATACTAAAACGACCATCCACACCTTTGATAACCAGGTAAGCAGAGCAGCATCTGCTTGGGTTGTAAACTTGTACTTTATATACACTTTCCTTGTTGCAACATCAGAACTACGAGACCTTGGTTCTAGAATCAGTCATGAATCAGGTTTTACAGCCCAAGGGAAACCTTAGCATTTCTTTCACCAGGATTCAAGCCTCCAATGTTGAACAACAGCAGTCAAATGGTCTCAACACAAAAAGTAGTGAAACCTCTATTCCAATTAATTGCTGCCACGTATATCCTTTTCTAATAATATTTCTTTATTTTTTTTCATCCTCCTCACACATTATATGGTTTCTCTCTTAAGAATCACAATTTTTTTTTTTCCTAAAGAACAACAACAGAAAAAAAAAAAAACCAAAGTGCAATTATTATGTTTTAACCACAGGCTACCAGAGCTAACAAAGAACTTCAAAGTGAGGTGGAACAGAAAACTTGTGGGATTTTTTTTTTTTATATCAGCATATACACAGTACTTACAGGTTTCTATGTCACCTTAGGACTGCTTTACAAGTTCAATTAGCTTGGATACCCTGTGCTGTCTGAAATATGCATGTACATATCCATTGTAGTAATTTGCTGTTGCAAAGCAGCCTGGTAAATGCCCTCAGGAAAAAGCAAGTCAAAGGACAGTTTTAGACAAAGATGGGTAGACTTACCTAACACACAATAAAAGCCACATTCACAGACAACAAAGGATATGCTGGAACACCCACCTTTGCAAATACAAAATTTAAAATGATACATCACAACATTATGCATCCCTGTATCTATTCCACCCAATATGTTACTTAAGCCATATCAAAGTAAGCCAAATATACCATGCACAAGATATGTCACACTCTTTTACCAGCTTCATTTACAATTACATAAATTTTACTTCTGAGTCTTCTTTGGGACCTGTATTATTTAAAGGCATTCTTTTTGTACTCAGCTCTTCTGCTTTGAATCTGCATAAACTAGTTTTAAACTATTTTTAAAAATATATCTTGTCTACAAAATTAGTGAAGAAGGCAATTAGCAGGAATTTTAATACCATAAAGAGTTCTGTAAGCTATGCCACAGGAAACAAAACACACAGACCAAGTCCAGGAAGGATCCAAAATCATTCTGTAGGCCAGTGCTGAGCATGGTTTTTAGCAAGTAAACTTGAAGTCAAGTTCTTTCACACTGTTTCTTATGCAAGTACAAATGAAGGTCTTAAAACACAGAGAATTTAAATTTAAGATCCTTCTTGAAAATGTATTGTCTTAGACACTACTGAAGCTCTCCTGCTCTCACCATGGATCAGATGCTGTACGATTAATCTCAAGACTGCAAGTGCAATCCTCTAGTGATCCACAGCTTGATACCAGGCTCCCAAGACTGGATGCATGTCGAAAGATTAGCACAGAATTTAAAGGGGAAAATACAAACTGTGTGTTAACTCCAATTCAGACAGGAAATCAAAACCTGCCAGCCAGCTTTTCAGCACAGCATTATTATGACCAATCATGAGACCCAAACCCAAAATAACACCATCATGCCCATTAACTTCCACAGGACTTTTCCAGACCTTTTGTAGCCCTTGCCCTATAAGGGACTTCTTAAATCATACTTACTACATCAGAACTCCACTCATTTTTGCAACTGGATTTTGGATACTAGTCCACAAAGTTGCTCTATTTTGTCATTGGTTCTGAAAGTTCAAGCTGTCTCTGTCTAAAAAAAAACCAAGATGAACTCATGGAACAAAAGTGAGAATGTGTAAAAGGAAGGAAAAAAAGTAACACCAGTGCCTATTGCTTCAGCACTTTGATAAAAAGACTACAGTAGAATTATATACTTCAGCTGAACTTCTACAGCAGTAGTTAGAAGGCTTTAAGCACATACAGCTTATAAGCACTATGTGTTACTCTTAGAATACCATGAAAAATTCATCTTTGGGGCCAGGAGAAATCTACTCTCAGGGCTACCTCACACCATTAAATGTCTGAAATATAAAAAACCCATTCATTTCTTGAAGATGCAATGCCTTCCAACTACAACTGAACTAGACGTGGATTACTTTGAGGACTTTTCTAGAAACCTCTACCATCTGTGATGTAAAACTAAAGTTGAGAACATTCTCCAAAACAGTGCAAAAATGGAAGAAGGATGACATTTAATTGGAACAAAATTCAGTTTGCAGTATGTTTTGATTGTGGCTTGCTTTTTTCTCTGATGATGCTAGTAGTAACACTGGAGGAGGTCAACAGAAAGTATTTCATGTAACTAGGAAAGAAAGCTATATTTTACATTGAAACATGCCAAGTAGTGTGAGAAATAATTTAAAGTGAAAAGAAAGTTCTGTAGCATTGAAGAACAAATGAAAGCTATCCTCTCCCCCCATCCAAATTAAAGGCCTGACATAGGCTAAAGGATTATGGTGCAAAACTCTGATACTACAAATATGATGACACTCCTCTCACCAGGTGACATGAACTGACCTGAGTTCATTATCAGATTTTTAATTTTTTTCAATATGGAAGACCGTAGCAGTACAAAATGACACCACTGATACATCATTTGTCCTGCTTTTGCTGCCTTTTCAGCAATGCATTTATTTTGATAAGGAAAATCCACACACATTAAAATCATTTTTATTTTTCTCCATTTTTGACACCAAAAGTGAATGTCTTATGTTACAATTCCCTATAGGATGGACACAAGTTTAGCTATTTGAATTACTCAAAAAAGCAGTTTAGAAGGAAAAAACATTAAACAGGAAAAAAACCCCAAAACTATTGCTTTGCTACAAATTACCATGTTTGTCCCAAAGTTCACAGAAAGTAAAGCTTCCCCATAGCTATAGTCTACACAATAATTGTACCTAGAGTAAAAAGATATTGACTATTAACTAATGTTCTCAGCTTTTTATAAGTAGCACTTTAAGAATAAGTAGTATGATTTATTGCAATTTTGTACCAAGCAATAAGACTGAACATCTGTATGCTGCAGATTTAAGCACACCAAAAATGTATACATTCACTTGAAAAAGATTTTTGCTTATCACTCTTCATTGGTAGTAGTGAAGTCAGCTGCCTGCTCAACCAAGTTACACAATAGAGAGTGTTTCAGCATGCTTCCACTGAGAAAAATAGTCAATGGCATGAAAGTTGTAAATCTCACCTTAAAAGATGAAACTAGCAGAAAATGCAGCAATGCCCTCTTCATACAAGAATAAAACTTCATATGGAATTTTCACACTTTGAGAATACTTTTCTACATGAATATTTAAAGATAATCACATAAAGCTGTGTTGGAAAGACCTCGCTTTTTTAAAAAAGAAAAATGACCACTGCTAATGTTGAAATTTCGACTGCTTCAGATAACAATCTTGACCCAAAAAAGTATTTTAGTAGCAAATTATGATGATGTTTTAATCTCCCACACATTTTACTAATAAATAAGTTCCTCTAAGACATCTCTTGCCAATTAATTTGTATTCAGCTCCTACAACACTGTAAGCACTAAAATGAAGGGATACATTTAAATGAAGTTACACTTAAACAGAGTTACTAATATGATACTAAGACTGTTACAGAAATGCAAACAGGTTTACAGTTACATTTACTAAAAAGTTACAGTAATCTACAGAAAAGGTCGTTGTACTCTCTCTACATCCTAAGAGATCAAATTCAGTTGTTACTGAAAAAATGCATAAATAAATGCATTTCCCTTTTCCCATGTTAAAATCCTTCTCCACTAGTCTAGAGACAGAAGTACAACTTCTTTTCTGTACAAAGGAAAAGCTTTAAAAACACAGCTTCACATTTTACTACATTTTTGCCCTTCTCAGCTTCCAAGTTCTTGCAAAAACAAATATACATTTTCTCAAAAGTGAATTTAAAGGATGTCCACATTAAAAAAATAAAGCCTACAAAAAGTTCAAAGATTTAAAAAAATGTTACTCCTACGGCAGTGATCTCCTACTTGTCCAAAGTCCAGAAAGTTATCGATGTCCATTTAATATTATCTTTCTTCATTTATCCAATTTATCAGGTTCCAATCACATTATTTGTAAGAAGTCCTTGAGCCGATGAGAGGGCAGAAGAGTTCTCTACAATTAAAAAACAGGAGATCAAATTGGGTGTGCCTTTCAGAAAGCTATTCATTCGGCACTGCCCGGAGTGACCATATTCAGGTATCTAGAAAAAGGATTTCCTTGATTAGTTTCCATCGACTGATAAACCAAAAACATGAAGACTGAAACAATAACAAAGAGAAGAACTTTTATCCACAGGGGAACAGGCCGTTCTTTTTTTATTGGTGGTTTCTCTGACTTGATGTCAGTGGAGGTACCATATTTCTGCGCATACTTAGAGTAACTTTCCTCCAGTATGAAGTCACTGTGCTCTAGAGGCCGGCTTGCAGCTCCTTTGATTGGTCTACGGCAGCTAGCACTGTTAATAAAAAAAAATCAAATTGAAATACTGCATATTTAACAGAGCAATCTAAAGTGCATACAGAAGTTTTAGTATAATTAAAGAACTAAGAATTATTTCTGGTGAATATACTACCTGTAATACTCCTTTTGAAGCTTGACAGATGGACATGTTAAGTTAATAATTCAGTGTTCAAGCAAACACTCTACAAAAACCTTCAAATGCTACTTCACCCTATCCACATAAAAAGGATCATAGCTGGCAATCAAACTGTAGAAAGTATCTCCCTCTATTTGCTTTTTTAATCATTACTTATGCAGCCCCGCTGGGATTTCTAAACATAAGATTATCTCTGGCCAATAAAATATCTACTGATGGCAAAGCCAATACACAGAGCCAAAAGACAAAGCAGTAAGGATTAGAAAACCCCATGTACACTGCCAAGTTCCTATATAGAAGGAGTACATGTATGATTTTTATTTAAAAGAAAAGAAAAAGTGGTATGGATTTAACTAGACCTCAAAACAGGAAAGCAAACTTGAGTAGTCAGCAGACATACTACAGTAGTAGCAATTGGTACTATATATTCTCCTTATGGTTAAGAGTTTATGCAATTGCAGTTTAAATTGAAGCTATAATTCACATGTTGGAAACACAGGAGATAATTTCACACGTTAACATGGGCAAACTTTTTCTCATATCCTCTTAACAGAGCAATTTTTAAAATTACCTAATTAACCAGAGGGTTGCATGCAGAGGTTCAATTTTTGTTTAAATATATGGCACAAAAGCCCCACCAAAATGCACAAGTAATAGCCTTTCCTAGATGCCATCCTTATTGATGCTAAGAGTAATCAACATGACTGCCACCTAAAAGAAAAAATAGGGTATCTGAAAGTTCTTTCTTGCTTTGCAAAAGAAAACTTAAATATATGCTGCAAGATCTTTCCTTAATGTATAGCAGGCCTAAGCAGTTGCACGTTGTCAAAAACTTAAATACTGCAAGTCATTACCACAGAAAAGCCCTTTCCATTTATCTTTCACCACCCAGAAATTCCAGTAATAATTCCTACTAGAGTACCACCCTGTTCTCCCTCCTTCAATTTCAATAGAGGGGGCTGTTTTGGTGACAAATCTATGTGTATAGAATAGAAGAATAGGTGGCTGTCACAAATGTCATTGAGCCAGAGTGCAAAAACTATTCCTCAGAAACCTATCAATATAATCAAAAGATATTTCTCAGCTTAAACAGGTTTACAAGAACTGAGAAAAAAGCCCCCCATAAACCTTAGAATTACCTAATTCCTGTAGGTGTTGATGCTTCATAAGGGAACAATTCCTTAAGAATATCTCTTTCTACTCTTCTTTCTTCTGTAGTTCTCTCCAGCACCTAGGAAACCAAAACCAGTTAGAGGCCAAACAGACAGCAAAACAAAAAGTTTCTGCATGGTTATCTCAGTGACCACTACCATGTGCAATTTGTAAGAATGAATGAGTCACCCAGTGCCATTCAAGAAGTTTACTTCTTGGGTTTTAGAAGTTTGTTTAACCTTAATTATTGGCAGCCATCCAGTCACTTTTGGTGTCTTAAAGCATTCAGTGATCACCTCAGTTTCCTTTAAGATAAAGAATAAGTTGTATAAATCCTATACACCTGTGAGCCAATGATGTAGATGATCAAAAAAACTTAACCATCACCTCTATCATGGCTGTGTTGAGCAGATCACAGGACTGGTTGTGACCAACATGATTTAAAAACCACTGATGTGGGCAATCTGTCTCTTCTTGCTGTAATAAACCATACAGTATGCTGTAATAAACCACAGTACAGTAAAATACTGACTCAAAAACCTCATCAGCAGTTTGGAATAGAACATCAAGTTGACCCACAACAATCTATTTGACAACTAAGTCTACATTGCAGTTGTATTGTAAATGAAGTGTTAACAGCAGCTTTATCTAGAGCTACATGAACAGACAAACAGCATCTTGTAATGTAAAATTCCACACTACAGTATTACATTAATACAATTACATATACTTGCAGGTGCTTTAGACAGTTCTCCAAGAGATATAATTTTTGACAGCTTGAATAGGTTAACAGTAAAAGAATTCTTTTCATTCTTGATAACTGTCAGGAATCTAGAGATGCTTTTTTAATTCAGGCATTTTGTCTAAAATGATTCTACTACTTAATTCCCTAAATTAAAGCACATTGTGTCTTTTCAGGATAGGCTGATTTACATGCTCAAAGGGAGATAACCCATGTCTACTCTACTTTGAGCTAAAAAGAATTAAAAAAAAAATCTACATTTTATTAGGAAAAATAGCAGTACAAGGAGAAATAACACATCAAAATATTTGTCTTAGGAAAAAAGAAAAATCAGATTTTCACACACACACCCAAATCTAAAAGGGAAGATGAAAATAAGTTTATAAGTTTATATTCTGTTTTACGGCATGTGACAACACTAGTTTATTTTGACTGGTGTCACCTGGGCAGTGACATCCTCCACCCCCTCTGTACTAAGAAGTAAGCACATACACACAAGAATTTTGTTCACAGAGAGTAAGGAAGAGCAATCTAAGTTTTAATTTATTTACTTCAGGTGTCATCAGTAGTTTCTTTGGTGTTCTTCTGGGCATGTCTGAGAGTTCACTGACTGACAGTGTAGGAGCTGCATGCTTGAAATTTCCAGGCACCCTATTGCCAACCTGCCAAGATTCAAAATTGTTCAAACTCAGAAACAGCCAAAATACAAAATGAAAAGGGGCAAGGTGGCAGAACCAAAAAACAAAACCTTTATGTGCATTGAATGTGCATGTTAGAAGTTAACTGAAGAAGGTTATGTAAAAGATGCTCCAAGATCAGCAAAGGAAACACACTGCTTATCATTCCAAGTAGTTTCTTTTAAGCCCTTTAGAAACATAAAAGCTATTTAGTTCACAAGATAAGCCAAACTTAAAAGCAAATATTCTTCGTGTACTGAAATAAATTAAGAAAGCATCTAAGCTTGTAAAGCGGTTCTTTTCAGCCCTCCCCCCCAAACGACATTAGATGGGACCTAGGTGTTGACCTAGTCCCATCTCAAAGTGAAGAGTATTAGGTACTAGAACGATACTGACTATGTGTTCTTAAAGACTACTTAATAGTCTTACTTTCCTTAAAACAGTCTTCTATTTGTGCAAAACAGAATGATTCTATCAGTGAAGATATATTACAGAAGAATACCACAATTGAGTAAACATATTTACTAAGCATATTTACTAGGGTCTCGTTGCTTGCAGCCAATACAGTTTCATTTATGGGAGTACTCTCTGATATTACAGCATCATCTACAGGCAACTGTGCTGTAGCTTCCACCTGTTTGTTTAAAACAAACAAAAGACAACAATTGAATAAAAGAGCCACTGGGACCCTAAGAGTGAGAGAAAAAAAAAAAGCTTGTCTATTATAAAAGCCTCTCATCACCCTTTTTCTTGGTGTTCTTCTTGACACTCTTGTAGACTCCCTAGAAAATGCCTGCAGAGGTCCACTTTTTGCAGATCCACTTGTCCAGACAGTCTCAGTAACTCCATCTTGAGAATAGGTCTATTCAAGCATCAAACACATGATCATATACATGAAAACCAGCTCCAAACATCAGATACTCACAACCAAAAGCTAAAATAGCATGCACACTCCAGAAGCAACATGTCTACAATCAAAAAACTATAGAACCTAAAACATTCAATAATGAATAGCTAGCTAGATTAGTAGCATTGACCAGAATACTTATATTTGAGCATACTGTTGCTCAAATACAGAACAGCATAGATAATGCCCAACAGTAAAAACTGCTAATTTGCTCACTGCCCTATAATGAGCTAATATGAGGAGTTACATCAAGTCATGGACAGAAGACATGAAGCTTTCAGTCCCATTACATTTCCTGCCTACACATGCAAATACAAAAATAAATCTATGAGCATAAGCAGAAAGCATCATCTTTTTCTCTACACACATAGGGTTCTATTTTCTCAAGCAAAATTGAGCACAGTTTATGCACAGCCACCTGTGCTTCAACAGGAACTAATCTTCAGCCACAGGGAGCAGGGAGAGACACTTAATGATCTTAAAAAGTTTCCACATACAGGAATGAAAGTAACAATTTTCACATAACAGCAGGTTTAAATAATCAAGCCTGAGATCTCTCACAAATTGAAGTAACAGCATGAAGCACCAAACTTTTATAGCCGTTAACAAATGCAGATCACTCCCTATGCTTCACTGCAAGTTTAATGCTCAAAGCAAATATTCCCCAAAACTAATTCCAAGATGGAAAGGGAGATGTGAATCTGCTTCATCTAGATTACATACAAGATTTTCTTTTTTATTTGGTTAAGTTTAAAAATAAAAAATATTACTTTTTTAATACTTCTATCTTTGCACATTAACACCTCATACAGTAATGTATTACCAAGTTTTTGGAAGTTACACTCATTGCTAAATAAAGTTATACACTGCAACTGTCGTTACAGGTTCAGTAGTGGAAATTACTTCACCAGAACAGTTTCAGCCCCAAAACAATGTGTTAAGAGAACAGGCTGAAAAGTATTTATTAATTCAGAGGGGACAGTGAAACTAGAAGCTGAGATGCTTTATGGTTCTATGACAAATTCTGTATAACAGCTACTACATACACAGCAGAGGGAGCACAAATGTTTCACTTCATTCCAAAGTCACTGAAGTACTTTATAAAACAAATACACAGACCTCAGGTCCAAACAGATTCAGGGTTTTTTTAGAATTGTAGCTTTCAGCCCAATTCTCCAAAATTCTTTGTAATTTTAACAGACTTGTGATGAAATGTCTTCAAACCCTTTCTTAAATATTTACCAGACATTGCATTCTCTTCCTTCCTGCAACCTACAATCACAATTACCTACCTCAACCCCATACACCTTCTATTCAAAAGGTGTTCTTTAGAAGTTAAGAGAAAAAATACTAATTTCAGAGTGTTTCTACTCCAGTAATCTACTCAGGAAAGCAGGAAGGCAAATTCACTCATACTAGTAACCATGAGGTCCCCATTCCAGACTATTTGACTATGAATTACTTATCTTCTAATTAAAGTTAGCACTTCACTAATAACTGCCTCTCTTCTTCAGATACTTTAATCATGTTTTAAGTACCAACTTTCAATTTTTTTCGTGCATGAAAGGTCTAGGAAAAACCAGAATCTACTGTATAAAACCCATCCAGATTTCAGTAGAACACAGTCAACAGACAAAAAAGAAGAAATAAAATTTGTTGTCTACAGTTATAATTACACTCACTGTCAACAGAGCAGGCCTCTAACCCTATCAAAATGTAACGCCCATGTTGGGTACACCACCACCCTGTAATGTAACCAGTGAAACTACAACTGTGTGGTACACAAGCAGTGTTCAGTATCTGCTTCTAACTGTCAAATAACTCATGAGCAGTGGAGCTATAGACCTCAGCTATCACTTACCAAGTTACTATACAGGTAGTCAAAAAAAACAGGGAGGAGTAGGGGAAAACAGCACATGCAGAATGTCACTGGACAAAGTTTCAGAAGAGAGACTAGTTCTACGTCGTTCCTGAACATTTACATTGTTTAGCCTGCCTCCTTCCCAATGCCATCTACTATGACATGTCAGGCTCAGTTCTGAACTCCTACTCTAGATCATCTACTGGATTAGAAGGGGGTATTTAAATTAGGATTTTCTGCCAACTTTTCACTATGAAGAGGTAATTAAACACAAACAGCTGAACTCAAGTTCATCCAGCCCTCCACTGCTAACTGACTGATAAGACCATATTCAACCTCCCCACCCAATTTCTTTTGCAGTAGTCTGCCTAATAGCTATCTATCTATTTGCACTCTCTTCTCAAGAGAACAGCTACATCCAGCCATACTAAATGACAAACAGTCTTGTAAGCTACGTACATCTGGTCTAAAACCAGTGCTGCACAGGACCTAGAAGCAACTAGCAAGTCTGCTCACACCACACTGCCCACCAGCTCAGCCTCACCATGCTTCAGACACTCAATCTTTTTGCCAATGCCACACAGTGCATAACAGTTGAAATAGTTCTGAAGAATGAGTACAGTCCCTTGACTGTACTCTGAAAACTACACTGCTGAAAACATACAATGCAATTCCACTGGAAGAAGGGGAGGAAAGAAAAAAAATCTTATCCATGTTCTGGTTTTGTTCTCAGCAAAATACATGACTACACACATTTGCTAGCCAAAAGCATTAAGTTGTTCTTGGCTTCAAGAAGCTGCAAAATTTAACTGGGAGGTGGGTGGGGCTGTTTTGTTTTGGTTTTTTTCAGTGGTTTTGTCTGTTTGCTGTATTTAAAAAAAACAACCAAACAAGAAACAATCAGAAGTTCAAAAGTAAAAGGTTTAACAAACTAAAGAGAGTTTCTGAAGAATTTGGCAATTTTGAAATGACGTAATTTTTTCATTATTCTTTTGGTTAACTCCTGGTAATTAAAACACACAAGTTGCAAAATATTGCATCTCATCTGTACTGCACATGTAAGATTGCCAAAAGAGCAATGACCTGATACTAATATAGTGAAACTGGATGACAAAAAAATTGAGTAAACAAATCATCACTTAAAATACCACAAAAATACCTTGCTACATCTCTTTTGTTCTGTAAACAAGTTCCTGAAGACTACAAGTTTTCTTAGTTAATTCTGCTGTCAACAATCTTTATTACATTGAAGCTGACAGGGATTTCTGGCAGAATAATCACTTTGAAAAAAGTGATTATTGAGATACAAGAATCTAAAGATTAAGATGCTCATTATAGAGACCATTACAAGCAGGAGTTGCCTGATCAAATTAAAGAATGTTTGGTGCATTGAATTATGAGTGTGTTCTAATTTTTTGAAGTAAAATCAGTTCAGCTTGCACCCTAAAACTCCAACTTAAAATAAGCAAACTAGTTATGGATCTCCATAGCTGTGTTGTATTACTCAAGGTCATATAGCAGCATTTCACCTGCTAAAGAGACATCCATAGCCAAAGCATGTTTATACATACACACACATACACACTAAATAGCAAGCATCTGGCATTTAACAAAGTAAAGTCACTGCAATCTGCTAAAATACACCAAGCAATTAACAAGCCAGATTCTGAGTCACTGAATGTTTCTTTATGAGTCCTTTTCTGCAGCATAAGTCCACTACTTGTGGGACAGATGAAAAACACTCTAAGACTTCAAGTGTCCTAATGTGGGGAAGAGGGCATTTAGTGATGCTTTCATATCAGACAGATCAGCCATCAACTACCAAACCCTATATTCAGCAGTTTGAGAATCAGAGGTGCTTCTGTAAAATCCCTCTTCCATCAAGACAGCAGAACTAATATTTATAAGCAAAGAAAGGTGGTACATACAGGTGGGAGACCTACACTTGTTATTTATTCTTTTTCTTCATAGGAGAAATTTTTCAACAAATTTGTGTCTACTCTAGTACTGCTGCTACAAACATAGTTGAAGAAAAAATATTACATAGACAGCTAGTGTATGTGTGTACACACATTCACACACCTATATATATTATTTCACAGTAATATATATATTATTTCACAAATACATTACTTCATAGACTACATTTAAAGAAGTCATTAAATAGATGTATTTAACATGCATACCTGTATCTGTAGCTATCTAATCATATATATATGTATGTATGTATGTATGTAAAAACACTTGTTAAAAAAACCCCCTTTTTCCTAACTTTTCTTTTTTTGAGAAACCACTGCTTTTATTAAATAGAGTTGATTACGAGCATCCAACAGAAAGCCATCAGTCCATGTGACTTAATCTGCCAGAGCTGAACATGTTAAGGTTGCCTACTATTCTTCTCTAGGAGGTGCTACAGCAGCTGGCAAGTCAGACAAACAGCTTTTGGCAGACCATAACTTTGAACATTATCAGACATGCTAAAGTTAATTCATCAGCCGCCACAGTTAATTCACAAGATTTTCATGCTATATTAGAAAAGCTTCTAAAAGAACTTTGAAAAACCAGCATGGCTCACTTAGTCAAACGTGATGTTAAAGGTAGTAAGGTGTTTAGTGAACACATCACCTGCAGTCAGTAGCTGTTCCACGAGCCGCTGTGACAAACATACCTGGTTGTGTTCAACAACTCTTTTTTGTTTGAGTGCTACTGGCGTCTTCGTCCTGGCTTTCAGAGGTTCTCTCTTCTCAAGCCTCAGCTCAGTCTTCGGATCTGCAACCAGTTTTAATATAACTAGTTTCTATAATACTACTGGTTGTTACACTAGTTGAAACCAAATGTATTTTAATAAAAATTCATTTTGAGAGGCAACAGAACTCTTATGAGTTACCATTTCCTTAAAAAGCTGCGAAACAGGTATATTTCTCTATTAAATGTATAAGAACAAAGACTTTTGAAGAATAACCTTAAAATTATTTCAAAACACTGATCCGTGTATTTACCTTTTTTGCTAAAAATCCTACATTTCAGATAGGCCTTGACAAATACAACAGTTCCATTTAGAAACTGCTATCAAATTGCAATTCTTTTAACCATTCTATTGATTGTAGTAAAGGTATTGAAGCTTGTCAATGTTGTTTTAAGTTGTTAGCTTAGTTTCCTCAAATATATATCCTTTTATATAGAACCCCATTTTTGATGCAGTAGAAAGGAGAGCTGTTAGCAGTCATCTCACCAATAAAAGGATGCATTATTTCCACTGCTTTTCTAAAATTCTAATAGCTTTACACCAACATATTTAAGATTTATTAATAAATACCTTTTTTTTTTTTGTAGGGGAGAAGGGGAATATTTGGGTTTGAGTTTTTTTCCCAGTGTGTGAAGAGTTCAGTATTTATATGAAGCATATGTAATTATAAGAAGTTAGCTGTCAGTTGTGACTGGGCTCTTGGCTGTCCCAGACATCAATAAATCAATTTCTAACATCCTTTCCCCCTTAAAAGTGCAAGATATAACAGTTGAAAAATAAGTCCAAATATGCAAGGGAGATCAATCCAATTACTAGTTGTATTTCAACCCTTTCTGTCCTATGTCCATGGAAATTCCTGTAAAAAACAAAACAAACCCACACCCAAAACCAAACCACTAAATAAGCATCTTCTAACACTCCATTCAAGTAATTCTTTAAAACCTGGGCTGTTTTTATTTTTTGTAGATTGCACAATGGTGTGTTTTTGGTCCCACTTTCCCCACCACTACACATGCTTGATACAAACTTGATATTAAAACCCACAAAACACACACCCAGGACCAACCAATCAACCCACCCCCAACTAAGTCCATAAGGAACAGAGCATAAAAGGGTTTGAATCGTGTTAGCCATTAAAGAAAAAAGAACAAAAAATTAATAAACAAACATTCATTCACTCTCCCACAGTAAATAAGTACTATAATTATAACTACTAAACTACTACTAACTATGGTGTGAGCACCTTAAGACAAAATTGGACTAGTACTTAAGTATGAAGCGCAAAGAATATTGAAACACCCAACATGCAGTTCTCCTTTCTATTGGATTTACAGGCTCCATCCCATCTGGGGAAAATTGATAGAAGGGACCAGGTCAGTAGCAAAAGGTTTCCTTTCCCAGAACAGGCACCTGGATCACCGTGCTGGTACTGCATGATCAAGTACATGACTGACATGGCCCATGGCAGAATTTTACAGCCTCACCCAACAGCAAGATCATACTTCTTTAGGTTATTTCTACTGCAAGTATTACTCATGTATAATTTGAGCTGTTCCCATGAAAGTTCCACTCCAGCCTTACCTTCCTCATTGTCACTGTACTGGTCAGAATCATTGTTTCCATTCTGTCTGGTGTTCTCAGTAGCTGGAATTGCTGGGAGAGGCACAGGTGCCTTCAGGTCAGGACCTTGTTCCATCAGTTTCAAAAGCTTTTTCTCATAAAGTTTCCTAGTGGTAGCTATAACAAGGAAGGATACATGTTAAAGAAGCAGTTTTAATCTTTCCTGACTTGACTGATAGAACTTGGCTGTTACATATCCTTTGGGAATTTCTGAACACAATGTTTTGTTTATTTTTAATCAGTTTGTATGGCCCAGAGTGTCTCTCTCTCTATATATATACACACATACCTTTAGGCACACAACTCTGCCTCTAAAACCTCTAACTTTTCATTTTAAGAGAATTCTTAGATAAACTCAGACCTTTCTGTACACTGAAAGTTATAGAAAGGAAATCTATGGAAAGGGAATTTACTTGCTTCTTAGATATTCTACTTCATATGCTGCAATATACAAGTTGTTATTCCCTCACAAAAAAAAAAAAAAAAAAAAAAAAAAAAAAAAAAAAAAAAAAAAAAAAAAAGAGTGAATTTGATAGTGCAAGGGAAACAAATTCCATGCAGATTGCTCTATTATTCTCCTGATTCCCCTACCCTGGAATTAATCAGGAATTGATATCCCTGTCTTGTTGGAAAATTAGTCCAATAAGCATCAGAGGAGGTACAAGCAAGCACCAACAACAGAACTTTGTGCTTGCTGCCATCTAGCCATCAAGTTGGCTTGCTTGGACAAGCAAGAACAGCTGTCTAAAACATTTTAGGTCTAACACATACTTCCATATTTGGACTTTGTTGGCAAAAATCCGTAGAGGTGACTGATGCCAGAGTTGATAAGCTGCAGAAAAAAAATCTAGCTTTTGAAGTTTTCTGATAAGAGGAAACCACCATTTAAAAGAAATGGCAGCCTTTCAAGAAAGAATCCATACCCTCTAAGAATTAAAGGCAATAAATTAGACCAAATGTAAATGCCTTTTCAGTGGACTACATAGGCTCTTGAGTACTATCCAAGAGGTACAGGATGAATGGAAAGGCATGCAGAATCAGCTAACTGAAAATATTACAGATAAGACTAGGAATACACACAGGACTGCAGGCTCAGTCATGGACACTTCCATCCACGTAGGATTGAAGAACATTCCACAGAAGGCTCTGCATACTACAGACAACAATCTTTTTTTCAAGAGTTGTGAAATCAAATTCCCTTGCCATTAGGCTACTGCACAATCTGAAAGACAAGGCACTTTGATCTCACATCACAGACAGTGTCCAAGGCAGGAGATTAGGCTGGGGTCAGGACTACTCCTGACATAGGCCAGCACACAGGACAGAATGCTAGGCTAGAAAAAACATTAGCAAAGGAAAACATTACTGCACAATGCAGTGAGTAGGAAATGCTCTAGGGAAAGGGAAGTTCCCTGTTCTCATTTGGCTCTCAATACTATTAGATTATTATGTAAGACGTATTTCCTATTTAAGTGGGCCCAGATCTAAACCTCTGTATCAGAAGACTTAACTACCCCAACACTGAACTTTAACTAATAGTCCCACAGCTTCAGAACACAAGTTGGAACATCTCCAGCTGGCCTAGAATAGCAGAAACAAACTGCAGACTTGCCCACTGCAACGCTTCAAGACATCTCAATGTAAACAGCCCAATGAAAATATCCTAGGTAGGAAGTAGGATTGCAACACTACTGGTACTAAAAAGTAACTGAACCAGAGAAACTTCACAAGTGAGGTATAGTGAGAAATAAAACAGATTAGTATCTACTAGTTCAATTGACCTACCTACAATTGGGCCAGGATTTACTCCATACTTCATAAGTTGCTCTTGAAGGTCTTCATTACTCATCTCTGTTATATCTAGGCCATCCTTCTCCTCTGGTCTGGGTTTGTCAGTTTTCTTTGTGGCTTTCTGGAACAGGAGAGAGAAATGAGAGACAGTGTTTCCAGTTAATACTGAACACACATCTTTTCCTTCTAAGGGAACAGGAAAACATAAGGGTAGTAAACATATAAACCCAGAAGAAATTAATTCTATTCTCACCCATGATCACTACTAACGCCTATGTGAAACAGTACAAACATTTACACCTACTAAGAAAAAATGCACAAGTTCTCTGCTTAGGAAGGAAATACCCATTACAAGTCTCCTCCTAAAATCACTCATCCTGGTCTTGTGTTTTAGTTTGAAGTTCAAGTATACAGTGGGAAGGGATTGCTTTCCTGTGACTGGAGAATTAAGCTTCTAGCCGTTTCACCATCACTACACAAAACTACAAATATTTATGTTACATTGGCATTTCTTTGCATTATTTTTCTACCTGATAGGTAATTTCCTCCTCTAATGATAAGGAACAAGCTCTTTAGCTTCTACATACTTTCAACCAAGTTTCCAAAACCCCTATTCCTACTTGACCTGTCATTCTCTGTGAGATTACATGATATTACAAGGTGAGTACAGGAAAGGCAAAAATCAGAAACAGTCTCATATTTTCAAAATCTTGGTTGTCTGCTTACGCCTCTGCTACTTGTAGCTCTAAAATATTCTAAACCCAACTCTGGCAACACTATTTGAACACTTGGCAATGCACCATCACCACATGCAGATGGCTATCAAAATAATCTGCTGAGATGCTATTCCTAAATTAGCAGTTTCCGCCCGATCCAAAGAGAGTGATCATAACACTTCAACTTGGGAAGCCTCTGTTGCTGCAATAGGGATTGTAAAAGTGAAGAGGTAAGACACAAAAAAGCATGCTTAGGATTTGCATGCTCTTTGCTAAGAAAGACCTTGATACTGCTTTGAAATAAGTCATATTTGTATCTCAAAGCTGCATAATATAAACAGAAACAATTTCTGCACTTAGCATTTTTCTCAATTCAGTTGTCCAGAGGGCCTATTTGTTTGGTTTTTTTGGGTTTTTTTTTTTTTTGGAACTATCAAAAGACTAAAAGCCCAAATATAAATAGGCTATAAACACTCAGTAATGATAATTTTCTTGTTGCATTTTATAAGATAGCAACAAACACTTTAAGATGATTTACACAAGCTAACAGAATCTATCCAGCTATTAATGCAGGTTCAATATTTGTTTGCCTGCAAACTTGATCTTGCCTCAAATATCTTGGTATTTTAAAACTAAGCAGGGACTGAATGAGCATTTCCCAGATATATCTGACTCCAAATTTTCCTCTGCCTTCTGGATATTCCAGCATGATAAACTTAAAATCAGCTGCTGAAAAGCAACAGAATCTCTAAGGATCATGGCATTTCTTTATTTTAAGAAATAAACTCCAAACAGTCCAAAGAAAGTATAGGACCATTAAAGAAGCAGATTTGACTAAAGACAGATTTACAACTTCCTTTATCAGTCATTCCACTCCTAATTAGTTTTTGAAGCAATTGAGCCATGCACAAGAAACAATCCTGCAGCTGCATGAGACTTTTATTCACTTTTTAACATGTTGGTCATAACATTATGTCAAGTTAAATATTACATTAACTTTAATTTCATATTCAATGTGTTTTTTTCTGGACTACTGGACTGTCCAAACAGAAAAAGGTTCTGAAAAAAATGCTGGGTTTTCTTGTTGAGATCTGTTTAGACTAATGACAGCTCTGGTGTTTGCCCACATCACCACGCAGATTAATCAAGACGCTAGTCCATATTTCAGAAAAAAGCTACCATGGTGCAGGAAATTGACATTCCAATGACACTTCAGAGAAACTGGACTCTTAATGTAATGTATCTCCACTTTTGTTCACTTAGAGACCACAGAAGAGACTACAACAATATACACCAGAAAAACTACTCAGCATTCTGGATGCTTTACAGATATCTTAGCCATCAGAAGTCTAACTGTAACTAATGAGTACCACAGTGCTCTAACACAAGTAAACTCACATATCTCATGGTTTCTTTGTGGCTTTTTTCCTTCAAAATACCATTTCACTTTTTCCTGCACTACTGTCACAAACAGAGATCATCAAAAGAGACATTTCCAGCAAAGAAAAAGAGTAAGGTGGGGATGAAGGAAGTTGAAAGTAATCTGTGTTCTTCAATACTTGGGCCAGATGTGTTCATTTTGTGTTCTGCAAGGTCACAGCTTTTACTTTTGAACACCTATTCTCCTTAGAGCAGGAGCAAATGACTTCCCTTGTACAAGTAGAAAGCTGCCATCTAACCATTCACTGGTCCACAAGGTGAATCCCTAGAAGTATAACGCTAGATAGAAGAATTTCTCACATCTCAGGTGTAGCATGACAGCATCAACTTCAGCAATAAAACTAAATTTAATTACCACAACCATTATAGTATAATGCATCACTGTGCTTCCTGTGAATCAGGACAACTTGTCTGCTGGACTACACCATGAGAGAGATCAAAAGAGTTAGCTTAAAAGTTTAACACTGTAAATTAACTACAAACAAACAAACCCAAAAAACTCACACCCTCATTTACCTGTTTTAAGACCACTAGCAAGATTTGTCTTACTGTGGTGCAGAGATGAAGTGCCTGAAATGAAAATGTGGCAGAATTTGCCAATGTAAGGTAGTGCCACTGACCACTGTGTCCATAATGTACATATTTTTTGCAGTAATACAGCCAAATCTATGTAAATATTTTTGCAACAATATACCCAAATCAATAAATCCTTATCTGACAATCTTCTAATCCGATCCAATAAAAAATTTCTAGTCATTGCTATTTTCTAGAAAACAGAAGATGGAAGATTATCGGCATACTTCACTTGAGAGAGACAGCAATTTGATAGTGGTATCTGTCATGCTTGGTTTCAAACTGCCTAGGAACTAACTCTTCAAACAAGTACTGAAGTGAATTATAAGCATGGGGCTACTACACGGTATTCTCAGTACTAGGGCCACAGAAAAACAACAGCATAAGAGAAATTAATTTTCTCCAAGTATCATCTCTTACCAGCACAAAGCTTTCACATTCTTTTGCTAGCAGGAAGAGCAGACAATGCAAGCAACCAGAATTCAGAAGCTACCCCTTACCTTAGGCATTCCTGCTGAATAGAAATGAACAGCCAGAGACCAGCTTAATTAGGCAAACTTTACAAGCGCCTGTACTAGTCCCAGCACTGTCCCAAAGACAAGCATAAGAAAAATGTTGAAGAAGCTGTTAAATAATAAAACCAACAACTACGGGACATAACCAAAACCTATTTTCAAATCCCAAGTTAAATGGCATCTACATCAGGATACAAGGATTTTAATCCCAAACAGGTGCAGCTTCATAACTAGACACAAAAATGGTCAGGGCTTATTGACGATTTCTCTGAATGAGGTTAAGATAGGCTAAAGAAAGCCCAAATCACACCAAGAGAATGCTGTTTAATTCTCCAGTTTGCGGAGTTCCCTCTGGTAACAAATAACTATCTCTCTTAGGAGATGTGAAGTTAAGGAACTGGATATGCAAAATGTTAATAGTAGATTTATACTGTGAAATAGATAGGTCTTTATTCCCCTTGTCCTTTTTATTCTACCATAGACAATCATTTCCTGCAATAGAATTTCCTTTTTTAAAAATCAAGTGCTACTGAACTTTTTAACCTTAAAGGCCTGGAGACAACATTTACCAAGAGCTACAGGACAGACAAAATAAACAATGGAAAGGGAATTAGGCAGCAGCAACTCAAAAGATACTGATACACACAACTCAGAGAATTCACTACCTTTTAACCTTAATTAGTAAGTGCCAGGCTTAAAATTACCAAGCCTATGTCATAAATTATAAGATTATGGACTATTCAACCCTTCCAACCCCTTCTCCTCCCAGGCACTAATTTCCATGTTACTTGGTGAAGGAAATGCACCCACTCAAAGTCTGAAGATGCAGAACAGCCTGGCAGGACTTCTCACTGTAGTGGGAATTACTTTGGTCATCTCATCCCTGCTGCCCACAGCTTTCTCTCAGTAGATGAGCACTCATCAGCACTTCTCTCAGTAGATGAGCACTTTTAAAAAGCCCACAAAGGATTTAAACTGTATTCTGGGTGATGTTTGTGAGGCAGGTCGTAATGAAGACATACAGCCACATAGGAAACACCGAATAGATTCTCTGCCTTCACTGGCCACACACAGATGCTTTACACTGCCTCACCTGTCCAGTACACTGTCCACAGACCTTATCTTCAAAAACCAGCAGTTTTACTATTACCTTCTCTTTTCCAATAGGGAAGGGGTTGAAGCTGTTGTTACCTCGGCTACAGATATCACAACCACAGCATTCTGACTATGAAGAGCTGGAGCTGGCTCTTTATTTACTTGGCTATTTGATTAGAACAAAAAACCTCAACAACCCAAACAAACAAGTCTCCCCCCCCCCCCCCCCCCCATCAAACAAGACATCTTTACCTAATAGGTCTCATGTATGACCTTTCAAACAGGCCCTTCAGGTCCAGATGTTCTCATCATACCTTCATTAACAGGAGACATTTGACTGATCTTTTTCATATAATCACTTTAAAGGTCAAAAATATCACTCAATATATGCTTTAGAAGTGATTCTTCCAGGACATGAAATACACAACAAGTCATATTAATCTACACATTCTAAGCTCTGAACAGTTCCTATTTGACAACAGCATCAAGACATTTTTTTTGGTACATGCTTTAAAATAATGGTCCTAGAGAGGCAAAACTGTAATTTTATAGTTACTTTTCCTGTGAGCTATCTTTACCGACATTCAGCCCATAACTAACCAGGACAAGGGGCATTCAGATGCAGATGGTTCACCCTGCAGCAAAACAGTGTCTTGCATACCTAGTCACCATCCTCACATACCACTATGCTAAACAGGCTTAAGGGAAAAAAAAGCCAAAAAGTTGCTCAAAAACAAGAGTAGAGCTGGAGAAGCTGGCTCCTCCAGACAATATTATCAGACTGAGGCACAAACCAGGCATGGTTTTAAAAGCTTTTCCTGTCCTGGTAGGAATATGTAGCCAAAGTGAGCTATATATTCTTGGCATGGATATAGCTAAGCCAAAAGACTGACAGATTCAAAACACATAATTTGCAACAGAATTCAGACTATGGGATTTTGTCTCCGCACAGCTATTATCCATAGAAAATAAGCACCTAAATGCATTATCAAATGTTCAGAACTTAGAAAAACCCCACTAAAATGACAGTGTAGACAGTTCAAAATTACTAACGACTACAGCCGTGTCCAAGCTCTAATGCCAGTATTAAGAGAGCTGGAGCAGCTTTCATTGACTGCAGCACGGACATTCAGATGATTCCTTTGCACTTGTTGCTGATATCCAGTTTAAGAAAAGCGGTGCCTGCCCCCCTCCAGGACCCCCAAGCCAGCCGAGCGATCCCGCGGGAGGAGCCGCTCGGAGCGAGCGCCCCGCGCTGCGAGGGCCCGGCCCCGGCGCGCCCCCTGGCGCCCGGCCCGCGCCGCCGCACCGGCCGCGACCCCGCCCGCGCTGCCCCACCCTCCGACTGCCCCGCTCACACGAGGACTGCAACTCAACCGGGCTGCAGCCTCTGCGAGGCTTCTAACTATTTGATCGCAATAAAGGGAAGGGCGAGCGGGCCCAGAGAGGGGTGGAAGAAGGCCCGTTCTTTTACTTTATTCCACCTTTCCATAAATCCTTGCAGTTCCAGCTTCCTCCCTGGCCCCTTACCTCTAACTTCTTTCAAACGTCTGAGTGCTTTCCCTCCTGTCCTCTCTTAATCTCATTAAGATATTTTGCTTTGAATCCCAGTCCCCCAGAATGTCAGCCTTCCCTCACTCTTCCTCTTCTTTCCAATTGTTCTGTAAGTAAATTGCTCTGGAGACAGGAGCGCTAATCTTTTTGAAGGACAGCTGGTCAGAGAAACACTCTTATGGCAAAAGACATTAACAGAGACAACAGTTACTCAGGCGACAAGCAGTTGCAGAACTACTCAAGTAGCACAAAGGAGGCAACAAGCACACATCATCCAAGTTTGTTTTGCTTGGCAGGTATTATTTGGGATTTTTCTGAGTGTTTTGGCTGGGGCTGGTTGTTTTGGCAGGGGGGCATAGCTCAAGGGGATGGCGACATATCGCAGGGCACAATGGACCCAAATCTGAGCAGCTCTCACTCGGGTATTTGCTGAAGTTCTGGAACTTCTGATGATACAGTGCTCTGATACTAACACACATGATAAGCATAAATAGCACAGAGCCTTCCAGATATTGTTAACAAAAGTGTAGGAGTACCACCCATTCTGTAAACACCAAAAAAGTCACCCATAATTGTTTAAACTTAAGCACTGTAGAAAAGAAAACTCAGATCTAGGATAGGAACTAGCAGTTCTGAGATGTTCCTCCTCCAACAAGCATGAAACAAGTCAGATTCAAACTCATCCTGTTTTACTCAAAAGCACCTTATGAATACTATCAGCAGACCACTCTAAATCAGAAAATGTCTGTTTCACTTTAACTGCGTTCAGTGAATGCCAGTTAAGTGTCCGAAATAGACAGATGTTAAGGTAAATAACTTGATTTTAGAGATCTCTTCCTATTAAGCTGCAGTTTTCAATTTTTTAATTCAAGAACCGCTCTCTTGGGCTTTTGAAGGTTAAAACGTGAAAGTGAAAGCCCTTCAAAGGACTCCGTTTCTCGGCACTCCCTTAACTAATGACCTTTGAAACATAGTATCTAAGATACAATTTAATAGTTTCACTATCATACACATTAGGACTCCGGAAGCTGATAATCATTATCTAAGCCTCTTCTCGAGACCAGACATCTTACAATTATTAATTACAAGACTGCTTTCTCAAGATATGCAAATTTATAGTCCACTTATGAAAAATTAAGAAAGAAATTACAGCTTCCCAATGAGAAAAATTTCAAATGGCATCAACTTCCCCTGCTTCCTTACATGTGTAAAGTCTAAGAAAACAAGCACAGGAGACTAACTGAACAGGCACCAAAGACGCTTTGCTATAATACACATCTTAGAGGTACGAGCAAAACCTCTACATTACGCAGACCCTCTTTACACTAAACAGACCACTTCATTAAGTGAAACAAGCCAGCTGTTCCCACACAGCTTCATCCTTTCATTTAGGAGCATTTACAACGAGTAGCGTTGCCGCCGTACAACCGCGACAGCGGACCGGAGTCCTTTCCTGAGCAAGTTGCAGCCTAGTGCAGTTCTCTTGCTTGGTTCCTCCGACACCGAAACAGTCTATTTAGGACACCCTCACCAAGCTACAGTAAAGAACTCCCTGTTTACCCTCGGGGGGCCGTCGCACCCTCCACGCGCGGTCGCGCTGCCCCTGCCCCCCGAGCCAGCCACTCCAAAGGGCGCTCAGGGCGGCACGCGTCCCGGAGGAGCAGCCGGCAGCCCCCGGCACCGAGCCGCCGTCCCAGCTCGCCCCCGATGCGGGGCGGCCGCCCGGCAGCGCCGCTGCCCCTCTCCCCCAGGCGGCGGGACCGTCCCGGCCGGGCACGATCCCGCCCTGAACCTGTTCGGAGACTCTCCCGACCCCATGAGGGAAACCCGGCGCGTTGTGCCGCTCCCCGAGCCGCGGCCGGCGGGCAGGAGCGGCCGGCCCCGTTCGGGCGGGAAAGCGGGCCCGAGGCTGCCGGGAAGGCGAGGCGGTGAGGGCAGGAGGCAGCGGTACTCACCCGCCCGGCGGCAACAGCTCCACGGCTCCGGGCGCCGAGAGGTGTGGGCTCCCGCTCCTCGTCGCTGGAAAAGTCGGGCTGCGCGAGGGCGGGCGGGTTGCGGGCGGTGAGGTGCTGCAGGTAGAGCTGCACGTACACGTCCTTGCGCTGCTCGCCGCCCGGGAGGCTCACATTGTTAGCGATCAGCTCGCTCTTCAGCTTCTCCTTGGTCAGCACCGACGGATCCGCCAGGAACTCGGGCATCGCCGCCGGCCGCAGCCGCCGCCGCTCTCTCGGGAGAGGCACCAACAAAGCGCGGGGAGAAGGGGCGGGGGAGCGGGAGGAGGAGGAGGACTCGCCTGCTCCGCACCGGGGACCAGCTCCACAGCGGGCGGGCGCGCGCACCGAGCGCTTCTTCCCAGCCAGCAATAAGCGGCGCCCTGATTGGCGGGGAGGGAAACGAAGCGGCCCCGCTATTGGCTGGCGGGCGCAAAGGGGGCGGGAGGCGCGGGAGCAGCGGCGTTGGTGCTTTGCGCGAGGGACAGTAACGCAGTTTAAATTCGGCTCGGGCGGGAGAGGCGCGCGGGGCGGCGCTCGCGGGCGCCGCGGAGGGTGAGGGCGCTGCCCGTGCCCCGCGGGTCCCGGCGGCGCCGGGGCCTCTCCGAAAGAGGTCCTTTGGGGTGACGGGGTGTCCCCGCCGCCGGGAGCGCCCTTCCCTGTCGCGAGCAGCGGGGGAGGCGGTTAACGCGATCCCGGCTACCTGCCGTGATCCCGGTGTCCTGCCGCGACACCTGCCGCCGCCTCTGCCCCGCGGGCACCTGCGGCCCTGGCGGAGCGCGCCGCCGGCGGGCGGGCCTCCCGCGCTCGGCACCGCGGGCCGGGCGGGCACGGCAGCTCCCTCTCCCCCGGGATAGCCGCCCTCGCCCGGCCCTTTGGCTAGCGGGCTCCAGAAGGAATCCAGCCGGGAAATCGGTAGCTAATCTCTTAGTGTGACTGCCGCCGCTGCGGTAACTTAAAGGCAAAAAAACCCCGAACTCGTTTGTAGTACCGCAGAGTTTGAAAGGCGCGTAGTTATTTTATTTATTTATTTGTAAAGTCGACTTCTAAAATGCCACAAGTGTGTCCCTGCTGGGGAAGTTCGATTGAGTTCAAGACTGCAGTTTTACAGTCTTTAAACAAGAAGGTTAAATCTGTCTGTGTTTACACGCTGCTTGCTGGGAACAAGCACTGCTTCTGGTTTATGATGGGAAGGGTTCGGCGTTTAGATTTGACTATCTATCCTGTGCTTTTGAGAACTGCCTTGAAGTATACCCGAGATAAGAATTTAAATGTGGCTATTTTCATTTTCCCATCAGTCATGGATCTGAAACGGGATTATTGGTGTTTGCACCTACTCCTCTTTGTATTCCAGAAAGAGTTGCTGTTGGAGAAAGGGATTTCCACTACTGTTGTGTGCTCCATCATGGAGCTGTCCTGGTGCCTGTTGTTCCTATTTACCTTACCATAGCCACAGAATCAGCTAGATGACAGCGATGAGGATTATTTTTTGTGGTAGGTAATTTCGAGACAGATCAAGGACCCACCCACAGGAAGCTTGACGCTTCCCATGAAGAATTGGTATGGTGTAACAAAGTAATTAAGAGGAGGGAGAAGCTTAGCTTGGGGCATTTAATTTACCTTGCTGTTCTAGTCGCTCTGTGAGGTGGCAGTCATCTGAAATTCGTTATAATTTGGATCTGAAAGTGCCCGGTTTTTAGTGTACACACTTTACCTGTTCAGTTTGTTTGGCACTGAGGTTGAACAGTGAGTAGAAACATCTTCCTCCATTAATACCACACATGTACACAGTAAAAAGTAATGTATCAATGTAGGTTGACTGCTATCACTTACTTTTAAATTTGAATAGACCAAATTAGATGGTTCTATCTATTTTTTTCAGCATATCTTACCCAAAATTTTACCAGGTATGTGGATATTACGTGACAGGTATTTTGGAAATGCTTAAAGGAAATTTACTTCCTATTCAAATTTGATAGTACTGATTTAAAGCATAGATAGTATTTTTGACTTTGAAAAGCTTTTAGGTGGCTTGGGAAATAGTCTTTCCTCTACCTTTAAGAATTTTCTTCTTTTTCAGATATGGAATTAGTTGCACAGCATATTTTAGAGAGATTCTTCAGCTATCATGCTAATGCAAAAAATAACCTTAACTCGTATCAAGTCTAAAATGTTTTAAAGCAGCATAAGGGAAACTGGGTCTGGGAAATTTTAGGCAAACTTACTAGTGAAAATACAATCTAAAGAGTTGGTGCAGTCACCATCTAACATCCCCACAGACAATAATGGTAGGGTAGCTCTGAATCTTGTTTTTTGACAGTATTTCTTAGTGCAGGTGCAATTCACAACTCACTGTTCAGATTCTGCAATACAGCTGGTGCTGGCTTTTCTTGTGAGTGACAGCTCAGGAGTGGAAGGAAGTACAACTGCTGAGCTTGAAGTCTAAGTACATTGATGGTAGGCCTGGTTTTAATGCAGTAAGTGTAGCATAGAAAACCCCCACAGGAATGCACTATGAAGTAATAAATTCCTACAGTTACACTCACAGTTCAGCTTTGGCCATAACAAATGGATGGGCTTGTCTTATCTTGGTTCTATGTTTTTCTGCTTTTGCTGTCAGATGAAACTGGCACAGAAGCATAAAGATAGCAGAAACTTATCATATGTTTTGGCTATTTGTTCAAACTCCAGTACTGTTGTTGCAGAGCCACTGAAGTTGTGGCTCTGATTAACATTGCTTAAATTTCATGTTTACAGTCCATTAAAGTTTTGAAAGTTATTTTCCCCAACTATAAAGAAAAAAATGTATTTCTTGTGAATTACTTTCTCTATTATATTGTTACCCAGGTGTAACTGCCTTGCACAGACACAGAACTCTTTTATTGGTTACCTCTAGTTGCTTCCAAAGCAGCCAAACCTAAAGAAGCATGATACAATGCTTCAGTGTCACTCTTCTTTGGAGCAATAGACTTCTCTGGGAAGCCAAGTCCCTAAACAGTCCTTGGCACAAAACTGTCCTTTATTGGTTCTACACTAGTTACTGTCACACTTTGGGACCAACAGGCATCTTCCAGGCAAGGTAAAGACAGGGAAAGTAGTATAAGAAAGCACCTAAATGTGCAAATACATGATAATTAACACTGGAACCTGCAGGTGTCACCACAATTAGACCTTAATACAGCAAAGGATCTGCACCTCTATTGTTTGTTCTGTTTGAAGGAAAAAGAAAGTCACATTTTGTAGCATGAGGCAGCAGTCAAAGGGATGAAGGGAATAAGTTCATTATGAATGAGCTCAAAAAATCTTTCTAATGTTGTTACAGTGGGGGGAAAAAGCTACAAATATGAGATCTCTGGTCCCTATGCCTATTCAGTCGTTTGCTGTGTAAAGGTTGGAGCATGGAACTGTTGTTTTGCCATGCCTTCTGTGAAGCTTTCCAGGACTTGAATGTTTATCCCTAACTGCAAGTTCTGGTTTTTGAAGACCAGAATACCTGCTTCTACCTGAGAAACAGGTAGTTACAGTTCACCATTTGTCAGTATAAATGCTGACAAAAGCAAAGTTTAGGAAAAAGAAGTGAAAATGTTGTGAGATTATGGACATTTCCGGTGGTTAAAAAAGTGTTCTAAGCTTGCCTAAAAATGTGAAATATGCTGAAAGGAGAAGCCAAAAATCCTTCCTTTATAGGACCCTCCCAAATGTCTGGTATTTCTTAGCTTCCCTGAGCGTGAGAAAGAGATTTTTTTCAAGCATATATTCATCTTTGACATGAAAACACTGAATGCCTTTTAAACTGTCTCAGATTTCTGGCTCGAGCTTCCCTAAGTTTGTGATTTCTAACCTCTAATGCCACCCATAAAAATAAGACAAATGTTTTATGTTGCAGTATGTTGAAAAAAAGATTTTTCTATATACGTGCTTTTAAAAAATTCGGGAATGAAGTAGAGATAAAAAAGCCTATAATGAAGAATAGATGTATAATTTGCATTCGTAGGTAACATTTGTCTCACAATAGATAATATAACAACTATAAATTCATAGTGAAGGCATTTAAGCAAGTGTTACAGACATGCTCTTGTCTTAGACTGAGCTGATAAGGAAATGTAAAAAAGCTGTATGAAGTATTAATTCAGTCTTGGCAGGTTTCACTATGAAAATTATAATCCCTTCGAGAAATGCAATAGAAACTGGAAAGCTTTACTAGAAATAAAATAAGCAGTTGTCTAATCATTATAGCACAGCATAGCTATACTTTCTAGAATCAATTATTTCTTTTTCACAATCTTGATTAATTTAGAAAAATTAGGTGGCTTTTAGTAACTCTAGTTTTCTCATTAGAAATGTTTGGTTTTGAAGTAGAAAGGGAAAAGTGATAAGAAAGAAAGCATGCCTGAGTATAATGGAGCATATTGCTTCTAGAGCAGTTCCAGAGCTGGCAGCCCCTGGGAATGCTGCTCTGCCAGTGTCACCTGAAACAGTGAATGGACAGGTGAATAAATGGATGCCCAGCACTGTATGGCTGTGCCCAGGCAAGGAAAGAAATCTGTACAACTGCTTTAAAACTTCTTACTGCTGATCTTATGATAGTCGAAGGCCTATACAAACAAGGATTAAAAACAGAAGTGTCAGCTCCTGCTTAAGTATGCTGTCAGAAATGAAATGGACAGTTTTCAGGGTGGTTTCCTAGACTGAATCATTTCCAAACTAGAATTATTTGGATATTTATTTCTGTCAAACACAGACATAAGCTGTTTTTACCATATATAAGCTATTATTTCAGCTCCACTGTTTTTTGAAACTTAAGTGGATTTTAGTTTTTGTCTATATTTAGCTAGTAGCAATTCCATAAGAAAAAAAATCTGTGTTAAAAAAACAGTCAGGTTACAAAGTGCAGTATTTTAAAGTCAGGAAGAGACAAAAAGCACAGAAGCAAGTGGGCTATTGAAATGCTGGTGAGAGACAAATACCCACTGGCATACTTGGATGCCTCAGAATTAATGGAGTCAACCTGACAAAACATCTGTAAGGTCAAAGAGAACTATTATCCCCACTTCACCAATAGGAAATTGAGTGGGAGAGTTTGTAGGTAGCTAAGGCACATTTAATTCATTCATTTAGTTCTGAAACATCGCTAGATGATTTTGATTTAAGGACAGTGACCTCTTCCCCCAAAGAACAGCTGACAAAATCTTAAACTGAACCACTAGTATTTGTGGTTGCTGCCGAAGGGGATGATCCTGCTCTCTATCCTGTCCCAGGCCATGTGCTCCTGGTGCTTTTCCTGTGTTGGATCTAGTAGTTGTGCCACCTGATTCTCATGCTGAGCTGGCAGCTGCTGCATGCCACTGCAAGATGTGATCCAAGTGGAAGAAGGGAAATGCACAGGCAGGGATGGGCAGGGCAGAGCGAGATGGACTGTTTTGTGACAACCTGTACATGTCAGGTATACTAGTGCAAACCACACTCTGAAAACTTTGACTCCTATAAGCTGATATTACCCTTACTGCAAGCCAGAGAGATTGTCTGGCAACAATCTGGAATGTTTAGAGCACGGCACCTGCTTTGGCAGAGGTACAGGAATGCAAACAGATTGCTGCTGCTTCTTACATCCAGCTCTTTGGTGGATGGTGAGGCTGAGAGATAAGATACTGTGTGGGGCCAGGGAAACATCTAACAGATTATGCATCTCATACAAAATGCATCCATCTAACAGATTGTGCATTAAAAAAAAAAGGGGCTAACCAAATTAAATGGAATTCTTGTCAGCACAGCATGCAAGGCAGTCCTCCTTGTCCATTCAGACCTGGTAAAATCTGAGTCAGCTGAAATACTGTGAACAGTTCTGAGCACTTAAAAATGCAACTTATTTGGAAAGGCTCCAGAGGCAAGTGATAAAATAATCAGAGGCCCAGGAAACATAGTCTGTTAAGCTGGAACATCTATAGAGAGGCATAACAAATTTCAAATATGTAAGAAGTACCTATAAAAAGGCAAGGAGAAACTGTTCTCCAGTGCAATGACATAGAGGCTGGATTTAAGTAAAGGCAAAAGAGACATCAGGGTTAAACTACATGTGCTAATTTTGTAATCGTAAGAATAGCAAAGTGCTGCAACAGATCACTTAAGGAAGATCCAGAATTTCTGTATTTAAAAGGTTTTAAAGGTATATAGAACAAACAATAGCCTGTAAAAGCCAATGTATTTGGCAAAATATTTGGCAATATTTTAATAACCCCCACATAATTTGTTGAGTCTGCTGAATCTGATTTCCAAGACATCTGTATTCATTTTGTACTATGGTTTACAATACTAATAATCAGGTCTTATGAAGTGAGAATTGTGTCTCTGGCATTCTCTCTCAATTCAGGCCCTTGACAAACTATTGTTTTCCTCCCATTTAAATTTCATCAAGTGTCAAACTTTCCAGTCCATCTAAATCACTAAAGTATTATTTCTAAGACTTGCTATCTCATGACTAAATCAAAGCTAAGTCCTCTCTGTGCCTTTCTGCTCTGGGTACCTGTCAATCTCGCCCTGTGGAAATGGCTTACTCTGAGAAAACTCCCTCTGTTCCGAAGCCTAACCCCATCAGCCTCGAGGGTTCCCCCCACCGGCACCCTGGTCCCCTCTCTCTCCCTGTCAGGGTTTCATTCTTCTGCGGGGTTCTCGAGATCTCTCTGAACTCTTGGCTCCACCAGACCATTTGCTGCCTCTGCCTTTATTTTTACTCCTTGTTCTGTGAATTTCTGTACTGAAAACATGGTATCTGTCATTTTTGGGGCCTCTGTCCCCTTTAAAATTTAAAGTCACTCTTTCTATACAACTTTCTGAAGTTTTCTCATCATTTCCACACTGCCGGCTGCCTTAATAAAGTGACTCTTTGACACGTTCTTGCCTTTTGTGTTTAAGCGTGTAATCAGACAGTCCTATACACACAAAGACCATAAACAAAGACATGCCAGTTTTATCCAATGGGATCTTGCCTGGACGCTCGTTGTGCCCTGTGTCGCGCTGCCCTCTCGGCCTCGAGCAGAAGAGGAGACCTTAAGCTGTAGAGGAAAACATAAAAAACAACCAACAATAACGTTCCTCGGTTTCATGCGCGAGGAAGGCGGTAAAAGCCGACTAGAGATTGGGGGAAAAAAAAAATAAAAAGCTTATGACCCCGACGTGATTCGAACACGCAGCCTTCTGATCTGGAGTCAGACGCGCTACCGTTGCGCCACGAGGTCTTGCTGGGAAGGGTATGCAGAGCCTTTCAACTGGGCCGCACCGGGCCGCCGGCACTGCAGCCTCTCTGCCGGAGGGGCAAGGCGGGGGCGGGTTGGGCCGGCGCGGCCGAGGACGCTGTCCGTCCGCCGCCGCGCCCCTGCGCCGGCCCCTCTGCTCCGGCGCTGTTCCGTTACCGCCTTCCCGCGCAAGCACGCCAACTCTCCCCACCCACACCCCCGCTAGTGGTCCGCAGCAGCAAGGGCCTTCCGCTCCCACTCCCTGGTGGTGCCGAGCTCGCGTCCCGCGCCGTTGCCGCCCTACGCAGGCTCGTGGGTCCATGTTCCCGCTGCCGGAGGTCGGCCCCTGTTGTCTCTCCGCCCACAGCACAACATTTATTATCCCCAACAGGAATACGGTTGTGAGGATTTGCTGATAAAGGCTGTCCTGCAAACGCGCGTAGTAGGCAGTTCCTCGTTAGTATAGTGGTGAGTATCCCCGCCTGTCACGCGGGAGACCGGGGTTCGATTCCCCGACGGGGAGGCCGTAAGCTTTAATTTTGCGGGCGGCGCCTTTTGCCGTCTGCGTCATAAAACGGCTCGTGCGGGGAGGGGCAATAAAAAAAACTCGCAGATGCGGCCCTCCCCGTCGGGGAATCGAACCCCGGTCTCCCGCGTGACAGGCGGGGATACTCACCACTATACTAACGAGGAGCTGGCAGCGCCCCCTCCCTCCGAGGGGGCCCCTCCCGCTGCGCCAGGGGTGCGTGCGAGGGTGGTGGTGGCAGCGCAGCCGGGACGGGGACAGGGATGGGGACGGGGACAGGGATGGGGACAGGGACAGCTCGGCGCACACCCGCCCCACTGCAGCCCCGCCGCGCAGCCCCACGCCGAGCTGCGGGCACGGATCCCTGGAAACTGCCGCGTTAGGGAAGTGCCCGGCTGGAGGCGAGGGCAGCGGGGCAGTACGGGCAGCTCGGGTGTCTTTGCGTTTGTAGTTCTGCATCTCGTTCGCGCAGAGTTTCTTTTTACGGGAACCTGAGAAGTGCTGGAGTCAGCAGTCCTTGAGCTTAAGGAACCGGAGCACCTGCTTCTTACCTACCTAAAAAAGGAAGGAGGGAAATGGAAACCAGCTACTTTGAGATTTGAGAGTAAAAGGCAGAAGGACACGGGCTGACCATCTGGCTTGATGCTGACCCGGTCAGCAGAAACATGGTTGTAAGTTTGTATGACAGTGACATTAGACAAGGAACTATATTTAATTTGCTGACTTCTGAGATGAAGAATTAACACCACATAATAAACAAGGGATTGGAGCAAATGGTGTTCTCTTTTGATGGCCCCACTACTGCTAGTATTTGCATAAATGAACCCCATCTTAGCTTTTTCAGATAATCGGAGCTAAAGAACAAACAGCTTCCTTTATGTAGACTTCTAAATATAAGTGACCTGTAAACAATGCATTTCTGAGAATCTGCCTACTCATTTAAACGTTTGAATGTGTTTTTCAGTGGATGTAACAGATTTAAATTTTGTCCTGGAAAGTGAAAAATAACAACCACAGTCTCATAACAATTTCAAGACTTTAGATGTAGTGAGCCATATTGTATGGCTGTGATCTGGCTTTAAACCTCCCAGAGCAGGACCAAAACCAGTGTTTCCAGGCTGGTCTGCACTTGCTGTGCATGTTCAAATTGTATTCAAAAGATGTTAATTGTTTGCTTGAAGCTGGGAGACTTTCCGGTGGATCAAACGTTGCCTGTTTGCATTTTATAGGATCACACACACTTAGTTTAGGTCTTTTTGCCTGCAACTTCCTCAGTTCCTTCTGTTCATTATCCCTTGTGGTCAGGGAGCTGAGCTTCAGACATCTTCATGTACCCCAAACAAGAAGATGACTTATCCAAAAATACCTAAGAAGGGGAGCAAGAAGAGACATGGAGGTGTGAGTCAGCGCAGCAAAAGGGCTGTTTTGAAGTGGATGGACTATTATGAGGCTGCAATGATTTGCAGTTATAGAGCAGATACATTCCTTGTTGATTTGTCACAGAGACATGCAAATGCAAAGCAGAACAGGCACTGGGAGCTATGATCAATGCTCCGAGGTCTGTGGAGGCTCCATCCTCTCCTCAGGATCTACATGCAGCTATTTCATGTGTCCAGTTCTAACAATCTAGTTGCACGGTTTCCTCATCATTGCATCAGCTCTGTGTTTAGCTTGTCCCTAGAGGCTGCTAAAACATGACTGGTGAAAGTCACCTGTAAGAGGTCCATTACAGCCACAGGCAGGAGCAGGGCTGGCATCTAGCACATCATTGTGGCTGGATGCTAGTTACCTCCCCTTCAGCTAGCTTAGCTGAAGCTCATCTTGCAAAATGTCCAGATGAGTTTTGAATCTCATTATGGATGGGAAATTCCATGACCTCCCTGACACCCTCACTGGTAAGAATTTCCACATTATCCCCCTCCTTGGAATTTGCTGTGTTGCAACTTGATCATTTTGCCCTGCACCTCCAAGAAGTGTCTGGCTCCATCTTCTTTATTCCCTCCCAACGGGTAGCTGAAGACATCAGTCAGATCATCCTGTAACCTCCTCCAGGCTGAACAGACCAACCTTTCTCAGTGTCTCTCTGTTTGCCACATGCCCCAGCTCTCTATTCATTTGGTGACCCTTCACTGGACTCATTGTAGTTTGTTGGGATCTTTCTTGTTTCACCCTGCCCCGAGCTGTGCACAGCTCTCCCTGGGCAGCCTCACAAGTGCCAGCAGGGGATGGGGGCAGTAATCACTGATTCCCTTGATCTAGCTGGGCTCTTACTGATATTTCCCAGCCTATCACTAATTTTCATTGCTATAAGAACAATCACTGCCCTTGTTGTGCACTGGGACCTTTCCTGTAAAGCTGCTGTTTGCCCAGTCAGCCAGCTATGGCTGCTTGGGTTATTATATCCAAGGTGCAGGACTTTAAGTTTGCCTTAATGGAACTGGAAGAAATTCATACCGGCCCATGTCCCCAGACTTTCAGAATCCTGCTAAGGACAGCCCTGGCCTTCAGTGAATCAGCTGCTTCCCTCAATTCAATGTCATCCACCTGAGTCACCTGCTGATACCCATTTGCCTTGGCAGATAACTTTTGTTATTGGCACGTTGAGGTGCATCACTGATCGGTGATGGAGCCTCCTGTAGCTGCAGAAATTAGTTCTTCTAAATCAATGAAAAAACCCCAAATCCTAGATGAGGAGGGAAGCCCTTTACTAGGTGTGGTCTTTAGGATGCCACAATCCTGAATAGCTGCTGCAACTTGAAGATATTTGATTCTGATTAATCTTCATAGCTGTTTTGTATGCTCTTCTTTCTGCCCATTCACACATATCCAACACTCCATCTGCTCTTTGTGTTTTATTTTCCTTTTAATTTTTGTCTGTACCCTCACTCTGTGATGTTCACAGCACAAGATTTAATGAGCTTTTCAGTAAGAACATGTGAGTTATCAAATGGCATCTCAACTCACAGGGCTTCTTTCTGTGTAGTTTTGGCCTTATGCAGTTTCTGCCCAGTGTAATGGGTTTGTAGTGAAGTCTATGGCTCAGTGATCTCCTTCTGTGCTAATGTATTTTGATTTAGCTAAAATGAAGTTTAAGAATTTATTAGAAAAATCCATTTACATCTCTTAAGGGAAGGAGTGATCAGGCATCTCGTGTGAAATCAACAGCTGAAGAGATGAAAAAATTGTGGTTAAAGAAGACTGTGACACTGTATGTCAGTGCCTGGGGGATTAGTGGGAGGAGGGATTTAAGGCGCTTTCCCCTATTATTTAATTATTTATTATTTAATTAAGGGGCTATTTCCCCTAGTATAGGTTATTCATTAATAAAAGCAGTCACACAGCTGGGCAGCTTTCCCTCTGTGTTGAGTCATGTGAACTGCCTAATAAATGGAGCCTTTTAAAAACTTGTTGGAGAAATCTCAGGGCTTGAATATTTACGTCCTAAGAATTTTGAAATTAAATAGACAAGAAATGCTCATGCTGAATTGCATTTTCTGTTTAGGTAAAAAGCTGAACAGTTGGATCTGGCCATTTTTATTCTTATAGCATGGTTTACATCCAGTGGATTCTTCCAATAAGTATAAACTCCTTCTCAGAGGGGATCTGCATTCTCATCACTTGTCCTCAGAAGGAATTGCCTGACAAATGTACTAAAGAAATACCATAAACATTGGAAAATGAAAGCTGGGGAAAGTAGAGGCTGGCTGGTTTTAATGAAAAATTTCAATTTTACAACTGCAAAAACTGAGAGAGGCCCAGCTTAGAAATAGAAGGTAATTGAAGACTTGGTAGTTAAAAGGAAGATAATTTAAGTTTGTATGCAGAATAAACCTCTCTGTTTATGAGGTATATTGTTTCAGAGTAATCTCAAAAGAGGGTTTATGCAGCAAAGTCTTTAGACACATATCAAGACACTCCAAAATGCAAATAGATTGTGTACTAATCTAGGTATTCCATTGTAATGTAGGTCTGGATTCCACAATATGTCTACCAAATGGCTACAAGTATAATCATTACTTTCTAGCTGTGATGAAAGACTGCAGTAGACTCAAAAATTTCCCTATTGGTCTGACTTGCTTTGAAGTATGGTATTTCTTAGAACCTTGAAATTGTCAATGATTAGCCTCAAAATAGACTTGTCACATAATGCATTTGAAGGAAAATTCTAGGGACAAACGTGGAAAAAATCAGATACTCTGATGTACAGTTATAACAATCAGGACTGACTCTCACATCATATCCATTCTAGAAGTAAGCAACTATCATTCAAATTTAAAAAAAGGAATCACAAATGTCATCATGGATAATAATAAAGCTAAATTTAGTGCAGTGACAGGAAAAATATGGAATAGCCAAACCCACAGAAAGTAATACAGGAAGAAGCATCATAGATTGAGGTTAGGTCATGCAACAAAGATGTCATGAGATACAGGCACATGCAGAGACATTAGTTATACTGTGAAGAGGGAGACTTTTAAACGTGTTGGCTTTGCAAAACTACACATGAGTCTATATGCAACGAATTCAACTTGGAAATCATCACACTTTCATGCAGGAATGCACAGTGAAGCCTGCACCACAACAAATTGCTAGAGTGCTGGCAGCTTTGACCTAGTTTGGTTGTTAAAATAAGTAAGTTGTCAATTTTGCCTTTTGCTGACTGTTATAAGAACCTTTGGGGGTTTTAATATTTTTCTTTTTTATTTTTCCCAAAACATTAATCACATTCTGCAGTTCTTCTCTAGTCAAACTCCTCAAGCAAGATTGCTAACAGAAATTACACTCTTTATATAAGCTCCATTAACTCATAGACCATGTAGAAGATTCCAAACTGTCATTTGTTATGCTTTCTACTTTGTGTTCAGTCTTTCCCCAGACAAATTATGTGCTTAGAGCACAGCTGCTTGAAATCAGATCTTAACTCTACTGTGTATTTGCAATGCCAAAATACTCTTAATTCTAGTGAAATCAAGGAAAAAATGTTTAAAGAAAAGATACATCAGCTACATTGTCAGGCACAGTCACAGGACATTTACAGCTTTTTCCCTGCTGATGTGGGGGAGATGGTGATCTGCAACCACTGGTTTGGGGATGGTCCTTTTAAGAGAAGAGAAAAAGGTTGAGAAATTGATGTGGGAAAAAATATGAAGGGAGACATTGTCAAGGTGATAATAAATGATCGAAATGAGGGGTTGTTAAAGTGCAGTGTAATGCAAAACAATGCACTTCCCAGGAGAAGAAAACAAGCATGGTTGTTAAAAGAACATTTTAATTTTTGTTATTGATCTCCATTATGTGTTATTTTGCATGTGAAGAATTTTGCTTCAAAAGGCACAAACATAATGCTTCTGAAGATCAGAATTTATTTCTCTTCTGCAGTCTTTTTCTCTTCTGCAATTTTGCAGAATAATGAGCTTTCCCTAAGTGTTTTTTGGGTTTGATTTTTATTTTTTTTTTTTTTTTAACTTAGCTTTTCAAGTTTTCAATCGCGCTGGCTCCCTCTGGTGGAATTCTGAAGTGATCGACTTCACAGTCAGTAAAATTACTAACTCACACTTGGTTTGATAGATGATACATGAAGGTCCTGTTTTATATAATTGTTACATTAAATACAGGGGAAAAAAGAGAATCGTATCTCATAAATGCAATTCAGTTTACTCAAAATGAGCTCCTAGAATGAAATGCTAGCAACCTGGGTCAAAATGGGAGGAGAAAGCCTCTTTCATTTCCCCTCCCTCACCTTCTCTTAACTGAAATCATGGCTAGGATTTTGCTAGTGTGTGCTTGGAAAGGAAAGGAGTTACAAAAATGTCATAAATATGGGACTGGCCTGTTTCTCTTGGCAGCAGAACTCAGTCAGTCTCTTGCAGAAAGTGTTCACAGGAGAATTTCCGTTTCGAAATTAATCCCTTGGCAGCGGCTGCCCCTTGCATCCTGCGGGCTCCCACCAGAGCTGAACCAGCCCATGGCCCATTCCTCCATTTGTTATTAATAGTGAATCTAGAAAAGAGAACAGAAAGGATAAAGAGGAGCAGGAAATGGGGAAAGTGTTAGGCTCTTTCCCCTGTTTATGCACGTGGCAAGGACTTACATTTTTGAGGACTTTGCGAAAAAATGAAACTGAGCCTTTCACCTAGAGTTGGGCAACTGTGTGGTTGCCCTTTCTCAGTGCAGCAAGACTGACTGAGAGGAAAAAAATGTTTAAACTTGCATCATCACTCCATCCCAGTCCCCTGTCTCTGCAGTGTGAGCCCTCATTACTGGACATGGCAGGTTTCCCAGATAAATGGATATTCCTGCCTCTTCTTTAATAGCTACAAGGGTTCAAGAACTCTTGCCTGGAGCCAGAGAAAGGGAGTACTTTTTGTCAATTTGACTCTGCTGTATAAACATTCTCAGGTTGACACGCTGATATGCTTTTAATTATGGCACTTTGGAAATTTTGAAAAAAAAGAAGACATGAAAAAGTCAATTTTTTTTCTGTAGATTCTGTTTGTATTGGAAGAAATCATGTAGGCTCCTCTGTTGACATGGATGAAGGGGCCACAGTCTTTTCTGACATAGTTTAAGAAAGGTAAAAAGGGAAATGCTGAAGATATTTTTAGAACCATTGTTCTCTAAGTGGCATGAAGACTGAGCTATTTGAAAGCACTTCAGTGCTAAATATCAATAATATTTTACGCTTTTGACAAAATTCTGCTGAAGATATCAAATTTTTCCTCAGTTTGACATGGGAAAAATCCTTACCCTACATACTTCTCTGTTTGAATACAAGAATTTAAACAAACTTATTAGATAACTTTTTAAAAATGAGCTTCTTGTTCCAGTGAGTCTGAAACTTCAGCTTTTCAGAATTATTTCGCATGGGTTATTTCAGATTATCACAAGAACTCCACAACCAACAGTATTATGAGTAAGAACTGTAAGAGCTGTGACTAGTGTACATAGTTCTGCACACCTCAAAGTTCTTGGAACATTTCTTTAACCTGTAAGACACACAACATCAGATAAGTCATATATTGCATGTGTCAACATGTTAGTCAAACATTTGATATGGACTTTAGGAATGTCAAATCTTGTTTCTTCTTACGCAGAAGTCCTGTATTGTTCAGTAAATTCCTTACCTGACATTTCCATAGTGAACGTTTGTTTTACATCTACAAACCTCACTAGTTTTGGACAATGCCTTTTTATTTTTAAAATCACTGGAACCAGTCAGAAGTTACCAATTTTTAAATAAATCTAGCTTCTGTGCCAAGAGAGTGTATAAGAAATTTCAGCTGTGTTTAAAAGGCAAAAGTTATTGCAACTGTGCATTAAGAATTGAAAGTCATTCATAACACTCATAACATATGATTAAAAGCTGAGTTTGACTATTTTCAGCTAGGCACTGTCAAGAGCAGTATGTGTTAATCAGAGAACCTGATGGATAGTGCGCTCCTAGGTTAGGTGTATGCCAAAGTGACCTGTACAGTGCAAAAAAGGGAAAAAGAATTAAAATAATATTTTGAAACCAGAAGGTGTGTCTAAAAGGCTTAGATACACAAAATTGTACAATTGCAGGCAAAAAGAGCTAAAATAGGTAAATTGTCAGCAACTATTTGTAAAGCAATTCTGCTTCCTATAGAAACTTAAAAATGTAAACTCATAAAACTTTAAAATTTGCTTATAAGGAATAATTATATTAGTATTTTCAATAGTAGTTAATTACTACTAATAAATGAACCCCCTCCCCATCAAATAAATAAGGATTAATATATTCAGAATGTATCTTTTCCTGAAGGCATTTTTCCAAACTAAGGAAGGGAAACAAACACTTGGTATAGGGACTCAATGCCAGTAAATGCTGAATGCAAGCTTCTTCATTTTTGTTCTGTATTGATCAGGGTTTTATTAAGGTAATTTCAGGATAAGTGACAACTGTAAAGGCAAGAACAAAGGTCTTTCACTCTTAGGGGTGTGCCAATCCCTAAACTTGAAATCACTTCTACATCATCCATCAACTGGTACAACCCCATAGAATATTTAAAAGTTTAAGGGATGCATCTTTGTGAAATTATTTAGATCAGTCTGGGAGTCTGACCAGAAGACATATCAGAAGTTGTATCAGAAGAGAGATCAATGGATTCATTGAGCAACCTTCTGGTCATCACTCTTATTCAGAAAAAAAACTCTGCATGCGCAGGAGAGAGTTCCTGAAGTTTGACTGTCTCATTGAATAATAGTCAGTTTGGACAAGAGGTTAAAATACAAAATGTACAGGTTTGGGGAGTTTTCTTAGGTAAATTAATTATGAACATTCATATGTTCATAACATGAGCTTTCATTCTTGTCATCTGCCACCTCCTGTAACTGCAGTCTAGCAATCTGTTTTCCCTACACTTGCAAATGGTGGTGCAGGCTCATAATATTTCTGTTCTCTTAACAAGAGACATGCTTGTGTGTAAAGTTTAAATCTAGACCTGAGTTTCCTTACAATTTAGGGAGGGCATTGCAGTTCTGCAGACCGGATGCAGAACTTCGGCTGAGATACTTAGGAGAAGGATGTTGTGGATAGATACGTATCTCAGATTCTAATGCCTTTGTGTTTCAGGATGCATTCTGAATTTGGGTGTTGCCCCGTGCTCGTTCCATATTTAAACTTCCTCTGTGGTAAAACAATTACTTTGAGATTTTGGTGCGTGAAATAAAAAGGATTCATGAGTTTTGAAAGGACAAGGTAGTGAAAGCTATAAAGAGGAAAATATGCACAGATCACATGTGAAGAGGATATGAAATTTGGAAGGCTGAAATTCTGGTTTCTCCAGCCCATAAACTGTATTTCCTTCATGTGTTCAAATAATGCAGGCAAGAAATTATTGTTGTGCAGTGTGCTGACTGCCTTTGGCAGGTCACTTTATGAAAGGGAAAACAGCATGAAGTTCTGCATGAAGAATGGCAGTTTAATGGCTGGTCCTAAACGGATGGATTCGGTACAGAAAAAGGATGGGGGTGTGTGATGGTGTTGTGGCTGTCCAACAGCAGCAGGAGTGCCATGCACACTGTCAGGGAGTCAGAGATCTCAGCAGGTGCCCGTGCCTGCACTCCTCATCCCTCTCGGCATGACAGCATGATGCCCACATTGTGACTGCTCCTGTCCTAGCTCCTGACTGCAATCCTTGAGGAGAACACTCTGAGCACTCCCTCTCTATGTAGGCACTTGCCCTGCTTTTGCCTGGGGAAGATTTTCTTCCCCAGGCAAAGAAGAATTTTCTTCACAGTGGCTCCTATGGGGCTGTGGTTTGGATTTGTGCTGGAAACAGCGTTGATAACACAGGGATGTGTTTGTTGTTGCTGAGCAGAGTTTACACAGAGCCAAGGCCTTTTCTGGTTCTCACTCCACCAGAGAGGAGGCCAGAGATGCACAAGGAGCTGGGAGGGGACACAGATGGACAGCTGGCCCCACTGACCAAAAGGGTATTGCAGACCACATGCTGGAAGAGCTCACATACACAGCTGGGGGAAGGAGGAGGAGGTAAAGGACGCTTGGGGTGGTGGTGTTTGTCATCTCAAGGAAGCCTTGCACTTGATGGAGCCCTGCTCTCCTGGAGATGGCTCAACACCTGCCTGCCCGTGGGAAACAGCGAATGAATTCCTTGTTTGGCTTTGCCTGTGTGTGTGGCTTTTGCTCAATCTGTTAAAATGTCTCTCTTTTTCTCAACCCATGAGTTTTCTCACTTTTCCCATTCTCTTCCCCCTGCCACTGGAGGGATTGAGCGAACAGCAGCATGGTGCTTAGCTGCTGGCTGTGGCTAAACCACAACGCTGCAGAGTGACAGAGGCAGCATTTCGGTGTGAGGCTAGGGGACTGTTATCCTGGGCTGCCTGCAGTGTCCAAAGTCAGGTGGGATACAGGAAAGCTTGTTGACAGGGAAATTGTTTCTTGTTCTGCATCTCCCTCCTCATCCCAAGAAGCTAGTTTCTAGATTTTTTTTGTTGTTGTTTCAGTGGCACAGAAATATTATCTAGCTTGACCTTTTTTTTTTTTCATTAAGTTTGTCTGTAAGAAGATTGTCATACACAAAAGCTTTAATTTATATTCTTGTTATATTACTACAACAGAGACGGTTACATTGAATGAATATTGTTTTATATTGTAATGCTTTTCATTAGGTAATTTAATTGATGCATTTGGTGCTACCACAAGGAACTCCTAAGAAAAGGGAATGTTTTAGCTTAATACACTATGTATGAACAATTTCCAGCCTGTATGGCAATTGCTCATCCTTCTGTCTGAAGCAATGGTCTTTTGGCAGAAGCTTAATGGCTGCTATTCCATTGGGCAAGCTAAGGCTCTTAACTCTAAGTTATTCACTTAGAGAGTTATTGTCTTAATTCTTTGTGTCTGGATGATCACAGAGAATGTTATTAATAATAGATTGGAAATGAAAAATAAGAGGGTCCATTCATCAAAGACTGTATCCAAAGGACGTAGGATCTCTGGCCAGCTGGACTGATTGTTTTATGCAATGACTGTGTCATTTGTACAGCAGATGCCTAACAGTAGCTGCTGTAGTCACTGAACTGCATTTTTCTCTGGAATATGGAAGCATCTTACCAACTTTGCAAATTGCAAAGACATATTTTCATAGATGAGGCTGAGTTTCATAGATGAGACTGCTGTTGAGCAACTAACCATGTTATATGACTTAATTTTATTGTATGACTCTAATCCAAATGCAGAAAAACTGGAATAGAGAAAAAGTTTGTAGCAGAAGGTAGAATGAGAAGAAAGACTCAAAAAGGTTTTGGAAATGTTTTTATTATGAAGGATTCTTCTATCAAGCATCTGGCTATGGTTTCTAGATTTATCTAAGGGGACATATTTTTCATCACTTTTTTAAGTGCTTTAAAATAGCTGACCTTTTTTATACCCACTATTTGCTCTTCTACAGTCTGTGGTGGGAGAGGATTTTTATGTTGTTCTGCAAACAGCATCATTTTCTCCTATACACAGCCCTGTATGATGGACTCACAGGAGGAGTACATCTTAGAGGAGGAGGGGTTTGGGAAAGGTGTGGGAGTCAGACAAGTGGTGTGCTGAAAGAAGCAGAAACCACAAGAAAAAAAGAGCATGGGGCAAAGTATTTTGGAACAGAGTTTGCAAACAGTTATTGGCCTGAGCAGGAACTGATAGACAGCCCAGATTAGTGTATGAGTGTAATGGGACTTCATGCTCTACAAGATCAAAATAGCAAATGCCCCATTATGGCAATTATCAACTGGTAAAAGCACAGTAGATGAAGTTGATAAAGTACTTCTGTGTTCATTAGCCTCACGATGTGGCAAATGTGTTATAGGTCACCATATGCTAATGCTTTACCTGACAAACAGAAAATGTTAATGGAAATTATAGAAAGACAAATTATAAGGAGGCCAATCCATGCTCAGTGATTACAAATCCAACTAAATGTTCAGCCTACAAATACTTATTGGTGAGTCTGTACTCAGCATCCAAAATTCTTTCTTCTGATCCTAGTGTTGAGGGCATTTAGGTCAGGCAGCATCTTTCTTGCAACTGGGCTACTTGGAGCCAAGACAGAACCATTTTGATTTTTAACTCAGGGAAACAGATAGCTAATTCATTTGGCCTTGAAGAGTATTGGAAGGCAAATAAATGATCAAGCATTGTCAAGCATTCTTCAGGGAAAAGCCATTTGTAATCAGGATTTGCAAAAGAAAAGACACAAAGAACTTGGGCTGAACTAAACTGCAGCTTTTTAAAAATAAAACATAATTTTACTTGTGTACATGTGGATCCCTGCCTTCTATTATATGTCTTAAGGTTTTGCATGTAACTACTTTACCTATGTTAGATTTTTAATCTAACATTTGTGTTAAAGTTATTACTTTTTATTCTGCTCAGGAAAAAGCCTTTAGCTCATCAGGTACCAGTGGATTCTGGTATATTTTTAAGAATTTCACCTTTTCTGATATGTTTTTAAGAATTTCACCATTTCCCTTAAAATCCTGAGCCGGGATTTCAATATTCACTCAAAGGTCTGGGTAGAACAGAAGGTGTAGACTTTTACTAGCATGGAATACATTCCCTCCATAATGGTACTAGTTAACAAGCCGTAGGGAGGAAGGATTCTTTTCCAGATCTTTCTCAAATCCTTCCAGGCCAGTCCTTCCAAAGCACTAAAGAGCCCTTCAACACTTACATTCAGAAGATCTAAAGGTTCTAATTACAGCCAGGACTTCACCACTGGCACAGATGATGATGATGAGACAACGAGATCTCAGCGTGTTCCCTCTGTTTTTTATTAACCTACAGTGAGTGTTACAGACAGAACTGGCTTCTATTGGTTGCATGTATCACCTAGGATACTACGATACTCAGGGTACCAGCAAAAAAAAAGAAATAAAATGCTGATTTGTGTAACGTATCTGATCTAAATTTGGTGCTCATTTCTAGTTTAAGGCCTCAGAACACAGATATACCTGTACAAACTCTTTGGAGTTATTACATTTACCTCAAGATTCAAGCCAATGTAATGCTGGTGCTCAGGAAAAATTATATGGTAGCTGGAGAGGAATAAAAACTCAACAGGATAAAACAGCACAATAACAGGAAAAAAATGAAGATATAAAAAGGAATGGGTTGTTTTTGAGGTTAGTGGAATGAGGCTCTATGGCTGAACCCAGCTGGCCTGGAGGAAAAGAAAAATAGGGTGAATAAGAAGCATTGCCAATTAAGTTTTAACATGATTTAAACAATAAAGTAGCAATATTTAATAAAAATCTAAGTATTAACTGTCAGGAGCAAAGATATGTAAGCAGGGAGTTCTTAAATAACCAGTACATATATTTGGTATTCTCAGCAATGTATTTCTTCCAAGGAGAATTTCAAAACATAGCACCATAATTTCAGCAGTTCTCCCATCCTCTGAACCAGATTTTCTTCCCTTTTTTGAATCTCTGCATGCTTAAATAGCTTCAAAAATGTTGCAGAGGGATAGTTAAATTGTTCTGTAGTTAACTTTTGCAGATAGAAGTTAGGAGAGATCTGGGAGAAAGAAAAACAAATTTCTGAATAAAGAAAGGAAAAAATAGCAATTGAGTTTAAAGTATGCTTTGGGGCAAGCAGTTCTCTATGGCTGCAGCAGCTGCAGCAGGTGAGGCAGCCTGGCTGGGCAGTGAGGGTAAGGCAGGCTACTGTGCATCCTCCCGAGGTGCCTCGGCATAGGAGTGTCACCTGAGCTACACATACTGCCTTGCCACAGCTTGCAGGAATTGAAAAAAATATAGTCTTGTGACAAACTTAGGGATGATAGGGTCCAGAGAGGCTTATCAAATTCCTTTGTGCTTTTTCTAAATAAGCAAAGTCACCAAAGTGACAGCTGCAGCCTTTAGACCAGCACAGCCCCCGTGGGTAGGCTGAGCTACAGGACACTTGGGACAGTGAATGCCTCCTGTCCTTTGCCTGGTGTTCAGATGGGAAACTGCTCCTTGGTGAGTGCTAACACTGACTCAGGCTCACAACCTTCTCCTGCTTCCTAGGCTCTCTCTCTCTCCAGTGGGGCTTGAGAGCCGTTCATGAGCCATTGGAGGGCTCTGCTGCTGCTGTCACACAGTGTGCCATGGATTAGCAGTGGCACTGTGTCAGTGGCACTGTGCTCTGACCCTCGGCCACCAGAGCCATGTCCTGGGACAGAAGGGCTGCAGAAGGATCCAGCTGTCCCTCTAAACTGGCCTCAGCTGGGGGAAGGGGGCAGTGGGAGCTCGTGGGGCTAGTGTGACCACCTGCCTGTGGGCCTGGGCTGATGTCCCCTCTCTTCAGATGTCAGGGGAGTTGCTTTTTGTGATGTGGAGATTTTGGTATGCTGCTTGAAGATTCTGAAATATTATACACATTGAATAATATACATAATAGATATTGCATACAATTAATATGATATGGCCAAATTCAATTTTTATTTCATTTATTTTGAAGTTAAAACCAATTTGAAATGTCAAATTATTAGGATACACTTTGTAGGTTAGACTTTTGCATATTATACAAACAGAAAATCCAGCAATTAGACATGGAGCCAGAGAGTTGTACAACCCCAGTTATGGCATCAGAGCAGTTCGCAGAAATATTTGAGAGTTTTAAAATCTGTGTTCCAACCGCCGCCCTCGAAGTCTGTGTTCACATTCATCGTACCATCTATGTCAAACACCTGTGTGTTTGGGTCAATGTGAAGCCAGTGCATTCTGACATACTCCCAGACTTTGGTGTCTGTTGGAACCAAGGGCTGCAGCACCTTTGTGCTCCCTCTTCTGTGCAGCCTGCATAAAACTGAGGGCAATCAGGGTCACACATTCAGCTGCTTTTGGTGCATTTCCCTTACTTTAAATTCATGGTGTTGAGAATATAATTCACATAGTGCCCAGGTGGCATGAACTTTAAATCTTCCTGGTGATACTTTTAACTGTTTCTAAGAAAAATTTCTCATCACTGCTTCCCATAAAAAGGCATAAGCCTCTCCCCAGTTTAGTTGAAATGGGAGAGGAAGTTAGCTATGAATTTTAGAGTTTACTTTTAGGGGTCAGTAGAGTGTGATAAAAACATTTAGAATGTAATTGTTGAAGTGAACCCAAACAGAAGGACATTCTTTGTGAAATAGAACATAACATTGCCCTATCTTATTACTCAGGTCAGATTGCAAAATGTTTTTACTGTGACTGTAACAGATGCATATGCAGAGTACAGGCACGCTGACCTGGGAGATAATTAACAGGAACAGAAACCAGTGTGATCAAAAGCCCCTGGTTCCTCTCTGCTGCATTGTATCATCCCTTCTGGGTGTCACAGAATGCAGTATTACCAACCAGTATTAAGGTGGGGTTGATCTCAAGCCTCAGGCTGTGCCAGCTTCTGCATTGCTCTATAAATCATCCTTTCTTAGCAGGGTTTGGTTGGGTATGAAAAAGCTGTTTATATCTAAGCTTCAAAGTCAGCACTTGCTGATGCAATTAACTAATCTACAGCTCTCAAAGCTGAAGCTAGTTGTTTATTTTTAGGTAAAACTACTTTCCATCTAAAAGTGCTGACTTATCGAAAGTGTAGTGTTTTGTTGGAAGATGTTTTAGCAAAAATTGAATAGAACTGTCTGCTGAGGAGGCATGAGAAGAATCTGCCAGCTTGATGGAGCAAGGGGTAATGGCAAGTTGAGAACCCACAGCTCTGGAGGCAGGCAAGCAGCTCTTTGCAAACTCGGCTTTTCTGTACTCAGCTTTTACAAACCTCACCTCAGGACTGCCAGCAGCAGGGAAATCCTAAGTGTTCAGCCCTGAACTGCCCATCTACCCCAAACATTGGTGTAGCAAGGCTTGGGGAACATGAGGGAGCTTTGTGGAAAGGTAAAAAACACAGAGATCTGCACTTTTGAAAACCATGATTTTGAAATTTCTTTGCTGTGACAATTTGAGGTTTTTAGTCTGAAAGAGAAGAGGCTTTTTACATTCAGCAGAAAAATTCCTGTGACTAGACAATAATATCTGCAAATGTATATATACAGCATTAGCTTCCCTTTTTCTCAGCTGTCTGCACAGGTTGTCTTAAACCCTACCTATTTCAGACATGAAAAGAGAAGTTATGAGAAACGCAGCAGCAGTCACCAAGGGAAAATGCTGACAAGCAGTATGATATAGACTAGCCAAATAGAAATCCCACATTGTAGTGATTCCATTTTTGAAAGGAATTTAAGAATGAGTGCATTAGTAGATGCTATTCACAGGAGTTTTGGGGTACATACACACCCTTGTCCCACTCTCTCCATCTCTGGGTTGCTGCATGTAAGACTTGCAGTTTCACCTTGTTGGATTTGCCTTTGGACAAAGCACAAGCAGAGCATCTCCTCTGTTCCTCTGAACAGTGGCTCTAAAGATCTAGAGTCAGAAGCTGTGAAATAACTACTCTCAGTTCCCTGAACAAGCTTGCTATGGAACTGACTCCTTTGTTTTTACCCAAGGAGAGTACTCATCTCTGTAGTTTGCTTGGCAGCTGAACCACAACCTCCTATTATTCAAGATATTTTGAAACTAAAAGGTATTGTTTTAAATATTATTTTATACTGAAGAGTTATATAAAACAAGAGTGATGCTTACAAAGGTAACTTAAATAATCCTCTACACAATTAAACTCCTATAATTACAGTGCTAAGGTAATATTTGTATGACTTACCCAGGATGAGCTTTTTTTTTCTCCTGAAGCTCTAACTCTCTTTTAAAGTGATGCAATGACGTAATTCTTGGCTAGACTACTGTACTGTGTTTATTGGGACTTGAAATTTTCAGTATTTAGGTACTCTGATCAGTAAACAATGAAAATTTGATTGATACAGGACGGATCAGTGCTGCCTTTCAGACTCGGCCTCCTGTCTCTTATCAGCACTTTCTATAGTGTTCAGTGCAGTTTACTGTTTTGGTGTCTGTGTTCAAGATGCTTCAGGACTTGCCCCAGCTTATCAAAAACATCTTAAAAAGTGCCAGGAGGAAGAGTGTGAGGATTAAGCTCAGAAGAGGAGCACCAATTATCAAAAGGGAGCTGCTCACTTTCTTGAGGCTGCTGGCCAGCAGTTTATTCTAACCTTGTGCTGCTTTCCCAGTAATCACACTGAAAATCCTGGTGTGATTATCAGACATTCCTTGAACTATGCTGGGCAATAACATAAGAATTTTAATTCTTGATTGGCCAAAATATGCCTGTTTGTACAGTGGGAAATTGGAAAGGAATGTGAGAAAAGTGCACATGTAGAATTGCAGTTCCTAATACATGTTCCTGTCTTCTGGTAATCTGAAGTTCATGAAGGTCTAAAGACAGAGTTGGTGTGATATTAGTTTTTAAAATGACAAGTATTCTTATTTTTTTACAAAAGTAGGACCCAGTTTGGAGAAGTAGAAGAGTATATAGGGGTTCCTCACTTTTGATCTGGATTTTGCTTCTTTCATTGGACACAAAACTTCCATAGTCTGTGTCAGGCCATGAAGCTCTTCTCTTAACGAGGAGTTTGGAAAGCACTCATTCAAAAAATTTCTTATGATTCTTAATGGTTAATTATATGTGGAATTTAATACTGGCATACCAGGAACTAGAATGAATGCCTTTAATGTTCAAAATTTTATAACTTTCCCTTCTATCTTTTGTAGTATTTAAATAGTTCATTTTCATATTGCCTACAATACACTTGCATATGTGTAAGTGTGGCCACTACTGGTCTTTTATGGCTAAAATATTGAGAGCTGTATTCAAATTTCAGTTTAATTTTTGGATAATTAAACCACATTTCTGCATTTTTCTCAATAATGAAGGATATTTCCCTCCCAAATTATAAAACAGTTGAACATATTTTACTGTTTTAGTGCCACATATATAAATAAGTTTTTTAAAGAAAGCCAGTGCTGCGAATACCATGTAATGTCACGTGAACTTTGCACTGGAGATAAATAGAATGTGGTGACATTTCCACACCTGTGGGAGAATAATCTGGAAAGGTTAGGCAGGATTACCTTTTTTTTTGTTTGAATACATAAAATTGATCAGTTTGCAGTCAGTGGAGGTCATCCATTTTGGGCTTGGGCTCACTGGACCATATCCAAAGCCTACTGATGTACTTTCCTCTACCCACTTGTATCCATCTGTGGGGACAGAAAGCTCTGGCTGCTGAGTACAGAGGCCAAGCAGCGTTAGCTGCGAACTGGAATTTAAAGCAGATGGTGCCCCATGCTGACACTGACCTTCAGCACCCTCTCATGGCTTTTCTCGTCACCCGTGTGCACCGGCCGGGATATGACCCCATGTACAGACCAGTTGCATTCCTTTGGTTTGTTCTGTTCTATACCCTCTGCCTGTCACAAGCTGCCTCTGGTTTTATACAGAAATTATTGTCTCTCTGGCTGAGGGCAGCAGAGAGGAATTGGAAGGGTGTCTGCCAGCCTCATCGGCAAAATCTGGGCATGAATGGAAATCAGAATCAATTAATAAATAATACGATTAATATTTCGCTAAATACACTATTTGCTCCCTGCCCTTTTCCTGTTGCTAGTATAAAGCCTTTCATTTATCTCATCGCGTGTCCAAAGCCCATCAGCACCGCTCCAGAGAAGCGATCCCTGTGGCGATCCGGGGGCTGCACATCCCCCGCTCCCGGTCCCGACCCGCCAGCCGGAGCCTGCCCGTGTTTCGGCCCACGGCCACCCGAGCTGGAGCGCAGAGCGGAGCAGAGATCATCGCCAACATCAGCCTGAGCGTTAATGCAGCTCCGTGCCGGGCGCCACCGCCGCTGCCGGGCGGCGCTGCGGGGCTGTGCGGGCGCGGGGGGACACCTGGCGGGTGCGGGGGGACACGTCGCGGGCACCGGGGGGACGCCTCGCGGGCAGCGGGGGAAGCTCGCCCGCCGCGGCCGCTGGCTGCCCGCGCCTGCCTCCCGCGGCCGGGCAGCCTCGCTGGACGGAGAGGAGAGACCTCCCTGCTCCCAGCTGAGCCGGGCGAGCTGCGGGAGCCCAGGGCTTATGGAAAATCGCATTTCTGCAATGGGTGTGCATTGACAGAGACTTAGTCTCTCTCTGACATACAGCCGGGAGCTGCAGCCTCCACAAAGTTCAGGCACGAAAGTGAGCTAGGGGACATACAGTGTGGGTATCAGGAAAAAGTTTTTCACCCAGAGGGTGGCCGGGCATTGGAAGAGGTGTCGGAATTCAGGACATCCCTCTGGCTGTCCTGGACGGCCAAGACTCCTGCCAGGGAGCTCAGAGACCCTGGCACAGAGCCCAAGATGCTTGTGGTTTTGATTATGACCCTTAGAGCAAATTGCCAAACTTATATGAAGATCTGCAAGCCATGACAGTTTAAGTGGAATGATAGTAAATTTATCACAGAGTGAAAAAATCAATTTTGGGGTTTTTAGAATGAGACTTCAGGAAGCAAGATGGAGGAATCTGAGTGTGTCCAGCCTTTCTCCTTCTTCTTCTTGGTCTCCATCTTCTGCTGTGATTTTGGCACTTTTAGATTAGAGTAGAAGCTCACTGTCTAACATAAGTGATAGGTAATAGAAAGTAATTGTGAATATTGTGTGCGTAGTTTTTAGTGTAAAAAGACAACACCACCCCAAGAGCAAGCAGAGTGCCTCAGACTGTCTTGCTGGGCGGACCTTGGCTAGACGGAGAACAAATTTTATAGATAAGATACAAAAAACAATCTTGAAGAACTGAAGAGCTCTGACTCCTTCTTTGAGAGCCAAGCTGAGAAAAGAGACCTTCTAACATATCTTGGGGTCACTCTGACCAGCAAGAGACCCTGAGAAACAGGCTCCCCGGGGAAGTGGCCACAGCACCAAGTCTGACAGATCTCAAGAAGCATTTGGACAATGCTCTGAGACACAGGGTGTGACTCTTGGAGTGTCCTGTGCAGGGCCAGGAGCTGGACTCAATGAGTCCCTTCCAATTCAGCTGATTTTATGATTCTATGAAAGTTGCTCCATGTTGAGTGTGTTTTGTGTCAGCAGGGAAATGGACAGTGTGTAACTTGCATCAGGACACAGAAATGAAAACCTGTACTGGAAAGGTAACCCAAGGCAGGAAGCACAACAAAGCCTCTCAAGCTGGATGCTGCTGGCATTCAGTGATTTGAATGCTGCACCTCAAATACCATGTTCAGTTTTGGGCTCCTCTCTACAAGACAAGAGTTTGAAGTTCTAGAGCGTGTCCAAAGTAGGACAATGGAGCTGGTGAATTGGCTGGAGCACAAGTCAGATGAGGAGCAGCTGAGGGAGATGTGGTGGTTTAGCCTGGAGAAAAGGAGACACAGGTGGGATCTTATTGACCTCTTATTGACAACCACCTGAAAGGACGTTGTATGAGGGTGAAGATCAGGTGCTTCTCCTAAATTACAGGTGGTAGGACAAATGGAAATGGCCTCAAGTTCCACCAGAATAGGTTTAGATTGGATATTAGGAAAAATTTCTTCCCTGCATAGTCAGACATTGAAAAAAGTTGCCCAGGCAAGTGATGGAATTACCATCTCTGGAAGTGTTCAATAAACATACAAATGTGGCACCTGGGGACATGGTTTAGTGGTGAACATGGCAGTGCTGGGTTAAGGGTTAGACTCAGTGACCTTAAGGGTCTTTTCCAACATTAATAATTCTGTGATTATATGAATATGACCGTGAGCCAAGAATGGAGCCTGCAGTGTGGGCACACAGGCCTTACCCAGGCTGGCCTTCCCTGCCTTTGAGCCAAATGGGGTTAGGATGAAAGGGGATCAGGCCAAGAAGGGACCAGGCTGAATGGGCCCCTTCAGGTGCTGCAGGAGTACCCAGGGGCAGGAGGCACACTGGCAGCAGGGCAGTGTGGGGGCCTGCCTAAGGAGGGATAAGCAGCAGGTCCCTGGGGCTGTCTGCCCACAGAGGTTGCTCAGAGCTGAGGGTGTCACCAGCTGTCTGCATTTGTCCTGCTGTTCTCACACTGACAGGCATCGGGCTCTTTGCAGCATCAGGAACAGGAGCAGAAAAGCACTAATTTATCAGGATGGACTATCATGAGCCTGCTGGGGATGTCCTCAGGAGAGAGAGCCTTGCAAGCGCTGTTCCTCCCGGTGTCTGACACGCTGAACCTGTGCTGCACGGGCGTCGCGCAGGGACCGGCACGGAACGCGCACACTGCGGCAATCACCAAGATTTCTGCTCACAGCTTGTACAGCTCTGTCTGCCCAGACACATGGAATCCCAAACACAGCAACTCCTCAAAGGGAAATGTGTCCAAGGGGAAAGGGAGAATCTGGGAAAACACACTGTCAAAATTCCTGCCATCTTAACCATGGAAGCATGGAGGAAAAGAGCAAAATGGAGCAACAGCAATGCAAATCATACTGGGCTTTTCTGGAAGCTGGTAGTAGAAAGCCCTGCTCTGCACTTTAAAAGATGTTTACTAAACCTGCACTTAGCTTTCTGTGTGCTTTCTGCACATTCCTCATATGCCCTTCTGTGTTAAGGAGTATCTACATTGCGTTTCTTCAAAGTCTACCACAATAAGGCTGATTTTTCTCAGTTTTATATCTACTGCTAAAAACAGATTAGTATGGTCAGCTGCCACACTTTGAAACTCTACTATAGAAAGCTGAGATTAGTCACATGACTGAACTCGATAAAGTCTGCTTTTTATAGATCTTACAAAGACTAACATGGAAAATGTAGTCCCTCATGTCTTATCTCAATTTAATTCTGTAGATTGAGTAAACAGATGTGCATCTTACTGTTTCAATCACTGAAATTAAGCATTTGTTTTGATATATCTGCTCACTATAATAGAAATAAATACTTTGCTACATTATTTCCTTTGTATTTTGTTTAAACTTCTACACAATCTTGTTTTAAGTTCTTCATTGCAAATCCCAAGACTGGGGTGACACCCACTGTTCTGTGCACACCTTTTATATCAGTGAGCACTACCACCTAACTCTTTCCTTGCACCCTGTGCACCGTCTCTATTAACATGATGTAAACACCTGACCATCTAATTTTCATATTCTTATACAATATTGAATGTAATGAGATCCTGAGGCTACAGGCACTACCACACTAGGGCAGAAGTAATTACAGGAACACCAGTAATACAATTAGTAGTCATGAATTTTGCTGACATGGTGTACCCTTAGCAGCATGTCCTGCTCCAGTGGCATTGTGCAGCTGACAGCTGTGGATAGAAATTTTAAGACAGTTTTCTGATGGAAATTGCTAGTGCCTAAAAGACCACCTTGAAACCTTGATCCTTACAGCTTAAAATAACTTGAACTTTTCTTCAGAATTCTGTACAGATTTCAGCTAGGCTGCCGTTATTAACCTATCTGGAAAAATATTTACAGGGATACTAATGAAAAAAACTCTGCTCAGTCTACTTCCATCTAGGATTTAGTTTCAGTATATAGCTTAAGGAAGACAAAAAACATTTGCCTCTGATACTGGTATGGATACAGGAACATGGCTTACTTTGTTTTATCACGTTTTCATAAAACTTTGTTTTATGATGTTTTCATTTTCTTCCACTTCCTGTTACAGGCTTTATATATATATATATATATATATATACACACACATATATGTTTTTTACCCTTTTGTTACTGTTAGAACTCTTCATATGACATTGAAATGTAACATTTTCTTGGTTTGTCTTTGATCTTTAAACATTAATTTTTGAGTTGCATTTTTAAAGTTAGAATTTTTCAGTTTATTTTCTAGGGTGAAAGACTATCCCACTAACAAGTTCTTGTTTATTGTTCCTCTACATTTATTATTGAGTAGGCTCTCCAAAACCACGTGTGCTTTTCTCCATGATCAGTTAAATTCCAGGACTTAGTTTATTTTCTTCTTCCAGTGACTGTGTTTTAAATCACTTTCTTTCAATCTGCACAATTTGCTTGTACTGCAGGTTGTGTACATTTCTCTCCTCAGACAGAGATATTGTATGTTTCAGAATGAGACAAAATAAGAGTAATCAGTAGGTGATTTTTTGCCAAGACAAAGAGGGCAACTGTAGGAGCTGGAAAAACAAATGTCAAATCAGGCCAAACTGCAATGAAACAAAAGTTCTTCCAGCTGCAGAGAACGGTAGGTCCTCTGCTAGTCTGTTATTGCTTGTTTTATTAACATACAGACCATATCTAACAATAGCCACCTATTTAACGCATGTCTAATCACATTTGCAACAGAAAATAGACTTAGTTTGCACAGTCATGGCCTAAATGTATCTTTAGGTTTATCTCATATCCCTGTAAGTTTGGGAATGTCTTTCTTTGTGTCTCGCACGTTTACGCTGAAAGGAATGCATGAAATTAGACAGTTCTGTCTCAGGTTTTGTAGAACAGATTCTGTGTGTTATGTAATGTATTTAACCTATAAATCAAAGCTAGACAGAATTCAAATATCTGCAGGGCATAGTTGTTATGCAGTTTGAGTGTGTGCTTTCACAGAAAAAACAATGTCTCACACTGAACTGCTGGTAGGGAAATAATTACACTGGTTCAGCTCACCTTCAACCTGACCTCCATTCCATCCAGCCTGTACCCTTTGCTATCTCTTACCACCAAAATAGCACAGGAGTCTGAAGCACGAAGTGTTATCAGTGCCACAGCAGACAAAGCTGCTGCAGTAGTTCCAGAAGCATTGCCTCGGGCTGTGTGCCTTGCCCATGGGATGTAGGAGGTGCTGTAGGCAGGGCACTGGTGGGCACAGTGTAGCTCAGGATTTGGTATGGTGTGGCTTCCCAGCTGGTTTAAAGCCTGACACATTAGTTTGCAGCACCTGAGTTCAATGATAGAGGCTCAAGCTGCTGTACTGGAGTCTGAAGGGCAATGGCTGAGAGCCACCACACAAAACAGCTGCTGCTGTTGCCTCACCTGTGGGCAAGAATCTCTCAGAAAGTTATAACACACATCTGTGAGAATGAAACTCCCCATGCACTGCAAATATGCCTTTTGTTATGTTTGAACCTGCAGGGTAATTTTCAGGAGATGTTTGCCATGTCTGCTGGTCCCAGACTACCGACTGAATGGGTGTGGATGGCTGGAAAGGAGCACTGACAAAGCTCTTGTCCATTGGTGGTGTTGACAGCGTGTCACCAGAACTGTGTGAGACTGCTTTGTAACAAGCTGCTGCATTTTAATACATTTGTTTTATTTCTGTGTCTGAAAAAATTGATTTTTGAAATCAAAGCCTGCAGCCTATTCCCTCTTAATACAAATGAATCACTTTGGTATTCCTTTTTAGATTAATCCAGCAGTTGTGATAATGACATTTTTGAAAGTGGCTGCTGCCTAACGCTGTGTAATTTTTTTTTAGTAACGATTGATCCATAAAATAGAATTCATACCATTCTTAATACACATTCTAACTAGAAGCAGTGATGGTGTGTGTGCAAAGCAGGCATATCAAGAAGTGTCTGAGTCCTTTTTTCATGGGGCATATTAAGGTCCTGGATGCAGCAAAAATAGGTATTCTCCTTTGGCTGGACTGGAATTTCAGTTGTTGTCAGCTGCAGAGAATTCAGTCTGTGATCCAAACAAGAGCCAGACTCCAAAGCAAGCGACTGGAAATTAAAAGTAGAATGGTATTATATGTGAATACTTTATTTTGGTTCTAGACAGTGAATTAAAAGAAGCCAAGAGAAACAGAGACCGTGTGGGAAATTCCCTGCCTATGCCTGCGGTGTTCTCTGTAATAAAGTAAAATGCAGTTCTGGATAGTTTTTCATTTGTAGGATCTTATACCAGTGTAACACAGTTTGAAAAAACTCAGTTGTGGCTCAGGTTATAAATGAAAAGAAGCATATATGTAACTTTTTATTTATAAATTGCCTTGATAAAATGAAGAGCCACTTGGTCAAACACACTTGGCTCAAGTTCTTATATACAGGGGATGCTTTCAGGTAGCTATTATTAAAGAAAATATAAGGAAGCTAGGATAAGTCAGAAAAGGAAAAGGCTCCTCTTTATTCTTGAGTATTGTACTTTAATGCATGAAGTACTTCAGTAAACCGTGTCTTTGTTTTTTCTGGGGATGGAGAAACACAACATTCCTTTCTGCACTGTGAAATATTCATGTCATCTGCTGTGACAAGGATATCTATGCAGGCATTTTCATTTTACTAGCAGCACCACTTGGCCACTGGGACAGCAATTTAGACTGATTCCTACCTATTACAGTAACATTATTCCAGCTGTGTCTTTCAAGAAGTTCAAGAATATATCTTCTCTATTACTGGTACTTGATGGAAACAACATTCTCCTAAAATCCAAGGATCTGGTGAATACAGACATTGGCATTATTTTTAATTTTTCAATCTGCTGGTTTAATCACTCTTAAAAGTCATACATTAGGTCTAACCCAGTATGTACAGGTCTTAACAACAGTTGTGTTTTAAAAGCCACCTGTTCTACTTGGTACAATGAAGTGTGCTGTCAAGAGCTGGTAGGTCCATCAAGCTACAAAGCCTTTCCTGGGCTGTGACATTCTCTTCCATTAGCGTGTGAACTGTTTTCAGAAGGCTGTCACTTAAAAGGGGTCAGTTCTGCTGTGACCTACTGAGCGTGCGTGGGACCCAGTCCTTTGTTTGTGGGCAGATATTCATATCTGAAAGACCAAAGCACTTGAGGGTCATTACCAGCAGAAGAACAAAGGTGGGATTCGGATGGTTTTCCTAATTTTTTTTCACTCTTAGAGTTATAACGAAAGAAAAAAAAAATAATCATAAAGAGTGTTACATCTCAAACATTTCTGCTATTTCTCGTCTACATACTCCTGAGGGGCCTTCCTTAATGAGGGACCTCAGTCCTGGAGACCCCAGCTCCAGCTTTGGTTCTGCTTTTCTGGGACACTTGCTGAGCAGCAGAATCTCTACAGGTGAAAACAGTGCCTGCAACTGTAATTGTTGGCTTTGTACCAAATGCAGAGCCAGCCTGGATGGAGAAACTGATGATCTAAAATCAACAAAGTGGAGTTTTGTAGAAGTAAGTGCAGAAGATTATAATAAGATGGAATCAAGAACAAAATATCCAATGCCTGGCAAGGTAGCAGAGCTGCAGAACAGGGTCTGGTGCTTATACTGGGTCACAAAGTGAAAAAAGGCCAGTCAGTGAGATACTGTGCTATAGAAAATCAATCTCCCTCTGGGATGTATTAGCAAGAGTGTCACTGAACTGAGCAGAATTTGCTCTTTCCAATGCTGGTGTGACATTATTTGGAGAGGTCAAAGCACCAGACATTAAAAGGAAGACATGCCCAAAAAGAGCAAAGAGAATAGTCAGAGGCATTTTTAAAGTGCTATTTGTGAGAAATGAAAGAGGAAAGGATTTGTTAACTTTTGGAAGAGAAATAACTGTGACTGGGGAGAAGTAATGCTGATAACCTTTCAACTCAGTAAAGTTTAAAAGATTATTATAAGGAAAGAGAACAGTGATCAATTGTTTTCATTGCTCATCACCACAAACCAAGGAAAATGGCAGCTGAAGTTTCAGCAAATGCTACTTTGGTTAAGCATCAGGAAAAAGTCAAGCCACCAGGTTTTTCAGTCTACCAGGTCAGTTCCCATGATAAACACAACCTACAAAGAACTGCTTCCATGACATCCCACTTCTTTCTGAGACACAGCAATAGTCCCCTGTATCCTTTTCCATAGGATCTGAACATGGACTTGTGGCATCTGGATCAAACCTGTGAAAATTGGAATTCCTAGTGAATGTAACCATTGTTTTCCCAGTTTGTGTCTTGACTTCTTTTTGAAAGTCTGCATCTCTTTTCCTACCTCCTGGACTGTGTCTGAAGTAAATAGAGATGAGTTGAAGGACTTAATGTTGGCAGCCTGGAAGGCAAATAATTCTGTGCCTGGGACTGTAACCAGGCAGCTTAGTCAATATCAAGTTCAGTAAATCAGTAACACTCACTGCTCTCAGCAAAAATCACTTCTTTCTCTAAAAGAGCACATTCTTGGAAATCTACACTCAAACCCCTCTTCAAAACATTCCAGAGAATTAATTTGCATCTCTCTGGCCTTTACCTCCCTTTCCCCCACTCTAATAGGTTACGAAATTTGGGCTACTCAAAAGACCTCTGTAGCAGCTGCAGGAACAAAAGCCATTACTAGAAATCTGTGCATAGCTCTTTTTGAATTAATAAACTAGGTGATGTGCTTTTTTGAGCTGGGGACAGAAGAATATGCAGTAGTATTTTGATGGCATAGAATATATATGAGAACAATCTGTATGTAGTGATAAACAGGCTCTCAAATCTCTTATTACTCCTGTTTCTTTGGCAGGCATAAAGGTGCCAAACAAGGAAGGTGTTCAGGTGTATATTTTAAATGGTGTGTTGGAAATGGCAGGAAAGTCTTGGTTCTGCCCAGGATCTGTGCAGGTGGAAGATGACTTGTTTTACAAGTCATTGTCCACACTTCTGCTGTCACCTTGGGATCCCAGGGCAAGTAAACTCTCTAATCTTTGACTGACTCTTTTAAAGGTTTCACTAGAAACTGAAACACACTATTTCATGCAAGAAAGATTTCCTACATTTTGGATTTAGAGAGTCTTGACTGCTGAAATGCTGCTTTCATACAGCCTTCTCTGCTAAAAATTGGTTTTCCCCAAGTGATCCCAAACTTTCTGAAATAACCTGACAAATCCTAATTCCTGCAGAATATTTTTTTCCTTATTTTTGGAGTTATCATTGGTAAACATACCTCTAGGCTGGTATTAAGTGGCAAACTTTTGACGTACTTCTAATAACTTTAACACCTGCTTTTTTTTTTTCATTGCAGAGTAAATCCTGCTGAAAAATATTTATAGTGATCATCATTTCAGATGCTTTTACAATAAGTCCAGAGGACTTATAAAAAAGTGTTGATCTTTTCTGTGGGCCTCCATAACTGCAGTGAGTCTGACTGCAGTAAGTCACAGCTCCCAAAGGGACTTTGATTATATAGAGTCAAATGCAGAGAGAGCAAAGATAAGCCTAGGAGCTAAAAACCACCAAATCCAGCCTTAAAATTAACAATGACAAAAGCTGTATCTATTTAGAGCTTTGATTTAACTAAGTCTCTCAGAGCACAGATCAATCGTAGGCATGGCATCTAAGCCAATCACCATGATGTCTAAGTGAGGATGGTTATCCCAGCCTTATTCTTCCCTGCATTAACCTAGACACACAGTGGGATCAAACTCTCTTGTTAAACACTCAGCCATTCCTCCCTTTGTATCTACAAATGACAGGCAAGGGACAGAAGCAGATATGTCTTGCAGTCCACAACAGCATATCAATATCCCAATCTGCATAGCACACAACAGGGGTCACCTTGCAGATGGATTAGTGTGCCAGCTCCCTGTTGCAGCTAGGCAATACAATGAGTTACACAGAAGTTAATTAGCAAAGCAAAGAAAGCAGAGAACCTGAAAGGCTCTGATGTTTTGTTTAAACACTGTAATCCTCTGATGTTCTGCAGATTTACGGCACGACTCATGGGTTCCTCTTCTTTATGGGAGGGGATGGGTTACTGCTTGGTGAATTTGACTCTTTAGATGCATAGCTGAATAATCTATAAGGCATGTTTATAAGACAGGGTAATGCTTCATGAATCTGTCCCAGAGCTGCATGTTATTTAGTGTCCTTTTGATTTATTCTGTTAGGATAGCATTTAATAGGATTGTCAGATTGTTCCTGAGCTTGGCTGGCCAAGGCCAGACTTCCAAAAGGGAAAACTTGAAACAATTTGGGAGCTCAGGCCTATTAAAAGATCCTAATTTCTTTGTTTTGCTTGCCTGGGTATTGCAATCCTGTAGTTTTATTTTAAACAAAGTCAATTACATTTTTGTACTAACCCTCTTATCTTTAGCAATAAGTATGGCCTTTAACCTAGTTGCCATAAACAATCCAGCCTGGTATGACACAGAGAGGAAAATGTTTATTTTTAAAGGTCTTGTGTTCTTTTGAAGCATCCAGCCTGAATGCTGCAACTCTGTAGAGGTGAGGAAACAAGCTCTAGTCTTCTGCTACAAAGACTGCTTTTTGGCTGGGGGACATGATGATTGTACTTGTGGGCATCATCTTTCCTTAATGGGGATCAGGTCTTCACTGTCCTGGGATTGCAGGCAGAGCAACAGGCATAGGATGAGAACACAGCCTGGTGGACATCAGATGAATGTGGTGATAAAAAAGTAAAACCAAGTGGTTTATGGACGTGGAATAGGAGCAGAGCTTCTTAATTTCCACCTTGTGTGGGCCATGAGTCAAACGAACTGAGTCATAGCAATAACTAATACAGCTACACTCAGTCTCATTTCCTTTGGATTGGCACTCCCCTTGCAAAAATGTGGCTACTGCTGCAGATGCTTTTATCGATAACCAGCAGTGTTCTCCACAGAAATAAGCCCTTGGTTGATTTTTTGCAGCTGTGCCTCGCTCTGGCCATCAGAAAATCCCAGGGTAGCAGGGGGACAGAGGACTTAATAAAGACCAAATTTGTTCCCGTCAGATCAGTGATGAGTGTGGGTGACAAGGTGGCAGAAGAAAAGTCACTATCAGTCATGCTCCAGTTCTTTTTTGGTAAAGCAGAAGTTAGTTCCTACAGCAGCATGTGCAGCTTTCAAAAGTTTCCTCTAAGGAAAAAAGTCAGAAGTGGGTCTGTCAAGAAAGGAGGAAATACCAAGACACCCAAGGCACAGATATTATGGCATAAAGGGGAGTGGGCAATATCATTTAGCTAGAAAAAACAACATTTTCTTGTGATTTCAGGATCTGGGCAGCATGGCCTTTGATGTTTCATTCCTTTGGGCTTTCACCCCTTAGCTGCAAACTCCTCTTTTGATGGATACACTGCAGAGGCAGTAGAGAAATTTTTTTCTGAAACATAAATGTTGATATCATGCATTGTTATAAGAAACAAATGTTTACCTAAAATGAAAACTTCAGGGAACTTCAGTCCATCATTGTTTGAATTTTCTGCCTAGAATTGTGATGGTAATGCAGAGACCACTGTCGTTTTGTGAAAGAGAAGAGGAATGACATAATCCCCAATATTTTTCTCTTCCACAAATGTTTTTGTGGCAGGTTGGAAATTGTACAAGCAGCCACTGGATGGCAATGTTTCACACACAATTTCAGTCTCAATGGTTTAATAAGACTTGGAGTGCAGGTGCTCATCTGATTAAAACTTTCATCCAAATCCTAGTCTAACACTTATTTCAATTCCATGTTTGTGTCGCTGACAGAAATTGAACTGACAGTTGTATTATGGAGAGGCTACTGGCTCTGCATTGCTAAGGTCGAAACTTGTTTTCCATTATAAACTCAATCTTGGCCTCAACTCTGAAATTCTCAGTAAAGACTATTCCTCTTTCACATATTGGGACCACAATGAGCAGCAAAGAGAGATGTTTTGTTCCCATTTCAGATAAGTTAAGCAGGGTGTTTATTTGGTTCAGGTCTATGGACACTCTGGGGTTAAAATGCATCAAACTTTTTGCAGTGTCTCTTTGAAACTTTCTGTGAAATTCAAGACCCCCAGAAAAAACACAGGCTGGATCTGTAAGGCTTATTGAGTAAAATGGGAAATGAAGTTCCTCCAGCTGAATTCACCCTTCCTTCCTTCCTTATATTTGCTTGCAATGAAATTCACCTAACATTTCTGAACATTTTCAGAAAATGAAAATCTAGTGACAAGCAACACAGTGACAGGTGCAGGTGTTCTGAGGAAGCAATTTTTTACACTCGTCTGTCAGTATTCAAGCTGAGAGCACTCACACCTGGATTCAGCTAGGAAACAAACACAGCACAAATCGGGTGACTTGGCTGGCAAATTAGAGCTGACCAACACGGATCAAAAAGAAAATGCTGAGTGCTTAGAGAGTTAAGGTGGCATAACCATACACTGGGGGTTTTTACTCCTTAAAAAAAGTAACATTGGAAGACAATATGAGATAAGAAAGTTGAAGATTCATTACAAGTATTCAGTGTGAAAAATCAAAACACTAAAATCCCTGATGATATTACTTACTTTGCTTCACTCACCATCTTGCAAAAGCCTCCTTTCTCTTCATACACCTGCTCTTGTTATCTATTGCTGACCAGCACATATCTGACAGGTATGCCATATGCCAGGCCAGCAAACAGAAAATCACCTTGCAAAAGAAATTATCCACAAATCTTTGTTTCTTGTTTTGATGCAGGTTTGAGCAGTAATTGTGGGAATCATATTCCTCCCTGCCTGGGTCAATTTAGTATGATGTTTACTGCATCTGAGGAAATCAGCTCCTTTGGAAGACGATTGTCTCTTGAGATATTTCTTGATGCTGCAATCATCCAGGAATGGATACACTTTCTACTGTGCCACTGGTTTTGAGCAACAAGCTTTTATACCTGCCCTCAGAGAATTCAGAATGGCTCTATATGGGAAAAATCCAATCTCATTCCTATATTGGCACAACCTTTGAATCCTTTGCTTTACTTCTACAGATCATAGAGAATGCTCCTAGCGCTTTTGTGTAACAGATAAAAAGGTACACAGAAGGGAGGACTGAAAGCCTGGTATTGCTGTGGAAGAGAGCTAAGATTAGAACTACAGCTGAAGATCATTTCCACTTTCAAGCATTCTCAGTTTAGTCTTACAATGTGTACCCTAACACTGTAATGTCTCTCTTAGACAGTTAAAGTGCTCTTACATTTTACTTCTCTGATGCTGACAGGCACTCTCACACTGTACACAAACTTCTGTCTGGGAAATAAACCATTTATTTTTCTTTGCTGCTGTGTACAGCTAAATTTAGAAGGTGTATCTGTACTTGATCTAACTTTTTCAAACTTGGCACTTCCACATTTTTTGACATGAACAGTGACATGCCAGAAAAGTATGTTATAACACAAATCTAAGCTGTGGCCAGAGAGTAAGGCAGAAAATAAACAATAAGTTTGACTTACATTACCTAGACCATTCTGAGAAAATGATGTAACCTAGTCCTAGTAGTAGCATAGTGATACTATTTGCATCACTGAAATTCATTAATAAGGTCACCATTTCTCTAAGGAACTGTTGGTTCAGATGTTAATAGTATGAGTGTGAATACATGTTTTGACAGAACTTTCATCAGTTTGGATATATTTAAGTAAATTATTTAAAAAGGGAGATACTTTAAAATTACAAAAAAAGCAATGAAATCAGATCATTAAAACCCTTAACATTTTACCAAAATATGTTTTAAAGGGTATATCATAAAGAGTTTTTTGTTAACAAGTATCTACTGACAGCCTCAGTGCTCAGGTTCTTGGCTGATGCAGTAGGTCAGCCATACAGAAAGGGTAAGTCTCACCAGCACTCAACAGCCACTTGCATACCCTGCTCAAAATACCCAGAGCCTGACATTTTAAAGTTAATGATTTTATTGAAATGAGTGAGTTCAGGTCTAATATACAGCTGTAGCCATGCATCCAGATCTGGCCCAGGGAATTCACATTACACATTTTGTGTATGTGGAACAGGTAACTAGTGATCACCTATAAACATCTTAGTCTAAATGCCCTGCCCAAAATCAGATAGGAGCCCTTTGTCAGGGACACAGGCATACTCTATGCTACTGAAATAACAAAAGATTCAAATGACTTTTTTTTCTCTTTCAAAAACATCAATGTTTGCATCTCTGGATAAAAATGGAATATTTTATTTTGAGGCCTTGACTCAGGACAGATTACATATTGACACAAATCACAGGTAGAGTTCTCCCAGTGAACTCCTTCAGGTATTAAAGTGTTCCTGAATTAACTGTGCATTTGTTTGAAGTTAATAATGCAGGTTTAAATATTCAGCATCAAGCTTTTATGTCAAATATATCTTGGTGGTTCAGATTAAGCAGAATTCTAGAAATGCTACCTTTAATTTAACGTTTTAGCAAACCTCTTATGAAAGTCAACAGGACTTCTCCTGAATTAAAAGTGCAACATCTTCCCCACTATTTGTGGTAAGTCAAACAAACTAGCAATTTTCTCCTTGTCATCAAAGAAGACAGTTCTTAAATGCTCTCCCCACAGAAGCACACAGTCAGCTCTCAGGAAGAAAAATGAAATTAAGGAAGATCAGAAAACCCTGAAGAACAATACTTCCACAAGTAAAACTTGGGGGTGACTTCAGGATGGAAACAAGGAGGGCATTTAAAGCTTATTTTTTGAGAGGTTTTTCGATATGAGAAGTATATTTCCTGTGGAATTGAAAAAATTAAAGTGGCTTTGAGATATTAATGTCCTAGTATAAATATTCTAGGAGGCAGTAGGAAGATTTTCTTAGATGGAAACCCTCAGTAGCACATCATCACCAAACACAGAAATGAACCAGAGACACTGTGAAACAGTACATAAAATGAGCCTGGAATTTTTCAGTGTGCTAACTTTTACAGTGCCATGTCAGCTTAAAGTTAGAGAGATAGACTGACTTGAAAATGCAGCAAAATCATCATATAAATTCTCACTATTAACATTTTTTTCCAATATTAATGACATCAAAGTGACTTAAGAGATTTCATTTATTTCTTATTGAATATGACAATATCCTGATACTTTCTCCACATCAGATATGTGTCTGTAGTGGCTTCTGTTTAGTGATAATAGTTGTCAAATCCAAGACTCATTAAATAATGGGGAAAAGCCAAAGAAGAACCAGGCTGCATGGGAGGACACATAAGACCTGAGATTCTGTTAGTGATGTGTGCTTGTAGAACTGAGTGGACAGAAGGACAGCCAGAATGGAGGTTCAGCTATTCCAGGAGCTGACAGCTACTCCATGCCTGAGGCTTTGAGGGAAGCTTCAAGAAATGTGATAATCGGAGAACAATTGAACTTTTAGACAAATGTCTTCCTTTGCTTCACCAGCTCTTGGCTCATCAGCTCTGCAGGAAGAATGTGATTAGAAGACAGTTATCCTCTTTAGTGCAGGAATAGTGTTTTCCCTCCAGGCTGCTTTAGGAAAATGGTGCTTCTTTCCCCAAAGCATGATACCCCAGAGAGGAAGCTGACACTATCTTCTACAAAGCAGAGATGTGTGAAAGGGTCACCAGTGAATGCCAGCCCAGCACCTTGCTTTGAGGCTGAGCAAGGGTTAGAAAGTGTCATTAGGACACCAGACCTGTGATCCTTCAAAATTGTCCAGCAGGCTCCTGGCTATTGGCTCCCCGGCCTGCCCTGCACCTTCATCCCATGTGTGATGGCACCCACCACAAGGCACTTTGTGCCACCCCCACTCAGTGTCCGATGGATGCAGGCAGAGCAGTGTTCCTGCGGCTTTTCCTCTCTTTGACCAGATGGGGAGGCTGTGGGCAATGAGGGCATTTCAGAAACATGTCCTTTCCCTGCCTATTGATGGTTGTGGGAGGAATAAGAACATCTCAAAAGCAGAGAGAGAAGACAAAAATCCCTGTAAATAGAAGAGCAAAAGAGGTGGAATATGAAATCTTGCAACCACTGAGTTCAGAGTCAAGTTTCTCAGGAAATCTGTGAGACCAGTCCTCTGCAACAAGATTGGAAGGCAGAGAGAAATGGAAGCTTGAAAATTTTCAAAAAATGAGCTGGCTTTTTGTTTTCTTAGTTGCACTGTAAATTAGATGTAGGAAATATCAAATACTTCATGCCTTGGCAGAAGCTTGTTTTTCCCCACGGTAAATAAAATAGAGAAGAATTTGTTTGAAAACTTGTAAAATGGAGAGGATGTTTTGGGGTTTTGTAAGCCAAAGACCAAATGTCTTGAAGGCTGGAAAGGGAATATTTTTTATTTTATTTTGTCAGCAGCAACTATGTGTTTTACTAGGCAACAAAAGCCTTTAACAGCTATTTTATGCACTTTCATCTTCTAGTAGAATATTTTCATCTATTTCTTTCCCCATTCTTGACACAGTCTCCATTAAACTTTATTTTGCCATTTCCTCTTCTCATTTTTTTGGTCTATACCAGAGTTTGCAAAGTGGACCTACAGATTTGGTGGTTTTTTTCTCCGAGAAGCTCTGTCAGGCTTATACAGAAAAGATGGAAACAATATCTAAAGTGTCAGAGAGTCAAATGCTAAATGGTTGTGGCCCCTCTCTCACTGCTGCTCTACTGCCTAGAGCTGTGATTTTGTACTCACATTCAGTTTTCAGAGTAGACAAGATTTCTGGTTGCACTTTGCCCTGGTAATCTGTAGCTGTGATATCACTCAGCAGTTCATATTTTTTAAAACAATCCCTTCAATTTTAATCCAATAAATGGCTTCTTGTCAACACCCTGTGCAATTGTACTGTTTCGTAGCTTTGTTTGACAACATCTTGAGAAAAACCTTTAGCTGTAAATCAATAAAGAAAGCCTAATTTCCACCTTAATTCCAGGCACCAGAGAATAACTAGAAAAACTAGAAAACTATATACTTGTTTACTGATATCTGGGACAGATTTGAAGATGGTAACCATTGCTGAGATTGTGTCTGCAGCCTCAGCAACTTTGATAAGAAATAGAAAGTTTAAAATCACCAGCTGCAGCATTTGCAGAATCTAAAAAATAGTGAAAGTGCAAAACATCTTTCAGTTTGAAGCCGCAGAGAACAGCATCTGTTACATTACGACTTACGAATAAGAGAAAAAAGAAAAACCAAAGATGTATGTATATTTAGGAAGGCTTTATTTTGGGTGAGAGGAACATATATGAAAGAAAGCAAAATTACTATATCATATCCAAGAAATTTGTCATAACCTGCCTAGTTATTTCCATAATAGAATAGTTGGGGTTTATTTTCCTTAAAAAAAAAGAGGATTGGTTCTTTGGAGAACCTAGTGTTAGACATACTTAGAGTACAGATTCACAGCCTGTTTTTGGATGCTTAAGTGGCAACAGAATTTGAGTTAATGACCTGAGAGAGCCAGAGGTTAGTGCTCCAGTGGTTTCCAAAAGCTCCATCAGCAGGAGTCTTGATCTTTTGCTTATATTTTTCTTTTTTGTGAGGTGTCAGATGCCTGTCATGCTGCATAAAGAAACAAAACATCTTCACTGATCAGGACAGCGAGAAGTAAAAATGCATGTTGATAACACTGAAATGCTAGAATGAATTTTTTTCTGCAGTGCTAGTGTTAGCCTGTCTGAGCAGTGGTTGGAAGCAAAGCAATGAGAGGCAAAAGCTCCTCTTGAAAAGTCCTACTCTGTGTTAGGAATTTGCATCTTGGTTCTTGATAGCAATTCAAACTTTTTGTACAAAATTATGCTAATGATGGATTTGTCAAGAGGTCTGTTGAAGACACTGACAATTGCCTGGATAACTCCAGGGCAACTCTGGTAATCATACTTGTGTAGTTACAGGATTGTGAGAGAAATATAATTAAGAAATACAATTCAAAGATAAGATTATTCTGTGCAGGAAAAAGACAATCTTGTTTAGTGAGTCCAGACTTCTTGTACATCTTGCTTTTCCTTTTCCTACGATTCTGACTTTTCCATTCAAATTACACTGTTTATTGCCACCATTACTCTTATATTTGCTTAATTTTTTTACTGGAATCTGAGAAGGGATCAGTGGGTGACTGATTTCCCCACTGAAATGTTTATATCAGCTTGTCTGGAGTTCAGTGGACATAGGGAAGTTCGATCATCACTCCCTGACAGCAGTTCTGTGAAAGCCTCACAGGAGACAGATGTGGTTTTAAGGTATTTCTCACAATCAGGTTAACAGACCTCTGTGACTATGGTCACAGCTAAGGCACTCCAAAGACAGCTCACTCCTCAGATCAGCATGTGGTCCATGCTGGCTTTGCAGGACAATCCTTTGATGCCTGTAATTAATAACTCCCTTTTCCAGGAAAAGGTTGGAGTGGCATTCACCCACCAACTCCAGAGAGAGGACAGACGAAAAGTGCTTTTACACAGCACCTTTTCCTTTCTGCAACTTATTGTTTTCATTCAAAGCTCCTGACTGAAGTCCAACTATACACTCTGGAGCTTGTCAGATTTCTTTGCCAGGGGACCCTCTTGTTTGCATAATGGGATCAGCTGGTCATGGCAGGTTATGTGATGCTGGCAGCTGCCTCTTTTCAAACAGCTTTAGTGTCTCCTAGTCCCATGCCAATTGCAAGGTTGAGACACAAAGTCTTTTGGGAGCTCAGTCTTTATTAAGCAACATGGAGAAACCCTGTTGTTTTAAAAATTTGAAGTGAATGAGAAGAGTGATTGACTACTTTATGGCTATCTCTACCAGCAATTTTGCTAATCCAGAGAAAGATCAGTGGAAAAAAGGGAATAAAGTGGATCTACTTTTCATATGTTTTAAGTGGTTAAGAATTTATTCCAAAATATGTTTTCATCACTGGAATAGCACAGAAAAAGGTTTCACAAACATTTACTACTTTCCAGCCGGGTGTTAATTATGTAAGTTGCATGCATTGTTTCTGCTTTCTGGTTGAGTGACTTAGGTAACCACGCATTTCAATCAAAATTATAACAATCAACCTTAAATGTGTTGGTTTGGTTTCTTTTTTTCTTTTTGTTTGCTTTCTGAATAACTCAGCATTCAAAGGTGGAAATCAATGTTTTGAACATCAGTGGAAGTGAAGCTTGACTGCATGAATATTTACTGACAGCTAAGATGTCAAATTGGCAAATCATATGAATCAAATTTGGGGTAACTTGTTACTATTGTTAATAATAAGTGGTTGTGGGACAGTATTACTTAGTATTCTTTCAGTGTTCAAAATATAGTGAAAGCATACAACTAAGAGAGTGTGAACTTCAGTGTTACAATTGAAGCATAAAACACAGGGGACTTACTAACTTTGGAACAAATGTTTGCAAAATTTTCCCTCTTTTTTCCCTGTCCCTTTTGTCTCTCTCTCTTACAAAAATACACTCTTTTCCCAATTATGAGCCACTATGAAAAAATGATACAATGTTACCACTTCATATTTCCCAAGATAGGGCTGAATAAAGCTTTAAATTTCTCTAACTTCTACAAGTGCTTTGTCTTAGAAAGAAGAGAGGAATCAAACCACACTGATCACGTCTGTGATGTCAAAAGATTCAGTACTATATCTGATAACTTTTACAATTCCATCTGCAGAGGGATCTGCTACAAAAAACTCTCTCTTAGAGCCAGAATGGAAACCTATCAGTGGCTTGTGTTCTTCATAGAAGTAGGAGGGTTGGATAAATATCCCTAAAATTTTTCTATGTCCATTGGCAAACTTCGTATTTAACTCTTTAGATGCTGTTCAAAAACTTCAAGCCAGATTATTTATTCAAAATTTAAGTTCTGTCAAAAGAATTGTCTGGCAAGATTGCTTATTGAAAGCTCATATCTTAAGTAAATTTTTATAAATGATGAGTAAACCTATAAGTAAAAAACCCCAGATCACTGGATTTAAATAAAAAAAAAAGTAAATTTTTAAAGTAGAAATACTAGTCTAAAAGTTATAATATGTATCAAGGCATAAAATCATGCATGGAAAACTATATACTCAATCCAAAGGGTTAGAACATGACTTTTCAAAAATTGAATCCCTTCTGTGGATTAAGTATTAAATGCAGACAGGAATTTATTTTTGAGTAAACTGTCAACAGAATGTTTGAAATAATGCATAAGTTCAAAAAAATCCACAGTCAAATAATAACAGGGTAAAAAAAAATATATATCTTTTCCACTTGCAAGAACAGTTTGTCTCATAGAGGCAGAATCAGCCACAGAATTACCAGCAAAGTGAAAGAAAGCTTCAGCAGCCTTTGCTAGCTGTGGCTAGCAAAATGCACAGTCCTACATTACCTGATGTGGTTGCAGTACCCTGCGTTTAAGCCAGGGGGTCTTTCAAGGATCAGTTCAAATGTAATTTCTTTCTTTTCTTTCTTTTCTTTCCTTTCTTTCTTTCTTTCTTTCTTTCTTTCTTTCTTTCTTTCTTTCTTTCTTTCTTTCTTTCTTTCTTTCTTTCTTTCTTTCTTTCTTTCTTTCTTTCTTTCTTTCTTTCTTTCTTTCTTTCTTTCTTTCTTTCTTTCTTTCTTTCTTTCTTTCTTTCTTTCTTTCTTTCTTTCTTTCTTTCTTTCTTTCTTTCTTTCTTTCTTTCTTTCTTTCTTTCTTTCTTTCTTTCTTTCTTTCTTTCTTTCTTTCTTTCTTTCTTTCTTTCTTTCTTTCTTTCTTTCTTTCTTTCTTTCTTCTTTCTTTCTTTCTTTCTTTCTTTCTTTCTTTCTTTCTTTCTTTCTTTCTTTCTTTCTTTCTTTCTTCCTTCCTTTCTTTCTTTCTTCCTTTCTTCCTTTCTTCCTTTCTTTCTTCCTTTCTTCCTTTCTTCCTTTCTTTCCTTTCTTTCCTTTCTTTCTTTCTTTCTTTCTTTCTTTCTTTCTTTCTTTCTTTCTTTCTTTCTTTCTTTCTTTCTTTCTTTCTTTCTTTCTTTCTTTCTTTCTTTCTTTCTTTCTTTCTTTCTTTCTTTCTTTCTTTCTTTCTTTTCTTTCTTTTCTTTCTTTTCTTTCTTTTCTTTCTTTTCTTTCTTTTCTTTCTTTTCTTTCTTTCTTTCATCAGGTAGGTGAAGTCCCTCATAACAGAGGCACGCACTAACTGCAATGTTAGAAAAGAGTGAAGTTCATAACCCCTAGTAAGATTACAGCAATGCACCATATGAAATCAGAGTGAGAAGAGACAGATGGTACAGAGTTTGGTCAAAAGTCAAAGGAAATCAATGTCACATCATCTGCAGACACAGGGGGGTGGGATTGAAACCGAAAGATCTAATCTCAAATCTGATCCTCACTTTGCCTGTAAATTTGGACTAGGTATTTCTATTTTATAGATTTAATTTCTTTCTGAAATGATTGCAAGGCTTCAGTTAGTGTTTCAGAAGAGTGCCAAAACCTTAAATGAAAATATGAACAATTACAGAAATATGAGCCATTATTAACAAAACAAAAACACGGGTTTTTCACCTTTATTGAAAACAAGTTCCAGGAAGAGGAGAATACTTATGAAGTGCACTTAAACTTCTGACTTACAAATTCAATTAGAGAGATCTTGCAGGAGTATATATGAAATATATAAGAGTACCAAAGAAAAGAAATAAAGCATCCAAAACCACCCAAATGTCTGTCATACAAAGCCTTCTCTCCCTCCTGCCCCCCTGAAAACCCACAGGTACTGAATATATTGGCAAACAAAGAGAGAAAGCAAGCTGGCATCTGCAAAGGTAAACAACAAACAAACTTTGCAAACAAAGCAAGCCAGCACTTGCAAAAATAAACCATTCAGGGAATCTCAATAAATAATAATCTGACTACCTATCACTTACATAATGAAGGAAACATTTTTGGCAAGGGCTCAGTGCTCGTGCAATTTAGCAAAATTGTGGTCAAAGAAAAAGGTGTATTGTCAACATGAGTATCAAAATGCTATTTGATTTCATATTGGGATATTAAAAACTTCCCATTATGAGTCTGGATCACTCATATTTCCAGCTCCATGAGAGTGTTTTACTAAGACCTAATTAATCCTTCTGGTTGTTCAAATATATATATATATAGACAACTGCACCTTTTTGCATAATTTTAGCCTTACCATTTTTGCAAACTAGAAATAATTTACTCAGACAGTTTAAGCCAAAAGGACATTTTAATTGAATTAGCATGATTCTTAGAGTTGTATTTTACAATTGTAGTTTTCAGTATTACTGATCTTGGGAAAAGCATTCTCTGCACTTAGGGGAAATTCTGTGTTATTCAGAACTGACCTTATATCCTGAAAAGTCAGTTTTCTATAAATTTTGCTGTGCTGTGTTCCCTAACCATCTCTTTTCAGGCTTGTTTTTCGGTGTCCTCACAAAGGTTTTAGGTACTAAACACGAAATGTTCTTGGGTCAGTAATACTTTTGCCAAGTATTTTCATGAAGGCAAAAGTACAAGTCCTTTTGACCACAAACTGCAGTATTGTAAAAATTCAAATCTATTTTTATACAGATCCATACTCCCTATATATTAATAATAGATATTTTAAAAATTAATTCCAAAAGTTAACTTAAAAACATAGTTCTAATACATGTAATTAGGTGTAGTGTAACATAAGTCTATAAAGGTACACTGATGTGAGCTAAAGTCACTGTGGTACTTCCCTAACATTCTCTGACAGCTATATAATAAAAAGCATGTACGACAATAACACTTAATTTTTAAACAGGGTTAAATTCCCTCTATGTTAATGAAATCCTGAGAAATGTGACTGATGTATTTCAATTTCACATGAAGAGCGGATGGCTTATCCATAACGTTGTATAACCCAAAAGGATTCCATCCGCAGCTGTTGAATAGCATATGTAAAAGATGGGACGTGGGAGCAGTCAAGTCCATTATAACCAATATTGATGCCCCCCCTTTGGCAATTTTACTATAGAAATCAAGAATTAGTGTGCCTGAAAATAATTATCCTCTTCTCACTAGAGATAGTCCTTCTGTACTGGGATAATACTGTGTGGACAATGGCTGTGGGACTGCTTTTGTCATGCTCCTCATGCAATCTGTATTTGACTGACAAACAAAGACTTTCAAGGGCAGAAGTTCAGGTTTTTACAAGTGCTAGTTGTAAACCCACAAGGTAAAATCCTCTTCTCATAAGTGTCAAGATCCTCTGTTCTCCCTCAGGTATGAGCCATCTCAGAAGGTGAGTAGCAGAGAATAATGACTAGGAAACCACTGATGTAGCTTTGAGATGAGACTTATGCTGTGAGAACACACAGTTCATTTAAGCAGAAAAGGACTCATTATCCTGCTTTCTGTGACAAAAATTTAAAGGCTAATTTTGTTTCAGTCCTATTGTCTGCCTGTGGAAAACTATCTATTCTATATCCCGATTGCTCTCATTTGCCTGAACAGGGTAATTTTAGGATCTGTGTTTCCTGATTTTAGCAACAATTACACCTTTTGGCATTGCTGAAGCAGTTTGGATTTTCACAGCTAAACCTTCATACTTCAAGGAGTGAGGAAGCCTACAAAAATAAAAACTATCCAGTATCTTCCCCCATATGGGGGATTGCTTAAGCTCACTGCTATTACAACATTCCCTATTCTGATGTACATGTTCTGCATCTGCTTTTTCTTCTTCTAAAAGGGCAGACTGTGAGAGGGAGTTCTTAAGGAAAGTTGTAGGACCTAAACCGCAGTACAAGCCTGTAAGTTGCCTGCAGGCACACGCAACCAGTATGCTTTGCCTCACCTGTTCTCCACAACCCCTCTCCAGCCCTCCATAACAAAGTTCAGTACAAAGAGCAGAAGGCTCAGAAGTTACTCTTTGCCCCAGGATGGGAGCAGGCACATTGCCTGCTCCCATCATCAGCACTGCCTCATGCTTTTTCAATAGAGCCCATGATGGAGTTCATCAGTCAAGTAAGTCTCAATGGTTCTGAAAGAGGTCTGTCCCCAGATGTACCAAGGCAGGTAAAAAATAAAATATGTCATGTTTTATCTCTGTGCCAATTTGTCTCTCCCTGACTTCAGACTGACACACTCTCCTGATTTTTCAAACACTGAAATATTTTGGCAATCTCTTCTGGCTCCCAGTAGACACAATAACTGCATGTCTTGGCAGGCACACTCTCGACTGAGTGACCAAAGATGTAGGACAGAGCTCTCACTGGGAAGAGGTACAGGCATTGGAGCCAATGTCATGTTCTTGCTGGGATGTAGGAAAGAGATTAGGTACAACTTATGTTAGCTTAGACTCTTCCAGGCCTCCAGTCTTATTCGTTTGGATAATTTTTGGAAATTTTTAGCACCTGTCCCTGGGGTCTATTTTTCAAACATGCTTTCAGTTGAGCACTGAAATAAGCAGGTGCAGTTCAAAAAAGCTCAAACCCTTGGACTGAATTCTTCCAAAATTCTGGCTGCAATTGCGGGTGATGAGTATTTGCATATCTTGCTCTAAGAGCCTTTGAAAAATGACTGACTCTTGCAGTAGAATAAGAATTACAACTGAGATTCCTTTTTGCACATATAAGGAACAGTACAGACAGATACTGTCTGAAACCTTTCCTTTCTCATCCTGCCAATGCCTTGACTCTATCTGTGGCTTGGTCTATCTGTGGCTTATTTCATCCAATAACGCAAGCTACATCTAAGATGGTCTGCACAGATAGGATCTGAGCTGTTAGCTCAAAGCCTCTTGGGAACTTAAGTGCCATTTTTATTCTGTTCTGTAAACACACACATGAGAAAACTCCTGGAGGAGTAACTTTTAGATACCCATGAAACGTCATTTTGGTCTTGTCTGGGTCAATAAAAAACTTCTGAGAGATCTGCTAATATGCTGCAAAACCTGTTAGTTGAAGATAGTAATTCTAGTGTCCCCTCTGGATACACTTCTCGTTCTTTGAAAGAAGGGAATCATTCACACAGGAAGATATTAAGAAAAATGAGAGACCAATAAATGCACCTGTCAGTGTTCAGCAACAGCTAAAATTAATTCACAAATCCAAACAATCTGTAGAAAACTGAACACAATTACATAAGAAATTAAGTTATACAGTTGCCATGACCTTTAATCAATCATTCCAGCTGTTAATGTTAATTTTGTGATCTGAAAATCATAGTTCTATTTGCATTTTAATGGCTGTTAAATGAGAGTCATCAGGAAGAAATAGTGACAGCTTGGCCTTTTGATACCAAGTTCTTCCTTCTTAATGTGATTTGGAAGATTTGGAATTCCTGTTCAAAAGGGGTTTTGTTTCACGCCACAGCAGGCACATGGAGCCAATTTTGCAGAGGGAAAACTGGCAATTCAAAGCTACATACCTTTTTTAATCCCTTTGCATCTATGAAAAGATCATAAAAAAACAGGTGAAAAAGCTGTAATGGTGACTTCATTATAGCTCAGACTAACAAAACCTCTATCATCTTTTAAAGTCCTTTTCACAGATATACACTGCTTTAATATTTTTTCTGTGAGTGGGGATGTTTGTACTTAATGAACAGAGCTTTTTGTCAAGTAGTAAATGAAACAAAACACAGAAAATTCAAGAAACCCACTGAATAACCATGAATTTTAGGATTAGTTCAATTAGTTTATTCTGCATTTACCTGACAAAAGTGTTGTATACAGGACTGCCTTACAACATAAATACCATTCATTGGCTTATTTTGCAGGTAATGATGTTATAGTAGTGTTGCATTACATCAAAACTCTGTTTAAATCTGATTATCATTCCGGAGTAACTGTCAACTTGTTGATCGCTTTAATTATTAATAAGAGCTAAATGTCTGCCAACCTCTCGTGCTAGTAGCTTCCATTTTATCATTAATACATTTTCTTATTAATAGGAAGACATTCACTGCTATGTGACAATTTATTTGTATGCAAAGTGCACAGTTCTGATTAAAATGTGATATTCTTCTTAAATCTTCATCTAAATATCCTAGGAGACAGTCCCCAAGTGAATCTTCTTAGCTTAAAAAAGGAGGTCTTGGAACTACATGCTCAGAAAAGGAAGCAGTGAGCTGCAGACAGATTTCAGAAATTGGAAAGCAAAGTCAGTATTAACAATGGAAGAAGAAAATGGTTTAGCTCGATCCAAAGTCCTTTTTATTTAAAGCAGGTACATTGTAAGGGGAAGAGAGTTTCAGCAGATGTTTCTAGGCTGAGTTTCATAAAGGACTGAATAGCAATAAGGAAGAGGAACATTGATAAATGCCCTGCCTTTTATCACACAAGTAGGACTTCTGTCCATAAAGGCATTCTAATTTGAATGCAATGAACAGCACACCCTCTTCTTTCCCCAAGCACACAACCTATGCATTTTCTGCTTCTACATTACTTGTACAAATAAAACTTGTAAATGTTTTATGCACGCCAGTGGGTCTGAACTCTGAAGTCAGAGCACCGACTGATGCAGGATATTGTTGCAGGGCAGAAGGGCTCCCATGCTCATTGTGACAAGCCCTGTCCTTTTGCAGACATACTGTCCTTTTGCAGCAATACTGTTGCTATCCCAACTTCCCATTATAAAAGCTAACCCGGAAAGAAGGCTTGGCTGAAACGCAAATCAAAAGTAACAGTGTCAGGATGCCGATATTCTGGTTCTGCTGGGTTTCAGGAAGTCTGCTTCCTTAAAAATGTAAGGAAGTAAAGTCAAATTTTCCCTCTGGCCAGTAATGTTCCAGCCTGTAGTACGGCTTTGTACAACGGCGGTGCAGCCACGTGTGTGAGTGCGTGCATGTGCGCACGTGTGTAAATGTAAGCAAGCAGCAGCATGCTGCTGGGGCAGGAATGGGAACAGATACCCCCAGTCTGAAATTCTGGCTCCACAGAACTCGGTGAGAGCTTTGCCCACACTTTTGCTGGAACCAGGCTGTCATCCTGCAGTCTGAAGTCCTTTAGTTCTTTAGACTTAGAATGGGTGAAGTGCAGGGCCCTGGGGGCTTCTCCAAGCTGGACAGAGTTAAGAACATTTGGTGTGAAATGTCTCTTCTTGTCATATTTAAGTAGGAAGAGAGAAATCTCCAAAGCTTTGGAGATTGATTTGGCCAGATGTTCAGGTCTATGGCTAGTTCTATTTCTCCTCTGTGGACCTCTTCAGTTAAGTCATCAGTCACAGATCTCCTGAGCACAAGCTTTTTTATACCTTTTTTTCTAGTAATTTCAATTCTGATCAGGTTAGAAATAAGAACCATTTTTTTCCTCCAGGAGGAGGTTTTGTGCGCATCAAGTAAATGGATAATAAACATTCTTCAAGAAGAATGGCATGTGAGGATTCACCTAGATTCTTTGCTGAAGAATCAGGCTTCTCCTTTTTTCCCAGCCATGCACATCTGTCCTGAATTTCCATTGCTGGATTTAAGGCATTAAAGAAACCTGAACAGAGTGATTACTTATTATTTTCCACCTGTTGATAAATCTTGGCATTTAAAATGTCCCTATTCTATTTTTGAGACAGAAAAACTCTGTCTCAAAATCCTTCTTTCTCAGGAAACCCTCTATGTGGTGTTTATTATGCAGTACCTATCGTGTTCCTCAACAAACCTCAGGAATCAAGCCAGCAGATTAGATCCAGGAGAACAGACAAATCTCAAAGGTATCTTTACAGCTATATTGCAGGTCAGAAGCTCATTGCAAATGGGACCCATTTTGTTGCTCAGAAATTGCTGAATTGCAGGAAATGCCTGCATTAATATCCTAAACAAATATATTCTTCCTATTATTCTTGGTCATACTTATATTGCCCTTTTAAAATATAGATAATTTAGCATTAAACTTAAATGGTTTCAACAAATCAGACCCTATGGTATTGTAGGGTTGGTTTGGCTTTGCCTATTTATTTACTTTTTTTTATTTCCAGGTAGTCAGGGCTTTAAGTCACTTTTTTTCTCTGATTTCACCATTTTTTTTCTGAACCCAACAGAATTGCTAGCTACCCCTTTCAGACAGATTAGGGTTTAGGAAAAAAAAAACTTTTCAAAATATTTTTATCCTGACTTAAGATATTTATAACAGTTGATAGTCAGATTTTTTTTTTTTTTTTGCAGTTATGTAGCCTGGGGACTAGCACATAATGCTGGATGAAAAATCTTTGTGCAAAAGTAAGCCAAATTTCAATTTGTTTTTTGAAAGCTTACCAGAAGCAATGATAGATGATGAACAGTTTTGGTGTCATGTACCACCTTCCTCCACTTCAAGAATATGCTCTTTTTTTTTCTTCAGAAAACTAACCAAGTTTGTTCCATCTGATCATAGGTGTTTTTAAGAAGTCTTATATCATGAAGATGATAGGAGATGTGAAAAGGAATGTAATTTTTGTTCTGTCACCCAGATGGTCAGCAGTTATACCAAAATACACTTAAGGGCTATCTGGCCCATGGAAGAGAGAGTTTTCATGCAAATGGGTTTATGCCAAAAGATTTATGAATACAAAGATAAGTAAGAAGACTGTTGAGACTGAAGGAGAAGACTCTTGGTAAAGTACTGACTATTGGGAGCTTTAATGTGGCAGAACTGTGTTTCCTCATTATCCCCTTTGGGAAGACAAGCTGATTGCAATCTTGATTCCATGGCTGGAGAGGAGAGATTTGAGGATAGGCAACTTCCTGGTCAGGCAGGACCTGGAGTGAGATGATGGGAAAGAGTGTACAGAGTCCCAAGTGACTCTAAGAGTGGAAGAGTGGAATCACAGTCAAACCCTGAGGGCAGCATTGCTGAGACTGCTGACCCTACATCCCGAACTGAGAGACAGGAACTGGCCTTTTGGCTCTTGTGCAGCTGCCTCCAAAACTGCTTTGGCAAATCTCTGTTGCAGGTCTGCTGGATTCATTACTCCTCAGCCTCCCACCCTCTCAGCTTTTCCCAAGAGATTCTCTTGGGCTCCCAGCAGGGATTATTTATAAAGTTAGCAACCTCATCTTCTGTGGAAACTATGAAAAAAGGGTAAATGTTAGATATTTAGCCTGGACCACGCTACTACATCCCTCAAAGAGGAGATAACTGTTTCCTTAGACACTTGATGGAAGAATTTATCATATCTTGTTTAAGCGGTAAGTTTGGAATAGTTTTTGGTGTCCTGGTTGAATGACTTTCCAGACAGTAGGATTTTTCACTAGCCTTAAGAATTAATCTTTGAAGATGGGTCTGGAATATGAGGTTTTGCAGACTTAACGGTAGGAGGAAAAGCTCCAAAGAATGTAATAAAGTGAATGAACAACAAAGTAAATGACAGTCAAATAAGTGACATAAATCTTCAAAGAGAAAAGATGTCTCAGCAGAGGACAAAATTTAATGGAGGAAAGAAATTTATCAGGAATTTAAACAGAATCTGCAGGAAGGAAGGCTAAAGTCAACTAATCAATAAACGTTTAGAAAGTTGCCATTTCCCCAAGTCTCCTAACACTCACAAAGTCCTAATCTCAGCTTCTTAAGCAGCATAGCAGAGCTGAGGTTGCAGGACAAAATAGTATATCTGGCCTGGTGCTGGCAGACTGAAACAAAGTTCCCTGTATTTTCTTCATCCCTAGGACCTACAAGTAGGTTAAGCTGATTTAACAGGGCTGAACTTCTGACAGGATAGCCCCGGAGGCTATAAAACAAACAAAGTTTTTATTGTTGTTCAGAAAACTGCATTTATAATTAAGAATGCAGATTATTTCAGCTAGAGATATATTTTAAGTAACTTTCCTGCTTTTGGTTTTAGACTAATAGGAGTCTAGCACAAAACTGTAATAAATATAACTCTGCATTACAAGAAGCACTATTAATAAGTTGCTTCTAGTGACAATGTTATTGCTCCTTCTATGTGAGAACATACTGCAGGTGTCACAGGTAATTTCTTAGAGCAATGTTCAGAATATTTACTGACAAGCCTGACAGGATTATTGTTTTGGATGGGAAAATTCAGAAATAGTCTCTCTTCTGAATTTTATATGACTGATAATAAAGAGGTAAAAAGAAATTCTCCACCACTGCAGAAGTATTTACAGCGAGGTGCAGTTTTACCAGCACAAGTGTAAGTAAAATCCATTTTAGACTAGGCTAACATACAGCACACTGTATGTGAGTATTCCTGCTTTGGAAACTTTTGCAGTATAATTGTGCTCCTGTTATACAACCTGAAACATAAATTGACAGCTTTAGGAGGAGCTTTCCATTCATTGGCATAATGGTTCAATGTGTTATGGAAATAACTTAGATTAATTTATATTCAAGGGCTTTAGAAGGACTTTTATATAGAAAGGTGCTCAGATGCAAATTTTCAGCATATCTAAATTAACTTGACATATTTTTCTCATAAAATGAATTATCAAACACTAGGATAATACTATGGGGAAAAAATGCATGTTTTAACCAGACACAGTTATCTTATCATGGAGTAGTATTCACATATGTCCTATTACAGTGAAAATATCAGATATTTTCTGCATTTATTTTGCATATATCCAAGAATATGTGTGTGTTTTGTTGTTCATTCATTATTTAAAACTTCCTGCAGCAGGATAGTAACCCAAGTCTGAGAGCAGCCTGTTAACAGCTTCTGAAAGTGATCTGAAATCCAAGTGCAGATGTAGACCATACTGAGAGCTCCTACATCTTATGAAGGCGTGGGGCAGAATATGGCATCCAAAGAAGAAGTCATAAAAGATTACTTTGCTGGAAGACGAGTGGGTGCTGATTAACATGCTCTCTGAAGTCTTTATTATTTCCATTGTGTGATGCCCAGAAGAGGATGGTGACCAGAGACTACAAAGTCACTTAGATCAAAAGATCGTCTGTTTTCAGCTGTAAAAAAATAGTGGAATGTGGATTGCCTGTTTGACCCTTATGCTTCACTGCCACCAGGAAGCAGTGGAGCCCAGGGGTCCCCCCTCTCAGTCTCCATCAATACAAAGCCATGCTTTCATCCTCTCAGAAATCTTAGGAGATGATAACCGCTGTTCTCTTGGATCTTCCAAGTCAGAGACCACAGAAAACATCTGAACAAATCTACCTCTGAAAAAGTCTAGGGCCCTAATTTTTTTCACTAGGAAGTCTTCAAGAAATATTGTCACATGTGTCTAGTGAAGATATATCCTTTCCATAAGAACAAGCTTCTGGTCAGCCAACTCACTAAAACCACCATAGGATACAAAATAATTTGATGATAGGCCACAGGACTTATCCCACCACCAGCTATCATCCACTCATTCCTCATGGCCTTGAATCCACAGTCTGGATTATCCATTAGTCTCCTGGAGATTTCTGAGGACTTACTAACTGTTGATGTTTGCGTACATTTACAGAAGAAGTGAATCTGTGAAGCTAATTAAAGGCAAATGGGTCTCTGTTTAAAGAAGTGAAAAATGCAAATGTGAAGTTGGGGATCTGCTTCAGTCAAATAAGCGCAGAGAAGAAGGGAGAGAAACATAATAAGGCTCTGGAAATCCCACTGCAGAAAAGCTGACTTACAGCCAGGACTGGAGAAATGAATGAATTCAGAATTTTTCTCTCCTGAATGCTTAAATATTTTCAATGTGAGTCTAAAATAAACCTTTAAATGAAAGTTTAATATACCACTGAGTAGTTCCAGGAAGTTCCTGTGAATATAATAGACCACAGCTAGGATCCAAAGTGTCAAATTCAATCCAAGAGTCTGTACTGCTACGCCTGCAGCTCAAAGTGAAGTAATGTCCCTCAGGCACTAGCTGAGTCTTGATCATACCCTACCTATATAGTACCAGCTACCAAAAGCCAACATGTAGTTGGCCAAGGAAGCAGATATGGGTATCACTTTGAAGGGTTGCCTTTTTGACAGCTCAATAGCCTACCCAGCAACCTCCAAAACACCATTTTCTGTGGATCTCATCATGACTCAGGTTCCTAGGAAGTCATATAGACCCTGTTTACCCCAGCAGCAGAGAAGATGTGTGTAGAGCCAACAAGTTCTCACTCACCTGCCGTGTTTATTCTTGCTCTGCTTGTGCTGCTCAGGCTAAATCTCAGGCACACATGTCACAAATCCTCTGGGATTCACAAACTGCAAAATTTAAACACTGTGGGTTCAATGTGCCTCTGCTGAGGAGGCAGCCTTTGTGATCTCTTTTGCGCAGACAGCAGCAGAAGTGGAAGGATGTGAGGAAAGGAAAGCCTTTTTCTCCCAAAATTGGGTTGGTTAACTGAATTCCATGGTCTTCTGCACAGGTCTGTCCTACTGTCTTTTCCCTCTAATGATTAGTCCCTGATCCCTCTCTACTCAGCTGCCTTGAGGCTCCCTGCAAGCTCCGCCATCGCTTGCTTATGCAGGATGTAAGCTTTACACACTCTCCACAGTTTCCCAGGGGATGCTTCTAACCCCAAGTGGTTTATAGCTGAATGTGTATTTGCAAATTGATAATTTTGCATCATGCTGCTTAGCCCTGGGCAGTGCTGTATTAGGGCTTAATTCTCCCATGGGCTCCTGAGCAGAAACTACAAAGACTGGAAGTAGAGCAGAGTGCTGGTGCTGGCAGCCTCAGAGGTAGCTGCTGGCAGCCCAGAGTAGCAGGGAGGACTCTGGGTCCTGGGATGTGATGGACAAGCTGCTGCAACCAGCTGAGACATTCACTTTCTTCCCATTCACTGCCTAATGAAAGGCAGAGTCTGACCTCTGGGACTGGAGCCTCTCCCGAGGATACAGAGAGCCACACTGCACTCAGAGCTTTACTCTCAGTGGAGTAGCCCAGCACAGCCAAGTGTGCTATGCACAACATTCAGCCTCAGCAGGAAAGCACATCTGTAGGCATTGCCCTGCACTGACAAACAGAATGCACCAGCTTTGCTATCAGGAAACCTCCCAAAACTTTCAAGTGGGGACACAGGCAACTCTTCCCTGCCAGTTGGGGAGCTGGTCTCTCACAGCAGCCATCATGCCTCAGGGCTGCAGTGCTTTCCCCTCCAGACAAGAAAACATAACAAGAGAGGGGAAAGGGATGGTCTAAACAGGAGAGCAACTAGGAGGGAGTGAAAGATGAAGGATACTAGGAAGCAAAATGTAGTTCAGCCTTAGGAAGCCACATTTATATTGAGCAGCGCTGGAGCTGGCTGGGAAGAAGAGCAAGTGAATAGCTCATGTGTAAATAATAGCTGGGTAATTATTGTGCTAAAGGACACAGAAATTCTCACTGATGAGAGGAAGTCTGATGTAGCTGTCATTGCAGAGCATTAACAGGGTGATTCACGTGAATGGAGTCTTTGAAATCAGTGTGTAGTTCTTGTAGGAAGGACTAAGGGGGAGGGATGGCACCCTGCACTACCCCCTTTACAATGATCAGTAACTGGAGGAGTGTGAAAACATGCCAATGATAAACTCCAGAAAGGAGTTGAGGGAGTGAGGAGTAATGAAGTGATGAAATCTGCTACAAAACACTAAATCAAACCAGAAAGTAGGATGAATTATTCCTAAAGCATCTGTCTGCACTGGAGGATAAAGATTGCATTATTATAGAGAACTTAAGTTTGGAGGATTTCATGCAACTGGTAGTAAAACATTACAAGTTTTAGAGATTGAATTTTTTTTCTTTCCACAAAAGGAGATTGCATGGGACAGCAATCTGCTTTTGGAGACTCATTCTAAACATTAATACTAGGACTACAAGTTGTTGATCAAGACTTATGTGATCTGGTTACATTCACTATGGACAAAAGCCAGTTCTAACTAGTAATATTTATATTTGGAGCTTCACAGAAACAAACTTCTTATCCTTAATGAACATTAAAGAGAATTTGACTAGAGGGTGGATAAAAGGCAGGAAAAAATGCCTGAAAATCAGGAGCTGTTTAAGAAGTTTGCTAGATGGGCAAGAAGCCATGGCCTAGAGTCAAGAACAGGGACAACTTTGGCAGAAAGCTCGGGGCAGTTGAGAGAAGAAGCCCGTGACAACAGATTTCTTAAAGCACAAAGGGCTATAAAGGGACGGTGAACTGTTGCACAGGGACAACCACAGCATATGGCTTCTAGCACAGCACATGGATGTCCTTGGATATTGGCAATTTTTCTACAGCTCATCAGGCCTTTCACAGGGAACTGCTGCAGAGTCCATCCTCCAGGAGGATGACTCTGGCTGAATGACAAGGATAACCCATGCAGCAGCAGTGTTGGGCTGGCCTCAAAAAGTTAGCAGTTGCTTTTAGCCTGATATAAAAATTCTGACACTGGGTAAGACAAGTACCTTTGGTGTCCCTTGAGAAACTACACTTTACTCTTTGTGAATGGAGAGCCTGTGTTTGAAACAAAGGAAATTTTAATTGGAGGAAAGGATTTGGGGGGGGAAAAAAAATCCAACCCAACAGCAGCGGCAAATCAGGGACTCTTCACGCTTCAGCTATACAAATAACGTGAAACATCTAATTACAGATGAACCTCCAGCAGTCTTTCATCTCACTCTTCTCATGCGCCTGACTGGTCAACAAACGACTGCCCTTTCACAGGATGCTTTCCTGCCGCCCTTGGTTTGTTGAAGCCCCACTCCGGGTCTAGCATCATTAGCTGACAAAGTCCAGCATGTGAACTCAGGCAGGCCCTCCTCCCGCCCTGAGGAGAAAGGGCGCTGTGATTCCGTGACAAGGCTCCTATGCCATTTGTTCCGAGTGACGGTTTTCCAGGTGACTGTGACTCTAGAAGCTTCCTTCTGCCAGCCTGGCCCAGTCTTGCAGGTCAAGCGCTCAGCACCCATCCACCGGCACCACCCGGCACGGACGGCGCGGGCGAAGCCGCACGGCCCGAGGCGCCCCCTGAGCGCGGCCGGGCCCTGAGGGCGGCGGCGCCGCGGGGCCGCTCGGGCACCAGGGGGCGCTGCCGCCCGGGGCCCCGCCAGCCCGCGCCACGGCCGCACGTGCGCGGGGGCGACCGCGCGCGGCCACGCGGGCCGGTGGCGCACTGCGGCACCCGCGTGCCGGCCCTCAGCGCGCCGCACCGCACCGCACCGCACCGCATCTACCGCACCGCACCGCACCGCATCTACCGCACCGCACCACTGCACATTCACTGACTGCACCACACCGCACCACACTGCACTGCTCCACATCCACTCACCGCACCGCACCGAACCACATCCATTGCCCACACCACCACGGCCCGCACCGCACTGCCCGCACTGCCACGGCCTGCCCTGCGCGGCCGGCCCGGCAACAGAGCCGACTGTGACACTTGAGCTGTGCTAAAGTGCCCAAACACGCGTGTTCGTGGTGCATGCCGACCTGAGGCAGGATTCCCTCACCCTCCCAACCTGGCGTTGGATAGGGGGTTCAAGATACAGGGAGTTCTCACATCCTACTCTCTGCCTCTGGGGTGAAAACCGTGGGGCGCTGATTTGTTTAAGCCTCTATGCTCAGGAATAATTCTCTTAAAAATATTCTTTCCTTGGAGGAGAGGAAATTGATCCCCCTATTTTTTAGAGACTTATTAAATCCCGACTTTAGAAACGTTACAACTTACGAGTGTGTACAATTATGTGAATAAGTCTGGGCTTCTTTTTGGAGGTGAAAAATTCATCATATTCCATTAGAATTTGTTTCAGATGCACTTGCTCACTTTTTAAAATTTTTCCGTGTTTGAATACTCTATGATACATGTTAGCTGGCAAGTGTGATAGGTGAAAATCTAGTGCTGTTTTGAATGATTGAAAGAGAACTCTCATCAAAAGTAGTTTCGGGATTAAAAAGCATTAAAACTGGCATTAGAATACTCTTACTATAAGAATGTCATCTAATCAGGCAACAGAAAACTATCATCTGATACGCACTATCAATCAATATTAACCAATACAGCTCAACAAAGAACGTTGAGTGCTGCCATAAATTTCTCTGAACAAACTATAAATCAAGAATATATGCTTGGATTATATGACAAATAGATTCAAGCAGTGAATTGCATTGAGGTGAAAAAGATTTTATGCAGTTTGCCAACAATTCACAAAACAAGAGCTAAATTCATGTGGTCATTGTGAAAAAACCCAGCCCTAATTTTTTGTAACTAGTTTTGCAAGTGCAATTATGTATTCTGAAACATAGTATCCATTTTTGTAGACAAGTAATTTTGATTTGATGAGATTCAAGCTAAAAGCCCTTTATTCTTTTAAAAATGATTGCTGTGTGCATGGTGATGTTGCAGATCTCAGGTAACTGCCTTGTTGAATGCAATTTGCATGAATAATAATCTGACAATATATACTGATGGTCATGTGGGTCTGGAAATAATCATCTCATATGGACAGGAAAAATGGAACATAAAAGTATTACGCAGCATTCATAACATGGACATAACACTGACAGGTTTTCAGAACCCTAGAAGAAATTCTTCTGGTGGCAGCAAGTGTGCTTGGGGATGACAGCCTTGTTCCTAGGCACCTTGCTGCATTCCAAACATCTGTGCTAGACTCCCTATCCAGCACATGGAAAGATGTGCCTAGCTCGAGGTGGAGACCAAGGAGACTCTGTCTCTCTTCCCTACTGTGGGAAGATGAAGATAGGCAACAGCTAACACTGCACATGCCTAAAGAATGTTTGTCCCTTGGAAGCCTTCAGGAAGGCTCTTCCTTTCTGGAGATAGGCTAATGTGAAAAGCATGTTCAAGCTTCTGAATAGCAGGATGCTCTGGGTGCCTTGCTCCCAAGCTCTTCTTTGGTACTGACTACTAAATACTTCATAGATAACTGGGATCTCAGACTGCATATTTTCTGCCTTCAAAGAAGAGCTGAATCATTTGAAGAGAGCATCATGTTCCACCTTTCCTTCTCCCATTTCCAACAAGTATTTGATTATTCTGTACAGAGCACAACTTGCCCAGAGCAGAGTTAGTCCAAACACAGCTTGGGAGACAGTCCAAACTGCAAGGGTTAGGGCATCCTTGAGCCTGTCAGGCAGTGCAAGGGGTTCATCCCCTTTGGTACAGGTGAGTAACAGCAGCAACTCAGTTGAGTCCCAGGTAGAAAATCCCTGGGGTACCTCCACTGCAGCAATCACTGCAGAAGAGCACAGCCCCTAGTCTGGGACTCCCAGCTGTGCTCCTGTCTAAGTCAGGGTTGAGCCACTCACTGAGGCTGAGAGAGAGGCTCCTTTGGATGAGTCAGAGTCAGATACTGGACCAGAAAAAGGTGATGTTTGAACTGTAAAATACACGCAGCCTGCAGGTGCTTTGGAGTAAAACAAACAGGGCTTACAAATACCTGCATTTAGAAGCAGAACTTCAGCACTAGTGTGGACTTAGCCCTCTGCTTTCTAGAAAAGAAAAAGGGTTTTTTTTCAAATATAGGGGTAACTTATAAGTGGAAAGGTGGCATTGATCTTACAACTACAAGCAAAGGGAAGAAAGGGTTTGATGGTTAGGAATTCCATTTATACCTAGGTCAATACCCCTGAGACTTTCCATAGATATTTTCAGACCTCAGGTGAGGTGAGAAAAGCACACAGAGAACAGCCCAAACTCTTCTTATAGCCACTGAGTAGGTGAAAATATTTGTCAGAGGGAGAAAATCTGAGTATGTAAAGTTCCTTGTGCAGTTAAGGTGTCCTAGTTCTATTCCCACAAAAAAAGTCTTCATATCAATCAGAGATGACATGTCCTCCCCCTTACTTTGGCTGTGCTAAATTGCTTCAGGGTATATTGGTGCTGTTGTAGCTCTGCTGCAGGTACAGGTGCTTGCCATTAATAAATACACTAATAAATACATGGGGCTCTAAGGTCTTCTTAGCTAAAATGAAACAAACTTTTCACACAGGAAAAAAACACTTATTGGAAGGTTTTTATCTCCATGGCACTAGAATGGAGCCTATTTAAATGTTTTTCAAAAACAGAACCAATATTTTAAAAGTGGGTTTGAGATGCCGTGTTGAATGTTTTTTCTGCACAAATACTCTAACAAAAACCCAAACAGTGATCGGTCCGACCCCGACTATTTTATACAACAGAAATTCGTATTGCAATTTTTGGAAATTTTGGCCTGAGCTGTCTGAGAGAAAAAAAACATTGAAGAATACATTTAGTTCAGGTAGTTCGGGATGCAGCAGCAATTTGAGCTGCAGATTGAGCTCTGGAGCCCCAGGCAAGGGGCTGTAAAGTGGTGCCAACCCTTTGCACAACAAAAGGCATGAGGGACTTGTGGCCCAGCTGGGGGACCAAACACTCAGAGACATGGCAGGAGCTGAGGACTCAGCTGGAAGACCCCAGACTCACTCAGACTGACTGTAAGGGCATAAAAACTTTGGGATTCCTGTGTTCAGGGTCTCTCCTCAGAGGCACTGGCTTCAGCTTACGCTGCTATTGCACCATGACTAAATCATTTTAAGGATTGGCATGTCTGAGATACTGTTCTGGGAAACCTGGGTCGAGCTGTTAAGGAATCCTGGTCTCACTGAGTGTGGTGAGTACAGGGAGTCAAACAGGGCGCCTGTCAGGTACTGTGAAGGAATCTGTCCTAGCTCAGGTGGTGTGGGTGTGACTGCCGGCATCAGGGAAGTTTCTGTAACAAAAATACAAAAGAAATTTGAGTTTATACTGAGAGAGAAATAGGCTCTGTCTTGCTCTGGTTGTGGGCCCCTCATATCAGGGTATCTGTCTGTCTGTGTGTTCCTCATATCCTGGCTCAAGGCAGCAGGCAGGGCGGCTCCCTCATCCGAGCTCTGCACAGGGGCTGGGAAGAGAAGGGAATCCACTCCAGATTGTTGCAATATAGGGGCTATCCCTTCTGGTCTGGCATGGGAAATCCTCTTCACTGCTCCCAAGACTGGTCCAAGGTCTCTCTGCTTGAAGGACAAGACAAAGATGGGACTGATCTGAGATTATTTGAATTACAACATAACCCATGGCTATTTCACTATCTGAGTTAGGACTTCAGTACTCTCAGAGGTAGAGAGTGAGGTGAATTCTCACCCTACAGGCTTCAGAGAATTTGAATATATCAAAAATTACATAAATTATTTAAAATATAAATATAGCAGATAAGGTACAGCAGATAAAACTGAAACCATAGCTGTGTGGCTGAGTCAGTCTGTTTCTCTGTATACACACATGGCAAATGCAGAGAAGACATTTGCTGTTAAGACAACACAGGAAAGCTCACTCGCTAGACACTACAAAGATATTACAACAGTTTCAAATCTGAAGCAAAATTCTACCAATTTTAAGAGCTTTTAGAAGAAAAAAAAGAGTAAAAGCCCTAAGAGTGAGCACCTATTAACTCCCGAGATGAGGGCTTCAACGCTGGTGACATTTTATATTTGCAACTGTAAACAACATTAACAAAAGCCTAATGTGTGTCAGTGTGCACATCTATTTCTCCTTGGCCTTCTCCACTTCTACTAAGAGAAGGAGAAGTGAAGTTTTCAAGAGCCCGCAGTCTACCACAATGTTTGAGTGAACCCAGACAGTGCTGATTGTTTAAGGCACGTCAGCTTTCCATGTGGGAGTCATCACTGCAGTCAGTCCTTTATGGCTCTTCTGTCATTAGATGCCATGATGGGGATGGGAAAGTCTCCTGCATGACTGCTGTTGGATTTGCATTAGACTTGTTAAACATACAGGTCCCCTGTGTGATTATTCAGATAAGCTATCAGGTGACTCTGATTTCAGCATCTCGACACAGAGCAGAGCATCCAGGCTATTGCTGATATTTGGATTTGTGGCTGCTTGTGATGGGCTCGCTCATTACTGCCTGCGCAGTGCCATTAGGGGGTAGAATGTACTACTGACACAAAGGCACACTTGCCCCGAGGAGTCTGCAGTCAAAAGCAGACGCCAGGATAGTGAAGGCTACAAATACTCAAAAAGTGCAGGAATGAGAGAATGAGGGCTATAACAACTGAAAGATTATGAGATATGCTTGTTATGTTCACCTTTTGCTAGTGCCTTGTTTTTTCAGCCTGTGCTGACACCTAACCTGAACGATCTTGCAAAAGAATCATGTTCTGAATTCATATAGCTTCTTGTGATAAGCTGTTGATGTGCTTCTGGTATTTTTAAGACACAGAGGAGACATGTCATGGAAACAGAAGCTCGATTGCACTGCAGATAGAATATTCTAATCAGCGAGCAGCTTATCAGCGCACTTACCAGCAGCAAATGCTTCACAAATCCCACAGAATGCCAGCTGAAAATCCCCATCATTACTGACATAACTTTCCCGATAAGCCTCCTCAACAATATGAGCTATTGTTTATACTGAGAAGCACTGCTGAGGTTCAGTGGAAAGGTGTACAGAGCTTTTTCCCCCAAACAAATGAAGCGCTGGATTCATGGGTGAGAAGCAGACCTGCTGGCATTCACTGCTCTTATTCTATTCAATGGTCACAGCAAATGACACCCTTTCATTTTCCCTTCCTGCACTTCATATTACAAAAGAAAAACTTAAGCCTAAACCAGCTATTCTTATTTTTGATTAAGTCTGTTTTCCCTCTCCAGATGGTACGTGCAGGAGCATAACATTAACCCGAAACAAAATGAGCAACCAGAAGCAAGTGTGCCATTAGCTCTGCTCAATGTCTGATGTGTTTATTTTCAGTGGATCTGTGAAGCAGGCTGACAAGCAGAATCTTTTTCTTCACATACCACTTACAGAGCTCCAGAGAGAGCAGGCACCATATGAAGCAGTCAGTGAAAAAAGCTTCAGCAAGGCATGGCTTTGGTTTTTTTTTTTTTCTTTTTAGGCACAGATACAGTCAATCAAAACCTTTATCTATGAAAGAGACTCATCAGAGACAATATTAAGATAATTACATCGTAACTACAAATTGTCATAAGAGAGGCTTTATGACACAATTTAGCTGAATCTGATACAATTGACCTCAGAGTGGTTTATCAAGGCAGGAGAAATAAATTGAGAGATACGAGTACTCGGAGAGTGAGCAAACGGTGAGCTCTATTTTCCAACTTCTTTGAGGTATGGTGGGATATTTGTATTTACAGTCACCAAAATGAAAAGTTCAGGTTTTTAAGCTACTGATATTATATGGCTTTGTCTATGGCAGCGAACCAGGCCAGGGAATGGGTCTGCATATTAACCTGGGATTATCCATACTGGAATTTACATTACAAGGTCCTTGACATGGTTTTGACCTGTGTCAGTTATCATCCCTCCTAGGTTTCAGACACAGCCCGAGGGCTAGCACAGGCTGAGGAGCTGCCTGGCTGCAGGTCAGATGTGACCCCCCATTTAGGAAAGAAATGTAGCCATACAAATGAGAGCAGTGCTGTGCCAGTGGATCTCAGGGCTGGAGAATGATCCCTATTTACTAATATGGAAGCACCTTGTAGTATCAGATAGAGAAGGAGCAATGTATGTCTTGTGAGCCAAAAACAATGTTCCAGTAAATAGCATTGTAACTGAATGCTGGCTGTGTTAGGGCAGTCCACTCTGGTAAAGCCTCTCAGCAGGCATGGCTAATTATGAAATACTGCCTTCCTTTGGGCCAGTTTGTGAACTGGATGTGCAGAAGGATGTGACAAGGATGTACACTCGTCAGATATGAGCCAGCTTGTACCCAGAGGCGATGTCGGTATGCCATGGTGTTGCTGCTTGTGGGAAAAGCCTTAGCCTGTAAACACTGACATCATCCCTGCGTGGAAGGTTTGGTGTGGGTTTCTGCTGGCGGAAATGACTGTATGGTGCAGCTCCCATCAGCACATCCTCTCCCAGGATTTTTGTGTCAGCTCGACACATAAAGAGAGATGACTTTCCTTATGCATTTGCACACTGAAGAGCACAAGGGTGAGGGGGGGCTGCTCCAAGACTTCAGCTGCTGTTGAAGTCCAAGTATTAGATAACGGGAATCCCTAACAATGAAAATTAAATGAGCATCATCAACATGAAAGTCCAGCTCACCTTGAGAAACAATGCCTCAAACACAGGCAAAACTGAAATATCCTTTGCCGCCTACAACTTCATTAAGGTGACATTTTCCACACTATGTACTTTGCAAACACAACTCAAACCCTTACTGAGTTCTCTGCTGCTTTCAAAATGTGGCACCTCTTGGGACCTGGAATCTGCTGACATAGATGTTATAAAAGACTTTTTGTAGGATTGACGGCAAATAAAATATTCTGCTGCTTATAGCAAGCTTTTTGACGGCATAATTATGGGTATCCTTGCTCCAGGCTTCCTGACTGATTCCCACCTGACAGACAGCCTCATAGATTTTATGCATTCAACAAATGCATTGGCACTCTCCCTCATATTTCAGCATAAATCCAGGAATGGAACAGTCATCAGGTGACTGCCTATTTTGAATCTGTTGTACAGCTTTTCATGTTCCTGTCTTTACTGTGTTGTTACAGTAAGTCTTGCTTTTGCCTCTCAGCTTTCTGAAACAACAGTAAAGGGCTGTGTCATAAACGCCAGAAACAGAAGACGAGAAGCATTGTTCAGGCAGGGTCCTGTGTGTGGACATTACTTCGAGCAATTAAACATTGTTTTATTAAAGGTAGCTTAAAAGGGAGTGGAGAGAAACTAGAAAACCAGAACCTTCTCTTCACAGGTGTTGAGCTCCTTAAACTCCATTAGCTTTCTAAAGGTCTCCATTTCCTTTAGGTTCAAGGTGCTCTGTGAACAAAAAGCACTTAAGAGAAACATGCTTTTTAAATGCTAGTGGCCAATGATAGACAATAACAATTTCTGGAAGGACAAGAAAAGCTTTTCTTTAAAAAGACAAGAGCACCTCTGAAAAAAACCAGGACAACTTGATTTTTCTGTGCTTATTTTAGCAGAATGTTCCAGAGCAGACTTATTAAAAAGTCTCCACTAAATCTTGTTCCCAAGAAGGAATGGTATAATTTCTGATCATGCACACCATCTTCGGCTTTGACTTGAAGAACACTAAGCTACTTTTCCCTTATCCTTTGTAACTTTAATTGTGCAGTAAAGTATTAGCTTCCTCATGAGGTACAATGCTAGCAGTGAGCTTTCTACTGTACAATTCTCTTCTTTTATCACATCTTCAGCTTTTCTTATCTTTCTGTAGCTATCGAATCTTGATATCACTCTCATTTGTCATAACCTTTAGCCTGGATTTCAAAAATCCCTCTCTTTTCAAAATAAGCTTTATACCTCATCATCATCACTTCTCACAGGATCCTTTCAGGGCAGCAAATTTCAGTGCTAACATGCAAAGCGCAGCTCTTCGCTTTCCGTGACCTTGTGCCAGCGGTTAAGATCCAAGGAGGTTGTACCAGTGTCACACAGGTGAGCTCAGTTCATTATATATTGTGGTCCCAAAGGCCTCCTTGCTATTTCTCTGAAGTGTGCATCCTCAGACGTGTTTCTTGCTCCCACACACCACAGATCCCCAGGGAGTGATCCCTTGCCATGGGTGCTGTTTAAAGTCAGCAGCTGAGAATACAATGAGGAGTAGAGGCTTTTCTTCCTCCCATCTTGTCCCCAGTACAACTCGTACCTTTAGATTTGTAGTTCCTCCTGGGTAATTTAGAAGCCTGATAATGGAGTCTGTGGTCCCAAGCCCTTGTAGTAGAGGGTTTCTTTACTAAATAGTGCCACTACACCAAAATTATTTTTAATGTGATTGGTGTACAAAAGACAAAATATTGAAATTTTGCATCCTAGGCCTGCAGAGAGCCCTTAAATCACACCAAAATTTCTAATGTTGTTGTTAAGGTGGTGGAAACATCCAACTTTAGTTTTGACCCCTCAGAAACCAATGGAAAAGCTAAAGAGCTGTCTGAATATTTGGCCAGGAGGTGAAAAGTAACAGAATTCACAGTTCCAAGTTTATTTCTTTGCACTGTACTGTGAGGTGTTTGATAATGTAGCTGTCAAGTCTCTTCCCATAAAGAACATTATTTAGGAGAGGTGTTGTCTAAGCCTGGGCAGAAGCCCTGAACTCATGTGTCTGGGGCTGTGGAAGAGGGCTCTACCCATGCCATTCCACCTATGTTCGTGCAAACAAGGGCTGTAATAATCCCTCACAGTCATCCTGAAAGAACACATCATTCCATGAGGATGAAAAGGAAGAAGCTATTATTTGAGATTCCTTCTATTTACCTTCATTTTCCACGTTCTAATTTTACTTCACCTTTTTAATTGTTAGAAAAGATTTCTTTTTCGTAAAGAAAATAAATTCACAGGTACAGTAGGAAGATATCTAAGAGAATTAAAGACTTCCACTTGGCATAATGCTACTGTAATTTTAATTTCCTATTTAGGACTTGGGCATTACAGTCCAGAGCTCTCAATATCCAGGAACGAAACTTGCGTAATCACAATGATCTCTGTGTACTGCGCTCACCGTGAGACCTTTGCTTTCCCAGGAGCACATACCCGACTTTGAAAGATCTGAAATGATCTTGTATGCACTTTAAAGAACATTGTAGTACCCTCCTGGAAATAGCATTGTCATGGAATAAGTAAAAGATGGGGTGAAAGGATAATATCTCTGCTCCAAGGCTCCAATATTTATTTTGAGAGATGCAGTGCATCAAGCATTTTATCCTGTGCAAGCATGCTAGGCTGAGGAGGAACAACTGAGTATTGACTAAGGAGCATGGTGGACTTTGCAGTGATTGAGGGAAGGAACAAGAGAGCAGAATAAAAACCAGTCACAGATAACTAAGTTGCTTTACCAGGCTGTAGCTACCACCAGAGTGGCACTGAGTAGTAGGTTGAATAGGTAGAAAAAACAATGACAATTTTGCCAGTTCTAACTACCTGATGTAGCACAATGAAGAACGGCCACAAGGTATCATTTGATATATGATACTGCTTCTTAAGACCAGCAGTGATGTTTCTTTAGGGCATTGAATAAAATCCGTGCAGAGGGCTTGCAATGCAACACCTGGCCAGAAGTGCCACCATAGGGGCTGTCAGAAGCAGCTGTGGTGAGGAGCCCAAAAACTAGTGACATCAGTGTCTCCATGACAGTCCGAAGCCTGGAAATGCTTCTCTGCACAGGACCTCCAATTTGATGTCTCAGTGCTGTTGGCTAACAGGCCAGCAGGTGTTTGCCATGGATGGTGTGTGTGTGTGGGTCTCCTGGGTGGAGAGTGAGAATTAAAAAGTATCTACAAGTGCAGTCTACCAGAAACAGTGGCTTTTTCAAAACTGATGAGACAAGGAGGCAGCAGGGAAAAAAGGATAAATGCAGTTCATTTTGGATGGAAGCAGCAATGACCAGGACACACCTGACCTGGGCTCTTTCATCAAAAGCAGAAAGACCCACTGAAGAGAAAAATCATGGATGTCCAACCCCGTTAAGTGAGCTCACAGTAGGAGTAATTTTTAAAATGAAAAGCATGCCCACTGTTCAGAGATACAAGCAGGAGAATGGCAGGGGAATCTACAAAAGGAGAAAGGTGATGAAGAGACACAGCAGGAAATCAAGCTCCACTGAGAACAGCCACAAAGTTCCAGTGCAGTCCAGCCTGCAAAATAACAAATAAACTCTCCCTAAGATGAATAAACTGCTAAATGCCCTGATCACAAAAGAATGAGTTGTTCCTACAGGTACCTCACAGCCCTTTTAAGTGGTAACAGTTAGAAGTCCAGATGTGAATACAACCCTCCTTTTCTTTCTCTAATTCACATTATACATCCTTTTGTAACAGCAGCATATGGAATAAGGAGTTTGGCAACTCAGAAAAACCATTATGTTTCAAACAACCTGTATCACCATTAGAGTATTTTTCTTTTCTTCTGATGTATTAATCCTTTCCAGAAGGGGGTGTCAACTAAAGGCCCAAATAACTGTAAAACCATACCCTGATATTACATTTATATGTAGGTACAAAAAGTGAAGCCAAAAACTAGTGTAATCTCTACCTTAATCAGAAGTTGTCTGCTTGAGAAAATATTCTTGATTCTTAGGTGTTGTTACTGCCCACGTTCATTACTCAGGTGTAAAAATATTTTCATCATTTTAGCATGAAATATGAACTTTCTGATAAGGAATCTTGAAATGAATTGTCTGTGTTTCACCTTTGAAGTATCTGTGGCATTTATGTCAGGCGCACCAAGATTTTTTTCAGGCAGATAAAGTAAGGAGATCTATTTTTAGATATTTTTTCAACTTTATTGCCCTCATCAATTTTAGAGATAGCTACTGAACTCTTTTTCAAAGTTGGAGAAAGCCTAAACTCGTTAGAGATGTGAGCTTTGACTGGCCGGGCATAGTACATGGCCATGAGGACCCAATTAGGAATTTAAAGGCACTGCTCCAAACAAGAAAGGTGGGTTGATTTCATTAGTATTGGCAGGCAGGTCACTGAGAAGTTCACCATGGGAAGAACTCATTTAGATAATAAATCCTCACTGGTGTTTACTAGGTAAGGTTTACTTCCTGTCCAAAAGAAAAGCTACTTCCTTTTTTTTTTCCCTTCCCAATAATGAAGGTGGCCTTAGGATTTTACACAAACATATTGGATTATAGGTTTTGCTGGCAAACTTTGGACAAAATACCTAGGCAGTAATTTGCACTAGTACAGGCGCACTAGGCCAGCACTGATGTGTCACTGGAGCTTCAAGTGCTGGATGTTTCAGTCCTAGAGGGAACATCAGGAGTGCAAGGCAGGGATGTGTTTGCTACAGGTATCTGTGAATTCTTCCTGACCCAAAAGCTTGGCTTGATTAAATAGTAGAAAACTGCATTTAACTTATTGCCTCCAATTAATTTGTGCAAATTGCTCAGTAATCCTAAATCATTACAGTGTTTAGAGTAATGACTTTGAATTTTTATTATGGAACATTTTCATTAATGCTATTTCATTACTGGTTAGAGAATTCTTGCAAGAAAAAAAATTATGCTGAGATGGTATTTTCTTCAGTTCCCATAAGTGTGGTACTTTAGGTTGGTGTATGTTTGCAGGTGTCCTCTTCCACAAACCCCCTGTGAGCAGCCACCCCAGGGTGTCCATGCAGTGTTTGGGTGGTCACCAATGCGATGCTCTTCAGCATGTTGACTAGGATTCTGCAGTGATGACACAAGTGGGGTCAAGTCAAGAATGAATCCCTCCTCTGAAACTTGTGAAACCCAGCAAGGCCACTGTGGCAGTGACTGTGAGTAGTGAATGTCTTACTGATTTTTAATCAGTGGAGCTACATATTTGGGAAGTCCTGCACTTGGATTCTTTCAAACTGTTCCCCTTTGTGTTGCTGCTGCCTTAGCTAAAGGGCTGGCTGTTTCTGATGCAAATGGCTAATCTGCCACTGCTGCTCTGCAGCAAAACCAAGAGTTGAATGTCTCCCAAGAATGAATTTCCAAGCAGCTAAACCAAGCACCCCAGTTTTGGGAATTTTTAAGGAGTGCCACAAACACTGATCTTTTGAGATGGCTTAAAATTGCACAGGATGAATTATCTCTACAGCTGAAAGTGATTGCCCTGGTGTCTTCAGCATATGGAAAATAAAGATGTGCTGAACTTTGATATTATTGGCATCAGCAACTGTACACCTAAGGATATTCATGATAGTTGCACCAATTTAATGTGTGATCAAGATTTTGAGATTGCTATGATAATCAGGTTGGTGAGTATATGTCCAGGCACGTAATATTTCATAATATTTCTGGCTTTGGAAGTAGGCTGAGCATGCAAATAAGCACTCTTTTAAGTCCCTTACTTTGTTTAAAGCACTGGAGATCACTAGCTGTACTGTTCACTTTAGTAGGTCAAGCAGAGCTTCCTTCCTTCCTTCCTTCCTTCCTTCCTTCCTTCCTTCCTTCCTTCCTTCCTTCCTTCCTTCCTTCCTTCCTTCCTTCCTTCCTTCCTTCCTTCCTTCCTTCCTTCCTTCCTTCCTTCCTTCCTTCCTTCCTTCCTTCCTTCCTTCCTTCCTTCCTTCCTTCCTTCCTTCCTTCCTTCCTTCCTTCCTTCCTTCCTTCCTTCCTTCCTTCCTTCCTTCCTTCCTTCCTTCCTTCCTTCCTTCCTTCCTTCCTTCCTTCCTTCCTTCCTTCCTTCCTTCCTTCCTTCCTTCCTTCCTTCCTTCCTTCCTTCCTTCCTTCCTTCCTTCCTTCCTTCCTTCCTTCCTTCCTTCCTTCCTTCCTTCCTTCCTTCCTTCCTTCCTTCCTTCCTTCCTTCCTTCCTTCCTTCCTTCCTTCCTTCCTTCCTTCCTTCCTTCCTTCCTTCCTTCCTTCCTTCCTTCCTTCCTTCCTTCCTTCCTTCCTTCCTTCCTTCCTTCCTTCCTTCCTTCCTTCCTTCCTTCCTTCCTTCCTTCCTTCCTTCCTTCCTTCCTTCCTTCCTTCCTTCCTTCCTTCCTTCCTTCCTTCCTTCCTTCCTTCCTTCCTTCCTTCCTTCCTTCCTTCCTTCCTTCCTTCCTTCCTTCCTTCCTTCCTTCCTTCCTTCCTTCCTTCCTTCCTTCCTTCCTTCCTTCCTTCCTTCCTTCCCCCCCCCACAAGGTGTAGGCAATATTTTTCTCCAGAGTGAGGTGAAAGCCAAATGAGGGTACAAAGTGTACGTTCATACCTGTATTTGTACACAAGGCATATACATATATCATGTTCAAAGGTACACATTGAAAGGAAATCATTGTTTACAAAAGCGATCCCTTAGAATTTAGGAAATACCAGAATCAAGTTTGGCTGTGCATGTCTAATTGAATTCTGTTCGCATTGCAATGACTGCTCCATCATACAGCTACATGTTTTTTACCCACAGGTGGCTGGGATGGATTAGGATCACTTGCTGGGCAGCTTTTCAATATTCTGTTTTATCTTCGTAGTTCAGCACGTGGCCCCATGTCTCGGGTATTGCACTCTATTCAAGCTGTGATCTGGATACATAATTATTAATTCCATCAGCCGCTTTTTGGTGGCAGGCACTGCTATTGTTTTCAGGCGACTCACAAATAGCATTGAATTCTGTTTCCCCTCTCTAAGATCAAAGGACATTGTTATCTTAATTTTTCAGGTGAAAAAAAAGGAAGGAAGATTGTGGTCCAGAGGTGCCACTAATTTCAGCCACCAAAGATCTCTGCTGCTTACCCTTATGGAAAGCTGATAGAGTAACCACAGCCTTTATGTGGTTCAGTGCTAGCACAGCCTTGGCAGCAGCCATCACGGCCCCTTGGTGACAAGGAAAGCACAGCAGCCCCAGACACTGGAGCCCCGAGTGCCTCCCCAACGCTTCGAGACAGATGCAGCACAGACAGACGCAGGTTCATCTGTCACCCCCTCCACAGCCAGTGATCCGTGAGGTGAGCACCTTGGCTCCAGCTGAAGAGGGCAGTGTCATCCCTGAGAGCGAGCCAAGCGGGGGCTCTGCTGCCAGCCCTGGTCACCGTCTCCAGCCGAGCAGCAGCAGCCTTGGACAGCAGCTGCTGGGCGATGCCGAGGTACCCCAGTGGGGCCCGTGCCCTGAAAGCACAGATTCTTTCAGGGGTTTAACTGCTCTCCTGTGCTTGGACTGTGATCTCAGAAAGGCACGGTCAGATTTGGGTTGATTTGCACAGGAGTAGCAAATGCACTGTTAACCTTTTAAGATGAGGCTAGGTTATGTATTTTTTCCTTAAACTTCTTAGAAAAAGAAACAAGCCAACAGTCTGAAATGGGATATTTCCCTAAGTATACAGTCTGCAGGAAAATCTGCCTGGAATAATTCAGTCCAACAGGTTAAAGTCTAGCAAAAATGTCTAGCAGATGAAGCAGGCAAATCCTGGATGACTTTACTGTTAAGTAGTTCCTGTAGTGGTGGCCTTGCTGCTAATACGAAGGCAGACACACGCACGTATGCACCCACACACAGACTGTGTGTGCATGCACAAGCACAGTAATTAGCAGGATGCTGGATGCCCTCTCATTTATTTCACTTGTTCTTTTCTGTAGAGCTTAATCTTGCAGACAGTTCTCTTTAATCGTGAGCTGGTGGAAACGGCGGGAGTTTGTATAAAATTGGTGTAACTTTTCAGCTGCTGAGAGCAGAACCCATCAGAAGGCAATGCTGAATAAATCCAGAAGAACACCGTGGCATTAATTGTGCACCGTGCTGAGCATACCTACTGTGGCAGAAGGTGACTCCCACCCCAGTGATGGATGGAACCTGAACAAACCAGGGCCTCCTCATGTTTCACCAATGCGGAATTGCTTAAAGCTGCATGCTGTAGCCTAATTCAAATTACTTGAATTTAAATGGTAAACACAGACTCATACAAAAAATTAAGTACAAAGCAAAGGAACCTACTGCTGTCATTCCTCTTTTGAAATGCATTAACACCTTTAGGGGAAAATCTCGAGACGTGGAGGAAAAAAAGAATAATTTCCTTAAAAAAAAAAAGGTGTTAGGTCTTTTAAAATCTGACCTGCCTTTTCTTTTTAAAATAATAATTATATCTTAATGCGTAATATGAGTGGGGGTAATGTATGTATTATTAAGGGCTCAGATTTGCAAGGAGTGTGAAACAGTAATTTAATCCTCCTGAATTATGTTGTCAGTGTCAGTCCCATGCTTTTTATACATGTGCAAAATTAAGTGGAAACCACCTTAACTGTTTTCCTTCTTATTAAACAGTAAAAATCTACAATTCAGTGAGACATTAAGCAGTTGGCATTTGTTGCTATACAATCCGGTTCCACAAGCCCCACTGTGAATTCAGCGGGGCATTCGGCACTAGCCAGCTTCTGTTATCACTAACTCTACATGAAAGAACTCGCATTTTCCTGCTAACAAAACAAACAGAAGAATAATCAAGTTGTTCAGTGTTTTAAAACCTTAGTTTGAATTCCAGCTCTGAGATTTCAGTACTGAGAACTGTTGAGATGCTCTCAAGTCCAAGAGTCTCTCACTGCTAAGTGCTTGTATGCTTTTATCTCCTGCAGATGAACATTTACAAGTTATCACAACTATTGGACATCAGTGAGATAACATCACTAAATTCTGATAGGGGATTTCAAATATTCTATGAGCTGTATCTGGATTAGGGAATTACGAATTGGAATGCCAAACTGGACCCTTGGGTCTGAAGACAGTGAGCAATAAAGGCTTCAAACACAAGGCAGAAAAATCAGATCCTGACACATTCCTCCCCTTATTATCTTCCTAGCATGACCATTTCTTTTTAGGACACATATTTTTGAAGAATGGTAAGAGTTTTTACCCCTAACAGAATTTATTGACTAATAAGCCTGTCAGCAGCACTCCAGTTGCAGGCGCTGACCTCAAATCCTCTTTGGACTTAAGCTCCTTTTGGCCACCTGTGTGTTTGTGTGGTGCCTGTCACTGCCTCCCCTGTATGAACTCAGCTGGGCTTGGGGAGCCAGGTTTTCTTCAGTGAAGTGGCTGGTGTTGCTCCTGAGATGACCAAGTGTGGTGGATTGAAGTTGCTCAGGGTGAAGTGTCTGGGCTCAACGTGGTGGCATGGGGCTGCAGCACGTGAGAGGGGATCATGCTGGGGTGTCACTGGGGCATCCCTGGTAAGCCCCTCAGGCTTCTGGAAAGCTCAAAATTAAGATGATAAGAAGATGAGTCAAAGCTATGTTAAACTGTGGTCTCTGGCCTGTGCTTAACTGTCCTGTGCTTCTCAGGCCATGCCTGTACAGTCGCTGTGCCCAAGGCAGATGACTCCGTTCCCTTTTTGATTTCTGGTTACTTGCCAGAAGAACAGTTTATTTGCCCTCTGTTATGGCTGGGAAACCACAGCCCTTCCCCACTTCCTTGGATCTCTCTGTCTGTCTCCATCCTACTCTACAGAAGGAGGTATTAATCAGCATTGTGGGAGCAACGTGACGTCGTATTAAGCTGGAGGAATTCTTTCAAATGGGAGAAATTTCAATTTAGAGGATAAAACACCATTTTGGGGAAGCAAGTGCTCTAAGTTTGGACTTTGTCAGTGGTGGAGAGTCTTACACTGACTGTATCCCCCAGTCAGTAATTGGGTGAGTTTGCACTGCTGAAACCAGGACAAGTTTTGCTGCTTATCTACAGATGGCAGTCCAAAAAGTTGTGTTTCTCTGCACTTGTATTTTTCAGCTTTTTTTTTGACCAGATGAATTATTGCCGAAATAATTATCAAGGAAAAAAAACCCAAATATTTGCCTTTTACAGGAAAATGCTCCATCTCCTTCCCTTCTACACCCATAAATTCTACTTCTATTCTACCTGCTCTGCTTGTTTGGAGACATCACATCAGAGCTAGGAGCAGAGTTTTGCAGGAGAAGGGAAGGACCAGTCAGCAAAGTTGCAGAAGCTGTCACATGGGATTTGTATTGCCCAGCACAACATTGTGATTGCAGAAGGTTTCCAGGCTGTGCAAAAATTTGCAAAACATTAATGATCCTGATTTCTAATGAATTTTAAAAAGAATTTGTCCTAGCAAAATCAATTTTGCTGACTGCTGAGCAACAGTACTTTTGTTCATGCTCAGTTGTGGAAGTACAATGACAGACATGCAAATAGAAGCTGTATTTAAACCAGCACATTCCATTTAAGTACATGACTGATAACTACACAATTGGAGGCTTGTAACAATGGTATTTTCAGGAAAGATCAGACAGGTGTTTGAAGACACGGTGTGGAGGCAATTTTAAGGGTTGAAATTCTGTACTCTCTCATGTCTGTGAGAAGAGCTGGAACTTTTCCAGCTAGAAACAGCTAAAAGCCTAGACTGCAGGGGTGAATGGGAAGCAAGGAAAAAGGTTATGGACTTCTGACAGTGGAGGATTGTAAGGACTCTAAGTATGCCAGAACAGCAAGGTCTCAGTGCCTTGGTTTTGATCCTTGTTCTACAAAAAGGGCTCGTTCCAGTTATGGAATACTGGCGAGATTGAGCATCAGCGCCTTTGTGCAATAATTGCAACTTTGAGCTATCCTGTTTGGGTAATACTTCTCAGGAAGAAAGCTGGTAAAGTGTATGGATTGCTGAGGACAGAGAAGAACACTGTATTTTAGGAGGCGTCAGTCCCCGAGTCACTTCCCTGGGCGGCTCAGAAAGCCCTTTGTGAGTCCCTGATGTTGAAAGCCAACCTTGACTTCCCTGGGCGGCACAGTTTGAAGACCTTGTAGTAAGTAATTCCCAAGAGTATGATCATATTTCCTAGCCAATGAGATAGGATGAGTTTCCAAAGTTTGTTAGAAATCTTGGGGCAAAAATGGAAAGAGATTTGTAGAGGAGGGAGAGCCGAGGCATTCTTTGCCTGTCCAACCATCCCAACGATTCCTAGCAGTCATCATGAGCATCAGAGGACGCTTGGAAATACCCAAGATGGAGAAAGCACCAGTCAAATCTCTCCTTATCTGTTTTAGTATTCATCGGCATGTGGCCAACTGAACACACAGAAAGCAGTTTATATTTTATTAGTGCCTCAAAGAAATATCTATTTCTTGGCAGGCAAAATACAGGCTGAGACTCAGTGTGACACTCCACACCTGCCAGGAGCAGCAAGAAGATGGGCTTGGAGCAACATCCACATCCAGCAGTTAACATCTGTCCTAGCTGCTGGCGGCACAGGCATGGGAGGACAGCTCTGGGGGCTGCCTGTAAGCTTGGCAGTGGGCAGGACTGCTGCTGTCTGCTGCCTGTCCCCAGCTGGCACCTCAGCACAGCCCTGCTCCAGGTGTGCAGAGCCCTCCCAGTGCTGGGATGAGAGGCTGAGAAGGGGTTTTGTCCTCCGTAATCCTTCCAAACAGCGACTGCCAGTGCCAAAGATGTACAGAAATTCTTCGGGACGGCTTTGCCATTCCCATTTTCCTGCCTCTCTGGAGGAGGCTGCCCAGCCCTGACACGGTTCCTGGGCTGACTGCACTTGTCTGACTTGCTCGTTTTGCCAAGGGCTGAAGGGAGATCGATTGGGAAGAGTTAACTCATTGGGCTGATGATACAGACTGGATGGAAGGGGAATGGCATGGTGTGAACAGAAGAGAACAAAACAGAATATATTTTTAGCGCTGATAGCTGCTTCACCACCCTATTCCCTGGCCTCCTGATCTTGAGGCCTACTCATCTGCCGTGGCAGAAAGATCGAGAGAGGTTAACTGTGGAATTAACCACTCCTCATACAGCCAGCACAGCTTCTGCACCAGAGAGACATAAACAGCAAAATGTGCTGTTTTCAAGGAAAAGTGCTAGTGTGGATTCCTGGAGGAGTGGGGGAAATAAAGGGATTTTAGTGCCCTTAGACTGTGGGCTACAGTTGAGTGCCTTTGGGGCACTTAGTCTTTGCAAAGAAGGAGATTTGACACAGAGAGAAGTGTGGAAGCAAGGAATTATTATTAATCAGGAAGTATTATTTAAATATCAGGATTACATGACAACTAAACAGTTAATTTTCTGTTCAGAAAAAAGAGAAAAATGACAATCGCCCTAATTTTAAGAGCATCCCCTGTCTCAGGTGGTTAGCCAAAGGGCCCTTTTCTTATGCAGCTTGAGAAAGCATCATGGAGACTTTTATCAAATAATTGCATAAACAACAATGGTATCACAATAGCCAGACTTCTACAGTGCCTTGAGGTCCTCCCCGAGGAGCCTGCTGCAGGGCAGAGGGGCAGCAGCTGGGGAGACGTCGCCCATTCTTACAACGTTCTCTGTGGTTAAAAATGTTGCTGCTAAAGAAAAATAGACCAAGACAGAAGTAAACTTATTCAATATGCACAAGGCTCTATAAATCAGCTCTGTACTTGCTTTGTCTTGCCTGTCCTTCCCCTACACCTCTTTGTCATTCAAAGTACGCTCATAGGAAGTTTCAAGAGAAGCTGCTAACAACATTATCAACATCAGGAGAGACAGACAAACCAATGACACAGGATGTGAGTGAAAGGATACCACTGAGAAAAGCTACACAGATGGTTTTAGAGATTAAAAAAACTGGCATTTCTAAAGCTCAGGATGGTTAAAAAACAGAGACATATAGAGGGGGAGAGGGTGAGAGGGAGGAGTAACTTACTCAATCCTTCTGGTTTGGTATTTCTGTAGGCCCCATCTGTACTTTGCAAGAGTGGGTTTGTGCTTTTGGTTGCACTCCCAGCTTATTCTTCTTGGTGTTTATAGACTATCCCAAATGTCAAGTTCTTTTTCACAAAGCAAGTTGATAGCTCCTCGCAGCAAGAATTGTTCTGTTCTGGGACTGTGCCAAGGCATTTTGCATTTTTAAAGTGATTTCCAGCCCAGAGAAGTCCTGTGAGTAATGACTTTGCTGTTCCTAGGGCAGAGAAGTGCTGGGTCTCTATCTTGGCCTACCTGCCCTTTAGCTAGAAAAAATTCTCAGTTATAGTCTTTGTTCATTCATTTTCTCTTTCCCTAAAATCACTTATTCTAGTAGTTCCCAAACCACGATTCTTGTACCACATCAAGCAATGCTTTCTTTGGGAGCTTTCCACTGAAGGCTTCAGAAAATGGACATCTTCTAAGAAATCTTGCTAGTGCAATATTTGGAAATAAAGTTTTGGAAAAACAAACAGACCGTTTCTTTTTCAGAAGATTTATGCGATTACCAGCTGTGAGATTTCAACAAGAAGGTAAAATTGGTAGGAGGGACCCCACAAGCCTTCTAGAATATCTGCTCAAAGTTGTGTGGTTTCAAGAATTCTCACTCCTGAATAAACCACCCCAAAAATCCTCATCTCCTTCTTGCTAAGTAATTGACATTAAGTGGGTGTTACTTCTGGGTGCCTCCTGGCCCCATCTGTCCCCTGGCTCTCCTGCCAGGTTCTGCACCCAAACACACCCCAACTTCCCTGGGCATACCTCATGTCTTACCTACAGCCCCAGCCAACAAGGAGGCAATAGAGATCCTGAAATATTTTCCTCTCTCCCAGTCCCTTGGCTAGTTTGGCTTGTGCTGAAGTTTCACTTTTCCACCTACATGGCATTCATGAAAGGCACAAAGTGTCCTGGTGTCCCCTGCGGCATCTTTCATGAAAGAGAGGCTATACCAGGCATTCCACTTAATAACCCAGCCAAAGTAACACTGCATCTCTGTCAGGGGCTCTGTTTAAGCATTTGAGGCTGTGACAAGTGTTTGGTGCAAAAAACACTTTTAAGGGAAAAAATTTTCTCTCTGAGGGCTGGAATGAAATGAGTTTCTGAGAAGTAAATAGACAGACAGACAGACAAATGGGCGGGTGATGAAATTGGCCCTGTACTCTGTTTCTAACATATTTCAAAATAGCAGCTTTGGAAGATGACACTTCCTTTTACAGTCCTTTTCAGAAATAGTAAGTACAGTTTGCTGGAATTTTGGTCTAACTATTTAAACACCACATTGCCTTTTAGCAAAGGTTTGCTTCCCATCATTAAGTAATTCATTGAAGATAAAAAGTGGAATAAAACCAGAGGGATGATGTGGTTGTCTCAGATGCAAGTCTTATATTGCAATAAAAAATAGTGTGGTTAGGCTTTTCCAGAGGATTTTTTAATTTTCTTGCTCTGTTACAGATTGCAGAAAGTAGAGATTACAGCATGTATCTGCTGATCAATATTAAACTAGTAGAGTAAAATGTCAAGAAGAAAAAAAATTGAAATCATACTAGATTTCAACACCAACAGAGAAAATCCCAGCATTCGTGAAATGGCAGCAATAAAACTAGCAATTGTTATTTAGTTTTAAGTAATGAACTACATAAAAAATACAAAACTTGCTGCATTGCCTCCCAAATGGAGCTTATTACACTGCTGCTTCAATGTTTGTACAATCTTTAATTTAAACATTTTCTCTTCAGGTCTTAATAATAGGCATGGGCTGTTGCAATTTACTCTCTCTTCAAAGGCTAAAAATGAAAGAGGAAAACAAAATACTTTAACTCACATGTGAAGCAGAATTGACTCATTCAGCTAGAGGAGGGGTTGAAAGTCAGAAAATTTCACCCTCCGATTTATCTTTCAGCCAGGTAAGGGCAGGATTAGCATGTGGACACTCCAAAGCTGCTCCCCCAGTGAGAAGGAAAAGCCATTCATCACTGTTTACTGTGCTTTTGTTGTGCTGCAAACCCTCACAGAGAAGAAATATAAAGGGTAATTTGTATTTCTCAAAAGGAGACCAACATGCAATCACATAGATGCTGCAAGGAGGTTTTTTTATTATTATATTTTAATATATAAGCAACCGAGAAAAGCATTTAGAGGTGAATGTTAATATATTCCATTCCTTGTGGCCCACAGGATTCTCAATTCTCAGTTCAGTTTTTTCATTATATTTCTGGAATTACTGTGGTAGTTTACTGGTTTGAAGGATTTTAGAGTCATAAATAGCAGCAAATCTTAACCTTGAAACTTGAATGACAAAATAATCCTATTTGAAACAACACTTGAGTGGCACAGGGAAGATAAATAAATAAATAAATAAATAAATAAATAATAAATAAATCCCACTTTTTCCTGTACATGACTATTTCAAGCTCAAGCTGCTGTTTAAATTTGATCATATGATAAAAAACCAAATTTAAAATGCCTGGCTCTGACTTTTAAATGAAGGAACAAAGGTGGGCTGCAGTGTTTATTCCTTGCCTTGGGTTCTGTGTTTATTCCTGGCCTTGGGTTCTGTGGATGCATGATCCTCTGTTTCCCCCCTTCCTTTAGGGCATCAATGCTTACAGCTTCACATGCAGGCAGAAATAATTTTGAAAAAATTGGGTTCAGATGATTACCTGAAAAGTAAATAAGGAAATCTTTCTCTTGGGCTACATTTGATTTCTTTTAACATCTTTGCTCTTTGGGTTCTGCTGTGCCTTTGCAGTGAAGCCTGGCTCTTTACTCAACCTGCCACACCAGAAGTGGGACCTGAATGGAAGGGCTGCTGCTTTGAGGGGGTCACAGCCACCCTGTGGGAAATGTCTGAGCTTTTTACACACTACTGGAGGGACGTTTAATAGGCTACAACATACAGAAGGAGAGATTAGAGACCATTGTACAACGTTTAGTGTTAATTTTTGTCGTGCTGGTAACCTTTATCCTTCCTTTTGGAGAACTCTCTTTCCTGATGGTCCCCTCTGTACTAAAATTGAAAACCCAAAAATGTCCTTAGCACAGTAAAGTAAACCAGACAGTAAAACATGATGCCATGAAAGAAGATGATCAAATAATCAGGTTCTGCCTCTCTGCACTTCAGCACCAGGCAGAGAAGCCAAGAGCTGGTTCATCCTTTTGCATGGCAGCTGAGGGGACACTGCTCAAATCTGATGCCACTTGGGCTGAGATCCCACAACACACTCCTGAGTGTTAACATCTGCATTCAAGGGTCCTCTGGAGCACGCTGGGACAATCCCCATGCTTCAGACTTTGATATCCTTTTCCAGGTATGCATAAACCTTCAGCACAGGACACATTTCCAGTGTAGCTGTGAGAGCTGATAGAAGAAACAAGGAGCAAGTGACAATGACATCTAGAAAATGCATTCTGAAGAGTTGTCACAAGGATCTGGATTTAGATTTGGCTTGCTTTTGCTTGGGAACCAGAGAAAGAATATGTGTTTAGTAGGGAGATACTATGCCAAGAAGTATATTAGAGGTCTAGCACAGCTAGACTAGTATGTAAGGTAAGAGAATATTGCTGAAATTTTATCAGTACTGGCACCTAAATAGTGCTGTACATCCTTTAGGATCTGTTACAGATAGACTCATACAACCATTGTAAAACATAATGAAATTACACTCTTCTCCCCCTAGATTAGTCTAGGAAATGGCTGGGAACACAGTATTCATTTCTGTCTTTCTTATTTTTTGCGTGGAGAATTTCTAACACATTCAAACTATTGGTCAGTCAGAAATCTGTAAGCCATAAGAGAGACACTGACCATAAGAAATCAGGAAATAATTTTCCAAATTATGCCACAATTTTTCCTCATTTACGGTTATATTGAAGGGAAAAAGCAATTAGAAAGATGTGACTTAAGCCTGAGTATATCAAGGCAAAGAGATAGTTTGTGCGGCCAACAATGAGGATCTATCAAATACTGAATGTTGAGGATGGACTCTTTAAAATCTAGGAGCAATTTTACATCCAGAGAGAATACAATTTAAAAGATACTAGAAATTTCAATTATGTCTGAAATTTTAAGAAATGCTACCTATTCTTTTGAGGACATAATTCATTACTGCTTATGCTGAGGGATGAAAATGTTGAACAAATTATATCAGCTCTGCATGGCAAACTGAGGAAAGTGCTTCCTAAATCGAATGGGTTACCTCATGAAGTTCAGAGGTGTTATGATTGTAGATAGGCAGAAAAGTGCATTGTGATAAAATCAAACTTCAAGTGCTTACTCTTCTGAGAGAGAATCTAGCTGAGGGAAAAAATAACACATGCATGCACTCATACCTACCTACACAGTTCCTGTGTTTACAGGAAGCTTTAATGATAATCCATCATCAGCATTAATGGGGAAGCCTTCCAGCCACATCAAGTAACCGGGTGTGCGTGGGCCACAGCTGGAGGTACAAAACCAGCCTGCAGTTCATCATCATTTTCCTGGTAATTCCTTGCTTCTTTTTAATCAAGGGCCATTGTACCTTCATAAAATTGAGGACCAGATGGTGTTGTTCTGGTCTCCCAGGTGAACGCCAGTACACAAGCCAGAGAATTTCAGGCAGTAGTTCCTGCATCTTAGGGTACTTTGTCCTTGCCTTAGAGTAGGGGATAGCCTTGGGACCTCCAGGAAAATAGGCAGGCACCCAGCTATGCAGTGATTTCACAATGATTTCTGAAGGTGAAATGATTTCTCACGATTTCACAATGATTTCTCATACTTTTCCCAAAGGCAAAGTTAATCTTTGTTACTAGTAACTACATAAGCAAAAGGAAACAAAGTTAAGAGATATTCAGTATAACTGTCAAAATAGAAGAGCTTTCTATCTTTTGGGGAGTGTTTTTGAGTCTGGCTGAGATTAACTGTGATCAAAATACATTTCTATCCTTGCAAGGCAGAGAGAATGCTTTTGTCTCGGACCTTTGCTCAATGACAAAGGTTTGGTTTTTTGCATCTGCAAATCTGACCTGAGGCTGCAGAGCTGCTCAAACAGGAGAATGAGAAAAGCAAGGAGGAATTATCTGCAGCTAAAAGGCAAGCCTCCCACCACAGGTTAAAGCTTTTTTGCTTTCAGCTTCTGTCTCTTGTCTCATGTTGTCTGATCTAGCGTCTAGCTGATAGAAACTCCCTGCAAAATGAGGCATAACAAAGGCAGGAGAGAGGGGAATGGCTTCATCCTACATGAATGTTTATGCCGGCTGCCAGTGGGGAGAGGAGGGCTTGGGCGTGCCCTCCCAAGGCTTTGCCCCTTGCTGGGTCAAAAAGGAAGAGCTCACAAGTGGGAGCCTTGAGAAAAAATACCAGTCTTTATAGAGGCTGTGAAACAGGCAGGAAAATTATGTGTCATAAAAGAGGGGAACCTCTGTTTGAGCCAGAACAAAGGCAGAAACTTAATACTGAATGAAGGATTTTCTCAGAAGGAAAAAGCAGAAGAGAGTGGGGTCCCTGCTTAGAAGAGAAGACCAAAAGGAAAGAGAGGGCAAAGAACAGTTTCTCAGTCAGGGAGGGAAAAGAATCAGAGTAGGAGAAATGGAGTAGCTTGCATCATAAAAGCAAACACTAAATATAGAAGGTGAATGAAACTCCTTGAGAGAGGCAGTGGGACTTGCTGCTTGTTACAGCTAATGCCAAGCAATATTACTTTACCCCACCAGGTATTAGTGAATATTAATATTATGTCATTAGCAAGCTTTCAGTACCACTGTAATATGTTATGTCTTTTCTGGGGTGAAATAAAAAAACCTCCGTTTCTAGCCCAACTAATTTTATATCTTTTATGAACTACACATTTTCTTCTAAAAATAAAATACATAATGTAAAAGTAGTAATTTACAGCTAAAGCAACTATTTTCTGATGTTCTCATTAAGCCTATTTTATGCACCTGTCTTCAATTCACTCTTTTGAAATTGTAAACCACAAATAAGTGTACTGGGAGTGAGTAATTAGCCATAATTATTGTTTCTTTGTAATATTTTGGGATGTTGAGGAGATTTCTTGCATGAGGGTGTCTTTTGTGAGAAGGGAAATATTCATAATAATGCTGAAGCTTATGACTTGAACCCACATATCAACAGCAGCCTGCAGTGAGGAGAGAAAAAAAAGAATTATAGCAGGGTGTCTGCAGCAGCAGGTTTCACCAAGGACAAATCCCAATACAGTTTAATCACTGCTCGGTTTTAAATATTTTTCATGAAATATTTGCATTTTTATGTCTGCTAAAGGCTTTGATAGTTCCAAGCTCTTTCATTTCCTAAATTTGCTGTAATGGTGTGTATGTTTAAATACATCTGCATGTATAATGATCTGTAACGTCACTGATCCTCTGTGTAATGAATTAGACTTTTCACTTTTGTAAATAGGACTGATGTGAGATAAATAAACCAGGCCAAAGAGTATTGATACATGGAATTGATGTAAACCAGGGTAGAGGAGAAGCTAATAAACACACTTGACTGATTTGCAGTCTGATCCTATGCAAAGCATTGGAAACCTAACTTGTGAGCACTAAAACAATGAATCCCAGTTTAAGTATTAAAAGCAATGTTTCAAATTCTGTTGTGGTTTGTCCCCTCAACACTCCTTAATATTACACAAGATATGATTTTGCAGACTAAATATAAGAATTGTTATTTGTTTTAAAATTGGATTTAATATGAAATATGTTTTTCACAAGGATTTTTTTTTAAGAAATGAGTGGATTTCTCCATCTATTTGCAAATCTAAACTATTCAATTCAAACAGTAACTGTGAAAGTGTGAAAAGCTGTTTGCAGGTCTGCAGCCATCTCTAGTTTCATCAATTTGTTTTTCAGTCTTTGTTATTTCTTGTTTCTTATGTATCTCCTGGGACAGCTTCTTGCTTGAGGAGAGAATGTTAATAGCTCATTCATCCTCCAGGATGTTTCCTCGCAACAATGAGAATGCTCCCCAAATTTCATCTAATTCCTTTGCATCTTTTCTGTAAAATCAAGGGAAAAATAGTCAAGAAACATGAATATAATCTGAATAAGGCTGTTCTGTAATAACAGTCTGCTTTTGCTTGGTTTATGTGAAAAGATATTTAAATAGGATATAAGTTTCAAAAAACCATTAGTGAAATTCCAGTCCATTTTAGGTCTTATTTTCAGAATGGTGTGGGTGCTAAATGAAGTTCATCTGAGAAGGAATTTATGCTTTGGGGTTTTTTTATTTCACTAACATATTCATCAAACTTGTAATTAAAACTTGTGTACCTGTAGGTCAGTCTGCTGCAATATTTAAGAATTAGTTTTCATTGTCCTGGAACCATAGGATATTTCTTGGCTCATGCAAAATGATGATGCACTGCAGTGCTCATAGTATTGTTTGAAAAAAGAGAAAAAAAGAAGTATGAGCATGAATGCATACAAGTATTTCTACTCTAGATAGATTCTAGAGAGAAATAAACATGAATTAGGTGGAGAGCTTAAGTTTTCTTAGATATAATATGTGAGGAACCATCTATTATCTATCTGTCTATAATTTATAAGAAAAAATAATTTCCTTTGTTCAGGGCATATCTACCACCATCTTCATAGAAATTCCCTAAAGCTGGCTCTGAACTGCGAGAAAAGGAGAATTACCTGTGCAATAATTTAAACTATTTCCCTGTATTTACTACTTTAGTTCCTATCTGATTATACCTCTGGAGTTATTGAGCATTGGGATCCTTGGAGCAGCACACAGCAGATATTAGTTCTGCTCTGAACCCATATTAAAAAAAAAAAGAAAACAACAAAATAATGTTTCCTGGAATAGTTCTATAACAAAAATAATTAAATTCATAGTTAAATTTGCTGTGATAGTAAAGCTGAGACTGTGACTTCTCTGTTGACATCTGTACATATCTGTAAAATCTGTGAAATTGCTGCACCTTTTATCTTTCTAGACTCTGATGGGTTAATTTTTCCTTTGTTAACATAAGTGACTACCTGGTAGGGGGACCAGCTTCTCATATTCGTTACTTGATTATTGTCTAGCATATTGTAGCTTAACCTAACTCTTCCTCCCCCTGTTCCCTCAAACAAAAAGCCTCTAAAAACCTATGGGAAATCAGGTGAGAAACTGTATTAGAGAAAATCAGTTCATATATATACAGACTAACAACCTTCTGACCTTTCTTGCCAGAATACACATGATAAGGGTAATTGCCAGCACTGTTATTTGTTCTCATTTTATTAAGTCTGTTTTTACAATAGGTATTTGAGATAACTACTCTGATGGCTATTTCTCCAGATGTCTGGTTTAAATATACCATAAAACGGGCTGGGTGGTGTATCCACTAACACCAAATTGTGATGAGAGTAGCAGATTAACATTAAACAATGTGTTAAAGGAGAAAATGTTTCTAAATTGCATTTTCTAGGGTTAGTTGCAACCACCAGAAATAATTAAAACTGCAATAATTAAAAAAGGATTTCCTGCCATATGCTATCTACTTTCCCCATTTATTCAGTTTTTAAATTCCAGGATGCTTTCAGAGTAAGGATATTCAGGTTTGGTGTTTCTGATGCTGTGCAATGGAGGAATATATTTGTCCTTCCAGAGCTGGGAAGGAATCACAGGTGTTCTGTCTCTGCTCCTGTAGCCATGATATTTTATAAAAAATCTTTTCTTTGGTATTTTTTCTCCTGAGAAGCTGAGAGGCCTCAGGAACAAAATGTAAGCTATTCTTATCTGTTGCTGTGGAATGCAACAGGTGGATCTGTGATTGGTCTCATCTGGTTGTTTCCAATTAATGGCCAATCACAGTCCAGCTGTCTCAGACTGTTTCGGTCAGTCTGAACCTTTGTTATTCATTCCTTTTCTATTCTTAGCTAAGCCTTCTGATGAAATCCTTCCTTCTATTCTTTTAGTATAGTTTTCATATAATATATATCATAAAATAATAAACCAAGCCTTCTGAACATAGAGTCAACTTTCTCGTCTCTTCCCTCATCTTGTGACCCCTGCCAACATAGCCACATGCTCCTCATCCACTCCCTCGTTATGCACAGATACTCTCTGCCCTTGCACGTTAGGTTATTTTACACACAAGTGAGATGCACAGCACCATGATGAGTGTACATTGTTGGTAAAAAATAAGAGCTTTTATGTTTTCAGTATTCCTACTCCAAATTTGCACCTTTGACAATCTCTTCTGTATCCTAAACCTGTGTCCTGTTGGACCTACACTGCCAGGAAGCAGCTCAGACTTTGGTCTCTGGAAAGAGTCAATAGTCTTTAAATCTAAGAATCCATAATGTTTTTTATGAAACACACTTTCATATATTCTTCTAAACAGTATCTCTCCCTTTTTCTCCCCTCAAAAAACATTGAACACTTCATAGTTTTTGTGTGCATTGCTTTGTTGCCATCACCACTCCCCTGGTTATACATTTCAACTTTGATGTTCTGCTTTCACTTTTTCTATAACTCCTAAACAACATTCTCCAGCTACTTATTCCCTTTTCTCTTTTTTAATTTTTTTTAAACTCCATTATTGGATAGTTTTTTCCATTCTATCTATTCCACCAAGTATTTGATTTCTATGATTTCATTTTCTAGGAACTTGTATAGAGAAAACATACTTTGACAGATACTTCGGGCAGATAATGAGTATTTTGGAGATGGGTGATCATGTGGTGCTTGAAATCCCTGTTGTAATGAGTAACAGCCTTTCCCCAAATGGATGTGTTCCATTTCACTTTATTTAAATGTCTGTCTCAGCTTTGCAGACTCTAGAGTAGGACTGAGTTCTTCTGAAAGGTTTTCAATTAGCATGGTATTCCCAAACTATCAAAGCAGAAATGTATCAGAAGTAAGAAAAAATAAGCAAACAATTGACAATTTTATTTCAAAATCCTTAAACAATTTTGGTTACTTTAGCGTAGCAAGAAACATAGTTTGAATGGAGCCTAACAAAATAATTTTGATAGTCCTGTTCTTGTCAACCATTGTTTTTTTCCCTTTAAGTCAATACTGTGCATTTCTTTGATTTCTAAGCAGTGAGCAGAAATAAGTGAAACATTTTAATTGAAAACTGAGCTTGTATATTCAACATAAGGAAAAAAAAACCAACCAAGCTAGGCAGAAAAAAATGTTTCCTTTTCATTAACAGATGATGAAAAGTTTTCTTCTCTTCCTTTAGGAAACTATGATTTTCATTTCTCAGTACCATTGAATTATGACTCCTCACAATGCTCCAGTAATCATTTTTCCTGGACTTTGGATGCTCATGTTCTTTTAAAACCTGAGATGATGGGATGGTAGCACCTGCTACACAGGAGACTGGCCCCTGAATTTAAACTATTTGATGAAGTGGGAGCTCCTGGCATGAGGAGGGTAATTTATTGGTTGAAACACAGCCCTTTGAGACTGGATAACTGATGACTGCCTTCTGCACTTTCCTGTCAGGTGGAAGCAGAAACAGGCATTGCTTTACTGAGAAGAAAGATTCCAAGGGATTAATGTCCTGGTACCTGTATGAAGAGATTTGGTAAAAAGCTCTTGTCTTCTGAATTGGTAGATTTTTCTAGCTGTATTTTATTACTTCTCACTAGAGTTTAAAACCCACAAGGCTGATGCCCAAGCCAGCCAGCACCATTTTGTACCCACACCCTTCAGTGGAAATGCAGGGATTTAATGGCTAAAAGAGGGCTTTTGAACTTTAAAAAGGTGATCTTTTTTCTATGATCCTTTTTCTGTCTTCTCTTACTTCATCCTGAACATCCTGTGGGTGTGGGACAGTGGCTGAGTCTAGTTTCCCATGCAGAGTGGCCATTTATCATCATCTGGAAAAGCTTCCCAGCAGACAGGAATTTGGAGAGATGATGTGAGTTTGACAACGTTTCTTTCTTCCTTGACAGCTCATCAGCCCACTCCATAACGTTTGCAAGAGATTTTCAGGACAGTGAAAGGCTATGCCATAAGATTTTCTCTTTTGGATTTCACTGCTGGGGCTTATTTTCACTTGTAATAGCCCAGGCATCTCCTGAAACTCCAGTGTTTTCTTGTCAGCTTGGATGTGAAAACAGTTAACTTTGGTGTCCTTTTCTCCAGGGCAAGTGGGCTGGACTCTGCTAAACTTCTCATCAAAGCTAACTGATTAAAAACCAGAGTTATGGGAGCTGACACTTGGGTCTGAGATTTGGGGGAGGAAAGCAGGGGTTGTTATCCACTGGCTCTTAAAATCAATTCACTGAAGGTAATTCCCATTATTATGTTCTTCTGAGTGCTTCAGCTTCCTTCAGTGTGTGGGGGCTATGTGTGCCCTCAGTGTTGCATGGACATGTAACAAGAGACCAGTGAAGCCACAGAGGGCAGGAGGGAGGGTGGAATACCTCAGGAACCATGGTTTTCTATTGTGAGAAAATGAAGGTGGGGGAATGAAGGTGCAGTCAGGTGAAGAGGAACAGGAAGAAGATAAAGGAAGAGATAAGTAGTTACAGTAACACAAAGGGCAGTGCATGAAATGATCACGCAAGTGGAAACCCCAGACAAAGCCAGAGTAGAGAAGGGATGGGGAAATTTGGTAACCCCTCCATCCTCTGCTGTTACTGCCAAGAACACCACGGTGCCTACAGTGACAGAGAAAGCTTCAGTTGTACACACAAACTGTGTTTTGGGCACTGGAGGAGGAAGACCATTTCTTGCCATATTTACCCATTTAATACAGAAGGAAAATTAATCCAGGATGAATTTTAGAGAATGATAATATTTTGCTCAACAATTTTCAAAAAAGATGTTGTTTTGAAATGGTGTAAATTTTAGCTGATCGTGTGAATACAAAAATATAGTTTACAAAGTTACAAATTTGATGCATTGAAAAACTAGAGTAGCAAATTGCTTTATGCAGAGTGGTGAATATGATGAACCCCATTAAAATCTTTTATGTTTATCATGGATATGTCTTCAGAATAATAGAACAGGTTTATTAGATCAAGTTATATGCTGTCTATGTTTTGCTAGAGATAAAAGTTTTCAAGGATTTCCTGTCTTTTTAGTATTTCTCTGTCACAAGTGCTTCTCACAAAATTCTTGCTACTGTGCAAATAGAATAAATATAGACATTTTGTAACAGGTATGTTCCATCTTCTGTATAGCAAACAGTAGCAAGATCCAATACCGGTGAACAAATATAAAAAACAGGCCATTTTTGGATTTCTTAACACAAAAGTAAATAAATCTTTTTCACGTAAACCAGTTCTGTAGAAGAAAGATTTCATGGTGCCCCTGCACATAGTAGTAATAGCTAGTTCTGTGTCCTGGAGACCCAGCACCTGACAGGTGTGCTGGGATAGAGTTATTTATGTGGGTTTTGGCTGGGATAGAGTTATTTATCTCCATGGTGGCTGGCATGGGGCTGTGTTTTGGATTTGTGGTGGGAGCGGTATGGACAGCACAGGGCTGATTTAGCTGTTACTGAGCAGAGCTTACACTGAGCCAAGGCCTTTTCTGGTTCACACACCTTCTCCCCCACCCACCAGTGAGGAGTCTGGGAGTGCACAAGGATCTGGGAGGGAGAACAGCAGGGGCAGCTGACCTTGATGACCAAAGAGACATCCCCTACCCTATGGCATTGTGCTCAGCATATAAAACTGGGGGAAGAGGAAGGAAGGGGTGGGGGATGTTCACAGTGATGATATTTGTCTTCCCCAGTCACCGTTACATGGGGTGGACCCCTGCTCTCCTGGAGATGGCTGAACACCTGCTGCCCATGGGATGGGGCAGATGAATCCCTTGCTTTGCTTGTGAGCATGACTTTTGCCTTACTCATTAAATTGTCCTTATCTCAGCCCATGAATTTTCTCACTTTTACCCATCCCATTCTCTCCCCCGGCTTCTGGGAGAATGACTGATTGGCTGTGTGGGGGCTAGTTTGCTTCCTGGGTTAAAACCATAACACAGGTTGACCTTGACTTTCAGCAATAAGCTTCTTTCAAATAAATATCACTTTCCCCAGGTACAAATGGATATTCAGAAAGCACAGACAAAAAGTCAAAACCCAAACGCATGAACAAACAGAAGTCTCGTGTAATTGTATTTCAGAAATGCCATGAGTGTGTTTTAAAAGTACATGACAACATGCAGGTTTTGTCCTGGTTTGATAGTACTGAAAGCTCATAACATGAACCGGGAAAGCTTTGAAGTACTGCCTCTAGACACAGCTTGTTATTGAAGAAACATATTGCTGCTGCTCAACAAGAAATTCCTCTATTGAACTCCTCTGCTCTAAGTTCCCCAGACAAATAAGCAGCAGCTGGACCTAACATGGGCCTTTCACATGCTGGAGAACATACCTGCTCTCACCCAGCTAAGGCAGGAGCATTAATACTCTGCAGCAGCTGGGAAAACACGTGTGTGCTGCCAATTAGGAAACCTTTCAAAGTGAGGCTTTGCGGCTCATCTGTGATCTGCAGACCTCAGCTTGGGAACCATTATTCTCTACTAATGGCACCTGTGGGCCAGGAGGGATGGGAAACTGGGGTTTGAGGGAGCAGAGTCTATTAAATGCTATGGCAACAGGTAGCAAAGCAGTGCTCTCCCTCTCTCCCTAATTAGTAGCTGTTAGCATCTGGAGTTGACTGTTGGTGGTTGTAATTTGCTGCACTCCATCATGTGATGGTGCAAGGATCAGTGAAGGGTGATGCAAGGACCAGTCAAGAGGTAAAAGAAATATTAGGAATTAGCTTCTCTATACATACTTTGCAATGCCATATTTAAAATAAAATCGTGCTCCTGGAGGCATGGGAGTAATGTACCTAATGTTTCAATGTTTTCTGCCCTGTCTTGATTGTTCTGGTTATGTGCTTTGCATTCTTTTGGCAGAAAATACACACTGATCTTTTCACTAGTTTGAAATTTCCAGAAAATGAAATTGCCTGTTGAAAAGAAAATTCATATGGTAGATCTGAATGAAATCTTTCCACTTTTTATGAGTGATTCAAATCCCTTGGAAAGGAGAGGTTTCAGGTAAGCTCTGGTCTTGTGGCAGGCTGATAGAGGGCTGGGGAAGTAGCCTTAGCTGTGGGGCTGCTCCTGTCTGTAGGGAGAGGAGGGTTCCATGCAATCAGTAGAGTGAAGTCAGGAGTGAAATCTTCTTCTTACCAAAGCTGCGTGCTTTCAGACCACCATATTAGAGATGATTATTATTAAATAAATTTGACCTTTAGGGTTCAAAATTGTTTGGAGAGAGAGAGAAGGAAATGTATCTGAAGATGTAGCGTATTTGCCAATATATTTCCCCATTTCCTGGGGAAACTAAGATAAAAAGAAGAATTTCAGTCTTAAATATTGCATATATTTGATATGTTTGAAGGCAGGAGTGACATTAGACCACTATGGTCAATTGCATTGATATTTTATGCTTGACTGTATTAATCTCTTTCATTCAGTGCTTGGTTACTACCAAAATCCACAACTTCCTCACTGACTGGCTGGAGAGGAAAAACGAGCTGACACCAAGAGATGTCAAAGGAAAGATATGTCAGCTGAAACTCTACCCAGAACCATTTTCTGTACAAAATAAAAAGGGGTGGCTGCTATTCATTGGTGAATAGCAGAGTTTGCCAGGTATGATCCTGACGTGCTCCAAAATGAGCAATTGTAGTTGTGCATGTCTGGTGGTCCAAAGAATGTTCAGCCTCCTGCCTGCTTCAGTAGCCAGGAGACAGCAGTACCAGTTAGTTATGTACCTTTGTGAGACTTTACAAAAACCTGTGCATTTTATATGACCCTAATCTGCAAAAATTTATTCATGGCTTTGTTTCCATTGTTGTAAGAAATTCCAGTTATACATATACATATTTGCATGACGTAGATGTCTCATAGTATATGCCAAGTACAGCCCCCAGGCTGTACCGAGTTATATCAGCTCTTTGCCATCAGCAGATGGACAATGTCTATGATTAAATAAGCACTGTTCTGATTATTTATGTACTTATGTTTTCTTTTGTTGCTTTATGTGAGTTTGAATGGGTGATGCAGCAGCTCTGCAGAAACTTATATATTATGAGAAAGTGTAAGAAAATAGAGATTTCTTCTAAAACCAGAAGTCATGGTTTATTTATTAGGTAAACAATATGGCGTAATAGAAGGAGGGCTTTTCCATTTTCAACAGTGCCTAAATAGAAGTTCCAAATTTCACACATCATCAGCTTTGCAAAAATCGATTTTCTCTCTTTGTTTTTAGTTTGTGTACGAGCTTGACCCTAAAGGCCTGAAAAAGAGTTAAAACTATCTTTTGAAAATACAGACAAAATTATAAAAGCAATGAGATGTAGGTGATGATGGGCATTTGAAAATCCCACTAGATACTCATTTGTGCTTTTAGAAGTTCATCTTAAACTCTGAAAAACTATCACTTACCCATTGGGCATTTGTGACAGCAGATTTAGGGATCTGCAGGTGCACTAATAAGAAATCAGCATAATCTGCAGCAGCACAAATATGTTAAACAGAAGCTTCTGTGTAATACAGAAACTTTAAACTAAGGTAGGCTGCAGGAATGACTCAAAGCAAAAGACTTGTGAAGCTTGAGGAACAGAAGCTCCAAAAGTGCCATAGGGGAATATTTGATTAGGGGAGTTTTGATTATCATTACTGTTTGGTACATATGTTTTACAAAAGATATTTTTTTTCCCAAACCCAGATTCAGTAGTTCAATGAGTGGCAGTGGATTAAACCCTATTGACACATATGATAAAGCAATACTGAAGTAATTGCTTGGGATTCAAGCATTGTCTGTGAAACATCCAGATAATAGAGGGGAGAAAAAAACTTTATACAAACCGCACAAAAATAGTCTTAATCACTACACTGGCTTTTAGTGCCCAAATCCTTGAGAAGGAGAAGGATGGCAGACAAAGGGCAAATGAAAAGAAGGTGAAATAACACAAAATTAATCCTTATGTTTTCCCTTATCTCCAAGTCCTGCCTGTCATTTTTCTACATTAAAAATGTATTTTTGAAGTACCAATTCATTCAACAGATACATGATATGTATATCAAAGGTAGCCTAATGCTTTGCAGGACTAAGATATTCCCAGGTGCAGGATTTTACTGACTGAGATTATGGAAATTCATTTGTAGTGCTCAGTGGCCCACTAGACTTGCATCACTTTTTTAGCCTGTAAGATCAGTGACACTCATTTTATGAGAATGGGGTTGTAAATCACTTACTTTTTAAGTTCACTGTTTTCCCCTGGCATTCTCCTCTGACAGACTGGACAGAGCTGGGCCTTGAGAATTCTACTTCACCTCTCAGTCCCTAAGAGCACTGCTGGCATGTTGGTTTTTCTTTGCCTGAATGTTTAAGATATTTCTTCTGAATGTCCAGTCATTGCCACTGAGCAGTGGTCTTTAAAATTAATGCAGAAAGCAATTATCTCTTGCCTGGAATGACATACAAGTGTGAAAAGCAATTTTGGATTTCCTTCATTAATATATTCTGTTGTGGATTTTAAAAATCCTGTTTAAAAGGAAACCCCACTAGTGAAAGACAAATAAAAGATCTCAAAAGCTGTCATGCATTTACTTTATCTGTAAAGGGTTTTCTAAAAGATGATGTTTTATCAATATCCAAGTTGTCAGTCATGCCAAACAATGAAAGGCAGAGAACAGTCCAAGGTACAGAAAATTTGGTAATTGAACAACTTAAATAACAACACTTACTGTTATTTTAATTGAGAGGCATTTTGATTATTTTTTGCTTCTCTTGTGAAGGTAAATATAGAGAACCTTAGCCAGGTTGTGCAGTGTAGTACTGCTTCTTATGTCTACAAATTCTTTAATAGAGAGGATTGTCCTAACTTCTAATTTGCTTTGTGTGTTATTTTAGAGATGGAAATGAACAATCTTTGTTTTCATTTAAGCAGAAATGCACAGCTGTCTACATAGGGACTGAATATACGATAAACTTTTGAGAGGAGCACACATGTAGTCAGTGTGAGAGTGGTACTGGTCATTTATTACCCTTTTTGATTGATTGTACAATGTTGATATGTTCTGTACTGCAGTTGTTGGTAGATAAGCAATGACGTGGTGAATTGTGATGCACAAAGTCATGAGCATTTTTATAGGGAAGTATTGTGGTTGTTACAATCTTAGTGTATTTATTGAGTACTAAAAAAAGCAGGAATGGGAGACCTGTAGCAGGGCTCAGTCAATTTGGGAAGTCAAATTCTGTCCTTTTGAAGAATTTTTACGGCACAGAGAAGTGATGGAATCACCCAAAAATACCTAGACATGGCTCTAGGGGACATGGTTTAGTGGTGAACACAGTGGTGCAGGGATAACAGCTGGGTTCTATGCCCTTAGAGGACTTTTCCAACCTTAATGATTCTCTCTTGAACTGCAGGGACAATTTTTTGCATTCCATTTATTTGCTCTTATTATTTATTTTTATTTTTACCCAGAAATGACAAGAAGCAGAACAGTTGTTTCTTAGCATTATCACAGGGCTGTAAACATTAGTGTTCACTGAGGATAGCTGTGAGGAGTAGCTGAGCTGTCTTGAGCAGGGCCTGAACACACTGTCATCTCTGCTGCATCAGCCAAAATTAACCCACGTGCCTTGTGTATGTGTGGGGAGAGGAATTTGCTGCTGCAAGAGTCTCTCCACGAGAAGCAGGGGTGGCTGGAGAGGGAGGAAGGAGAGAGAAGCAGCGCCAAGTGGAGTGATCAAGTTTTAAGTGTAGAGCCCCAGAGGAGCTCTCAGAGAGAGCTTTGCGGCTGGATGGGAGCAGAGGTGGCTCCTAACATTTCCTGAAGAGCATCCCTCCAGGGAAGCAGTTCACAGGCTGGGCTTCTGCACCAGCTGCTGTGCCAAAGGTGGATACAGCTGCAAGTGTAGTCGAGCTCATCACAGTCAAGGGAAGAGCGAGTGCTGAGACCACAGCAAATCTGCTGGGGCCTTCCTCAGGAGTAAGGCTGGGTTACTTCACAAGTGCAATGGCCCTGAAGTGGAGGTTTATTTGTCTTAACACATGATATTTTTTAGTACCTTTAGAAACTTTTGCTTAGGCTCTCAGGTAGCTGTGATGTAAAATGGAGGCACTGGCAGGTTTTCAGCACACTTGGTATGTGGTGATGTTTTCAGGCAGGCACTTGGATGATTTCAGTTGACAGTCAACACAGCACAGCAGAGATGACCATCCATGTTCTTCCTGCAGGCACTCCAAGGGCCCTCATGTATATTCATAAAATTATGGAATCATTTAGGTTGGAAAAGACCCTTAAGGTCATTGAGTCCAACTGTTACCCAGCATTATCAAGCCCACCACTAAACCATGCCTCTAAGCACAGCATTTTCTCATCTTCTAAATACTTCCAAAGATGAAAATTCCACCACTTTCCTGGGCAGCCTGTTCCAATGCTTGACAGCCCTTTCAGTGAAGAAATTTTTCAAAATATCCAATCTAAACCTCCTCTGGTGTTACTTGAGGCCATATACTTTTGTTCTGTCGCTTAACACTTGGGAAGAGAGACCCATGTTGTTTCATTCACCTCATTGCTAAGAATCTCAGTGCTTTTTCTACTTCCATCCTGCTGCAAGCCGTCTGGGCTGCCAAAAAGTCTGATATTCATCCCAGAAACACTTACCCCATTGCTAGCAGGGACTTCCTTGCATTTGTCCTGTTGGGAAGTGATCTGCAACATGCTCATCTGTAAGAGTATCATGCAGACTTTAATGAAAGGTTTTGGGGCTGAATGAGGTTTTTTGTGTCCACTCTGACCTCCCTGCAGCAGCGCAGGTGAGCAGACTGAGGCTTGCAAGACCAAAAGTAGATGGATGATGTGAGAAGCAGGACATGGAGCTCACAGCAAGGGAGTAAAGCAATTAGCTGATTTCAGGGACTTTTCAGCTGGTGCCAGCTATATTTTGTAGTTAACTGCTTGAAAACACTTTAGTGGGACCAAGTCATTCCCCAGACTTGTAATGATAGACACTGAGGTGTTAATTTGCAGAATGAAAATGGAGCCAGATGACTTCTGGTTGAGAAGATACTTTGCCTTCATTTTTGGTTCCCATCAAGGTCTGTTTCTCAGCATACATCCTCTCTGCAAGGTAGCCACATTAGACAATTAAGGCACAACAGTTTGGCACCAACTAGGACCAGCATCATAGCAGAGATCTGCAAACCCATATGCCATCTGTTCTGCTCTCTTCCAAATTTTTGGCTTTGTTATAGTTTTGGCAGTCAACTAAAAAAGGAAATGGTTATTGAAATCTGAACTTACATTTCTTGCCAACAGACCACTGCTTGCTTAACCTTGAAATATTTGAACAATCTCTACTCTGTTCCCAAGCAGTGTAGGTGTAGGGGGGTTAAAATCACTTTGTGATATTACATGAAGTGAGTGGACATTTACTTGTACCAGCAGCACTTTTGTGACAGGACTGGGGAGATTCATGCAGCCCTCAGACTGGAGGAGAAGGTTAGTAGTAAGGAAAGGATATCACCAACTCAAGAGAACAGAAAAGCAGTGGAGGTAGAAATATTGTTAATGCAGACTGAAATGAAATCCAGATAAATCTGTAAAACCTTTTCCATTCGTCTCAATACTCTCAATACATCTTTTTATATTATATTCCTATCAAAAGTGAAGGATATTAATCACTCATCTGTAACAAACATGGAAATTGAATAATTAATGATAGATTAGAAGATTGGGTTTTTGTCCTCAGTCAGTCCTGGACATGTCTGGGTTTTTCCTTTGTTTTTTCCTGTTTTGCACAGGTATGTTTCATTTGGTACAGAATTTCTCTCCAGCCAAGGGGACAGAAGACAGTAGAAGTAGAAACGTTGATAGTGCAGACTGAAATGAAATCCAGTCTCTTGCTATACAAGGGGTCTCTGTATTGCTAACATGGTCTACAAGATCCTCACCCAAGTTACAGGTTTCTCTTTTTGGCTGTTAGCTTTTTTAGCCTGAGCTGACATTCCCTCACAGGGTTTTCTTTAAAGCAGAAGAGACATTGAACTATAAACGTTAAAAACCCCACATCACCCATTCTCCCTCTCCCCTGAGAAGTTTACAAATTGCTAAAGAGTGTGAAAAAAAAGCAGTTTGGTTTAGACCAGAGAACCATTCTCACTTCTATAAGACAAATCACACTTTTGCATGTGCATGTGATGAGACACCTCTGAATTGCCTCAGGGACTGTTTTCACCATTCTTCAACCTGATCCTGAACAAAGGGTGTGGGATGGCATCACTGAGGAGCTGGGGCATGACTCTATTCTGCTTGTATTTAGCTGAAGGTACAAGCATGCTCATACTGATTTTCAGGTATTTTAAAATTTTTTACACTTGATACTTAATTTCTAGGGTATTCACTGTTCAAAATCAAGTCTTACATACAATGTCATGAGTATTATTTTAGGTGTGAAACCAGAATATGCTTTAAATATCTTCACAAGCCACTGAGACTCAAAATATAAAACTTATGTTTAAATAAAAGGGAAAGAAAACTGCAAGGGTAAATAAAACATGTCTCAGCAGACTTTTCAGACAAACCTGCCTAAGTAAGAGAACTAGAATAGCTGTTTTCCCCACACCAATTTTTTTAACGTTTATAGAAGGTGTTTTTCAACTTTGGATGTCTTAACTCAAAAACATTCTGAAGAGAGTCACTTTTGCCTTCTTGGTTGATTTTTAGTTCCATAGTGCATCTAGAAAGGGAAGCTGTTGTCTCCCCACACTTAGTACCAGTGAGACTATAGCTGCAGTCCTGGATCCAGTTTTACAGTCTCAAGAATGAGAAAGGTACTGACAGGAAGAAGAGCATTGTGGAGAGAAGTAATACTAGGCACCAAGATCAGCTCATGCATTTTACCCTTAGCCCCTCAAACTTTGCCTTCAGAAACAAACATTTCTTCAGACATTTTCATAGCTGGAAGAACAGTGTGCTCCCCAATATGCTGTAGGGGTCACCGTGAAAAGAGATTCTAAATAACTACCGACAAATCTAAGAAAACTTTATCACCTGGATTGAAAACCTAGAATTCCTATTGATTTCCACCACAGCTTCATTAATCACTTTCTGTAAAACACTAATTTCCTGGTCACATGCAGCAGCATAAAGAACAGATGGAATACACACAAAACCAAGATCAGTGCACCCACCTCTGCAATAATTTATCCACCAATCAATAATTTAAAACAAAGCAAAAATGTTGGGGTAGGCACTCAGAACCTGAAATGCAGTGTATTAGCTTTGAGGAAATATTACATCTACCCAGCCCATCCCTCCTCCAGAGTTCCCCAAAAAGGATTAGCCCCTGTAAGGCAATTTGGTGAAAATGTACCCCGTATGTAACCAAACCACAACACTACCATATACAAAGTGCCTTCATTTAAAAAGTCACCTCAGTTGTATGCAGCTACCTGTGTTACACCCCAGCCTTGAAAATAACTCTGAATTATCACCCACACTTGAAGAAAGTTGGCATTTATTTCCTTTATTGGAAAATAAATTGGCAGCAAATTCCCTCTCACCCTCTCCACCCCCTCCAGTCTCACTCAGTTCATTGCCCAAAGAAAATTTCCTGAAGTTCAACATGCACCACTGGTTCAGGGCATTGTTCAGGATGACTGGGAAATTTGGCAGGAGGTCCACTTGGCTAAGCAAGGAGCTTCTTAATGAACTAAAATGCAAAGCACATAAGAAGTGAAAACAAGGGCAAACAACAAAGGAAAAATATAAAAGTACTGCTCAGACGTGTTGGGACAAAACCAGAAAGACTAAAGCCCAGCTGGATTTAAAACTGGACAGGAACATAAAACCTAACAAGATGTGATTTTACAAGCATGTCAGAAGTGAAAAGAAACTCAGAGAAAGAGTGAGTCCATTTCTGAATGGAAGAAAACCTAGTGATGGACAGGATGGAAAATGCTGCTCAGTGGCTTTTTGTCTCAGGGAAAACCTGTTCCCAGATGTCTGCACCCACCAATGCTATATGGGAAGCCAACAGTGTGTTAAAATCTGTAGGTCTGGATGGGGCTCCTCAGCAGGTGCTGAAAGATATGGCTGATATGCTTGTGAGGCTTGTCATAATTTTTGAAAAATTGTAGTTTTTGGGAGGATCCCCAATAACTGTGCTGATGTTACCCCCAGCTTTAAGAGAGGCAAGAAGCAGGATCTAGATAACTGCAGGCTGATCAGCCTCACTTCAGTCCTTAGAAAAATAACAGAGCACATCCACTTCTGAACACAGGAATGACAGGTAGTAATGAGGAGCAATCCACAGATTTATCAGAGCAAATCACAGTTCTGAACTTGGACTGAGGACTGGACTGCATGAAAAGATCACAGGTGGCAGGGTGTGGGTGGGCTGGTGATTTATTTCCCTCCTTTTGACACTTGTGAGGTCACATCTAGAACACCACTTTGACCACGCCTATGTCCACAGTATAAAAAAACCCCTGACATGTTAAAGTGTGTCTTGGAGGTCTCCAGGATGACTGGGAGGATCATGGCCCAGAGAATAGAAGGCTACAGAGAAGTCTGATTGATGTTTTCTACCACCTAGTACGTAAGTATAAAGAAGGCAAAGACCTCTTGAAAGTGCCTGGCAAAAGTACATGCTATAGAAATAGCAATTTTGGTCACTGGAATAATCAGACACATTTAAAGCTCAGTTGGGCAGGTCCCTGATCTCACTTTTGAAGTTAGCCCTGCCTTGAGCAGGATCCTAGACAGTACAATCTTGAGTTCACTTCCAACAAAAACCCTCCAGTGTTTTTATGATTCTGTGTTTAGGCAACTTGATTCCTGTCTGTGGTGGAAGAGCTGGTGACGTGGATACTGAGTGGTTCATGTGGGCTTGCATCCTTCCTGTCTGGAAGCTGAAGAAGAATAGGCTGGACAAATGGACTCCTAAATGAACTGAAGATTGTCTGGGCCACCGGGCTAAAAAGATAGCAATCAATATCTCAAGGGTCAAGAGAGCAGCCAGCAGAGTGCTCAAATGTTTGATTATGAGGCTGATGCTGTCCGGTATCTTCATCAGCAAAAGGGATGATGATGCAGAATGCAACTCCTAAAAGCTGTGGAAGGTTTGGTGGAGTGCACCATGACAGCCCTGAGCCTGTGGCATATGGCCAATAAAAAAAGATTGAAGGAACTGAGTTTGTTTAGTCTGCTAAAGGGTACCCATAGAGGCAGAATCCAAGAGTATCTACAACGGCTTGAAGGGGAATTGCCAAGCCAACAGAGCCACAATCTTCTAGCAGACACTGCTATAACAACATGCAATGGCCACAAGTCACAGATTTAAAGATTCAGAGCGGACATCAGGAATGACATTCATTAGAAGCACAGGACAACAGTGGAACAGCCTTCCCAGAGAGATGTTGAATCTCTGTCTTTGCAAGTTTTCAATACTTGCTTAGCTCAACAGAGCTACAAAGTGTGATTTGGTGCTTGCCATACGCCTGCTTAAGCAGGACATTGGACTAATTGAGTACTCTTCCAATCAAAATTCCTATGGCTCTGTGAGCCATGCTGCATCTGAGCAACGCATGAGAGACCTGCCAACGTATCTCCATGCCCACAATGTTAAATACACCACCCCAGAAGCATCAAAACCTCTGATTCCTGCACAAACACATCCCGGAACACACTATGCACTGTCCAGTGAGGCAGCTACCAGGCTGTTTCCATGGCAGTAAAAGTGCAATAACCACACACTGGAAAAACTCACAGAGATGAACAGTAAATGACAGGAGCTTCCAGTTAGCAGGAGCTTATGGTTTTATTTTGTTTTTTCCCTTTTTTTTCACAAAGTAGCAGTTTCATCTGTGCCTGCTCAGGCCTAACCATCCAGGGAGATGTGCAAAGCACCTTCAGAAGAGCAGTGTAGGAAGTAAAATACACACCCCAGCTGGACACTAAAAATTACAGATTAAATGGAGAGAATGGCTTTATAGCACGTTGTAATTCCCTCCCCAAGCCCCTCTATCTTTCACAGGCAATGAATTGCCTGTCTTTTTCTCTTTTTGACCACCAGAAGCTAATGACCTTACCAGCTTTTCCGTTGCTCACACCGCCCATATGCTCCTCAGGTACCCTCCACTTTCTTGCCCAGATAGTCTAACTATTTAACATAATCAAGTTAACCTCAGACCACTGTTGCCTTTAACACTGAAAATGCTGCATTTTTTTCAGCTTTGAAAAATGGCTCTCATAGCTGAAAGGCTGTCTGCTTTTTCCAGCTATCTGCTGGGTCTAATAAAAGATATTCTCTTCCCCTACAAACCTTTCACCAGTTATATCCATAGATTATCACGATTCAACCACGATGCCTCTTTGCTGAATTAAATAATTTGAAAGAACCATATTTTCAAAAAAAAAACCAAACAAACAAACATAATCCTCTCTTCCAATGCCACCCATTTCCATCTGTGAAGGCACATGCCCAGACTCTGCCTGTAAACTTCATTTTTCAGTGGAGTCAGGTGATATAAAACAAAGTTTAATTTACTCCAATTTGGAATGCTGCAGGTCTTAATCCTGATATAGGTCAAAACTTACTTCTTACAATCTGCTGAAGGCTGATGTAAGTCAGCCTTTGAAAGTTACCTGTTTGTCTTTATGAACTGCATCAATCTCAGGCTCCTCAGTCCAAACACAGGACTTTGTTGTAGCAGATTTCTGTGCAGACTTGGAAATTACAGAGCTGAGCAATTTATACTAGTCAGATGGTCTGTCAAACCTGTATTCTTTAGGGCTAGTGATCTTGATTGACAAGGAATCTTTTTAAACATTTAATTTTTAATTTTTTACTGATTTTAAATCAGCCCGTTATCTTGTTGCTGGAAACACAAGGGAGCTTCTGAGGCTAAAAAGGAATGATGGTCCTCTCTTGATGGACTGTATCCCATGTCATAGATAAGTCATTTCAATGCAAGACTAATTTAAGATGAAAATCTGAATATTGTGTTAAAAGGATTGAAGCAAAGAATAGTTAAAGTGCACTAAATCCTGCAACTTTTGTGCTTGTTTATAAATTGATTATAGTCTTGCCAGAAGCCAGCACCATCTTTGGAGCTGTTCTGGATTTTCACTTCCAACAGTTTCACTGTAGGTCAGAGTTCACTGTAAGCCCCTCCACTGTATAATGAACCAAGCCAGAGGGGTTGACTTAGTAGTCTCAGTATCCACTTTGAAATATCCAGACGGCCTGGAAACAAAGGTTTGAATTCCAACAGGATCGACTCAACCCTTCTACTTTTTGAGGCAGATAAATGGTGTGCAGTGCACTAGACTGCCTATGGACACCTCTGGTAAGGTGACACCTGAAAAAGAGACATGCGATCTACTCTGCACACATGAAAGGGCTTACTGCCTTTTTCTCAAGGACAAGTTTGTTTCAAATTCATGTCCAAAAGTTTTCAGCTCCAAGAGCTGTGCAGTTCAACCTGTATTGCTGTTCTGAGTGACTGTTACCCCCTGAGTTAGTGAGACTGACTGCACTTCAGCTTGATCCAAAACCCATCAAAATTAAGGTTGTTCTTTTAACCTTTATATTGATTTTTTTTTTTGGTGTGACACCTTCCATTAAACTCTAGGTATCCCCCCCCAACCAAGATATTATTAAAGACAATCCCTGTGGTACACTATATCAGAAGTACAAATGCATGTGTAATGCCATATATTCATGACCTCTTGGATATGCAACTGTGCACACACCTAATATGAAAATGAAATCAAACAAATGTGATTCAGTCCTTCCAGATACCTCAGCCCACGTGTCCCAGTTGTGTAGCATATTAGCATTCATCTCACAGTGATTTGCCTACAGAAATTTTTCAAGATGAAAGTTTGATGCATAAGAAGAATCTCAGGCCAGAGCGGTTCCCTTAGCAACCTTGCAGCTGGCTCCAGCAGCCCTGACCCAGCTACAAAGCCCTTCACAAGCAGAGGAGACACACTTAATGACAGCTGGCTGAAATTTCGGAGTACTGATAAACTGCCTTCTTATCTGGAAAACACCTTTGAGGAATATTATCTTTATTGACTCACTTAAAAAAAAAAAAGCCCACAAACTGCTGCTACAAATTAGTACACAATAATAAGCAACAATACCAATTTATTAGTGTGCCCTCCCTCTCCACCAGAAAAGCACCTGGGGCACTGAATAACAGAGTAAAAATAAACACAGCATAATTAATTAACACTGATTACACTTCATCCCCTCTAGACCTTCTTGAACATAGCTGTTCAGTCCTGTCTGTCTCATCCATGGCTCTCCCCATGTCACCTACTCCAGGTAGCCCCTTGCCACATCCCCAGCTCTCCATTTCCTCGGCAAGCTCTAGCCTTGACCCATATTGTGTCTCAGTGCACAGCTATGTCCTTTTCCTATTTTTGTACCTGCCTTCCCTCCCCTGCCTCCATTTTATGAAAAAAAAAGCCAGTTTTGTCTTTTGTTGGACAGGGAAATCAATTATGGGTGTGACTGAATTGGAATAGCAAGGAAGTATTTAGAGAATAATATGGGCAAATGTTGCTAAGATTTCCCAGGTCTTTCTTTCTGCATTGCTGAAAAAAAACTATTATCAAATTTTGGCTTTTAATGGCATATTCTTATAGTATCTCTGGGCCAGGTCTGAGCCTCCTAGTTGACTTCTGTGTTTTCTAAATTAAGAAAAATAAACCATCTCCTCTACAGAGAGGTTGATGGCATTGACCTCTCTGTTCAGTTACAAGGTGCTACCTTCTAGCCAAGTTTCAACATGAGTTTTGTAAATCTTCCCAACATCACCCTAGGGCTGGCTCATGGAAAAAGGCAAGCTTTAACAGGTAGGGATTGCAACAGAAAATTTTTGATGTGGTGGTGAATGTGCACGTGGAATGCAAGGGAGGTTGAACGGAGCTTTGTCTGAAACACAAGGAAAGCCATTTTCTATAGGTCAAGGTAATCCTTTCCATCGTCAAGATAATATTAACAATTTAAAAATACTAAATTGTTATGTGTGGGGGAAAAAAAGGCTTTTAGCATCCTAGCTTTCTTCAATGTGCTCCTTTTCACGATTAGCCCCTGTCACCACATGCAAATCTCTGCAAGCATTAACCAGCAAAATCCCCACTGAGGACTACTGTGCCAGTGCACCAACCCATGAGAAATCAGCAATGCCTTCCAGATTCTTAGAAATAAAATAGGAAAGAAAAATTGTGGAAATTTTGTTATATAATAGCTATTGCATGATGTAAACAGCTACATATTGCAACAAATGTGAATGAAGCTTGCAGTTACCTCCATTGCATTATTCATATTACTATTAAGAGAGAAGGATAATGAAAAAAATCTTAGCAAGGTTTATAAAATTCTGATGGGGATGGACCTCCTGTACTCCAAGATAAAAGTTACATATGTAAACAGAAAATCTGCATGTCAAAGGGAGATATTCCCTTTCACAGCTTGTGTTAGGCAGGAAACTGTAGAAGTTGTGGCTGAAAAATGAGCACTGTGTACTCGTGCAAGACTGTGGCTGGAGATGTGACAGTGCGTGTGACAGCAGCTTCAGCATTCCTTCACGCTGGGGTAAGCGTGAGCTTTCTTTCCACAAATTTGAAGGCATTGTTTGTGGAAAATATGATTTTTTTTAGGACAAATATGCTCAGCCTAAGCCACCCCTCATTCTAAACCTCAATTCTGCATCTGTAGATGTTCAGAAGCAGACATTAGTGAGTTTAGATTAAATGCTGATAAATAGATCAAATTTGCTTCCACATCTCATGTTATTTAAAGTGATTTTCCCAGCTCACTTGGCAGTCTCCAAAGCTAAAAGATATCCCTTATTGTGTGTAGATACACATACACAGTTTATAATTTCAAATCATCCCTTCACCTTCAGATCAGCTGGGCAAAGCTGAGGCACAGGCAGAGGAGGTGGCTGTAAAATCATGATCAGCCCTGGCTGCCGCAGCTTTGACACAAATGCTGTTTTTTGCCTGTCCTTTCTCCTGGAAGAGATGGGAATAGGCTGTCTGAGCCCCCTGAGCTACCCTCAGAGCAGACATCTCCTTCCCCACACAGCTGGATGGCCTCTGCCCTGGGGCTGGGGTCGGGGTGTGCTGCTGGTGGAGATTTCACCAGCACGGAGAGAGACGGACAGGCGCGGCACGAGGACACTGTCCGTGTCTGCACCTTCCCCCTCCTTCCCCATGCCATTTGTGTGAGAAGGGAGGAGGAGGAGGAGACAGCACACATATACCAACACCTAACACCATCAAAAATCTTCTGAAGCCTCCAAAAACCGCAGAAACTTTGCAGGCCCCTGCTCCATTCAGTCCACTTCCTTCTCTCCCGTCTCCCCAGATATTGGCAATTCCTGTCCCTGATATCTCTGCCCCGGCCAGCACAAGCCTTCCCACACAATCCCTACACTACACCTGGGTGCTGGTTGCACAGTGGGTTTGCCTGTGCACTTGAGATAAATATTTCTGACCTCTGAGCAGAGTATTCCTATATTGCTCCTCTGATGTCTTAGCTCTGACCATACTCTGCCAGCCCAAGCTCCTGCTGAGAAGCCACAGGGAGCAAGTTGGAGCTGTCAGCTGTGCCCCAGCCCCATGATGCCAGTCCTGAAAGCTGACAAAATCTCTGGCCATGAAAGCTGCTGCAAAAAAGAATTTACAGTCTCGGCAGACAGGGTGAGCAGAGGTTTGTGAGGAGGGAAACAGGAAAGCTGAGAGAAGAAAAATGACAGCCCAACACAGAGGACATCAGTAATGTCCTCAGAGCTAGATGTGCTAAGATGGACCTGCATCTCAAAAAGGACAGAGTATGGCTAGGGGACCATGACTCACAGAATGCAGGGCTGCAATATTTTATGATAAACCACATGATCCTCAAAAATGTTGAATTTAACTCTCTAAACACCTAGCTCAAATTAAAAAACAAAAATAGGATGTTACAGTCTGAATAAAACATTAAGACATATTAAATATTCACAATGGTCCCCTCTGAGTTTATAAGCCCTGGCTGTTGAAAATTTTAGACAGGGATGTGCCACCTCTGAAGTCGGCCAAAATAATTACAGCATAGATGGTGAAATATATATGGGATATAAGAAAAGGCATCCTTGCTACAGTGCTCTAAATTCAAATTGATTGAAGAATTTAAGAAAGATATTTGCAATTTTTCATGGAATGGAAATTGAAAGAAAAAAAATGTATCTTTCTCAGACATCCCAGTTTTGTGTTGTTTTGCTGATTAGAAACAGCCCAATTTGTTTTATGATACCATTTGTTACTGTACCACAAGGTCCCAATAAACATTTTAATAAACATCATAACCCAAGAACTCATCATCTCTGGTTATGTCTCCATAAAAATTTATGACAGAATCATTCTGCCAGGGTTTCTGACTGAAGAACTTAACTTAGATGGTTATTTATGAATTTTGTCTGGGGGGCACATATTTATAGAACAGTTGGATGCAGCTGGCTAATCACATCCTCCCCATACATCCATAGTGAAAGCCATCTAGACTTTTCTTTGGACATTTTCTGCCTCCCACAGTGGCCTGGTGCAAAAAGGGGATGAGCAGTGGAGGGGGTACAAGCCTGAGCTGCAGCTCAAGCCTGTGGATGAGACACTCTCTGTACCTGGACATCGCCCTGCAGGCTCCACGTGCTGCTGAGTGACTCCTTCCAAACACCAAACTCCTTCCACTCCCCAGAAGGAGAATTCCAGGCCAGGCCTGCTGCCTATTGCTTTAGATGTATCTAGAACCTGCCTGACCTTTGTGGTTTAAACACTGATGAGAAAATGCTTGAACTGGCTTTGCCCCAAACCCAACTCTGTTCTTTCCTCCCAGTTCCTAGCTTCAGCTGGTAGTTTTGCACCCAGTCACGTTGAAGCAGTGCCATTACTTTCATGTATGTCTTAACAATACTTAATGCCATCAAAAGCTTTGAAATAAGCTCTGGTATAAAGGCTTTCCCAGAGTGCAGAAGTGAAGGAGTAGTTCTTCCAACAGTGAAGGGGAGACCTGACCTGCCCATGTCTCTGGGCTTGCTGAGAACCAACAGCACCAATGGAGCCATTCATAAGGGGGGGGAAGAAAAAAGAAAAAAGCAAGAAGAAAGGGTCTTTCTGTCAGCCATGGTGAGGAGATTAGACATGTTGAGAGCCCAGTCCCAGTGCTCTGGGCAGGTGCTGGGGGTCCTCAGCTTCCATTTGCAGCAGCATGATGGGAGAGACTGGGAGCCTGCATGAACACTCAGCTCCATGCAGCAGCAGCATCCCTGGGAGCTGCTGCTCAGTTTCCTCTTTTAAACTTCCATTTTTCTTCAATTTCAGTTGCAGTGTGAAAAAGTAAAATAGGAGGAAGGGATTTGATGCACACAGAGATAGTTCAGTTTCATAGTGGCAACAATCTGCCAAATTCCCAATATTAATTGGCCATATTTGTCTCCTCAATTGAAAAGAGACTTTATCAGGAATGTGATTTATATAAAAGATTGCTGGTTTTATACTCCTTTATACAAAGCAGGCAATCTTGGCATAAATCAGCATTAAAGCATTTAAACAATAAGTTGTTAACTCATAAAACAGTAAGTCAGCTTCCACACAAGCCAAAATCAGTCACTGTCAGGTTCTGATCACTTGGTAGGAGTCTCCAGGCAATTTCTCTCACATCTGTGCCTTAAAAATAGATTTATCTCAATGCATGGGGGATTTAGCTCTGATTCTCATCAGGAAGAGGTCCATTTCCAGGCCATTTTTATAGCAAAGTCATAGTCACACACAGGTGTAGTTTTTTTATTGGGTTATTGGCTTGACTTTTTTTTGGTTTCGTTTTTGTTGTTTTTTTTTTTAAAGGAAATGTCACTGTTTTATTTTTCATGAGTATTGCACCACGGAGACCAAAGTATATGGGCTTCACCACTGTGCCTTCATTTGTAAGTTGTTCTGTGGCTCAGTATATGACTATTCTTTACTACATTGGTTTATGCAGCTTTTCCCTTCTTTATTTTCTTAGCATTACTTCCTACTGTACAGCTTAAGACTAAAAATAAAGAATAAAATGACAATAAAGGCTCCCAGGGAAAAACAAAAGGGAGGAAACATGAAAAGGACTTGAGAAGAAAAGGGTATAAAAGCACAAAGTACAAAGGAACCTAGAGTTGAAAAGATTATAGAATTAAGGGGGAAAACGTGCTAATGTAATCTTAAAAAAAAAAAAAAAGAAGGGAAATAATTCAAATGAAAAGCCATCAAAAGGAAGATAAAAAGGAGGAACATTAAAAAAAGGAGATATTTTTAGACAGCCTGTTTAACATGAGGGGCCACCCTCAGGAAAGCCAGATGTAGTTTACTGAAATTATTATCCTAATAAAATGTGTAACAGAACAGAGAGCACCATAAAAACAGTTTTAATGGAGAACACAAAATTATCTTCTCCTTCTTGTTGGTAACACCCTTGCTTTGAGCACAACTCCTGTAAAGGGTACTGGCATTCCCAGCTTGTTAGTTCTCTGCCAAAACAATGCCTGTGCAGCTCATACATACTTTTCTACATCAAAAATTCACTTTCCTACCTATAAAACATGGATATTATTTCTGGACATGTTTCTCCCTGGGGAGAACAGGTGTATTAAGGGCTAATGGGGACCAGTCCTCAAATCCCCTGCATGTGGAGAGAATGATGGGGATGCAGCCCTGCAGAGGGAGAGCAGTGTCCCCAGCCCTGCCTGCCCACTGCTCTTTCCCCAGGCTCATCCCAACAGGTGCCTTTATTTATGTGATACTCTTAGCAGGGTTAAAATCAAATGGCCACTCTGAGGGCAGAAAGGGAGAAGCAGTTCTGCTTAGTAAAACACAGTCATTAATTTTCTACATTATAATCTTTCATTACAGTGCTATATTTAAAGCTAAGACTTTTTTTTTCCTTTGTTCATAGCCCCTATTTACAGAAATGTCTGTATCTCCTGAAATACTACCTTTTGGCTGGAAATCATTATCTTTCTCTTAATTTCAGAAAAGAGCTGTAAAAAAGGTGTAACACCTCTGTTCAAATGATATCAATATTAAAAAAAAGTAAGAGAGTGAGTAGTGAGTAGTCAGTTGAATCTTCATTTCCTATTTCTTTTACTGGGGCCATAGTATAAAGCAGTTGAAAGGGAAGTTAGCTAAATTAACACAAGAAATATTCATTAAGGACTATTAACCACAAAGGCATAAACTCAGTTTTTGGCTTCAGGAGCCAGTAAACTAAGTCACTAAAGTTATTGAAAACTGAAGTATCACATAGTTCTTGGCTTGATTTAATCTTGCTTTAGACTGGAGGCAGATGGCTTAGGTGCATGGTTGCATGCAGCCTGGCATTTTAATGTTGTAAAACCAGAAGATAAAGAATCAAAAATAGCTTTTAAAAAGTGTTTGTCATGGGGATTTCGTTGGCATGCATGGCATCAGCTGACACAGGCTGTCAATGCTAAACACACCATTAAGGGTTGGGAATATGGGGTCCATGTTTTGCACTGCCACCAGAGCTCTGTCCAGGTTAGAGAAGAGGGTCGTCAGTGGAGCAACTTCTTGTTAGGTCTGCCCACATGCAGGGAAAGGGATTGACAAGGAAGGTAGGGCACAGAAATATCCAGAAGTGGTGGGTGCAGTTCCCAGACAAGCTGGGCAGCTGCTTCTGATGTTTATGAAAACTTTCACACCATGGGTTACACACAGCCAATCCTAACGTGGCTGACATAATCATGGCTAGGGTGAGAATAAGGGAGGGGGAGAAAGGCTGAAATCAGGGGAGCCTGGATAGCAAGGGAATTAAAGGTTAAAATAGACCACTGGCAAGCTGTATTTGACATTTCCCACACGCAAACCCCGGGTGGTTTAGAGCACTCAGGAACAGGTATAAAACCTCATTTCTACCCACGGTTCAGTGTTGAAATTGGGTTACATCTCTGACAAACCCAAGCCAAAAAGCCCTGGGAATGAGATTGCTGTCATCTAGGGAAGGACCCAAACACCTCTGTCATGTGTGACCCCATGCAACCAAGATGTGCAGCCAAACTAGGGGAGTAATGAAGACAAGTCCTACAACTGTGGTCTGCCCGCCTTGTGGGCTAAAGCACTTTGGAGTAAGATCACTTATCAAATCCACTAGAGAAAAATGAGAGGAAAAAAAATAATCTGCTGGAGAAACTCATTGCTGATCACAAGTGGATCTTTGGTGAACTATTTGGCAATATGCAAGTGGGACTGAATGGTATGCAGCATGCAATTTCTCCCTGAAGAAGGAGTTGTTTTGGGAGCAGACAGAAAAGGATGACAAAGGGAAAGCAATCAGAAGGTATTGGCTGGTTTACCAGTTCAGGACCCCAAGCCTGGGATTCCTCCTGAACATGTGTATCTATTAAGGTGGGACTGTGGCTCCCTCAGTTAAAAAATTAGATCTGTCTATTGGCATCAGTATAATGATTCTGTGGAAATTAAAATACATGAAGCATTTCCCAAATGGCCATGCATATGGTTATGCTTGACTTCAAAGCTGAGTGCATTTCTAGACCGGTCTCCCTGCACTCTGCCTTTTCCCAAGGGAAGAAATTCTCTCATTCTTTTGCACCTTTCTTTATGTTTCCAGTGTTAACTCCACTCTTCTTTAGCAACACATTCTTCTTCCTATAAGAAGTCTGAAAGCAAACTCCCATGTGAAGAATGGTGTCAATATTTCCCTCCACAACCTCCTTGTCTTTAAACAGTAAAACTGTTGACACATGGCTCAGAATATGAATATTTGATCAAAATGAAGCTTCAGTGATTCCAGAAATTTCACGTCCCCAAGCATCTTTTTGGCAGATGGCCAGTAATCATCTACATTTTTTTCCATTTGGATCCACCTTGTTTCAGGTTTAATGCCCTTAGAATAGAACAACCATTATGGAAATTAGTTAGCAGCTGCTGTACATCAATGTTTAGAAAATTAATATTACCCACATTACACAGCACAGAAGCTGAATTTTAATGAAGCATGGAAACTATAAGCAAATTGGCCTTTCACCTCATCAGAGAAATAGTCAAACGCTACTTTTTCTGAGAAAACTTATAATTTTTGCCAGAATTCTCGGGACACGATAACAGAAATACAGTATTTTCATTATAACGAAAGGAATTAAATGCTTCAGCAGATTAAAGACGACAATAGAATCTAAACTATTACCTCTTCTTACTGCTAAGCTTTAGAAATATTTTCTCTTAGTTGTATGACAGTGGAAATTACAATGCTTTATAATAACAGCTCTAACACATGAAGAGAAATGATCAGATATATGCTGGGAGGAAAAGTGATCTAAGCAGTCAGGTGAGGTTTGAGGTTTCCTCTGGCTTAGGAGCCATTACCAGCCCATACCAAGCAGGCAGCAGCATCAGTCCTTCACTGACTTTTTGGTTGCTGGCTTCTTTGCTTTCCAGCTTTTCACCACCATTTTCTTCTCCTTTTTATTGAACTCTCAAAAATGTTCAATTCTGACCTCTGTAATTTAAACCATGTATCTTCTTTTATATTCTAAGACAGTTATAACCACATCACAGGAAAAACAGAAGGGGTGAATTTATTATTCTCAAGGAATGCATCACGGACATTTTAGTTTCAGCTAGAAGCATTCAGTTAATGCATTTTTCTCTTCTTTTAAAAAAAATTATGAAAACCGACTTAGAAAAACTTGCAGGGTGCCTTTCTGCAAAGACTTTCTAAAAATAATTTTATAGCCTTTTTAAAACACCATCCTAGCATGTGTTTCTGTGTATGTGCTTGTGTAGTGTTGTGCATTTTGTAAACATGCATTGTCTGCCAGTATAAATTTACCTTGAGGGTACATTTATTCTATAAATGGCGGCGAGTACAAGAAAGTCTTTTGACGGAAAATTACGCAGTTTCTAGCAGAACTATTTACTGGAGTACAAAGTTAGAGGAACAGGTCTGAATGCTGTAGTAGCCAAATTTAGGTTTTACTCACATTTAGTTGGCAATAAAAAAGGCCTGAAACTCTCAAAAGTTAATAAATGTGAAATAAAAAAAGGCATCAGGAAGACATTACAAGGCTCAAATAACTGTACTATAAGCTGACTCACCTGGCTGCAGCAGGAATTCTTGGTGTGTAGGGATTCAAATTAATGGAACTTTGGATGAATAAGAAAGTCTGCTTATCATTTCCCTCAGACACAATGCTGATTAGAAGACTGCAGCAGAACCATAAAGTGCTATAAAATTACTTAAAGGTCATCGCATGTTGTAATAAACTGTAACCTAATTTATTTTTTCTTTAATGCTGACATGAATCTGCTGAAACTAAAAAAGCAGGTAGCTTTCTCAATTAATGTCAAAATGTTCCATTTTATTTTATAGGTTGTTTTACCCATTCTAAGTTGAAATGATGCTTTATTATGGTATCATTTTATGAGCCCAAAGAGACATTTTGACATTTAGCATAATCTTCCAGAAAATCAGTAGAGAAATGGTTACAAAAGGTGTACTGAAACAAAATGTGAGAAAGATTACATTATAAATAGGAGTGGTGAATAAAGTATTGTTTTTTCCCCACTTCAGATGTGGGGGCTGTATTTCCCCCACTTTCTCTGTACTCTTCAGCACTGTCTATGAAATAAAAGGCAAGCAACTTGCAAGAGACCTTTGAAAAGCAATAAAAATCCTTCTTCAGACTTCATTTTTGTCTCGTTATTTTACCTGTAACCATTTCATGACAGTCTAGTGTAGAGGTATTATGGATTTCAACTGCAATTTCTGGGCAGTCTCTGCTCATTGCTGGAGCACTGTGGGCGAAGAGATGAGACATAAAGGGTTGAATAGTCTCATTTAAAGAGCCTCTCTGTGACTAGGCACTCAAGCACCCCAATTCACGCCACCACCATGCAAGGGCGGGAGAATGCTGGCAGCCCCTCTCCCTCCGCTGGCCTTTGTCCCCCGCCTCTCTGCTGCTTCCCCACTCAGCCATAATTCATTGCCGTGGCTCAGGGGCAGAGATGCAGAGCAGAGGTGACTGACATACTCTGCTTTGGCTCTTTCAAGGACATGGCCACACGGTGCTCCCCCGCTGGCCGCTTCCCTGGCTCAGAGCCACGGCCGCCAGCATGCTGGCCACATGCCCTGCATGTCTCTGAAGCCAAAGGGTGTTTAAAAATACCCCATAAGGTTCATTGAAGCCTGGTGCTTTAGGGACTGGCACAAAATCAGTCCTTCCTAATTAAAAGTTTTAATTTACTTTTGAGCCACCCTTAGGTCCCCAGAACAATCCCGGCTTACTCTATGTGTCTTCAGAAGGACATTTCTCATTTTCCTGCGCCCACTAGAGACCTAGGAGCTGGAAGTGACACTGGGAAAATGCTTTCTTCTGGAGGTAGAGGCTGGAGGAGTGGAAGACAGGGGCAATGGTCTGGAAAGCTCCCCAGGAATCAGGGCTGAGCCCAGATGGGTCTCACTGTCCTTGGATCTTCTCTCTTCATTGGCAAGGGAAGTGGGAGGTTGTACTTCACTAAGTATTAATCACTAAATGCTGACATCATGTCAGGGATTTCTCTGTTTTAACAGCAACTGTTTCCAGGGACTCAGTGGCAGCTCACACTGCCTAAGACCGAGCAGTGGCTCCTGTTTGCCAATGGACATCAAATGTTTTAAGGCACGGGATATGTGTGTGGAGCCAGCAGCCCAGAAGGGCGAGGGGAGAGGTGTAAGGAAAGGCCATTGCCGGTCCTGCCCAGGGCACCATGAACATCTGCTCAGTGCCAGAGGTGCCCTGTGTCTGGGGTTGGGAAGAGCTGGGGAGAGCAAGCCATGGAGGGCTGGACATTCAGGAGGACACTGTGAACACAAAATTCAATCCCTACACAGCTGACATGTTGTCTGGGATCCACAAATAAACTGTGTTGGGCAGTGTTCAAAAAGGGACCAAGACCTACAGTGTGTGTGGTGAGTGGCCAAGGACAGCCACTCAGAAAGTCCCCCACCAGGGAGGAGGTGTGGAGCTCACACCCAGAGCCATTCCACTCTTTTCTTGCTCTAGGAAGGGGCAAGTGGAGACAGTACCACCCCCCTTCTGCACTCACTTCGGAGATCTGCACCTCAAGTCAGTCAGGCAGGGGAAAAAATCTTCACCAATCTCAGCACCACAGGAAGGTTGTTTGACTGCTGGGGGCTTGGAGAGGGGTGTGGTTGATCACCATCATCTCCCCCTGCCAGGTACATGCTATTCAGGGTTTGGCATGGCGAGAGCACCCGGTCCCTGCGCGCTTGTCAAACTGCCAGCAGCAATTTTCTTTGGGAATTTAAACACTGGCAAGTGATACAGAGGACAGTGAAACAACCATTTTGGACAAATAAACTTTCTGCTGAGTGAATTACCTTTGGTTTTCCTGTAAACCTCAGGTATTTTCTGCTCTGGTGATGCTTAGTGGAAAGGCATGAAAATGCACTGATGGAACAAAAGGAGGGGAGAAAAAAATGGAGAAATGAGAAAAAAAGAAGAAGGTGTGGGTGTTGCACAGTTAAAGGCAAATGTTAGAAGAGAGGGCATATAATTGAGGTATAAGGCTGGAATCCCCATTGATCCAACGAGCCTCACAAGCTGCTTTCTCACCATGTGTTAAAGCACCAGATCCCTTCCCCAGCACACCCTGTAAAGCACAGCCTGCCGTTTTCATCCCAAATGATACGCTTGCAACACCTCCAGTCGGCCTCATTAGCAGGGAGCTGCGAGCATGTGCAGACGTGTTGCATCGAGCTTGCATTTCACAGGCACATTTTTAACGTCCTTGCTATGACTGCAGCTGCAATTCCCAAAGATGACACCAACCCCAAGTGACCACAACTTTCTGTCTGCCCAAGGGAGGGGACAGCAGCCACAGATCAGACAGGGCATGGGGGATTTCTGCTTTTCTGTGTTAATAAGAAGGCAGTATCTGAAGTGCCACATTTGTAAAGATCACGGTGTTCAGTTTTCCTCCAGCCCTGATGCTGAACTGATCAATACTAAATCTAAATTATAACCATGGCCCCTGTGAAGCTTGCAAATGTTATGTCAACATGTCTTAATAGCTTTGGCTTCCTGAGCAACCTTATTAGCTGCAACCTTCTCTACGTCTGCTATTCTCTTAGCTACTTCCAGCTATGGAGCCCCATCTCTAACAATGCTGACCACTTCTTCCATCCTTCTTTCTCTCTTCTGCCAATGGCAGCTTCTGTCCTGTTGGTTCCTGTCATGTGAGGGCTCTCTGACAAGGACATGCAAGAAAAAGAGAAGAAGAGGGAAGAAAACAAAATTAATTCCCCGCCTATTCTCCCCCTCCCCGCAACTGATGAACCAAAGAAGGAAATAATTGCTACTTTCTTTTAATAACACCACGTTTACAGAAATTTCCATAAAGATGATTCAAAAAGGAATGCATGGATTTCTTCTCTGTGGGGTGTCAAAAACGGTTTGCATTGTTCTGTAATGTGATGTTATTAGTGCTCCATCTAATTTATATTTGCATTTCCCTGTCTCCAGGGCAAATTTTTACAACTCACTGGCAAAGTACTAAATGAAGAAGTGCTGCAGCGCTAAAGAACATTTCCTAGCAAGCTTTCAAGCCATTCATTAATTGCCAAGGGGCCAAACCTGAAAGGTGTTGAAGGATTCCAAAGAAAGCCTGAGTATTCTCCATCCTCATGCGGTTGCAGAGCACACAGCACTGCAGAAGTGTTTGGTCATTATGGCTGTAACATGGGAAGTGGAAATGAACAGACTCTGTGTCTGTAGCCTGAATTTGTTGTAAATGGGAAGGATTGCCTCCCCACTTACCACTGGAAAAGAAGTTGAAAGTGGAACAGAGGCAGGTGAAAGATGAGTGACAGCTGGAAAATCACCATTTTTCTGAGGTGTCTCACTGCCAGGGCATGTGTCACATCCACATGTATGGCGGGATAGTTTAAGCAAACAAGCTTTCATTAATTGAATACTTACAAACTCTAGACTATACAAATACTGATTGTAGGAGAGTCTCTCCTGCCTGTTACTGTGTAGACACAGGGTCTCTATCCCAATGGAACAATACAGGGAAGATAGGAAATAATATTAATGTTATTAATGAATTATTCTGAAGTAGCTGTTAACTCTCATTTATGTGCACTGGGAAACAGATGCCAAGAGATATAAATGACTTGCTCAAAAGTCAGATGGGAAGTGAGTGGCAGTGGGGAGGAGGACATGAATCCCATGAATCTCAGTCACATTCTTTATGCTCATACCATTTTCCTCTTTTCTGATATCTTCTATATTAAAAGTATAAATATCTGTACATGAAATATGCCTACATAAATTAAACACCACCAAGTGGATTCCTAATTCTGAGAGTAAGTGTGTGGCATTTCAAGAATTTTCCCAGCAGCTCAGGTCAAGCTAATTTGGGTTTAACAACAAAAGCTGCAGACACGCCTGAACAGTCACTAAGGGACAATGGTTACTTTCTTCTTCCAGGAAAGAGCTCAGGCTTCACAGCCTGTGGAAGAAAAAAATGTACTAAAAATCACCAGGGTTGGGAGAGAAAGAAACATAATGTGAGGTTTCTGCTGTAAATACCTGATCAAAAGGCAAGAAAAGAAGAAAGCAGCAGCTTCCTAACCTTTCTGGGCAGCAGAAAATTGTGATGATTTCTGTGTCTGTGATGCCAAGGTGGCTGCTCTGCTTTCTAACAAGAGAGTATTATAGTCCAATTAAAACAGAATAAGCTTGTTCCTCCTGTTCTTTAATGTCAATAACTCAAGACTGCAGTTTATGGCAAACTCCATTCACATAATGGGGAAGCTGCACCTGCTTAAACATCAGGTCTTAATTTAGATAAAAGTCTTTATGGATGCACCTCAGATTTTGTTTCATTAAGATGACTTTACATGCTTCACTGGGTGCTAACCTTTCAGATATACTTGCAAAGCAGAAAAATGTAATATTTCAAGACTTAACCGTGTGTCTTACTTAGCAACTCAAACTTTATGTTCCAGTATTTTAAGAAAACTCTTAATTAATTCAAGGTAAGGAACCAGAATCACATATTTTTTTCTTAATAGGGATTCAAAGAATCTATCCACCTGTTCAAAATAAGGATGAGCCAAAATTTCATGTTGGAGTAACTATTATGTCTGTCAAAGAAACAACTTTTCCTCTACTCCCCCCTTTATTTGGCCCATCCTTCCTGTTCTGAAGATATAATCTGTAGAACAAGTCTTCAGCAAATCCAGCAAGTATCATTTGCAAAAATCTCACCAAGTTAAAAACAGAAACCGATTTCCAGTTCAGCAGCTTGAAGTTTAGGTCAGAGGTGAAGCAATGCAGACACCTGTGTTTATAAGTATTATTGAGCTCTAAGACATAGTGAAAATTGTATTTTAAAATTGAGATAAACAGTGGCCAAAGGAATGTCCTGTTATGTAACTGTTTGGACTCCAAAAATAAGGATAATGGCTTTCACAATGGAAAAGAACATCCATCTCAGGGCTGGCCTCTCCCTTTGTTTGCTCTTTCATAGATCCACTCCTCTCTGTTCCTCTGGCTTTGGTAGTCAGCAGGCAATTTTCTCTTTGGCAGGAGGGTTTCTGCAGGCTGGTGACAAAGATCTTACCACTCACAAGAGTGAGATTCTCCATAAGGAAGAAAAACCTTATACAGCATCCTCATAAACAATGTTTCTGTATACTGGGGTCCTAAGGGCAATGAGATTGGTTGGGGACCATATAAAGCCTGTAATATTTAGGACCAAGTCCCTGAGTTAATAATTTAATAGCTGGGCCATGTTTTCAAGAGGAAGACTAGAAACTCACAGTAAAACATGGAAACTGACCTTCAGCTCAACATTTACAACCTGGGTATCTGGAGGCTTTGATTATGACTTTCAGTAGACCCAAAGTCTGGCTCTGCATGAAGGGTGCCTAAATAAATCCCTGAAGATCATGCACATAGCAAGACAAAGGACCATGTGTCCTTTTTTTGGTTCACCTCCCTGGCTGCATATATGTGTCTCCATGCTCTTTAAGGACTTTCTTTTCTTGAATATTTGCTCCAGACATACTCCTGCAGTTCTGCCCCAGAGAAGGCCCTCACCACGGTCTATGGATTTTGCTAAGCTGATCAAACAGACACCACACAAAGAATTTTTTCTGGCTGAGTCATGAGCAGAGGTTTCCATGCCTTTGCTCTGCCTCAATGCAGTATCTGCTAACTTAGTTTGGACCAGATTAGTGGCACCTGGAGTTAATGCTGCACTCAGAGAGAGAAAAATCCACTGATGTAATGCTTTCAGCTGCATAGGAAGAAGGAACTGGTGTCTGGCAATGATACCAATGCCCCACAGCCACTGCTTCAGTGGCTGACCAGGGCCATGGACATCTGGGACACAGTAGATGGGTCAGAGCAGTATTTGTTACAGCAATTCTGCCTTAAAAGTGCCTGAATTTTCACACAGGTTAGAAAGGGGTGAGCAAACATTTGCAAATGAATCCCCTACAGTCCCTAGTCTAGACAAAGCCAGTGAATGGGTGTTTAAGTTGGATTTGGAGGATCTGGCAACCGGCCAGGCCGCTTCTTCCCTATTTGTAGCAAAGTGTTAAAAACAGGATAAGGTCCAGAAGGCTCAGATCTGCCCTTCAAAAAAATCCGTATAATTGAGGAATTTCTCTCACTGACACGTTTCTATTTCTGTTGTCAAAAGGAAAGAAAAACTAATAATGCTGGGGTTTAATAACAGAATATCCCTGACATACAGAAGGTCTTTAGATTTTGATTGGGAGATTACAAGGTAGGCTGCTGTTACCTGTGCGTAGTAAATGGTGCACAGTGAAATCATAACTGAAGGGCTGAGGTGCAGGTCAGACATGCCACAAACAAAAAAATAAAAGAGCGAGAGAGCTATAATATCTTTCATTTCTCTTTCACCCTGCAGGGTTTTAGGAACAGTAATAAGTAAATAGGTTTACAGCTGTCCACACATGAGGGGTTTTTGATCACCAATATGGCTATATTTTTCAGACATGATAAGTTCAGGACCAGGGTTTTTTAATGATCAGAACTGGTCCAAATCTCAGCCTTAGTACCACAACAGAAGTTCATGATTACCCTCTAAAACACCAACAAGAATGAAAGTGGTAAAATACCCATTATAGGATCTGATTTACTGCTTTGCATCCTTATTATTGGTGGCAATCAAAAACAAACAAATAAAAAATACTCATCTTAAGATGGAAGCTCAGTGCTATAAATAACAATTCCCTGCAAGACTTTTGAAAGATATGCATTCAGTTTACTTAAAAAAACCCCATATTTTTCTTTCTGTCACCAGAATAGAGACAATATAACTACACATGAGCACACTGCATTCTGACTCAAATACTTCCCTGGAGAATTTTCAGTTAAGTTTTTATTTTACAGTTTTTATAGTCAGCGATGATACTTACAGCACAGAAATAACACAGTTTAATTTGAAGTTATAAGGCTAAATCTCCACTCTTGATCAAAAAAAATCCTGAATTGACTTTAAAAATGAGCGAATTCATGTGGCATTTACGGTGCAGGAATATGTAGGGAGTGTTTGGATGTCATTTTCATAAGGACACTTCTTATAGTAACTGAAGCTGCTATAAATTGAATTATGGAATATGAAAGTCCTTAAGGTTTATGGTAGAGTTTGTGACTGCTGAAATGAAGACAAAGAACTTGAGATAGCAGGTGTGTCAGCAGCACAGAGGCTAAGTATGATTCATTTTGTTGTAAAATTAAAATACAGTCTTTTTTGCAAATATTTGAATTCCATTGTAGGTGAATAAATACTGGTTTTCTATTAATTCATACTGAAAAAGATGCCTCTTTGTCTCTTTGATGTTGAATAGACTATATTGCACTATAAAGTTTTAGTGCTGTTATTTCTTTTAGCACTAATACTTTTACAGTTTCACAGCTATTACACTGCCATGCTCCTTGGACTTGAAAATATGCTCTGTGCACTGATCCCCCAGAATCTGTTTATGCATTTCACTCTCCTGAGTTTGTTCATTAGAGCAGTAATTACTTGCAGGAGCAGAGCTTGCCTTTTCAGGTCCTAAAACATGCAACTCTACTCTAATTAGGTTCTTTGAAGCCACCACATCCTGTAAATAATTCAAACATATCTGATTCATGCAAACACATCCAAATGACCTGTAAATATAATTTCGTATGCAACAGATATTGGGATACCAATTCTGAGATTTCTGCCTCTTCTGAAGTGCTGGAGAAACAACAGGGACTGCTGTTGTACTGGGATCTTTTGGGGTCGAGAAGCGCCCCGGTGTCCCAGGCTCCTCCATGCCAGCGCCAGACAGGATCCAGCTTTAGCTTCAGCAGGGAGACAACAACTTGATAGTCACAGAATCCCACCATCACACAAGAAGCTGAATAGGAAGTGATCCACCAGGGTCACGGAGTGCAGCTCCTGGCCCTGCTCAGGACCATCCCCAGGAGTCACACACCCTGTGCCTGAGAGCCCTGTCCAAACACCTCTTGAGCTCTGTCAGGCTGGTGCTGTGACCATTTCCACGGGTCCTTCTGGGAGAAGAACCTTTTTCTAATACCCAACCTGAACCTCCTCTAAAGCAAATTCAGGCCATTCCCTCAGGTCCTGTCCCTGCCCACCGCAGAGAAGAGAGCAGTGCCTGCACCTTCCCTCCCCCTCATGAGGAAGCTGCAGGCTGCCATGAGGCCTCCCCTCAGTCTCCCCATGGGCTGAACAGGCCTCGGCTGCTTCTCATGCAGCTTCCCCTCACGGCCCTTCACCATCCTAGTGGTCCTCCTTTGGATGCTTTCTGACACTTTGGAGTCTGTTTTATGTTGTGGCACCCAAGGCTGCCCCCAGCCCTCGAGGTGAGGCCAGCAGTGCACAGCAGAGGGGACAATCCCCTCCCTTGCCCAGCTGGCCATGCTGTGCCTGATGCCCCCCAGGACAGGGTTGGCTCTCCTGGCTCCCAGGGCGCTGCTGGCTCATGTTCAACTTGTCATCAACCAGGAGCACCAGGTCCCTTTCCATGGCACTGCTTTCCAGTCCCTCATTCCCCAGTCTGCGTGTGCCACACCAACAGGGCTGTCCCACCCCAGGTGCAGAATTTGGCATTTTCCCGTGTTGAATTTCCTATGGTTGGTGACTGCCCATCCCTTTAATTTGCTGAGGTCTGTCTGCAGGGCCTCTCTGACTTCTGTCCGGGCCGGCTGTTGTTTGTCTCTGCCCAGACAAGGGTGAGATGGGTTCAAAGGACGAGGCTGGACTCTCAGGTTCAGTCTTCAAGGTTGTTTATTATTTTGTATCTACAAAGTTTTCCTTTCTGCCCAGCCGGGGTCTGACCAGCAAGGCAGCCACATGCACTCTGACTGCCCACAGGGCGGTCGCATCTTTTTATAACAAAGACTACGTAAACTATATTTATCTTTTGTCTCCAATACTTATCATTTTTATTACTAAGTGTACCTTTACTAAGAACCTATCAAAAATACCTACGTCACACAGAAAATGGAAGACATGAAGAAGGAAGAAGAGCCACGTGGCAGGCCCTAACTCCCTCCATCTTGTTTTCCCAACCCCCCAGTACCAAAATCTTAAAATCTGTGCTTTGACCTGTAATTGTGCTATTTCTATATCCTTTAAACCCCAGTGATTCTCATATCCCCATATACAGGTGGTACATCTCTCGAAGGGTCAAAGTTGAGCCACCAGGTACTTTTGGCAACCTTCCAAGGCTCCCGAGCCCCCCAAGGGTTCTCTGGGCAGCTCTGGGCGTCAGGAGAGGTGCGCCGAGTTCCCACAACTTCAAGAGAGTCAAAAGCTCCTCCCAGTTTTGTATTATCTGCAAACTTGCTTAGTATCCTGTGTCCTAGTAATTCACTAGCATGGATGCATTTGTCAAGCAAGAAGCTTAGCGGAAGATTTGCAAAAGCCTTTGAGATCTGTGGGGGATAAGGAGAGGAACAAACTTTGGACGCTTGAAAAGGTGAGGTCAAGGCAAGTGTCAGCTGAATGATAAATATGATGACTGATACTGCATTTAGTTACCACAGGAAGAAGTACTTTTGAAATAAAATTGGAGACATATTTAATGTTGGTGAATGCAGTGCCTCTGAAAGACACCACAATGGAAACTCTAACTTCTCCCCCACCCCTGAACAAATGCACCAAAGGTAGCAGTAAAATACAGCAGAAGTGGCAGCCAGACCAACCCAGCAGTGTGCTGCCCACTGACCCTGAAGCCACTTCAAAGCCATAAAAGTTGCTCGCTTCTATGGCCCACCTAATCTCTGACCTGTCTATTTAAAAGGTGCTATTGAATATTAAAGTAGTGTTTTGTTGTTGCTGTTGTGGGTTCTCTCTGTTCTCCTCCCCTCCCCCCCACCCTGCTCCTTTTTTTCCTTCTCTTTCCTTCAAGCCGATTCCTGCGCTGGTATGAGGCAAGCCATCACATTTCTCACATAGCACTAAAATATTCACGAAAAACAATTGGTTGTTAACATCAATTTGGGCTACAGTTGAACACCCAAACATGAACACCACCTGCTTGTCTTTCATGTTAAGGGGACTACTCATGAGCTTCCAGCTATAAGTTTTTAACACTTGCAGTGGATCAGTTCCACTGAAGTGGAAGATCTTAAAGGTCTGCCTTAAAGATCTTGATTCACAAATGTCTGTTCTACTTGCTTAATTAATGTTAAACAACAGCTCCTTGAGAAGGCAAGAAAGTCCAAGCAGGGGAGATGTCTTCTAGATACTGAAAGGGAGTATAGAAAAGTATAAAAAACATATAGTGAAGCAGAAGTTACAGAAATTATGATACATTGTTCATAATGACTAGAGAAATGTGATAGCTTAATATACCTTATGAAAATGCTTAAAAATTAGATAGACTACTTGCATTAAAATTACAGCTTGATTTTTAATTCCATTGACACAGTTTTATTATTTAGACATTTCTAAGTCTTTACCTCAGAAATATTTTGTAGTCATGTCTTCTGAAACCACACTGAAGCCATTGCAGGGTTGGTGCTGATACTTTTTAACTCAACAGTAGGGATCTCAACAGTAGTAGACTGTGAGCATGTTTGGATATACTTTACATAACCAAAGTTTAAGGGAGTACAATTGCACAAATCAGTAGAGTTTTCATTAAAAAGATAAACCTAACAGGACAAAAAAATATTTGGTGCTTAGATTTTGAAGAACAGATAAAATGTTCCTGTACATCCTATAAGGACCCTTCTGATTTTTTTCTGTGACCTCTTTTCAAGCTCTAGCCAAGTTGCCATGTGACAGTCTCTATGAGCTTGAGGATAGACAAAAAGTGCCCAGTAAGAGCTACCTATCACTCAAATGCACAAGAGCTCTGAAATGCATTTATCAATCTTGTTTTTAATAACTCAAAGCCAATCTACTTTGTTCCACTTCCCTATGAAAATGGCAGCTGAAGCACACAACTATATGAGAAGTTCTTACTACGGGCTTCATCTACAAAATCACAGGGCAGATGGGACACATGACATTTTGTTCCTTCCAATTGTATCCTAAAGCTCTCCTTTCACTCAGTCCAACCTGCATGCACGTGCCCACATCTGTGACCTTGGGAATAGCCGGGGAATTTGCCACTGTGTGTGTGTGCTTTCACTTCTGCTGTGCTGTGGGACTGGATGCTGCTGTGTGCACCAGCAATCCTCATTACAAGGAGGGGATGAGAAAGCTCTTACAAACCTACTAGGGGGGGATGAGAAAGCTTTTACAAAGGGCTATGAAGTTATTGTGGGGTTGGATCCCATAACCTTGAAGGTAGGGGCTTTCCCTGCTCCACTGCCAGAAAGACACTGGTTGGCACGATTAGTAATCTACAGAAAGGCTGCAGTAGAATTAATTGGTCTAAACATAATATCTTAGAAACCCTGAAGTTGTCCGTTTAAAATCAGCTGTATTTAAGGAATTGGTGAAATACAAATTATTTTAAAATGAAGCTGACCTATAACTGCGGTATTCCACTTTGCCATTATCTCTTAAAGAAATAAAACCCCCAAGTACATAGCTTTGTAAAATAGCGGGAACTTAGAATCTGATAAATTATTAAAAACTGCTAAAGAGATAATGAAAAGCAATACATGAGTAATCTATATTTCAAAAGCCAAAACACAGCCGTGCTGTATTTCTTACAATTAGTTTTGCTGTCATGCTCATCCTGTGCAGAACTTGGGAGATCCACTGTAGCAGCGAACTTTCCAAGCACGTATTCTACAAAAGGCCATCTCATTACGCAGCCAATTAAAACGATTTGTTTGTTCATGATGGAATCTAATGTAGGGATTTGTTTTCTTCCAATAGATACCTTCTGCTAAGAAGCCAATTTGGCACAACTTTATAATTGTGCTAGTTCCACTGGGAGCTACAAAGAAGTTTGTGAAGCTGATAATTCTTTAGTGCAAATGAACGAACAATAAAGACAAGACACTTATGAAATTTTCCACAGTGAAAATTCAGAAACATTGCAGCATCCAAAGAAAATGCTGGAGATTAAAAACCGTAGGACTGTGTTATATTATCATCTTTATTGTATTACTGATGTTATAACATTTATGATATTATTATATTAACATATATATTATATGATCAGCTTTATTGTTGATGCATCAATGAAGTCTTATTCTTGAAGATTTTAAGACCAGCAAATTGATATTGCAAAACCTTGTTCTTTCCCAAGGAAGATACCAAAGATACTGTAAAAGTTGTCACAGTGACAAAGTTTTGTGCTCTGTTTCTCAAATAAACACATTAACCATCAGGGCCAACCTGGGCATAAAACTCAGTAACTCATATAAACACATTTTAAAATTGCAAAGAGAAACCTGTAGAGCCTTATAGTCTTTGTTGTAATGAATGTAAATAAAATTTTTCTCTGAGGCACTCTGAGCAATATGCACCCCACACAGTGTAACCTGTTCATCAAAACTACAGTAGGTACAAACCCACAGATTTAAGCATGAGGCACGGAAGGAACAAGAGGAAAGAGGCTGCAGTTTTCTAAAAATTAATCTGAAACTGAACCAGGCACATTTTCTGAGAAAAAAATAAGGGTTTCTATAGCTCACAGTGGAGTTGACTTTGGCGTGGAAGCTTAGCTGGTGTCATTGCTGCAATAGAAGCAGCAGCAATGAAACATGGAACACTCAGGTATTTTTTGGCTCCAAAACTTGTTTTTCCTTTTCTAATTTGGCAGGGGGGAAGCAGTAGAATGAGGACCATCGATATGATCAGGGACAGACCTGATTGCCCAAAGCTGGTGGAGAGATTGATAGTCCTTGTTGCAGACCACATAATCCTTGAGGAAATGCTGAGAAAGCCTGACATGAAGAGCTTATCATCCTTCTGGGCATGAGCGACTCTGCAGCAGTACCAGCAAACTATGTTATGGATGATTCTCACGCTATCAAAGTGGTAAGAAAAGATGGATGCTGTTGGCAGTGATGGGGAGAGGGTGTGACCCCTGATGGTCCTTACATGTTGTATTTATGGGCATCCAGAGCCTCACACTCTTCTTTCCAGGGCAATTGGTATGTCAGGAGAGAGGAAAAAAAAATACTAGTACAGAAATACTACTACTGAAAAAATAAATACTAGTACTGTAAGTACTCCCTTTCATCTCTTCTCCTTAGGCCTGGGAATCCAGCCCAAAAATGAAGAGAGTGAAGGAGGTCTCTGACAGCTCTGGGGAAGAGCTGCTGCACACCTGGAAGCTAAGGAGAACTCCTAGGGTGAGACACAAGTTTCATCACAAGTGATTCTGTGGCCGAGGCCTCAGGGCTTTATCCACACTGCAGTATTAATCAGAGAATCATGTTTCCTTTTCTTGGAGGCAAAAGTTTGGTTTATATCATTAGAAGATTAAAATTAGAAACTAAAAATGTGGTGCATGCTCACATACATCCAAAGGTAGGAATTTTCCTCAGGGTATTTAAATTGCCTCAAGCAGATTTCCTTTTATGGCCACAAGAGTGTGGAACTATCATTTCCCTTACCTTGTGACTTTATCATCTTTCAAATTAGTGCAAAGTAGCAGTCAAGTGCCACAAACCCAGAAGTTTGTAACACTGCATTTTGGCTCAGTAACTCAGAAGAAAAGATGGTTTGTTACAATATTTGAGCTATTTTCCCTTGGACAATAAATGCTGGTTTGAAACATCATTATTATTCTTATTGTGGATAAAATTAGAATTTAAACTTGTAAAATATATGACAGAAGATGACAATATAATAAAATGAAGTTTTGGAGCTGATGAATAGTTTATACTGTGGATGCTAAAATAAGATAAAGAATGGAGTTAATGCTGAAAAAAATGAGCTGGATACATCTCATTAAGGGCTTACTGCTGTATTTGCATTTTTGTTTAATACTCAAATCCTGAAGCACTGCAAATGAGCTGTAACTTTGCAGTCTTTAAAAAATAAATAAAGATTAGATAAATGCAGATGCTATGCAAATAGTCAAGCAGCAGCAGGCTACTGGGCAGCCATTAATGAGTGCTGGGAAGTTACACAGGTGATCATGAAGACCTTTCCAGGAAGACTAAATGCCAAAGTGATGTGTAAGTTCCTTCTACTTCTTTCCTTGAATTTGTCATACAGGCTATTCAGAGGTAATCTGGAGTTATGCCTTGTTAGGTGGGGAAAGTTGATGTATCTGTAGGTGGGGAAATACATGTAGCAGTGCAGTCATGTACAGAAGAGACAAATAGCATAATTGCACAACGCCTGAATTACTGTGAAGGAAAAGAAACAACCTTTTCTGTTATTTCTAGTTCTTCTTCATTATCAAGTAACATATGAGTATCTCCTGGATTCACAATCATAACCAGACCTTCTAAAAATTACTTATGATCAATCAGATGGGACAGTTGCTCATTTACATCCAAGATTACAAAAGCATTTTAAAAATCTTTCTTTCACTATCCATTTATTTGTCTGCCCCACGTGTTCTTATTGGCTGTTCGTTATGAAAGAGATTTATGGTTTAAAACTCCTTCTTATTTATCCCCTTCGTTTTAATGAGTAACTATAAAATAAGCATCATTTTCCTAATGTGCATTTTGAGTGTCAGAAATAGGCAATTTAAATGTGAGGCTTCAAAGTGCTATTAATGCTGCAATTTAGTGACAAAATATCTCTGTTTTCAGTGCCTCTTGCCACTCTTTCTTCATTTCAGTGATTTATTGTATTATTTCTCAGCCTGTAATAGTTAGTGCCCTAAGTAGCTGGTTTATTTTTGTGTTTCTCTGCACATTGATACCCTTTGGCAATGGCTGGCTCTACCTTTCTTTGAAAGCCAGCCAAGAGGGATGCCACAGAAGCCCACATTGTGCCAGGCCCTTCGCGACACCTCTCTGGGATTGTCTCTCTTCAGTGGCTGTGGATGATCCTGAATACTAACTTGGAAAAGCTCAGCCTGCCACGAATGGCTCCGGCCTCGCCAGAGAGCACCAACCGCTGCTTTCTCCCCCTGATGACAAGGGGGGAAAGCTGTCACAATGACTAACATGGAAACCTAAGTAATGATAGAGATTAGAGGGTTTCTTGATGATTAGCTCAGCTTCATCTGTTCCAAAGCCTTTAGAGAGGATGAACTCTGTCTCAAGAAAGGCACTGTTGCTCAGTGAGTTTAGCAGCCTCTTTTCTCAACTACGCTACAGACACGAGTAAGTTCTTAGCACTCAGTGTGTGGCAGGCACAGTTTCAGGGTGCTGGATTTCATGCCTGCCTGTATGAGGAACAATGTAAATTATCCAGCAACCTGCTGCTATTTGAAGATATTGAAAGGGTTTTTTCCATTTTAAATGTGCACTCAAAATCCAGAAAGTGTACGGCTGTGCCTGCATTAGATATACACTTGTGCTGAAAATGTTTCCAGACAGCTTCATATAAACAGGTCTTTTGTGAAAATATATTGTGGTGCTCTGAAAGCTGCAAAAAGACAAATTGTGCTTGTCAAAGCCCTTCCACAGTCTTCTCTCTTCTCCTCCCAGACTTCAAAGCCTATAACACAGAATAGGTACCCTCATCATTTACAAACTGTGTATGATGCAGGGATGGCTTAGTGTCAGCGTTGGCATTTCAGGCTGAGGAAATAAACCTCAGAGTTGTGAGGTACCTGTCCTAGCATAGCACAGCAGATCTATCACAAAATTTCCTTGCTCTGTGCTCTAATCCAATATTGCTAATTGGCTGACCTAAATGCATTCCTGTGGTGGTGGTGTCTCCCAACAGCAAAATCAAGTAAACAGCAATATTTGCCACTGGAAAAAATATCTGTTGCCCCAGATTTGGTCCTGAATCTGACTCTTGTATCCCAGCAGATCACAAGCCCACTTTTGTTGAGATTTTATCCATTTGGCAGAAATGGTATGTCAGGAGAGATGAAAAAAAAAATACTAGTACAGAAATACTACTACTGAAAAAATAAATACTAGTATTGTAAGTACTGGTGGAGAGATTGATAGTCCTTGTTTGGGGGCAATGTTTGGGGGGAAAAGTACAGAGAAAGAATAGCCTCCTCCTCCATCTGGGTGTTTAAAAAAGCCTGAAGGGTTATTCCTAGAGAGGACAAAAACGTTCACTAATGATATAAAATAAAAAAAAGGAATGATATATTGTGATCAACAACTCATTTTGATGCCACAAGAGCAAATTTCCTTACAGCTTATTGAGAAGGTAATATCCCACCAATGTAGCAGAGGATGTGATGGGCTCATTTCTCATGGGTGGTGAGGGAGGTTGTTGCTGAACTAAGTTCCCTAAAGGGAAAATCAATGTTATTGCACCCAGAAAAAACATGTGCCACAATATTTGCAAAATCTAACCAGGCTTGTCAAATTTATTTCTACTTAGATGTATGTTTGTACAGTATTTAGCACTGGAACACATTTTTTAAAAAATTCTCAAGCTACTTCTTTTCCAGGAGTAGGAAGCCCTGCATCACTTCAGCTGGACCATCCCCAAAGCTAAAAAGCACTCTGAAGTCCAGGAGAGTCTGGTTGGATAGGAAAATTGTTAGTGTAGCTCGAAATTTGTTAGTGTGGACTATGATTGGGCAATGCCATGGAATGAGCCTTATGTAAATCTCCCAAAACTTCAAGATCCCGTGCAAAATTTGGATCGCCTGGCAGTTGAAGTACACTTGCCTTTTGTTCACTTTTTGAACTTTAAAGGACTGTTATGTGCCTGAAATTCTGCCCTTTTATACCCACCTGCTCTTCAGCCTTATGCCAGGTTTTACTGTGAGAAGGCTTAAGTTTGCATAGAGCCTGAAACAATAGCTTGACAAACATGCATTCTCCACCTGAAATAAAATAAGAAAAATACTGAAATTTTCTAAGAGAAGTATGAAATGTCACTTCACTGAATGAGCTCACCTGAAAGAACAGATCAACCATAAAATTGTTCTCTACATGCACCTGAATGCTCTTTGATTGCCACAGCCAGTCACCGACCATCACATTAGTCTTTGAAAGAGGAAACTGCAGACTGACTGTGGAGACTTGAGGACATTAGGCCAGCAGGGCTTGTAGACTCTCTGAAAGTTTCTCTCCTCGCTCCTACGGTGATTCACTGCTGAGCATTTTGCAGTTTAACTGGCCACAGAGAAGGCTGTCAACTATTTCCAAGTGCTAATCATCACACTTTTGTGGAGAATAAAAGAGGGACATAATAACGAGGAGTGCCTTAGAACAAGAAGATGAAGCTGGGCCATCTGAGAGCACCATTTCAGGCACACATACAAGATCTACAAACCCAGGGCTCCCAGTTCTTCAGGCTGGTCCTTCTGCATGGCAGGATTATCTTTTCATTTCTCATGTGAAACAGTCATTTATATTTACTTATTTGATTTGTGGGGTATGTCAGGAATTTTCTTATTCTGGCATTTTAATTTTCTCTGAAGAGACAGATTTGTCAAAGAAAAAGCTACAAAAATCATCCTCCTGTAGCAGTACCTCTCATGAAGGGAGCAGTCTTTTTCCCTTTGAGTGGAGTTTGCACAATGTTTTGTGAAGGGAAAGATCTGCCCATAACTCTGCCCATTTTATTCAAAATCCACATGGACTGTACAAAAAATATTTCATTTTTTTTACCACATTTTCACCATATTTTCCAATAGAAAAGGAAAATCTAGAAATAAATGTAGAATTATGTAGTTCAAGTTTATTAAGTCTACTTGACCCATATGTCATATAATGACATTTTAATTTTACTGCCTGACATTTAACAAATCCTTAGCAGTCCTGAAAAAGTTAATGATTGAAAAAGAAAAAAGAAATCTCTCTGTGGAGTTAACTAAAATACATGCAAATAAAATAAAATAATTAGCAGCATCTTTTGTTTTATCATATAAAATTGTTCACTATTATGATTTTTAATTGCATGTTCTGCATGTATTTATCCACAGCCTTTTGACTAATATCTTGCCCTATTTATTTAAAAAGTGATTGTTTCTTTAAATAGACAATAAGGAGAGGCCAATATAATAATAATGATAATAGTAATTTATAATATTCCTATCATGTATCAGACTTTTCCCTCCTTCACACTACTGACCTGGAGAGCTTCTACTACAGGAATGAAAATACTACGTTGCCTTTGCATATTTCCTACAATAGGATCATGTCCCTCCCAGCTATTTGCAAGAAGTCCTATAGGAACAATTATGAAATACTCTCATTCATTTGGCACAATGGCGTATGGAAATTTCCTGCAACACTAATTACTATGGTTGCAATCTTTAGCCAAAAATGTCAGTGTCTAGGATTTAATTAGGCTGCAGCAGGATTTTAAAACTGACCTTCTAGTTTAGTTAATTAATTTTCCAGTTCTTTTCTTTTTTCTTTCCTTTTTTTTTTCAGAGAATCCTGTCACATCGGTTTTTAAGCGATTTTAATTAAAAAGAAATCACTACTTCTAATGCCAGCCGAATGTCTAAAAGCAGTTGTTAAAACATTTTTAGCAAATAAAGCAATGAGGTCAAGTCCCTATTGCTTCAGCGTGCCCTGCTAGCCATTGCCCACGAGCACTAGGATTGCCACCCAGGTATTGGTGAAAGGCAGTTTGCAAAGTGTAAAAGTGTAATGAAGTTCTTCCCCAATTAACTATTCTTCCCCATGCTTGCATCAGCACTCTCTGCTGATTGTGATTTCTTTACAGAAGTCTTTTACAGTATTAATTAGAGTCCTGTTTGAATAAAAATACAGAAACCAACACACTGAAAGTCTTGGAAAGATTGAATTGCTCCAAAATCTCCAATGAGCGTCTGCGGCTGGCTTCTCATTTGAACCAGAAATCTTGATATAAATTCAGTTTCGGAGTTATAAAGACAGAACTGCAAAAAAGAATTTTTTTTTGTTCAGTTTTATCTTGACATGAGCCAAAATATGCCTTTTATTCTATCCCCTTTCTTTGTGACAGTTACTCTGCTGAGAAGTTACACATTACTCTTTCCTGTGGAGAAAATTAAAAACAAGCTATCTGGCAGTCCCAGCTCTGCAGCCCATTCCAGCTACTGAACTGTGTCATACTGTTTTAAAAGAAGAACTATAGTACATCCCCTGAAATGGAAGCAGCTGTGGCTTTTTAGGTGCCGAGGAATCAATAAAAGGATGAAAAAGTACATGGACGTGCCTGAGACTGCTCTTGACACCTGCACCCAGACACAATTACCAGCTACAGGGTACTATAATGTAGGGGCTTTACAGCTAGGATTTAATCACCAGGAGCATGCATGTTGCCAGCTAAACCATGCAAACGTCCAGGAACTGCTTTTTTTGCAAACTGTGGGAAACTTTAATCTCTATGGCAATACTTGTGATGGATTTCTAGTCATAGGTCCACCCTGTTTCCCCCATATCCTGGATGAGACAAAGGAATTAAAACACAAGTAGAAGAATGTCATCTTGTTATAGAATCATCAGCTTGCCAAAAAGTCACAGTGATACATAATCCCAGAGCTATCACCTGGGATAACTCATCGAGCCACTAGGAAGGGCAATAGCTATATCCATGTATCTCTGCAGCTCAGTCTGCCTGTATCTGTCATCTTTCCATTGCAGACAAATGCTTCCCTTGCAACCACAAAATGCTGCTACACTTTGGAAGCAGAAGAAATGAGACTCCATTCTTTAAAGGAGACCAGGTTTTGGATAAATAGAGAGGAAAAAACAGAGTTAGAAAAGATGCAAGATTTGAAAGATACGAGAAAAGAAAATATCAGAGAAAAAAATTTCAGGGAATATTCCAGGTGAAATCTCAGAAGAAAATATCAGGAGGACCGGAACATCTCTCCTGTAAAAAGGGTGAGAGTCGGGGTTGTTCAGCCTGAAGAAAAGTAGATGCTGGGGACCTTGTTGCAGACGTTCAGTACAAAAAGACTTTTACTGAGTCCTGTTGGGACAGGACAAGAGATATTGGTTTTAAACTGCAAGAGATTGGATTTAGATTGGATATAAGGAAGAAATTCTTTACCATGAGGATGATGAGACTGGAACAAGTTGCCCAGAGAAGTTGTGGATTGTTCAAGGCCAGGGTGGACGGGGCTGTGAGCTATCTTCTCTAGTAGAAGCAGTCCCTTCTATAATGTCCCAAACCATTCTGTAATTCTCTGACCTGCCAGTGAGCAAGTCTGATGGTGAGCTGAGGGCCTGCTATCTTCAGTTTGTTTGCTCAGTAGATCATGGCTCATCAGTGGTGAATTATGAATACCATGTCAAGGCACTTTCCGTACAAAACCGCTCTCGAATATCATGAAACCTCCAGGATACAGGAATCTCTATCAGGTGTTCCATAATTTCGAGGAATGTGCTTTTGATGTTGCCCCATTATTCATTCATCAGAGGCAGCTCTCTAGCTCTCTTTACAAACTGCACATGCCTGTTCTCATTTCTCAGCAGTGAGCTTGCCTGAAGACACAAATTGTCATCAGATACATTTGTCCTCATGTTACTGGTCTTTTCCTGCATTACTGCGTGATACTAAGCTCCACTACAAGGGCTACCCAAAATAAGATGAGCTCTCTCTCCTATTTTAACTGGTTTAACTGTTGAACACATCCTCTTCAGAGAGCCAGAAAGGATTTGTTTAACAGGATGGCTGCATGGTTGCAGTGTTTGTTGGCTCTTCATCCTCAGCAGGGGAGGGTATTCCATTGCTCACAGATTTAACTGAATATTTTACAGGCAGCACCACTAAGTTAAAACCAAGTAATTTATTTCCCTTTTTAAAGAACAACCACAGGGAAATTATGGCCTTTCAGTTGTGTGGTTGACCATTTAACAGTTCAAAGCAAGTTCTGAATAACATCAAATACAGACTTTGCTTATTATTAAACAATAAATGAATGGGTGACTGTTTCTGTCTCAGAAACCATAGACAAGACTAGCAGTAATGACTTGTGAAATGAAATTAAACTTACAGGGAGCTGGGCTGAACACCTAATTTCTCCACTACCAATAGCAATTTTGATTTTCCATTGTACAGTGTATATTCCAAGGGTGGAATTTCATTTACCTGAACATATTTTGGACTCATGGAGTTAAAAAGCAAACAAGCAAAATAAATAAGCATCAGTGCATCTTTCATAACCTTTTTACTGTTAGAAGGTCCAAGGCTTTGAGGATTTGTCTGAAATCATTAGCTGATTTTCTCATTACCTTCACAGTGTGGAAGGAAAGTTCCCTCTGTACCAGCTTTGACTGTCTACAACTTTATCACTAAGGACCCAGTAGGCTTCCTGTACCCATAGTTGCATTGACTTTCACGTCCCTTCAATAGCTTAAGGTACTTTTCTGCCTTCAATAAAATCACTCCTTACCAATCAATAAAAAAACCCAGAGAATATGAATCTTTCAAAATCAATTAATATGTACAATAATCACACAAGTATGCTAGCGACAGCTGGAGTGTCAAGGCAAATCCCAGGACCAATGATCTCAAAGCCTCCAGAAACTAGCAGAAAATGATGTAGTTTTATTCACTTGTACTTTTGTGTGAGCCAGTGTCAAGGTTAGATGATGAGTGGGTGTATTAACTCCTCAGCCTGTTCCCTCAACTTTCACAAAACAAACTCCACTTAAATGTGAGGATTTTCAGTTAGATCAAAAAATTTCTACTGCTCACAACAACTTCTTCCACTAACCGGTCCTCTTCCCTCCACCCTCCAGCCCTGTTTTTCTCCCCTTGTAATGCAGATTTCTACTTACATTTTTACAGTCACAAAAATACATGGATTACATTTAACTACTTCAAACTGAACATACTACCCAGAAAATATACTGAAAAATCCTTTCTGGAGAAGGTGTAAGAAGATTTACATAAACAGCAGCCACTTCTCAGTTATCCATGTTGCTGTATGTTGTTGCCCAAAACTGTAATGGAATAAAAGCAAGGTCAGAAATGGAATAGGAGATATTAAAAATTAAAAAAAATTTAAAAGTACATCTATATTGGTATTTCAAAGCACCACATTAGAGCTCAGGTTTATCAGCAGGAAACTGAATGCACTGATAACAAACAGCACCTCTAGCCTGTCAGTCAAGAGTTCAGCCAGATCTTGTTTAGAAGTGTGTGCAGTTCTTAGGAGTCCTTTGGTGATAAAGTGAGCTTGGTTTAGCTCCCATTCCTTGTGTCCTTGGTCTCCAGGGAGAGTGATAAATGTCTGTGAAAGAAAACTTTCCAGAGTTAAAAACATCTGCCCTCTGATCGTTTTTCTAGACAACCAAGCCAGAGAAGCTATAAGTCAGATCAGTCTACAGAATAAATATGAATGTAATCAAAACATAAGAGAAAGGGAAACAATTTCAAGAAGTGATAAAAGGAAATTAAACTTTAGCATGAAGACTACTTTCTTTTTAATCCATATATGGCTGTCTCTGCCATTTCCATTGTTCTTTGGAGTTATGTCCTACATTATCAACCTCCTGTTTGTATCTTCCCCATTTTTGATTCTTGTTTTATGTTTTCCAGGAATTTTTAAGGTCTCCTCCAGTCTTTACAGACAGGAAAGACTGGAAAACTAGAGCCTTTAGTCAGCAGGAGAGAAGCATTTTCTGAATCGTTACAAATCCAAATATAACACAGCTTTTGCTCAGTGTTGGCCATATGCAGTTGTCTCATTACCTCAGGGCCTAATTCCCCTACTTGTTTTATTTTGTACAGGGTTCTGCACCCAAAAAAAAACCCCCCCAAAACCCCCCCCCCACAAGCCCAGGCAAAAGATAGGAGTGTGTCCACAGGGCTCTTATGTGACAGCCATGTTTGTCTCCCTATAATGTTGCAAGTCCTCTGTGAAAAGTGTCCCTAATTATTTCTTTAGTAGATTTTAGGACCAGAGAATGTCCTTATTAAAAGTTCCCAATTTCATACAAACTCAATTCTTAGGATATATTTTTATATATATATATTTGATGCATTTAATTTCTCCTTCAGAACTATGGAAAGAATAAACCTGAGTTAAGGATGCAGGCAAGTAAACCCTGAACATGAAAAACATTGAGGGGGTTTAAATCTCAAAGTACAAGTGCCTGCCAAAACAATACTAAAGACCTTTTTTAGGAAGAAGAAAACAAAGATGCATGCAGAGCTTCATTTGGCTCAGTTTGGTTTTCAGCTCACAGTTGCAGTTTACAGCCATATTACCATGCAGAGTGACAGACCTATGGACTGGATAAATAAGATTTGCAATTAAGTCCTCATTGGGAAAAAAAGCCAAAATTCACCAGAAGGACTCTGCAAAGAATTTCATCCCTTTTTTAACCAGTTCTAATAAATGAGGTGACAGATGGCCCCAGATCCAATACAAGGTTGCGCTGGCTCAGGGGGCTCTGCTTGTTCATGGGTAGCAGCTGAACTCCAGGACTGGGCTGCTCCCTAGGAGACACCATTTGTTTTAATGGGCAATGCTTCATATTTGTGTGTGTGTGCATGTTTGTGTCCCTTTTTTTTTTTGTGCCACATGCACACAATGGCTTGTAAATGATTCCTCACTAGGTTTCCTTTTTGTACCACTGGCAAAGATTTTGTCCTCCACCAGTTCTTAGGGGAAAAGGCTTGCACAGCTTTTCCATAATGACCTTCTTATCTGTGCAGCCAGCGGCAGCGCTGGCAATGGGGGAGATTGGGTTTTATAATTAAACTAGTGCTCCCTCTGTTGGCTGGATGTCAGGGCCCAGAAACAAGGACTTGCATAGCCACAAATTGCATTGATTGTGGGGGAAAAAATTTAAAAATTAGTATTCTGACTCTTTGCAAAATATAATTTCTCATTTTCGAGTGTGCATGCCAAACCTCTTTCCCCTCCCTTTGCGCTCACATCAGTCACAAATGATGTAGAGAGTCTGAAGTTTACCTGGCAAAGAGAAATAATTCAGAAGCAAAACTCAGCAACTAGCTGCAGTACTGTCTTTCAAGTAACTCCACAAGTGCCAAAGGATGTGGATGAATAATACATACAAATAAAGCTAAACACGAAGAAAAAAGAGCACCTCATTCAAGTTGTTTAAGACCTGCACATCAAAGCTGCATACCACTTTGTGAAAAATTATCTACAGTACAGTTTACGAAAAATTATCTACAGTCCACTTTGCTTATGTTTGTGGGTTCTCCTGTCCCAGTGGTTTCCCTCCATCATCACAGAAAAATAATGAAATTTTTACCAAATAACTAAATAACACACCCAGAAAGTAATGGGGGTGTTTTGGGTCCCTGCGTTTATCTCTCTCATATTGATGGAAGGGGAGTCAAAAGAGTGTAATGAAGTTTTGCCCTCTGTGTTCTACTATGACACAGTGACAGAGAGCCTCATTATTACCTTGTTCTGTTTACAAGGATGGGATTAGTCTTTTGAAAAAGTGCAATCAACCAGGCTTTCCACAGAATGCTGAATATCTTTACTAAATCACAAATCTTACATTTCAGAACTAATGCTGTTCTCCATTTTAAGAAAGCTTGTATGTATCAGCTTTTCAATTAATTACTTACCTGGTGCTCTGTTGCAAGATAAATACATTTGTGATTGTATCATTAGCAAACAATATTATCTTGTATGCAGCCCATTGGGTTGTCAAGCACTGCTTGCATTAGATGAGTCTCTCTGCTTTTTTGACACAGTGGAGTTTAGGATATTTTGAACTTCATAGGATGAACTGGAGGCAAGAAAATCTAAGTAAAAATGCCAAGATATGCTTCAACTAAGCTCAGGAATTCTTTTAATCTTACCTCTTTGTAGGACATTGCCACCTGCAGAGGTGTTTCTTGGCAGGGTTCTGGCACTGGCCCTTTTCCAGAGCCTCTGACCTTCCAACACACTGTTGTAGCATCTCACTGGATCTGGCTGGATATGAGCTAAGTTCCCAACCAAATCCATTATTTAAGCTTGTTCATCTAGCTAGCTCACAAAAAGGATGTCTTTTCTCTTTAGAGACTCTTAATTTTTTTCCTTACTTCTTATTTTTTTTCTATTTCTCTCCTACTAAAGCTATTTATCATCCCCATTTCAATCTCAGATTGTTTTATACTTGCTTCCCTTGTAAAAACAATTTTCTTTCTTTGGTGATGAAGCCATACATGCGGCAGTCCCTACCCTTTCCCACCACCTTGTTTGGTGTCAATCTTTCTCTCCATTTCCCATTTCTGTTAGCTCAAATCCTGCTGAAATAATTTCTTGCATTTCAGGTACCACAGGGAAGATCAATACCAATTAGGAGACTGTATTGTAATAGAGATGTATTAAAATCTTTCATTCTTATGGGCCAATTTTATTCCCACTGAAGGATAAAATAAGGCAACAGTTTAGAGACAATTCCCTTTTTCTGAAAAGGGCTATATATCAGGTTAGCTGAGAGCTTAGCAGGGCATGCTGCATTTGCCTACAGTGAAAGTATTATTTCTTCCCATCAAACCTCTCCCTCTTAGTTACTTTTGGATATAGAATAGCACATTAAACAAACCTTGATTATGACCTAAACGCAGGAAATAGCTTATACATAATCCTGAAAATCATTGAGAAATTATTTTAATTAATGCCAATGAGGGCTTTTTGTTATCTTTATTGGAAAAATCATATAATCATAATACTGTTTTCTTACTTCTCCACAGATGCAGAAATCACATTCACTTCCTTGGGGTGCAAATCCTTGACACAGAATTTGGCTCATATTTTTGTCGGTATGGCCAGAGAAAAGAAGATACATGGTTGCTAAGCTTTTGTGCTTGGATAAGATTTCAGAAAAGAGACAACTCTGCATCAAAATGCTCAGTCAGCTCCTGAGGAAAGGAGCTTGACACGAAAGACACTTGTCCTGTTTTTCTTAGGGAAGGCATCTGTGGAGATTCCATCAAAAAAGGACAGGGAGACTTGTTTGTCTTCCACCACCAGGAGGGGCCATAGCTGCAACCAAGAACTTGTCCTTTACTTGTACCACACCCCTGCCTTCCTACATCAAAACCAAAAATGACTTAATTTTTCGTCCATGTCCTTGCCAAAACCTCAAACCCAATGAATTTTCCCGCTCTCCCACCACAAACTCTCTTTAATGGAGAGCATAAAGCACACCATGCTATCCCTCTGCTATTAAGTGTTCCTCAGAAAGCAGAAAAGAGTCATAGCACAGAATAAGGATGGGCAATGATGTTTACTGCAAATGAAAGTGGGGGGCTGGGCTGGGGGGTTGAGCTTTTCACAGCCTGATATTAAAAGGTAACTGTTTGCATCACTGCTGCTGTCAGGAAGAGCTATTCTCTAAAGCAAATGGATTCCTGACAGTGTTTATTCTGGCAGCTGGAGTTTAAAATAATGATCTCAGACGTTAGTTAAGCATTTAACAAACAGCGAATTAAGATTTGCATTCTCAGAGAAATTACTGGAACAGGCCTAATTTCTGGTCTGCCAATCAGACAGAGGAAAAACATTAAAGGAATAAATTGCTTTCTCCCATCCTCCTGCCTGCCTTCAGACAGGCAGAGCCACCAATCAGGAGAATGTGCTTCACCCACGTGTATCCTCCAAGGCACTGGAGTTTGCTGGTCACTGTTTCCCCATCCTTTAGTGACATGCAGTACCAGTTGTAGGGGAAAGCCTGCCCACGCAGCCATGTTTGTACCAGCCCAGCTGCCCTCTTTCCCTTGCTCCTAAACTGGAGCTGACTTCTTCCCATGGAACTTTGCTTTGGTGCCTTTGCCATCCTCACTGCCCACAGCTACATCAGACTAACAGAGCAGAGACTTAATCCCTTTTTTACTAAAACTTTGTGGCCTCCCTCTTGAAAATCAGTACTTGTCCCTTGCTTTTGTTTTGCTTGCTTCTTTTATTTAGTTTAAATAGCCCTGGCAGCAATTTATTCAACTCATTCTCTTTTGTCTCTTCTCAGAGCAACTCTTCCTTTTGTTTCCCCTTCCTCCTCTCCCAACACCCTAAAACAATAACAGCATGTAGCTCAATCATCAAAACATGTCCATGTCACAGATCTGAAACGCTGTTCTCCAAATTTCTCCAAATTTCAACTGCAAATGTACAGTGGGCAAGGAAAGAGCCCGGACTGCGGGGTCAGAAGGCTTGAAAGACTCATCACCTTTTTGTTCCAGTTACAAAGCTGATACCCTGGGAGGGGAGGCTGGGGGGAGTGCTGCGATGAGGGCAATAGTTGATGAAGTCTGAGCTGCAGAAAAGTGCAGCGTGACTGGTGCTAGACCAGTCCATCTGGTGGTTCAGCTTCTTTATGGCTTGCTGTGAGAGGATGGCACGGCTCTATTCACGCGTGAAAAAAAGCAGAAGACAGAGAGTTGCTGCTGTGATCTGAAACGTGGTGCTGTCTGACAGTCTGACTGCCACCCCAACCTAGCAGGTGTAAAGGCAGAGAGCAGTGGGAGAGGGGCAGAAAGATCTGAATGGGGGTGAGAGATCGATGTACTTTTCTTTGCTGACGCACAAGATTGCCAATTGCCAGTGTTAGTTGGACAACTGTTTTTCCCCCGCAAATGACTATTAACAGTTGGTGAGAATTCTCAAATAAAATGAATATAAATGTTTATTCATGCTTCAGCTGTGCTTGGCAATTCCATGTCTTCTGGTTTCTTGTCAGGATTCCTTTGCACGGGCTCTCTTCTGCCCCTTGCAGAGACAGGGGCACGGGGTGTGATTGCCATGCTCTCAGGACCACTGATCACCTTTCCCTGCTTAACCCAAGACCTCACCACTGTACAGGACTTGCAGGCTCTTTGATTTGCCATGCAGTTCTCCACAAATGCACAATAATCGAGATATCCAACAGGACTTGCAGAGGTTTCTAACCACACTGCTCTGACACATAAAGATTGCACAAGGAATATGTAAAGTAACCCAACTTCTTCCTGCTGATCTCTGATTCAGTTTCCTTACCAATTTAAAGCATCAGGCTCTTTTAAAACATTCTAGGGGTATCTTCTCCTCTGCACTTGGAGCTCCTTCTGTGTCCTTCTCTTCTTGGGCTGTGAAACAAACCTGTCCTTCATAGAATCAGAGAATGGTTTGGGTTAGGAGGGATATTAAAGATCATCTGATCCCAACCCCCCTGCAGTGGGCAGGAACATCTTCCTCTAGAGCAGGTTGTACAAAGGCCCATCCAGCCTGGCCTTGAGCACTTCCAGGGATGGGGCACCTACAACTTTTGTGGGAAACTGTTCCAGTGTCACACCACATTCGTGGCTTTTCCTTTGCTCCTAGGAAGACTTGTTCAAATCCCCCACCATGTTATGAGGCTGTAAGCAGCCTGGCTGTTTTAACCTGGCTGCCATTCTATCAAGAATGCTTAATTTCAAAAGTAAATTACCAATGTGTAACCTTTCTCTACAGGCAGCCCTCTTCTTTGCCTCTGAAATTTCCATGAAAATATACTGGAGAAGGTAAACAAGGTTCAGACTTGAAGTGTGTGTTTCATGATGGCTATATATAAGGCTATATATATGGTATAAGGCTGCACAAACTTCTGACTAAGAAATAAACCAGCAGGTATTGCTAGAGCAATAACAGAGTAAGTGATTATGTAGGATTTTGTTTAAAAATTAAATAGGAAAAAAATAAACCCAGAAAACCAAATAATATTAATTATGTTTCATCACTTTTCAGTAGAAAAGACTTATTAAAAATTTCCCAACTACTCCTTTTAGTGATTTCTGTTGTTTATTGGGATACATTTTAATTTCTTTTAAATCACAGGATAGTCCTTAATTCTTGGAAGAAACACCTTAATTTCTTGGCAAGAATTTTGTTCTTGCTGTCAAAAATGTCTGACATTGACGGTCCTGTTCAGTGAGTAATAAGATTAAAATAATTGTGGTAGGGTTGAAGATATGGTCTCTTGCATATCTCAGTTTTCTTTCTAAATGCTTATGCTGCTATCCAAGAGCACTGATGTAATGAGCAGAAATAACCATCACTTCAGAGACAATAATTTTGGACTTTATACATAACTTTTAAGTGCTGTTCATTCATCAGTGACCTCCAGGAGTTTGCATTTTCAAACTATAGAGGGATGGTAGGATATCAAGGGAAGTAACAAAAAGTGGTGGGTATAATATAGTACAGAAACTGAAAGAAATTGAGAGCAAGAGAAGAAGAGGGAGAAATGCAGCTAGAATCCTTGCCTGGTTTTGTGCTGATTGTGTGAGAGACCAAGGGGCCCTTTGGATGCTGCCTTCGAGGGGACAAAACAATCAGTAAGTGCCTTGTAGCTATCTGAAGAATCGACCAGGACAGGACAAAGGGTGTCATCCTGCATCATGTAAGGAAGAATTTGTGTGTGACAAGGCCACTGAGAAGAGGGACAGAGGGAAAAAACACATCTAAAACAGACTGTACAAGCTCTGTGGTGATAGGCAGGGATGGACGAGTGCCTTCAAATCTCCTGTAAATCAGAAATTAAGGAATCCACAGAGATGAGCCTGTTTCCATTATAGCTCTGTGTACACAGAGGTTTTGCAAGCTCAGTGGCAAGGTGCAAATCAAGAGAAAGAAAGAGGCTTCTGATGTGAATCTTGTCTCCCCATTCCTATCCTTTATGCAGTTTGAACTAGCTTTCTCAGGGGGCAATTGCAATCAGCAGAAGAATGGTGCACTCTGTTCCATTCCATACTTCTAAAATAGCACATGGTGGATTAAAACTCTGAAATTTTGCTCTGTGTAAATATTCTCCAAAACCTAAGATCCAAGAAAGGACTGAAACATATTTTTCTTTTCCTATTTTTGTGGCAGTTTTCAAAATATGATATAAATAAATTTGACTTCATAATCTCATGATAAGTATGACTTCATGAAGAAATAATAAATTTTACATTTTCAGAAGCTGTTGAAATATTTTATTGCTGTAGAAGATTCATGGCGTCTATTACATGGGGAGTAAGGGGAAAATGTTTTTCTTCTTCTTCTGTGTTCTACAGAGAACTCAAACCATTTGCAACAGTCCTTGGTCCCAGGTAGCTCAGCTTATTTTCTCTGTCCACATTGGGGATTGAACACTAAGTTCAGCCTGGAGAAGGTACGAACAATTGCCAGGGACCAAATGTTGTTGGTTTCACATCTATGATTTCCCAGAACCACATGAGAGAGAGAAGTATGAAATGCTATATCTAAAACTGAAAGAGTGTGACTTGGGGGGTTTATTTTTAAAAAACAGACTTTGAAAAGAAAGCAAGGGGTAAAATTCACAGGATAGGAACAGAGGAGCAATGGGTATAGGGACAGGATGTAGAAGATGAAAAGTTGCAGATAAGTCAGTCAATCTCCACCCAAGTTTTCCACATTCCATGACATTTTTTTGTTCATTAGCTGAACTAAAACCCCAGACCCCAGATGTGAGCATCCTTGGGATTGCTTTGCTCCACAGACACTGCTGTAACTCCTGTCTCAAGAGACATGCTTATTAAAGAGACACCCATATCAAATGAGTTAGCTTGGGAACACTGTTTGACTGGGACAGCACAAGCAGCAGAGACAACACAATGGCACAGACAACCAAGCATTTGCACAGATTCTTAAGCAGCATTTGCAGCTCATGCAAAGCCCTGTGTTGCCATGAATGCCCTTCCAGTAGCTTCCAGCTACTTCTCATGAGCCTCAGTGGGGGCAGCAGGAAGGCCACCCTCAGGCCCAGCCCTGACACCAGGGCAGAGCAGCATTTGCCTCTCTCTATTCTGAGCAGAGTTGCACAGGTCTGCAATGCAAACTGTAATGCTCTAGACCTCTTGTCCTCACCTGCCATGGCTGGTGAGTTAAGGTATTTTATCCCTTGCCAATATGAACAGACTGCAGGTATCTCTGAATTACTCTGCTGCAGCCCTCAAACAAAGCCACAGGATTCTTAAGTGATGGGCATGGAGGAGGAAAAGACTTGTCCTAATGAAATAAATGAAAGAAAACCCATTGATTAGATGAAAACTGTTATGATGGAAAGTCCCACATGCTGGACTGTTTCCCTACTGTGTTCATATCTACATAAAATGGCACAATCACCCACAGATCTATTTGCTATTGTATGATGTTATATTAACTACAATTATATATATATATAGAGAGAGAGAGAGAGAGAGGGAGAAAGAGAGAGAGAGGGAGAGAGAGAGAGGGAGAAAGAGAGAGAGAGAGAAAGAAAGAGAGAGAGAAAGAAAGAGAGAGAGAAAGAGAGAAAGAGAGAAAGAGAGAAAGAGAGAAAGAAAGAAAGAAAGAAAGAAAGAAAGAAAGAAAGAAAGAAAGAAAGAAAGAAAGAAAGAAAGAAAGAAAGAAAGAAAGAAAGAAAGAAAGACTATATACATACATGCCTGTTTCTTTTTCCTTAAAGTGATTAGAAGCAACTAGTGGACTGATGAACAGCTGGTTCTTGATTAAACCAGGATACCTGTGTGATATTTACAGGAAGGGAAAGTACTGCACAGAATGTGCCAGAATTCTGACCTTTGTGTTGTGTAATATCTCCTGGGTCTTATGGGATACCTGGGAAAGAAGTGTGTCAGGAAAGCCTTCTGTCATCTTTGTCTGGCTGCAATACCTTTGTTTGCTCATCCCCAACAAGAGCTGCAGTTCTTGTGTTTGCCTGCCCTGGGAGGGACCACAGATTCTTACTCTACCTGCAGGTGAATGTGACGGTCTCAGACTGGTCGAGTCAAACAACCCAGTAATTCAGCCACCCATATGATCTACAAAGGACCCAGTAAACACATCTCATCTTCCTTTATAAAATTCTTTCCTTACACATTCCTTCCCACCAAGTTCAAAGGCCAATTCCTTCGTAATGAAAGAAACTTCCAAAATCAGGAGTGATCCATTGAAGAAATTCATCCACTAAGTTTTTCATTCATCACTAAAACTGCATCCTGGAAAAGCCATAGTTTTAAAGCCATATAAATTGAAGACATAAGACTATCTGCTCAACCATTGGCTGTAGGACCTGCTTCTGAAAGAAATCAGACTGAGCTGTATTGCATTTAGATTTAACCTTTTAAATACAATTTTTATCAGAGACAGTGCTGGTAAATGGGGTATGTATAGGGAGCAAGGCTTATGTATAGGGAGCAAGACAAATGAGAAAGAAAGCAGAACAAGAAAACCTTCACACAAGTGGTTTTTTTTTTTTTTCCTTTGCATCAGGAAAAACAGGGTTCTGTTATGATGGGAAAAACTACCCACCTCACAGTACGTATCTTAAGGCAGGATTTGCTCCTTTTTATTTCCGCAGGTCCCATGCATTTCTTCACTCCTATTACAGCTCAGCTTTCTGTTTCATGTTCCTTATTTTGGCACTTCAGAGTCAGTTTGCAACATATGGTCTATTAGGTGTAGACCTGCAACTGCTTACATAACTCAAGGCTTGCTGGAGTACAAAGACCTTGGTATACAACAGATGTACGAATGAACACACGGTCGAACGTGCTGTGGATGCAAAAGGATAATGATACTGCTCAGAATCAGATTTATTCTGCTTCTCCTGTGGAGTACACCTGTCTTCTGCTGGCTATACATGTGGCTCCAGCCAGCAAGGCTTCATCATCCAAAACTAAGCTTAGATCTTCTTTCCCTCATTACTGCGCTGTGATTTCCCGTCCTACACCTCATTTGCACAGGGCAGCTACATGTTCATCTAAGCATTTCATTAGTGTATTCGAGACAAACCCCCAGCAGGCTTGAAAGTGATACACACAGATGCAAACAAATAAACCTCGATGAGGAAACATAAGTGTACCTGTGGGTTCACAACAGGTTTTAAACAAATTCCCAGAAAGGAGATTAAAAGTCATGACACCCTTAGCTGTAAGAAAATGAGTCATGTCTGTTAACTCCTTCTGACCATTCCCTATCCCCTTTAAAGAGTGCCGTGTTACTTATGCCATGAAGGGAGCTTCCTCAAAGGAGCCTCAGCTGTGATCTTCTGCCAGATGGAGGTTATTCCAGAGGTCAGATATTAAGTCCTGGCTCCTGCTCCTTCACCCTGTGTGAAGGATAATGGAGCTGCTAACATCCAGTAGGCAATTAATTGAGGAGTCTTCATGTGGAATAATTCTGGTGTAAATAAGTTTGTGCTGTCTGCTTTTCCCTCTGACACAGGTGTTTGGGAATGTTCAAGGTAGTCTGAGCTTGGTACGTCGGGCTCCAGCAGTTTGGGGAGGGATCTTTAGGGGGCTGAAGCTTACAGAAAGTCAGACCAGTAGAGAAATGAAATATGCCATGAAACAGAATGTCCAGGCAAGTAGTTGTAAAGCTCTCTTGAATATTTATTAGAATAAAAATTACGGCTTTCACAGACTGGGGAACCAAGGAGCCTTTCACCCCTTCATCCAGCTCTACATCTTCAGATTCTCTAACATGTCCCCCATAGCTGTCCCACCCGAAATACCCCACCACACAACTTCTGCACCACCCCATCCATCCCTCACTGGGCTCACACCTGCTGTGTTTGGGCTGCTTTGACATCTCTGAGACTGCAATCACTGAGTCAAAACTGGTTCACAAGTTCTCAGGGAGCAGAGCTGCCAGATAATGAGAACACAGGAGCATGATTTCCTTGGGACTTCTTACCTGCATGAAATCAGGAACTTTTTTCCTTGTCTGCAGTTACCTCACAGATAGCATGGCAGAAAGCAGCCTCTGAGGCAGTAGTGGGTCTTTTACTAGCAAATCTCTTCTATTTAGCATCCTCAATGGCTTTGCCACCAACAGTTTAATCACCTTAGAAAGCCACGGTTCCCTCTGACAGTAAAGGATACTACCTAGAATTACCTCATCTGCTTCTTCCTGTGGCTATATTGTCAGACATTATCAGCAAATATTTGCTTGTTATAAACTGTCATTGGGGGAAAAAACATGCCAGTCTTCCTGCCTCCCAGGTAACTAAGGCTTTGTTGTTTTTATCCAGTGAAGACCATCTTGCTCGAATTGTTCTTTCTGTGTGTTTTGCTCACCCAGACAGGCTGACAAGTGACAAGGTGCACCCACAAGCACAAGGAATTCTGAGTATATAAAGGAGCAAAACCTATGTGTTTCAGATGGCATGAGTTTGTTTTCTTGTTGTCCCCATCTGCTTCTTCCTAACCTTCATCTCATGGCTCATACAGAGGGTAGGGGAGGATGAGCATTTCTGACAATGAAAAACCTTATTGCTCCTAAAAGGAAAGAAATTCTGCTATATTTGTTAGAAAACAAGGGATTTTGGACCGGCAAAATTCCATGCATTTCAATTGTACTATCCCAAGTTCAGTATAAAATGGTAAAAAGGTTTTACCTAATGCTTTAAGCTTCAAGTGCAAATTCACTTTGAAAATATTAAGAAAGCTTCTGTAGTTTTGAGAAAACATCAGATTTGAAAACACCCACATTTCTCATTTTCTATTTCCTTACTCTTTTGTATTGCACTATAGAAAAGCCGAAGCCTTTATTTTATTTGATTTAGGGTAAAGAGAAAGGTAGGAGTTCCAAGTGAAATGCAGACAGTACCTGTCAACTTTCCTGCCTCTCTCCTGAAAAGCACAGAGGGATCACAGTCTGAGACTGCCATGCAAAGTTGTAATACAATGTTAAACATGCATTACTAGAAAACAAGATTTTCAGTACAGTAATGTGTCTAATGAGAGGTTTAAGCATAATTGCAAACTAGAGTAATAATAAATCATGCAAGAAGCACCAGTTCTTAATTAACAGCCCATTATTTTGGGTAAAGTGCAGCTGCTTTATATCTTAGGTGTATATAATTAGGTGTATCATAAACTATGGTTACAGTTTTCTAATAGTGGAGCTCTGTAAAGTGGTAGACTAGGTGCTATTTTACTTTTCCTGTTCCAATTTAGTTTTTTTTTTTTTAAAGCTGTACATTAAGTACTCTTAAACAATAGATACTTATTTAATGTTCATATATATGAGGCATAAGCAAGGGAGAATTTGAAGTCTTTCTAACCATCAGTATTACCACCAATCATGCAGAAAAGTGCCTGAGTCTGTTATACACTCTTCTTCTAAATGCTGGCTGTGCTTTAGAAAAGCATCTTCAACTGCATTCCAACCTCAAAGTCATTTGCTGAAAGACAAATTGTTTTGTTTCAGTCCTTAACAACCAGGAAGTAAAAATTTATTTGAAAGTGTTTTGTGCTGGCTTAAATACTGACGGTGTTTTCTCAAAAACATGAAAATGCATGTTGTGCCTTTCTCCCTTATAGGCTTGGCTTTCTCATGCTGTAATTCACTGCAACATATAAGCCTTTATTCCTTTTCCTGTACAGGGAGTCGTGTAACTCAGAGTGTTTTCCTGTTGTGACTGAGAAGATGAGGAATTATAAAAGACTAACACTACAATTTAACGCTTCAGAGAAACAGTGTATATCATTACTCCTCTGTAGCCAAGCACACTAATTAATATTTATTGCACTTGTCAAACCAGTAGCCATGGTCAATCCATTGCTGCAGCAGTTCAATGGGAGGCTGGGCACCATATTTCTCCTTGGCAGGCATGTTTAGGTCATCAACAAAGACAAAAGCCCTTTTCCCTGGTGGAGCACTGTAAACCCTCTTCTTTCTCCTGCAAAATTAAACCATTAATTTTATTCATGTTAATTTTCATCTTACTTTGAAAAAGCAGAAAAAAAGAGAGAGAGTGATTGGAAAAAGAAAAGAAAAGAAGAAAAGAAAGAAGGAAAATCACACACTTTCTGGGGAGCCTGCCTGACATTATTATTAGAACCAGTTCTTTTGGAATCCATGACCTTTTATTTTTATCCGATGTGCCGTAAAGGTCACAGAAACATGGGGAGGACATAGTTATAAATCCACATGGAGTTTAATCAAAGGTGGCATGTTGTTCTGAAGTAAACAAGCTAATAAAACTATTCCAGTTTAAACAAAGAAAAAAAAAAGGAAAAGAAAAACCCTTTGTTAAAGACTGTCAACAGAACTCTGATGAACTTGAATGTATCAATGGAATTAATTAGGCAAGAAGGATTATAATAAGTGAATTTCAGTGTTGCATCTACAGTAGCCTCTTTGGCACCCTGAGTAAAACGCTTTTATTTAGAGTCCTGCACCTCATTCCAAAGCATGTTGTGGTGCACAGTGTGCTGCCGGGGAGATGTATTCACTCCAGCTAATTGCAAGACACAGAGAAGTTGAACTAAAGGCAACCGTGGAGCAGACTGCTTCAGTTCTACCAGCCTGTATCCTGATTGCATCACAAAAGCTTGGGACACTGTGAAGTAACAACATAAATGGAAAAGAGCTATGACACCCTGCATTTCTACATGTAGTATTACAGCAAATTTTAATCACAGGCCTTGAAAAAATTCCCCCCTTTTTCTTTCCCCCCTCAAAAACATCAGGTTGGGGTGTCAGGAAAAAGATAGTGCTCCAGTGTGGGTACTATATAAGCTAGGGAGTCAAAAGTAAGGTATTGGTTCTTAACTGGTTGTTCTGGGTCCCAGGGAAATGTCCAAAGTACAGGAGGATCTAGGAATAGGACAGGAAGCAAGGCTGAAATACCAGCTACCAAGGATGAAAGTGGTGAAAACACCCAAAGTTAATGGCTAGAAGATGAGTAAAGAATTTTCTTCCCTTGAAGAACATAGAGATCATCTTGGCAAAGCCCAGTCCTGCATGAGTCCTTGTGAACACTGAATCAGATGCCAAGACTTACAGAATGCATTATAAAACGGTCAGTGAATGTGTGTTTTAATGTTATAGATGCATATTAACAGCCTCACGCTTTTCCCTGCAAAAAAAGTCTGGGCTGGGTTTTTCAGTACAATACTCAGAGAAATACATAAACGCTTTGAATATCTCTCTGGCTGTCTACAGAACTCTTTGAAATAAGAACTGGCTGTCAAACCTACTAAGGTACATTTGAAAATCACTTTAGCAGTTACATGACTCAACAGATGTCTAAATACCTTAGGAAATAAAGTCCTTTATGGTTAGATGTACAAGGACAGATGTATACATATTTTGTCTCTTATACTAAGGCTTGTTACTCAGATGGGTCTGGATCCACTGGGAAGATTTAGGTCATGCCACACACAGCTTTTAGGCACTTTGCCTTCTTAAGAAAACCACAGCTCATAGCTGGGTGCTTGAGGCTTCTCCATTTAGTGAGAAAAACAGGTTCCAAGCCACCACCTGTCAAAGCTTCTATACAGAGACTTTATATGCCAGGAGACTTCAGGTATCAGAGCAAGGCAAAATCAGCTTAAGGAAAGTTAGGCACCCCTCCACTCTTGTAATAGCTGGTTGCCTAACCCCAGAAACAGAAACTGTGTCAGGAAAATGCCCTGGTTAGGGCAGCTCTCCTGAGCAATGGCTTAAGTCCCTGCCCAAGTGGATGGGTGGCCTGAACCGGGGTGCCCAACTCCCAGCAGGGGAGCACAGGCAGCCAGGAGCCAGAGTCGGAGCAGGGGAGGCAGGATGCAAACGCTGGGGGGATTGAAATGAGTGCTAAGTGCTGGCGTGTGTTTTGTCAGTCTAACCTATATTTCTTGGCTCTTTAAGTCCTCCACAGGGTTTGTTACATGAGGCTGATGAAATGCATCAAGAAGTACACTGTGGTCTGACTGTGGAAAGAAAGCCATTTTCCCTGTGCAAATAATTGTAGAACTAATTCTAGGGTCTTTTGTCAGCTGTCTCGCCTCTCCCTTAAATGCTCTTGGATGGTTGTAGAGCCATAAAATGGGTTCAAAATAATACTTGAAATTAATACAGTTTGATTTAGATGACCATTTATTTTATAGCCCTAGTTAAAATGTCAGGGAGATTTAACAGAAGATAAACTTTGCATTTGCTAGAATAATTCTAGCAGCACAAAGCCATGTTTTGAGGGCCTAGTGTTAGCAGTATTTTCCATTTTCCTTGACAAATGGACTGTAAGTTAGCCATCAGTTAATTATTGACAGATAGAGGTGATATATCAGATAATATCTGGTAGAAGAGAATCACAGGAATTAGCAGAACAGACTAAAAATACTAGAATCACGGGAATAATGCAGAAAATAATTCTTGTGCCGTTCACATCCCTACCAATATGGAGCTGTTTTGTATTCTATAGATCTATACAGTTCATTTTACATGACCTAAAAAATTCTGCTTTCATTGTTTCTCCTGGAATCTATTCATTAACAGGAGCTTTTTTCTAATATGCAGCTTAAACGTTCATTACCTTATTACGCCTCACAATGAACTGAGCTCAGTGCTTTCAGCATATAGTCATAATTTTTACCTATCAGCTGGAAGTGTACTCTACTCTATGAAAACGCCAGAATTATCATACAGCTACTGCCTGATAAAACACTGCTCAAATCCTGTAATGTTTTCAAATCTTGAGCTATTAATAATTTAACATAATTAATTCAAAACACTTCACTCAATGTGAACCAGAGAGAGACGATGGGGAAATGATGCATATTCCATCTTTCAAGGGTGGAATTAAATATGGGAAACAAGGAAAAGATAAAGAGCTGCCAACACTTACTTGGAGTGTAATTCGCCTGTTTTGAACTTAATATAAATTTCACGTTTCTAAGACTTTCAACTAACTTCACAGGCATAAATGATAAAACCCTTTCCCCTATCACAAGCAAACAATTTAACATGGTTAGAGCTGTTTGTCAGGCATAAGAAGAAAAGAAACAAATTAACAAATGGGTGAGATTTCTCTACAAAGGGGAGTAACAATTAAGCAAACGAACAGTCTTGTAGAAAATCCTTTAAAATGCAATACACGGAGATTCCTTCCTCTTTTTGTTAAAGCTTATCAACAAAGAGTATTGTATTGCTAACACTTTTGCTTGATTAAACCTTCTTTAAAAGCACTTTTGTTGTTGCTCTTTTCAAGGTAGGTTTTTTTTCATGTTGCTCTTTTCATGGTAGGCTGTTTTTTAAAATTTTATTTATTTAAATCAAGGCTGGACCCAACCTTTGTTTTCCTGGCTGGAAATTCTTGCTGTTAGAAAGAACTGCAGGTGCTAAATTATGGCACAATACATCGCAGCTGCAGAAGTGCACCTGGAAAAAATTAGACTAGTAATGAAAATTTCACCTGAGAAGTGCCAAATTGGAAGTCTCAGAGATTGAATGCTTCCATTAAGCCACCACTCAGGAACAAACCAAGTAATAAATATTGAAACTTCCTTCTTTACTTTGACCATGAAGGCTTATTTCAGATGTATTTTCCTCTCTGTTTGGGGAAAGAAGGGAAGAACTCAGAGAGAGCATGTTCGTCTCTCATCTCCATTAAATCCCTAGCCAACCTCTACTGCCAATAGAGGTACCAATTAGTACTAATTGTAGTAGACACTAATAGTGTAGACACCTGTCACTATCTATTGAGCAGGGACTGTCAGTAAATTCACAGAGGCCAGCAAAAAAACATCTGGAATAATAATGATCATCATTTTGGTACTGACCCAGTCTGAAATTAAACTGTTGATTCCGAGGTTTAAAAGCTCAGCAATGCTTTTCGAAGGTGCCATAATCTAATGAAAGTAATGCACATACACACACACACACACACATATATATATAGGTTTTTATTACAGAAACACACAAAAAATGATAGAGAACTTGTTACCATAGCAACAGTGCTTTCTGCACTGCACGGACCAATGATCCTCACTATTTTGGAGCATTACAATGGATCCATGCTTTATAAACCCCCCCCACCCTCCGGACAATGGCAGGACCTGTGTGGGTAGAATGATGAACCCCAGTCTGCCCCAATCCCCTCCTCAGCTGACACGTGCATCACTCATGCCCACACAGGGCAATGCTCAGCTTCTCCTGTTTCATGTGTAATAATGTGGTAATTCTGTATGTAATGTGTCACGAGGCGAGGAAAGGCGGCCACCTTTCATTTTGACAAAAAGCACGCGGTGCCTGTCAGCCTCAGCACAGCAAGGGCAGCTCAAGGGCCAAGCCTGAGCCTCGCTTCCAGGCCACCTCCTGATTTTGTGATGTAAGTCACTCCTGTAAATGCTCCCTTCCCTCAAAGTGGTTGTGGGAAGGACAAAAGCTCCCATGATGTGATTCTAAACCAGCCAGACACGGGACACGTGCTGCATGGCCTGGGGATGGGAACCAGCACCTGTTGGTCTTGGGGGAATTTCTAATTCCCACAGTTATTCTGGAAGCGCTCCAGGCACACGCTGCAAACACCACAAGCGATAACAAGCCCGTAAAACACTGAATGCTAGAGATTACATGTAAGCATGATAGAGAAAAATTAAGTCCATTAAAAATCCCTGCCAAGCCATGATTAGCTATTATTATTTTTTAATTCATTGTAATATACACTGTGCATAAGAGAAAAGCTAACAAACATAAATAAGAGGGATGTTAACCAACACATTAATTTTCATTTTAACTTAGGCCTCTTGCCTGAAATAAATGGAAGTGGTAACTCATGCAGATGAGTAAGATATGTTCTAAAATCTTCTGGATGATGGAGCCCTGCAGAAATACCAACAGGATGCCATTTGTGAGCGGCTTCTCTCTGGCAACGAGGAGAACCGCCTGCAGTATTCAGAGCAGGTCATTTTTCCTCCATGTAGAACAGCTGGACAGCCATGGATTCTCAAGCAGTTTCTTTGCATCAAAGGAAAAAGGGGGATTGGGAGTTCAGAGGATTCCTGCAAGCTGTGTTCTGCTTGAAGTTGAGGATCAAAGAAATCCACAGGCATATATATGGAGAAGTCCTTGGGAAAGCCTTTTCCCAAAAACAGACATGTTTCATTTTTCAGTTCACAGAGAACCTTTTTGAATTTCTGCAGGTTGGGAAATCCACCATGAAGTTTCTGTCTATATTCCAAACTCTCATAAGGTTGCATCTCAGGGCCAGCAGCCTATATTGGCTCCAGCAGTGCCTGATGGGCCCAGCTGTGCTCATAAGGATGGTCACTTCTCTTCATCTCTCTGTTGGAGGAAGCACAGGAAAGGTTTTCATTAGTCACTGATTCTCCAGACAGGAATTGTATCTGGAGTTCCTTCGCTCACCAGTGATAGCTTTACCAGTGCAACCTGCCTATAAGCTTGGAGAGAAAATATTACTGCATGCAGCTAAACTTCCACTTAGGGGCCTGAGTGTACACCCTGAAAAGACCTGTCTGTGAGAGAAGCTTCTTGGCAAAGACAACCCTCTTCTTTTTAAGAATTAATTAAATTGGTCACCAAGGGATGGTAAAAGAGCTCAGCACAGAACTTCAAAACAGAAGCTGCAATCAAACTATGGAAATCACTCCACCCATATTTGCTTCAGCAGGTAGGTAAAGGCAATCTGCTCTTGGAGAGAGGCAGCACAAGAAAAGCTCCACAGAAGGAGATGTTGTTGTTTCTCCAGTCCCTGAAGAGCATTCTTCCCCATCTCATGTTCCAGGCCAGGGTATTTCGACTGACGCAGAAGAGGGTACATTGCAACCCTTGCCTTTCCCTCACTGCCCTTCAGCAGTGAGGATTTGGACAAGTTAAGAACCAAGCAGACATAGGCAAAAAAGTACAGGGTGTCCTTCTTCACTTGTTGAAAGAGGGGAAAGCCAATATTTGTCACAAGGGGTAAAAGAAATCTTATTTTTGAGAGCACACTGTGCACTGTCTGTTAGACTCCTTATTTATTTGACTGTTTAATTCAGTACATGACTTCAGTCATGTAGTCAGATGTCTGGTGCTCATTTTCAGCCAGTTGACAAACTGCCTGAAAGTTTGAGTCTTTTGATCAAATACTTAATGAAATAATCACTGTCTGAATCACGCTGACAGATCCAGGTTGGGTTCTCCTTCAGCTGATTTTTTTGTAGATTAGAAATTTGCCTCGTGCTGAATGTAGCTTAAATGTCTCTTTGATCAGGCAGTTTGGCACTGTTTGCTATGCTGAAGGAACCTTGTGTACCTCTGCCTGAACAGCCTCCTGCTGCCTCCACTCTGCCTGAAAACCCTGATCAGCTCACTCCTCCTCCTCCCTCTGGGGCCACCACCTCCCTCCTCCCTGTGCTCAGCAGAGGACTGTCCAGATGGACTTGTATTCCTTTGACTTCCTTCATCTTGCTCCAGTACTGTGCCCTCAAGGAAGGGCACACCCTGTCCAGCCTCACCCTTGGTCCTCTCCCAGGAGTGTCTGCGCTGGATATGTTTTGTGGGGGGTTCCCTAGTGCCATGACCACCCACAGCCTTTTTTTACTAGTTAGGCTGCATTTTTCAAATTGTTTCCACCATCTAACTTTCACTGCCCCCACCTCAAGATGAGAGCCACCTACACCACGTGGGCCAAGCTGGGTGCTGTGTTATTCCACCGTTGACATTTACAACACCAGATTGTGTTGATTACTACAGAAGCTACAATATCCTTGGTGCTGGGGCTTCTAGCTTAGTAACAGATGTGTAGCAATTACAACATTAATAAAATACAGTGACCTTTATTGCAAAAATAGTTTCTCTGTTCTTTACTTTCACAAGTCTCTGTGATCAACTGGAAACCTTAAAATTAAGCTTGCAGCGCCCATAATACAGTTTGATTTCATTTCCATGAATGAAATTTCCATTCCATTTCCAATGCTTGTAGATGCATACATTCAAGGTTTGCTCACTCTGAGCAAATATTTCTGCAATATCAGCTGAGGAGGTTAAAGTAACTCTGGGAAATGATCCTGGTCTCTAAGAAATAATCCTGAGTGATCTTGGCCAAGCATAATCAGAGAAGAAACCTCATCTAGGCCATAAAACTATCTAGACTGGATTGTTGCTGTTTCCCATTTAAAAAAAGGCTATTTTTATAATATCATTTTGGAAGACCACCTTTCAGGCCCTTCAGCAGCTTTTGACTCAGAAACAGATATGAAAAGAGCATGAAAAGCACTTTAAAAAATGTTTAATGAATTTTTCAAGATGTATATTACATTTTCAGAATCTGTATGATCTCCCTCATTTTGTAGCTAATCCATTGCAATCCATCAACTAAGCACATGGACTTTAAAAATAACTTTTATGAACTGGAAAATCAAAATGCTAGTAATCAAAATCTGACCATCCCTATGTTGCACTTTACACTATAGCACTTTGCTAGAATCTGCTCTGCTCATGCATATGCACTTTGGTAAATTGAAAAGAATGCTCTTCTGAGAATTTTTCTCTTTTGAGAGAAAATTCCTATTTTAGTGCAGGCTAAAACAGTGCAGCTTCCTCAAACAGTTTATGATGACCTCCCAGGATTGGGACAGATCTTTTTTGGATGTCTAGTTATTCCAAATCTTCTGTCTAGGCTACTTTAACTTTTTTTTTTTTGACAGACTTTGAAAACACAGTTTATAGAAGAATACAAATATAAAAAAATACATGGGGCAAGTTGTTTTATCTTGACTACTCAGAGATTGAAATGATCATGACTTGTGAGCCCCACAGCAAACACCTTTATGGCATTTTCTAGTCCTTTGTATTGTTGGTAGGATATATTTCTCCATTCACTAGAGCCTGACAGTTGTCATAATAGCATTTATCAAACTCCATAAAAATGCATTCTTTGTGTACTTAAACTATTTATGTCACAGCTGAGTCAAATTCTTAGCTTTATTTGCTCAAGGAAGCTACAATTATTACAGTAAATTTTAGTGCCAAAAATATAATTTCTAATGTTCCTAAAGATTCCTGCTTGCACTGAGCATTTTCAGTACTTTCTTTCACTTTTAAAAAAATTATTTATTTATTTTTGCATTGATTGAGGTGTGATACTGCCCAAAGAGCTCATTTCTGGTGATGGCAAATGTAAAGTTTGAGGTTTTGTTGAGGCTGTCTGGCAAGCAAGGCTCTCCGTATTGAAAGGTGCAGAATAGCTCTGAGCTCCCTTTTATCATGCCAATTAACGTTTGACTTGTTTGTCTGCCATGTGATGAATTAAAAATGCATGATTTAGATGCTGGTGAGCTAGCCATTTTCTAGATATAATCCCCTGGATGCTGCCCATTCTTCCAGTTGATCTTTTTGCCCTCCGTGGGTTGGCAAGTACCATATATAGCCCACTGCTCAGATCTTTCCCTAACAGATGGCTCTTTACTAGCTGGGACTCAATCTGGTGATTCCCTTTAATATGCTTTAGACTGAAGAATACCCAGGGACAGGGAGCTGATTCACTCTCCTAAAGCAAAAACATCTAAGAAGATAAAGTTAACCAGACATGCTTTCTGTGCTATGTGCTGCTCTATATATGCCATTAATCAGAATTTTTGTCAACATCAATTAAAATGTAGTTTCCCCAGTAATAAACATTACATAGAGAAACAAATCAGCTTTCATTTATTCTGTCATAAATGGAAGAAGAGCATTTCATGTTATTTTGTGGATGATCTCTGTGGATCAAACTGAGCACAATTACATATTTGATTTTAATTAAAACTCAGGATACCCTTCGAGTTTTGTTAGGAAGATGTCCTGGGTATGATTAGCTGAGACCTGTGCTGAGAAGTTAATTTGACATACAACATATTTTTCATGAGGTAACTGTCGCAGGAAGTTGTTTGTAATAGCTATCTTTCCCAGGCCTGTGGGGGCAACAAAAAGTAATGGCTTATCCTGAAGCAGCAACTTCTCTAGTATGCAGCACATCTGCATAACAGTCCCAGTGGTGCTCACAGTAATGTCATTAAGCTGAAAGAAAAAAAGAAACAACCAAAAGATGCAGATACTGATAAAGGAGTTTCATTACCCACTGTATGCAGAACAACAGCAGAACTCAGTCATAAAATAGTTTCAGGTCACAATAAAATCCAAACCCACAGAAAATACCTGGGAATGACAAAGGAGTTACAGTTTATGAGCATCGGGCTGGGTGGAATTGCCAAGTTGGAGAGTTAAGCACAAAAGAGCACTGAGAAATCCTGTTTGGTGTGAGGGAGGGAAGCTATTATACACAAAGCTGGTAATGAGAATGCAGTGTCGTTAACTGTTTTCTTTTACAATATTTGACACCAGGATGGCTTAATGCTATGTTGTTTTCTCTTCAAGCTACAGTTTTCCTTTGCAAGAGTGTGAGAGCAGAATTCTAATGTAGGTATACACTGGGAAAAAAGGGCCTCACTGCTTTGCTTTGTCTTTTTCAATCTCTTACACTTTAACTGGAAGGTCATTTCATTTATTACACACAGAAAAGGGCAGGAGCCAGGCTTAAAACTTGCTGTGTACTCGTATATCAAACTGGCACTTATTTTGTTCTCCTCTATCTGGCTTAGCTTCCTGCCCTCATCGCTGCTCTAGGTGCATGGTCTGGCTAGAGAGAGGTGAAAATAACAAAAGCAACCTCACTGCAAGCATTCCTCCTTCACACCCTTCCAAAGGAGTTACCTGAACTTGGGGTATGGGTGGCAGAATTGTTTGGTTCTTCCGCAGGGCACCTTCTAACCTCAGCAGCTATTCCTCTGCATGAGAAAGCTACAAAGAAAGTGTGCTCCATGCGGAAGGTTCACAAAGCAATTTCATCTATTCACAGCTGGCTTATTAAGGGAATCTAGCAAATGACAGTATCATTGAAGCATTATGTTTCCTGCCCTTTCCCTTTTGAACATAGCTTTGAAAATGTAACCAATATAAGCTGATAGAAACCAATTGCTGGGGTTGATAGGTTGTAACTTATATTTCTTGAAAACTGGAAGTTATTCGGTCCCCTCTGCCGGGGTCCAAATTGTGCTTTGAGCAACAGCAGCTGCAAGAATATTTTCCATGCCAGTCCAGGGCTAAATGTAGTGCCATGTCTGCATTGCCTTCCCCAGTTTGTGGGCTGACAGCTTTCCTCCCCGCTCAAACTGGCCGCAGCACAGCGACCACACTGCTGAGTAGCCAGTGGAATATACTGTAGCAGGTTCTGGTACAGTAGGGTCAAGGTGTGGAAGTGCAGAAAAAAGCAGTAAGGTGAAGAAGAAAACACTCTAAAGTCTTTTTCATATAAACTCTCTCTTTGGCTGAAGTCAAACCACATAGGGTTTGTCCCTTATTCTCCTGGATTATTACTGACAATGCATTTGCTCCAGAGTGGAGCAACATTTTGCTAGGCAGCATGCAGACATACAGATAGAGCTAACTCACCTCCTGCAAGAGCCTGGGCTATGAACAGAAAAAGCAGCTAAAAGTTTGGAGGGAAAGGCAGAAATGTGGTACTGTGTCCCAGGGTCAAAAGAGCAATTTTGGAGCAAAATAGTTAACAGCATCCCTAGCTGGCTGTGACAGGGTCCCTTCCAGGAGGATGCTGTGGTGAGCAGCACAGGTGGGTAAGACACATTATGCTCTGCTGAGGATCATGACCAAATATACAAAATACATCAGTGCATAGGGAGTTAACAACATCCTTTTCATTTCAACAAGAAGACCTGAAGCCTTTTAAAGCTACAGACTGAAGAGGAAGCAGTTGGCCAGTATTCCTGCAGTAGAATACAGCTGCCCCTCTGGGATTTCTACCCATTTTTATTAAAAAAAAAAAGACTCAGTTGTGTTGGGAGCATGTCCTGAAGTACTGACTCTTTAATCAGCCCTTTTCCTGACCAGAAGCTGTCTCTGGACCTGTCTGTACATTACTGATGGGCTGAAATTAGATGTTCTAGCAGATGGACACTCATTTTCAGTAGTGCCTCACCCCTGCACAAGTCACATACTAGGGGACCTTGTTGTGCTGCCATAGAAAGGGGGAAGGAGAAGAATAAAACACTATTTATCACAGAGAGTTTGTGGCTCCAGAGATGCGCACTGTATACATGTGAGGATGCATAACTAAGCTGTGAATTGCACACAGTTTGGCCTGTACAATATTGCTAGCTGTCTTACAGATTGGTTTTACTCCAGTCCAAATTCTTAGCCTAAAAGGTTAAATATATAATATTCCATATTGTCAGTAATCCATTTTTCCTGCTTTCAGCAGTAGCAAGAAGGTGAACATACAGCTAATTAAAATACATTTGTTGAAAAGGTCATGCAGAGCTACAGTTCAGCTGAATAGAAGGATTATGATCCTATTCACCCAGGCTGGTGACAAACACACTGAAGACAGAGCCTAAGATACAATTAATCTGTTTTGCTGTCACAGAATGGAAAATGGCTCAAACTTAAGCATGTTCTGGCCCTGAAAAAAATCCCAATCCTTAGTGTTCTCCACATGCTCTTGTCCAGTAGTAATAGGCTATGACCATGCTTTTCACAAGAGATTAAGGAGTCAGTTGCTCCAAGTCTATTCAAATGCAGTTAGAGCATCTCATTCCCGTTGCTGTAAAAATACCAGTTTACTTTGCAGAAGTAATTCACACAGCCCAGCGCAGCCACATGTTAGTGGCTACTACCTCCTGGCAAATAATGAAGTAATTAAAACTCATTCTCAGTTTGAAGCCACTGATCATCCCCTTCATCCTGGAAGAAAACTTACAACATACAAAGTTATGCGTGCCTGCATATTCTGTGGAGTCTGATCTCAGTTTGGGAGTCTGATATTTTACTTTATCAAAGACAGGAACTGTTTTACGTTTAGATTTCAAGAGCCACCAGAGAAATCTAAAGGTATCTCTTCTGCATGAATACATTAAAAAAAAGAAGTGTGAACATAGCATTTTTCATGCTACTCACTGTTCTGAGTCAGACACCTCCATGAAGCCATAGACCGGAGAAGATTCTTATGCCAAGGATAGTTGAACATTAAAGAGAAAAAGATTACATTCATCAGCCTCTCACATTACCCAGAAGAGGTTTGAAAAGCCACATACTTGTGCTGCTTGTGATCATTATTCACCCTGGGGCTTTTTGTTGCCAGCTCCTGATCCAAGTCAAACTGTATCACGGGGACTTGTGCAGAAACAGAAGGAGCTCAGTGGTTCACCCAGCCTCTACACACGTGTGACCTATAAGGGGATGCTCTGGGACTGTGTGATCCACGCATTCCTGAGCAGTCATCGCATACCAGGGAAAAGATGCACTTGTCATTTGTACTGGAGTGAATCCAGTACACCAGTAGAAACAGCAACAAAGTCAAAACATGGTATTTACTTCATTATGCTCAGAGGTAGACAAACAGGCAGACAGCAAACAGTTAACCATGGGTAGCGAGATTGCTGAAAATGAAAGACAGCCCACCCAAGACAAAATCTATTTATAGGTCTTCAGGTTGAAGGAGGTTTAAATTTCTGACGAAAACTGACAGAATTATGGAGTTTAATTCATGAAAATACAGATGGTCAGTGACCAGGATTAAAAGTCAGGTTTAAAATATAATGGACCAAAAGCTAGATGTTACAGTGCTGAACTCTTAACTACCTTCTCATTCTGAGATTCAAGATTTCTTATTCAACCTAAAAGGTTGCTGGTACAGGTGATCTTTTACATCATCGTCATGCAAAGCAACAAAACGTGTAAAGTTTTGTCCAGTTATCCCAAAAATTTGAAGCAGCCTTGAGAAAGAGGGTATATTAGCATGAGCTACGTTGCTTCTGCTCTGCAGTGGTTAAACAGCAGATCCATTTCCAGCACGGCATGGTAGAGACTCAGATGGCCGTGACGCGCCCTGCGCAGCTACACCCTACTGGCATGACACACAGTGCCATTTCCCCAGCTGACAGGGCATCCAGCCTGCTCTCCAGCAGCACCACAGAGCCCTGTGTCACACACACATTCTCCTATGCAAAACGGCCTCACAAACAGCCAGCCTGCTGGGCAGGAAGCTGCCTGGAGCTAATCCACACATGCAGCTAATGACAACAATAAGTCTTAAGTCCTGTCCCTCAGGCAGAAGTTGCCACCCGAACTCTGCCGGTGAAGATTGACATCTGTACTTTCTTTCTTCCCAAGTCCTAAGCAGGATCTCAATTCCTCTGCCGAGGTAATCCTTATTACTTATTGTCCTTCTTACTCCTTGCACAAAGACAAAACCAGGAAGCGTTAGGCTAGCACGGAAAAGGATGCTAAGCAGCTCCTGTGTTTAAAGTGTGTAACTATATAAAAATAATGCAAGATACATATGGGAATCAGGAAGAAGAGGTTGATGAAACATATTTGATTATATTATAAATATCATAGCTTAAGGAAAAAATGTTCAGCTGTGAGAAGAGAGGCCTGGGTTTCAGTATGGTTTAATCTACCAACCCAGAACAAGAATTAAAGTGAGATGTTATCCCATGTGAGCCCCCGAACCAGTACAGACTGTAGCTTTAAACCCAGTCTATTACACCACCTCTGAACTTGTTCAGGGCACACTGGCACAGCCCCAGAGGTACCTTTGTCCTTGCCCCAGAGCAATCCTGACCTGAAAGTCAGAGGATTTCGGAGGGCCCTTCAGGCAAAGCAGAATTAAGCAGTGATCAGTCGACCACTTGGTTGATGAACACAGAAGCCACAAGAAAAGATTGTGTGCTGAGAGAAGAAGGAGGCAGCAGGTAATCTCAGAGCTGTTCTGAAGCAGGGCACGGCTGGACTGGCCTCCCCACGGAGCCCAGTCTGGCTGCCCGTGGCCTCTGAAGGCTGGTCAGGCTGGCCTGTAGATAATTTCTCACAGGGAAAGTTTCCTCTGGGTTTGATCTCAGGTGGAGATGGGTTACTCTTCTCTTTCAAAACAGGGAACAAACTGAGTCTTTCGGCATTTTCAGAGTCATAAGAATAAAATTATTAACTAAACTAAAAATAGAGTAAAAGGAGAATTTCTATGAGCAATGTTCCAAAAAGCTCTTTTCTCTTTTGGATTATCTGTCTGACAGAATATGAGTTCTGACTTGAGATTTCTGAGACCACAGCTGGGATTTGTGATTCTCTTCTCTCTCATAGAGACTTCAGTGTCTAAGAAGGATTAAGCTCATGCTGCAGGCTTTATCACAGTGGGCACCCTAATTACAGTCTTACTCCTCTACACAGCTGTTTATTTTCATCAAACTTGTGGAATTTTATATATTTAAGACTTTCTTTCCCCTTTGAAATGTGGTTGAAACTAAATAATAAGTTTAAAATGTACTCAAAGAGAATCTGTAGGTAAAACAAATGTATTCTAGATGATATTGGTCATACTTTCCTAAGAAATGAGGTAAAAATCTGCAGTACCAGTGAAACTAAGGTACTTTCAAAGGTTAGGTGCAGGGAAGGAAAGCCTTCAAAGGTATCTTTTGGAACCAGATGCTCAAGTCTGATTAAGTCCCACCATAAGATCTATATCTGGGAGATTTTTCTTCATTACAAAACAAAACTAACAAGCACTCCAGAGGACAGGACTCATTTGTTTTCTTACCCCGTTGAATAGATATCCTCTTCTTTCGACCCACATGACCCTGCATAATGTTAGCTGTACTAATTGTAAACAAAAGTCACACTGTCAGAATAAAAGGGAGATGAATTAGCAGCAATAGAGTTCATTAAGGCTTGTTAATCTTTAAGAGGATAGGTGCAATATAATTGGAAGAAAGGCTAAGAGCTATGTGGATAAAATTTTTCAGGGGAATACATTTCACTTCAAATGACAAAATATAATTAAAAGTGAGCTGTTAAATCAACTGTTAAAAGCCCAGTTACAGCTGTCTTTCTTTGTTCTTTGCATTTTAAACACAATGACGTTCTTTAGCCAGCTTTCCCAGCCTGTCTGACCTACTGTGCTCTGCTCCAGTTTTAGCTGCAGGCTCCATCAGGCTTGCTCTTACTGCTCCAAGGGAGACTGTACCCCTTGTGTATTTTCCACTGTTTTCCTCCTTAGTTTCCTCCCCCATGTACTTAGCCACCAGGTCATCCTTGTAACAACATCTGCTGCAGCTTTTCTTTTACTCACTGAGCTCTACTTTCCTTCCATAGCAAACCTGATACTCCTTCTGACAGCCAGCCACACAATCAAGTCTTTGCAAGTCACCCTCTTTAAACCAAATATCCAGGGATCTAAAGTCTTCTGCTTCAGTCCCTGAGAGATCCCTCTATGTCAGATGTCACAGCCTACCTTCCTGGACTCTGTTTTAACTCTTTGCCCCACAGTCCCTACATCCTTCTCTGTAACTTTGCAGTCATACTTTTATCAACTACCAGTTCTTCTTCATCTTCCCATTAGAGATGCATGGACTTCTGCTAGCAGTGCTTTTGTGGTTTGAATACCTTCTCTCTCCCATTGGGCACAGCAGTCTCATGGTTATGGTTCAGGTTGTCTCAACTTCTGCAGTGCCAGGCTTGCCCATCAGCCTATATGGAAGGAAACCAGACTGGGAAGTGTAAGCTTAAAGCTGCAACATCTGCACCCACAGCATGCACTCACCAAGAGGATTTTGCTTGTCTCCCTCTGCATTATTGCATGCTATCTCCTCTCTCAGTTTAATGCTGCTTCTGCTGGCTCTGCCTATCTCAGCTAGTCAGTGAGCTCCTTGAATCACCAGCTTTTATGTGTAAGCTATCTTAGCAGCACACATACACTCAAGGTGTCTCTTCCTTCAAGCATAAGCACGTTATATTACTCTCACAGTCAAAGTAGCTGCTTTCCAGGGAGGGAGGAGAGATGGGACTAAATAGCAGCACAAGGTAATTTCCCCACCATGTCATTACTTCTAAGTGCTCTGTCATACTTCAGACCTCATGCCTTCTGTGGTCTGCTTTGTAACTGCAGGCTGGGTGCTTACACACACGTCTGCCTTTGTCTAAATGTGCTCAAAGAGAGCTTCCAGTGACTATTTCCAGGGCCCTGAGGACACCCCCAGCACCCCCTGTCCCTGTCTGGACCCCTGGGGCTCCCCCCACCCTGCTGACGCCCCAACACTCCATGTCAGCGGTCATGGCTGCACCAGTCCGTGCTCCTCAAGTGTCAGATTGTCCCCTCCTTACACTGCAGTCACAGGCACTTTCCACGTTTGGCTAGAATGGTGAGTGCTGCTGCATTTGCTGCAAATAATAATCATGGGGGAATCACTTGATAAGCAACACATTGTGAAACTGCTGTTGTGTTAAACCCCTCTGTTTCCACAGCTGTCAGTAAGCTGGTTTTTGTTTTTACAGGAGTCACCTATTACAAAGCACATCCAGGTCTATGGTCAGCATTTGAAGTATGCCCCATTGACCAGCAGCAAAAATCTTGTCTCTGCAAATAAAGCAAATGTCAGCCAACACCGATGCTAGCACACTGTTTCTGGGAAAGGCACAAGAGCAATTTTTCCTCATACCAAAGCAAGAAGCTTATTTCTCCTATTGCCTTGGAGTAACTAAGCACTGGGAGCTACCTGAGCACCTCATGTCCTCAGGGCTCCAGAGCTTGGATCAAGCTAGCTCTTTCCTGTGACAATGACATTGCTTCATCTCCCCAGCTCGAGGGAGCTGCTTGTGGCAGACCTAGTCTGCCAGCAGGGTTCACACAAGTGTCTGTGCTAGAGCCAGACACTGTGGCCAGCCCTCCACAGAGATGTACCTCCAGGCTCTGCTGGGAGACCCAGCGCTGGGAATGAGTGCTGGAGTATTGGAATAGTATCCCAATATTACCGGATGGAATGTGCCTGGGCTCGTCTGGCCCTTGCTGCTTGACCAGAGGCAGCAGCTGTGGTATTTCACCCCAGAGATCCCTCTGGCTGGCTGGATGTTGCAGCTTGGCACTTGGGACAAGTCCAGGTTGGTAAGAACTCAGGTTTACCTCTTCACCTTAGGCTAGGTGAAGAGAAAAGGAGAGGATTCTACCCCAGGGTTTAATCCCGAGCTTTATTCCAGGGTCACAGATCTCTGAATCCTGGTACAGCCACAGTAGAATCCCGGCCACATGGTCCCAGGTCCTTTTAAGCCCAGGGGGAGGGGGCAGGGAGAGGATAGGTGAGCCACCAACCAGGTGGGAGGGGGCAAGTCTCAGGGGACAATGACACTCAGACAGGCCAATGGCCCAGGGCTAAGAAGCATCTTTTGAACTTCTGCCAATCACACGATGCCCTTGCTGGGATGTTAAGCTTGATGGACATCACTTAGGAAGAGGCAAGGGGAGGGGAAGGGAGAAGGTATTGACACCTGGGAAAGGACTGGGAAGTCTAAAACAGGAAATTGCAACACACTGCAACAGTGGAGGTCACAGACCCCCAGGCACGGCCATAGCTTCTGCCTCTGACATGACCACCTCAACCAGCTCAGCACCTCCCAATGACATCTGTTAAAAACTCATCCTCCCATGGAGCACCCCCAGTGCCCTGGAAGCACTCTGAGGAGCTGGGACCAGCAGTGCGCTGCTATGGTGGCTGCTGGCTGCTTCCACCAAGTGCAGAGCGTGGGCACATTTGGCTGTAAGATTAGACAGGATGGGGAAATGAGAGAGAATCCTGAAAAAGGCAAAAGAATCAACAATGCTATGAGATTGTATGCTTGTATCCTGTCCCAGTCATCTCTTACTTATTAGTAACAACTCCTCAGTAGCAGCTCTGACTTTGGAAATGGGAAGTAGTCTGATTATGTGCATATTAAATGTCTAGCACCCTGTGCATTCTATATATAAATAATTCATAATGTTCCTAATAATATGACAATACTATTCTCAATTTTCACAATTGTCATTTTCATCCTAGCCAAATAGGCAGAGAGAAGCCTCATCCATACTAAACAAAAAAATCTTAAAATATGTATATATGTAAACGGAAGCCAAAAGGAGCAAAAGTATCCTTTTGAACACACCTGAATCCTTGACCCATAAGCTGTAAACACATCAGCTTCAGGTTCAGGATTGCAGTATGAAAACTGTGCCTAAATTTGAAGATTTAAGGTGTCCCCAAAAGTTATCCATTCAATTTACAGGAGAAAAGTAGTGTGCTGATGTAAATGTTTTAGTTCAGTGATATTTATACTGTCAACTTAGGACACCTCCAGATGAGGTATGTAGAATAGTAATAACAAAGATTATTACTGCAGGTTAATTGCATAACTACAAGGCTGTACAAGTTGTTTAAATAACACTGCTGTGAACACAGATCAGCTTGCCCGCTATCACCATATTTTAATATGGTTTCTTGGGGTGTGAATTATGATTAATGAATTTCTAGGTGAATGAAATACAATATTGTGATTAGATGTAATACATTGAAATGTCTCTGCTGGCATCTCTGTTCTATGAGGAAATTAGGGTGGTTCTTTAGTCTTTGCTTGTGCAAGGGATTCTAGCACGTATTTTGGGAACAGCATATGTGATAAGTTTTGAAAAATAGGAAGGGATTTCTTCCAAATAAAACTTAACCTTAAAAATAATTAATAGGGAAGAAACTGTGTCATCCTTTTAGAGGTTCTGAACTGTGACTTTTGGCATGGGTGCATTCAATCTTCGAGGACTTAATACAGAATTTTTCCTTTGCATTCTTTAAGTCAGACCTTGGTGTATTAAAACAAACCCACCCTCTAACACCAGTCCAAGGAAATGCTTGAATACCATACATCTCCTCCATTGTCACGTACATGGTGTAGTATAGGGTTAATTTTCTCACAAGAGCAGGGGGTTGATGATCATTTCTATCTTATTGAAAAAATACCTAATGTTAAGAGGCTTGTCATTAAGTCTAGCAACAAATCTGACTTAACTCAGTCACAATTAAATGTGGAACTATTGACTGTAAATAATACATAATGTATTAAATTATTTTAAATTCTAAATATTTTTATAAAAAGAGACTTTAATTTTGTATGTAGCCCTGTAATTTTGTTTGCACTGTTTTAATGAAAATATTATTGTTTATCTGATTTTCTGATTAGAAATATGTAAAAGAAACATACACATCCTGATTTTTTAAGGGTTTTTTTTCTTTCTGTCTGATGGTAAGAATATGAATGGCATTTTCCCTCTGGCTTTTTGTTTTGTTTCTATTTTACTTTGGTAGACATAAGCCACTTAAAAACAAAACCCTAAACAACTGTTGCAGCCCAAGGATACAGACCAAAGACTAACAAAAAATTATTCTGAAAGATTTATATTTCAAAGGATGACATGCTACATTGCAAGTACAGTTGATGCAGTATATTCTCCTTAAATATTGCATTCTAGTCCTAAAAGTCAGAAAGGTGCAATTCTTCTGCAAGATATTGATGAAAAGCTCCACTGAATTTTTGTGCCACCTTCAATTCCCTGAACAGTGGCCCTTTAATATTTTTTTTAATAGGAATCATAGACCCAGCCTGCAGCATACTAATGAGTCTAAGCCTACCAATTACATTTTGCTCTCCATTTCAGATTAAATGACTGTCTGTCTATGCAGTCATGCATCCCACCCCCTCCCCACACCATGGTGTCCTGGTTTTCAAAAATAGAAATAATAACAATAATAATGTACTGTGTCTTTCCAGTTAGCTACAACTCTATATGCTTTGTTAGGCTAATGATAAAGAAAATGCCTGAATCTCAATGTTATGGTAGCTGCTTCATGAGGATAATCAACTTGCCATGCATCCCTGATGCTTTGCAAAGCAGAACAGAGAGATAGGCTTTAAGGAGTTAGAAACAGCAAAGTGCATAGAGAAAACAAAAATAACCCACAGATGAAAGAGTAGAAGAGAGCTGACGGGTAAAAACAGTAGAACTGCTTGGAATTTTTCACTTCATTCTTTTCCTCTGGAGACTTTTTTCCCCGTGATGTGCCCTTTCCATTATCTTCCTTTAGAAGAAGGACTATTTCAGCTTTCTGGCAACACTTTTCTCCATACTCCTGGATCAGAAGGCCTCTGGAATATCAGCTGTCTGTACCATGTTCAGTCTGGGTGCCAGAAAACCAGTGGTTTGGGGTCTCAGTTTCCAGCAACACGTGGCAGGTTGTTCTCAGTCTCTCTGTTTGCCTGTCAGATGCAGGTGTACAGCCAGGCATGCAAAAACATTGCATCTCCTTTGAGCTCACACCTGCACATCAGCAGAACCAAGGAGGTAGAACCAGACCCGTGCCTCTCATGATCTGCCCTCTACTTCTCTATGTCTGTCTTGGACACCAACGATGTACATGGCACTTTATTAGTTGTGCTGAAAACATAACCACACTGGCCTTGGACTTCTGAAATAACACAGAGGTCTGTGTTATTTCTGCTGTGAACAGAAAAGACACTTTTCTGCTGTCAACAGAAAAGCGCTCCCCAGATCAAGGTGATCCTTGGGTTTTACAGGAGATTGAGAAATAAGAGAAGGAGAGTGAGGCTACAATGACACGCTGTTTTTATTAGAGACAGAGACTGGGCTTGTATAGAGTAGATGTTGGGAAAGTTTGACAAAGTCTTGTAAGACATGTTTATAATATTCCAGAGTTTGATATTCACATACATCTAGGAATATCACGGGCAGGGTCAGGGCAGGACTGCAAATAGAAAGGTTTCATAAGATAAGAGGCAAACTAAAGCCTCTCAGTATGTTTGTCTTCACACACACACCCCACTGCCTTCACGTGCATTCAGTCCTGGATCTGCAGGAAGTGGAAAGCAGGTCTTCAAGGGCTGTTTCCCACAGCTTTTCCCATAGGCAGTGGCCTAGTTCATTCCCTCCATACTGGCAGGATGTTCTATGCTGGGGGAATTAGTACTCAGTCCAATGGAATGGTAGCAGCCTTCCTGCTCTAGAATGTTAGATGAAACAGAGCAGTCTGGGGAGAATTGGTGCACCCATCTTCATAGTGGAGATGGTCACTATTTCCCTCTGAAGCTTCCCAACACCCACTTAACATGGGGCAGCAGGAAAAATTACTTTAAGATTAATATCCTCACTTGACCATGGGTAGTTGAGGTCAACATTTTGCTGACAAAGACCCTGTGCAGCTTGGGACCAAAGGAACACACTGAGCAAAGAAATATCCCCATTGTTTGGTGAGATGCTTATCCACTGCAGAGCCCAGAAGGAGGACAGAGTTGGGGCTATCATAAAAGCTTTTCCTATCCTCTATGTGCCATGGCCTTGCACTGCCCTTATTCCAGCTGCAAACCCCTGTTCATTGTTAATTAGTTAATTTCTCCTGAGCATAACATGCATTTCCCTTCCTTACTTTTTCCTCTGCCTCACCACAGGTGGACTCCTGTGCTGTGCCAAAGTCTTTTGTTCTGCTTCCAAAGTTAGAAGAAAACCACCTCTCTCCAGCCTGATATCTCATGTGTAAAGAGAAAAATGGGATACTGACAACAGGTTGGCATGATGCCTGAAGAGTGGATGCAGCAGCCCTCAAATTGGCTGAAATTAATGAAGGAGAATGGCTGACCTACGCTTTAAAGCCGTTCCTTGATTGCTTTGGGATGATGAAGAAAGGTAATAAACTTGCTGCCTAAACCATGTTTTTCTCACCTTGTCCTGAGCCTCTGAAATACTGAAAGATTGGATGGGAAGGATGATTCTCTTTGCCAGTTCTTTTCCAAGGCTGATAATAAGTTCCCAAACTTCTTGCTGATTATTGTACAAATGCGCTGGCTGGTCAGAAAGAGCCAGGCACCCAATTTCATCCCCTTTTAATTCTCATGTGGACAGTCCTTTTAGAAGATTCTTGGGCCATCTTCTGGAATGGATTTGCACACAGACTTTGATTGCCTTCTCTGCACAGACTCTGCAACGAGAGCAGAATTCACCCAACCAACACACAGGAGGGTGCATGATTAGCCCACTGGAAGGGGTGGCAAAACTCCACATGTGGGAGCCATAGGTAAGTTTTAGAAAAATTGCTCTTAGTTGCAAGTCTCTAAATGACTCCCACTGGTTTTGAATCAAGCACAAAGACTGTAAAAGAACTAACAGAGTTAACCTACTCTGCAGTTGTTAATTTTGCCTGGTAGGTAAAACTGGAAAAAAATCCCACTGCAAAACATAAAGTTTACAGGTGTTTTGGATGTCCCTTTGGAGTTCAACCATATAAACTACTGAACTGGTACAACTCCAGGTGCAGAAAGACCCCAGAAGGGAAGGAAAGATAGGGAGGATTTGAATTGGGAGTTTTCTAGAGCAGATCCATGGCTGCCAGAGGAATACTGTTCCCTTGGGGAAGACTGCCTTTGACAGCTCTCCATTCATCATGTTCATCTTCCCCTCCCTTGAGGGTGCCAAATGTCATACCATGCAGTCTCACAGAGAGGAGGGATCACGGGACCTTCAGAGGAATATGCAAAAGAAAAAAAGGATTATTGTTTTCAAAAGTGATAATTGGAAGTGCCCACCTAACAGCTCTTATTCGGATATGCTTGAACACCCTTGTTGAAAAGAGAATCCTCAGGGGCAATTTTACTTGGATTACAGGTGCAAAGAGATATCATGGCCAGTTGCAGTTTGACTTCAATAGGACTAGGATTTCACCCAGAAAGCCTGCTTAATTGACATTTACCATACTCAGATGCTTTTTTCCTTTCATTCCATTCAAATCTAGTACTGTCAACTTCCAGTCAGGAGTATAGGACCAGCTGAAAACTTCAACATGGTTAACTCTGCAGAAACAATTTTATTCTCAGGTAGTTAACTCAAGTCTTATTCAACTGCTTCAATATCCTATCTGGAAGAAGAGTCATTTGCTAAGAAAGATTAATTGACAGTCAGGAAGTCTGACTGATGTGGAAAGGTTCAAAACCTAAATATGACAAGGTTTGCTAAGTACCATGTATTACTATGAGAATACATGAACCACCCACAAGTACCAGAAACCCCTGAACCCCAAGGATGGAAAGGAGATGATTAAAGAGGTGTCATAGGTAAGAGCAGCAGCAGTAGTAGGATCATATTTTCAGAAATGACACATTCACAGCTAAATATAAAGCCAAGCTTTGATAATATATAGATGAACAGCTTTTCACAGCAAGCCATTAAGCCCTGTCTACTGAGACCTTAAACCTAGACTCAGAAAGTACCGTAAAAGCCAGGGACAAAGCTGCCACAGCTTCCAATATGGAAAAGATGACCCAATATATCTTTTTTTGGTCCATAATTTTTATAATTCCATGAGCTTTCAAATTCAGAAAATAAAATTAATTTCTGTTCATTGAATGCTGCCACTGTCTTTTGCCTTGTGAAAGTAGAAACACCTCCCCAAAAAGTTTCAGCTGCCCTTTATTGCAGTCTTTTGTCACTGTCATATCTTCATCTTCAGGCTATCTGCACCACAAAAAAAAATTGTTTAGGAACTAAGATTAATAATAGTTTCAATGAAAGGGGTGAAAATGCAGCAGGATGCATGATTTTTAGCCTCTAGCTGTTAATGAGGCATCTTTCACACGTTGGCAATCTCTGCCTTTAGAAAACAGGAATGCCATTTCTGCTGATAGCAGAAATGTAGCATGTTCACAACACTGCTCATAGAAGACAAGTAGTTGTTGACCTGTTGCTATTAATAAACAAAGAAACCCTGACTCAGAATGCAGCAGTGCTTTCTGAGAAGGCCTTTTTTTTCAGTTTATCTAACTTACCTTTTCTTCTTGGTTTATCAACTTACCTTTTTTTTCCCTCAGCATTCCTGAAATGGACCATGCCATTTCAAAAATGAATTAAGGTTGAAATTAGGCAGAACACTAAAAGATATGGGAATGGAAAGGAATTTTTAATTAAAACAGAAATGACTAAAGTTAGATACATTACTGTGGAAAAAAACTGCACTGTCTGTAGGAAGTGACTAGCTCTTACTATGAGCTCAGAGAAAAATCAGAATTTCAACAGGACTCAGTAGGGTCAGAAAGGTGACACAAAAGAAAGCTGGGCAACCAACTGTGAAGAAATTCCTTGAATATTTTCATCTATCCTCTCTTACCCCCTTAGTGACAATAAATCTTTGTCCTACCTATTTACTCATCCTGGAGTACTGCGTGCTAAGTAGTTAGTCCAAATTTCATTGAGTGAAATTTGTTCCACTGGGAAATAATTGCTTGGCTGGGGGTGAGGAGGGGGAATGTTTTATTACACATCTTGGAAAATGAGATCTGTTTGGGTCATTAAGCCATTCTTTTCTGTCTGGATAAAATCAGATCAGAGGGCACTGGAAACATGACAGCAACAGTAGGAAAGATAGATGGACATATACAGAGATAAGATGGATAGACAGATATGACAGATGCTGATAACAGGGTGTTAATATATGGAGTAGAAGACATTGCAAAAAATACAATCTTTCTCTGGCCAAATGTGGAAACTGTTTTATGGAATTTTACCTTTGCTGTTAAGAATTCTGTAAAAACATTAAAGTGATCTGATGTATATGATTTATAATAACTATAAAGAAGCTACCAGCCTGTAAATGGAAAAATGGAAAGGCTCTGAGGAGCAGAAAATCATAGGACAACAGAAATAATTTGAAAAATAGTGTCCTCAAGTAATATAGACACTTTCTCACAGGTATCTCCAGAGAAGAAACTTCTTACTGAAATACACAGCAACCCGATTACATCATCTGCTATATTTAGAATACCTCCAGAGTTACCATGGAAACTGCTTTTGCTTAAACTCACATTATTCCATTCAACATTAGTTGACAGTAGAGCAGTACTTTTAGAAGCTCACAAAACAATTAATGTATCACTGCATATATATAGTAACAGTATATATATATATATATAGTGTTTTTACTCAACTATGCATTGTGCACACCCAGACATGTCAGATTTCTGACAAAGACTACAAAGACCCAGATTCATGGCAATGGAGTGCACATACCAGACTCCAGGAGAATTCATAGTATATCTCTGTACTTTGCTTTAGGCCAGTTGCCTGTGGAAAGAGATCATGCTGTCACACTGCACATGTCTGTGTGTCTGTCTTTGGAATGCAACAATTGAACCCAGTTTCAACCAAATTAAACAAGGAGAAAAATAAAAGGGGAGGTTTTTAATCTACCACAAGGTTTGCAAAAATAAGCAGCTAGCTATGCAGAAGAAAGCCTTACCAGGGATGCCACTGAAAGACTAGTAAGAAAAATCCTTTTTACACAGAGAAGAATTTACAAAAAAGAGTCTCTGTGATTTTTGCAGGTCAGAGAACTACTTATAATATTGATGATCACATTAGAAAAAAATAAAACTATACCTATGCACCACATTGCAGAAATAAAATAAAAAGGGTTTCTATTGTTTCTATAAAAATGATGCTTTGCAGAAATCAAGAAATCCCAAACAGGTACAAGAACTTCAAAAAAATACCAGAACTCCCAAAATGAGAATTTAAAGAAAACAACCCAAAAATTAGAAACAGAAGTGCCAGACTCAGATTTTCAAACTGTACTCAAGGAGATATCATCAAATGGTTTTAATTTATACAAGTGATTACCCAAGATGGAAATGTAAAGTTAGTATTTGGAAACAAAGTACTACAAAATCAGTACAAATGTCCAGTTTTCACAGTGCAAGAATGTTACCATGAGGTTCCAGATGCATTTGTGCTCTTCGGTGTATTTAGAACTCAGCTCTAAATGGGAATGAGGCCACCACATTTGAAGACTACAGCTGACTGCAAGGATCTACTACTATTGTTTGTCTGAGTGATAAAATGGAAAATTACATACTGTGGTAATAAATATGAAGCAGAGTATGTGTGTGTAAAATAATGCAAACTATGCATGTACAGGGGTGAGCTCTAACTTAGCAGTTGTTACTCAGAAGAAAATGCTGGATTTTTAGGTACCTCAACACAAAGATGAGCAAGAAGGGCAAATCAGATATTCAGAGTTATCAGCAAAGTTACTGGAGCAAGGGGAAAGACCTTATGTCACTCACACACATTTTATGACTGCGTGCGATTTTAGTCACCTCAGAAGTGATGTGAGAGAACTGGCTAACACGAGGAGGAAGAAGAAAACAGAGAGCCAGGCTATGGCATCCTTTCAAGAAGAAAAGAATATATGAGAATTCCTCAGTCAGCTGGAGGGTGGTAAGATTAAAGCCTACAGATACATGAATTGTATGGAGAAGATGAAGGGGGAGTGACCTCTTTTGTGCTGGGGAAAGGATGAAATAGGAAGAAGGAAAATGACCTTGACCTCAGCTTCCACTTCAGTTGAGAGTCCTGCCAGCTGTGCATCTTTTACCTCTGTCCCAAATCCTGAATCCTGTCTGTGAGTGATGCTAGCCAAGAGTGCATCTTCCTATAAAGAGACTGCTGGAAAGTAAAGGAATTGCATTACAGAATCATGGAAGAGAATTTTCTAGCATCCACATATCAAAATGAGAATGACATTTACCAAAGACATTGCTTTAATCCATTAGGGCTTCTTGGGTAGATTTCTTTCTCCAGCAATATCCTAATTCTTCAGTGGCATCGTGGCAAGCCCACCTAAATACTTTGTCTGAGTGGCATAGCACATGCTTTGAGAAGACTACAATTTTTCAGCATTTTCCTCCTTTTTGCTGACAAAACTTGCTGCTGGATAAAGCTGTAATTACTCAATTCAGTCATGGGAGCAGACCTGTGGAACAAAAGGATGAGGCATTCAGTTTGGAGAAGCGAAGTTACTGCAGCTTAGCTCTAGGCAGGTACCATGGTCTGAAGGCAGCGAGCCTCTGTCGCCCTCCCTGTGCTCCCAGAAGGGCAGGCAGCCTTCCCAACCCTGCTCCAAGCCTGTCCTGGCACCTTCCTTTCTGCAGTGAGGCTGTAAAACAGATTGCTGAAAGGATCTGTGTTAAAAATAACCCAGCAGGAAAATCTATGCAAAATAATGCTGTGCTGCAAATGATGGCCAACAGCTTTCCAGCTGCTGGGTGGGTTTAGTCCACATGATTTCTGTGGGAAAGCAGTCAAAAAGGATTTTCAGTGCAGTGGCTGAGCTAGGGAGGATAAAATAAAAGAATAGTGACAGTCAGTTCCTCCAGCAGCACAGTGACCCCAGAATGGCCAGAAAGAGATGTCTGAAAGTCAGTCCTGCTGTGTTGAGTGTTGGGGTCCCTTACATAGCATGGATCAGGGAATGAATCCTTTCTGCAGCAAGGAATTCTTCATCCCTTGATGGTGGCAGAACACCAGTCACAATCTGCAAAAGCTTCTGTATTGAACATGTGAAAGCCATAAGTACTTCCCATTGAATGAAAACTATCACTCACTTGTAGCAGGTTGACTTTGAAAGAAAACGATTCAGCTTTTATGCTTTTAAAAAACTTTTCTCAAAGTATCAATTCCTTTTCAGTCTTGAGAGTCTCAAAGATGTCAGTTTGAAAAGCATAACCTTCCGAAATATTTTGCAAATGTTTCATGGTATGTCTGCTTGTACCAGTGGAATTCTTTAACAGAAAAATCAGATTGCTACCAACATCCAGAAACTAATTAGGAGGGAAAAATACATTTCAAACTGCAAATATTCTTTTTTATATTCCCAGTGCATTACAAATGGAATGAAAATTTGATTTTCAACCCCCATCCCCTCCTGCAATGTTAAAAATGTGACTGGAAAATAATATATCACCAACCTGAAACCTTGTTTTACAAATACAAGTTGAAACCTAAGGCAATAGTTTGAAACAGTTAGGTGGAAAATCCTGAAACTAGGGACTGGAATGCCCTCTTGGAGAGGGGAGACACCCTGAACTAATGTGTTGTCTGCTTGTTGATGTTTTGTAGCTCCTTATTCCATCTAATGGGGCAGAGATTATTTCAGATCTACATTAATTTGCTAAGCAAAGTCATTAGGCTCCTTCAAGTCATTTGCATCTCACTTTAATCCTTCAGTGTAACATAGAGAGTTCCATAGTCCCACATAATATGAACGAGCGGAATGGATTCCAATTTATCAAGAAACTATAAACTGCAAAATATCAAGCTGAAATGGCACTAACAAATCCAGTGATCATTGTCCCGTACATTTTAGATTGATATTTAAGTCCTCCTGGGAGATCAATTCTGTATAACCTATTTCTGAGGAGTCCTGTGTGCTATATTAATTCTTTGTGACTATTTTCACTAATGTATTATGTCTTGTTTACCATACTGAAGAATAAGTGGTGAGATATGGTCACAGTGCAATGGGAAATTATGTGGAAATCATCAGGAAAAGGTGCAAATTTTTTTCCTGTCTCTGTATGCATATACTGAAGGATTGTAATTAGCCTATTCCACAGGCCTCACATTTACATCCCTCACAGGCTGTGTCTGCACCTGGAGGTACCCCCTTTGGGGAAAATACGGTGTCTGTAATACTCATTGACTCCCTAACAATAATCACAGAACTCAGACCCAAGATTTAACTTTAAATTAAGAAGTTCAGAGGAGATTGGTCGGTAGAACTTTGAATCTGTGGTTTTCTTCACAGATTGTGTGACTGCCAAGCAAGCAACACCTGACTTGATGGTAGACAATGTAACAGATGACTTTGACCTCTACTGCAGCCCTGCCTGCCCCTGCTGATTCATGCCACTTTCAGGAACCAGGAGACTGAATCCCTCCAGGAGAGAGGGATTTCCTGCTCATCTGCTGCAGAGGAGATGGCTTAAACAGGCTACTTTGGGGCAGTACCCACTGGGCAGGAGGTTTGTGATTACACCTCCTCTACTTTCCCATCTGCTCATCTAGCACTTCCAGGGAATAAACCAAGCCTCACCAGGAAGGCTGGAAAGAGTAAGTAAAAGATAAAGTCAGTTGTTCTCCCTCCTTTCTGGCTAGCAGCTTCTGATAATGAGGCTTGGAAAGCAGTTGTGGCTAAAAATATCAAGGAGGGCAGCCATGGGACCACCACTGGCAAAATTTCCTTCCCCTTCTTTCTGATACATGTCCAAGCCAGGCTCTCTCGCCCTGTGCCTCACTCCTATATCTTGTGTGTCCATATCCCTGTGCAATCCTCAGCATTGCTGGCACCTCAGGAGCACATCTTTCTCTCTGACAGCAAAGGGAATCATGTCCCTGGGGAGGCTGCTCTGTGCAAGCTGTTTCCAACATTATATCATGGATTTCCCGAAAGGCTTGTGCTATCAGCAAAATTACTCCCATTTTAGGAAGGACATAACTGCAGCTGAGAGCTTACCAGTTTTCTCAGATATATCTTATGTGAATTATACTCTTAGCTCAGGAATACATTTAAGTATATACTTAAGTCCCCTTACACTGCTCTCTAGGAATACACTAATAAAGACTTATTTTAAAGCCCACTTTAAATCCAGTTGATTAAAGTCCATGCCTATATGGTTTTTTAAGTAAGAAAACTTCACCAAATTGGAGTCTCATGTATAAAATAGGTGACTAAAAATAAAATGCTGTGCACTGTAGGCACCCAACAGAGCAAAGAAATATATCAAGGGCTTTTATGCTTGGTGTCAGGCACGATCAGATTCATTTTGGTCTGTCCTCTGAGCAGAAAAAGTACCAGCAGTCTGAAACTATAACACATAAAATAAGAGAAATAAACACAACCATTTCATGTGATAATGAGAATGCAGTGCATTTTCCTTTGCCTTCCTTTCCTGCCCCTGTTTGCCTCCCCCTGTTTTCCACAAAGCATTAAAGAATAATAAAACCATTTGTCTAATAATGAAAAGTTTCATTTCCTATTGTTTGCAATGCTTTAGCATATCCTGCATCATTTCTACAAGGAAGTGAGTTTTGCAATCAATGTGATCCTATAATATGTTCTTTTGTGACAAGGTGCTTTAAAAGATTATGCTGTACCACCTTTTCCCATGCAACTCAGTTGTTGCCTTTTTCTTCTCTCCCTGTAGAATAATTTTCAGGACAGAGCCAAAATGAGTTATTTGAAAAGCCATCACTCCATTTCATCCACACTGATGTACAGATCTCTCACAGCAAAATATTGCAGAGTGCATTGAAATAAAAGCCGTAGTGAGAGGAGTTAAACTGTGGGATGTGTTGCAGCTGTTAAAAAGAAGCTGTTAAATCCTTTCTGCTTTGCATCACAAGACAATATATACCTTCACAGTATTATAATTCAAATAACTACTGAATTATAAGAGTCAGCTTCAAGTTCTGATTCTTAATCTAGTTATCAGTGTCAAGATTTTATAATGCTTTATAATTAAAGGACAGTATTGCTTTGACCTAGTGGAGAGAGACTAGTGTTTTTGAACCTTTGCCCAACGTTAAGACTGTCTTGCTCACAGCACTTCATCAAAGACATATGCACACCCAGATGTGCACACACACGTTGCCTAACTCAAACTGCTACAGAAATGCCCTGTCTGCTGATAAAACATGACCTGAAGAGGGTGAAAGCTTGCAACTATTTAATGGCATGCAGTCATGCACATTAATTTGAAGAAGTTGTGGGCTTGGCTACAAGGGGAACTGCAAGGAGCAAGCCAGTCACAATCTGAGACTTGGTGAAGCCATCAGGATTAATAGCCTGAGGCTTAAAGACAAGGCTGCCTGCAGTGCACAGGGGTGAGGAGACCTTGGCTTCATGGCCCAGCTGAATCACAGCATTTCCAGCAGCACAGTCTCTGCTGCCATTTGTACTCAGGGCTGATGCAGCCTGCACCTACCAAAGGCCCAGCACCATTTCCTGCAGCCTGGGGGCACTTTTTGCAATATGCTTATGCAGAAAAGACTAACAGGATTAACTGCACCCGGGCCAGCTCTGGCTGGGCTCTATTAAGAGCAGCCTACATGAACTCTATGTTTTTTCCCTTCTGCCTTCTGAGAGGAAAGTACATGGTATTGATATAGGCTTCCCATCTAAGCAATGATTTACTTTCTCCTTGCTTAGCATATCGATTTAGACAGGATCAAAGTACAAGATGACATGGCTGAAAACTAATCAACTTATAATTTGCACAGGATACCATGCCAGTATTGTACATCATTAATAAATATGACAAGAATCAGACAACTCTGCTTGCTGATCATTCATACTACATAGGAAATTGACTGAAAATGTCATTAAAAAAAAATTGGTATTTGCCCAGAATCTAGAGTACTTTTTCTTGTTTTTCTTTCCAGAAGTTGTCCAAGCCTTTAAAAACATAGCAGAAAACTTGCTTTGATTTTTTAAAATGTCAGCTATCCCTAAGTGGCTTTTTTCTAGATTCTGAAAGGTATTGACAGGCTTTCTCATTTGCAACTCTCAGAAAGTTTCACAAATAATCTTTTCTGTCTGATTTTAGGTCAATAAATATGAGACTATATGCAGAGGAAATGGGATGAAAAGCGAATCGACTGAAAAGTCATGAAGTAAATAGCTTCTTTTAAAACATCTACAAATTAGAACAAAATTTTTGAGGTGCTGGAAATCATCTCTGCATGCCTTCAACAATAAAAATATTTTGCAGGAGGAAGTTTGAAGAGTTTATCTCTCACCTCCAACTGTAGACACGAGTGGCTTTGAAACAGCTGTGGGCAAAAGGCCATCCTAGGAAACCTCTGAGTCTTCTGGTGAAAACAGCCAGTAAATTGAAACCTATGGAAAACATGGGATGTTGTCAAAGCCCAATCCAGGGGCGTAAGCAAGATGCTGGGTGTGTGAGACTGCTGTTTGGTGGCACCAGCTTTCTCTGTTTGTGTTGTCATCCCACCACGGTGGTCACTCATGGGCTGATGCTGGCAGGAATCTCTTGCTTCTCATTAAGCCTCTTGCCCCTGTGTCATGCTGCCAAGTCCTGTGCCAGACTGGGCTGTTTCTGTGCACTACTGTGTTTCCTTTGACTGCCAGCCAGGCCCTGCTGCTTCCTGCAGTACCTGGAGCTTTGTAGTGCGCCTGTCCTGGCTGACTCGGTGTGATCAAAGGCAGCTGCTGACCTGCTCCAGAGTTTCACTGCAGACCTGGGCATGTAGTTCATAGTCAAAGTGAAATTTGGGGATTTTGGTGAATGTGTCTTTGTCGTTAAATTAACAAATATGATCAAGGGGAAAACAAGTCAGAGAAATGACAAGGGTTTTAAAAGCTAATATCGCACATTTTATTTTTTTTTTTAAGGTTTTGGCTTAGGCAGCTCAATTAGCAAGAGGAATAGGCTAAATTAATCTCTAAGTGAAAACATCATGGAAAGGACTGTATGCTTGATAATTTCAGGCCATGACCAATAATAATTGAGAATAATGCTTGTCTCATGATAATAAGCATAACAATACTAAAGGATAACAATGCCATTTTAGCTGGAAAGAGTAGAAGGAAAAAACTTTGGCCTGCTTTGATATTAAGAATGCAGTCTATGACTTTGTTAAGATAAAGTTGAAGATGGAATGAATTATTCACATAAATGTTGCCGTAGTAACAAGCCAGCAAATAAAATAATGAAAGCGGTTCCTTGGTTTTAAGGGGGAAATGACAAATTTCAGCCTCTGAAAATTCAACCATTTGTACAGTCTGGGGCTAGTCTGACTTATGCCTGCACCTGCAAAATCAGTTCTGCATGATCCTGAATCCCCACCATAAGACCATTTTTAGTATTCAGAGGAGTGCAGGAGCATTGCCTCAGTGAGATCTGTGCTGCATGAGATGGGTATTTCCAGAACTTAGTTCTACAATGAATGGAAACATTGTTTTTCTTTTCTGTTCTTTTTCTAAAAATTGAGATAGTCCCATTCAAAATGCTTCATTAAAAGGAAACTTAGGTCAAAAGCCAGTGCACAAGATCAGGAAATGTCAGCACAAAAATGATAGCGAGAAGATTTTCAAATAATACGTTCTTGTGGAAATGGATGCAGATAGAGAACTTTGTATGTCAAAAGCATTTAAATCAATTAGGGAAAGCCAACAAAAGGAATAGAGTAGGGATTTTGTATGACTGGTGAAAGTCAAGAGTCCTGTGCTTAAAACACGAACTCCCATTTGGTGCCTGAGGCAAATTCAGCACCCGGGGCAGTCCCAGCTGGCACGGTGACACAGGGCTGGCTCCCTGAAGGCAGCAGACAAGAAGGGAGCAGCCCGAGCCTACCAGCATGGGGGATAACAAGATGCCAAAAGGGTGATCACTGGGACAAGGGTCCCTGTCCCAGGCACCCAGCCAGTGAACACTCTGGGTGAGGTAGCCTGACCTTGTCTGCTGGTGAGGGACACCAGCCTCACTGGGGGATGAGCCATGGACTCACCTGATCAACTGTGGGGCTCAGGACACTCACCTGGGAACGGGGAACCCAATACTTCGGGGAGCTCAGGCATAAATCAGAGCACTGGTAAGCTGCCTGGTGGTCCCAGATGTTCCTGATGGCTCTCAGAGCCCTCTCTGACCCCCTTTGTGAGGGAATGGATGTGCACACAACTGCTCCTCACAGCTGTTGGTGCCTACATATGTAAATAAACATTTTCTGCTCTGCATTCAGTGTTTTAAATGAAGTACATCTGGAGAGGATCAATACAGGTGGCAAGCAGTTTGCCACAGGGAATGCTCTCCAGTCAGAAGGGATAACCCATGGGGTGAGACTTGTTCTCCTCCAAACTGTTGTTTTAATCATAGGTGTTTTGGCTTATTTTGCAAGACTATTTCTGTTCAGCTTTTTCTGATGTCATTAAAACTCAACTCAGCATCAGTATTTGGCTCTGTAAATAAACCTGAGGCTAGGCTAGGAGCAATGCTAGCTTCTATCATCGGAGATTCTGGCATATATTCTTTCATATTCTCTCTCCTTTTTTTTTTACCCCCTTCTGACTCTTTTTTCTGGAAGTATTTCTTTATTTTAAGCAACTGTATGTAATATCAGAGAAGACAGAGTGCAATGCAGTGTCTTTGTAGCACTTTGCCTAATGTCCCAGGTATAATCAATGGAGACAATCTCAAGCACTGGAGAGTTTAGGGAAGGGTCAGATTCATATCAGGAAAAATTTAAATACTTTTGCTTTCTAAAATGTTTTTAAAGATACATGTAGTTTGGCCAAAATCTTATTATGGATAGATGTTTTCCAACAGCATCAGAATATGCTCTGTGCCTGGTGTTTTTCTCTTCATTATCATGTAAGCTGGGCTTTATAGACTACCTTTCATCAGATCATTTCAAAGCAACATCTGTTGGTTTCAAGGTTAAGCTTGCTGTTACAATAAAGTACTGCTAGAATGTTGTTTCTCTGTAGAAATACCTTGGCTGAGGTCCACTTTATGCACAAATGATTGTCTCACAATACTGCATAGAAAATAGAAAATATAAGCTAAATTACAAGGATATTTGTTTGCAGCAATCAGTTTTGTTTACAATAGCATCAGCTTGAGAGCACTGGAAGACCCTGTCTTCACACTATTTTTTGAGGATGTGTTCATGAAACACAAGAAATGTGTTGATCCTCACATTCACACTTCCACAGTCAAAATGCCAAGAGATCCCTCCACTGGAGTGACTGCCAGTGCCAAGGATAGGCAGGGCTGGATGCAGTCAGGACATAGCCATTGCTTGTAGGGGATCCCCATCACTGTGCCACCCTGAAATTGGTGTGGATGGATTAGCATGGATCCATTCCAGGGACAGAGCCTCAGTTGGGGCATGACTGGCTCAGTTGGTAAGTAAACAAAAGTAGTTTTGCTGCATTTATGGTGGTTATTTTCTTTCTGCTAAATGTAATAAACTAGAGATGGGGCAGACTCCTGGCAATTTTTCTTGTTACCAATCTACCTGGCTTTTTACACATAAAGCTGCCATTTATTGCACCTAAGCTGTTGATTAGATCAGCTTGTGTGGGTAGTGATGCTAGTGAATTAGGCAGCTACACAGGCATTTTCACTTCTGCAGTGGAGTTTGGGTCGATAGACAGAACCCCAACCTCTGAGTGGGGAGGATTAATGTTTGTACCAAACAGCTCCAGCAGGATCACAGGTCTCAAAAATTCTCCTTAGCAAACAGAAGTTTCATTAGAGGTTAGAAATATAAATTGGTGAAGTGACAGATCCTATGACATGATGGAAGCTCAATTATAAGTGGATAACATAATATAACAAGTGCAGATGAAATCCTATTAAGGTCTGAAAATCCAATATCTCATCTTCCTGACTTTTAATTGATCTTTACACATATTGTCATTACAGTCAAATATTTGAAATGATTCCTGTACACATAAACAAATGTAAGCACATTAACTCTGTTAATAATTTTAACAAGTAATTTGTATTTCCCATTAGAGTATCTTACAGTTTGCTTTACTATAATTAAAGATATCATCAGTGATAAGCTTTAATGTGTTATTTAAACTCCGCTTGTTTATAAGATTTGCTTTTATCATTAACTGCAGGTTGATAAGATCCACATCTTAATGAAGACACTCTCATTAAGAAATTAGATTTTATGTCTAAAGCAAATAGGATGTTCAGGTAGACAAGGACTGCTGATTTTTTCATAAATCCTAAATATAGACCTTTCTTCCTAAGGCAGATTTGTGATAAGTCAAGCAAGTTCATTAAACCATGGCTTTTAGCCTGTTTTAGCAGAGAAGCAACACCTCTGCTAAACAGCATATCCTTCACTTGACAAAAAATTGCGTATGTCTGCGGTGTCAGAGTACTGATGGGCAAAAGAAATCCTGCACATGAAGACAGTTATGGGCTCTTGCTCTGGAGCAAGGTCAGGCCACTTTGCTTTTGACTGGGATCAAAAGCCTTAAAGAATGGAAATGTTTTTGCCTGTGTTTCCCAAAGCCCAGAGAGCAGAGGCTTTCAGGGACCAAGCTAGAGGAATAAGGTATACATTTGGGACACTGATTAAATCCCTTGTAAATATTTTGCTTCTTATGCACTTCCAAATCAGGTACAAAACCCCCCTCCTTTATTCTTGACTAACACAATGGGAATAAAGAGACTATTTGCTTGTGCCCCTGCTCTGTCTTGTATAATCATTATGTCTCTCAACAGCAGTGCTCTGAAACTGCTGCTCAGAGACGATTTCTTTTATGTTATTTGCCAAGAAGAGAAAGAGAAGTAATATGTATGTTTCCAGCTTGAGGTTTGAGCTATTTACTTGTGGTAAAAATGTGACTTTTGGGAGACTTTCTTTAGATATACCCAACACTGCCACTTTGTAAACAAAAACAACTTTTGTCACCAGCTATGACTAATCCATTACTTTAGTTCAGCAAGTAGAATATATGTTCAAATCATAACCAAAGAGATGAAATTATCTTGCAAGGTTGAAAAACAGACAGGTGCCTTAGCTTTTTTTTGTTGTTGTTCCTAAGGTTATAAGACATTTAGATAGAGGTAAATAAATGTCTTCGTGAATAAATTAGCAGAGTAGGTGGAAGGGAAAGTAATTTTCCTTAGTTTATTTTTCACTTATGGTTTGTTTAGAGGGCTTTATTTTTGTCCTTGGATTTATTTTAAGGAATGAAGCACTTATTCCCTCAGAACCTGCTGCTTTACTATTCTTATTTTTGTGTAGAGAGGAGATCATTTGGACCTTAAGTAAAATTAGAATCTCTTCTTCCCATGGAATGATATCAAACACTTTGCTAGCGAGAACCGGCATTTAGTAAAAACTTTTTCTTGCAATTATTTTCATGGAACTTTCAAGATTCCTCAAGGAGATGAAAAGAGTCTACAAAGACATAGCTGGCAAGTAATAGACTGATGCCCTTCCATTCCACCCAGCAATCAGAACAGCAAAATCATGTGTATCTTCCTTCTCCTCTGTAACTTACATTTTCTAAATTATCGAGAGCACAGTGGATTCAACTATAATGTTAACTGAGAACTGTTTAACTATTTATGTTACTATAATTTTGTATTGATTTTATGTAAACTTTTAACCAAACACAGATTGCATTGCTTAAAGAAGACTTTTGGGAGTTCCTAATAAATTGCCTTTCCGATCTTTAATGGAGCATTAGTAATTATTGGATACAACATGATTTAAAGTCATTTAGAAACCACATAACAGTAGCTAGATAGAGTACATTTCTGTTTTGCTAACAAGTTGTGTTAGATGCAATTTATGTCTGACAAGAAATACTAGAAAAAATACTGGCAAAAAATTTATCTTGATTGTAAAACTCTGTGTGTCCTTCATGATATCTCATATGCTAGATAGTATTTTCATCACTAAAAATTACTGTAGTGATTTACGCATTTCTACAGGAAAAACAAACAGCAGAAGTAGCACAACAGAAGATTGCAGGATTAACTCACATCTGAATTCAACAAAATCTTAGCCACGGAAAAGTAACCAGGTCCAGAACAGGTAAGAAAATAAATGAATAAAAACACAGTCCTGCTTGCAGCAGTCAAAATATAACAATTTGCCCACAGAAAGATGAAAACAGAGAGATAAGTGATTTTTCTTATGATAGAATTTCTGGTGATGACCAGATCTTTAGGCTTTCCCTTCAGTTGTTGGTTAACAGCCAAGAAACCCAAAGAACACCAATGGCTAACAAGGATCTTTGGGTGACTGGAAGCAGCCGTGATGCAGCAACTGGACAAAATTCATTGTAGTGGGACATACGAATGGCCTGGCAACTCTTTGGTGTCTTACCTACTTTCCAGACCTGATAACACCTCTGATACTTGCTTTAGAGACAAAACACTTGCGAAGTTTTTCCATAGCCCTCCTGTTGGTCATCTGGCACAGCTCATTTAAGTGGGCTGATTGGGCAGTGAAGGATTGAGGACGACCTGAGAAGAGAATTCACTTCTCTGTATTGCCATTGCTTTTTCTTTTGCTGCTGATAACCCCCATAGCTCCAGCAGCTGGAACCAAAGGTAAGGACTTTTCATTAGGCACTCTATAGCCATGGCCAAAGGCCCCATCATATCCAAACTGCACACAGATCTAAGAGAAAACTTCCTACCCCTTGTCCTCAGCATGCTAAGGATGCTATAGCTGTCAGTTCGTGCCTCTGTCTCTATCACAGCTCACTATATCCACAGCCTGCTCACAGTGTTCACTGTTCCTGTTCCTTCTTGCTCCTTTTTTCACTGCTCATCCCCACCTGGCCCTGAAGCCCCCACCCATGTCCCACCCAGATGCCAATCCCCCATGTCTCTGCCTCCCACCCCGGCCTTTTGGGCATCCAGTTCCCACCAGTACACATATTTCTCCATTCAATATCTGAATCACCTCTTCAGTCTCCTTTCCCCATTAGCTGCTTCCACTTTGGCTGTTACTGCCACTCAATTCTCTTTCATATTTTCACTCTGTCCACAGCAAACACTGCCCAGGTCTGCAATAAATTTCAGCTAACCCATTTCTTGTTCTTCCCATCAATCTACCCTGATGCCTTTTATCAGTTTTGTCCCCAGGGAATTATTTGCCCTTTACTTGGCCCCTATAAAACTGCTGAAGTAACTGTATTCCTATCATGTCTACCCATCTATCTTCGGCATTTATGGTCCTCAGGTCATTACAGAACATAGGTACTGCTACCTTTCCTGAGATCATCAATTACCATTGGAGCCACTTCTTTAAAACTCAATCCATTAATTAGATATTCTCGCTAGTAGTCTCACCCCTTCCTTACTAGCTCATATATACATTTCAATACCTTTGCCAACCTATGAACAAAGAAATAGCTGACAGGACTTGTATTTGTAGGTACTTTTTGCCAGATAGAGCTGTTGTTACTTCCATGAGTAACAACACTCCTCTCCGCCCTTGCAGATTGCCAGATGCCACAGCCTGGGGCACGGCCCAGAAAAGTTCCTTTGTTGACTTGAGTGGTCAACAAATAGGGTCTGCTGCCTTATTTCTTTTTCTGTAAGAGCAAACAAGAGCAACGAAACCAAACCAACATTTTTAAGATTGAGGAGAGGGATTTTTTTATCCGCTCATTTCATGGTGTACCGTGATTCATGGAGATCATGGGTGGGACTCTAGAAAGCAGAAAGCCCACAAATATTCTGTACAGCACTCACTGGTGGAAAGAAATGCAAATGTTCACAGCCAGCAAGCAGCCAGCTTACCTCATCCATTACCTCAATTGGCGTATTCTCATGTGTACAGGAACCTTCTTGGGTAGATCTAAAATGAGACAGTGATTGATTATGGAAGGAACTGTTATGTAACTTAAACATTATCTCCATTTCTGCAACCCTAATCACAAAGTTCCAAATGCAGTCAAGTGACAAGCCAATTTAAAAACAATTTGACTCCCAAGAAAATCACAACAGGGAAACTTTAAACTGAGCAGGTATTGCAATGCAATTAGCACAGTTAACCCCTTATCACAGCAGCAAATCAAGAATTTCCACCTCTCACTGTTTCTTTAAAATGTCTGCAATTGGGAAAGTGACTTCCGGCATGGAGGAGTTAACACTACAGCAATCTCTCCCTTACAGATTTTTAACAGTCACCAGGTGGCAAAATCTATTTATACACCATATGTTTGTAATAGGATCTCAATTTGTAAGATACAACATTAAATTTCTCAAATGAATATACTGAACAGAATAGCATGGCAACTGAAGCTGCAATATCATGATAAAATGTATTAAAATCAGTGTTAATATAATAATCAGCTGTGGTTTGTTCCATATGGCAATTTATGTTAACAATCAGCTAAACCCCATCTGCTTCTTTAAAAGCTGAATATAATAAAGGAAGAAAGGTCAAGATCATGAACTTCTGCCTCCAAGTCACACCATGTGTATGTAATAATGAATGTATAGCTCAGTGGTTCTCTATATGAGGTGTTTCAAAGAAAAAGGCAAGGGTTTTTCCTCCGTGTTATAAGTAGCTGTTTCCCAGAGAAACTAGCTCCCTATTTCCTAACTTATTAAAAGAGCCTTATGGAAGCGCATAGATGGCAGCAGAATGGCCAATGGCAGTGCAAAGAGCAGACCCAAATTTTTCCTGCACCGAAGACCCTGTCATCTCAAGGTATACCTGATTCTGCTGCTGTGACAAGACAAATGGTATATTCCACACATCTAACAGGTGTGCTGTGCTACCGTTCTGCTTGTACTGAAATGCGCTGACAGTACAGCAATGGGGAACATTTGTCTTTATAACAACTGACAAGATGCATGATTACAACTGTAAGGGTATCAGGGATAAAAAAAAAAGGCAGGCCCTCTCTGTGAGCTTAGTTATTAGTCACATGCTGAAATGCTGACCAAATCTAGGAGAACAGGAATTATTTGTAAAATTGCTCTCAAAGAATATTATCTTCTGCCCTGCTTCCAATAAACAGGCGAAACATATCTAAGCTGATCTAGATTTTTTTTTTTTTTTGGTGAGAATTTCTATCAGTTTGAACTTAGCCAAGTTCAAAATATTAATGTCCATCTGAAATTCATCACATCTGTGGGTATTTTTTTCAGCCCTTAAAAAAATCTATTACTATGATGGATTTTTTTCAGCACGAATGCTCAGAAGGGTTGCTACCTGTGAATTTGCCCAATGTGGGCAAAATATATATGTATGCTGTATTTCTTTTTGAAGAAAAAGCTCTCCTGGGATACCTTTGAAGGAAATAAAATTATCAAGCCCCATGTTCAAACAGAGGATCCTTACCTGGGCACTTACCTTACATCTTTTCTATCTTACGTCTTTTCCTGCACTGACATATGTAAAGGAAGTGTCTGGGTTGTCAGTTTTGTCACACAGGTGAGAAACAGCCTATCAAACACTTCTTATAGAGGCCTGCTGAATAGTATTCCTGAATTTTCCTTCCTAAAGTATGTGCATTTCCTTCCTAAAGTGTGTGCACCTTGCCTGGAAGTTAACCTGGAGTGTAATTTCTATGAACACATAGATCTGTAAATATAATTCTGCCATTGATGAACAGATGTATTGACCTCTGCAACACACAACAAATTCACCATGTAATCAGCTCTAGGTTTCCCATTTGAAGCCAGGAGTTGACATATGGAAGGGCAAGAGTTTGTGCAACCTGGGATACCCCTTCAGAGAACCAAAATAAAGAGGATTAGAAACATATTTTATGCATACCAACAACAATTTAAGCTTCATGAATTGCCTCCCAGGTCACAGTAAAGGCAAATGTGGGTTTTCTTCTACCTCTAAAAGTGTGGTTTTAGTTAAAGCTTTTCCACTCATGAGGAAATTACACCTATAGACCCACCAGCTAGTGTACAAACAGGAGATCCTCCTGTTCCTCCAAGGATGTGGGGTACGAAAGCATCAAAGGTCTCCTGCAAGATCTCCCCCAAGACTCCCACCAAGTGGGTGAATGTGCTCTCTGGACAGTGAAGACAGTCCCTGTAAACCACTTCAGCTGCTCTGACTTTATATAGCAGCAAACTGGATGTGGGAGCAGCAGCAATTCAAGGTAGAGGACAATGTGACATAACATGGATGTTATTTTCAAGGTGTTTTTCCTCCAGAAGGTGCTGGAAAAAGGGATAATGGAAAAAGAATATTCTGTCTTTTAAAAAACCTTCAAGTCCCAGCACCACTCAGAGCCCCACTCACACAAATTTGCTGGGTCTTCCTACTTGCCTTTCTTTTCTGTTACCTGTCCTACCTACAAGCTTCTTGACCAGATATTTTGTCCTTGCACCTGCCTGTGAAAGCTATCAGTAAATGTTTAACCAGGCAAACATGCAACTAATAAATAATAATCAATTTACAAGATAGGTCTTTAGACAAGTGGTAGAGTCCTTTCTCTCACAGACAGTTATTACCCCGGGAGAGCTGCTGTGGCCTCCTTACATATTCAGTCCTGCACTGCTCTGTTTTATTTATGATAAAGTAAAACAAAAATGAATTTAGAAGGAAATGATATCACTTCTATGCCATTAAAATTGAGACACAAACCACAGAAGCCAAGATATGCAAAGACACGACTGTCATTTTTCCTGACACCATGCAGTCTGACATAGTGTCAGACTTAACTTTGAATTTCCTGGCTTTGGTGGGTTCTTGTTCTAACCCCAAGATATCATTTAAATGCAGTTTGTCGTTTCTGAATAAAACTGTAACTCTTATATTATCAATAATAATAGGGTACCTTCTGCTCCTCAGGGGCAAACTCTCAAACAAATGGCTTGTGAATCAATAAATATGTTCTGTGCTGCAGCTGAATTTATTTATTCATGAGATGCTTATCTCTCTGTAAATTCCTTAGGAAAAATCCTTAATCCCACCATACTGAATTGACTATTTATCAGTTTTAAATTGGACCTTATTAATTTTGTTCCATGCTGGAAAACGTCTCTCGCAATCCATCTTCGGACAGAATTGAATTTCTTTCTCTCTCCCTTTTCTCTCTCAGGGACAAAACCCAGTGGTTAAGAATGGGAAATAACAGATGGCAGCAATCTCCCATATACAAATCTTCTCTCTCTGAACGTCCTGCAAGCTCTCTTTGCAATGTACTTGCAGAAGCCTGTATGCCATGGCATAAGCACTGTCACATTTGGGTTCTCACTTACCGATGACAGGCTGAGCTGTTTCTTCTTTTGTTTTATTGCTGGCTCATTGGCAGCTGCTGTAAGTAGAGATCAGCTCCATCACAACCAAGCACAATTATATTTATGGGCTACAGAGGCACTTACAAACCCATAAGCATAACACTGAATTAAATGCCAAGGTTGTGATGTAGGTTTTACCTACTGACTGTGGCAGGAGATGTCTTCTCAAGATCTAGGAGCTAAGAAAACAATGTTCTGCTGTGGGCTCATTTGAATAATCTCACCACTCATTAAATACAGCTGCAAGGCAAGGAATGACAGGGTTCAAAGGCAGACCAGGGGAATATATTAGTAACAAAATTATTGTCAGACCCTTTAGGTATGTTTCCTGATATTCCTCAGTGTAATTCCATAAATTACAATGGGAACAATTGTGTCATTTGCGAACACTTGAAAAGGTTAGCTGAAGATTCTGTGCTGATAGCCTTCATAGTCTATTTTTAGAAACACTGTTGCTAGACAATTTCAAAATATTGCATATTTTGATTAAAGATCAAAAGAGGGATTTGGTTTGGGCATTCATGGACTATTTCACGTTATGGGATTAGTGAGTGAGAAGTCCTAGACTGTGTTCTTTTCTATAAAACAGTTGTTGATATGATTTAAAATACATTGCCTAATCCCAGCATCTTTTAGAGGCTGCAGACTGCAGGAAAAAGACAGCATTCAGATATTCACACAAGGTTATGTTTTGCTTGTGTTTTTACGTACTATTATCATCCAGCTACTTTTCTAGCCAAATGACATCCACTGGCTCATCAGAAATGCGCCATTCTCCGCCTTTTTGGCCAAGGTTCCCCAATACACCTGTTAGGACAGGCAGCGAGCACAGCAATGGGGCAGCCTCTCTTGATTCAGCTCCTGTGATCAGAGGGTGCCAAAATGCTTCAGGGCTATCAAAGTGTCGATGTCTCCAGTGCAATTTTCATCTTTGCTAAATAAAATAAACTTTCCAATATGGCTCAGGAGATTGGAGTAGTGTCTTTTTTCTTCTCTGCAAATAAGAACTGCTGCCATCCTTTAATATTTATCAACCCGAATCCAGAGGGAAATATTCAGCTGCTCATTTTCCAGAATACGTGTTTTTTCTCACCCCAAAAAAAGCTCCTGGATTCTATGAGGCAAAGAAATTCAACTGCATTTGATTTGGGAGAAGGGGGATATTACAAGTGCTTGGAGGCCTATGTGGCAAGTGGCCCTATTTCAGATCTGCCACTGTAATCAGAAGCAGAGTGACTGGAAGGTGTTTTCCATGAAAAACCTCTCTGGAGCTAAATCCAGGGACTGGGGCATTGTTTGTGAAAACACTGTCATTTTTAAAGGAAATGTACTTGTTTACACATCATAAAAAATTTAAGAGGTACTTCTCCTTTAGGGACAAGTGTGAATGACTAGAGCTAAAGAAAGTTATTTTCTGGATCCTTCAAGTGAGAGGGAACACTGAAAAGAAAAGGACTGCAAGTGCTGCTTATGGAGTGTTTCGCCTTAAACTTTTGTAAAACAGGTAAGGGAAACGCTTCGTGTGGAAGAGATACAAGAGCTCCCAATTAGACCTTGGTTTGCGTAGCACTCAGGCACCTACTTATCTTTCAGCCTGTGAGCAGTAATGCTGATTCCCAAAGGACATGCTTACAGCTGAGCATAGTCTTCAGCCTGGACAGAGAGGAGGAGCTGGCACAGCGGCAGCGTGCCACGCCGTGCCTTGCTGCGTCTTCTGTGCCCCCAGCTCCCCTCCTTTTCTAGGCCAGAGAGCAAAGGACCTCTCCACGCAGCAGGGATTATTCTGTAGGAGAAATCAGTGGGCACACAAATGAAGTTTGATTATACTCACTGTTGCTTTAAGTCTTGTTTTGGCCCTGCAGATGCTTTGCTTAACCTTGCAAAAGTCATTCGCAGGCAAACTCACAGGCGAAAGTCCTTTGTTAACAGCAAGCCAACACCAGCTGCTTTTAGCCTTTCTGTATGGGAACAAATGTCAGGAAAAAGAAGGAAAGAGAATATGCTTTTATTTTTATTTCAAAAGGAATTAAAAGCCCTAGAAGTCATGGGCCTATCTCACTGCACAATTTAATTAGACTATTTTTCAGTGGTTTGTTTAGTTCTCTTATTCATATTTAATGTGGCTGCAAACAGCAAGCAAGGAGTTTGGTTCAGCAGCGTAATGATGCATTATGCTAGCCACTAAACTCGGGAGACTTTGTGATCCTGGCATTTATGGTCAGGTCAGCTCCTATTATTCAGTTTCTGGAGTCACATGTGGAGGATATTAGCATTTGTTCTTCCAGCAAGGGGAGGGAGAGCACACAGCCAGCAGGCCAATGGATGCTGTTGCTAGGCAGGAGCCAGAGTCCTGCGGTAGGGTCACGCTCGCTCCCCCGCACCGAGGCACCCAGTGTCACCGCAAATTACTGGACACGGACTGAAGAAAGCAGAACCATATTCTCTGGAAGGACAGAGGAAAAAGGGTGGACAGAAGAAATATGGTGTTAAGAGTAAATCTTTGCCATTACTCAGCACAAGGGGCCAAGCTCATGCTTGGCTTTTAGCATGGCTTGTTTTGCTGAGAGAACAAAGGGCACAGAAGGACAGAAAGAGCCGGTTGTGCCAGCGGCGCTGAACTGCTCATTACCCCCTTCAGCCACTTGGAGAAAATATTGAAACTGAAACATACACCCAATGTTCAGGTTTCCAATAAAAGAGAACTGCAGGTGGTGAGATTTGGAAATCCTTGCCCCAGTCATCCCACACCCCTATTAAATATGTCTGCTGCCCTGGAGTTTTTCTGAGCCCCAAGAGCTCTTCAGACACTGTGCTCTAGGGTAATAATTTCACTATCTGAGACAGAGAAAGCAGAGTTGCCTGGGGCATCTGCCAATAAGACAGGAACGTGACAAGCAGAATTTATGTTTTGGTTTTTGGGCCTTTCTTTTTAGTGACATTTTTTTAAGTCAAGCTTTGATAACCTAGCGGTAGTACTGATCAACTTAATTTTCTCAAGTTGGTCACATATTGCAATTTCTAGGGTACTTTTCTGTGAGTATATGTAAAAATTGTTGGATTTATTTTGACAGAAATAGATATTTTTAGGAATTTTTTGAGGATGTTTAACAAAAATGAAAACTGACTATGCTGTGGCACCTTTGTCTGAGTTTTAGAAAGTTAAAAGACCTATTGAGAGGTCTCAAATATTAATTCCCACTTCTAGCTAATGTAAGAAATACATTTGGAATAGGATAATAATAAGAAAAATAACTACCCACTTCTTATGCAGAAAAGTTTCAAAATCTTTTTCACAAGAAAGAAATAACTCAGAGAAAAAATAATATTCTAATCAAGTCTGAGATGTTATTGCAGTCATATCATACAGCAATGGTATAATGGATTATGAATGATGAATGAAGGCAATAAAATTAGATCATCTAAACCAGCTCACCATACACAGGACTTTCCAGCTAAAGCTGGTGTTGACATACTATACAGTCTCCACTGAGAAGAAGGCAAGCAGCTAAAGTCTACTGATGGTCTTGTGCTTTCAGAATTTTTTTGCATATCTGAAACAGAACTATCCTGGCTTTGAAATCAGTACATAAGAATAGAATGGGGAAAGAAATCCATGGAGGAAACTCAAGCTGAACCTGAATGCTATTTTAAGCAGAGGAAGGCAAAAGTGTCTGCATGGAATACAGACAAAGCTTCTGAAGAGGGCTGATTAATATCTTCCTGGTGCTTGAGAGCAGAATACACTAAACAGTCAGGTGAAGTCAGTAATTCCATAAAATAAACAGGATGCTACAAACAAAAGCAAAGCATATGGCAACTTCTGGGGTTGGAATACATGTTGCAATCAATTGGTTGATGCTGGCCTATGGTGTGCCTGGTGTGGGTTACAGACAAGGAAGCTGTAACTTGTGTTGGGTTTTGTTTCCTGCACTGTCTCCCTAAGAAAGAGCAGTGTTGAAAACACAGCCTTGCCCCAGCAGCAAAGAATAGAAAAGTGAAGGCCATTGACCATATAGAACTTTATCTTCTGATTAGACTGGCCAGTCAGACTTAGGAAAATGCACAGCAGAATTGCTGGATATGAATGTACCAGGATAACACCTACAATGTTTCATTTACATTGGTATGGCCTGTGTGGAGAGGATCATCAAGCAGAAAAGAGAGCTTAATTCAGACCTTATGGCTGCTTTAATATGACAGTGAAGAGAAAATTCTCAAGAGGGGCTCAGAAATTTATAAGGACTCTGCCTGAGAGTCAGAAAAACAATGACAATTATTCATGCCTTTCTGTCTGTATGCAGACTTTCCAAAACACCTGTTATTGAAACATGATCTTGACACCTGTGTATATAATTATGTCAAGTCCAGGGCAAAAGACTGGCATTTCACAAAGCTCCTTAGTCCATGCCATTATGAGCATATATAACATATAACAGCATATAACAGTAATGATAGTGAAAACAATGAAAAGAAATGCAGGGAATGCAGACAGACTATAAGTTGCAGACAGCATTTATATAGAAGGATCACTACATGGCTTTACAGTGGCTGTGGAACTCTTTGTAACTCTTTAGCAATATTAGCAGTGCTGAGTGAGATGATTTATGCTACACAGCTGAAATGATGGAAGTCTAGAGATGTGGTCTACAGTAAGCCAGGCTGGACTGCAGCCAGGATACTCCGTGAAGTAACACTACTGGAAGCTCATGAAAAGCAATCTTGGGATCTTTAATGACTGCAGAGGAGCAAGCTAACTGCTTTGCAACTCATCTGAAAAGCAGTTCATCACCACAGTGGAGACATTCAGTCTTACAGCCAAGGCACTCTTGGGCATTTGGGAGATCTGGGTCTGACTCCCCACTCCGTGGAACAGAGGAGAAATAAATTCAGCTTTCCAGGACTCCACTCCTGCCATGACACACATGGCCCCAGTCAGCCACCATGCCTTCCAGCCTTTGCCTGCTTTGTCAAAAGAGCAGAAATTGGATGTGATGAGCTGTGCTTGTACACATCTATCCCTAAGCGACCCTTTCATTATTGGGAGTTGTTCCTGCTCTGGGGAACCACCTTCTTAGGCTGGGGCAATGTGGTGGCACTTTGCACCATGTCCTGTGTGTGTGGGAAACAGTAGGAAGTGAGAGGTACCTGAGGTGATAACCACAGGTCAAACCCTGATGAGGGAAGGGTCCTCCTGGGGGATGCTGGTGGCCTGCACCCATGGCTATCCCAGGGCCCCAAATGCCAGGCACGCCTCAGTAGAAGACCTGGGCTCCACGGCCATAGCTGAGGCTCAAAAGCAGAAGAGAGGCTCACCACTTCAATGCAAACATGAGAGGGATGAATATCACTATGAAAGAGAGCAGGGCTGAGGCCAAATACAAGTGACACTTGATGGGTCTGGTCTGGAAGCATGGGCAAAAGCTAAAGTAGCCAGATGGTAGAACAAGAGCTTATGAAGAATAAGTCAGAAATACTGAGGGACTTGCTGCTAGACATATTAATCTGGAATTAAATAATGTTATGTATTTCAAAGGAGGCATAATAAAATCCCCAGATACATTACTATAAATCATCTAATTTTAACCCCCTAAAATATTCATATTTCTAAAGTGGTCTGATAGTTAAGTCTAGAGATAGGGCATTCAAAGATTTAATTTAATTAGCTGTAGAATTATAGGCGTTTAGTATAAATCAGAAGAGGCAGCTGTAGTGGTTGCCTAAGAATAACATGTAAGACTTTAAGCTCATTCAGACTAAAATTTTCTAATCACAAACTGGCAGTAAGCTTTTGAAATAGGTGCTACTATATGAGCTGGGAAATAGAAGAAAACACTTCAGAATTAATCATATTAAACTCAGCAGATTAAGGAAAAGAAAATATAAAAAAGCAGGGACTATTAGGAAAACAAAAACACTAAAAAGAGTGGACCAGAAGGATGGAGAACTGTCCCGTGCTAATTCTTCATCAGTAGAAATGCAGTCAACCAAACTATTGCAATAGATTTGGATTACTGTGCTGAGATGAAACAGAGAAAATACATTTATCTGAGTTCTAATAATTATTATCTTTAACATAAAGGAAAAGTGATTGGGTTAATTCTAACAGCTGTTTGAAACCTTTGAATAAAGAAACTCTCAACCATCTACAGAAAACATATTCATAAGGTTAAATTGCCTGTAGTAGGTTGTTAGAGTAATGCAATAAATGAAATAAATGGTTATTTCTCCTTTACAATAAGAATAGCTGACAAATATGTCAATATTTCTCTCAATTTTTATGAGCAGATTAAATATTTAAGCTAGCCATTGAACATGGGAATCTGTACCTTTTCATTTGTGTAAAATGGTAAATTTGAAACAAAATTAGTCCATGCAAAAAACCACAAGCTAAAGGAACCAAAAACACGGTGTAAAACCAGACACTGCAGTTTTGAAAATAAACATTAAGTAAAGGAAAGTGCATGTGTTCAGACAGCATGGTGTGATAAGTTGCCAGATGGGAGCCCTTGAGGGCATAAGGGAAATGTCTTGGGATCTCACTTCCTCTGTGCCCAGGTGTATGGCTGTGAGCCGGTAAGAGTGAATTCAGCTTTTACAAGCCCTTTTAACATCCCTCTAGTAGTTTTCCCTGTTCTCCTGTGGTGGTTTTGGCTGGGCTAGAGTTAATTTTCTTCATAGTAGCTGGTATAGGGCTGTTTTGGATTTGTGCTGAAAGCAGTGTTGATGATAGAGAGATGCTTTAGTTACTGCTGAGCAGCTCTTCCACAGAGCCAAGGTCTTTTCTGCTTCTTGCAACAGCCCAGAGAGGGGGCTGGGGGTGTTCAAGAATTTGGGAGTGGGGCACAGCTGAAACAGCTGACCACACTGACTAAAGGGACATTCGAGACAGTATGCTGCCATGCTCAGTATGTAAATTTGGGAGAGGAAGAGGAAGGAGGGATGATGGTGTTGGTTAGAGCCTGTTGCCAATAGCACGCAGGCTGTGGGTTTGATCCCTGCATGGGCCATTCACTTAAGAGCTGGATTCAGTGATCTTTGCCGTCCCTTCCAACTCAGAGTATTCTGTGATTCTGTCCTCCCAAGGGATGGAGCCTGCTTTCCTGGAGATGGCTGAACACCTGTCTGCCCATGGTAAGAGGCAAAGGAATTTCTTGTTATGTTTTGCTTGCACATCCTTTTTTATTTTATTAACCTGTCTTTATCTCAACCCATGATGTTTTGCTACACCCTTTTGATTCTTTCCCCCATCTCACTGGAGTGGGGTAGGGAGTGAGTGGCTCTGTGGGGTATGGTTTAGGATGTGGTTAAACCACGACACTCGGAGTTCTCCCTTTTGGTAAGCATTCAAAGGAAATTTATGCATAGCATCAGAAAAATGACCAAAAAAAATTGAACAAATTGGTGGAATCTGGAGCAAGAGATATTTCAGAAAACTGGTCTTGGAGCAAGAACTATTTCAGAAAACTGGTCTAGGAGAGAAGAGGTGAATTCTGTGGGGCAGCAACTGTGAGACTCAACGGGATGAATGATCTCTGGGCCAGGAAGTTGTAGGCCTGTTTCCTTATACATTTTGTACACACAGGCAGGATACCTGTGGTCTCTAGAGGAAAGCTCACTGAAGACAGTGGTTGTGGTTGTGTGTCTAGAGTCCCTCTCAAGTCAATGGAGTGCTTATTCATAAGTACTCCAAGGGCAGCTTCTTTTTATCCCAATGTAGGTGACTGGAAAATAGGTCAGATTATTCACACTTTAAAAACTGCGTTTTTCATTCATGTGGTTGAAAGAGATCTGTCTGATACAGTCTATATGGATTTCCAAAATAATTCAAAACATTTCTTCCACAAAATTTCCTGAAGTATCTAAATGGGTGTGGGATAAAAAGTTGTTGCATGAATAAACAACTGATTAAACCATTGGAAGAAAGGCTAAGAGTAAATGGCCAATTTTCACAGTGGAGGGAGGTCACCAGTGGAGTCCTGCAGGGGCCATGCTGGAACTCATGCTGTTTAACATGTTCTTAAAATGCTGTGAAGCAGTGGCTGTGGAAGTGTGGGTGGTGAAGTAGCAAAGTTTGCTGAGAGTACTGGGTTGTTCAGGGTCAGAAAGTTGAAGACCAACAGTGGAAAAATGTATAAGGGCCCCTGAAAGCCGAATGACTGGGCATCATAACTCAGTGTAGAGAAAGATGCGATGAGGAAAAACTTCTGATACAAAATTGGGCAATTTTGTCTGATATTACCCTTTAGGACCAAGATCCTAGGCTTCTAGTGGATAAGCAGAGAATTCCTTGAAAATCTTAGCAAGAAGGAATTACGATCAAAAAACCAAATTGCCAGGATAAAGGACTATGAGGATAAAGGACACAGATCAAACCAGGAAACAACATGAAGCTTTGAAAAGCAATGACTGAGAGAGGCAGAAGGTTATGAAATTGTGAAGGGCAGGGTTAGACCGTTCCAGAAAGACTTTCTCTCTGTTCCTGTACAAGAACAAAAAAGCACCAATAGTCATTCAGAGATAGCATGTTCATAAAAACAAAATTAAAGCAAGTTGTTTTTCACACAGCTTATATTTCAGCTGTGGAATTTCTTGCTTCAGATTGCTGGGGGTTTGCTTAAGTGCTTGCAGAGATCCAAAAAGCAACCTGTCCAAGGAAGAGAATACCTTTCTTTCTAGGATAATTAATTGCAAAATAAATGAATAGTAAAACTGTCCCAAAATCCCGAATGTATTGCTTCATGAAACCACTGACCTGCAACTTGTAGAATGCTTGGAGAATACTTTAGTAGTATCATAGATAGCCAATAGCTTTTCAAACTCACCCTTTGGCATCTGCTGTCAGCTACTGCCCACAGAAAGACACTGGGCTGGATAGATCTTTTTCTCAACTCAGTCTGGTTGCTCTTATATTGTATAATGTGAATAAAGCGACATTCTTGACAAAACTTTGTCTTTTGTACCACAGTGACTTCCATGCTCAGTGTTAGAATTATAAAAATACACCTCAAATGTGAAATGGAAAACTAAGTAATTTCTAAGAAGGACAAAATGCAGAATGGAACAAAATGAAGCAAAAAGCCAAAGAAAAGTATTTGAAAGAACAAGCACACACACACACACACACACACACACACACACTGCTGTAATAGTTACCAGATCTGCAAAACACAGGAGTTGGAAAACAGAGAAACTAGGATTGACAATGCAGTGAGTCCTTTAAAAGAAATAATAAGCTCACAGTGGGCTGCACAGAAACTAGTTCCCTTGACTACCAGAGACTTTTAGAATGGAAATAAACCCAGAGGTGACTTAGAGAAAGAGCTAGTGCAGAAAGAGGGGAAAACAGAGACTCCAATTAAAATGCACCAAGAGGCTGAAAAGATTCATGAGGACACCTCAGATGATGTTATGCAAAAGACTGGGCAAGGAGTAGACTTCATTGGGCCAGCGTGAATGCACAGAGCGTAAAAATGGTAAAAAAATCATTGCCACTGTGCAAAGTACCAGAGATAGAAACGCTGGGAGGCTGTGACCATTTGTGATGCACCCAGCAGAGCTTGACAGCAACTGGCAACTGATGTATTTAAACATGGAGGAAACCACCACCTGCTGATAATTGATTATTACAGTTGTTCTTTTGAAGCTAACAAAAGTAAAAAACACATTATCCAGCACTCTGGTGAATCACACCGAGGTAGTTGTCATCGAACACTGCATTTGCAATGAGTTCATTTGAGATAACGGGTCACCATACACATTGGAGGAATTTTTAAGGTTTTTAAAGTACCAGGGTTTCAGATGCAGCTGGTAGTTCTTATTGCTGATAGTTTTATGGGCTGGTCAACATTATTAATAGCCAAAAAGATATTAGTTCAGAGAAGATCTTCCTTGAGGTCTACTGACAAGCCCCTGTGGAATCAAATGCTTTACTGGCTGGGATGCTAATAAGCTGAAAGCTTTACTCCTAAGTCCCATGGTATGTTCCTTCTACAGCCCAGAGCTGCAGAAAACAGCCAAGGAGCATAGATGGGAGCAGATTGGGAAAGAAGAGAGCAAGGCTAGCATGATCATTCGAGAAACTACAACACAGTTCTAGGTAACTCAGAGATAATGGCATGGCTGGTGTTATCCTTGTGTGGAAACAGCCTTTGTGGAAAAAAACACTTTCTCTGCAATACAGGTAGAAAATGGAGAGAAACGAGATTAACCTCAGGTGTTAGAAGACAGCCCTGACCACACAACTGCTCTTCTGCTCTGATAAAAATCTTATTCTTGATCCTCAAACAGCATCTGAAAAAGTCAACAGCCACAATCTCGCCATGGCTTTAAAGCCACCCACTGCGCAGAAGGGAAATGACTCATTGCTGAGCATCAAGTGATACAAGTGAACTACACTGTGTCACTCAAAAAGTTCCAGCCCAAAGATCTGACATTTTTATATTGTGATTACACAGAAACATTGGTAAGAGCATTTCCAGTTTTATGTCATTTTCATGCATCATTAGATAACTGGTGCAACATCATTTGGAGAAAACCTCTTGAAATTACTCCAGGAGATTGTTTTCTGCTCACTCAATCAGCAAGGGTGCTGAGTTCAGATGCTGAGAGCAAAGCCTGTTTTTGAAAGCCCAAATTAAAAAAAACTGTTTACGTTTCCATGCGTGGACTGTCATTCAAGTGAGCAGTCAGAATAATGCAAACTATAGGTCAAATAACAAAAATGAAAATAAATATGAAAAGGTACACTCAAATCAGAAATTCACAGCTGTGCTGTGGAAGGGTTGGGGAAGATTTGTGTTGCTGAGCTGTATCTCCTTCATCTCACAGAGGGAGAGGAAAGCCTGTGATCCCAAAGCCATGCCATAGATTTTACCTCACATATGCACTGCCTCTACTAAGAATTCATTTAAAGTAAGAGCATTGAATGTTACAAAGCAATGCATTCAGGTAGGAAGGTGATTACAGTACCCTGTAAAATGGTTTACTTAAAGAATAGGCCCCTTATATTGCAGGATCAGGTCCCTTTCCATACCCTTAACACTGTCTTTGGGAGCAACCTGGCTGATAAAGCACTTGGTATATGAGCTGAATGGCTCTTTTGATTCCCCTGTCTCAGCTAAATATCCACTGAACACAGTAGAAGCTTAGACATTCAGAGCAGAGGAAGACACTCAGGAAACCACCTAAACTCAGATGTCTTAAGCTGTCATGCATTATGACTTTTTCCTCTTTTCCTCTGTGGCTGCTCTTACCCTCTTGCCCTTATTTAGCATGATTAAAATGAGTAAAATTTTAATTCAGTTAAATTAGTGGAAATCAACTACTCACTTCTTTGTTGCACAATCTGTTTCCAGTTCCCTTTCCTCTGTCTGACTAGGTGAAAGCTGGGGATAGTTTCTTTTTTATGTTTGCCAGATTCTAGCATAATGGGAACCAGGAAGCAACTGGCTTTTTGGACTGTATCACAGTAAAATTTTATATTATTGGTCTTAAAGTACTGGTTACATGTTAGATCCTATGTGATGTCAAAACAAAAAACTTGCCTCTGCTTGTGTATGTGTATAATTGCAGTGTGACATTTTTACCTGACAAATATCAGACTGGATAATATGAAGCTGATCATATGTGTGTATACATATATATATATATATATATATATATATATATATATATATAAATGCAAGCACACCCTTATACATGCAAATTAATGAATTGTGACTGTGTTTATAAAATTTCTGTCCTTTTTAATTACAATTTCGTCATCCATATTTTACATAAACAGCTGCACTTACGTTAATTTTTGAGAATAGTATGGTCACTAAATTTTAATTTACAGCAATACATTTTCCTGTTGCTATTATCTTTTCCTAATAACCTGTTGTTCTCAATGCTTTTTTAGCCCTCAGGAACTTCAGTTTTCTATTCAAATATTGATGAAACTTAACCCTGGTTAGTTTTCACATCTGACAAGATCATAACTCGATGTGTACTATTATCCATTAAAAACCACTTAAGGCAATTGCTGTTACCATTGTAACATGATAAACCTGACAATAGACTGTTACTTCAAAAGAAAGAACCCAGTAATTTCATTTATTTTCTATTCCCCAAAACATCTGCAGTGACGTAAAAGAAATGTCAAGTTAAAAATAACAATTCACGGGTCGCGCCATCAACTGTGATTTCATTACATTATGTCTGAGCAGACTAAAGCTGCTCTGGCATTCAGACTTTAGGTGAGCTTGTAAATGAAGAAAAGCTTAATCTATTTCAGTTGAAGATTATCAATTATTCAAATACCTAGGCAGAGTCTTCATTTTCCCCACACTGCTAGGATGAGAGCGCAGTGTGGTCTGCACAGTGGGAGGCAGGTAAGCGCTGCTGAGCTCCGTTTGCAGCCTGAGCCTGCAGCCTCTGTGCCAGGCTGGGGTGGGATGCTGGGAGCCCGTGGCTACTGAAGGGCTGAGGATGGCTGGCTGGGGAAGCTGGACAGCAGCTCAGCACCAGCATTGTGCCCAGGGGCCTCCCTGCCTTTTGTCTGGGAGCGGTGCTGCACCTGCAGACATGCCTTACCTGTGCCTGCCAGAGCTCCCCTGGGAGGGTGTGCCTCAGTTCTGGGAGAGATGCTGCTTGAAAGAGAGATCTCCCAGGTCCCTTCTGAACACCTCTCCTCCTATGCTGAAAGTCAGTTATTACAAAGCATATGATTGCTTTTATGGTAAATAATAAGCAATTATTACTTTATCAGTTAGAAAATGAATTTATGAATACAAATTGAAGGAGCTGGAAATCTGACAAAAAACCAGCAGAGGAAAGTCCCTATAACATCTTAGCCCTTCAGTGCATTTATGGCAGTTACATTGCAGTATCTATGACTGACAGGGCCTGGTAAGCTCACGTTCTGTTCTGAGATACCTGTGTCAAGAAAGAAAGAGAACTTTTATCCTTATTTCAGAACCACGTTGCTTTAAATTAGCAAACCTTTGGGGCTGACCTTACTTTTAGGGAACAAAAATTGCCAACTCCTAAGTGAGAGAGACAAAGATGAAATCTAGAAGAGCTGATATTTCAAGACACCCCTTGCTTTAAGCTATCTCCAGGAAAAAAAAATGAAGCTTAAATGCAAGAGTGATGTAGGCACTTCAGAAATCCTCATACAAAAAGGGACAGATGCTCAGAGATATGGACAGTTATAGGCACCCATTTCAGAATGTATCCACCAAGTGTCACCGCCCAGAATTTGGGAAAAATGGATCTCATCTTTAAGAATGACACAGATAATAAAAATTTAAAACATTTGCAAGCAGAAAAAAATCCATATACCAAGAAGAATTTCACCAGGGTTATTTTCTTTCCTGAAAACATCATGTCTGCAGCTAGTGCTTGAGTGCATGCACAAATTAAGTTTACAGATTTCATAAAGCAATTTATTTTACTTGAGTGTAATAGCAGTAATTTTTCATGTAAGTCAGCAAAATGCAATCCATAAAGGAAAAAGTACTGCCATTATTTTAAACTCTATTGTTCTTATTCTATCCAAATGTGAACTGAAGCTAAATAATTTACTGTGTAAATTTCATTTTTAATTTTATGCCATTGAAAAAGAAAAGAGAGAGAAAGAGAGAGAGAGGGTGAATCTTCAAAGCTCTAAATCCTTGTATACTAATGTCTCAACAGTGAAATAATCTAAGGAGTGTGCTTCAGCAAAAATGATTGCTAGGATCTATAATAGGATTGTTTTAACTCAATAGTGTTTTATAAATTTTTGATTCACTCTGGGTTTTTGACAGCTTGCCAAGTTACAGTTTTTATCTGATCATCTTTGCATTAATAATACATTACAATAAGTTTTGCTGAAAAGTGGCCACTTTTTTCTCACTGAATACTTTACTTTTGCCAGCAAAATATTGACTTGAGTTTATAATCAATTCCTGTTTGGCTTGATCATGCTTAGCACGAAACTAAAATATTTGCTGCTAGACAGATGCCAATACAAATGCCATCATTGTCGTACTCTAACGAATTCCATCAGCTGCTAAATGATCTGCCTTGCAGGTTGCAATGTGTATCAGACTGAGGCCCAGAGCTTCAGACACACCAGGATGGGAGTAGTTGTACTTACATGAAGAATCCCATTCCTGTCCTTCACGAACGCTTCCTCCCAGCAACAGCATCTATTTCCATACAGACATCCTCTGAGTCACCTGTGGCTTGCCCACTGACTGGATTTAATCAAGGCAAAAATACTGAATAAAGGAAAGAAAAGCCAAAAATTACTTTAGTCACCTACCCCCATCTTCTGAGGCATGAATGAAAATTGACTTTCAAGAAAGAAACCAAACCAACCATTAGAAAAGCAACTTATTTCTCAAGAGATTTTTCAGGAAAAAAAATTAAGCTAGTTGCAATTCACATATCTTTATCTTCCATCATAATTATAATATTTATATACAGATTAATTATACTTGATTAGTATCAGGAAACAGAATAGTCTGAGAAATACTACTGTTTAACCTAACTAAGTTAACTTACTTCATGAAGACAGCACAAATTACCTCTTCCCTTGCATTGGCATGCCATTTGGAAAACCCCAACCTTTTCTGGCACATCAGTCCCAGACCCTGAGTTTGCCTCGCCAGAGGAACTGAGCCAGAATTCTTGCAATTTTCTCTTTCTGCCTTCAACGCGGAAAGCACAGCCCTTGTGTGCCAGGTCCAGGACTGGCACTCAGCCAAAGTTCTGCACTGTTGGCAAGAGACTGCTTTGCCACACGGCCCAACCAGAGGAGGAGAGCATGCACACCTCTAGAAATTCTGTGATGTGATGATGATGGATAGCAGGTACTCTCTCAACAGGGCAAACCTTGGCAGGCTCTCAGCTACTCCCATTGTGAGTAATGGCAGTGACTTTTCTCAAGCCCCAAGATGACAACTGCAGAGAGTGAGAACATACCTGGAGAACATAAATGTTGGAGCCTATCCTAAACAAATCTGTGCTGAAGTCCTGTCTGTCTGAAAGGCAAAACGAGCATGCAGGAGTGGCAGAGGCTCAGAGCCAGTGCCAAACCCAACCTGACCCTCACAACTCTGTCTTTCCTGACACACATCTCTCTTTGACATGACTTCACCACCTTGTGGGGTTCTACAATTGACATAACGTATTGTTCACTTCATGCTAACTTAGATATTTGAAAAGAGTGAGGAAATTAAAAACTGGCATGTGCAGGCACTGCAAATCAACAGATTGTATATGTCAAGACATGCTTTAGAATTTCATAGAGTCACTCCTGATGTCCAGCCATTATTTGTAATTAACTATTAGCTTCAGGCTGACCAGTTAAAAAAAATAAACATAAAAATATGAATTTACATTTAAACACAATTACACATTATATTTTTTGATTCATATAGTAAATTTCTCCTCTCCCACAGGCAACAGGCAATTGCTCTGAGAAATAAAATATATGTGAGCCACTAAATTATGCAGGCCCTTTTAAGCACTGCATGCATCTATAGTGTCCCGGTGGCAGTGACACTGCAAATTGTAACAGAGCAATATGGCCTTTATGAAAGCCATTTTGCTACGTCTGGTCATCACACAAGCACTTTCAGAAATATGTTTCATTTTTCCAAAACTTAAATTCCTTTCAGAAAAAGCATGTGAAATTTTGTCTATGAAAAACCCAGGGTTGGCAGTCCTGTGGCACATAAGAAAACCAAGTGCCTCAAGTCTCAGCTCTAGTGATCTCAGAGAATAAACTCCCTTTATATAGTTTCATCTCACTTGGGGCAAACAAGGAAGACAAAAATGTGACTTTGCTGCAGCTGCTATCTCCTGCCTGAGAGTGACTGTCAATCAGCTTGAAATGAAAGGAAGATGCATCCCTCTTGTAGCAAAGCAAAAAGAATATAGTGGGAGCTCACTAAATCAAGAGAGTGAAAAGCATCATTTGGAATTAAAATTGGAATCAGCTGGGCAATGACCTTCTTCCCTGCCTGTGATTAATCAACACTTCTATAAAGAATCAATTAATAGTTGATAGCTGCTATACCTGTTATGAAGGTCAAAGAGCAGAAAGAAAATTCAATTGAAATAAATAAGCCTACACATATATATCAGTGAAAAAATTGCTCTGGAATGCTGAAAAACAAGTGTTCATTATTTTTAATGTATGCTTTCTATTTGCCAGGGTAGGGCTTCCCAGTCCTCAGGGCTGGGTGAAGGTGGCACAAATGGATGGTGCTGCAGTGAATGCTGAACACATGAGTGACACATGGGACTGACTTAAAAATTACCTTTTGTCTCACAAAACAATGAAAAGATGACAGTTTCAGATTCATTCACATCACTGTCTTTTTGCAAATCCATACCAGTAACTCCGTCACTGATACAGCACACAGCACTCTCCATTCCAGTGCAAACAAGCACAACCTACATGGCAGCAAAGGAAGCCTGGAAGCAAGAAATGCCAACCTGATTTCCTTTCCTACAGTATAATTTGTATTTTTCAGATTTGAGGGAATCAGTAAATTCACTGAGACAATGTATGGGAAAGAAAAAATTAAACCTCTCTCTCACTGTCATGTGCATACAAAATGAGAATTATCAACCCAATGCAATCAAGCATATGGAAAACAATTTCATTGTTTATACAATAGAAGCAAAAAAGGTCAGTAAGCCCTGGCTTTCCGAGCTCTGATTTGCTATATTTTTTTCCAATAGGAAGGATTAGTTGGTTTTGGTTTTACTTTCTATTGAAGCATCAAAAGAGCTCACTGGTGTTCCTTCATCTGTGAACCCTCGTTGGACTTGAGCTGAGCTAGAAGGTTGGTACTTTGCATGTTGTTGCGAAAAGGAAACCTTCTGGTTTTGACAAAGTGAAGAAAAATGACCAGAAATGGCAAAAATGCGTCGGATATTAGCTGGAAATACATGATCAGGCATTGCTAATACGAACAACACTGCTAATCATTTCATCCCTTTGTCAAAGAAGAAAGGCACTTTCTGTTTTGAGGGTTGTTTTTATTTCACTCTGTTGAAACAATCATTCTTCCATTAATGTACACTGGTCATGACATTGTTGGTTTGTTTATGTGATTTCCTAGCACTGCAGATGTCTGTGATGCTTTGTCCAAGCATCCTGACACCTCATTTTCTCTGACAGCAATCATCCCTATCACAAATGCCAGTGGAGAGTGTTACAATGGAACAAAGTGAAATTTGGTGCTTTTCTAACCATGCATCACTGTTACAGTGATTGAAGGTCAAGCAACAGGACTACACAGGGTTTTGTATAGCTGCAGCAACACTAACAGTGAGTGGCTGATGCCCAGGAAATCACCTTTTATTGTTTCCTTTTGTGTTACACAGATCCATGCATTTTCCTGTACGCTGACTTGACCTGTGGTGAAGTGTGTGTCATCCAAAAATCGATACCGTGATCTTTTTGCCTTTCTCTGCCTCACAGGTCAAACAAAAGGAAGGTGTACTTGCTTGTCTCTTTTTAAAAAACTTTTTTGAGAGTGTTCATCTGAAATGATCCAGTGAGTAACAAAGAAACTCAAAAGGAAGCTGGTTTCATTAAAAAGAAAAGTATGCAGAAACATAATGAGTTTTTCTTGCATTAAATGAGGAGCTGACTCACACAATAGAGGAGGGGATCAAAACCCAGGTACTTATAAGAATATCACAAGTTCTCCTCTCTGGCCTGAGTCAACATGGGCATTTCATTACATTAGCACATCTCATGGTGTTTTGTTTGAAACAATACACTCAAATGCCAAGATGATCCCATCTTGGCTCTAAATCATGCCTCCTCCAGCTTCTGAGTCAGACAGCAGCCCCTGAGCACACAGAAGCAGCAGACAGAAACCAAAGTGGTTTTGAGCTACTCAAATTTGTATCTTTAGCTGCAGATGTTGGGCAAAGTCTCTGTTTTCTAATTGAGCCAAAACAGTTTGTCTTCTGCTAGTGCCAAGCTATTCAAATGCAGGTCCTTAGTTTCCCACATTCACTGCATCTTGAGGAAAGAGAAGGATGTGAAATGTGTGATCCCCACATTTGGTCAGAGGTGCAGGGAAACAGATGATTCCTTACAGAAGCTGCAGAGGATCTCTCCTTTTCTGCTCTGTATTTCTTGCTTAACTTCCTTGCTCTCACAGTTTTCCTGCTGCTGGCACCAGCACTCCCACTTTAAATGGAGCTTTAACATGGATATTTCACCCTGTCTGCCATTCTTCCTTGGACTAACATTCGCATGGCAGATGGTACAAATGGCCCAGCAAATATTTACTGGATCAGTGTTAGAAAGGCAAGGCAAAGCAAAGCAAAGCAAAACAAAACAAAACCACCCCAGCTGCCAGACTGATGACTTTCTGGCACTATGCTATGTGCCACCAGTCAACAGGATGGGGAAAACACCACAGGAAGATAATTGATGTTGAACTTACTGGATTTTTCAGAGTACTTTCTGAATTTTTTTTTTTTGGAGCAACCCCAGAGGGCAAGTACAAGGACAAAAACTTTTTCCTTTTCTTCTCAGAGTCTGCCTTTTTCTTGTTGCTTAGGTGAAAAAAAAAAAAAAGAAAAGTATTGTGACAGATTAATGTATTCCCCTTTCAAATAAAACCAGTCATATCCGGTATCAGAACTGTATTAATTACAGAGAATAGATTGAGCTCCTTGCAAATGGAGTCTCTGAAACTCTCATGGCAAAGCCTGGGACAAATATCTTACAGATTTAAATAATGATAGAAGCAGAGGAAGGTGATCAATGTTAAGAATAACCCATGGCTTTTGGAGGAACTTACTTGTTAAGGCTTATCAGGGGAAGAGCAGAACGGTGAACCTGTGCAATGAAGTTACTTTTTAATTTCCATGCTTCTGTCAATCACTATCCCTTTATTTTGCCACTTCTTTGCTAGCTGAACTAACTAGGTGTGAACATCTTTGATGGTGAAGGACAATGAAATGCCAGGAAGTCTTATGGAGCAAAATCCTTTTTCTTCACCACAGTGATTCTCTATAATATAATTAATAGTGCAGAAGCAGTTCAAATTATATTACTATTCAAATGGATGTTATTTTCTAAGCAGGTTACATAACCCCTAATTTAAAAACATTCTGTTAATATTCCAAGCAGAAAAGAAAGAAAAACTGAAAAACCAGAAGCCAAAAATATATGGGCCATCATTCCAAAAAGCATTTCAGCAGATGGTCAAAAGAAAAATTTGTATAGAATTTTACAGGGCACAACAGAAGGAGATGGAACTCCTCTAAAATTCTTGTTCCAACTGGAAGTTTGAACTATCTGAAGGTCAAATTATGTTTATCCTACAGCTAACTTTTAATTGAAATTGCTAAGTCTAAGAAATATTTAGATAATAATATTTTTTGTAAGTATATATGTTTAAAGGAAAACAAAGTTTCCTTCTCCCATCAGTCCCTCAGGAAATATTTTATTTCTCTTTAGGAGCAGGATAGATAGAAGGGGAATGTACACACAACAAATATAAGTAAAGAGAAGAAGAAAATTCTGTCTCCTGCAATTGTGTTTTCCCCATTTATCTTGCACTGTAAACTGTGAAATAAATGAGAATATGCCATGAACTGGAAAAGGGAAAAACAATACAGTCCTGATTAATGTAGTTCACCCAAAGTTCTCCTCTTGATCTTATGGCATTTCAGAAGACACTGTTCATTAGTTACCAAAGCTAAAAAAATGTCACTGTATCTTCAGTGCCAGAAGAGAAGTGAAGAATTCTTCCACTGGAAAAGCAAAGCAACTACAAAGTCTTTACACAAAGGCTACAGAGAGTAGGGCTGGTTTGGGGTCCTCTCTCCAGGATTTCTTTCATGACTTTCAAACAGATCTTGCTTTCCAAACTCATGTGTCTGAATGCTAAACCTGACAGTTACAGAGTTCACATCTGAGCTCAAAACAGCAGCATCAGACATAGGCAGAGTCATATACTCTAGAAGAAGAATATATTCTTATACAGGCTCTGAACCTCATGCCATGAACTTCTACTTATTAAAAAAGGTGCCTACCCGGTTCAGGATGTTCAGAGGTTCCCACCTTTCATGCCAGTAGTTCTTCAGTTAATCTCAACTTGGCTGCTGAATTTATTCAGTTAAAGAAACTAACCAAAAAAGCCCCAAAACCCAAACTACCCACTGGGGTTTTTTTTATATGTATATGTAAAAAAAGTACAAAAAACCAAATCAATGTTTAAGTAATCTGTCAATATTTTAATCATCCTCCAGCTGCATAACAAAGAGATTCTTTCTGCTATTGCTTCTACCCTTCTGTCTAGTGATTCCTAGAGAGGTTAATCTCTCTGAAGCACCTGCAAACTGCCCCCTTGTTAAGCCAAAAAATTCAGCAAAGGATATTGGATATTGGATTTCACTGGCCCAGGATAGCCTATCACCAGGTTTTTATCTTAGCTCTCTGCTTTTATGTGGCAAACAGCTGAGGTTGTGCAAGGAGAAGGAAGACTCATTTTTGTGCCCATTTTCCTTTTCTTTCTAGAAAAAGGTGACTTAAACTGCACATTACTAGAAACAGATACGTGGAGCCCAGGGTTTAAGATAAACGTATTTTGTAAGGTTTAGATTTTGCAAGCAAATCTGTTCATTATCTAATTAGGCAAGAAACCATGAAGACACTGACCAGCCTCTCAGCTGGAGGAGCTGGACAAAGCTGGTGAAGCCCAGGGAAGGGCTGCTCAGGGAAGGTTTGAGCCTTTTTTAAAAGTTACAGCTTCTGTAACTGAATTGGCACCTGCCACTCTTTTCCCATCTAGAGAGAGTGCTGTTGCTCTGTAGAGAGAGCTTATTGCTCTGTCAAAAGCACCAGAATTTTCTGTCTGGGATTGCTATCTCGGATTGCTCTGCTTTTTAAAATTTTCAGCCACAACATTCACTAAATAGAATGTGGAAAACATCTTGTAAAAGAAGGTTTCTCTTGAAAGCAGAGAAGAAAAAGCAATTCAAATAAATGTTAAAACCAAGGATAAGTGGAAATGTTGCAGGTCTCTACCTATAAATGGGGGTCAGTGGACCTTGCTCTTCCTAGGGTATTGTAAAGATTCATTAAAGTTTGTAATGTGTTCAGATAGAGTGAGAACTGCAGAACAGTCAAGTAGGAAATGAATAATTCTGTCTTTAGAATCAAGCCTGAGCAGTGTGCAGTAAATAAGGCCTGAGGCCAAACGCCAAGCAATGAGGATAAAAGAACATATTGAATAGCTGCTCATTAAGTGAGCACCATCCATCCTGTGCCCTGCTGAAGCAGGTGTCCTGGGGAAAAGTAATAGTATGCAACCTTGTAATTAAAGCTCTATCATAATGCATATTCACCAGGAGGCGAATTTAAGGATGCCTTGAGAAATTCAGCCTGACGTTACCAAACTTTTGAACACTTAACTTTTGAGTGCTGGACTTTGCATTTTTTATATCCTTTTTGCCATATGTGTGTAAATACACATATACATATATCTGAGTGTGTGTGTGAATATATAAAATAAATATAAATATTATTTTCTCCCGTTTTCTGTTTTTCAGGAGGTGGAGATATTTGATAAGAGATTGCAGAACATAGTCTTTCTGGCCCCACATCCAAACAAGAATGACTTCAAGCCAGTGGACTGAAACTAAAGTTGCTGCACATGTCTAAGAAGCCCAGGGCAGTGCTGAAAGGAGGACAGTGGTAGATCTGAGAGTCTGTAAATGAGGTAAAAAATGTCTGAGAGCCAGGGATCATTAGCCTGTGGCCTGTACATAATAGGTACTGATGCACATCAGGGAGAGATCTTGATAGACACTTTCCTTGCTTGCAATCTGGTTGTACTTGATTATAAATTGCAAGCAATAATTTTTTAATGAAATAAATTCCTTGTTCTTTGATAATTTGTTCTTAAACCTGTAATTCATCTTCCTTCCTTCCTTCCTTCCTTCCTTCCTTCCTTCCTTCCTTCCTTCCTTCCTTCCTTCCTTCCTTCCTTCCTTCCTTCCTTCCTTCCTTCCTTCCTTCCTTCCTTCCTTCCTTCCTTCCTTCCTTCCTTCCTTCCTTCCTTCCTTCCTTCCTTCCTTCCTTCCTTCCTTCCTTCCTTCCTTCCTTCCTTCCTTCCTTCCTTCCTTCCTTCCTTCCTTCCTTCCTTCCTTCCTTCCTTCCTTCCTTCCTTCCTTCCTTCCTTCCTTCCTTCCTTCCTTCCTTCCTTCCTTCCTTCCTCCCTCCCTCCCTCCCTCCCTCCCTCCCTCCCTCCCTCCCTTCCTCCCTCCCTCCCTTCCCTTTTCTCATCGCATTCATACTTAACTTACCCCACAGAAACTGTAAATATTTTCCATGTTTATCTTATTATTACCAGCATTTTTTTGCTGGTTATATTGATAGTATTTCTATACCTGTCTATATCCAGCATGTGAGAATGACTGAAGATATGCAGGTCTTTATAAGGACACTTTTTTATGGAGGTATAAACTGTAAATTAAAAGAATAATAATGTCACAAAGTCAAGGTCACAACAGTAAATTAATCCATAGTTTTTGAGCTTAAACATAATTTCTTCCTCTGTGTTTGTATTTCCCTGTCTGTGCAACTACTTTTGCTGTTAAGGAAATGGAAGTTTATTCCCTTTTTGAGCTCCAGAGGTACCAGAGAGTGTCCCAGCCCCTCTGTCCCCATGCACAGATGGGGATAAGAGCCCAGACTGGTGGTTTTCCTGGCCATGCTGGAAGAGAGGTGACCTGCCCACAAGATCTGTTTCTATCAGGAACATGGTCCTCGTGCAACAGCCACCCTGCAAGTAGAGGAGCATCAAGGAAAGAGATTTTAAACCAAAGACTAAATTCAGCATCCTCAGCCTTCATGCTATGGGCCTATTGCTCTCTTTTCTGCACATCTGACTTCACAGACAAAACTAATTACTTTCTCACTGCTCATAAGATTTCTCTGGGTGCTCAACTTATAATGCAAATACTTGTAACTTGCTCAGTAAAGAGAGCTGCCTAGCAACTTCCTGGCAAGGCACAAAGTCAAATTTATCCTGAACTACCCTCAACCCACCTTGGGCTTGTTTCTGTCTACTTTTCTAAGCTCAAGCCCTAGACAAGGAAACTTTATGTAGTAATACATTTCATATACACCACCTATTTCCTAGATTGCATGTTTCAGAAATATTTTGAATCATTGCTTTTTAAATGCATTTTTCATTATCTACTTATTCAAAAAGCAAGAGATGTTTTAATACTCCAAATGCTATTTTATAGGCCTTGAAAGAAAACTTTTTTTATACATAATAATTCAGCAAATTCAGCTTCTGATATCTAATTCTGGTGTTCATTCAACCCCTTTGAGAGTCTCCCTTTTCCTTACAAAACATTGCTTGGGGTTAAATCTCAAGAGCTTTTGACTTTCAGCCTCTAAAACAGTTATAGTCTCTAACAAAATATTGCACAGGCTGATGCTCAGGGCTAGCACAGAGCAAAGGTAAAAACTTATGAGTTGGAAGAAAGGAGGAAGGAAACATTGTTGTGTTTTTATTGCTTCAGACAAATATCTATGAACAGCAGAATTAATGAACTTGAGTTTCCACCAGATTTGGGTCTTCAGCTTGGTCTGCCTTGTGGCTAAAAAAGTGCAAACTGCAAGCAAAGTTTGCATGCAGCTAGGGAGATCCCAGATGCCCCTCCAAAAATCTTGGCCCTCTCCTTCTCATTCTTTTTGCATAAAACTTGAAGGATTTTAGGATCTTTTTTGCCTCTCTGCAGCGTGGAGCACAGAAGCTCTTCATGATCTCTGATGCAACGGTGTCCAGCATCTGGGCTTGGAAATTAAATCTATACAGAGGGAGAAAAGGTGGAATCCTGTTTCCACACAAAGATCACAGGTCAAGCTGTACCACACATAGGCAGGAAAGTGTGAGTCTATCTGTGAGTGTGTTGTCTGACCTCTTTGCCTCTAAGGCAGATGTGATTGACATTGACCAAGTGGTTCCCAGGTCTTAGACACAGAAGCAAAAAGACAGCATCACAGAAAGCTCGTTTCTGAAGAAGCCCAGGGTCAAAATACTATTAGCCTAGAGAACCATTGGGATGCATTTAAAGTATTGGGCAAAAGATGGGTTTATGATCTAGATACAAATCACAGAGTCAATGCCTCTCCCACAGCCTCCTTCAACTGCTGGTCACAGCAGCATCAAGAGGTTTTAAGACTGAGAGCAAGAAGCTGAAAGAAACCAACGTGAAATCGCAGCCCCAGCTTTCCTGAGCACTGTGGGGGGCACACAGATTAAACACAGGGCAGAGGAGAACACGAGGGCAGCTGGAGCAGAGCAGACCCAAGACGTGAAGGCAGAGAGGAAGGAGCAGCTGAGGAGCTCCCAATGCCCCTACAGAGGGGAGGGATGAGCACAAGCTTTACTGCTGGGACTGAGGACCCAATTCACTGAGCAGCTGCTGCTGAAGGGCCAGAAGGAGAAGAATCAGAGTCTGCAACTGAGGGACTTCCTTGCCAGTTCCCTGGCTTTATGAATTTTGCAGGCAGAAAAGAAAGGGGCATCCTGATAGAGCTGAAGATGTCCCTGTTCATTGTGGGACAGTTAGACTGCCTGACCTTTAAAGGTCCCTGTCAACCCAAACTATTCTAGGGTTCTGTTAAAACAGTGCTCAAACATGAGGGAGAAAGCAGTGCACAAGCACGTGGCTGGGTCCTTTTTTTGGCATCCCAACCTCTCCTCCCTCTGTTTAGAACAGCCAGAGGAATTCTTCAGCAAAGCTGTTGATAAGAACATTTTACTGCAATTCGCTTCACCTGGTGCCAGGCATACAGTGGGGCTCTCCTCACACACTAGCCAAAATTGCTGCTGACAGCTCTGGAAAGCCACAGAGGCAGCAACAAAAGACAATAGCAGAGGTGGGGATGAAGCAGCACAAACCACAAAACATTGCTGCATTTACCCAGAGAATAGAATTCTAACCTGAAGGGGTAACAAGAGGCCAAGGGTCAGCCTGGCTGTGCAGGTCCTCAGGCATACCTGTGCTCCAAAGGTGCCCACATTGCTGGAGTGCCACATCCAGAGAGCACAAGATGTGTGTAGCCATTTTTGGTTCACAGTTCAATATCATGGTAATTGAGTCACTTCTTTTCAATATACAAAGAATAAAAGGACACAGAGAGGATTGTGAAAGACCAGCTCAAAGTTCAGTTTCCTGCACTTATTTGTTCTTCATGTGAAACCTTTCCAAGAATGGCCCTTTTGTGCAAAATATCTTTGTGCTTTTATAGCACCAAATTCCACTTAGAGCTTATTGAGGCTCCTGTGTAACACAGCTTTTACGTATCTGCTTAATGATGAGCATTTATTTAAATCACATCCTTAGTCAGCAAAGGATTCAAATCCCTTATGAGCCTCAAGGACTCAAAATTGCTTTTTCAAACTAAAGAATAATACATCAGTATAGGAAAAAGAGACCTTGAAAAGCAGCAACGTGACAAATGGAATCAAAATCAAACCCGAAAGTTGCATTCTTAAATATCAACATTAAAAAAAGTTAGGGATAGCATATGAAAATTGTCTCAGCACAGAGTACTTAGCTATTATTATTCTTCCAACATTTTAGTAACCCCCTTGCCACCTGGAGAAAACATACTACTGCTCTATACAGATCTTGTACCTTCAGGCAACTGGGACGTGTGGAACAGGAAACTAAAGTGTGTTGTGGGTGCTACAGGTCAGAATGACCCCACCAGGATGTTCCTCTACATAGTCAGGAAAGACTTCCTCAAATGTGGAGGTGGCATTTGCCCCTTGGCAATGGAAATTTACTGTTTGGTGCCAGCAAAAGCGGCAAGTGCAACACACATCTTACAGAGTTTATTCTGAAGGTGTATCATTCACTCTGTTGAAGGGAAGAAGACAAGTATCATGGATGACTTGCCCAGTTAGTGGAAGTATGCAGTCCATACTGTTACAGCATATGAAGTGAAGCTATTTATTTAGCACTGTGGCATTTATTTTAGGTATTGGGCACCTCATGGAAGCCTCTTATGTATTTCTTTATACAAATGTGGAGTTGTGGAATTTATAACATAAGAAGATTAAAAACAAAACAACATCTGAATGAGATTTTAGGTTTTCTGAGTGTTTTAAAGAATATTTTTTTATTAAACCTGAATGTTGGAAATAAACAAATAAATTGCAAAAGTTTCATATAGATAGTTGCTAGCTGATGAACAGTTACTTTACCTCTCAGGTAATTTCTCTCTCTTACATGAGAAATACACCAATTAAAAAAGAAAGGTTATACATCTAATTCTGCTTTGAAAAACAAAAAAATTCAGTCATAAGTTCTATGACAATTTAAAAAATGTTTAGAGAAATATTCATGAAAATGCAAACTGCATAGAGTTTGAACTCCATATCCTTGAAATATATGGCATCTATCCCCCAGACTAAGCAGCTTTTGATACCATCCACAAATAAGATGCACAATTTTCACAGGCTCTCCTGAAGAGCAGAGTTATTATCATACATTAGATTTTGCTTCTTGATTAAAAAATCATATTAATTAAATGCAATTAAATTAAATTAAATTAAGAGTTGGAGAAGCAGCAATCCATTTATTATTATTTTCTCACAGTGTGGGCCACATTCTAATAGAGTGATCACCCTCCCTCCCAGCCTCCCAGTCACAATTACCCAGCATCCCTGGAGCACTATGCAGAGGTATTAACATATTTTAATTCTCTTCTGTGAGAGATTTCTTTGCACGAAGAAAACTGGTTGTGAGGCCTCCTCCTTTTTGGGTTAATCTCTTCCTTTTAATTGATTTTTTTTCTTTGTCTTGCTGTCTCTGAATTGCCATTTCTTTGTCTCATTGTGTCATGTCTCCTTGCATTGTACTAGTCTAGTTCACTCTATCCTCTCAAGAATTCCTGGAAATTTTCTTGGGAAGGACAGCCATCTCTGCTGACAGCTACTCTTACAGGGTCTATGTTGTATATTCATTGAGATCATACATCTCAAAGATCCTTGAGAAGACAGAAGTGGAGAAGAGTGGAAGCAATTCCTCAAAGAACAAATTAAATTTTCTTTGGTCTTGATGGCAGGATGTACCATCCAAAAGCCACTTTTGGTTTCATGTACTGATTCCCAAGCAAATTTTAATCAAGTCACTTAAATAGAGGTCTAGTTTATTTATGTCCATTTGGATAGGGGGGAGCCCCCAAGCTGGCAGGGTAGTTGGCACTGAGGAACTGCCACAGGCAGGCAGCTCCTGCACAGGTTTCTGTGTCAGGTCTTTCTGCCCTCCTCTACTGTGGGCTGTCCTATTAAACCAGAGCTGAACTGACACATTGTGAATCAACACACACAGGTGAGTGAGGGGAACCAAAGCACCACAGCTGCAATGCAAAGAATAAATGTATTTCCTTACCCCTCTGGCTGGGAGGAGTGCCAGGCTGCAGAGACACAGGCACTGGGGACACAGGCACCATCAGGCTCGGTCCAGCCCGGTGGCTGGCAGGGCTGCTCTTTGCACCCATTTGTCAAAGGCACACACAGACACAGTTTGCCTCCATGCTATGATCACCTCTGCTTTTTATGATGTCTGCTATGAGCTCTGTCCCAAGACAAGGAGCTCAAGCCTGTCTGGGAAAGGACCTCCAAGTCTCTGCCAACACCTGTGTTATCTCTGCATAGAAATTCTGCTCCTCAAAACAGAGAGGGCATAAGCAGCAGTAAGCATAACATATGGTTTCCCACACTGGTACTCTCCAGACCTTGGCATTCCCAGCTGCAGGGTCACTGGAGCGAATCTACCGTCCTCCTCGCCATTCTTCTGCTTTTAACCCCTCTCTCCCAACAGATGCCCTGAACTCTGACTCAAGAAAAGGCAAGGTACTCTGTCCAGCAATACAGAAGTGGGTAATGAAGTCCCAGCTGGCTGAAGAAGTGAGAGCAGGTGAGGAGTCTGGGGCAGAAAAAAAGACCTGTGCTAAACAATCAATTTCTTGCCAGATAAGTCTCAGAGCAGTCCTGCTGGTAAACCTGTGACCTTGTTAAAATGAACACATTCTCCATGGAATTTTGTCTTCCTGAAAATATTAGGAAAAAAAATTTGCTTATTTGCAGTTCTTTTTCAGCAGGCAATCCTCATGTGGGAGAACTATTGAGATCCTGAGCAGCTGCCCCTACAAAACTAAAACCCAGATCTTCATAGATGACTGGCACAGACATGCCATAAATTACACCAGAGCCAGTTTTTAACAAGCATATAACAGCACATGGAATTATTTTCTGCTGTTGTGTTCTCCTTGCTTCCACTAAGCTAGCACTGCCATTCCCCCTTTTCTGAAGCTCCTGCTCCTCTCTGGAGCATTCCCCCGCCGTCCTCCACACTCCCACCATCTGTGAGAAACTTTGTCCTGTATTATTCTCACCTATTTTCTATCTCACTTCAATTCACTGCTGGCAGCTTGTTCTCTCTCTTTCCCTCCTTAATTCCCTTTCCTTTCTCTCAGCAATATCATTTTATACATTAATACTGTTATTTAATATTGTCTCAGCTTCTTGGATCCAGCTTACACTGAAGTAGCTTTTGCCACAGCATCTTTGTATATTATGTTTTTATCTCATATGGCAGATTTGTTTAGAAGATGTTATGAAAACGTGTCTGTTCATGATTATGTACTGATGATTCAAGACAGAGTTTTGTTTTCCTTTTGGAAAATCATGTTGGCTAAATATCTTTCTCTTTTGATATCTCTGGACAGCTTCTGCAACGTGCTCCCTTGTGACAGTTTGTTTCAGATTGGGTTTAAACTCATAAAAAAATTCTCCTTATAGTATCCAATTTACTGAAAATACTAACACAGGCCCTACTGAAAGGAAGATGCCTTCTGTGAATAACATGAATCCATGACAGTTTTAACTTTAATATTGATATAGTCAGAAACATGGCCTTAGAATTTATTCTCTTCTCTATGGCCAAATCCCGTCCAGATCATCAGCTCACTGAACTGAGGGGCACACCAGCCTGTAATTCAGAGCAGGAGGCACCCAGCATGGCCAGGCCACTGGACAGACAAATAATGATGCACATGCATGCTTACACTCATCCTGTCCACTTCAGCCCTCACCGCAAAGACATTTTATGGACCGGAGTGAACTGCAGCCAGGCACTTCATCATAACAGGCTCCACTGACGTTGAACACTGGTGGCTAAGACTGGTCTTTAACTCATTATCACATTTAAAAATAGTTTATTTGTAAGGTTGATTTGTAGCATATGTTCACACAGAACGCAGAAAAACGAAATAAAAGCTTGCCGGGTGTCCATCAGTTTCCAAAGAAAAGCCCTAACCAAACTAACCTCCTGAGTCTGAGAAATCAAATTTTTAGCCTTTCAGGAAAATTGAACTATAAAATAGGCCATGCATGAAAATATAATTAAAGTGGTTAGTAGTTTTCACTACAGGAGCCCTGTTCTGCTCCCTGAAACACCAGTCATCACTCCATTCATGTGAAATTGGATCAAATCTGCTGTACAATTGCTCCACACTGATACTTCTGGGGCATATGAAAACATGCTCTACTCTATGGTCAGCTATTAGAACTTTTCCCTCCTGCTGTTCAAGACTCCAACAAGTACTTTCAGACTAGAGGTTATTACACCCTAGAGGGCTTTCCACAACGTTACAACCAACCCAAACTAGCATTCATTCATAGACTTTCAAAGACAAAAAGATGTTCACGTTTATTTATGGAGACAAAATGCTTAACCAGGCGATCATTCACTTTTCCATGACAGAGGTTTCTACACATTGCTTAAATCCCCTCCTAAAAAGATAAGACATATATTATGCCCTTAAAGAAGTCTGTCTGTTTGTTTGTTTGTTATCTAGTGGAGGATGACAGAAGGACAGGTAGTACAGCCCTGAAATGTGATATATAAAAATGATTCAATACATTATAAAATGTACAAAGGTAGCAATATCAAAATTTCCCTAAATAAAGAGGGTGGGATATTGGGGAAGGAAGGCAAGAAGGGTGGATTTAAAGGAAAGGTTATTTTTTTTCCTATTATACCCCTTTTCTTTTGTTAAGTTTTGCCCAGGAGTTCCATTTATCAGCTTGCTTAAACAATGAGCATACATAGTTCAAAAGAGTAACTGCTTAAATACATGAAATATTATCTGTGATTTCACTGGAATGTTTTTACATTATTTTCTTAAACCAAAGAATTCTGCATTCACATTTGAAAGCATTCAATAGAAACATGTCTTGGTTTGTATTATCTAACAAATGAACCAATGAACCAAGGAACCAGCTGCAGATTCATTTTCTGTATGATTTCCCTGATGGATACATTCAGGATGCAATGGTCAGGAGACAGTGAAACAACCCCTGTGAAGAGGTCAGAAATGATGCTGTCAGAGAACAGAATACTGTGGGACAGGCACAGAAAATTAAAAAACACCAAAACCGAAACTGATAAGGAATGTGCAGCTAGGGCCATAACTAACGTAATAATTCCAGCTTCTTCTATTTAAATCTCCTTTAATCCTTCATCTACAATTAATAAGATTTCCTATTAAAAAAAGTAGTTCAGAGGGTTCCACACTTATTGCTAAAACATAAAAGTAAAATTTTGGCTTTTCATCATCTAAAAAATATATATAAAACTTTGTGAATCAAAAGTCTCTTTTAAACATCTCTGAGGGTGACAAGCTAAAAAACTGCCAAAAATGAACATTTTATTGTCAAAATCCTAGCACAGAGTAGCAAAGATATAAAGCAAGATGATACTGAGCTGTCATCAAAGAGAGTGAGCATTCCATATATGAAAATAATTTTTCATTTAAAGTAAAAGGTAGCCCATTAAAGATGCAGAGATTATCTTTCTCCTTCTTAATAAGGATCAGACAGACCAGTACATGGAAGAATGGAAGCAATAAGCACAAGGAAATGACCCCAAATTAATGTTAAATGTGGACTTTCATAACAGCAATGACAGCAACAGCAAGATAAAAAAGGAACTGTGCATACACATATTTTGTGTATTTTGGACCCTGATGACATATTTGCACAAGTGACTCAACAGAAAGGCCATTTTCATAGCCCTGGATCGCTAAACAAAGTCCTGTTTGCCGTGCAGAGATAAGCCTGATGTGGTGTGTGCGGCAGGAGAGCACCTGTGTGCCTTCCTTTCACTAGTGTCACAGAGCCCAGCGCTGGGCTCAGCCTGCCCTGGGGAATGCAGCCAGTCCCAGCTGCAGGGAATCCCCTCCTCTCCTTTCCCCCAAGCTGCCAGGCGAGGCAGCACACGGTGGGACAAACCTGCTGGGGCTCCCCAGGTACCCAAGGGCTGTGCCCAGGGCTGGGGCTGCTCTGCCTGCAGGTGGGAAGGTGGCGGTGGGGTGAGTGGGGAGCGTGTGATCACAGCCAGCCCAGGGGCACAGAGCCCATCCTGCTCACCAGCCTGCCAGAGAGACTTTGATTCTGAAGGGAAGCAGAGCAGGGAAGAGACAAAAAAGCTACAAAATGCAGTCCCCCTTCTGACCCAAGCCAGAGACTAAAGAGAGGTCACTAGTGTACTGCAGGCAGTACAGACCGACTCCAGAGCTACCCTGCACAGAAAAGATCTCTTCCAATCTTCCCTATATATTTGCTTTGGATCTGATTGCTTTTTCATCTGTTGTATAGTCAGGACCATCTCCTCCACCTTTGAGTGTCTTGTTGTGTAGTACATGCTCCTAGAGGAAATACTTAAAAAAAAAAAAATCAAGACCAAGAAGCTTATTAACAGGCACAAAAGAGATCCTTTCTTGATTCCATTTCAGAACAAAGAAAGAACTTGTGCATCCAAAGTGTGTCCTGTTTTTTCTTCTCATAAAGGATACTTCTAAATTTGCTGCCATGAGAATGATGTACAGTATGAACAGTAGTGCTGCCTTGAGAGATTTGGGACATGGCATTGCTGTAACATGAGAGGAGACAACATTATCCTTCATCATTCATATTTCATATAGAGAGAAATGTGTATGCACCCAGGAGAATAAATCAATCTACTCTGGATCAGAACCTTTAGTCAAGCAGTTTCCCGTCTTTCTTCAACAGTGTGTTTGGAATCAAAGCAGGAAGTTTCTGCATTTTGGAGATGTTTTCTCCTGTAGCTTTGAATGCAGGGACACCCTGTTTAGATCCAAACAGCCAGCCTCTTTGGTGCTCCTTGGATTCCAACCTCACTCTCCCAACATGCAGCATCAGAATGAGGCAGAGGCAAGGAATGAGGAGGTTAGATCCTTTCTGCTGACAACTGCTTGCACAGAGGGGGACCCCGTCAGAGGTGTCCCCTGAGACCACTTAAAAATGTAAGGATACTTTAGTGATAACATTGCAGCCATGAAAGAGGGCTGACACTAGTGAGTTGATGTTTTTTCAGCAGCATATCTGAATTGGCATATCTCTTGTTTGTACCACTGCAACACACAAGTACCTGCTGCATATATTTTTCAATACGTATAAATGCTTATATTTTTACATACCCTATATTCAATGATATGCAATCATAGAATCATAGAATGACTCAGGTTGGAAGGAACCTTAAAGGTCATCTAATTCCAGCCTGTCTGCCATGGGCAGGGACACATTCCACTAGACCAGATTGCTTAGGGCCCCATCCAACCTGGCCTGCAAGGACAAAAGAGCCAAACACGGTGATGTGCATAGTATGTCATGCCAAAGATTTTAAAAAGTGAATTGCTTCTGGTTGTCCAGCTTAACAGCATTTGAATAGACTGATTTGAACAGTTAGCTTTCTGAGATTTCCTAATTTGATTTACCCTCTTGAGCTAGCAGAGCTAGGTTGGTTTTCACAGACAAGTAGTTTGAAAGAATGCCACTGTTTCCGATAAAATATGTTAAAATGATGTTATACACATTTCTAAGATCACAAATGTCATATTATTTCAACACACAAAAATCTCTAAAATCCAAATTTCAAATGGTAAAATACATCTTGTTTGTCAGCGTGTTTTTAGTCCCATCAGAGATTAGGTTTCAATCATGCCCAAAAGAAAGAGTTGAAAAGTACTCTGTGATCAAATTGCGGATACATTGAACTCAATTGCTCACTGTGACATTTAAAACACTCTGGTTGCTGCAAGGCAGTATAAATACATTGAAGAGAGTTTTCATACCAATAAAAAAAGAGAAATTTATCACTCAATAAACGTAATTCATATGAACAGAAAGAATGACAACTTCCAGAATAAAAGCCTGACAATCCCCTTCCTCCTCCATCCTGACAATCCCCATCTCCTCACAGAGATGTGCATCTAAGGGAAAATAACATCTCATAGTTTCCATTATAATATATATATATATTTAATAACTCTACAGTGCTGTAATGATGCTTTAAGGTTTTTCAAACAATAAAACATTTCCAAATGCATTTCAAGGAGTAAAGGCTACTAGCAAATTCCCTGCCAAAACAATTTAAATTACCATGCCACTTTCCCATGCATGTTCAAAAGCAAAATGGAGATGAATATGAAACACCAAGTCTAAGATCTATTTTTCAAAGTGTTGTAGCCAACACATGAAAGAGAAATGTTTCTTAGTCTCCCTAATATAGATCCAGCACATTAATGCAAGACAACGACTCAAAGCTATACCAAAACATTTAAAGGCTGAGAAACAAGCAATCTGGTTTTCTCAAGAAGGGCATAATAAATTATCTGTAGAAGAAACAAAAGTGTTCAGAATTCTGAGGCAACTAAAAAAACTGCCTGTAAAACTCCAAGAGATACCTGAGTGCAAAATTTCAAAACCTGAAATACCTAATTTATTTCTATTTTTAAAACGCCAGTTCTTCTTAGGAATATGAAATAAGGTACATGCACAATAACCTGAAAAACCTCAAAAAGATGCAGAGACAGATGGAAATGTAAACAAGTTTGAAGGATCTCTGCCAAAAGTCTGCTCTAATCCACAGTCCAATCATTAAAGAATAAACACCACACAAACCCCTTTGTTTTGAATGAATTACAACCTGGAATTACTTGGCAAAGACACAATGCAGAACATTGTGGAAATAAAGAATTAGAATCTAGCATAGAGGGACATATTTGCAAGTCATCTCCTTCTGTGCAAGATCACAAAAAAGTAAAAAAATACGTCCTCAGGACTCTGTTGGCTAAAGGTATAGAACACAAACATTCCACTTTTCGCTCCGTGGACCTGGCAGCAGCAGGTTGGAGGAACTGCAAGCTGCAAGATCCATGGGAAGTTCAACTGTCTTACAAAAACTGCCCTGGAGCTGCTCTTGGGACCTGTTTTTCTCTGTCCAAGCAGGTATTGAGCCTCTGGGGAGGCCAGCACATCCTGTGGCAGCCAGCCTGATAGGCAGGCAGCCCTCCAAAAAGCACCAGGTAGCTGTGGATGCAGGAGACATGAGGTTGCCCTTCTTGAGGCTGCATCTCAAATGCTGCATATTCATTAGGTATGTAATAAAGAGACAAACTTTAATTTCTCCCCACACCTAGCCCCATGGTAGCTCAGTGGATCAATTTGTCTGTTGTAATTTACATCTTTCTCACAGTAAAAAACTTCTTGTTTTAGAAAGAGAAAATATCCTTAGCAATTTCCTGTTCACTCTGCTGTCTTCTGACAGCCTGCCCCTTAAATGAAGGGTTATCATTGGAGAAGGAGCCCAGCACGATCACACTTTATAAAAAGTGCCTATAGATGTCCATGGTGCAGAGGATCATGTTTGCAGTGGGGCCATCAGTATTCTGTTCTTCTCTAGTTTTGTGCTCTCAGCAGTCCCCTTCATTTGATGTTGTCAGCAGCACCTACCAGGAGCTGTCTGGCGAGACAGGAAAATGGACACATTGCTTTTAATTACATGACTCATTAGCTAATGAAATTAAGTTTGATCAGCTAAGATATTTTATGTTCTATTTGTCTCATAGATTAGTTTGACTAGATTCACATAAATAAAGCCATTTTGCTTTCAAATTCCCAATACCTGCAACAGTATCCCAGTCATTCTCTATCCACATTTTGTAGCAACTATGAAACAATGATTTTTTTGCTGACAGTAGGCACAGAAAAGGACAAGATGTCCCTCTCATCGATGCCAGCATAGATTGAAAGTAATTCTATTAAGGACAATGTGGACCTGTCAGACATTGCAAATCTATATTTCACAGGGAGAGGAAAGAGCAGGAGCTAGAAGCAGGAGCTTAGTAGGAGCTCAGTAGTCAATTGTTTTAGGAAAGCCTAGCATGGTAAGATGTAAAGCTTTGATTATGTACATATGCATAGAAAAAATATGTATAAACAAGAAAATAAATTCTCTTACTCATCTGTTGGTGAAGTCTGTTAAGGATGCATTAATATAGATCTGTTTGCTTTGCCTAGACTTGTGTGAGTTGTTTCTCTCTCTTTCAAGGACCTTTGCCCCCAAATGAGGCAAATATTAGGGTGTTCTTTCTGCAATTAGCTATATTTACATATGCTTTCTTTGCTAAACGGCCCTGGCTAAGCCCAGACTAAATGGTTCCTTCCCTCTGATTCCGTGCTAACCTATTTTTTTAAGAAGGCATCTTTCTCTCTTAAATTGCCAAGATCTATTTATTTTCCATGCAGAACATAGGTGAAGACAAGTAAATTGTCCCTCTCCCCCTGCATGTATTCCAGAAGCAGCCACACAGGTTTCACAGGCTGATAAATGGCTGATAAATAAAGGTGACACATGGATGTCACCTTGCACAGCCCAGCCCCAGAACAAGGAAAGTCAGATCAGCTGTACAGACCTGACCCACCACCTCACATCTCCCTTGCCAGCCTCCATCCCATGTCCCCTTTCCTGCCTCTTGGAATGTCTTGCTCCTTCCATTGCTATTTCTGTAAAGCAAAGCTTTTACAGAGTTTTGGGTTTGTTCAGCACGATGTCTTTGCACATCATAATTGGGAAATGTGCTAATTCAACTGTCAGCTGTAGTAATTGAAACACGCTGTTTGAGGCCCACAAAGTGTGGAGTCATCCTGCTGGGACTTACAGCAGCCTCAGAACTGGAAAGAGAAGCTGGGAAGAACCAGGAGACCAGGCAAGGAAGGTGCCTGAAGTGAAGAGAACAGCTCATGGGGGGATTTGGAGAACCTGGCACAGGGAGCCCATCACGCCTGGTGCGGTACAGAACAAAGTGCAGGGCTGAGTGCCTCCGCCCCAGGTGCAAAGACATAATTGTACCCTTTTGTTCTGCTGCAGAGCACTGATGAGTGGATTTCTAACAGCTTGGAGATTGTTTCACTACATGGTCCAGGAGATTAGCTGGGCCCCTTGGGCCTCCAGAACCAACATTAAATCTCATGTAAACAAGCTCAACTGTGAGATGGTGAACATTTTTACTCCTCCTTCCCAGACGAGGCATAATTGTTTGACAAACCTATGATGATTTGAAAAAATCACAGAACTGAACTCTTCAAGCCTGGGAAAGACTTTACTTCATTTTCACATGCAGATGAGAGCTTGTAACTACTCTGATTTCATCAGACACCTTGGCCATCCACAGACAGAGATAAGTGCAGTATTCCTTAATCCTTACAGGCAGTCATTTGGGGTGGCAGTACCATGGAATTTGGTATGTGTGATCATGTGTTAAGGAGAATTGATTTGCAGCATTTTCCTCTGTATGTTCAGCTAATTCAACCTAGTGTTATCAATCCTCTCTCAACCCCAGACACCCAATTTCATTGGCATTATTAAAAAAATTAAGATGAGAAGATCTGCTTGTTACTCAAGAAAAATCCTGATTTCCTGATTCTCAAGGCATTTAATCTACTTGAATGAGTTGTTTACAATGACCTTGCATTTATTTTTATAAGTAAATTTTGTTATGAAGAAGGAATCTGTAGCACACTTATGTTTTCACCCGAATTAATACCCGAATTAATACTCCCTGGCTTGTCTAACCAGCTACGCACACTTCACCCAAATTCTCAATACCTCCTTACTCCATGGTCTTCTGTACTCCTCCACGTGCTCTTTACTGATTTTCACTGCTAAATACAACCTGTGAACATAAGCATCTTACCTTTTTGACTGATTTTCAGCCCCAGGTGCTTCCAGTGTTCCTTAAACCTTCCCAAACAGTATGATTCTGCCTTTGGAACCTGCCAGAGTCTGCATTAGAGCCTGGTTTATGTATGAAGGGAATTCCATAACCTAGCAGGAAAGAATCGCACAAAATTACTGCAACTCTTAAGGGGTCACAGGTTTCACAGGCAGCAGGGCTAAAATGCCTCGTTACAAGCCTCACCAATCAGCTCTTATAAGCCAGTTGTTTCCAGCATTTAATTGATGCATCCAGGGCCTGATGAAGAAGGGAAGCAGTGTGTCCATCCCTGCAGGAGCACGTGGCTGGGAGTGCAGCCCTTCAGTGGGCAGTGCTGCACAGGGCCAAGGCAGCCCTGAAACACGAATTTGGTTGGATCTTACATCATCTTTGGCTGCAAGATGTCCATCTCTTACAGCGTGTATCATCAGCATGGGGTATTTTCCCACCTCCTCACAAGCCCCATCCCCAGGACTAGGTTGGGAATGAGCCCCAGCAGGAGCAGACAACACGGGCTGTCCCAAGGAGAGCTCTTGCCTGCCCTTTCACTGACAGAGAAAAGGCTTGACTAAAGCAAAGGGTCCCCCCCTTTGTGCAGAAATCACGCAGTTAAGCCCAGGAATCCTAAGTGTATAGAGAAGCTCTTAACCTTGCAAAGTCAGAGAGCTTCTCAGACAGGTGAATTTGATTTTTAAGTTAAGACCAGAGGCTTTTCCCTGATGGGGGAGGTGACTTGTTGAATCCCATTAACTGTTGGCATCTCCTGGCTATCTGCAGGTACTATCAATACACCTTCTGCAGCCTCTCCTGGGAGAGCTGGGACACTTGGCAATTAATCTGCAGGATCTCAAGCAGAAAATTGTCTCTCTGTAGAACGAGCAAACCCTGACTGGTCTCCATTTTAAGAGAGATAGTGCAGAAATGGCTGCTACTCCCAAAAAATCCTGAGCATGCATGCCCCTCTCCCACTTATCCCCCAATTATATTGGTGATAAAGGACAGTGCTGTTCTGCAAAAAATCACAGCCTGAGTGCGGCCAGAACTGCACCCAAAGCTGAGCAACAGCTCCTGTGGAGCCATCTGACTGCTGCTGTCTGCGTCTGTGGGAACATGCTGGCTGCAGCTGGCTCTCTGGAGCAGGCTCAAGTAGCAGGGGACACCAAAAACATTTTCTTGTTAATTTTCATCTTCAACGCATAAGAGTTGGGAGCTGCATGTTGTGGGTGAGACAGAATTTCCATTTTCTGCAACTTGAGAAAGCATTGAAGCGAATATGTTTTATTGATTATTTTGATTATGGGTCTGGAGAACGGGATCTATTCCAAGTGACATCTGCCACCTAAAACTTTAGCAACATGCTAATTAAATAAAATTCAGTTAACTTGTAATCTATTTCTATCAATTTATTTACCAGAGGCACCGAATTTTGTTCCACAGTAGACAGTGCTCTCCTCAGAATTTAAAGTAATATATATTAAGGTTCTTTGTAGATACTTGTAATTTTCTTGCAAAATTGAAAACTGTTGCTATGAATATTCACATTCAACACAAGTAACTATGCCTCTTACTGTGAAAATCAAGAAGAAAAACGAATTCTAACTGAAGGAAAGATTTTCCTTGGAGCAGCTTCAGAGGGATATAAAAATTGGTAGCAAAATTGTGATATAAAAATTAAATAAGTATATGCAAACTGAAATGTTAAATGCTAAACTTTCTATTTAATGGTTATGTAAATTAAAATTCCTAGCTTTCAGTCCATAGCACAGTTATTATAGCTTTCAGTTATTATAAATCACATAGCACCTATTCTAAGAGAAATTTTCTTTGGCTGTGGGGTGGGAACTTAGTAAATTGATCAGGTATGAGAAGAAAAAAGAAGAGCAAGATCAGTGCAAATCTGGTGGCACTGATTCATTTTTCCCACTTCCAGATGAGTTTGTTCACAGCACCTCAGCAGCTTCAAACCTACACTCTTAATGAAAGTGTGAACATTTCTTTAAAGTTCCAGCAAAAGTGGTTAATTCATAGCCAGGGCATGAGCAGTAAATTTCTTTTCTCTCCTGTAACATTAAAGAAACATTAATTACTGAACATTAATTAAAGTAATGTTAATAATTTTACTAAAGGACTTTTATTCTCCTAAGCTGCCACACAATTAAACCCTCACTGACACTTTGAACAAGCAGACCCTAAAAATAAACAAAAAATAAATCCCAGAACCCCTGAAAGTACTCTCCTGGCTGGGAATGTCCTGGCAAATTCTGTCTCTGTACCCATTTGTAATATTGATATTGCCTCCAATAGCAGGCTCTCTGTATTAAATATGTTTATTGCCCAGCCCCTCGGGGGCATCAGCTTATGAGTCAGAGGAAAAAAGCCCAATGTTTTCCTGCCCTAATTTAAGTTTTCAAACTCAAATATCACCCCAGGCTCATCCACTGAACAACCCTCTAGGAGCATCCCAGTCTCTACCTCTCCTGCCAGGGCAGTGAAAAGTCATTGGCTCAAACTTACACATCTTAATCAGAGTCAGGTGAAATGTAGCCCAGCTCAAGACATTTACCTAGAGTGCTACACTGGAAAAAAGAGGCTGTGGAGCTTCCTTCCCTGTGGATATACAAAAACCCACCCAAATATGATCCCATGCAATGTTCTCCAGGAGAACTTGCTTTAGCAGGGGAGTTAGATTGGATTGGCTCCAGAGGTCTCTTCCAGCCTCAGCCATTCCGTGATTCTGTGATCTTTCAAACCCAAATAGCTACTGTGCTTTTTCTTCCCTAGTTCAAAATGGAGCAACTGTCATTGTTGGTTTTTTTTACTTAGACAATTTACATTTTTTAATGCTCTGGGAGTGCTGTCTGGTTAATTAGGCAAAGATCTCTTTTTATGGAGAAGCTAGTTTTTAGCAGAAAAACCCACCTGATTTAGATAGTTTAGACAGTGGGGACTTTGGGCTTTTTTAGTATGCTATCATCACTTACATTTTTTTAACACAAAATTTGCAGTATGTTTCAAAAGTAGTTAAAGTTGTATTATTAACAATATATAGGTGGTGTCATAATTCTACTACTGTCATAGAAATATTTAGGATGAATTTCAGGAGGGCATTCAGTGCATCCCATTTTTATGCAGAAATCAAAAGAGATTAGGAAAGAGTTAAATGGTTTATTGTGCTTGATTCATGATCATCAAGTGTCCCACATGTTCATTCAGTTGGCTGAAGCAAAAGGCAGCTACAAAGGACAAATGGTCACAGGGACATAAACCAGAATCAACATAACCTTTCAGGAGCTATGCTGCAAGATTTTGTTACCCACTAAGTAAAACAAAAAAAAAAAAAGTCCTTTAATGTCTTATAATCTACTTATAAATAGATTATAAATCCTTGCAAAGTCTCTCTTTAAAAATCTAGAAGGATTTGAAGAAGCATGATAGAAAAAAATGTCCTCTTGTTAATTAAGAATGTCGTACCTGGTGTCCCTGGTTCAAAAGATGCAATTTTCAAAATCTGGCCCCACTAAAAAAAGTAGTAGCCATGAGTTGTAAATAAAATTAGCAATAGATACAAAAAAGGCTGTATTTTACTTGTAATTCATCTGCTTCTCAGGTTACAGGCAAGAAATAAACACTCAGCAAAGAGATCCCTTAACCAGACACAGTTTTATATGCATGTAAATCAAGGTTAGGGAGACCTGCAAGTAACAAAAATCCTCTGATAATGCCTTGATCCTGCCACAAACCACATATTTTCCTGCTTTTCAGCCGGCATAGTGCAACCAGTATCTATTTTCTAGTCTGCAGGTCAGTGTGGTAGCTGTAGGCTTCTCACCAGCAACTTTTCAATAGCTGTTGGAAAGATGAGTCTGTACATATTGGTTTTAAAGACACCTACAACTGCAAGGGACAACTTCTTTTCCTTATGAATTTCACCTCTCACTTTCAGACTGCAAAACAAACTAAGCACATGAGCACTATTAAAAAAAATTATTTACTCATATTTAGCAAACTGCTACTCGCGTAGGATTACACTTTCAGAATATAGGTGCTAAAATATTTTTGCATAGCATTCACTTTTTTTTTTGAAGCTGCAAGAAAAGAGTAAAATTTCCCTTGCTTTATTATTTGAATATAAGGTAGATCTGAACTGGGAGTTTTGTGCGAGGAAAATATTTGGGTCATTTTTGAAGAGAATCTTCAATGTCTTATATTATTAATGTCTTTTTCAGATATTTCACTGATTGAAATTAAAAGCCAATTCTGATTGTAAAATTGCCTGGTAAGAAGAAAAAGAACACAGAGTTTTTTTTTTTTTTGCAGATGTTTCTTTCTAGTCCTTATGGGGCTCCTGGTGTGTCATTATAAACTGGGGAAAACAGAATCCAGAGACACTAATGGCTTTGTTCTCATTCTCTTGTCTTAAAAGAAGATAAGACAAAATGAACAGTCTCAAATGTGGTGTGAGCCTGATGAATTTACATCCAAACTGGTGGTAAAATTAAATAAAGCTTTGATGAGTTACACTGCTCATCTTGGATAGAACTGTCTTCTATATCCTCCTGGACATTATTTCTTGTAAATTCCTGCATTCAGCTGTTTGTTAAACTCTTTTATCAGTAGCTGTGAAGGTAAGAAAACATAACATTTTATCAGATATGTGAGTGAGAACACACAGTAAACAAGATATAAACTTTAAAAATCTTCCTTGGAGAGTTTCCAAGCTCTGCAGTGAAGCCCTGAGTCCTTTGTTTCCTCTGTTTAAAAGCCCATTTAGAATATATCACTTTTCATTTCTGGCAACAAATAGCCTCCTAAAATAATTTTGATTTGAAGGGTAGTATTGCTAACCATAATGGGCCACACTGAGCAAGTCTGATAAAGTCTCCACTGAGATGTGATTTCTGATATTCTGATTTCATAGCTTGTTTAAATACAGTGGAAATCCCAGTTCAGGTTTGACTCATGCAAGAAGCAATTGTTAGAGTTGACTTGCTAGGATGGTTCTCCTGCTGGAAAGCCTTATATAGCCTATCCTAGAGTAAAACATCAAGAAACAAGAACTAGAGAGAGGAACAACACCAGTAAAACAAAAAGACATGAGGGTAAACAAACCTCATAGAAATGGGTGGGCTGTAGGAAGCCACAGCATTGCACAGACATGCCCTGCTCAGCATCCACAAAACAGGTGAGTGGCTTCCTATCCACCCTGAGCAGCAGCAACAGACAAAAGCTCTCACATGAAAGACCAAATGATGACAGCTTAGTAACTTTCTGGAGCACCCAAATCCCAGCTTTCATTTTGATAGAGCTTTCCTGTCATGGTTTAACTCCAGCCAGTTAATCCCCATGCAGGAGGAGTAAGGCAGCAAGGATGCTCGCTCACTGGCCCGATGGGATGGGGGGCAGAATTGGAAGAGTAAAAAGAAGAAAACACATGGATTGGGATAAAGACAGTTTAACATGTAAAGCAAAAGCTGTGCATGCAAACAAAGCAAAACAAGGAATTTATTCACCCCTTCCATGGGCAATGTCCTTGTGCTCAGCCTTCCCCAGGAAAGCAGGGCTCCATCACATGTAGTGGTGACTTGGGAAGACAAGCGCCATCACTCCAAATGTGCCCTCCTCCTTCTTCTTCCCCCCAGGTTTATATGCTGAGCATGATGGCAAATGGTAGGAGACAGGTCTGTGGGATCAGCTGTCCTGGCTGTGTCCCCTCCCAGCTCCCTGTGCACCCCCAGCCTCCTCTCTGCCACTCTGGTGTGAGAAGCAGAAAAGGCCTTGGCTCTGTGCAAGTACTCCGTGGCAACAACTAAAACATTCCTAAATTATCAGCACTCTTTTCATCACAAATCAAAACCAAACTCCCATTCTTGCTGCAATGAAGAAAATTAACTCCATCCCAACCAACACCTGCACGCTTCCTCAATGCTGAGCCAAAATGCAGAGACTGAAACTTCTTCCTAACTGCATTTTCCTCAGCCTATTTCACTGAGCTTTGGACTAACACACTTTATCTGCCAGCTTAGCCATGCTCAGCCTACAACTGGGACAACTGGGGCAGCCTCTCCGACAGGTGGTTACACATTTCATTGCCAGTGCCTCTGATTACACCTCTGAGAATCACATGCTAATCCCATTTCCAGCCAAAGCATGCTCATTCTCTGATAGATTATTTTTACTGTATGTGGTCTGAAGTTATCTTGACAAAACATGTTGCTTTTTGTTTAAAAACAACACATCACACTAGTTTTTTAACAATGCTACTGCAGGAATGCTTAATCAGGCATACTGTTAATACATATTTATAGGTATAGTTTTGTATTATACTACATATTTATATTCATTATTAGTATATATTATAACTTTTACAAGCATACCCTCTAGCCATGTGTTCTGCACAGCATCTAGTACCTGCCACTTATGCTTTATTCCCTCTGTGCTCTTCCCTCCAGTGGGGAAAAGCAGGGAGTGCTGTGGAGGACTCGGTTTTGTCAGGGTTTGGTTTGGTTCTGGCATTAACTATGTGCTGCTTTGGGCTTATGTCAGAGCCTGAGAGGGCTCAGCAGCACTTCTCTCCCTGGAGCAGCTGCTGAGGAGGGCATCAGGACTGCTGCAGGAGAGCACTGTCTCCCTGTCTCCCAGCCAAATGCCCCAGAAACCCACAGCCCTCTGCACAGAGAAATTCTGTAAGCTAAAACTATGAATTCATGCGTATGAATGCACAAACTTGCATTATGCAACGCAAAAGCAGGATATTAACATTCAAGGGAACTTTCTGTTTGAGAGAAGTAGTTGATATCTCATGGCTTGAAACAGAAGGAGTTTCACAGAGGCGTTTTTTCTGTTATGGTCAGGAAAGGTATTTGGCAGCAGGGAGGAAAGAAGTTGGCTCTGTCACTCCACCAGCTCCTCCTGAAAACAAGCAGACAAAGGGAGGGCGAGTATAAAATAGATGCCTCCAAGGAAAACGCCCTCTGCTACCATCAAGAAGAGTTAATTCTGGCAAGCTGACATCTCTGATTGTTTTCCTGAAAACCAACATTTCCAATTTCTGTAAATTAACTTTCAGATTTCCAATGAAGATGAGGACAAATTTTACCCTTGTCACCCATGGGTTGCAAAGACAGATCTTTTGACAAGAACTAAAATCTGGAACTCATTTTAAAAGCATATTTGACACGACACTAGCCATTGGAATACATCCAATTTATAATTATAAGACTGGGAAACTTAGAATTAGGTCAAACTTCAGCTCCAAATTGAAATGAAAGCATTCAAGGACTTAATGCATATGAGCAAGACATGCAGGGTTGCATTTCACACTGGCTACTTGAAGGCTAAAATGATATTAAAAGCAAGAGTGTTAAATAAGTGAATTTCTTTTTAATCAAGAGTTGCAGTTTTCTTTGCTCATCACTTTATGTTAGAGGGCCATGAAACTATCTCAGCAAAACTGTCAGTGTTTGCAGTCTCTGTAGCCTGCTCCCCAGTGAAGCTGAGCTACTTATTTAGCTGTAAAAATGTTTCCCTAGTTGGAGTTTCTAAAATTACCCACAGAAAATGGTTTGATAAATCTCTCCTGAGTGTAACTGCAAATCTCAAGAAATTTACCTTTGAAAAATTTATTTACCAGAGACAGTTCAGCTTTAGATGAAATATTTGCTTTTCCACCAGGCTTTGTTTTTCCATAATTTACCAACAAGTTTGATTGGTAAAAAGAAAAGCTGATGAGCTGCCCCAAGATACGTAATGAAACAGTGGTTTTATTTTACAGTGGATACTGGAGCTCTGCTGACTGCCACATTTTTAACCCTCAGTGTAGACCACCTCAAAATCCTACTGGAGTTTTGTAGGATCCCAGGAGGAGCTTTTTTCACTGGGTCCTTTTTTTTCCTTTTCTTCCTACCTAGAGTGTGGACGATGTGTGTAGAGAAGTAGTGACATGTCTTGCATGCTGTACTAGGCTACTACACACAGCTCTGAAATGAGACACTGAGAAATAAACTAAACTAAACTAGTCAGAAAAAATAGCTTAGTTAATGGAAAAACAACTTCTATTTGGATTATGCAAGAAATCCTCATTCTTTGGAGTGAAACAAAGCCTTCCCTAAGTGTAAAGAGCAAGCAGCTTCCATTCTCTTTTTTCTTTTAAAATTCCATTTTGTGGCAGTAAGACTAGCGAAGTCTCTTCTGTGAACCCACCTCTCAAAGACATTTCATCAAAGTAACAAGGTTACCCACTGGAAATCTAGCATCAAAGATATAGTGCTGTCATACAGGGCAGGGGCAAAAAGTACAGGGAACGATGCATTGTTTCCAACTTAACTGCAGATAGTCAGGAGGAAGTTCAGTTATTATTTTTACAGTTTGTGGGGTTTTTCATATGTGTTTGAAGGCAATTACACCAGGGAAAAAAAACCAAAACAAAACAAAAAAACCAAAACACCAAAGAACCCTACCAAAACTAACCAGAAATAAACCAAACAAACCCAAAAAACCAAACCACAGCATCTCTCATTCCTAAGAGAGATTCCTGTTAAGTTACCATTTCACATCTTCAAATATATGTCTATCTTTTCCCTTCACACTTTTTTGAGAGCTGAAATAGGCTGCAAATATTACACGTTGTGTTTGGGTAGTACAACAGAGAATTGCTTGAATTAATTAATACAAACTTATTTTCCACACTGTCCAGGGATGCAAAACCTAACTGTAAGTAACAGATGGGCAAAATAATAAATATTCCATTTTATTTTGACTTTTAATCATTTTCCCCACGTTGCATTAAAAGGAGCATAGATAAACAGCCCCTTTTTAATATGAGCATGCTAATTATAACCTATTCCTTAAAAATGTAATAGGCAAAAACAAATTACTTACTTGAAAAGGAGCTACTAGTTTATCCAATCTGGGGTAGCAGACAGAAAATGTACTCAGTAGTAACCTATTGCTTAAAACCGCAATTGACAAAAAGAAATTATTTAGCTGAAAAGAAGCTACTAGTTTATTGAAGCTGGGGTAGCAGGTAGAGAATTTACTTAGTAGTTAGGGATTTTGTTGTGTTTATTTTTACATCACGGGCTATCGTGGGGTTTTAAAAAAAGAATTGAAATAAGCAACAAACAGAAAGTAGCCCTTAAAAAAAAAAGGGAAAGAGGTAACTACTTAGTTTGGGCTGGAGTGCCTGTGTAGGTAATGTCTGCAGCCTCCAGAGCAGTGGTACAGTTCCTCCAGGATGTAATTCCTCTCCATGCTGCCATGGGCTGAGACACTCCACCCCACACATCTCTCCCTGTCACTTTGCTCTTCAGGATCTGCATCCCACTCCGTGGAAGGCAGCACGGCACCTACTCGTGATGTCTTACCTTACAGCTGGTGTTTCCCCCTTTCATTTTCAAGTGGTACTTAGGTCAAAACGGTGCTTCTAAGTCTTTGGTGGCATAAGGTAGGAAATCATCACACTGAGAGTGTAACTCCAGCCTAAATTCTGCTTTTAACACGAAATATCATTAGCTTCATCAAAAGAGATGTTGTTTCTACTTGCATGTAAGAAACCCTCTATTTCCCTTTTGCCAAGAACTCCTTATGTTTGTTTCATCAACTGTCCTTCATAAAAGGAAAGAATAAAGCTTTTTTTTCAGAAGTAGACTGCCCAGACAAATCCCTCTTACCCTAAAAATCCCTATTTTGGGCCGCATTTATTTATTGGTTAGTTGATTAGGGACTTCCAGAAAAATCCATGGGACCTGCTTTCAAGCTTTTAAATTCTGGTCCTGTTGAAAGTAAGGAAATATAAAATTGCAACTGAAGAATGAACCTTTTCAGAGGAAATCCTTTAAAACATTTGAGTTAACTAGAAGCCTGTTTATCCAGGAAAAAGGCCAGTACACTTAAGTATAGCAACCTAGGTCTTCTTTTTAAGCAAGTAAGAGAATAAACATTGGCTTTAGCTCCCAGTTTAAAAATAAAAGCCCTAAACCAACTGTCTCAACATTAGCTGTGGGAAGAAATGAAATATGACATGTATTTTCTTCGAGGAAAATATTGCAGCTTTTCACCAGGATGAAATATATGTACAAGGACATGTGGTCATCAATTGGAAAAATCTATATACTTTAAATAAATACCAGCATAGTCAAACACATTGTTGAAATGCAAGTGAGTCTTTTTATAAACACATTGGTCCCATTACCTGAGCACAACTTTCATATACATTAAATGACAAATAATCAAAATCTGTGAAAAATTAACATGAAGTTAGATTCAAAATGGCCAGGGTAATTAAGTCTTTGGGGCATTCAGAATATCTATTACTTGCACATATGCAAAAACACAGCAAGGGAAGAACAGATTTTAAAATGGAATTCTATATAAACTTGGAAATATGTCCTTGAAGAAGATACTACACTGACATGTGAATTGTTCACTTAAATATAGGACCACTATCTTAAACAAAACATCAATCCAATAATATTAATTTTTTAATAGGACTTTAGGGAAAAGAAAAAAAAATAATAAAAAAGCACAGGCATCCTGTGTGTTTTGGAATCTGCAGAGATTCGAGGCCCAGTCAAGTGGACCAATTGTTTTTTTCATTAGTCACATGCCAACATGCATCACTAAATTAACAAAAGAACATATAATGCCTTCAAAATGAATGGCCACACTTTTTTTGACTGCTGTAAGGTTATTATTTCAAGTTGTTTTATTACATACCTGTTAACAATTTTTACTGAGACAGGTAGTGCAGTGCTAATGCAGAGCTTTGGAGGAGCAATCTGAATCCTCCTCTGCCTTCTGAATTGTTAGCAAAGGTGCTGGCAAGCATTCCCAGACCACACTATTGGCATTAAATTTTAAGCTGCAGAAAGAGATCCAGATCCAACTTAAGATGTTAGATCTTCAGATGCCCTGTGTTCAGCCTTCTAAACTGAACAACCTTGATATAAAAGACAGTGAGGGACACATTGCAGGAGAATTTTAGGAGGGTATAGAGAGGAATTATTTTTACTTATACTACTTCTAAGGATAAAACATATGTTTTCATATTTAAAAAACCCCAGAAACTTACAAATAGCTGACATTGCATTCCTTTAGCCCTGAATATCAAAACAAAACATAAGAAAAAAATGGGATTTCAGCATTTAAACTAATTATCCATAGTTTTCTTGAAGCTTTCAAAGAAAGACTATTGAAAATGTTAAAAACAGGACAAATGAGCCTAAAATTTTGCTTATGGAAATAAGTAAATATCAGAACCTACCCAGAATAGTTTCAGTGCCTAGAAACCAGCTGAATTTGTAGTGACATTTGGAAAATGAACAGGAAAAGTCAGCTATTTGTTTCATTTGTAAGGAAAAATGATGACGGTGCGCTGTTTGCAAGGCTGCTGTGTAAACACATGGTCATTAAAAGGACTAAACAGAGAAATAGTAAAGTGGTACCTTACACAGGAAAATGTCACTTAATAGTAGAGAAAATTGAACAGCCCTGTGAGCTCCCATAAAATAAAAAAATCACAAAATTAACATAAATAGACAACCATCATTGATATACAGAGATACACACCAGAAAATGTTTGACTGCTGGGAAAGCACATTTTCGAAAGAATTCATGCACAAAATTTACTGAATCAGCACTGGGCAGTATAAAGCTGTGGTGCAAGATTTCCTTAGCACTCTACCTGCACAACTCAATGACTTCAATTAACCATATCCTATATTGGAGGGTGTCACATCTTTTTGGGATGGCAAAAAAGCTGGAGATGGTACCAGAATCTATTTTAGCAGTATTTTGTATGCACAAAGAGCAATAGGCCAGAGTGGGTTACAGGTGGGGCTACTGGTTACAGATGAGGAAATCACAGTTGAAAGCAGGATGGATCTTCCCTTCTCCCTGTCACCAAAAATGAAAAGTTTCCAGCTGTCTTGGTCTTGATGATTTTGGTCTGGAAGACACTGTCTGGAAATGATTGGCTCCCAGTAAGCAGAGTTTCTGTTTCTAAAATTTAATGCTTTTCAAAAGTGAGAGATGATCTTGCAATACAGAAGCCTTTGCATAAAACACAGGTCACTCCTGTGTGACAGTTTGAATCACAGCGCTGGGAGCAGACAGCTGCCCTGGCATCACTGAGAAGGTATGTTCCATCAGGCAATATCTGGCCTTTTCTTGGATGTGGGAGGGAGCACTAATAAGTCATCTTTTGAGGACTTTCAAATTTAAAATGAACATTTTTGTCATTGTCTCAGAGCAGAACATGTGGTTATGAAGACAGCATTAAATCTGGAGCTGTGTGCATGTTTCAGGTTCTACAAGATAACGTGGAGATATGGAACCCAGTCTGGACATTAATCAGTGGCAGAGATTGTGTAGGTGAGATTAAGAAGCTGGGAAGAGAAGGGTTCTACTGCTCAGGGAATACAAATATTGGCAGTGAGAGAAAATACATGTTGTGGTTCAAATCAAACAGGTGTAGGCAGGCAAAAAACAGAGCCTTCCTGTTTTACCTGATGTTAATTGAAAGTAAAGCTCTGCTTTAAGATAATTTCATCAATTTCCCTTATTTATAAATGTCAATAGTGAAACAGGTATTAGCTCAAAACCAGCCACTAGCTCAATGGCAAGAAGTTTTTGCATTCTTTCAAGCACTGAAAATGTGCACAACAGAATGCAAAGGAACAGACTAAACAAAACAAAACAAAAAATGAAAACAAAAAAGGAAAAAAAGGAAATATAGAGAGAAAACAGCTGAGCTAGTAATCCAAATACATTGTTATGAATAACAAATATTTTTGGTGTCAGAAAACAAAAGGTTGGATTTTCTCTTTTAGAATATTTATTACAGAAATTAAATCAGTTTTCATCTCTGCTTTGGGGAATATACTCGCAGAAAGGATGAGTTCACTTCTTTTGCCATCTACCAGCACAACATACTGTCCTATTTTACTTTTCTCATTAGAATATTACTTTACTTGTTATTGCAGTGGTGTCAAAGAGGACTGGCTTTAAGCACACAGACGTAGCATAATATCTTTCTGCGAAATGAGAGAAATCCTGAAGTTGTTTCAATTGTGTGATCTATTATAATGTAACATCTGGCCTGATGCAGTGGCATACTAGCTAGCTGTCTCCACAGTCTGAAATTCTTGTAAAGCAGTTTCAGACCTCGTAACACTCCAGAGAACTTATTGCCATTTAGAACTTAGAATTCTAAGGGAATACTTTATTTCCTATTTCTCCCATTTATTCTTTCCTATAGTATGACATTAAGAAAATGTTCCAGTGCATGAGTTTAAAAATATTTAGAAATTTCAAATCCTCCACCATGTATTCCAAGTGTTCCTGTGTGTATACTTATACAAAATTAAGAGTGACAGTATCAGAGCTTTTGAAGAGCAATTAAAGATAATGAGACAAAATTTTGGATATACACACTTTAATGGCAAAACTCCCAGTGGAATTCCTGATGGTTCTCCCTACAGGACATTTAGAGTCTCTGTGTTTAATCTAGTCCATTTCAACGCTTGCAAAAAAATGAATAACTTAGTGAATTTCTAGATTCAACAGCGGATGATAGCAGATGAGTCAAACTTGTGCAGATATCACGGTACTGGGCTGAGGGAAGAAATTTGACATATTGTAAAGAAATTTTTTTTTTAATTGAAATCTTCAGACTAGGCACTGAAATTGAAATCTTTAGACTAGGCTCAGCTATACCTGAGCTCTTTTTCAGACATGAAAACCCAAAGTCTTTTCAGGCTCACAGCTCTGATATTAGGGCTCCAACACAGACTGAACTGTTTTACTGCCACGCAATTGCAGTCATAATGAGCAGGGTCTGGGAGTGGTTGCAAGGATTGACCAAAAACATGAAGCAGAATAAAATACCCACTGACCTCTGTTAGATTTCCAGACACTGATCTACGTATGCTATAAAAAGTCTGCAAATTATATCAGATCATTCCAATATATATGTGGCTTCTACCAAAGTTATCCCTTGACATCTCGCTCTGCCTATGGCAGCCTGTGGGTACCAGAAGCTGAAACACTCCTTGATCAGATGTAATGACCTTTGTTTAGATAAAAAATCTTTGCCATTAGTATGGTCCTTCTTTCTTTGGAAATGAATTGCTTCAGCAATTTGAGGACTAGAAATACAACATAGGTAATATTTAGATGTAATGGTTTATCTTCCAGCTGGAATACATGCAGCCTACGTCTCAAAATTAAAACAAACAAACAAATTTAAAGACAAGTAAAATAAACACTGGATAGCTTTAATACACCAGCTGACTCTCATCAAGTAGATATAATTACATCCAGTTTATGATATTAACATTAAATAATATTTTTTTATGAATCAAAGAAGTCTAAAAACCACAACACATTTAGGACTGCACACATATGTAGTTTAACTCTAACTGCCCCTTAGCCCTGTGTTAATGTAAGAATCCAGGTTTTAGGTGACCTTACATTAAAAAATTGAAATAAGAATATCACTTTGCAAGCGTGAAACTCATTTAAAAAGGCAACTATATGAGGTGAGCTAAAATAATTTTAGCTAGAAGCAACAAATGTTTTTACAGAAAAGGAGCTTAGTTTTTAGAAATAAATAAATTTTAAAAAGAAGTATTTTTCTGGTTGTTGATTAGTGGCATGCAGAAATTACAGAGAATGGTGAATATCCTAGTCATCCATTCTAATTAAAATTTAAATTGAAAACTGAGTTCTAATGAAGAGGAGCTTAGTGCTGGTCTTGAGGGATCTCCTGTCAGTGGGCAAATGAAAAAAGTGCACAAAAGCAAAAGAGATTTCACTCAGGCATTTACTTGGTGTATGCTGCACTCTAATAGAAAAAGGGGTGTCTGCTGCCTCTTTATTGAAAAAGAACCAATGCAGGCAGAGTTGCTCTCTGCGGTACTGCGATCTAGGGAGAAAATCTCTCTAAGTCTAGCTGAAAAGCAAAACAGCAATAAGGAAGAAATGATCCTATCATTTTGTCCACCGTGGCAAAGTGGCTGTACTGTTGGTTCCTTTTGGATTGTATGACAGCTCCACTCCTTCAGCTCACCAAAACTGTTGAAAATAAACATAGCTGAAGGTGAATACGGACATATCTTCCTACACCTACATCTGCTCAGACCTGGTATCTGAAGGGTCAATGTTTGCTGAACAGATATAAAGATCATCAAAGTGAAGTGCAAAGCAAGACCTTTGACATGATTTTAGTTTGAAAAAAAACAGTGAATTTTTTTAAACTTCAAAAGAATACTTTAATGTGTTGCTAAATGTAATAAAAACAAAAATCCATCACACCCTTAGGCTAATAAATTTCCCGGTGCATTGAAAAATTCCCTATACATCAAATAGGGATAAACTCCTAAATGAATGAAAATGCTAAAGCTATAGCATCTTCCAGAAACAGCTATGTATGTCTAATGGTCTAATACAACATAATGGAAAATGCAGCAAGCATATTGTATTTTTAAAGCTGGTTTCTGTGCCACATCAGAGGCAGAAATTTAAATGAATGGTTATAAACTAATTCAATGTCTATAACTTCTACTTAGGGTTGCTTGTAGCTGTGACTCCAAAAGAAAAAAAAAGTCAGAAAAGTGTTGGATCTCTAAAAGACCAATCAGATCAGCTTATACAAAAAAATAAGTTGTGCAGTATCTCCCAATATGGACACTTAATTATGCTTTGTGTAAGTGCAATAAATTACTGTCTTAAAACCCAGAGCTCTCATTTGTTGCAGATCCCTTGGTGCAGGGCTGTTTTTTGGTTTTTGCTGCTCCCCCCTCCCCAAGAAAGCAATAACTGTGGTATTAAAGCAGTCTCTCTCTCTGGCTGTGAGCTTTCTGAAGATGGAAGTTAACTGCTGTCTTTCAAAGCACTATGAGTGGCAGTTGCACACCCGTGCGAAAGAGAAATCTCGCCACTAATCTATCACAAACAAAATACAATGTCTCCCCACAAACCTCCCTCTGTCACTCTGCTCAGAAGGTTGCAACAACAATATTTCTCTGCTATATTTTCAGTAAGAAATGCAGAAACCATAAGAAAATTACAAGGAGAGATTTGCCATAGACAAGCGGTTGTATTTGATTAAATTGTACTAAAATTATATTTTTTTTTCATTTAACAGTAAAATTCAGTCAATGTTGTTTAATGTCAGCGCTGTTAATGAAGTTGTCAAGCTTGTCACTTTCATTGAATACCAACTTTGCTAAGAAACCGGTACTACAATTACCTCCAGCTCTATACGATTAAATTCATCAAAGCACACCAAGGCTCCAGATTGTGCCAGACCTTTGAAGAATTTCCCCATGGCTTTGTAGTCTCGTCCATCAGAGTAGTTCAACACAATGCACTGACAAAAGAAAAGACCTTAAAAAGATCATTTTTCTGGGTTATTTAAAATGTATAGGATTCAGCAACATTTACTGCCTGTAATTCAGCCTCCCCTGCCGTCACTCCCCAGCCCCAGAATTTCCCCTTATTTATCCAATCTGAGTCTGTAATATAAAGACAGCTCATGCAGTTCTTAACTAACTCAATCTTTCACAGTAACATGGGAAATACATTTACACACAACTTAAAATAATCTCCAACAGCAGGAAAATAAAGTTAAAAGAGGAAAAACAGCAGTTTCATGTCCACCCAACTTCTCCACTTAAATATGCTTCTCAGAGTCCCTCACAAAAAATCAATTAATTTAAAGAAAAGATATAACAGGAGAAAAGATGTTCCTGGATTTCTCTCCTCTCTCTGCTGATACGAGGAACACCAACAGTGTGAGGTGACGGATATCACCAAGAGGTGCTCGGGTAAGACCCGGCTTCCTTCTCCATCCCCATGTCTTCCTCTCTCACCAAAACCTCTGCTATTCAGACAAGGACCAATTCCAGCACAGCCTAGGGGCAGGTACCTCACTGGGCACATGCTGCATTGGACACTTCTCCTTGGCAGCCCCATGGCACACCAGCAGTACAGCAACCAGGGTGTTCCCAAAAGCAAGTCATTGTTTTCACTCCTTGTTCTTGATACCATCCTGGAAATGGATGTGCATCATCTCCTGAAGAACAAGCATGAGAAATCATTGCCCACAGAGGTTGTTTCCTAGAAACTAGGGTACCTATGTGATCACAGAAAGTCTTAAGACTTGAAAAATCTAAAAATAAGCATTTACATTCCTATACATTGTGCTGGACACATACTTGCTCTGCTGCTGTAGCTGGGCTAAAGGATGCAGAGGATGAAGAGGCAAATGCTGCATCACTGATGGCAAAGCTGTTGGCAACACACATTATAGACTAAAAATAATAAAATTCTCAAATTATTAAAAAAAAATAATTACAAGGAAAGTGAAATTCTGAACCTGCATAAGAAGCTCAAGACAGTGGGATTTTCAGTTACTCCCAAGATCTTCCACTAGTAACCACTAGCTTTGGTTTAGTGCATGGGTAACACAGATGGACACCAGATGCAGCTGCAGGTAAGATGTTCCTCCTGGCTTTATGCTTGCTGAAATTTCCTCCCTGTACTGAGCTTATAAACAAAAGGCATCTAAAACTCTCAGGTTTATTCTTCAAGACAAATGTTGTAGCAAGGCTTGGACAGATGGTTCACCAACGGAGCCAACAGGCCTCAGCTCATAGAGAGGGGGAAAACAAGTGGAGTCTCACCAGCCACTGTCAGGAGCCTTAGCCCCAAAGTGTACAGTGATGTAGATGCAGATATGTAGGAGATGCAGGAACAACCCAAATGGGTCACACCAGTGGCCTCTCTAATCCACCAGAGGTCAATCTTTGCACATGAGCCACTAAAGTCTGTGTGAGCCATCCTGGGCACTGAAAGGGAGAGGTGGCAATGCAAGCAAATCACCATTAGCAGGAGTTATCTGGTTAAGCCACAAACAATGGGAAGAGAATAATGTATCAAATTCAGTGATTATCTTTGACATCTACGTACCAAGTATGTGGAACAATCATACAGTGGAATAAACAAGAGGACTGAAATCTTCAAACATGATCAGAATTACTGCTTACATGGCATAGAGGCTCAATCCAACCACTTTCTCAGAACCAGCACAGGAGGTGGTACTTTCTTAAGAAGTGGAGGTAGAGGAGATAAGGAGAATCTGATATTTCAAATATTAAGGACATGTTTATTTGCCCTGAGATCCCAGGAGAGGACTTTTGAGAAGCTGAAGAGCTCTTAAATAATGAGTAGAGGAAATACATGTACTGGAGAATCTATAAAACTTTAGCAAAACAGGATGATCTAGCAGAAGATAATTTCATGACCAGAACCATTTAAGTGAAAGAACTTAGTGGCACCCAAGCATATCAGCTACATATGTAACTAATGGAAACTGGATATATGGGGATACAGAATCCCATTCTCTCTCAGATGCTGTGGCAACAACCACTAAATGCAGATGGCAGAGAAACCTCCAGAAAAAAATATGCTTTTGTTTTTGATTCTAATGACATGAGTAATTGGAAAACGTGAATATAGAAAACATCTCAAGGGAGCTTCATTACAGAGAAAGGACAGCAAAACTGAAACCAGTGGACTGCAAGATATTGATAACCTCAAAAAATTGACTGGTCAGCTCTTCAGGAACTAAGTAGAAAGGGAAAAAACATTGGAGGAGAAATAGCAGTTCGCTGATTTGACTGTACTTAGGGCATAAATGCAAACTATAATAAGGAGAAAATAAGAGAGAAGGAGTTCACTAAACAATAATCTTTTCACATAGCAAAAATGCTGAAAGACATACAGGAGGGAAAATTATATTTGCTTACAGACAGGCTTCCAGAAATAGCTAAAGATGACAGACTCACAAAGGCATGAAACGAGATACAACAACGAAGTGACATGGTACATAACTAGAAATCATTTGAGAGTATTAGTTATACTAGAGGATGAAAAAAAAAAAGCTGGAACACAAATTAAAAAGGAAAAAATCAGCAACAGGTAGTGATGAGAAGATCCAGTTTGCTGCTTTTTTGCATCTCTTTACTTAGAGAGGCCAGCCACAATCTGGTAGCCAACAACACCAATGGCAGCAGGATAATCTCTCAGGATAACGCAGACAAGAGGTTAAGAACCAATTTATTCAGTTATTGTATTTAAATACCTGGCTGAGGCAAAGTCAGAATCATTACCCACTGTCTTTGAGGATTCGTGGTTGACCAGTGAGATATTGGAAAACTGGCAAGGGCCAACAGAAAGCTGGTATTTATACAAGAGAAAATGAAGAATTACTAGCTGAATCTCAAATCCCCTAAAAAGCACTGAAAGCAATTAAATAAAGGGCTGTCCATAAGGCCTGAAAAGGAAAGATGAACAACAGTCTGGGTTGAGTTGTTGGAAAAAATCACACCAAAACAGTTTGACTTCTTCCAGTGACAGGAGACTGACGAGGAGATATGTAAGTTATAGTAGATGTCAAATACCATCTCTTTAATAAGGCCTTTGACACCAACTAGGAGAAAGCTAAGGAAAAGTTTTCTGGGGGAATTTTTTTCATTGCAATTTTGAAACTGCTAGAAAAATGTAGTTTAAATGTAACTGCTGGTGATTGGTTTTCAGCAGAGGACTGTATCAAATATGGCTCTGCAGTGCATTACACTCGAGTCTGCTGTTCTCTGATGTTTTCATCAGCCACCGACATGACAGAACAGTGTAAAAAATAAAAAGCATACACCTCACTAATGTGAATTAAGAAAGCACTGTTATTTCAAAAATGCTGTGATGAGAGGTCAAAAAGCATAGAGATATGCTCAAAAAATAATTATCAATCACTGGAAAACCTTCAGGTAAAACAGTGTGCTGAATTTTGAAGAAACTGAAAAAAATGTTATGCCATTGGAGAACATCTCGAAAGAGAAATAAAAATGCTCTACAATAAACCATTTCATAAGACTGAAAAAAACAATTAGAATCATAAAAAAAGCTCTTAAAAAAGGCTGTTTTTAAAGCCAAAGAAAACAGTGACATGGGCGAATGGGCTTGCTTGTGGAATGCCCATTCTTAGATCTTAAAGATAGAAAAAAGTACATGAGGACACATGGCTTTTTAGGTCAAGCTCTGTTGAGGAAAAACAGACTAGGATGATCTTGAACTCAGTCTATCTTTTTATGTGATTCTAAGATCAGAGAAGGGTGGAAGACATATGAGCTAATCTCTGACAAGAGAAGGTCCTAGCTTGTGTGGTCAGTTTTACAGTAGCAGTGCTGTGGAGGCTTTCCCAAACTTTATAATTAACACAGCAATTTATAGTGCCAGGAGTCACAGAGAGTGTATCACCTCTTTCTCAGTTAATTCAATCATATCTGCACAGCACTCTTTTCTGCAATGGAGACATATACCTGGCAATTAGTTCATGCCTAGCAACTTCAGTTTTTATAATCACAAACAATAGGTATGCAAAAAAGTATCCTACCTGAAGATAGCATGGAGGCTTTCATTGCACTTGCAAATGTTCAATTCTTGTTTCAACTGTAAGGAACTGGAAGTATCTTTGTCAACTGGATAAACTGGTAGTTTATTTATTTATTTATTTATTTAAAGTTCATAGTTTTTCATCTCTGTCCTCTCCCCTACATTGTTAAGCAGAAAGGGACACAGGTATAAAGTACCTCTGCTGGGCAATGCTGTGTGCACATATAACTGTCCCAATAATTTTCAGTCTCTTCTCATTTCAAAATCATAGGCTCCTTGAACAGCTCCTGCTGGAAGGGACCTTGTAAGATCATATGGAACCTGAAATCTCAGTCTGTCTTAAAATGTGCTATAAATCTGTCATCTGAAGACCTTCCTACTTGTAACTTCTTTCCAAGACAGAATAGCTTTGGCTGAAAAACAGCATGGAGCTGAAGGGAGATGGGAATCTTTCTGAATCATGGCAGAGGTGATGTTTTCAATATTATTCTGTACCCAGTTCATTAAAAATACCAGTTTAACTAGGCTGCTTCTTAATCGACTGCTTCACATTTGCACACTAAGCAGAGGTTTAGAGTGACCTGTCCACAACGATATCCTAGTCTTTTTCCTTGGTTAACAGATAATATTGAAACAGCAGTGTGCATGAATTACTCTCTCTGAAGCCCATTAGCCTGCATCCATCAGCAGTGTTTTCAATTTCCACTGTACTGCCTGGTGCTTTTATTTTGGTCTGCCTGAGTTTCATGCTTTTCTCCACCCAAGCATAAGGCTGGGGGCCAGTGAGGAACAGCAGAGGCACACAAATTTCCCAAGAGTGGGCTTCAAATAGTTGAAGGGAAGACCAGGACCGACTGTAGAAGTACACCTGGCTTTGTTCCCCCTGTGGGTCTGACACACATGCCCCCTCTGATAAAGCCACTTCCAGATACCCGCTAAATCTGTAGCCACACCAAGTGAAGGAGCTGGCCCAGTGTGTGTTCACAGCTGTTCTGAGCTTTTCACATCCCTGCACGGCCATTTCTTTGCACTGCATTTTCCCTTTTGTTCATTTCCCTGCTTCCTTCTTTTACTGTGTGAGAACAGAGGTCTGGGTGATTCATTTGTCATTTTTTCATTCTAGGTCTCAATTATTCTTTCTAACCTGCTTTTCTTCTCTGTCAGCATTTCCTCTTGCTCCTAACCTTTTGTTTTCTTCCATCTCCTATCTGCCCAAGAATGATTTAAGTAAATCTACAGGAAAGAAATGTGAATGGGACTTTTTCTTGCAAAATGAAAAGCAAGTGTTCTGCTGGCACTGCATTTCTATACCTTATGTGCTGCAGAAAGCTACATTCGCATGGTCAGGAAGTGCCCATATCTGGAGACAAGGAGGAAAGGTGACTGGAGCTTTGTGTCCCTCACAGAAGCAGCAGCCAGAACCATACCCATGCTCAAATGACTCCTTTAAAATATTTCCATCAACTGGAGTATTTAATACTGAGCCTCAAATGACAAGTGAAATGGGAAACACCATATTTCAGTCTCCTAAACTTTCTAAGTGTCTTTCTCTGGAATGTTCTTATGACTGATTTTTTGAACCACCAAACCTCCTTCACTGTATGCTTTGTCTCTCTCTCTAAGGCTTTGCTTCCCATATTGTGAACACTTCTCTGGCTTCTTAGCTTTTCCCTTTACCTAAAATCTCTTTCAGCTTGGGAAGACTGAAGGGTTGTGCCATTGTGCATTGCTCAACAATTGACATTCTCTGATGTGTTGACACTGTGCTGTTGTTGAACCAGGAGTGCTGGACAGAGGGAGGATGTCTGCCCGAAACTGGAACAGCAAGGCACTGACCACAGGCCTTCATGTTCTTTGGTAACTGTTTTTAACTCTTAATTTTCAACCATCAATGTGACTCTCCTCGCCCTTCTCTGTGAAGTACAGTTTGAGGGCAAAAGGAAAGCTACACAGACAAGTGAGGAAGCTGCTTTCCCTTTGAAGCCACCACTGTCCTGAAGGGATAAACAAGGACCTATAACAGGGAATTCAGTAGGCAGCTTGGGACACTGCAGTGGTAGTTAGCCCAACAGCATTTTTTTTTTTAACCAATAGATGTAAACATGCTCTTCAAGTTAAGCACACACTCATAAGTCAAAATTAGCTAGAAATTAGAAACCAGCTATGGGATGTTTTGCTATTATCTGTACACCTATGCTGAGACCTGTTTCTTTTCATTTGCATATATTTATGTGTTTAAGAGATATTCATAAGCAAATCCTCTCTTTCCTACGTGCTTATTTTCTTAATGAAAATGTGCTGTAACTTTTTGCTTTTAGAAGCACTGGACTTTTATCTGTCACATACGAGAATTTTTGATCATTTTCTTATTTCCTTGTTTCTGTACTTCCTTCTGCTTTTATTTTATTATTTAAGAAGATGAAAAACCATCATCAAAAGATATCTAAGTGCCATCTGAATGGATTGTTATAACAGGAAACAAATCTACAAGTCACCTTACTTACTATATGTTCCCAGCAAATACTAATAACTGTTTGTATGCATAATAAAAACAGATATGTATAAAACATTTTATATAGAGCAATGCAGCAATGAAAAATGTCCCTCTGGGACTTACACTGTTACTGTCGCAAAGAAATTTAGATCCTCTTTTCACCACTAATTTAGCAGCACAAAACCCCAGAATCCTTCCAGTCCCACACTGTTTCAGAAATGCCTGTATACACAGACTGTGTTCCTTTAATCAGTGCAAATTCACCCTGCAATTTTCTCTCCCCACTGCTACCCCCTTGAGCAACAGCTTAATAAATAAATAAATAAATAAATAAATAAATAAATAAATAAATAAATACATGAAGAAATAAACAAATAAATAAATAAAATTGGCTTAGCTACTCCCCGAGTCAAGTGCAGCCAGACATCCTCTCCAGGTCTTTAGGTAGATGAGCAACCGTGCTGACTCCAGTGACTCACATACTTGCAATTATGTGCACACAGGGAATCTACATCCTTAATTTGTTTTTTGCCTCCTGTGGTGTTTAAATCATGAGTCGTGGGTTTGGGGTTTTTTTAACTTGCTTGCTGTTCTAGTCAGGTCTTGGCAAGTGTTCCTTTTCCCTGTTCTGGCTGGCTTTTTGGGTGCTCCAAACAAAGTATAAGGTTCCCACCAGAGTTTTTAAAGAAGAAAGATTTCCAGGGTGAGTATACTATATCAATAAATGATACCCAACCTTTTAAAAATTACACTGTCAGAAAAACCCATTAGGCTTTAAAAGAGTTGAAGTAAACATTAGATTTTAATATCTACTGCTGCTTAGATTTTTCTGAACTGAAAATCCCCAGTGAGCACTTAAAACTTCATTACTACACTGAAAGGTTGTGAAAGGCTATTTAAAGGTTTTCAATTTTGCTGAAGTCTAGAGGTTATTACAGCTTGAAAGAATACAAACCCTAATATTACATGGAATGAAAGGAATCAAATTTATGTTCTCATCTCCCCTGTAGTTTTATCCAGTTCTATTAGATTCAATGGAGAAAATCAGGGCAGGTTGAAACTTTTTAGGGGGCTGATGAAAAATAATATTTGGTCATTGTAGAAAACACTTCTGTCTATTACTCACACTCTAAAAGATATTCCTATCTCTCGGTCCCACAATCACAACTTACAGTGTTTTCAGCCTCCTGCTCAGAAACCCATGGGCTATGGCCTTTGTCAGTCACACCAAAATTTCCACAATTACAAAAGAAAATTGAGGACATCTGACTTCATCTCAAACTGAGGTTATCTATAACTTGATATGCAGTCTTGTATAATAAATATTTTAGGCTCTTTTTCTCCTTTACTTAATTTGGGAGAAATTATTGGGCAACTCAAACATTATGGGCTATCATCATATTAGGCATCTATAGTAGAAGCTGACCAAATGGTGCAGCAAAAATTAGAACAAAGAAGAACTTTTATGATTTTATACTGAGCATTCCATCAGATTCCAGGTTTGGTCAGTCCCAAAGTGTGAAATAAAGAAGCACATCCTGGTGTGCAGCTATGGCTGTGTGAAGACCTGCTCATCTCCAGCCTGCTGGGACTGGAGAGATCAGCTGTCCATTTCTTTACATTTTGGCATTCTAGATAACCCAGGGTCTCGCAGCTGAAAGAGGGAGGACCCTAGCTACAGAGATTTATGCCAATTTGTGTTATTTTAGCATAAAACAGTAAAAAGATCTTAGAGTTCTGCTCGGTACAACCCATATCTGAATGCCTTTATGCTGGCATTTCTACCTTGAACCCAAATATTTTCATTATTTTAAAACTTACTGAGAGCTAATTGCTTAAATGCTTGTACATGACTATAGTTATATTGGCCTGTATGCTGGAAGGTAAAAGCCCCCCAACTAAATAGCACTCTGTATTTAAAGAATGCTCTTACTAAACACTTAGTCCCTATAATAGGAAATAAAATTACCCAACTGCCTGTAAATGGCTGAAACATACCAACCCCTTTGGCACAACAGCCATGGCACAGTTGAGAAGGGAAAAAAAAAAGAAATCTTGGTGATTTTTCTGCTTTAATTTGCCTTCTGCTTTGGGACACAGCAGGATGATCAGCCCACAAAGTGTCTGTGTGATATGCTGGTTATCTCCCTCCTGGAAAGACTGCTCTTGGGAATATATGGCATCTATTCAGACTCTCTACTGCTACTGCTCCACCAAGCTCTCAGCAACACCAGTCCAGAAGCTGAGTACTCCCCACCAGCAGCACTGGCCTGAAGAGAGCTTCATTTACAGAACTGTTCCTCGGTGAGATGTTCAGTTCAGGTACTAGAAGTTGGGACATCCATAACCCAAGGCAATCTGTGCCTTTGGCTTCTTCTCCCAACCCTTTGCACCACCTATTAGCCCTTTAACTCCTTCAGAAACCACACAATTCACACAAGTCACACACATGGACCACCAAGGAAGCATAAAGTGATTCAGGGACTTACAGAGCAAAGAAACTGGAAGGGATCTCCAGAGGTATTCTGGTGTAGCTTCCTGCTCAGAGGGAGTCCATCAAAGGAAACAGCCTCAAGATCTCTTCAGCTTGAGTTTTGGATCTCTGGCATGGAGATGGGACCGTCTCTGCAGGCCTTTGGGATCTCCATCGGTAAGGTCAGAGTAAGACATACGTTTCCAGCAATTATTTCCTGTCTTGAAACCCAGAAGGTATTAGAAAAGGCAGAGAGATATTATCAACTGTGCCCAATGAGCAATAATGGTCTTAAGATGTAAATTACTCTTCAAATTCAAATCTTAATATCATTCACTTGGGAGATTCACAGTTTATATTTAATATATGGACAGAAACTTATGTTGCCACGGGCTGCTACAAAAATCACTTATTCAACACAGCGTTTAAAAATATTCATCAGCATTTCAGAATTAATGCATCTTCTACATTATTATAATATGTCTTTAAATTTTTATTAGGTAAGTAAGATTTCTACCCTTTGTTGGTAGGAGAGTTAATCTTCATATTTTTGCCATATAATAAGTGCCAGAGCTCAGAACCTGTGCTTTCCATTACGTTTGTTTAGAGACAAGATATAAAAAGGCATTAATTTCTTAAATATTGGCATGTGTGCCGTTTTCACCATTCCTGTAAAGGTCAGTGAATGTGCTGTCAGTGGTGTAGAAGAAAATAAGTGCTCCTTTGCCCAGGAAGGCAGGTGTTATTTGAATCATTCTTGTTAGGCAATATTCATCTTCCCTTGAATTTATTACTTGTGTCAGCATCAGCGACAATAAATCAAGCACAAGTTGCTTGTCCGCATGGACAATTCTGTTGTCTCATATGGTGGGAAGCTAATGAGGAGGAGGAAATGACACTGTGTGGGTGATGCAGGCAGGCATGCTCCCGTGGGGAGGTATGAGGACATTGTTTGTCCCAGCTCCCACCTACTCCGGGGCTAGAGGGACCAAATATGAGTTGCTTTAGTGCCATGGAGTTCTCTACCCAGAAACTTCTCAGCTGTGGAGTCTGGGTGAAGTTAGTATAAATAAAGATTTTGAGAGTTTCTGACTTATAGACAGCACCTTGGGCTCACAGTGGAATATAAATTTTATTTTAGCATGTATGAAAGGCACATCCTGTAATACCACACAAGGATCACAGTAACTTTCAGTCCTCGGATGTACTCAGGTCTTTGGGGAAGCCACAGCTTTGCAGAGTTAGATCTGACTCCAACCCAGTGCCATGCTGTCAGCGGCTGCCTAACCAGCAGCAAGTGTTCTTTTAGCCTGGCACTGTTTCAGGTCTTTGCTCTTTTCTTAGAGCCCCAAGTGAGCACTTATCAAGTTACGAGGTCAATGATCTCTGAGAGGTTTTCTGGGGGGGAGGGTTGTTTATTTTGTTTAATTTATTTGGTTTTAGTTTCATTTTAGGTTTCTTTTGCTTTATTTTTATGCCTACAGCAGGTTTTCTTTTAAAAAAAGTAAAAGCAAGCAATGTCTCTGCTGACACCATATTATAATTTGCAAGCAAGAAACTTTGTGTTTTATGCTTATATCTCCTGATTAAACTGAATTCACAGATACACAGTTTCAGGCTATTTTCCCTGTCACTTAACGGTATTTCCAGAATATGGTCCCAAAATACACAGTTCAGAATTAACAGGGGCTGAACGTTTAAGGAATGCAAAAATGTGTCCCAGCTTTAACCATGGGCTGCAGCAGATACCTCTGTAGATTCCTCAGAAAAAAGTGGTACAACTTATAACACTTTAAACATTTCTTCAATGAGTTTTAAAATGGCACTCTAATACACACACACACACAGAGAAATGCAAATGCAGTCAGCATTACTGGGCTAACTTTATAACACAAAAATCCATCAACATGAACTACATAAATATCCTTTTTACTGGAGAAACAGCAGTTTCTTAAACCCATCCAAATGCTTTAGAGCAGGAGATGTTTCTCTCATCAATGCTAAAAGAGCACTTTAAGTTCTTTAAGTGCAGAGAGAGGTCTGAGAATGCATCCAGGATGAGGCTTGGGCTCCACACTTGCTCTGGAGCACACATTTTGTTAACTCAGGATACAGATTCTCTGTGTTATGCTGCCACTCAGGTTCCAGGGTGGGACTTAGAGGGGCATGGCTTCAAGGGGTTAAACATATAATGATGACATACTGAAGTTTCTAATGCTAATGTTTACATGGAATTTAGTTATTAATGAGGTCTTTCATTTGCAGTCACTAATTTTTTTTTTTAATCTTACTTTCACAGTCTGCAGTACTTTCAAAGACACTGTCAGCTCATTATGAATAATCATAGAGTGTTCATGAAAGAAGAGTACACTGAAAATGACAAAATCTCCAAGTTATTAATGTGCAAATATTCAAACTAAAGTGAAAATTATTTATAAAAAACACTCTGAAATGTTGTAATGTCATTTGTGCAATTTCAGAGTGGAAAAAAATAGAGAAAGAGGATGCAATCTTACTTTTTATCTTTTTCTAATATTTGCTATGCCCGGGATTAATTTCAAGGAAAATGTATATCTTCTTTTTAGACAGCTGCTACTTTGAGACTTAAAAAAATATTTGGAGAAGACAATTTGTTTAAAAGACTAAGAATATAAACACTGCATAATTAGCTGTTAATGATATTGTAAATCTGTTTCTCAAGACACATATTTATCTGCTGATTTTAGAACTAATCATTAGATTTACATTAAAATATAATCTACTCTCTCAATTTCTGTTCTAATGTTCAAAGATGTCCTTTTTCTCTGTAAACATATTGATACAGAATCATTGCAATAACCTGTTTTATAAATTTCTGTCTTTCAGGTATTAAAATAATAAAGACAGCATGTGAATGTGATAATATCAAATTTCACAAAATCAAGGGCTGTTCCTTTTCACATGATGAACATTTAACCTACAGAAGACCTGATAAATCCAAGGTGCCTTGGAGGGAAAGGGTAGGTTTCAGCCTGCAGCTGTTGGAAGCAGGCAGGAGCCTTATTAAAGCACACAGGGTTACAGCAAATGAAACAAGGATCTGGTCAGGGCTTGTCACGGTTGGAGTAATGCAAGTTGCAGCCTTGAGAGAGAAAAAAAAAAAAGAAAATATTTGAAGCCCACAAAAATAAAGAGTTTGCTGAATTTTACTGTCATGAAGGTTTTTGCTGGCATTTGTTGGCTTATCTTGCAGTCAGGTTGATATTTGACAGTATCACTTGACATGCCCAGGCAAAGGGCTCAGGTTGCTAGGTTTTTTTACTTCCCAAACACAGTGAGTGTGCACACCTTACCTTGATGCAGATCTCTACCTTTCCATCATGCTTCTTAGTGAGGCTAAAAGAAAAGAGAGAGATGAAGGGTTGTAATTTGGAAATAATTTTAGACACTATAGGATTATGAAGACCTTTGAAATACGTTCTGAGTTTCATGTAACACCGTTTCTTCAAAGCAATGAATAACTTAAATTAGTGTTGCTTGAGAACATTTCAAGACCGGTTTTTCTGTAAATTAATTTCTTTTGCATTTTTAACTGATTTTGGCTGGCAGTAATTTAATCAGACTCTGTAGTCTTCTATCAGTTATTGTGCCAGCCCCTAATGTTCCTTTACACTTCAATGGAGTCCCCAAGTATGCTTCCAGCCTATTGAGAGAACAGATTCTAGGTACTGCTGGTCCTAAACGTCATGTGTCAGTGTCTGAAAAGCAAAGAGATAATTGAAATAGGTCAATGTCAACTTCAAGTATTCTGCTTTTCTCATTATATGCATTGAGGATAACATATTCTCACAGAATTATTAAGTTCTATATTCTATTGATATTTTTTTTCTTGTCTCAGCAGAGATTGTTTTGAAAATATGGAGATTCCCTAAATAGGAACATATCTTTCATCTGAAAGTATGAAATAATTTAGAAAAAAAAATCCTGAGTGTGCAGACCAGTTGCATAAAAATATTGTTTCCAGCTGTAATTTTTATTTGTTGTTTATGGCATTTAAAATGGGCTTTTGCCACAAGTCCTAGGTGGAATCTATCAATCTTTCTGTCATAAAGTAAAAAAATGCTTCACTCCTTTTGTGTGACTGTGGTGCTATAATATTTTTCTAATTAATATCACCATAAATTCATATTTCTTCTACTTCCTCCTCCACATCCCACTCCTAATTTTCTCTCAGAATAAGAAGGCTACTGTTTCTGTCTACTACCAACATAAATCAATTCCTAGCAAATAGCCTAGTGTGATATCTATTAACTTGTCACCAGGGATAAAATTTATTTAAAAGTTAAGAAGTGTTTTGTAATATAAAATTCTACCCAGTGCTGTAGTGAATGGCATACACTTCCTTAATAATGTACTTTTCCAGGCACCACTTCTAGAAATGTAATCTCCTGATCCTGGAATGCTGAATGAAATTCACAAACCATGAACATCTTTAGTGATTGGTGTCTCCAGTGTAACAGTCGCTTTTCTGGACAGGTTGCCTTTCATTATATCAAACAGATTTTCCATTGTTTTGCTCTCCCTTCCTTTTTTTCTTGTTTTCTCAAACAAACAAGTAGATCACATCTTTTGGATAGAGCTCTAAAAAAAAACAAAAGCATGTGAATATTGCAAAAATTTTTCTGATAAAAATCACGGCATGAAACTTGGCTAATTGCATTTTTCTTTTCTCTAGGCTTTACAGTAATTTGATTTTAGTTGTACAAATATGAATGCATTTGTTAATCAACTCTGGCATGTCCAAAACTGTGTAAGAAATCTTCTCATCATTGCTAAGCTGATTTGAAAAACTCCTTTTTGGAGGAAATACCTCACTTCATAGGAGAATGGAATAAAATAGGGTAAAATATGCATGACATCATTTGTTTCTGAAGTCACAGCATTTGTATTTTTCTGTTTTTCTCAGTTTATTAATATCCAATAAGAATGAAAAAAGGGAAAGATATGCAGAAATCACAGGTAAAAGAAAACAAATGACAAATAACCAGTATTTCAGCATATTACATGCAAAAACAGAAGAAAAGAGTTCATCTCCAAAGAGGTACATGAATCTTTTCAAAGATAACAAGCATAAAGAAAATAGTTGGCATTTCATGTTAGAGTTCACTTTAAAATCCCAACCATTTGTAAAGGAGAAAATATCATTGTATTTTTCCAGTTCCATGAACCACCCTGTGTTAACTTCTCCTCAGAGATGTGTTGGATAGGTCATTTAGGAGTTTTGCATAAAATGGAATGTTTCAGATTTCCCTTACCTAAGTATGATTCATTTAGCCACTAAAATTGCTATTGAAAACCATTTTGCATCGTTAGCCAGCATTACTAAATCGTTCAGCATGCTTGGAAAACACAACCCTGGGAAAACATATGTTCATGTGAAGCACTTTTGATAAGCTGTTATAAAGAGAGTTCCAGTACATAAACCCATAACTCCTGCCTGTAAAATGAAATATGCAACAAGTAGGCCAAATCTTGATTATATCTCGGATATTAAAGCCACAATTTTGGTTGATTTTGCCATGCAGTAATTATACCATCTGTGATGGAACCCTTTAAACTCCTCTGCAGCATTCTGTATAAAGTGAGAAAGAGCCATTTTTATGGTTTGCTTTCATTTGACATTTAGCTTTTGGTTTAGTTGGTCCATGATTTCTGGCCTGGCATAGGAATAAGGAGTTTTCCGGTTTTCCTCTCAGCCCCTAGACCTCTGGCCAGTAATTATACTGAAGCTCTGGGATGAACTCCCTAAGTCACTGTGGCAGTCAGATCAGAAACTCCAAAGAATTTCCCAGTTAACAGAGTGTGGTGAATTCATATCTTCCTTCCTCATAATAGCCAAGCAAGGCAAGAACTACAATTAAACAATTTTACGAGCAACGAGTTGCCAGTTTCTTTGAAAACCCACATTGATCTTTGCTGGAAAAAGACACAGGAGATCCAAAGCTATGTTTCTTTGACTATATGACCAAAGCTCTTTAAAAAACAATAGGGGCTGCCTTCCAGAAATCCAGTTAATTAATTGGCATAATTTATGCCTTGCAGGTTTTTGCATATTAATCAAAAGACAGAGCGGTTCCGTGATGCCACGAGGATCGAAGTGCTTGGGCATTTAGAGGCAGGTCTGCTCAACTAGTTCCTGCCCCATCCATCTGTCCTTTCCAATGGCTTGCTCCTGGCTGTGAATCAGTGTGTGCCTTCTGCTGCATTTGTGTCCATGAGTTCAGGTAGGCTGGAGGAACTTGACTCAGCTGAAGAATATCCTCTGGAAGAAAATAATCAAGAATATTTGCTTTCCAGTCTGCTTCATTTCTTTCCCGGAATAAAAGAGCTGTGCCAGCATGGGACTTAGGGATGAGGAGGGAGGCACAAAACACAGGGCAAGAGCCAGCAGCAAGGGCAGCTGCTGCTTGTGCTGATGTGCCCACCAGGGAGTTGTTTGGCATTCTGTGCCCACAACACTCTGCCTGTCACCTACTCGATTTTTATCCTCCCCTCTCTAAGTGAAGTTCTGCCTCTTTCCTTTTGTTTCTCAACAAGCAACTTCTCAACGTGCAAAGATCCACTTAGCACTAGCATCTCTGCTGCAGAGGGAGAAGCTTTAGCATGTGCTCAGGCAAGTCATCAGAAGCAACCATCCTTCTGTCTGGTCAGCAGCACCAGTGAGGTCACAGCTGCTGGCAAACATTTCTTCACTGCCTTGGTCCACCAGCAAAACAAATCTCTCACAAAACCCAGTTAAATATAGCAAACTCACCATTCATCTTCCTCTCTGAAAGATATCCCAAGGACATCTGAAAATTAACCTGAATGATCATTAAACATCTTTCTGACACAGGGCAAAGATGAATCTCACCAGCAGGTAGCACATGCAGGTTGTCAATGAGGTGCCCTTGCAGAGGGAACAGAAGGAAGGTGTTGAAGCCTCCATGAATGAAACACCCTTCCCAAAGCACTTTCCCTTGCATTACAAGGGCCCTCCATGGCAGAAGGGAGCTTGCATGACCTGGTCCCTTCAGTGTGGGCACGGAGGATCCTGCCAGGAGCTCTTGGCAAGTTGCATGTACTAAGTAGTGCTCTAGCAGGCAGCCACTCGTCACTTTAGAATTATTATCAGCACAGAGAGCCAATTTTAAATAGCCACAAGGAGTGAGAAATGCTCAGAAACATCAATGTCTCCACTACCTAACTTTCAGACATGCTGTGGAGGTAAAGAAGAAGTGGGATACCTTAGGCCAAGAGCAAGTTGCTGCTAAAAAATTGTGAAGCCTAAAATGACCCTTTTGGTGGCTCATTCGTCCCCACACACCAAAGCAAGACAGAGACAATCGACAGCTGATGAGAAGTACAACACTCTTTCACCTAACCCGTGAGTCCTCAAAACATTTTTTGCCCTGACTTCTGGTGAGGATAACTCCTAAACAAAGCTGACAATGCTATCATTGCATACCACGTTTGCTGGAGACTATCACCTCTCAGTATGGACGCAAAAAAAGATGAGGCTTTTTAAAACTTATGGAAATACCACCACTGTATGAGCCTCCACAACACAAACTGAAACATTTTCTCCTTTCCAACAGCCCAGCAGGCTGGCTCGCTCCAGCTGCCGAGGTGCTATTTTTGTATCACATCACTCAAAGCCATCGCATCTCACTGCAGAGAGGGGTGCTGGGCACGGGGATGAAAGGCTCGGATGCTGCGTCTAAGGAGTCGTTTTTAAAGCGCCATGGATTTAGCAAGGCTGCACAGAGCAAGGGAGGGCTGCCGGCAGAAGGGATGCTCTCTGCCATTAATTAAAGTCTGTTTACTTAGGGATCATATCCCAGTGCAAAAGAAGGGAATTATTTTTAGAGAGATTTCACCTTTATTGCCATTGAATGAAATTAACGTTAGCTGAATGGCTCACTTGGAAACATAAAAAGCAAAAGCATCTTAGAGTGCCAATTACAAGCATAAGGTCTGGAATGGCTCTCACCAGCAAGCAGTAGCTACTGGTCCTTGTGAAACAGCTCCACAATGCCCTCTCTCTCTCCCTTCCTGCTGTTGAATTTGCTGGCTTGTGATTGTGCAAAATGGCTCATTTTACCGCAGACAGAAGCAAGGACAATTAGCTCTCTGTCCGAGCTGACTAAAGCTGTCCATGTTCATGGCAGAATGGCTACAACCCCAAACCTGCCCCTTCGAGTGAAATCATTATACACTGTTTATTCTGAGATGTTTGCCTGGTTTTAGAGTGTATGTTTTGATGAGCTGAAGAAGCACCTTTCCCTGATTAAACCAGGCAGTTCAGGGAGAGCTTTGATCTTTGCATGCCTTCCGTGCAGCAAAAGGATTTTGCAAACAGTAACCTTGAAGGAAGTTGGCTTTCAGCCACGAGCAGGAAAAAGTAAATATTACATGTCAGTTGAGAATTTAATAGAGAATTTGGGGGTAAGACTTTTAATAGAAAGCAAATTTGTGAGAACTGAATTTTTCTGTCGTGTTTCAATTTCTGATGCGCAAAATGAAAATGAAACAGATTGGCTTAGGTTGGATTGATCCATGCAGGACTAATTTAGTTTCCTAAATACAATTAAAATATCTTGTCTCAGGACAGTTCAACATTAATCTTTCCTCAAGCTGCCACAGTGATTCACAGGAGCTGCAGTTCATTCTCTTTTGAGACAGATACCTGACAGACCTCATACCTCATGGTTCACACTGTTTTCGAAACGAGATAAGGCAAAATAAAGCCATCACTTCACTGAATTTCATTTTGATATACTATCGTTGGTTAAACCTGAAAATACAGGGAAAGTTGGGGTAAGAATTTAGAAACCTACCTGCATGGTAAGATAAAAATCTCTTTGTACCAGGGTCTGTAAAGTAGAGAAGTAGATTATATCTGGCCCTTCAAAGTGTAGAAAGAGATAATATCTGGCCCTCCAGGCAGGTGTTAAACCACCTGGTTCTTTGGAAATGAGTGGCTTCTCTGGATAAATTTGGAGAGCATGACAGTGATGCATAAACAACAGCCCAGATCCCTCAAGGTGGACCAGGTAAACAAACTCAAGGTCCACTGCACATACTTTTACATTGCAAGACTTCTGCGCAGAAATCATTCTCTGTGATTGCCAAAGGTGCGATTTCATTGCTCTAAAAGCTCTCTGAATTGTGCCATTCAAGAATAAAGGCAGCAGCTCTCCCCTCCAAACAGCTTTGCACGGCTGGATACCTTACCATTGAATACTTTCCTCTCAGGATTTTCTTCTTTCCAGCACATTTTCCAAATTGTTCCCTTTTCTTTCAATAAACTCAGGATTTGAAGGGTTCAGCTGTAGATGTAACAACCAGTTTTCAACACTGAAAATGTAAGGGTGGAACAGTATACACTTAGAAGCAGAGTTTCAACATTTCATTTTCACAGAAAGGCTATTTCTTTCTAGGACACTAATGAGTAGAAGCTTGAATAGGAAAAAAAAAATTAGATACACAGGTGGTAAAGAAACTGCAGAGAGTTTCACCCTTTAGTGAAGGCATATTAGTGCCAGCCTGCTGTTACTCAGGCTGCTGGCTGAGCTGCCCTGAGTTTCTCTGACCACTCCCACTGGAGCTCCATCCTGGGAGGACAATTTGCACAGGGCAGTCAGCTGAAAACTTCCAATTGATCTTTCAATTGATCTTCTATCATGGGTATATAAAACATTTAGTGGTTTGGGGGTTACAACTTTAGAAGAATCTCTGGTTAAATGGTGGTTCCTCTGTTCTGGTGCTAGCTTTGAATCTGTGCATGCACACTGGCATATGCTCCAGCACATCTTGTGCACAAGATAAGATGAACAACTGCCTTCTTTTCACTTCAACTATACCACAAGCAAAGACAAGTACATAATGCAAACAAATCCCTGAGGAGTGGAGTTCCTGGAGGACACTGGTTGCACCAGCTGAATAGTCCTCATTTCTTCCCTAGGATATTTTTTCTTTAGGCTTCATGGATCATTAGAAATGAGATAATTGTGAGAAGGTTTTAAAGGTATTTTATAAAAATAGTGATTACTTTTGGTGCAATCAATACCACGTGAGAGGCTATACACTACACTAGATGGAGTTGTTAGGCATTATGCAGGAATAAAGAAATTGCCCTTTCCTAACATATCTACCTCCGAGCTTCTCACTGCAGGTAGCTTTTCTAACTTCCACAATGTAGCAACTTTCTAAATTTTCATCACAGAGTCGCAGAATAGCCTGGGTTAAAAGGGGACTGAAAGATCATCTAGTTTTCCAAATCCTAGGCTGTGGGCAGGGACAACTTCTTTTTTAAAGTTTTCCCTGATCAGAGCTTAATGTTCTGTGCAAGTACAGGTTCATCTGCACCTATTGATTCAAAGTGTTATGTAAAAAGAACTTTTTAATAAATATGTTTTTCTGTCATTCTCACTTATTCACTGCAATCACAAGAAAGAGTTAACTTTATCAGCAGCAAAAATTTAAAAATACAGCAAAAAATAATGACAAATCTCAAAGAGATCACTTTTAGAGATATAAACTTCAAATCATGACTATCCACTGATGAATGCAAAGGTATTCTGTATTTTAAGTCCTACTATTTGTGGCCTTGTAGTGTGCTTTAAATAGTGCCTTTCCAAAGGAGCATATTGGAACATATAACAGTGGGCATGATTCTGATTTCTCTTGTGTAAATACTGTGATTGACAGCTATGTGCTGATATTCTCTAACTCAATTTTTTTTTCACTATTTTCACTGCATTAGCCCTTACTTCAAGTCTGCTTTAATTTACCTTCTAATTATTTTTAATGGTATGTGAGCTGGGGAAATGGGAACTCTTGATCTTCCTGTACCCAGGACACAGCATATCCAGATTTTGCAGAAATCCTTGAAATCACACAGGATCTGGAAAAAGAGTTACAATTGATAGCAAATTTGAAATGTCTTACCCAGCAGAGGTAGAGTGCTGTGCTGTGCTCCTCTTGTCTCTCCTTCCAGGGAAAGCAAAAGAAAATCTGGCTGGTCCTTGACTTTCTGGATTAAGAGGAAATGTTAGAATTTTGTTTCAGTTTCGCTGACACTGCAACTAAGAGAAGAAAAAGATTGGAGTAAAGGGACTCAGAGGAATGGGAAAAAAGTGAGAGAAGGTATCTGAAACCTGCACTGTGTCTGTCTAGATCAGCCAGTGCATAGGAAGTTTTCCATCTTTCTATTGATTATCCAATATTCCCTGATAAGATATAAGATCACTATTACTTTTGTACATACATTTTGTACACTGCTTAAATATAAGAGCTGGAAATCAAATCTGTTAAGTAAGGTTACCATGTAAAACATTTACAATTCATCTTGCTAATTACAGGCACAATGAGAAGTGAATGAGCTGCAGTGTGAAATATTTTCCTTCTTTTTCACCCAAGAAATCAATGTCAGGTGCTGTGAAGGATCATAATGGGCTTGGGAAGAGGAACAGACTTCCACTATGGTCCTCCATATCCAGAGAAAGACAAGATATGTGAACAGTCAGCACATTTTATCACTAAGCATCATCTTCAATGCCAAACTTATTTACTGAACTTAACAGTTCTATGTTATCTCTTACAAGCAATGCAAAAGAGTAATATGCTTTGTATAGATTAATCCTCATAATTCTACGCTGCTTATTCACAGAGAACTCTCACTCACTTTGTCTTCTCATTATCTAAACAGGCATGCCTTTCCTTAAGTCATCAACAGAGGTCATCACACAAATGCCCTTGTGGAATATTCATTAATCAAACAACTAATTTGAAATGGATCTTCAAAGCATTATTCATTCCCCATCATTCTTCATACATCAATTTAAATGCTTTATGTGTATAATGATTAGGTTGATGTTTAATTAATTGTGAAAATGTGAATTAAAGCTAAATTACAAGACAAATTATTCCACAGCACACAAAAAACCACTTAATTCTCTACTGTTAGGTTTCAAAATCTCATCAAGTTTCCATAAACACCTTTTTCAGCTTTTTACTGTGTGGTTATAGCAGATCGGTTGGCTACAGTGTTTAAAAAAGGTTATAGTCTCAGGGCCACTAATTTACTTCTGCAAATGGCAGAATAAGCAAAGGTTAATGCAAGTACACATCACCTATTTGTAATTAAGAATAAATAGGATATTCACTATTTGAGAGGCAACTTAAGAAGGCCCAAGACAGAGGAAGATGCAATAGACATATTCTACTTCAGCTTCAGAATTTATTTAACTTCATGAAGACACTAGATCTAGTAATTAGTTTCTCAGACATCACCAAAAATAAACCACCAACTACAGAGTATGAAGTAGGTGATACACTACGTGATATGTCTTAGACATGGCAAAAGTCAGATGGTTTTATGACAGAGTAGCGTCCAAATTGCAGCATGTGAATTACACCCGTGCCATTTACAAACCAATGGCTCCACATTTCAACTGGATAAACCATTATTTATGTTACTTCCTACAGGTTTTCACACATTGTTGCTCTTGCAGAATGGATATCGCTTCTAAATGCCAGGAGGGCATTTAATAAATGGATGGCTGATCTCAGTGCATTGCGGCCCAAAGTACCTTGGTAAGCCTTCTGCTGAAATATATAAAATGACAATACTGATTGCATTGTAACAGTAAAAAGCTGATTTACAAGAAGAATTTCCTCAATTTACAGGTGAAAAATAATTTTAAAAATTATGTAACAAGAATTAGAACAACTTAAAAATTTCTTATTCAGTGTATATGAAGTCCATATATATGAATACTAGTAGAGACTATATATATGTTCAAGGAGGTCTAAGAGAATGATGCATGATTAAAAAATAATTCTGGAAGGTAAGAATGCCATCTGGTTATTATTACAAAAGCAAATATAACATCTTAGCAGGTTTATTACCGTCTGGTTATTTAATGGAGGTCAAAATAGGCAACTCAGATTAAAAATCTGAGGACAAAAAAAGCAACTCAGATTAAAAATCTTTCTTCTGCTCACAAAATAAATATGAAGAAAACTGTACAAATGGCATCATATTGAATTCACCCAAAATCAGAACAGGGAATGCACTTTACAGGACAGTGTGACAGCAATTGGTCCCAGTGTGGTAGACCAGTAAGCACAGACATTTGTTCTGAGCCTTACTTGTTTTGAGTTCACATGTTCTCCAGCAAAAGGACTTAAACCCACATCCTTTGGGCCTACCCTTACGCAGCATCACGCCAAATCAACAATAAGGGTTCAATTAGATATATGCTTACATGTGTGGTATGATAAGGCTGCATTATTAAATAAGTGATGCCTGAAGGAGAAGCAGTAAGATATGAGCCAAGCTGCTCAGAATGAGGCAATTTTTTTGTTTTTCTTTTCAAAAGCCTGCATGAGACAGTATAAGGTGCCTTCCTTATTTGTATGGTTCAACAATGAGAAGTGGGGACCACCTAAATCTCTCACTAACTCAGCATCAGATGCACAGTCAGTAATAGACCAATTCTCTTAGATTTACTTTCTGCAAGCATTCAAGTAAAACCACCAACTTTTAAAAAATACTGCTGTTTTATCAGCAAATCCTTGAGTCTACAGACCTGAGCCACCAAAGAAATTTGAATATTAAAGATGTTGACTTTTGGTTAAAACGAAATTTCAGTTCAAATCAATGTCAAAATACAATGCAAAGGAAAAACCATAGTCAAGCAGCATTTCATTCCGTTTCTTGTTTGGGGAGAGTTCAATTGAGGTTTTCAGATGAACCAAGAATCCTCAATCTGTTCAACTGTCTTGAATAATAAGTACCTTTCCTCCCCCCCGCCTTTTTTTTTCCCTTCCTCCTCCCCCCCATCTGGGAGAACAGCTTTATGGTCTACAAGCCACACATGTTAAGAAGAAGCAGAGTCCAAATCCTGCTTCAGCACATGACATCCCTTAGCAGGTGACAAAGCAACATTAATAAACCTGGTCTCATCCTAGTCAAAGCAGATATCATTCAGAAGACATAAAATGCAGCAAGAGGGATGGAATTGTATATCTACTTTTCAGTGATTTATTTATGAGATTCCTAGGGGACATAGGCATGCAAAGGTCTCAAAGCCATCGTCTGTGGTAAATAGTATGTCATAATATATTTAACAAATGATAATTCAAACCACAGAATACTATAAGGAGAAAGATTTAGAAAATGTTTCTAGATGGGAAGTTACTGAACACTTGGTTTCAACAGTTTTATTATAGCTTAGGGGTACACTGACTGCTGACTGTACAAATAAATAATTCCCCACCTCTGTAGTACAGGAGATTTTTGCTCACAGTAAGGTTGTTCAAATACTAGAAAATTTACAGGTCAAGATGTAGAAGTTTCCATGAAAATGTCCCTGTGGATTGTCAGACACTAATGAAGGAACAGTTTCATATATGGCAGTAAGCTTTCAGAGGTTATTCAGAACCAATAACTATAACAATAAAATATGAGCAACAGAAAATTGATTCAGCATCAGAGAAAACCTCAGGTGGTATATCATCCCAGCTCTCAGAATTAATCACTGAAAAACTAAAGGGAAATACTGTACAGGATCCTGTACTCAATTCTGCAGTGCAAAGTGTCTGTTTGTAACTAAGTGGGCCATAGAACAGTGATGCTATGCTTCTCATTAAAAGGTCATCCCCTCATCTGTACTGCTGCTGGAATCAGCATTTAAAAGAATCAGCCAGACTTTTCAAGCTTCTTATTCCACAGCATTATCCCCCTTTTATATGGCCACAAGTAATTGTTTTCTTCCCTTCATGCCCCTGTATATGGGGTACTATATGGAAAGTGGATTATCCAACCTCATGGGTGCCTCTCTTGTACTGCTGCCTGTTGCATTTCCCAGGAGTTTACCTACATGCCCTTTCACTGCCCCATGCTACAATTTATAGGATATTTCCTTATATTATATATGTTTTCAATGCTGTCTGCTTTTACTAACTGGGTTTCCACTGGGTTTCCATTTTTACAAAATTCTGAATGGTGTTAATAAACTGGGAAAAATTTACAAGAATTTAATTGAGTTCTGACATGCTGCTGCACTAGATAAAGTTTTAGCCTGGAACTTGTCATGCTATGCATGCTATGCCTGTTTTCAGTCCAAATGCTCAGAAAGAAATGATGTATGTCAAGAAACCCTGAGCTCTGGATTTCTGTCAAAGGAAACCTCTGGCAATGTACTTTTGCTTGTTGCAAAAGCACTGTGACAAAGTCCATTATCAGGTTCTCCCTCTTAAATAGTTTGGTTCTGACTTTATTTTCCTTGTTGCTTCTTTCTCTCTTCTGTTATTGCCACCAGCTCTTTCTGTAAAAAAACCCCAAACTAACCAATGAACAAACACAAAAGCCACAGAGTCTCATTAAGCCTGGATACAAAGTTCATCATTTGCAATGATGAGGACTGTGCAGAAATGTCATTCTTTATGTGCAAGCAAGACACTTAAAAATCCCAGCCATATCTCTGCCTGGCTCCCAGGAGATCATCCTATAACTTGTCATACTCACATTAATTAATTCAGGGCTTATTTGTTTTGTCCTAGATTTCCCCCCCCCCCTCTTTTATAAGGGAAGGCTACTGGATGGTAACAATGAAAAGGGTAAAAGTCACATATACAGTATCTTCAGAAAGGTCAAGTCATCAAGAATTTGCTTATATCCTTCTTTGTGTCTGCACTTTTGGTACTGATATGGAAGTCCCAAAGCAAAGCAGGAGAGTCAACTCTCCCGCTCCAGGAGGACCCTGCATCAGCCTCCACTCATCTGCTCTGTGTAACCCGGCTCCACTCAAGGTTCTCACTGAAATTACCTCCAGTGTTCAACATCACAGCCCTTCCACTCTGTGTAACCAAAATACCAGAAGAAAAATTCCATCCCTGAAATCCTTGACTAGTGTGACAGAGTGAAACGACGAGAGACGAAAAATTTTGATTTAACAATATATTACCGAAAACTTCACAATGATTACAGTGAGGTAGGTGTTAAACTTGCCACCAGTTTTTCAGCCATGTTGACTGTCTGCTTTAAGACTCTTCCTTATTCTTTTTATTGATTTAAGAGTATAGTATTTGAGGACATCTATATTCCTGCTACACACAAATGATTGTCAAGTAAAGATAACCATCATCAAAGAAAAGGACTAATTTATTCTCATTTGTCCCTTGAACAATACCTGCTCAATCAGGAGAAAAATCAGGAAGAAGAGAGGATGAAATAAAACTCTTCTAGAAGAAAACTCTTAGACCAACAAGAAAAATAGCCTATTGAGTTAGCTTTTACTGTTCAGTTCCCTTAAAAATGGTCTTGCCCACAGACTTCTATTTTCTCCTGGATCTCCAGAAAGATAATTCCAGCTGATGACTTGTGGAGCTTCCAATTTCCACCTTTTACTCTTTATCAGACAGTCAAGAGAAATGTCCTTTACAGCTTAAAGCTTTAGTTCCTTTACTAGCATTATTACTTGTCTTCAAATATGTTTTCTATCACCCATCCAATATAATTTCCCAGTGTTGATGCAATACAATAGCAAAGACTGTGGTTTACCAGTACACTTCAAATTCCTTGTATTAAAAATATTTGCTACAAAAACAACTCTATCTCAAAAAAAAAAAAAAACAACCCCGTTGTAAAGGTGCCATTAGTCAACAAAGTAATTAATTACAAGGACCTTTATTCTAAAAAACAGTGGAAAGTGCTTCATTTTCTTGTCATTTTTAAAGACAAATTTTAGAAGAAAGAGCCATGTGAATCAGAATCCTCTATTTTATTTTTACTACCATTTGTCCTAAAGTCACTGGATTAAACCTGATTCACTCCATATTTTAATTTTTCTAAAAAAATGTGATGGTGTTATCTAGTAGATTTCAATGCATCATGATAGTGACCTTGGGGCACTTACAATAACTTATCCAAGCTAGCATGAACGTTGCTTTGGTATCCTCCTGAAGCCCAACCCCTGCTGTTTTTCCTTTCACAATACCCTTTACTGATTTTACCTTTGATTTCTGCTACTCTGAAAACAGTGTCAGACATGAATGCTTTCCAGGCTAATCACGCAGCCTCCCAGACCTCTCATTTCGCTTTTGTGAAAAGAAATGTGAGTGCTTCTGGATCTTAAAGACATCTTAGGACAGTCCTGGGCATGCTGACTTTCAGATCATTAAGCACAGTACCAAGCCTGCCGTGTCTCCAGGCTGTGAACTGCGAACCAGAGGTGATGCAGACACCAGCTATAGTGTAGCTGCTCTGTAGAAGGTTACAGAACCTTTGAAAAAAAAGGGTTCCTGGGGTTCTGTGGTAAGTTTTGGGGAATGACAACAGTCTTTGATACAACAGCACCTCCCAGGATGTTCATCTCAGCGGTATTTAAAGCACTTCTAACATTCTTGGATTGGTCATCCTTGCAGCATGGCATCTAATAATAATGCCACCTTCTTTACCAGTCACAGCTGACCTGTGTCTCAGCCTCAGAACTTGGCTCACCCTGGAAACAGCATCCCCAGGAGATCTCACCCACCCCTTGTGCCAGTGCAAGGGACAGGCCTTTCCCCCATATATAGTTAATGTGTTGCTCCAGCAGTGTGAGGCAGCCTGACAGTCATTTCCAGATAAAAGGATAATGCCCTGACACATGCACAGTCTTAAATACTCCAGGGTCAAAACTGGACATGAACACAGATGCACCCACAGAAAAGGCTTGTATCAGCACAAGTTATTTGCTTTTATTTCCCACAGAGTAAGAAACTGTACTGGTAGAAGGTACTGTGGTGTTGATCTAATAGTATCTGTGCTCAGAGTAACACCCTGGGAGAAAAAAGCTTATATCCCTCTCAAACATAGTTACAGCAATTAAAATACTGCAGCCAAGTGGAAGCCTAAAAAGCCATCAGCAATATACATGCACAAAAGCTGATGCTGTTTTGGTTTTGTGGACCTCAGGGCAGCTGGGAGTACACACAGGAGGATGACTGATGCCAACACCCTGGAGCAGTGTCGTGTCTCTCCTGGCCACCTCCCAGCCTAATCACACATGCACATTTCAGCATTATCAGCGCAGCTGCTTCTGCACCACACAGCAAACCAGCCTGGGGGTTAATTGGTTGCAAAATTAACCCAGAAGGTAAAGGGAAAGATAAAGTTGGGGGGTCTTTTGTCTCAACTCACAGACCTGTCACATGCAACCAGTGCTGCTGGACAGGAGGATGTTCCCTTTCAGGGCATTATTCTGTTTGCTTAGCAAAGGTTTTTGCACCATATTGTCACTGCCTTGCCCCCATCACCATTTTAAGGCATTATGCTGATGCATTGCTTGTCTCTCCAGCCAGACATGAATCTTCTTCCATTTCCACACCAAGTGCACCACCCCCATCAAAACAGAGTGTATATTTCAAGTTCTTTAGCACTGTAGAAACAGGTTTTCATCACCACATCTCATTTCACTGCTCTCTATGTGCTTTGGACATGGGAGAGAACTTGTAAAACCCTTTTTACACATACATGCCTTAGTTGACTAGGTAGAGCCTCAGGTACCTGGATGTAGATCAGAAAGCTCTTAAAATACCAGCCAGCAAAACCCATGTATAATTTCAGATGATATCTGTCCTTCTTCTTTTGCAGTCTAACCACAGTTTCTCTTATCAAAATCAGTTCTGCTACAGGAACACAAGACACCAGTAATATCCTTGATTTCTCCTGCTCTCTTCTTATGTGCTGCATAGGTAAAAAAAATGGGTTTTATTATCTTGTCAGGGTGCTTTCCATCATTTTCAGCGCACTTCTCCCTTGAAGCAGGGCTTGGCTGAAAAGCTCTCTCTTTTCAGACTGCAGACATCATCTGCAGATTGCTAACTATGGGAACATGGATATCTAGCATCAGAATTGACCTGGGTGGGATTTAGAAACCATTCAAACAGAGACAAGCTGCAATGAAAAAACCATAAGGCTTCCAGAGCAAGTGATATGGAAATGCAGAAAAACAGGCTGCTCTTAGCTGCACTGGGAGTTCTTTCAGAGCCTCTGTTAAGAACAGCCACTGAATCTGAATCTCAGTCTCGGTCACCATATCCATCAAGCCAATGTTGTATCCTCCTGCTCTGAACAACAGCTCAAATATTTACTAACAATCCAGTCAGAATCCTTTTGGAATTCCTTTATACATCATGCTGTTGTTCTAGTTCTGATATAACTTACTTGATTGGGAATTAAACCAATAAAACTCTGAAATTCAGTGAAATATGAGACAGTACTTCATAAATTCCACTTGAACAGGGCTCCCTACTTGCTGTGAGGAAGCCTCTAAATTCTACAGTTAAATTCTGGAGACAAAGAGTGAAAAAGTGATAGGCTTATCTTTTCTGCCTCCCTTCAGCAGACAGCAAACTCTTGTCTATGTAAGCTGAGTGTTCATGGTTATGTGGCCAGCTTGTACTTAGGACTAAGCCATAGTCTTTTTATCTGCAAGTTAAAATATTTAAGTCTTAAATAAACCAAAGGACAGCAGGCTGCCCAAGTGTATTAGCTGACATTAATGGAAAGATAACATAAGCCTCTCTACCCCTTGGGTACCAGAAATTTCGTAGCCTAAAGTGCAGTTTTCTCATATTTTCTCATTAACTTCAGTGAGAATTGTGGGGTCTTAAAACTTCCTAATTTAGAGACTTGAGTTAGAAGCTTTCTCAAGCTGTAGTGCTGAAAATACCACCTCATACATGAAAAGCACAGGCAAAATGTTAGAATCTCCCTTTCCTACCAGCACAGCCTTGTGCTGAGGTCTTGGGCTTTATCTGGCTCCAGAGCAGCTGCTGGAGGGGTGCTTGGAGCATCCTGCCAAGGCAGGGCCACACAGCCACAATGGTGGTGCTATCAGTAATGAGATAACTTTGGACCATATTACCCTTAAATGAAAAGGGATGCTGCCCCGACTGTTGGCAGCAGAGGACCTGAACAGTCACAATTTTAATTGTGCTCCCTGTGCTGCTATTTAAAGACATAAAGAGACAAATTTCCAATCTGTCTTTGCTGACCCCAAGACCCTTCCTGTTTCAGGTTCATTTTGGTGCTTCTGCCTTAGGTCAGATGAATACAGACGTCTCTACCTCTCTGTGACCTAACTGCTCACACAATTTAATTTGTGGATTTGTACTAGCAGAATAAGAGGTCAGCTCCTGAAAACCCAGCCTTAATGTGTCCTGTTGACAGCTTCTCAGATATTGCCTATCTGCTACCCATAAGACAGTGCCTGTATTCTCTCCTCATAACAGTAACAAACCTCCCTTCATTCTCCAACCTGTCATCTTTTTGCCCTGTGAATTTCCAATAACATCCTGAAAAAAAGAGCAGAGCCTGAATGAAAGAGCTGAGAAAATACTGCAGTCGATGCTCCTGCATAATCCTCTAAACCATGGCATATATTATTACAAATCTATAACGAGAGAAAATCCTTGGAACAAAACAGCACAGGTTTTCCCTGGTCTGTTTGTTTGGGTTTCTCTTTGTCACCCCGTGTATGTTAATATAAAAGACTGTAAGCAGAGGTACACGTCCAATGCATTACTCTCAGCTAATGCATGCCTATGAGGCATTCCAGCTGCTCCTTCAACCTGAGCTGTTTTGTGATGCCTGTGAACCTTGTTTGAGCTGCATGATATATTATCTGGAAGAGCAATTTAATGCAATCTCTCATCTATTTCACTGATTGCAACCATTTAGTGCAATCTTAAAGAAAGATGATTAGAACTCTCTGGTTCTTAATGCTTAATTTATTTACATTCATGTCAGCTAGAGAGCCATTTCATTCATCTCCTAAATGATAGCATAAAATCATTGAAAAATGATGTGCAATAAACATTATTATTATTATAGTGCTGTCCTCACTAGCAGATAACAACTGCTGTCATTCGTAACACTGATTGACCTATATGGCACTGGTCTTTAAATTCTAGCCATAATAAAACACATTACATGCATAACCATTCTCTATTGATGCCTGGCACAATAACAGGTTTTTAGTTAAAATAAAATTCAAGCACGACTGGCATTTCTGTGCAAGTAGGTTGAAACACAGCCACGCTGTGAAAGAAAAAAAAGACGAGACACATAAATGTCATATTAGCTGAAAAGAAAGGGTGAATTTTTGGAACCAGGACTGCATCCTAATTGGCACTTCTGGTGATGTTGCCTGGTGCAGAGGCATTTATATTAGGCTGAGCAAATGCCACATTTGCATTTCCGGTAAGTGATAACATTTTTCACATTTCTCATGCAACTCTCAGTTTAAAAAGCATACCTGAAAAGTTGTCTAAATTAGTCTGCCAGAAGAAATTACTATCTCATTCTCATTGGCAGAATTGTGAGATTTTTGCAATAATAGCCTTGATTCAAGGTAAAGAACCTTGCCAACAACATTCGGGGGTTTAAAATTAGAGCAATATCAAAAGTTGAAGTGCCTGCAAAATATACCTTCTAACAAAGCAGCAAGGGGCCTGTGCCATCAAACACTAAGTGTTTAACTAAATTTCCAGTAAATGAAGATATCTATGAGTGTAAATTTTATTTTTTTAATAATGTAATACAGCTATTTTGTGATTGCAATGCCCTCAATTGCTATTACTTTCATTTGATAAAAATCAATATTTTTCATATTATTACTCCTTTCAAATGTACAGTACCATTAGGAAAACAGGTATCCATTTTCCTTGGTGTTATCAAGGTACTAAATAATTGAAAGTCACTCTTCATTGCAGCTGTGCAGTATGGCTTCTGAGTTTCTAGTAAAATAATTGGAAGTAAAAATAAGTAACTCCTGTATAATGCATGAATATGTGTAATAAATAAATAAATAAATAGAAAATACATAAATAAATTAATTATATTTTTTAAATTATACTCCTTCCTAGACAAAACACTGATTAAAGCTATCGGGTTCCTCTAACAAAGAACCTGGCCTCAAAAAGCATTGCCCTTTCAGGAAAAGACTGTGTGAAATGAGAACTTTCTACTTACATCAACTAAAAAATACTTCTTACTTTTCAAATCTGCAACATTGAAAGAGACAGGCATACAGATGGAGGGAGCAATGGATGGATGGATGGATGGATGGATGGATGGATAGATGGATGGATGGATGGATGGATAGATGGATGGACTGTTTTCTCCACATTACACTACCTTGCTATCTGAATTCTGGCTAAATTCTAGCCTGTCACACATAAGCAAACTCTGGATGGCTGGTGAGGTTGCCCAGGTGCCACTGTAATTATCTAGTAAAACTGGTATTAGCTGGAAAACCTGAGCCTAACTCTGACTATAGGCTGCAGTTCCATGGCTGGAAAGCAAAGGAGCAACCTATTTCATTTGATGGAGGTTGAAAATACCACACACAAAATTAGTCAAGTATAATTAAAAAAAAAAAAACAACAAAACTACCAAAACCGTGACCTACTTTTGTTCTTTATCAGAGAACAAGCTAATACTAGAATAATATGGATACTTAAAAATTCACAAAGAACTAACTTAATGAGCATGTGTAATTATTTTCCGCCATTATTTTTAACTATTCCGATATTTATTTTATCTTTATGCTTGACGATATTACTTCTGTATACTTACACACATACACAGACTTTCATGGCAGAAGGGGGTAGGGGAAGAGTTCTGAGAGAGAGCTTGCAGATTGAGATGGTGGTGACATGAGCCCAGCCATAGGGATCCCTCAGCACCAGTCCCAGCTCTGTGAAGTGATGGTTTTCTGCCATACAGGCTCAGTGACTGCCTAAATGTTCCCCCTCCCATGCAGGAAGGGGAATGATCTTATAAAGCTGTACTCTGCTCTTCAGTAACCAGAATCCCATACTCCTTGTATAATGTGATTTCTGTGACTTAGCTCTTGAGCAATCAGGATCCATAAATAGCTATAGCTTCTTATACAACCATAAATAAAAAAACTTAAAACCACAAACAACCTACTCCAGACAACGGAGTTTCAATCCCCACTTGAAGTTGTACAAATGGTATTGACTCTTCCCTTATAAATTTTGTGGTGTCTCTTACCAAATTTAATTAGTTCCTCTTAAAATTCTGGGTCTGCTGTCTTTCAGGAAGCCCTTCTTGGGACTACTGGGTTAGGAGGTTCAGAGCAAAGGTGGTTCAGGGCTTGGTGCACACACTTGTCTTTGCAAAGCACTGAAGCAAACTTCATCTGGTACCAACGAGGGGCTCTGGCACCTCTCAGTATTCCTGCATCAGCTGAAAAAGAACAAAATGAGAAATGTTTCACTGATGTCCTCTCAGCACACCTAACTTATATAGAGTACCCTGAGTGTCTGAGGGCACCAGCTCTGGGGGTATCTTTGGGTCTTACTTCTCCAGGTTATCTTTGGGTTTTAAGTCTCTCAGGATTCTTTAAAACCCAGCAAAGCTTGCTCAATATATCCAGGCCTTCAATGACCCTCTTGTTGACTAGACCCATACTGTCACTGCTTGAGGACAACTTGTTTTCTATTGAAAGTAAAGGTTCATCTGTTTCAAGTGAGTTTAGAATAACTTTCATTGCCTTGGCGTTAGATTTAGAGTGGGTTCCCCACTTTCCTCCATGTTGCCAGCAGGAAGGAGAGAGAACATTTATGGTGCACACATCATCACCAAGAACAGTTTTCAACAGCTGAATAACAGTCTTAAACTGGAGAAATCAAACTAGGACTATTCAAGATATTTGATGTAAATATCAAGAAGATATTTGATGTAAAAAAAAAATCAATTCCCATGGTTTCCAACGACCATAGCCACCTTCATCCAGCTAGACTAGAACAGTCTAACAGCTCCAGTTGTGTTTGTTTCTACTTCATCATGCTTGCTCAGTGCAAGAATGGATTCAAAAGCACAGGGACCAGCACTATGCAGATCAGCAAGACTCTATTAATGCTTTGTGATCACTACTATCCTGTGTACTAACTACCCTGATTGTTACTATTCTGAACTGGGCTTTCTGATAAAAGCAGGTTTTAGTGCAAGGTTAATAAATTCAAATTATGTATCAGAGGTGAGGGAGCAGTGGAGGGAGCCATTAGTCAACCAAGTCGCTTTGAACTGGCATAGTCCAAGCCAGGGATGTACAACTGTGCCAGCCAAGCCTGGAGTGTCCCTACCTCCAGTCTCGTACAAGTGGCGTTCATTCATTCGTTCATTCATCCATCCCTTTATTTCCTATCCCACCCTTCCTAACTACTTTAGGCTGTGGGCACATGAATATGTTGACTTTTGCAAGCAATCTCGATTTTAACAAGCTCTAAATGACAATACAGCTCTTAAAAGCAGTGCAGGCTTACCTGAAGAGCAGCAAAAACACAGTGGATGACTCGGGGCAAATCATGTCACACTTCCAATCACTTGCACGGTGTAATTTGCTGCAGGTTTATGACTTCAATGTCAGCTCCTTGCTCAGGGGTGCCTAGTCTTACAAAGTCTGAGCTAGTCACACAGCAAGATTTAATGCCAATAACTCTACCTCCCAAATCCTTGTTATGTGTGTGCTGTGGATAGCAAAGGATGGAGCAGGGAAAAGGCAGCAACTACTGCCTCTTAAGCTCCTTTTGAAGCTTCTGGTATTTCATGGCTATCCGAGTGCCAATTAGGACTCTGATTTAAAGTTTCAGCAGTCCCCAAGGACAATAGCAGCCACAGCAGAAAGCAAATACTTGAGCTTTCCTTTTCCTTACACTGATCAAGGGAACGCTGATGCCAATACATTTTCTCATTTCTCTGTGACTATTATTCTCAACCAAAAAATAACCTCTAGAGAGAATCAGGCAGAATGGTGAATTGGGCACGGTGTGTTTCATCCTTAGGAAACAAAATTATTATATTGTGCTAACCAGAACAAGGCTGCAAGAGCCAACCTACATGGATAATTCCTTTTATTCTGTATAATAATACCTCTTACACTGTACACATAAGCAGAGCTTCCCCTCTTCTTACCAAACTGGCCCTTCTTTTCTCCATGCTTTATAAATTTTTGAGAAGAGTAGGCAAATTATGGGCCTGGAAGTCTATATGGTTCTGTTTTGTACAAAGCATTGTGACCTTTTTCTGCTCTCCAATAACCAAAAAGTGTCTTGCTTTTAAAAGTTCAAACTTGTCATGTTGTTAATCCCGGAAGATGACAAGCGCACACCATATATTTGAAAGATAATGGTTGGAAAATAAGAATGATATTAAGATTCAAATTGATTAACCTTTGCAGGGATATTGTATTATACTGGCAGAAGATAGGCTGAATATAAACAATACTCTTTCAGGTATCTAGTTGAAGCTGTCTGATTCATCACAGATCCATTTCTTCCCTCTGGCTCAGGGGTAAAGTTGCCCCCTTATGGGAACTGCTGCCTCCCCCACTGTTTCCTTTACCATGCTTTAAGGCATGACACACCTTCAAACCACTGCTATCCCAGCAATGGTGCAAAGGATGGCAGACTATAGGGCAGTAGAAATCTTTTGACAATATGTCTAAGTGCTTTACAGTTTTCATTCCTGACTGGCATTCTTTGGAGCATCCTGCAGGTATGGTCCCACCTCAGGTGGGGGTGCCACGGCTCAGCCCAGGAACATTCCCAGTGCACCTTTGCTGTGGCATCAGCCAGCACTGGGCACAATGCCAGGTGATGCTACTGGTGACTGCTTCCTTTGGAACACTTGAATTCAGCTTTTTGAGCACTCCTTTCGTCCTTTAGTGCAAAATCATCAAGCTCAGCTTCAAGGCAATTGTGTCAGTCTCATTTCTCTATCAAGCAAGGACCTGTTGAAGCTATTCCCCAGTCAGGCACAGAGTCCAGCTGGAAGTAGCCAAGCCTTTTTTATGCTTGCAGTAAAGCTAAGCCTTTACTAGAGGGCAAAAATGGTCAAAATTGCTCGAGGAGATATTTGAAAAGGTTCTGAGATTTGTGCAATTCATCACAGATAATAATACTACCATATCTCCCGTTCAGTTTGGGCACCAGAATTTGGGGTGTTATGAGTTTTAATTTTTTTTTTCCTTTCAGAAAAATCTCTTATTTTAGAGAGAACTACATCTCCTTTCTTTTAAAATCAGCAACCGGGAGTGCAAAGTGAAGAATGAAAAACCTCAGGTGCCTGAGGAAGACAATGAAGGCAGCTTCTGCTCATTTCCTTTTCTGAGTCCATGTTTAAGAGTGAGCTCACTCTGCAATAAGCAGCATTGTGAAAAAAAGGAGCAAATGGCAACAATGAACACATCTTGGAAAGAGAAGGGGGAATTAGGGAATGGGAGCTGTCCTGGAGAGAAAGTGAAAACTGCACCAACCTTATTGCTCTTTTTATGTCCTGAAAAGGGAAAAATCCAGAATAGATAGGTGGGCAATGATAGGGCTCTTCATTTCATTGGAATACAACCTACTTCTTACGGGCTTCACAAAAAGGCAATCTCCACTTAAATCCAAAAATGTTTTGCATCTAGGCTTGTGCTGCTTACACTGTCCTTGGAAAACAGAAAAATTACACCACTCTTTTCATTGTCTAGAAAGAAGCAGTCAAGGAAATAAAGCCCTGGCTAGCAGGCATGCCTTTAAAAAAAAAAGAGAGAAAGGAAGAAAAAGTGATATGCAGAAGACACGTCGCTAAACTTAAAAGGTATTCAGCTTCTTCTCCAACCTACAGACCAATTGCCTTCTCAGGACATAAATTTTGAGAATAGGAACAACTAGAATCTGAGAGTGCTTTTACAATTACTACTCACTGTTTTGAAGCAATTCCATTACATGTCAAACTCTGATTAAAAAGATTAAACATAAAACTTCTATTTATAAGTAGCATTAAATAATCTCTGGCTATTTTTTAATGTACAGAAAAGGTATATTGGAATTTAGAAGTTGTGTTGTTAAAGGTGCTGTTAGTAGCCAGACAGAAATAATTAAAAAACATTTTTGAAACCATGTATAAGGCACTAAAAGTTCACAGAGTTCAGATCCTGTTTCTATGTAAATAAATAATTTTGCTTTCTTGCCCCCAATTTCTAGAGGTGTAGTTAAATCTGGGAACTCTGTAGACAGAGACTCATCTGGAACAGGTCATCTTTTTTTTCTGTATGTTGCTCACTGCCAATCTCCACCCCATCATCCTGGTTTCAGGCCTCTAATGGGCCCCAACAATTTAACAGAAAGGTTAGAGTACAAAGAGTATTTTATTTCCTCACTGTGCTAAACACCAGGGTGAGAAAGGGCAAGCCTAAGCAACCCCATCCCCAGTCCACAGCATTATCAGATCATAGAATCATAGAATCCTCAATCATAGAATCATAGAACATGTTAAGTTGGAAGGGCCATTAATTCAAACTCCTGATCTTGCACAGAGCACCCCAAGAGTCACACCATGTGCCTGAGAGTACTGAGCAATTTCTTCTTGAACTCTGTCAGGCTTGCTGCTGTGACCTCTTCCCTTGGGAGCCTCTTCCAGCGCTTTGGGTGACAAATTTTTTCCAGATGTCTAACCCAAACCTCCTCTGATTCAGCTTCATGGCATTTCCTCTAGAACTGTTAGAAGAATCAAGGTATGGGTACCTGCCTCTCCTATTCTGCTTTTGGGGTACCAGACAACAAAAATCAGCTACTGAACTACAGCCAGCACTACATACCAGCTGCTAAACACATCATCTTATTTTCTTTGATAGATCTTAGGGTACTTCCCTATTTCAATTCTTCTCAAATTGCAATCATGGTAACTTTCTTCCATGGTATTACTATGCCAGTGTGTTTGCAACTCTTTAATAATTTAGGCACCATCTGACCGACCATCTTCTTTGAAGGTCATGAATGCTTTTTTCATTTTATGAATATACAAACTATTTACCCTTGGGCTACTCTTTATTTTCTTGTATTTTCCTCTTTCTCCTAAATTCCTATTCTATTTTTCACCCCTCCCCACTTCCAATGATCACATGCAACGTCCCCTTATAAGAATTATACCCATATAACTCAGGGCAGTGCCCTCTCTATTACCAACTTAAAGGGGACTAAGGGCCTGTGTATGAAAAGGAAACTGCAAAATGCTGCACCTAAACATCCTGTGACCTGGTGGTCTCTTTCCCCTAAAGGGAGAATAAGAAAAAAAAAGCATATTTGCACCGCTGTATTCCGATACCTCCAAAGACCTTCCTGTCTTTCATCAGGCAGTGAAAATTAAATACTTGCTGATCTAGAGCAGTGGCGGCAGTTACCACACACTTCACATTAATCAACATCACCAAGAACTGAAACTTTGTTATTGCAGTTATTTCTCTTGCTATTTCTCTTCCTCCTTCCTATTCTTTCTCTTGCTTTCAACATCAAACTTCTTTTCCCTTCCTGTACCAAGACTGCAAAATCCCATCCAAACCCCGAGCTGAAACATTACCCGTCCGTATCAAGGCCACTGTTTCCAAGTGTGCTGCTGAAAAACCCAGGCATTTAGCAACCAAAGGATCTTTCTGCAGTGTGTGCTGTTTAATAAACAGCCCCAAAGAGTAGAAAAGTGAGATCCATAATATACTCCTGACACCTCAGCTTGTAACATTCAGTGAGGGAGCCGGTGGAATTCAGGTCTATTTCCTCCACATGACTGCAAATTTGTCACTGAACACCCATCCAAGAATGGCTGTGAACTGGAGGACAGCAGTAGCTCTGCTAGAGACAAGGCTGGGCAGAAACTAATTGCTGCTCTCTCTCCCTGCTCCAGCTTACAAATAGTTGTCAACACATACAAATAGCTGGCTTCTCGTACAAAATCATCCACGGTTCTCCTGAAAGCATCACTGATAGCAAAAGTACTGTGAGTGGATTCCTGCCTTCTGTGCATTATGTAAAAATGCAGCATATTGTAAGTATTCCCCTGCAGATGGCTTGTTACGGAAAAATGTGGAATATGAAAGGGATGTGTAAGGCCTCCCTTTCACACCTCTAAGGCCACAGACTTCCCTGCAGCTTCTGGGGCCGGTCAAAGGAGCAATCACCGCACATTCCCTGCCACAAAGGACAAGCCTAGTGCTCGCCAGAATGATGGTATCTCTGTGACTCCCAAGGCATGAGGATCTATCTTCCTTCTTTTGTCAGCACCAGGATGGAAGGAGACAGTTCTTGTTTTCAGTGGGTGGGAAACAAAACCTCATTTCTTCGGCCTGTATTAATACTACATATAAAAATGTCCCTTCAGTGGGCAGGACTTCTTGGGGTTGTGCATCAGCAAGGTTGTGAAAATATTTTTAACTTCTCTGACAAACTTCTTTCTAGAATGAGAGCTGCATAGAAGTTATTTTATAACTGTAGTGATTTCCCGGATATTTTTTATTTATATAGTGATATATATGAAATTACTGATATTTCTATGTAGCAACAGACACAGCTCACATATTTCTAACAAATGAGACTGTGTTACTAGGTGTATGCTGTGAATTGCCTGGAGATACTACCACAGGATTGTGTGTTTTATCATGCAAGTTGAAAACTAAATTGTTTTGTTCCCTTGTTGACTGCAATACACAAGAAACTCTGTAAACTCCCAATTACAGCTGTCACACTTTTGCACATTCCCTAGTCAATTCAAAGAAATAAAATGGATTTTTGAAATCATGATAATCTGAAGCAACTGGAAGATATGTGGGTGGAACGGGTGTAAAGGTGAAGGAGGAAAAATGCGCCGGGATGCACGTAACAAAACCACATTTTCCTTGAAGTTTACTGCTTACACGCCTTTGATGGAGGGGGATGCAGCAGCTGAGATGAATGATACAGTGTAAATTTGAAATCAGTTCTGCTTGCTGCGCTGTGTAATGCCAAGGTTTCAAATCTCCGTTAACGCCTCCTGTACATCGGTTTTGACACTCGCTGTTCAAAAGCCACAGAATCACTACTGCCCCAAATGTCAAAACACAGACAGTCAAAATCACAAATGACAATTGCAAGGCTGTCTTAAGAAATTAAAATAAAAGGCTGAGGAGCTCAGCAAAGTAGGCAGATTATTGAGACAACAAACCTTTTCCCAGTCAAAAGGGTTCTCCCGTCTCTGTGTCTGTGAAAGGGAAGGTATTCCACCACCATTTGCAACAGCTACCCAAAAGCAATATAAAATAAGCCCAGTGTGGAGAATTTAAGGGTCAGCATTTGCAGTTATCATATTTTTTTTACATTCCATTATGAAGGGCAAATTCTTTTTTCAGGCACCTGAATATATGAAGGAAACCTTTAAAGAAACTGTGGACGTATCAACTCCGAGCGTTCTAAAAACACACAGAAATGCATGACCTTCAGGAGTCATAAATTCACCTTAAACATCTGAGATGAAGACGTATTCTCAGAAAAGTAGATGGCAGATTTGATTTCAACGGAGTATGGATTCCACTCTGTCAGATTTCCTAAAAAGCTTCAGGTTGATTTTATTTGCAGGTCAGGTTTCTAAGCCTGCAAGGTGCATTCAAGTTACATTTTCATTTTTTTTCCCCTGTGGAAGAGCTAAGAAAAAATTACTTAGCTTTTTGAAGAGTTGAGATACTAAAAAAAAAAATAGAACAATGAAACACAGATCTGGAACTTTTACATATGGCTCATTTGAAACACAAAATGAGGCAACACTTGGGTAGTTCAGGGCAGTAGTTAAAATCTAGTTAATAAACTTCAGTAGGGGGGAATGCAGTAGTATTGTCAACTCTGCTGAAACCTGGGTTAGGCTTTTGTTTGTTTTTCAATAATGAGTTCTAAAGTAACCTGGTAAAATAAAAAGCTGAAGTTTAAAATGTTATTTTGGGATATGGTAAATGAGCCTTGCTCCTGACCTGGTATGCACCAAGGTCTGGAGTTTTAAAAAGTCAGCAACACAATCTACTATTCATCTTACCAAGACAGGATTTCCCATGGGGATAAACTCTCATCTACCCAGACAGGTAATTTTTTGCCTGCAACCACCATGAATAAAAGTTGTCCAGTGTTAAAAATAATAAAGCCACATATATTACATTTTAAAATTATCAGAAATATTAACCATTGGCGTAGAATTTTCAAATTTAGAGAACACAGGCTGTAATACATTTTTGTTAGGAATGTAAATTCTGTTCAGAAACACACAAGTTAAAGTCATTGCAACTGGCAAAAGTGGAAGTTTTGTAGGCTATTAAGAATGAAAAAGCCAGTTTACCTTCAGAAACCTTTGGGAAGCAAAAAAAAAACAAAAACAAAAAAACAAAAAAAAAACCAAACAAAACAAACAAACAAAAAAAAACCAAAAGAAAAGAAAAACAATTTAATTGGTCTACCCAAAACATTACTTGTCTCAACAATTTAAAATGACCCAGAGGACTACATGAGGGTAAACAAGCCCCCAAAATGTGCTCACATTGGCTGTGAGATGCTCTAGTAACTTGTAACCATGCTGAATTGCTTCCCTTATCTGTTTCTCAATTTCTGCTTTCCTATCTCTCAATAAATCTGATTAAATTGTGCTTGCTTAGTCAAGGGCAAAGGAAAGAGGAGATGGAACTGGCTAGGATTGAAAAACAAGGAAATGAAAAAGGCAAGAAATTTAGTTAGGTTATTTTTTAAACCTCCTGAACACTGTGACACTTAACACCATGCAACTGAAAACAAAAAGGGTTTTGGAAAAGCTCAGAACAAATTCTATAAAACAAAGGGGGAAAAAATCCACTTCAGATAAAGTACTTTTCTAAGCCTTGTGGCTAGATTACGTTGTAATAACATAAGCAGAAGCAGGGGCTGATTTTTAAATTACCTGTTAGACTCCAGTCTAACCAGCTGTATAACTAGCTTAAAAACTTGGAAGCTTTTTCTCACTTTGAAGAGTTACAGAGTTAGACACCAGTCCTTCACACTGTTGTACAAGCCTTTATGTCATGACTGCTGAATAGATCTCTTCTGAATACACTTTAGACACAGGCATGGAAGCAAAATACAAAAAGCAGGGGGTTTTTGTTTGTTTGTTTTAATCCCTTGAAATCACAAAATCACAGCCTGAGAGGAGAGGTCAAACTCAGTTTTCAAACCCTACATTCACTCAGGGTGCAGCATTACTGTCAATTATTTTCATGGCTGCCCTGTAATGGAATTTATGAAGGATTTTCTAAGTTTTATATTAAAAAAAACCAAAAAAACAAAAAAACACCAAAACCAAAGCAAACCCCAAAACATTAATAAAGAAAAATTCCATGCCTCTTGATCAGGCTCACCAGCACAGTTTTTAGGCGACTACTCCATATGATCTTTTGTCTGCCTCCACTCCTCCCCGTCTGTTCAAATGGAACAGTGCCCACTCGCAAATTGGACAGTCCTTGTTGCAGAGATGGCAGATGCAGAATGAATACTTGAAAACAGGGAAAAAAGTAGCTCGCAGACTAACGCTGCGTGCCAGCGAGACACAGCTGCATTGCAGAAAGCACATTAAAAGAAAAAGCAACCTACACAAAACCCTCCAAGAAAGAACTGTGGCTAACTTTTAAAAGGATGTAGCTGAATTACAGCTGCAAAGCCGACAATTGCCTCCTCAGTCATGCGTGTGAGTGCACTGACAGGCCAGCAGGTACTGGCAGCACAAAGTTATTAAGAGTTAAGATGTGCTAGATGCATTAATCAAAGAATAAAATCTCTTTAGTAGGTCAGATAAGAAGGGACATTATTTTCAGTGTGAATCTTAGTGCCTGAGGAAGTCCTGGCCAAGACTGCTTTATCCCTGCTAACATTCCTCCTGCCTCTGCTCATCTGGTACTTAGGTGGTAGGCTGCAAACAGCACTGGATCTGAGAAGCAACGTTTCCTACATTTTTTACTGCACCAAAACCACAGGAAATATCTTTTGCCTGCACATTTGCTCCCTCAAATATTGAGATCAACATTTTATTCAAGTCTATTCCATTTGCTTGTCAATAACTGCAAAATGGTATATTCTATTGTACTGTAGGAAAATGAAGGAAAATAACAGGGACGTGAAGGGAAAATTAAGGCACTGAAAAGTGCACCCAGCAAAACCCCAGACATAATGATGCTCCCCACTAACCCCATCCAAAAGTGTGCACCTGTAAAAAAGTATGTTTTCAGATTTCTTCCAGATGCTGTGAAAATGGACTCAGGGCAATACAAAAAGCAGACATTCATATATATAACCAGGGTCAAGTCTTGACAGAAGTTCAGGGGAAGATGTCTAGAAGAAGAGAGCAACTTTTGCTGATGGCTGAGAGGGTGGCAATGACCTATGGAACTGCTGCTCTGCCAGGAAGGGAGGTGAGCCCAGTGGCAGCATTTGACTGTTTTATGACCACACTGTAACTTCATGTAAGTAGCTTAGACAGATGCTGCTTAAATTTTAGGCTAGGTGATAAAACTTTTAGGCTCAATCTATTGACTGCACAGTCCCAACCAATTTCTGTGGCCTACTGGAAAACCCAACAGCTGTCACTGTTTCCCTTCCACTACAGCTTCAACTCTATGCCCTTTTACCTTAAACTGCCCTAAAAACAGCAGGATAGAGAATACAGTTTTAAACAGGCAAGAGTTACTAAATGCTAAATTTTTAACAGTATAAGTCATTTAGCATTAATAACTTCACTTCATAATTTGCTTTGCATGACAATAGTAGCCAGATATCCTCACACTGTGATAAGCAACAGGCGTCTCTGCCCTGGAGATTATAAAATCAAAACAGACAAAAGAGGAAAAAAAGAATAATATATGGAGAGATTAAGTGAATGTCCAAGGTCACAGAAACCATGTGCCAAAGAGGACGGAGCTGAACCTAAAGAAGTGGAGCCACACTGCATCTGTGGTTATTTTAGTATTCCAGAAGCAGACAGCCCTAAGGCAGCACAGCGAAAGGAAGGTGCATTATGGATTTAACTTCCATCCCAGGATAAGCCAAATCAACCATCAGAGCAGGGTCTGATTTGTCTGCAGTCTAGAAGGTGGTCCATCATCCATCCCAGCTCCACAGTGAAGGGTGAAAGAGGTAGCTGACATCTTTGGTGGCATCATTTAATCTGATCTTTTAAACTGGCTCTGTCGTGAGTGCTGCTGAGACAGTAGAAAAGTAGATGAATGTCACAGCCATGTTAACCTGGAGTGATGTTAATGTTTATTAACCTGAAAAGGTTTGGGGAGCATTTAGGAATAAAAACAGCTGTGTGTCCTGCAAAGTATTGTTTTTTCCTGCCAAAGCCTTGTCTCGCTTGATTGTTTGCCACCATGATTGTCACTTAAATAATTGTTTCTCTTTTTCTCACTGAATGTCTAAGCATTTTAAATATCCAGTGAAATGAGGGCACCTCTTCACTTTTCTTGATGACAAAGGAAAGGCAGGAACAGGCGGTGCTGTTTATCTGCTTTTTTATTGTTGGAGTATTAGCAGGTTATCAGTATCTCTAAAACCTATAGCAATTTGATTTTGAAATTGGTTTCATTGATGCCCTTTTCACCTCATTTCTCAGGAGATTTGGAGTCCCATTCTCCTTTGATTCTCTTCCTCTGACCCTAGAGAGATTGAAGAGATACTTGGGTTCAGATGTAATGTTCACTAAAAAGTCAAGAAAATCTCCAACATCTTCTCTGTCATGGCTTTGTTTTTACCAGTCCCCTGGCTTGTTTATCAACAAGCTACATACCTAAATGAGATAGTCATCTTTACTATATTTACAGAACCATCCAAAAGCTGATTATTAAATTATGTGCTGCAATTATCTGCTACTGAAATTCAATCACAAATGTAAATAGAAGTTGTATACAACAAATTCAACCACATTCTTTCTCACAAACTGTGAGAAATTGTGCATTGTTTTTCTCTTTCATTGACTAAATCTCTAATATATACATACATCCAACTTTGAGCAGTGTCCTTTAGATCAGGACAATACTAATGATTTTCTGTGTTGCCTTTCACATTTGATCAGGCAGAACAGAAGATCACATCAGATCATCCAGACTTGAAAAAATTGTCTTAGAACACAAAGATACCAAAGTGCATTCTGTGTCCTCCTTCTGCAGGGGACAACAGCTGAGCTCAACCCTGCAGTTCTCCAAGTAGCTGCGCCTGCACAAGAAAGCTTAAAATTGATCCATTGTTGGTAAATCAGTCAAAAATCTTGGCTGACAAATCTGGGGCACCTACAGTACAAACGACAATAAAATCATGCCCTTCATTTAATGCACAGTTTCTGATCCTGTCCCTGGTTTTGGGTAGGACTATTAACAGTTTTCTTTGCTTGTAGAAGAGGTAATGCCTTGTAGAAAATGAGTCACTTTCCTGCATCCGCAGGAAATCATTAACTCTGCTGAGCTCCATGTCCTTATAGCTGTTTGCCTATTTCTTTTTTTCCCCAGAAACCCGTATGCAAAGGAATCTCCGTATTACTGCAGAGAAACATCTGTAGAATGCACCTATTTTATTTCATCTTCATCACTTCAGCACTTATTCACATCATCTCTCACTGCATTTCCACTATTGAAATGAATGTTTGACTCAAAAGGGGTAGGAAATTGTTCTCCACCCAGAGGGTGGTGGCACTGGCACAGGCTTCTCAGGGAAGTGGTCACAGCACCAGCCTGACAGAGCTCAATAGTGTTTGGACAATCTCTGAGGCACAGGGTGGGACTCTTGGGGTGTCCTGTGCAGGGCCAGGAGCTGGACACGATGAGCTTTGTGGCCTCCTTCCAACTCAGGATATTCTATGAGTCTGTGGTCCTAAGAAAGCTGCCATTAGCATCTTCACTTGACCAGTGTTTTCTGAAACATACTTTCAGACATATTCCTAAAGTTACAGCCAGTCCTCTACTGATTTTATTTTATATCACATAACTATGAATCATCTTAGAAAAAGAAAAGCAACAAAACTAAAAAAACCCATTCTTCTTCAGCCCAGACAGTCATTAATGACAGAAAACGTATTGACAGTAAGATCATTGCACTGACATATTCTTTTTTCTTTTCTTGGTAATAGGTTGCATTTAAATCTAAATCACTCACTCACATAACTAAATTAAGGAATAAAAGATTAGGGAAGAATCTGATATTCTGCAAACGAAAATCTCTGCAGCTGGTATCACTAGGTCAGTCAGGAGCTGAAGTTTTTCAACTCAAATTGCCTGATCTGAGGTGAGTTTCCCTTTTTAATGATACTTTTACCAAAATTCTGCATATATACAGAAAGTTAATTTACTTCTTGAGAGATCAGTCATGTTATCATCTCAATCTAATTAGAGAAAATTGTCCTTAAAACAATATTGATTTTGTACTAAAGCTTTCCGTTGTTTTACCAGTAGGCAGTGTTTCCCTTATTTAACCTTGGTGACAGATAATGTCAAATTCAACAAAAAACACTGTTGAAGAGCATAGCCAAAGCAATTCTGACTCTTAAAAGAGAAAATTAATTAAACTGTGCTAATTGCTCTATCAAATAAATACAACACATTGTCTTATAAAGGGGAAAGTTGGGGCATCTTTTATTTTCATTTATAACGTTTCAGAGCTGTTAGGAAACATTTCTGCTGCATAGACAAGATATCTTTAGTCTTTACTGTACCTTCAGGTTATGTTTTGGCTCCCATGCTCTTTTTCACTGTAAAATGTCATGATTGTTCTCAAAGGTAGGTAAAAATCAGTATTTACTCATCTGGTGTTATGTCCAGTTAAGAATCTATTCTCTTTTTCCTAAAGTGTACTTTTGCCAAACGAAATGAGTTCTTCTGAAAGAGAGAGGTTAAACCAGATTACTTTCCAAAAAAGGAACAGTCAGCCAGGGAGCATGAGTCAACATGAAATTTGGAAAACTAAAGTTTTTAACATTTATAAAGAGAAGCTCAAGCGCCGCTCCTGCAGTAGTTTGAGGCAATGAGAGAAGTTGTTTCAGTGCAACAGCAGAAGGGCTGTGGGGCTATTCCCCCTTCCACCTTCAAAAGTGCAGCAGACACCTGTCAGTGGGAAAGTGAAGGCTGGCACTAGGCTGAGAGCAGTTATTAACTCCAGATTTCAGCCAAAGCATTGCAGGTGGTCGGCACAGATACTTGTCCACAATTGTAAACAAGCCTGGATTTGAAGCAATAGAGGGGGCAAAAAAAGCCCTCCTGACCCACCAGCAGATTCAGTAGCCAATGCCCAGGCTGTGAATGCACTTTAAAAGGTGACATTTTTACCAAATGGTGTGTCATGTTTCACCAGCCCCACAACAAGCATGAGGAAGCCACAAAAAAAACCCCAAAAACACTAGTATCCAAAATATATTTGGAAAAAGAGAGAGCAGAAAAGAGGGAATAATATTTGGCTTGACTCAAACTGCATATTTTAGCATCAGTACAGAGACTAAGACAGAAGCAGTTTTCAGAAATATTGTTTGCAAGATGTCCAGTCTTGAGGCTGTTTTGTACATTCAAACCATGTCTACACTTTCAACTACACTCATAATAGTAGCCTGTAATAGCTGCACTTTTGCTGGTAATGGGAAAATTCCAGTTATTTTGGTAATGCTCTTTTCAGTTCATCATGGTTACAATCCATATTTTCTTGCCAAAGACTGTATGAATGAGAGGGAAAGTTGACAATTTTGCATTTAATACCATTGTGGTTGCTCTTTTCTTGGCAATATAGGAACTTGCTGTAATAAAAGCTAATGTGTATTGGATGTTTTTGTTCAGTAGAGTTTAGTGGACTCCTGGCTCCTTGGAGAGGATCTGGAAAGCTACACCTGGGCTGAACAAGTAGATGTCACCTCTTATTACTGATACTCTATGTTTTTCATGTATTAAAAAGTAGGTTATGAAGAGAATGGCTTTATATTTTTCCATCCCTGGTCACTGCTAGAAGTTACACAAAAAACATCTCACCTGACCAGACCACACAAATAGTGCCTGACCACAGCCTCATTGCTGGAATCAATGCTCAGGACTAAGAGAAAGGCACTGCCAGCTCAGTGAGCTGCACCTGGGGACAGGGACAAGATTATAATTTTCAAAGACCCTCCAGTTAATTGGCTGATTGTAGTTAGTACTCATCCTCAGTGGTCTCATTTCCTCCTCCATACACATGTTAAGACTTGGCTGAGATATGACTATTTTGAACACCATTTATCCTCTGAAATTTGCTTTCTCATTCATTAAAAAAGAAATTAAAAATCCAGAGGTGCATTCCTCTTAATGAGCTTCTTGTCTGGAAACAGTATCAGATATTGGCCCTGCTATTTCATTAGGAAGGTTCGTCACTGATTTATATTTAAAGTAAAAAATCTTGTAAAGTCCATACACACTGATTTGTGTTATTAACACCATATAATGCAGCAAATGGAAAGAAGTAGAAGATCCTCTGAAGGCAGACCTGTTGCCTGGACCTCCATTTGTGTGTTTACCATCAATAGCACTTATACCTTGAATGCCTGGCTGAGCCATCACTAAGTAACAGCTAAAATTTAAAAAGCAAGCCCTTAAATGCTAAATCTATTGCAGGCAGTGACTTCTCCCATGTCCAGTACATTTTGCAGAGTTTACATAACTTTTTGTCAGTCATTGATTATGAGAAACAGGCCTAATTAATTCTCATGAGTTTTTTCTAAATGGTAGCTGAGTCATCACAAAAACCCCCAGAAAAACACAATAAATGGTCTGGATCCTCAGTGAGCTCTGTTGCTGCTTATCATTTCCAAAGACAGCCAGGCAGGCTTAAGCAGGCAATCCTTTCTAGAGGAAAGGATTGTAGGAGGAAAATGCCATCTGCAAGATGTCCAGAGCAGGCTGTTCTGTGCCCAGAGAGCCCCCTGGGACCGCTGACCACTGCAGCCTCTGAGCCAAATCATCTCACTCTTCCACTCACCACTGTGCAGGCTGGGTGAGCAGGGATCTCTGCAGCACAGATCAGCTGTGACAGGGCCATGGCTGCTCCTGCCTGTTCCTTACTCTGGTGAAGATAAAGGCATTTAGCTCTGGGCTGGGTCCCCATCCCCACTGGAGGATCTGACAACTCCCCATGTGAGGAAACACCTATTGGTCCTAAAAATAGAATGCATGTATGTGGGAAATGAACTGGCCACTGAGCCTGGATTGGGATATCCATGAAAGGTGATATGAAGAAACATAAATATCAAAATACTGTGAAATGCATCAGCTTACAAACAATTAAAAACATTTTTTTAAGGACCTTCCAAAGACTTTTTGCAAACGAGTGAAGAGTCACCAGTGTCTTACTAAACAACATGTGGAGGATGTGACTTAGATTTCTAGATGCTATTTTATCATAGTTTAAAGTTTGAATATACTGTTCCACTTAACCAGAATAACAGTCTTGTGGAGCCAATAATCTTCCCTGCTGATGGACAGAAGATAAGACATAACAGGATTACATTAATTCTTTCAAGAGTTCCCCTATCTACTCAGTCCTCACTCCAATTTCTCCACTGGAAATAATTGCAAATGTTCTAGTGCCAATACAGGTGCCATAAAATTGTCAAAACAAAAAAAAATTGTGTTGAAGTTCATTTTAAAAAAGATATTTTAAAGTTCTGTGAAGTCATTCCTTTAGTACTTTACTTCTTCATTTCTTGCCAAAACTTCCAAAATATTTTGCAACAAAATATGAGAAGAATCCCTCCGATTCTATTATTTAAGATTATTTTCATACATTTCTAAGAAGGTTGTTGACTGATTAAGCATGAAAAAATGAGAAACTTTTATTTCAGTTTTAGCATCAATCTTTTCCATTTCAGTGGCTGCTGCTTTTTTTCTACTTTAAATATACTCTTGGGTGAACTTCTGGACCAGTGGTTACTGGATACTGTTTTCAAAATGACTGAAGTACACTAAATCTCATTGACTTTCAGTTTTGCCCAACATGGCATGCCCTCTGAGCAGTAAGTGACAGATGTGTCTATTGTCCACAGTAGGACTTAAAAGGCATCAGTGCTTTTTTGACAGGATTCATTTTCCCACCTAAAATGTTCTGTCAGACAGAAGTTGGCTGAATTGCTATAAAAATTCCTTCTTCTTGGATCATAACCATTAAAAGAAAGAGCTTTTAGAAAGGCATCTGGAGGTCTTCTGGTTTGGTCTCCCACATTCAATAAAGCTGATGCATCTTGCTTGATGATGGATTCAGGAAGAATCCAAAGCTTTGAACTGCTTCCTGTGAAAAAGGGAATTAACCTACTGTCAATTGTATTGTATTCTGGACATACAAGTGCACTCTGCTTTGGTGGTTATTTGCATGAAACTATTAAAATTTATTCTGAAATAATGGCTGAGTCTAGAAAAACTCCCATACCAATTGCTCACATAGCAAAGGCTTTGTCTTTTTTCACCAATCAAGAGCAAAAGGACCACGGTCTTTAAGATTTTCTTCAGCTGGAAAACAATTGGCAACATTTTAAAGGCACAGCAAAAGGAAGCAGCCAGGTGTGGTGGCTGCCCAAAATGTCCCAGGCAGAGGGCTGCAGCTGGGCTGCTCCCCTTTCTGATGCTGACACCAGAGCAAAGTGTACTTCATCAAAATTCCTGGTGCTCCCTGGTGCACACAGAAATCTGGATATCATTGCCAGCTTTATGGTCATATTGAGATCTCCTATGAGGGTGGAAATCTGCTCAGGAAGTATCTGGCCATTTTTGCTCTCCTTAGCACACAGCAATCAATCCTAAAGAGTGAAGTTAATGAATTTAGGTTGAAAACATTAATTTTTGCAACCATGTAATTTTACGTTGCAAGTAGCCTGCCTCTGTTGCAACCCTCTAATCTTGTGCGCTAGCCTCTGTATGTAAAAGAGCCAGATCTCCAAGGAAAACAGTCCACCCCGTGCAAAGATTTTAACAGCTGAGGCACAAAAGAAAATAATGGTACCCGACAACTGCTTTCTCTATAAATGCCTTCTTTGAAGTTGGATCTGCTAGTAAAGCTCCCTTTTAAGTTTGATGAGCAAATGCTGATTGCACCATGGAGACAGTTTCTACAAGTAACCGCAAAGTAGTGAGAAAGTAGACAAAAGTCTGTAATATTCAGAGAACGCCTCCCTCTGCTAATCAGAGAAAGCTGAAAGATCAAATGCTTGCTCAGTGGGCAGCTGTTACTGGGTTTGCTTTTTAGTTCAGTTCAATAAATTGACTTGCTCACTTGTTACTAAAGCAGATTATTGTTAATGGGCTTCTTGGTCAACAGCGCCTCTTGATAACATTTTAATTAAAATGAATATGTGTCTCATTTCGTTTTTGGGGTCTAATATGTGACACTTCAGAACACTGACATTGTCAGATGTCATTTTCTTCAATTAATTGGTGCGTAATTGTTCTCAAATGGCCGGAAAGCATACAACTTTTTACTCTTGCCACATTTACCACTTTGATACTCAGTCCACCAGTAGTGCCCATCAAAAAAGTAGTGCCTTTCTTCTGAAAGGAGACACCAAGTTGAATTTGCAGATCAGATTTCTGTTGCTTACAATCATTCTTAACTCAGCCTCAACAGCTTTCCAGCTGGCTCTGCCAGGTAGTCCTGTGTGGCCCTGGCTCAAGAAGGTGAAGGGATAATACCAGCAGGAACCAAAAAACCCATCCTGGCTCCTGGCTTACCCCTGAAGGAGACTCATAGCACAGGCAGAGGTACCTCTGGCCAAGGTTATCCTGGCAGCTTGAAAATACCATTGCTACACTGTGCAGGATCAACATGAACTTGTGAGAAAGAAAATAAAGTAAAATATAGTGTGAAGCAAATGCAGCCAGACTCGCTAATCTTTTCTGTCCTATGAGGTCTAACAGGAGCTCTGCCTAGCTGGAGCTCCTGCCAGGGCCATCTCTGTGAGGCACTTGTACACAATCCTGAATATACTTAACTCACCTGCTGCATTTAGGTACAGGAGTGATATCTTATTCTGCATTTAGGGAACAAAAGCACAGGGACTGGTTCAAACATGCACAAAAAGGCTCTCAGAGCAAAAGCAGCAAAAGGACATGGGACTCCCATGTTTCTAGCTACCACATGAAACCCCTGCACCAAATTTCCCCAGCAGTAATGGTAGCTAATCAGAATTACAGGTTTAGATCTTGTACCATGTATCTTTCTGGCAAATATAGATCTAATTCCAATCAATTATAGATTTTACCCTCTGTTTTCATCTTCAGAAAGGGGACTATTTTTTTTCCCTTTTGTACCAGTTCCACTAGGCTAAGAAATAATGATTAAAAAACATGAACATCATCCTGCTTCTTTAGCTCTGGCATCCCTATCATTATAAATGTTTTCCTACACTGTTACCATTACACGAGTTCTATAATGAACTATTTGTTCATCAGGGAGCTAGCTTGTAAGCTGTAAAGATCAGAGCTTTATTTCAAAGGGAGGGAAAACATTATAGCATTTCATCTTATGCGCATTTGTCGTGGTTTAACTCCAGACAGCAACGAAGCACCACACAGTCCCTCGCTTCCTCCCCACCCCCTCCACAGGGCAGGGAAGAGAATCCATTTCATGGGAGTTTAATAGGTAAAGGAAAAGCTGTGCATGCAGGCAAAGCGAAACAAGGAACTCATCCACCACGTCTCATGGACAGGGATGCGCTCTCAGCCATCGTCAGGACAGCGGGGCTCTACCATGCACAAGGATTACTTGAGAACAGTCAACAAATATTGTCATCCCAAGCATCCCCCCTCTTGTCTCTTCTTTCCCCAGCTGTATATGCTGAGCATGACACCATACTGCATAGAATATGGGGTCAGCTGTCCTTCCCAGCCTCTTGTACACCCCCAGCCCCCTCACCGGTGTGAAAAGCAGGAAAGGCCTTGACACTGTGTTAGCACTGCTGAGAAATAATCATAGAGCTGTTTAGATTGGAAAAGACTTTTAAGATCATCAAGTCCAACCAGATGATGCAATGCAACACTGGAGGCAATGCACCAAAAGCTTTTGGCCACGTACCACAGCTGTGACCAGCCACAGCCAGTAACAATCTCCCAAAATTTCACATTCAGCTAATCTTGTCACCATACAGACAAACCTTTAAAGTCAGCTGCACTTACCTGTCCAGGTCTCCAATTGCTTTGGAGTAGACATGAATCTAATGGCTAGGTTAGTCCACTACCCAAGAGTAAAAACACCTACTAACATTGTTTTCAGCACAAATACAAAACATCCTCCCATATTACTATTACTACTAAGAAGAAAATGAACTCTATTCCAGCCAAAACCAGGGCAATATTTAGGCAAATTTACAACATAGAGTAGAATCATAGAATAGAAACATAAAATCACTAAGGTTAGAAAACAGCTCTGAGATCATTGAGTCCAATTGTTAATCCAGCAGTGCTGTGTTCAACCCTAAATGATTTCTCCAAGTGCCAAATCCACATTTTTTTAAACACTTCCAGGGATGGTGTCCTTCTCTGGAGGCCTATTCCAATGCCTCACTAGCCTCTTCAGTGAAGAAATATTTCCTAATATCCAATCTAAACCTCACTAGGCACAACCTGGGGCCATTTCCTCTTGTCCTGTCATTTTCTATTTGGGAGAAGAGACCAACCCTCACCTCGCTACAGCCTTTCTACAGGTAGTTGTAGAGAGCACCTGAGCATCATCATTTGCACCAGGTCAAATAACCCCAACTCCCTCAGCCTCTCCTCATCAGACTTGGGCTCCAGACCCTTCACCAGCTTCCTTGCCCTTCTCTAGACTTGCTCCAGCAGCTCAGTGTCCTTCTTGCAGTGAGGTGCCCAGAAGTGGACGCAGGAATTCAGGTAGGGCTGGACCAGTACCAAGCACAGGAGGACAATCCTTGCCCTGGTCCTGCTGGCCACACTGTTGCTGATCCAGGCCAGGATTCCACTGGCCCTCTCAGCCAGTTGGACACAGCTGGCTTGAATTCAGCTGCTGTTGACCAGCACTTCATGAAAGACATTGCAGGGCCTTACTCACAGCTATGGGTGCACCAAAGGGGTACAGCAGGATTTAGGCATTTTAGGTATTTCCAGAAAGAGCTGTGGACTCCATTTTTTAGCACATTTTATGCAATGATAAGAGAAATTAGTCTGTTTCCAGTGCCCATAAACTCTCTTCTGCTGCAACCCTCTATTTGGGCAGGTGATTTTGGTTTTTTTTCTGTGGTGGACACCTGTCCATTTGAAAATATCCAAGCCACAAAACAGCTGCTAGACAGTAGCAATTTTTGGCTGGATTCAACCCAACAGTGACTGAGAAGGGAGATATTTGGTATCATGCTATCATTTTTCTGAACCATCTGGTTCAAATTTGTGCAATTTGACAGTGAAGGGTTAAATTTTAAAACCAAATTATTTATTACCACAAATAATCTAGTATAATTTATGAAATATAAGACTAGAATTACCCTCTGAGAGGATAATCCTTTCAACTTCAGCATATTACATGTTTAAAATATACCTACCATTCACAGTGAAGCAAACATATCTATATATCATTAAATTTAATGGAACAAAAAAAATGATGCTCTTATAGACATGATATCTCACCAAAGTGTTTGATCTATGTCAAAGTAACACATGTTAAGACAAAGACAGCAACATAAGATAAAGAATTTAGTATGAACAACTGCACAAATCTCCATCAGAGTACTTCACTTTTCCCACACAAGGTAGAAAACAGCTTCTCATGTACTGCACTATCTGCATGCAGCGCCATGAACCGTGGCAGTGTGTGACAGTCTTCAAAGCCTGAAGAAAGCAATTTAATAGCTTGCTTCTATCAAACCCACTGCTCCAACTTCTGAGAGTCCCAAGAATTTCAGTTTAGACAGACCAATTCCTGATAGGATATACTTTTCAGCCTTCCTTCCTCCACTCCTCCTTATGCCCATTTTCCAGGAGGGAACATGAAGCCCAGGCACCTACCAAGACCTGCTGAAGATCATGTAAAAAGTCTCTAGAAGAGGACTAAGCTGACAGACTTTCCTCCAGCTTCAGGTTGGCATCCTTGCTGGATGACTGCATGACTTTTTATTCTCCTCCTCTAATGAACATGTTATTTTTGTGATACACACTTCCTAAGGTGTTTGGAAGTGTGGATGCCAGCCTGGGTGGACAGTCCTTGCAGCCATTTGGAAGCTTTTTTAAAGTTAGTACACATCTAAGAAAAGGAGGGCTATGATCCCTACTACTGAAATAGTAATTCAACATTATTTAAGATTTTATTTGAACTTTTAGTAAAATATTAATTCCTACCCTGGTCCTAATATAAAATTCTTTATTATGTACTGGTACCGATTTTCAGAATCTTGCTGTACTGATTTTCAGAATCTTGCAGTTTTAAAGTAGGCCAAATGTTAGGTTTAAATATCTTGAAAATGTATTGCTAGAAGATAATAATCAGTCAAATGCAAAACTGAGTTTGAAAGGTAACACGTCTATATGGATCATTGCAATTTTGAAGACTAAATCATGTCTAATTAACTAGGCTGGGATAGTAGCTTCCCCCTCCCCCCGCCTCAAATTTAATTTAATTGTTAAAAGCCAAAATCCATACATTAACCAGCTCTCCACCTGAAATGTGGGGGAGTGCTGCTTGCAGAAGTTTCTAAAACTAGACCTAAGGTATCAGGCTGTGCAGTTCCTTGCAGCTAGGAAATATGTCAAATGCTGCTCTCTGTGTATCACATCCCTGACATTGGCTTTTAAGGAAAGATTCAGCCTGAAAAACCCTTTGAAGGGGAGCAGAAACTTTGAAGGCATCATCAGAACAAAATCATGTTACACTCTTCACATCAGTCTGTGCACTTGGCAGATGCCACACACCAATAATTTAAATTTCCATTTTCATTTTTCATTTTCAGGCATTGTGATAATTCCAGGGCATTTCCTCCATCATATTTGTAACCTATTCATTATACCATTTTACTGCATAATGAAGACAAATGCCTACACTTTAGCAACAGATTTGGGTAATGACAAGATGTACAATAACACAGAGTAATGTGACCAGGCCTTCAAGTTCTAATTGAATATTTTTCTGATCCCGCTTTCATTAATCTTTCCTCCTGTTTCACGTTTCTAGCCATTTTTCTGCTGCCTGCCCCTTTTCCCCTTTCCCCCTCAAACCACCCTCTGAAATCCTTTTTGGGAGCTAGATTCTGCCTCCATTGTGGGTTCAGGCTTTCTCCTTATCAAAGGACACGGCTCACTTGCTGATGAACCACCGAGCCTCTGACGGAGGCAGCAGCCTGCATCCCAGGCACAGGGCTTAATTGGTATGCTGGCCCATGCAAAGCTATCTGATTGCATTCAGTAACTGGCAGGGACAGAAAGCATTTCCAAGGGAAATAATATCTAGCTGTGAATGTGGAATATGTGTGTAAGAACTGAACAGTAAACACCAGCCTTAATTTTAATATCTCACATTATGCAAAACTAAAAAAAGATGAGTGCTCCGATATTCAAGCAGACCCCTGCGGGATAGGAATGTTATCACAAGAATATTATAGAAACCAATGCAAAATATCCAGCTGCTGTGAGAGTTTAAGGGGCATCAAATGATTTGGAATCACCATTTTCCTTCCACAAATGAAAGTATTTACCTATTAACAGCAGCAAAACTATGTTATTTTGCTGGGCAGTACGACCGCAAGCAACATTGCCTTTCAGTTTAAGCTCTGATATGTTAGCACTTAATGTCCCAAACAGCCCTTAAAAGCTCCAAGGTAAAAATGTAAAACCATAATCCAGTCCTAAATGGTCATTTAAAAAATGATCATCCCAAAGCTCAAGAGTGCCTTTATCTGTTTATGAGGCATTCTAGTTAAAATAGTTACACTAGGAATGCAGGGAGGATGATACCTATTTAATTTTATGGTGTTTTGCCCTCTCTCCAATGATAAAAGGTGGCTGGGACTGCAGCAAAAGCCAAATCCTGTTTGCTTTGTTCACACAACTAGTCACACTGACTGCAGCAGGGCTGTGGAAGAGATTTGCCCTCACCTCTTAAATTATCTTTCTTTATAAGCCACTTACTGTTTGTGTCCTACTCTCTATCAAAACCGTTACTCATATGCTTCCAAAAGGAATGTGGGACAGGCAAGAGCTAAGACATGAAAGCAGAAAAAAGAAACATCCATTCAGATCAGTGAGTTCAGATTAAAAACAAAATCTTGACAAAACAAATTGTCTGGCTGACACAGTTTTTTCAGAGTTGGTCAAGGAAGAATTGCTCAGAACTATTCAGACAATAAAATACCTGTATTGTTCATCCCTTAGGACTTACATCACCTTTCCCAGAAATGAGAGGGCAGGAAAGAATTTGTGATATTCAGAGAAAATTTGCAGATCATAAAGATGTACAAATGTTCTCAAGTTGATTCTACTTCTTTTTTTCTTTTTTTCTAAAGTAATGTGTGACATAAATAGAATTTAGTGCTGATCTTGCTGGGCAGTCATTTAGGCCAGGGCAATAAGTAAACAACCTGGCAGCAGCACAGAGCTCTGGGTTTGAATCCTGCCCTCCAAGCAGCCCAGTGAGCTCATGCTGATGGCTATTCATGCCTCAAAGCTAGATCTCACAGTCTGGGTCAGTTCCTGCCTCAGACACATCCAGAAGCACCTCAGCAACGTGGTGCTGAGAGACAGTGGCTGCCCTGCTGTTGCTAGAACTGCTTGCTGCTGTCCAGAAGGACTTTTGCCTCTTCAGTTGTGTGTCCCCACTTCCCCAGCCTGCTTCCAGCTCTACTTTCCAGCTTTTTCCAGGGTTGCTTCTGGAAAAAAAAAAGTCTGCTCTCTGATGATGTCTGTCTGGGTGAGGAGGAAGAACTGGAATTTTGTGACCAACTTTCCAGGCTCCCCTTGAACTCTCTGCTCTTGAGGGATAGGGAGAGGGTTGCTCCGTAAACTTTTTTTGGTTCTGCAGGTGGCAGAAGAAATCCCAGCAACTTGGGCAGACTAGCTTCTTGTAGAGGTCCAGCCCTGTGGGAGGAGGGGATCTTAGCATCACTGTTCTCTGGGATATGCCTCAGGAAGGAGGAAGAAATTTATCTGCAAGAGCCCAGACATTCATCCTGAGAGACTGAAAGCATGCCATGGTACTGGGTCCTTTCTGCAAGCCTGGCAGAAGCACAGAAAGGCCCTGGGAAACTAGCATACCTACTGAACAGAAAAACTTGCTCTGCTTAAAGTCAGCAATTTTATAATGCAAACACACCCAATGGAAAAACTCCTGGGAAAACACCACTGTTATTTCCAGAGCATAAATGCAGTATTTTAAACACCGTCCATTACTTTTTGTTCCAGAAAGATGAGGATCATGTATTTGTTTGAGACCAAGTCCAAATCATCCTCAATCCTTGCAGATGCCTTCCTTCTTGTAAAATAATAGCAGGGAAAGCTGAAAACTTTAAAAAATATTTTAGCACTGAAGATAATAGCAACAAATCTCCACAATGGCGTAAACCTTCAATTTCCCATATTTAGGATTCAGGATTTTTTCAATTGATGGACATTTGGTACGAGGATTTGATAAACTGTTCTGTGCAGGTTGTGCCCTATTCTGGGTGTGTGTCCTACACTGCAGCAACTGGAGATGTCAAGTCTAGCTGTCAAAAAGAACAGAGATAAATGGTCACCCTGCCTCACAGCTGTACTTACTGCAGACCAAGCACAAACACCCTGTTCAGAGCCCTAACATAGGTTACAAGGCACCTCCAAATGAAAGTTTTCATAATTAAAAAAAAAAAAGGGACAGAATTTCCTCGCCTTCTTGTATAACACTTTCCTAAAGGAGAATTTGAGGAGATTAGATTCACCTCAGCAAGGCGTGCTGCACAGTGAATTGTCTGATGCTTCCTTGGTATATTTTGCCAATTTGATCACCAGTAGTAAATTGGGTGAACTTTTGGATTTCAATGCATGAGACTCCTCATGCGTCAGGATGAGACAATTCTGTGGCTTGGATGATTACTTCTGAAGGCAAAAGGCCAAAGTTTTCTCCTTGAACTTTACATATGAATTGATCAGCTCAATGCCTTTACATAGTTTTAGGTACCTCCCAGCTTTGCTTAGCCACATCAAGGGAATACAGTAGTAAAAAGCCATTTTCTTTCCACTTGCAGAACACATTAGCATTTGAGAGGGAAAAATCTGTAAAAGACTCTATAAAAATATTCAGAGAATACATTAATCCTAGATATTTTGTCCATAGTTCCTTGCAGAGCTATCAGAGTGTCTAGGTTATTGACCTATAATCCATTAATAGGATTTTTAAGAGTTCTGTTATGGTTACTCTTCAGGAGATGAGTGAACAGATGGATAGGATGGTCACCCCCTTGCTGTAACCTTTGCCTAACAAAGCTGATTAATTCAGTCGTTCTAGTTGATAAGGCATCAACTGTGGCTTTGTCTACAGATAATTAACTAAGATCCAAGCCAGAGGAGTCAGAGGAGGTGAACAGCAATGCGAACTCTCTAGGCTAAATCCAAGAGATTGAGGTCTAGAAGCTGGGGTGAGGTAAATGATGCTGTAAAGTATATGTCAGTAAGCACCACTGTGTCAGCCCAAGCTTTTGTGAGCAGAGGCAGGATAGAACCCAGCAGCTGAGCAGGTGGGGAGGGACATCAGGCACCAGGAGCACTTGCTGGAGCTGTGGCAGGGTACCACACCTGCAGCCCAGAACCTCGTTCACTGCTTATTACACTTACCTGCCTAAAACCTTTAAGCCATCTGAAGGCATTCCACCTGCATTAGGCAGCACTGGAGGTGGCATAGAGCAACACCCCTGCCCTGCACAGGGGCATTTCCAGAGCAGGCAGAGAGGCAGAGGGAACAGTGCTATAGCTGCAGATGCCCTGCAAACCCATGGCACCGTGGTTCTCTCCCTTCCTGTTTACTTTTGTTTGGCTCTTTGGAGCATTTCCACAAGCCTGGGCAGGACCAGAGGCTAGCTGGTCTCTGCCTTGCCTCATTAGACATGAGCAGTAGGGGTTGCAGCCATCTACCACACTTAAGACATTCAAAAGCACCCAGACACATAATTGACTCCAGCTCCTTTCAACCCCAAAGCAAGCTAGCTACAGTCAACAATGATGAATAAAGAAAGAATTCAGGCCTGGTAAATAACCTGAAGTAGAGCAGCTGCAATGGGAAGGGAAGCAGCCAAGTGAATCGAGCCTCCCATATTCCTTGCTTAGGCTTTCTTTTCTCTCTCTGACCCATAGCTGAATGCAGCCTTTTACCACTGCTCCTCGTGGCTTGCAGCTGCAGCATTCTGAGGCTGTCAGGAGCCTTGTAACACTCCTCTGGTCAGGAGCAGGGAACTTGGAATACCAAGGCAGGTACACCATGGTGCTGCCCCCTTCACTTGCTCCTCTAAAGGCACATCTGCCTTCCTTGGCATCCTCCCAGCTCACCCCTGAGACTGCTCCAGCACACGCCACTGGCTTCATGTTTGCAAAGCAGGTGTCCTAATAAAGTACCTTAGGAGTCAGCCTCAGCATCAATTTGCAGCAAGGGGGTTGACATAGATATAGGTTAGCTGGTCCACTGCCTCACTCTGCAGCAGGGAGCAGAATGAACACACAATCCATACCTTGTTGGGAAAGTGCTGGACAAACTGTTTTTCACATCTTCAGTTCAGAACTAACACTTTCAAATGTTGCATCTTACGAGCAGCTGTGCTGAGGTTTTAATTCTATTTCTGAATGGGAAAAAAAATTAAATTCACTGTGCCAGAGGCCCCCTTTTTTTTCCCCAAGAGCACAAGCTGAAATACTAACACTAAAATAGGAGGTTGTGCAAAAGCTTTGGGAGATTTTTACACTTAGACACCAAATTCTGATTTACTAACTGCTGATCCAGCTGTGGAATAGTACCATAACTTCCCAAGCTTCTGCTTTGGGATTGCAGAATTTTGCATTGTGCTACTCCCAGAAATATCTGAGTGTTGCTAAGACAATCCTGCTCTAACCCTATCTCATGCTTATGCCTCATCAGAGGGCACAAATAGGCAGCCCTCTTCTTACAGGTAATTACCAAATTGGAGGCTCCTCTGGTGTGGTGTCATGTTGAGGCTGGCTCACTGGAAATAATGAATTTTGGTTCAGTTTCTGTCCCAAAATCTATCTAATGTATTCTATTATCTTCCTATTTAAAGTAAACTACATATGCAGCCCACAGGAGAGAACAGAAACCAAAATCAGATTTGCTTTGAGCCATAGTCAAACTGACACATTGCTCCCATAAGAAGCTGTGATTTACCCTCTTTATTAGCTTGCTTTTTTAGATCATTTTCTTAGAAGCTGTAAGACTTAACTTTAGTGCCATGCAGGCAGAGAAGAAACTGAGCTCAGGTTTATCTTGTCCTAGCAGGTTTATCTTGTCCTAGATGAGCACTTTGAGCACCTAAATAATGTATTAAAAGGTGACAGTGACACTGGTACATGCACAATGCTTTACAGTAAGGTACAGTTAGGAATGGAATCCTATCCTGTCTTAGTCAAATTTTAAAGTTCTATACATCTATAGACAAACTTACACTCAGGATTGTGTCTATACCAAATTTCAGTAGATAGAATCAGAAGGAACATGCACAGTTAAGCATTTTAACAAGTGCATAAACATTTATGAATGTTTCATGCATTTTTGTCTAGCATGGGTGTTTTTGCTCTCTTTACTCAAATGAGCAGTGCCACCAGAGAGGCCATTCATGTGAGCACAGCAGCATGATTTAGCTCTGTTTGATTTTTAAAACTCATAGTAATCAGGATACAAGCTTCAAAATCAGGGCTGACTTAGATATTTATTAGCACAATTACGTCTGCAACCCCTCCTAGACTGAACACAATTTTGGTAGTAATTTTCAAATCATTAGCACACTCTTTTAGTAACATCTTATCTCAGCTATTAGACAGGCTGTACTTAAATTGAAGTCATTAGCAAACACTCCATTACTGTATTGTTTTGCAGTATGCATTTAGTATATTGGATTATTTTGTAAAGTAAATATCCTCTAAATATGAAACAAATCAACATATATCTGTAAAACATAATTATAAGGGTACTTAATTCTGCAATGTATAAAAAGTATTTTCAACTTTTATATGAAGTAGCTTCTAAATAATAGAAATTCATGGTACATGATTAATTATAGCAATCATCTATCTGTGCTAAAATATGACAGTTTAATCTTCTAAATCGCATTGGGAATGAAACAATTCTGAATCCAAGATATCCCTTTATAGGTTCTAAGTACAGCTCATAAATTACTGGGGCTTTTAAATCTCATCTATATTTCTGCAGCGGAGAGGCAAGACAAGGCTGTGCTCTAGTCTGCAGTCTTCTTTAAGTAAAATTCTTGTTCATTAAAATATTTTAGAGGTGTCTTCATAACAGCAGTGCCATATAACCAACTTCCTCTGGAAGAGCAACTTCAAATTCAGTGTTTGATAGGGTAGGGAATTTTTACCTTCGGGGGTTTTTGAGAAAGAATTCCTTGGGTAGCAGCTTTGCTGCATGGCACAGGTGAAATCTCTGAGAAATCCCTGTGAGATAAACATCAAGTTTTTAGTTCCTTCCTTTTTTCAGCATCATTAAAAGCTTATATAAGACCCTCTCACCTCATAAACAGCCTGAACTGTGACTTTCTCTGTGGTTCACAGCTCCTTACAGCTGCTCTGATCCAAACTGGGGGAGCCCACACTGTGACTGAGGTAGCTCTGAGCTAGGTTTGGGGTGCCCCTGTCCCTGTGCTCCGGACACTGTGTCAGGATGTGCTCTCTGAATAACCTGCAGGCCACTTTGGTCATCAGTGGGAATCAGGAAACTTGCAGAGAAGACTATCACTCAATGAGCACAAGACAATTTCAGACTTTCATTTGGAAAAAGTTGTTAGCTCAAACCTATCCCACTAGCATGTAGCTCTAGCTTTAACAAAATAGTGCTGAATAATGTCCAGATTAATTTAATCCAATGGCACTAGGCAGAACAGCATCATAATGTGGCTGGGGTGCATAGAACCAACCACAGCTCAATGGTAATAATGACCTGGGGTTTCTCAGTAACTCACAGGCAAAAGAAGAAGAGAAGAGACAAGAAGCTGCATCATTGTGTGTGCACCTCTTGGGCTTTTCTGTTCTACAAGGCTGGTGGGAAGGGAGCAAGTTCAGCACAGGTGGTATTCCTGGGTGTCTATGCTGCCATCTTCATTTGTAAATCTTTGCCAATGCTAACTGTTCCTGACAAGAAGACTGGTTTCAAGGCAAGGCTGGAAAAGGTCAGGCTATTGAAAATCTACTTTCCTTTTATTACCCTTTTCCTTAGACTTGTCTGCAATAATCACCAAAATGGCCACACTATTCCATGGTGGTGGGAGCAGGGGGGAAGGTCTCAGTAAAAAAGAGAAGTTCCAAAACAAATAACATAAAGAGTAAAAATTATGGGCAAGTTCTAGCAACATTTACAGAAGGCATTTAACCTTCTGTTAAGTGAGCCGTCTTTTTTTTCTCCACCCTTACTATAAATATATAACACCAGAGCAAGAAAAAATTTTTGCTGCACAAGTATTTGGTTATAAAAATGATCAAAAAATATGTTGTTGCATCAGAAATGCTTATCAGGATGATGCAAAGGAAGTGCTCAGTAAAACCTTGGTTTATATCTCCTGGAGCCCTAAGAGCACTACTGTGCCTCATGCAATGAGACAAGCAATCACTCTGCAGCTGCCTTTCAGAAGAACATCTTCCTACCATCACACACTGATCCTTTTCCAGAATATTTTAATGCAGGCTCAGCAAGACTTTTGGCTGAAAGTTGTGATTGGACGCCAATTTTCACAATATAAATAAAATTAAGTTTCCTTTCAGCTTTCTAAGCTGAAATGGTGCTTAGATGTCATACGTGTATTTCCAGTTCTCTTCTCCAAGGTCAGAAGAATTAATAGCTTAGTGGGTAAATTGGTCAAGAAGAAAATCCTCTCCTGAGTTTTCAGTAAAATAATTCCTCTTCTGTTTATCAGACTGCCTGAAGGTAATTTGCCAAACACGAGAGAAAAAGGGGATTTTTATATTGTACAAAAATGTTTTTTAAAGAAATCTGATTTTGCTTCCTGAGAGGCTTTCAATGAGAATAACATGTTCAAAAACAGCACTCACTTTAGAGTTTTCATTTGGCTGTGTACTTTTTACTTCTTTCAGCAATCTCCTCCAAGTTGTCCCTGATTTGAAAGCAAATGCAGGGGAAGAGGAGACTGTAAAATGTAGGAGAGACAAAGTGAGGCCTTGAGATAAAAAATAGCTGCAAAAAGCTTTTATTTTCTGCTTTTTTTCAATCCAACTGCATTGTTATTGCCTAAGAACATCATGAGAAAATAGCGTAGTTCAGTAATGCAATACACTATAACGTTAGGCACCCAAACACATAATCCAACATTGCTGCACATATGGATGTCCTCTGGGAAGGTGTTGGTTATTATGCATTCCAGGTTACTTTTAAGATGTTTTTTCTCTTTAGTACTGTATATCAGCTCTTCAATTAGTTTCACTTTCATGTTGCTATCTGCTTTGCCTTAAGTTCATGACAATCTTTATTGATTCCTCATTTTAATGTTTTACATCCATTTGCCCCTGTTGAGAGCACCTTGACAAACTCTCAAGAGCAGCAGGGGAAGACAGCTAGTGAACCACAGGGAAACATAATCTAGAAGCAGGTCATCCTCTGGACAACCTCTGCTTCCTGCTCCCATGTTGGCAGCTCCCTGCTTGTTCCCACAAGCAAGACCTTGTACTGAAACACATTAAAAATTCCATTTTACTTCTTCACTCTGTTTTAGGAATAGGGTCAATTCAGGATTTCAAACTCTGTGAATTAATACCAATACATTTCTGCCCATTTTTGGCAGCTCTAGGCAATGGATGTGGGGAATCTCTGCAAGCAAGATTTGGAAACCTGCCACAACTTCCATCCCTTTGGGTATTTCCTGATTTTTCATTGCTGTTCCCACCTGTCATCACTTTGAGAGATCAATATTGTTCTGTAGGTTATAACGTCTGAGTATTTATGCATGGCCAGATAGGCTCCCTTAATATATTGCCCTAAAGATAAAATACCAGCTATCAGAGCTTTTCCTAGCTTAATCAGATATACATCTCTTTAGTGTATTAGATACAATAACAGCATGATAAATATCCACAATTTATATGGATATTTATATATGGATAAACTATATGACGGATTTAATCATTAATGAGCCATCACGAAAAAACTTACTAAGGCTTTTTAATAACATCAGTACATTCTCAGTTTAGCACATTTTGAATACCAATGAATGGTGATCTATAGATTTACTAAATAAATGACATACTCTATATTCCTCATGCTGCTGCTTCATGGGACTTCATTTTTCTTGCTGCACATTTTGAAATATCTTCTAATGTCACTATTTCCTCTGCTATATCTGGAATCCCCTCATTTTTCCTACAGTATGCTAAATATTACTTATAACTATGTAAAAATTCACAATTAGAATATTAGAAATTATACAATATACATTGCTTTTAAGAGCTGCATTTTTTTTTTCCAGAGGTTCTGGTATTTCCACCAAAGTGAAACCTGGGACCAGACAATCCTGTTATGACCAGGGAAAAAGCATGCTTTCTCAAGTGGGTTGGATGCCTCTGGGCATTGATGTCTTTTGCATGATAGGTCTAAACATAGTGAATGCAAAGAAAAATTTCTGTCTGATGGAAAGTAGACTCCTCCTCAAATGCACCTATTGTCCTATCAATTTTAAGGTCAGGTGACATTTCAGAGTAATCTAAACCATTGAAACAACGAATTGTTACTTGGTTTAAAAAGAGATCACTGGGATTTGCAGATATGACAGGACTGAGGTGGCAAACTCACCAGCAGGATTTCTGGTGTGTATGACTGCAGTTTCAGCACCTATTACTAATAAATCGTTCCATTTTCCCTCCTTCTGCCTCCATTCAAATGTACACAGCTCACATGGGTGGAATATGACACGGCAGAACATACTACTGCTGACAAATGACTCCCCAGGAGAATTGTCTGAAGCACAGGTTGCACAGATGATCAATAGCAACCGTCAGTGTTCTGGGGTTGTTTAGTTTCCCATGTACATGGAGTGGAATCACAGCTGAGCGCCTTAATTCGCACACGCTTCAGGACTTACCCTGCTCAGTAACAGCTCTCCAGGAAGCCTGCAGCAATGCCTCTGTCACACCTGTGACAGCCAAGCCTGGGCAGCTCCCCTCCCTGCTGCACAGAAAGGATCTGGGAGTTCTGGCATCCCTGGCGTGACAAGGGGCTCCCAGCTGCCTGGCATGAGGCTGGTACTCAAGCCACCACATCAAAACAAGGATCATAACAGCTCCAGCACACTCAGACTGTCCAGAGATGACAAATCTCCCAGCTGTGCCACCTATTACCAGCCACTAGGAGCAAGTCAGGTTTTCATGAAGTTCTACCTTGCAGCAGAGATTTTTGAAACCAAAACAAACCCAAGAAAGCAAATAAAGAAACCATGATAAACAAATCACCAAAACACAACCCCTAAAGAAACTAAAAAGTAAAAAAAACCACCAAACCTCTTTATTAGCAAAAATGGAGATTTTTGTCAGACAGCAATAGTTCCAATGACACAGGGTTTGATATTTCCCCACCTGAGGATTAGATGCATTATATTACTTTCAGAGAACAAGCGCTTGCAAGGCTTTTGTGTCCTGCTTTTGCAAAAGACATCATTGAGGTATCAGTGGAAAAGATGCTATCACAGACTAAAGCAGAGGTACATATATTAGCATTATTGACTAGCAACACTGAGTGATCTATTTTATTTAGTACCAGATTTATCTCCCTGGTGTCTGCAACTGTAAGAGCTGTAAGAGCAATTTACAGGAATTGTCATATGGAAAGACAGGATGAAATGATGTAGTGTGTTTTCATATAAAAATCAAATTCAAATTCAAAATCAGCCAATCAAAAAAAACCCAACCTAAACCCACCTCACATGGAGGGCATTTTTTTGGTTTTGTTGGGTTTTTTAATCTTTAATTGCCAATGTTGCATATTGGCTGGAGGTTTGAACCATTCTGTAGGTGCTGTTCAAAAAAGCAATGTCCCTGGAGAATTAATAGCATAAGATCGCTAGAATAACTATTCACAAGTCCCTTGAGTCTCTGTAATTAACATGTTAAACTGCACTTAGAGGGAATAAAGTATCATTATACACAGAATAAATCATTTCAAATTACTGAATTATTTGTCTGTACAATTACCCAGATAATTATCTAAACTTTATTAATAAAAGGTTTCATTAGCTACCACTTACTCTGGATAGAACTAAAGCATTGAGCTTTTACTCTCAAATATACACACAATGCAAAATACAACAGAAATGTTATAGACATTTTTAAAAACAGAACTAAATTATATGCTGAGCTAGTCTCATTTTTTTTTTGTTATATAGGGTGCCTTCCTGCATTGAGCAAACTAGAGGTAGATACTGAAACATAAAGCATAAGAAAGGAACTGAGTATTTGCCAAAGCATAATCAGCCAAGGTGAATCTTAGGCTTAAGATACAGGGTTGAAATTGAGGAAAAGTGACCTGTGACCTATTGAAGCAGAATTTCATGCACCAGCTTGCCTATATTTAAATTTGCTTCTTTCAGCAAATTTAGAGCTTATCTAAGCTAATTGCATGGTGATAGATACTTTGAGTCTAATACAGGAATAAGATAACGAAGATAACTAAAATTGACAACAAGGTGGCGTCACTGAAAACACAAAGACCGGTGCTTCAGCAAGGTCTTCCTAAGCAGCATGGCTGATCACACACATGCCACTGCTCTGAGGGCAATGAAATCTGAAGGTCTTGCTCTTTCTAGAGCTGAGGCACACCAGATGCAGATATGTGACCCAAAGGGGATGACTTTATCTCTGGAGCCATGGTTTAAACAGTCTTACACTAAATAAAACTGCCGTGTGATCTCATTATTGGTAAGATGTAAAACCTTTGGGAATTTTGCTTTCTTTCATTTTAAATCAAGTCAGTAATGATTTTATCACTGTTATAACCTGCTGCACATGCAGGATTCATGCATGCACTTGGTATCCTGCTGTGGCCCCAGGTTCAACTCCATAATCCAGCCACCACATCAGCTGAACTCCAGTAACTGCTGCCAGCCCTCAGCAAATGCAAATTGAAATGACTGAGGTACAAAGTCATATTTCCTTTAATTTGCAGCAGGCAAAAAGCATGTACATGGACAGCTTTAATGCTATAAACAGCCATTCTGCAGCTACCTCAGGCATAACTCAAGCACATGTCTAAAACCTTAACCATTATGGTTTGTGAAGAGACATGTAATGTTTTATACACAGACTCCTTCACCATTTATAAGTTGCACAATCACATTTTTCCTCCCACAAATCTCACTTTTGATCACATGGCTTTCTAGGAATCAGGCTCAGAAATACCTTTGTTTTCTGGCTCTGGGAACCTACCAATTCCTAAACTTCACATATGAACTGTTTCCTTCTGATATATCCCAACCTCACCTGCACAACTCATAAATGTACTCTAGAGCTGTCCTCTAAATCTTTTGACTTTGAAAAACACCCCATTCCAGATGTGATACTGGTGGTGTTCATACTTATCCAGCTGATGAGTTATTAGGATGCCTATGGCTTTACCTGAAAGCTCTTGAGCTCGTATCGGATATGTAAATTGGGATATCTGGAGTGGAAATTCCTCACCCTTTCCAACTGAAGTTGTTCCACTTCAGGTGAAACTCTTCCTGCCTTTGCAGCCATGAAGAAGGTTACGTCCCAAGGGCCCTTTCCACTGGCTTTGGCATGCAGTGTGGGACCTTCTATTAACTCAGCCACTATATGTAACAGAAGACTTTGCCAAAATGCATGTAAAAGATTGCTTCTCCCTTATTTTGAGATTTGTATGTGCCTGCACTAACAAACAGAGACCTGGGCATCTTTTTGTTCTTCTTTGGTTTTGTTATATCACTTCATAAGTTTTTATGTTGTTTCATAATTCTGTCATATGAACATAGATAATATTGAGGAACTAATGCAGTAACATAGTTCATTAATAGTGTTGGAAAGGTTGTATTCACCTAAAACTACTACAGCAATGTTAATACTTTTTTTCCTAAGTAGCTTGCGTTTCCAGGGTTTTGGTTTGAATATTTTTGGTAATCTGCTGAAGAAAACAAAAGGCATAGAAAATTTCAGCCTGATCAAGGTATTGGCAATTGAAAGCAACAAAGTACTGTGCAACCTTGCTTCAAGAATCACTACTTCAGATAAATAAAGTTATATATAGACTTTCACAGTGTCTTCCAACCTTAGATTTGAAACTGCCTTATAGTAGAGAAATATCCCTCAGCTAGAAAAGTTCTCAAAGTCAGGACAGACTTGGCTACCATACAAATTCCAATTCAAGATACAACCTCAGAAAAAGATTGCTAATTGCTGGGATCCTGCTCCCACTCTTGAGAAGGGAATCATGGCAGGCATGAGCATTCCCTCTGAAGCAGCTGAAATGACTGGAAACAAATGGGGGTTCTTAGACAAACACAAGCAGAACTTCATCTGGTGACTGAACAGGAGACTAGCATTTCTTTTCCCATGGTATGGGAAAAGGAAAGAGTTGCACCTTGATTTTTATGAGTTTATAACCCCACTTTTCCATATTCAAGGGTATTTCTCTCTTGAAAAGCCCAAGAGAGGGAGATGGATTATAAAGTCGTACTTAACAAGAAGTTTTGTGAATAGCAAGCAGTGTGCGCAATCCTAACTGTTCTTGAACCCATCACAGCTCAAAAAGCATGTCTGGCAGTCACAGAAGACCATGTAAATATATTGCTGTATGTTAGAAACTCCATTACTGATGCAGCTCATTGAAGGAATTTTTTGGAATTTTACCATGGCAGTGGAATTCTTACAGCCATGTCCTCAGGACTGTGCAGCCCCAGTCTACTGTCCGCAGCTGTGAGGGCAACTATCAAAGCAATTTGAGTTAACTGTATCCGTGGTATTAGAAAAGACCCAGGCTTAAAACCAGGAGTCCCTCACTCAGCACGCCCAATGATTTCTGCCAATAAAATGCATGAGTAGAAGACACTGAAGGTCTCACGTCACACATGTGCTTGCTATCCAGCTCCACCAAACTGTGGCTGAGAATCAGCATAGTGCAGAAATGCTTACAACAAGCCTGTAGCTACCCTTATGAGCTGCCTTTCAGTGGAGGGAACTGCGCAGTTTTGTTGAAAGTAAGATTATTTTGTCACGCTGTTGCTCATTACTGACATGAAGTGCAATTAGGCAGCGCATTTGCTCACTGCTATCAAGGTGACAGTGTCAATTGGACTCCAACCTACCTGGTTGTCTCTGAACTGTCCCCCAAAGCTGCTGCACGACGTTGTCTTCTTGCTCCTAGGTCAGCAGAAAGCTGCACATTGTCACAGCCTGAACAAAAACACCCACAGCCTTGCCCAGCTTCCTGCACTCCAGAAAATGCTGGTGCTGGAAGGGTTAAGAGCCTCTCTGATAGCAGACAGGTCGTGTTGAATTCTTCAGCACCACCATTGTGAGGTATATAAAAGTGTTTTTCAAGATTACATATCTCCATAGGTTATACTGTCATTATAAGGAACTGCATTTACACAGTAGGGAATTTAAGTTGGCAATGTGACACTCCTAGCAAAAAATGTGAACTGGAACAAAAATTACCCTGGAAAGAAGCACCTTAAAACCTTTCATTTCAAAGAATCTGCACTAAGCCTGAAGAGAGCAAATAATGAGCGATGAAAGGCGTCTTTGTTATGCTGTGATTTCAAAGCTCTGCCAAAATGTCAAACAATCCATTTAATCAATCAGAAAATTAAAGAATGTGGTAGATTCCCAAGGTAGCTTGACGTTTTAGCTCTGCCAAGTAATTCAGCTACTGCACAAAGCTTATGTCACAATAGCAATTACTTAATAAGGCATTTTTGTCTAACTGTGTTGATGTAAAAATACAGTTTAGTTTTCAAATTATTTGCAGCTGTGTTCCTGCTTGGATCAAGCATGCAATACTTCCGAAGTTTACATTTGGTGCTTCAAGCACTGATTTAATTCAATTTTTATCACAATGTATCCTTCAAAAGTTTCCTATTATCTCAAAACTGAAAGAACTTTATTTCTTAAAATAGGCATTCATGAGGTCACATAAGAAAAAGGAGACACTATCTGTTGTTCCGCATACAAGACTCATTACACACTTCAGACACCACTGGCAGAACTCCTGTGATTTCAAGTACATATTCTTTATGATGTTTACATTTCAAATTTGGTTATTTATGTCAGGACAAAGCTAAACAATCTTGGGAATCCTGGATTAATATAAATTAAATTTTGGGAATGTGAAACAGTCTACACTGAACATTTTCTATATTACAGGTAATTTATTTTCTATTTCTCCCAAAGGAAAAATTTTATAGACTTGTTACAAATGTAGATTGTTTTTTCCCTCTGACATGCCAAATAAAATTAAAGATCCATTTTGTTAATGTGAAATTAAATGCAAAAGTTTTAAGGTAAAAAGTTCAATGAGCACTTAAAGACATTGTTACTTTAGAAAACGTGAGTATACTAATATCATGTGCCAAAATAATAATCCTCAATAAAAATTAAATAAAATTTCATTTTATTAATGAAAATAAAAAGACATTAAATTTAATGTCTTAGTTTTAAATCAAATTGTTTGAGATATGGTTTTGTTGTCTACACTTGTGCACATTCCAGAAATTTCTTATGAGCTCTACCTTGTGTCAGTGGCAAGAAATGCATCCTATGTCTACCTGTGACTATATGGACAGCATCTTTTTTCCAACTATGGACAATTTTTCTTTTTTATCTTTAAAAATTTGAAATGCTGACATGAAAGAATCATAAACTCTGCCAAATGTATACCTACATTGCAGTTTTTAAAGAAAAAAAAGCATTCAGCGCAGCAAACAAAGCCTGACCTGCACTCCTGACAGCAGGTGGTGAGTGTCTTTGTGATCCTGGAGCCTATTAGTATGATCTCCTTCAGTGGCTGGATGAATAGGGACCTTCCTTTCAGAAGCCACAGTGAGTTTCACAAAAGCTTCTCTGCAGAGGAGGGCTGGAATGAATCCAGTCATGCAGCTTTCACTAACCCCCTGATCCTTTCTTTGGCTCCCCATCTCCACTGCCTACCTACCTCTCCCTGTCCCCCCACACTTTCTTTCCTAGTCTGGTCTTACTGCCAGTGGAAAAAGACTACAATGAAGACAGCAAAAACATCACACAGAAATGTACTGAAATGGACCATAAGTGGGGAGCTCCTCAGCATGACCAGACCTGCACTCACAGAAAATCCTGCAGAAAATGCAAGAACTTTGGCCAGAGATGAAGCACCAAATTTGTATCGCCTCTGAGTACTGTCAGTCTCCAGATTTTACCAGAACAGGGCATTCCAACATGCCTCCTCTAACAATTTTCAGATGCACAAGTGCTTCCAGGGCTGAAGTATCAAGGAGACACCCTCCCAACTATATTTTCTTGTGGAGGTAGGAAAAATTACCATAAACATTAAGAAACATAAGTGAAATAGCAATAAAAAACCTATTTGTCCCAAATAGGGATCAAGCATTTTTTCTGTAATGATTCTTGGAATTTCTCTACTTGCTGATGTTCTAAAAGTAACCAAGTGAACTCACTCAAAACAACACATAGGATTGACCAAATCTATTGAAAACTTGGGTCAAGCCAAAGGGTTTCATTTCAAAGTTGAAAAAAAAATCCTCTCAAAATATTTAGCTGCTCAAGTAGCTAATTAGGAACAGGTGACCCCCAAGATGTTTGCATTATCCAAGAAAGACTTAGGAAATCCTGCTTGGATTTGAGATTACCAAGATGCTGCTTCTCCTGAGAGCTGGTATGTCCACTACCTCAGACACTATTTTGGAGGTATAAGTAGAACATTTTCTTGCTCTTGACTAAAGCTGTTAATTTATTAAGAACACACATAATATAGACATTTACAATATATTAGACAAAGAGGTAACTTTAGCATTTCACCTTTGTGACAAGACCTTGCTTTTTTCTGACAACTGACTACATTTTAAACATATACACTTTTTACTCAATTTGACACTGACAAGAAAAATACACTCTTTGCCATCATGGCAAGGTGTCACTAAAAACCTGATTGTCAAGGTCTTACAATGCATAATTCAAAGAAGTATATCTGAATATATCATATTTTAGGATAAATAAGAAAGCATATTTCTTGCTCAGAAAAAAAAAAAACAACAGATCGGCTCCACCCTGGAGGCAGAAGGAAAGGAAAACAATTAGGGTATAAATACTAATTCTTGTTTTAGAAAATAATAGACTAAAGATTATCTGCTACATCTACAGATGAATTACTAATAGAAAGAAAATATAATCCCAAAGTGACACTCTCTCCTCCACCAACACCTTAAGGTGTGACCACTCCAGGACAGGTCAGTGCTCATCAACTCCAGGGTTGAGCTCTCAAGGGCACTTGCAGCTGCTTCTGAAGTAGTCAGCAGAGTTAAATCTGAAAACATGTTATGAAGAGAGTTATGGAAGCACATTTGGGCCATTCTAGTACCTTGTTTCCAAAGATGAACTCACCTCTGGTGTTATTTCAGAGTGCTGTAACTTTTGACTCTTGAAATAATTTGGAAACAAAATACAGTACTGAAAATATACTCTACAGGTGGGATTGTAGATTACTTTTCAAAGTATAGTTTGCAGTAAAGATGAATTACATTTACCAACTGAATAGTTTAATTGCAATTCATCATTAAATTGGTAGAAATGGAGAAAAAGAGTACCGGGGCCCATGTTTAAAGGACTTTGTCTCAGGTCTATGAACAGTTACAACCAAAGTAAGGATTGAAAAGACAAAGACAATTTTTAACTTAGCCAAATGAAAAGTTGAAAAATAAACACAGTTAATTCTCTTGGCTGTACACCCTGGATACTATTGGAAAAATTTTTGTCAACACATGAGGAGGAAAACAGTTTTTTAATAGGAGTCTGAAGATAATGTGTTAGGTTTTTACACTTTTCTTTCACATGGCACCATTGAAGCACACATGTGTCCACCTTTTCTAAGCCCAAGTAAGACTGAAATAATTGCCACACAACATCAGGGAATTTAATAATGGTTAATTTCTCCACATGCTGTTTGATTTAAAGAAGAAAATAAAATTTATAATAAAATGGAAATATACATTCTGCCTAATTATTGCTGGGGCTTTTCACCAGAAGATGACCTTAGTTACAATAAAGTCAGTATTTTTAGCAGAGAGAGAAAAAAAAATCATACCTAAGAGAAATAATAAAGGAGTCAAAGTACCAAAAAATCATTAATGTTTTATTAACATATGCTTCAGAGAAATATTACAACAGAAAAATTGGAAATAGTGGCATCAGAATAAATAACATTCCCCAAAATATTCTCAAAGGAAATTGGTACACAAAAGCAAAGGAGACGGAGCAGTATAAGGCAATAGGTGGAATAGCAGCACTGTAAGGAATTTGTCAGAAATTGTTTTCTGAGCCCAACACTGTCAGCCTTCATCCCAGTTCCAGAGAGGAAAAGAACAAGCACTTTCCGAAAGACATGCAAGCAGAGAAAAAATTCTTTTAAAATCCCTGGTTACATCTCAGATTTGCTCTTAAACACGGAAATAAAGACTCTGGACCAGCTGCTAACAGGGTAGACCTTGCTTTGTTTCCTTCCTTATTTCCAAGCATTTAGAAATTCATTGGCATTTCTTTGTATTCATTTTGGCATGTGTTTATTAGCTATATTAAATTCTTAGCTAAGTGTTTCATATACAGTGTTATCTTTGGCAGAAAATGAAAGATGTATGAACAATTTAAATACGGAACACCGATGTAAAGATGGATCATCTCGTTACAAACTGATTTCCTCTCATCAAACTACATGGGTGAAGGATGAAGAAACAAAATGCAAAAACATGGTAGTCAAAGTGATGACACGCTAAACCATCTTCCAATCATTCTCCATAACTCTACAACTACAGCATGCTATCCTGATGGCCCCATCTGAGTTGATGATTTTTCACAATGTATTTCATGGCTTCCATCCCTACATGAGACTTTATTACTATCACATAGGAATAAAAAGCCATAAAACACTAGAGTGAATTTATCTTGATCAGATGCAATACTTATTTTCTTCACATGATTTCATCACCATTCCAAAACTAACCAATGATTTCATGCTACATTACTGAACATTTGAAACTACATTTCAATGACAAGAAAGACACTGAAATGGTTACATCACAAATTAACAAAGCTTTAGCCTTTAAACACATTCCTACCTACGAGAATCAAGAAACAATCACAAGACACAACCATTTAATTCACTGATAAAAGACAGGACGCCACAGAAAAATATCACTTCCACATACATCTTTCAAGACATAAGGAAAGACAAGAGACACAAAAGACACTGGTGTAGATAAACGCTATGAAAGCACCACTACCAGCATCTTTTTCCTAATTTTCCTTAGTAACTTCCTGGCATGCATTATAAAAGAATCACACTCCAACACTAAGACATCTTTAAGACATCTGAGCTTAACTGCAGAAGCAGAACAAGATTCCCTACTTATGATGCTGAAACAGCTACTGTCATAGAGCTCCTGTCAAATATGACCCTCTCATCCCTAGGACTTTTACCTTCTTGGCTATGACAAATTTACTATATAGCTCCAAAGTCCATATTTCTCCTGATGAAAGACCAAATGAGACAAATTGTAAAATATCCTTATTTTCTAACCCAGACTATAATACTGAGGTCCTGGTCTGAACACAGTTATTTATTAGTGTAATTACTATTCATCTTCTTATTACTACTAATTGGCCAAGTAGAAACACAAGTCTCTAGGGTCATTGAAAAGTCAATACAATAATTTAACTGCCTTTTGAAAATAATTTTCCTTGTGCACTCGCAAGCAAACTAGGCTACATCAGAAATGTCTCAAGCTAAAATCTGTGCTTTACCAAAAATATTTTACATCTTCCCAGCCATGTAAACCCACTGGCATGGGACCAATATTAATTCTGATCTAGTGTTGACACTAGAACTCAAAATTAACTCAGGTTTGATTTATATACTGCTATCCTTTCTTGCCTACCAAATCCAACTTCTTGCATAATATAATGTTGATAGCATAGAAAAGAGTGAGAAATCATTAAATGAAAGGAAGTGCATAAATAAATTCAATTATCATGCATAAAACATGCAAATGACTTAAAGACTGCATATGAAACTCTAGTTTATATTCATTAATCTCAGGTTGCACTTTTGAGGGAGAAAGAGACACTAATCTGATCCAGATTAATGCACTCCCAAACCTTCCCGTTTGTTTTTAGGTGAGGGTCAAAATAGATATATTAAAATAAACACAGCTGCTCACCTCCCTCAACCCTGTTCCATATGTGGAAGAAAGCAAAAACTAAAAATTATATCATAGGCTTGAGAATCTGGGTTTCTCCTCAGGATGGCCACTTTTCCACTGTCCCTCTTTGTTTTCGTTTTTTTTTTTTAATGGAAGACAGCTTTGTCTGCAAACTAGTCCAAAACCAAGCTAGTGGCTTGACACAGAGAGCAGGGTGGGAAGTGTTTGGGCTTGCCCAAATCATCCCCTTCTCTTCTCCCTTCCCTATCCTGAATAATGATGTAGATGGATCATTTTCCGTGTGCAGTCACTCCCTAAAGGGTCTCCATCCAAGGCTGGCATATTGCTGCTTCATTGTGTAGGACAAGGGGATTCACAAGTGGGCTCGTGCAGCCTGGCTTTGCTTGCCCAGCCAGTAGGAACACCACACGGAATAGGGCCAAACACCTTTAAGCTGCCACCTGCTCCAGGTTTCACTGCCCAGGGATTCCCCCCCAGTCTGTGCCCAGTCACCTGGCTATAGAAATAGCAATCCCGCAGCCTCCCCCTCGCTTCTCCTGCTGGAGCTGGGTGCTGGTCCCTGTCACTTACCCCTGCCTAGGGAGCACCCAGGGACAAGCCCCTGAGGACAAGACCAGCACCCAAAACAGTGAACAAAGGGAAAGTGGAATTCCTGGGGCTGGTCCTGCCCCAGGAGAAAGGTAAGCACATGGAAGAAAAATGCCCAGAAAGAAAAAAAGAATGGAAGGTCCCATTCCCATCCACTGGGAGAGGAAGGTTAAATAAAGCAAACAAAAAAGGTCACCAAACTAATTTCGTACTGAAACCAATGAATTTAGATTAGAGGCCCAAAGGGGAAAGGTTAGGATGTTATCAGTGACATAATTTCTCTTCCCTTTTGTTAAAATGATTGGATATTAAACCCCTCCAACACAATGGGACACACTTTCTGCAGGGTGGAGGGAAGCATTTAAAAGCTGACATTTCTTTGATTATTTTTTACACATTATCCTCCTGAACTACAGACATTACACCATGGAAGCACAAAAACACATACATGTAGACTCAAACATATATTCACACATATGGTTTCAGACACAGACCGACTTCTGCTGACAGCCTGATTCAAGAGAGCTTTTTATTAGAATTAATTTCTGCATGTTTGCAGATGCAAAATTAGTTGCAATAAATAACAACAATAAGGGTGAAATCTGTCAACGTGTTGACAAATATTCAGAGAGCGATTTAATACACACTTATAATATTCATTGCTCCTAAAAGAGAAAATGATCATACAGTAACCAAACCCTAAGTAAGAGCTAAAGATATTCACCTCATGAAGCCATTTCTCAACTAGCCCCTTGGCACTTGCTGGAATTATTCGCAGCACGAGCTCTACTTTTTCATTTTCTGCTGACTCCATGTGGGTAATTTCTCTCTTGTGATTAAAAGTGAGCTTGTCAATTCTTTCAAAGCATTTCCATAGGTTGGAGGTGGAGTGGATCCTTTGTCTCAAAAAGGATTCCTAATAGGTCATTGCAGCATCTAGGGAAAAAAAACCTGAAAAATAATAAAAAATGAACTTTAGAGGTATTTATATAAACATATTTTACACCAACACCAACAGCAGACAGATGAAATGGACTGTTTACCTTGAAAAGAATAGTCTTTTCTCCACCAGATAATCAGTCAAGGCCTTCCTGAATGTCATCCAAAAGCGATTCTGCCTCCTTCAACTTATCCAGCATCTGGGGCTGTGAGATAACCCTTGTGGCATTGGTCTCCTTCACTGACTCCCTCGTTATTAGCCTCCTGGTGGGTGAGATAGAATACAGTGAATGTAATAACCATACTTCACACAACAGGCTCTCTCTCTCTTTTAAATTGAAAATCCCCTTATTACAAAACAAGGGGTGTTCTTTTTCTTCTACCTTTAAGTAGGACTGCCACATTCATTGCTTTTTACAAAAACGCAGCTGCTTTTTAAGCTACAGATAAATAGAATCTGCTAGGCAGTAATTCTGCTCAGTCTGAATGTATTATTTTCTAAGTCACTTTGGTGAGGCACTTTTTATTATGAACTGGAATGAACAGGGAAAGTCCTTTTCTCAACTAATTATGACTATGCTTTGTTCTATACTATTAACTTACAATACCAGATTGGTCAGCTCTTTTTTTTCCTTCCTTCAACCAGTTCAACAAATTACCATGCTTTTTCTGGGAAATTAGGGAGTTAATTATTAAGACTTTATGGACTAATGATGAAAATATAAATAGCACTGAACAACAGCGTATTAATAACATTCACACAATCCCTTTGATATGCACAAGGCAAACTCCTATTTTGACACCACTGATGCGTGGACAGGAGTTACTTTAACACAATCTACAGCATTTTCTTCTCAAAAACATTTGTTAAATCTTTTTGAGAAGAAAAGTATTTTCTAACTGAGGAAAAAGAAAAGCTGAAACACCATTTTTCATATACCTATCCCTAGCATACTATTATTGTACTCTCTATTTATGAAAATCAGGAAAGGCAGAATAGAAAGGAAAGCTATAAAAAAATTAAACCAAGAAAACATCTAGACATCTGTTGTTTCCCACTACAAGACATAATATTGTATGTTTGATTTGAAAGACACTTGTGGTTTGTTTGTTTGTTTTTAATAAACTACTTTAAGGAATGGCTTAGTTTGCAAAGAAGATTTCAATATTCCCCAGTAACAATAAAAGCTAGAATATCATTCTGAGGTGTTGAGGCCTTCAGTAATCCATAATGCCTGGCTTTGACCAGTTAAGTAAAATATAAAGTAAGACATAGCTACATTCCAAATGGAAAACAACACTTTTAGCTTAATGGTTGTCCACACAGGCACTCCAAGAAATGAAATGTAAGCATTTGGATATCACAACATAGATCCTTTTATGTACTGTATACTGTGCTGAATATAATTCAAATAAATAAATAAGAATAATATTTTCTCCTTAAAATTAATTTTCAATATTTATGAGCTGAAAACCATCAGTATGGTAGAAAAACCTCTGAGCAGAACTGCTGCTACTCAGTATTCAGATTTGTAAATTAGAAAGATTTTTGGAAATACGAACTTGTTAATTGAAAGAAAATTCACCTCGCCACTAACTTAATATCCCACTTGCTTTCAAATATTATGGGAGATATTTATTGTATATTTTTCAAACACCTTCTATAAAAAAAACAAAATATATATAGATATAGCACCAGTGACATTGCTTTGAGAAGCTCATACTTGCTTCTTCCACGAGGTATTTCCCAGACCTCTGATACTTGGTAAACCATGGACCCTTTTGGGTTGCTTGTCTCCACATCTAGAGACCAACCTGAATGCTGGAGTATCAGGAGAAGCCTAATTCATGTAGAAAATAACAGTTGGTTCCCCAAAAAAATAACTCTGTATCAGCGGAGCTTCCAAGATGTGAAAGTAATTGAACACATTCCCACAAACATTTATTTAACTTTATTTTAATACCAAGCTGAGTGTTCATGTACACTCTAATATGTGCCTCCGTATTATGTCTGAAACAAGGACACGATCTAGCATATTGCAAGTTTAAGTATGTTATCTTTTGCACTAAGCTAATAAAAGAATTTTGAAGTGCTTATTCCTGCTTGATTAAAAATATAACAGGATCTGTCAATTTAGCAACATTTCTTTTCAGGAAGTGACAGTAAGGACACTAAAAAAAATACCTGTGAATGTGAGAAGCCTTACCAATGTGGGGTACTGTTTTTCCTAAATTAATTTCAGAATTAAAGACATCCTCAATAATTTTGTTGAGAATGCCATTCTTTCAGGCATGAAAGGCCTTCAGATTACTGAGTATCCCACTTTCAACATGGCTAGTATCAATGGAGCACAATATATTTTGATTAAAATGAACCTATTTAATTTTATCTGAATCAATTAAACACAGTGAAATAGTCAGATTCCACCCTGTGCTCATTCTCTGCTGAGCACTCCCTGAGAGCTTTTCACAATAGCCAGGGTTATGGTACAAAGTGATTGAGTGACTTGACAAACATTACAACCCTAGCAGAGGTCCATTTACATACAGGGGCAAGATTAGAAACTCCCAGTTTTGTACTTTACCCATCTGACCATGTTTCCCTCACTTCAGAAGAGAGAATCAAAATGAAGAAGAATTTAGAAAAAAAAAAAAAGAAAAAACCAAATCTCCTATCTTTACTAAACCATTTTGTAGCTGCTCCTTTTCCTTGCAACTCTATTAAGATAGCTAATATGGAAGACATGTCTTCCAATGTATTTCTTGCATGATTAAAAGTAAGTGTTTTACAGGAGCCTTTAGATACACATGCATTTTGAATATTCTGCAGATCATTCATCACATACATATCTAAACACTGGTTCGATATTTCAGAGAAGAGACAGCAGTAAAGCCCAGTTTTTTATAAATTTTAAAATAATTTAAGAAATATTTTGCTAAAAAACATTCTTTACCTGTTTCTAGTTTTATTTCATGGAGTACAATGAGAAACAAGACATGAGGAAATGGTTGTTTGTCTTTGCCACTTGAATCCTAACTTACTGAGAGGCTGTGTCTCTGTTGTTTCTAAGCTCATATAATAAAAACTAATTAGAAATCAATTTAAGACAATGAACTTTAAACTTTACTTTTCCCTTATTATTCTAAAGTGGCACAGCTAAGTTGGAAAAGTTTTAAATAATGGAAGTCAGTGAAGCCTAAATCACACACAATGGCGAAAGCTGAGATGTGAGATGGGGATGAAATCTAAAAGCTAATTAAATTCAACAAGAGCCTCTCAAAGGCAACATACCAGCTTAGCCTCCCATGCTAACATTTCGTTTTGAAGGGCGCAGTAAATGGAGGGCCTTTCATGGCTGCAGTTTTCACAATATGATCCACCAGCTAAACCTGAGAGGGGAGAGAAAAAAAAGATTAGATGCATGGATTACTGTACTGAATAGATGCCAGGGCCAAGATAAAAAGAATAGATAAGTTAGGGCTTCTGAGGAGCTAAATTTGAAGCCGACCGGCAAAACGGATTGAACTTTATTACCTCTAGTCACTGAGAAATTCCCTAGACAGTTGGATGTAATTTGAAAAGGTCAGGAAAAAAATTTCCTTCACAGTATTATTGCTTCATGCTTTAAGGGTGTACGATTGTGAGGTGCCAGCTCTAATCATTTTTATTGACTTGCTCTAGCGAGACAGACAGATGCACAGGGAGTCACGACAGACAGATAAGACATATCCTACCTTTGTTTCCCGTTTTAAAACATATCACACAGTATTAGGTATGTTTTAATGTTACACATTGCATTTTATCCTTTGCCATATCTGAGAAGAATTTCCTTGTTTCTCTAGGACAGCACAGAAAGGGGGAGGGAGGGAAACCCTGTGCATAACATTGGAAACTTGCTACAAATATTCATATTTGATCTGAGCACTCATTGAATTCTATGTGAATCTGAAATACATAACTGAAATTTGTTAAGTGTAGTAGGATTTTCTAGACATTTTTAGGCATGCTCAGTTGATTTTTTTTTCCACCTAAAGGGGAGCAGATCTTACTGAATAGATTATAGGAATGACCTTCAGCATACTGACAGTACAAGCTTTATTACCAGTGTGGCTGTCTTGGGGAAAAAAAAAACCCAATATACAAAAAAACCTCATGAAGAAACAGAAAACAAATCCACCCCAATTAAAGTAATTCAATTCTTTGACTTAGCATTCACAGATGCTTGTAATCAAATATGAACATTTGCTAACATTACACTTACAGTCAATTTTTTGTCATGCAATTAAAATCAAAAGAGATTTAAGAGCACAAAAGAAGAATTATCCAACCCAACCCCTGGAAAATTTTAATTAACATTAGATTTTTTTTTTTGCTCAGAAGATATTTTCCCTTCCATTCATAATACAAGCATATATATTCCATGTATCCTGACCCTGAATGCACAGCAGAGGCAATTAATGGCCATTAAAATACAGCTCTGTGAGTTCCTCTACTGTATTATTTAAGAAATATTTTGAGGGGTTTATGACCCCTCCTGCAAGCTGACTAAACCTGTTTCCCCTTGGATAAGAAAGCCATTTCCATATGGTCATGTTCCCTCCCTTCAAGCCCTGTACATCAGAGGGTAACATGAAATTGCAGCAGAAGAGTTGCATAGATATATTCAATCCTCCAGAACTTTATGCCTCTGAAGGGAAGTCAGAAACAAACTGTTTTTCCCAACAGGAGTGACAGAGACATTAAGTTCTGTTGTGCTTATGACATAAGCTTAAAGTCTAACTCATGTACCCTATCAATCTTTTTGCCAAAAAAAATCCTTATTCATCACGAAAAAATGTTTGTTCAAGACACAAACATTTAATGTCCGAACTCAATTTTCCAAAAATATTCCCCCATCAACATATTTTGATGCCATTTGCAACAAATTAACACGATGCTATGTCATTCCATGTTTACAAGACACTCACTACCTTTGTTGCTATTCCTTTTTTCCCCGTCCCCTCGAGGGCAGCCCACATAACAGACAAGAAACTTTAATTCATTGTACCACATATGGAAGGGGTAGATCTTTACAATGTTCCATATGACATCCCTCTCACTCTAAGACAAAAAACATGTGAGAAGCTGATCATATTTAACCCTTAGACAGAGATGACAGCACTCTCCACCTTTTAGAATAATGTTTATGGTACTGATTGCCTTCCATATGACAATTAGCCATTCTGATGGTAAAATTGCAGAAAATTCAAAATATTGCTAACTTGAACTGCAACAATAGGTTTGATTAACCACCAAAACAGTTTGCTCAGAAAGGTGAAAAATGTTTAGTTACTTCTAATCAGGATTTGATTTTAAACAATGTTCTCACAGTTTTATAACAAGTTGTTTAGTTAGGTGCAGGAATCACACTTTCCTTTCTAGCCTTTAAGACTAAAGTGTTGTGATCCGAGTAGAACACCAGTTGGTGTAACAAAATCCCACCAGTAGGATGTCTTACTTTCTGTTTTCTGTGTGTGACCAGGAGACTGTGGCATTTATACATATTCAATTTCAAAATGAAGACCTTGCAATTCTGTGTTCTAACAATGAAAGAACTGTAGGCGCCTTTGTCTTGCGAACACTAGATCACTGAAACTCATCCAGCATGTGATTTTAGCCAACTGAAAAAACATGAATCCACCCAAGATTTTTTTTCTGTTGGAAGCACATAACCATGAGAGCTACAAGACAGGTATTCCCTTTAATAAATCCTGCCCCTCATTTCTGATACAAAGGTCCTCCTCCCCAAACAGCTGATAACAAAGGAAACTGCCATGTGTCTGTCCTGACCAACAACCACAGTCCTCACAGGACTTGAGGGAGGGCTGCATTCTCATACTTGTCTTACCAAGATTAGATATCACCCATGTATTCTTCAGTTTTGTTCTGACCGGCTGACATGCCTAAGCCTTATCCCTCTTGAGAGGAAAAAGTCCAATCAAACAAGAAAACCCAGAAAAACTAGAACAACAAAAAGCTGGCTTCAGAGCATGCCCCAGACACAATCCTAGTTTTAGATGAGCACCAGCATCACTTCAACCAGCAGCAGGCCATGTTGCTCACCTACATAGCTCATGCAGAAGAATTAGGCAACTATTTTACAGAAGAGGAAGAAATGCTTGAGAGATAGATATGCAATGCATATAATTACTAAGATTAACTCCAGAAAGCAGTGTTAGGTGCTGGCTACCAGTTTTGCTACTTCCAAATACTCCAACAGGTCTTCCTTCTGAATGGATTAGCTACAGGAAAAGGCCGGTGAGCTTGTTCATTTGTTTGTGTGCTTTTGGTTTGCCTTTTTTGTTATGCTCAATATAAAAAGTTTCTCAATGAAGACATAGGAAACATTTCAGCATCTTACATCATACTGGGCCAACTAAACCTGTTTTGATCCTTCAGAATAGGTCCCAAAGACTGATGGTCTTAAAGGTCTTTTCCAACTCAAAGACTCTATCATTCTTTGTCAGTTAATAATTTAGCAAACATTTGCTTTCTCTTAAAAGCCACTCTATGATGTGTGTAATTTGAACCTGTAATTTTTTGCTATACAAAAGAAATAAAGCACTCTCAAAAAAGGCTGCAATACACTTACTAGATATAACATTTATGTTTGGAATGGGAATGCATTCTTAGAGTAAATCAGACCTTCTTCAAGACATAGGGGAAAAAAACCCCCACTTTTGGATTTACTATGCATAATAGTATATTTTGCCAAATTCTCTCATGTGAGCACTGATTCAGCTCCCAGCTCTAATATAATTAGACTTAACATGCAACAAATTAGGTTTGAGAACAATGAAATGCAATTAAAATACCATATGTACTGCAGCAGAGATAACGTTTTATGTAGGTTTAGTGGGAAGAAAGAGAAAATCCTTTCTTGTTATTAAAGTTATAATGAAGGGAACTCAAAAAATATGCATAGGTAAAAGAGGAATTTATAACTGATTTTTCCTCTCAGCATTTCAGCTAGCAATTCAGTGTTGGTTGATCATATTAATGAAAATCTAAATATTTGATAAACAACAGTTGCATTTGAATTCTCCTGTGTTTCTAAGAAGAACGGTGAAGCTATATTTCCAATCAGCAGTTGTTTTAAAAGGATTCTCTAATACACAGTTTTTAATGATTTGGGCATTGCACGTTGAACTTTAAGCCCTTAACCATCTTTTCTAGAGTAAATTTAAATCAACTGTCAGAAAGCATCTTTATTCAGCTCTCCAAGTTGTACTCACTATAAATAAATATTTAATAAAACTGAATGTCAACTTTTGTACATTTTTTCCTTGGTATTAGAACTGGTTTTGGAACCCAGAGCACATACGTGAGTATGTGTTTGGCTGTCCTACAAAAGTATAATGGAGATACAGCCAAGGTTCTTCTCATGCTGTTTTTCATATCATCAAGCAAGCTAGAATTTATATAATGCAATACAGCCACCATAGATTTCTTTTTCAAATCTTGTGTTTCTAATAGATGAATGCCTTTTTTTTAGGCCTCAGATTTCACTCTGAGTGAAGTTGACTCTCTGTGGGTTCTACTCCAAAAATTACACTCTGAAATCATTTAAACCTAGTAGCTGTGGTAAGAAAAGCTCTTTTTAAGGGCAGACTTTCTTTAGCATCTACCATGAATTTATGTATTCAATCATTTCTTTAAAAGAGTTTTGGAGGACTCTTTTTGGCTTTCTGTCCTGACAGAGCACTGACCCATCTCCAGCCACACAAAAGCTAGAAAGCAGTAATATGCACTTACTTTTTGCTGAATTTCCTTGTTTGTCAAGTGAAATCAATCTTTCAATTACATAACACATACATATAAATATGTATACATCTATAAATACATAATATATTACAAATAAAGCCATCGTGAATGGTCAGGACCATCAAGAAGTCATTTTACTTTGTACTATACAAGCTGGCATGGGTGCACTTGTTGCTCTGAAGAGTCTTCAATGAGTTACGAAATACAGTGTTTTCATTATTTTGTAGCTGTCCACTGCAGTCTTGTAACATTTTAGTATTTGATCAGTTACAGCATGTTTGTCTTTGACAAACAAGACCAAGAGTTAAAATGGTACCATTCATATTTATGCCTCTCTTTTATGTCATGCTATTTAAAAGAATGGGGATTTTTTTCCTTTACTTGTACCAAAATAGTAACTGGAGTCCCCAGCTCCTTCCAGCACAGACCACAACCCAACAAATTCTCTACTTTCTTCCCTCAGAGGCCTTATAGCAGAAGAGGAAATGAAAGAGAAACATAGTGACTTGCCTAAAATCTTTCTTTTGTCTCTCCTTCACACATGCACACACTTACAGAGTCTATAGAGAAGAAAGAGACCTTATAGAGAAATACATGGAACAAGTAAGGAATCAAAGTTCATACTATAATGAGGAAATGGGGAAAGAGTTAATATTGTGCATAACATTTTAGAGCACACTAGCATTGTTGAAGGCAGACTCAAATTGTATAGGTACAAAAGGAAAAGGACAATCGAAGAAAAAAGATTTAAAAGTTACGCGATCCAACCAAAAACATAAAAAAGCTGGGTAAAATAATATCAAGATTTGATTTACACATCTGAGAGCTCATGTGCTTGGAAAGAAGTACTTTGTTGCACTGGGAATTTGTCCGAGTTTTCTTCCTTCTTTCCAAAAGAAAAATTTCCATTCTCATATCCAGAGAGAAAATTAACATAAAAATAGTCTCTGATTTAAACACAGTCTAATACTACTCTGGGGACTAATAAGCATACAGATAATTTTCACCTAAGGGAAAAAGCACTTTTCAGGCTCAGAAAAAGACACTGGTAATTGTTGGAGTATGCTCCAAAAGCCCCAAAAATGGTCAACCAAAGTGGAATTGCCAAGAAAAAGAAGAGAGAGATGGTGAAAGTTTTGATAAATTTTCTGTGTGATCTTCACAGCCATTTTAATGGGCTATGCATTTGTACATGCATACACATGAGTATGCCAAATACAGATAGAAACACATTTGCTGTACTATGCAACCACAACTTTCAGACAGAGCTTTTCATTACTTTAAATGCAGTTAGGCATATGTTTATCTGATCTTGCAATTTTCCTTCTGAGAACCTATAGGCTTGGAAAAGCCATTATTCAAAAATCACATCTCTTGCAGGAGATACTCACATTAAATGCTCTGTGTTTATGGCAACATAAAAATGCCACACACAGATTGGTTCATAACTGCTGTGCAAGCATCAGTCAGTGCATACATACACACATAGGAAAAATCAAACTAAATTCAAATACTCATAATGTTTGTTCTACTTCTCAGTTAGCACAACTGATGACTGAAACCTGAAACCGTTCAATAATAGACATTCTAACACAAGAAAATTTACTAATTTATGTTGAGGCTTTACTCATTTCATGCCAGTTCTGTCTGAAACAGGAACTGGCCCAAAGTATGGACTTCATAAGTTCACACAAGTGCACACTCACACAAACACATATATAATATCTGCCAGAAGAAAGGGTTGCATCATTGCCATCAATGATGAGGAATGTAGATGGGGGAAACACAATAATAAACGAGGGACTAATGAGGAGAGGTAGTGAGAACAAAGCTATGTGAGTTTGGAAAGAACACATCTCTAATGTCTTTGACAGAGGAGCTAATGAAATTATCTAAGAAAGGAATTTATTCACATAGCTTGAATCTTCCTTTCTGAGCATATTTCTGCCCAGACATGGACAACAACACAAAAACAGACTATCTCTAATGTGGCAGAAAAGGTGGTACTGACCTGCTCTGCTTTTCCTTCTTTTATTATCTTGTGTAGTTTTAGATAGTTGAAAGTAATTTAAGATTAAAAGTAGATTGTCTCTAATTAGTGTAAAGTAACACAAGAGGAACAATTTTGTCTGTGTTGAACAATAGAGAAAAATTTAGGAAATTTAGTTTTAAAGTAGAATTAACAAAGACCAGTGATGTGAAAAAGAAATCTTTAGTGTTTAGCCTTGATTTGATGGAAGTTTGCAGATATCATACAGTTATTACACTTGTCCTTTTGACATACATATGGTGGCTTTAAATACAGACATTAAGTAAATTAATGAATGAATAAATGAAGGTTGAAGCTGAATCTGAGCAGAAGAGGCAAAAGAACATCTAGAAGAGAAAAGCACATGGAAAAGTTCACATACAAAGTGAAAGTAATTATGTGATAGCACAGAAATAGTTGGTCAAATAAGAATTTGCAAGACTTTTTGAAATCCATGCTGACACAAGATACTTAGAAAAAAAAATCACTCTTAGTGATAGCACTCTTAGATGTCTAGAGTAGCCTAGTAGAATAACGCACTTAGGTTTTGCCTTTCAAAGGTAAAAGAAATTTTTTTTCAGGTGCATGGCATTACTCAGTATTAGAAAGACAGAGCAATTGCAGTATAATGAAAACCAAACTAAAACTCACAGTCAGCCTTAAGATCTTTAGGTAGAAGAAAAATATGATCAACTAGAAAAATGAAAATTACCCAAATTGTGTACCATGCACAAGGAGAAAGGGACAGACATGAAAGAGGATCAGGGTAAAATACGAGTTGAGATACAGTGATTGCACAGAAACAGAGTGAACGTAAAATAGCAACTGGACTATAAGAGAAAAGAGAAAAGGAGTCTGCAGAAGGGGAGACAAAGAATCTGGAAGAGACTAGAGGACTTCACTTCTGGCAGGATCTTGAAGGCATTTTTAAACAGGGACCCTTCATATCAACGGATACTTTGAGATGCAATGTGAAAGAGAAAGGATATGTAATATGTGCTTCCCTTTTTCGAGGGGAATGTTAATTGCCTAATGTTGTACAATGAACTTGAAAAAGAGAGAACATTTAATTGTGAAATAGATTTATACTAAAACTTACTTAAAAAAGCTCAGGTGAGTAATTGAGGTGTAAGTTATTTTTTGTAGGTGCGCTGTGAGGTGTTTTAGTAAACAGAACAAAACAAATACTTCAGAATGCATCAGATTTCAAAAATTCAATGCTGGAAATTAGAATAGATATGAAAAATTATCCATAAAAGCAGAAGATGTCTTTTGACTTGGACTCTATAAAAGATTCCCCAAAGCATCAAGAGCAGTCTCCTTGTTTTGAGAAATACCTTAAAAAGTCAAAGAGGTAGCCCACAGAGCCAAAACTGACATATTAATTCCTTGTAAGACCAGAAACATTGCCCTGATTTTGGAACCAAAAAATCCCTGGAATCCACTGGAAATGTCCAAACAGAGAGGATGAACGTATATAGTCACTCAACTCATCCACAGAGCAGAAACCAAGACAGCACAGTGCCTCATCTTTCCTTCCAACCCTTCTGTCAACCCTGTATGACAAGAATTCCAATTATGTGGACTGACAAATAAAAACCCAAAGGCATTTAAGGTGGAGATGAAGAGAGAATTTCTGCATTAGCAGCAGGTCGGTCTTTCTGGTTTTGGAAAAAAAAAAAAGGCAAAACTCAACATGAATGGTTAAGTAAGTAGCAAGACAGATGAGTTCAAATCAAGTATTTAAATAAATTGTACTAGAAACCATTTCTATTCTTAGATGGGCTTGTCCCTGACCAGAGATGTAATGTCGCTACATGGTGTGGGAATGCAAAACTGGTAAAGGTGATGCTGAGTGAGGAGGAGGAATCTCCTTTTCTATTATTCTTCCGTGGTTTATGTCTGCTGTTTAGGTTAAGTATATTTCATAAGAACCAAACCTCCTGGATACTTCAGATCTTTTTACAAGGCTGCTTATATCCATGGCTTTCACATGTGCTTTAAAATGTTTCAATTCCAGTTGACCAAAAGTTATCTATTTTCCATAGGAATTTGAAAACCACTCTCTTTTATGGATGCAGATTTTTTTGAGAAATAAAAGCAATACAGGAAATTACTCATGACACTATGTTCTTTTTCCTGCATGATTTTTGTGTCCTTATTTGAGGCTTGACTGCAGATCTCATAAGTATTTATGTATTGTTATTTGGTTAGTCTATGCTAAACAAGCTAATTTTGGGACTAAAGAAAGATATAATCTTAAAAAATGTTATTGTATCCCTTCAGTAAGTGATTTTATACATATTCTGTAGAATGGACAGTTTGGGCACAGCAGGTGTCAGAAGATATCACACACACCTTTACACTGTTGGACTGGAAACAAGAACCTGTTGCAAGGCTAAATCAGCTTTTGCAGCTGTATCGTATAGATGCCCTGAGTAACAGCTGACTGCTGCCACCAAGATTCTGGCCTGAACTTCTATTTTAAAGGCCAAAAGCAAATACTGCAGACTTCTTTCACACTGATTTTGCTCTCAAACAATGGTTGAGTAAAGGTCAAAGTTTGGAGATATTTTTTTATATCAAGGGTTGTCTTTCTTTAAACATTTATGTGGAAGTTGCTGCTTTATTTTCTAGGGGAAAAAGGCCTTGGTAGACTCTTTTAAGCTATGGGTTAATCCATTCTTTCTTTCATCTACCAGTTTATTTGAAGATCATCAACTGCCCAAAAGATCTTGTCTATGAATCATTTATTCCAGAAATTTGCTAGTGAGAATAATGTCGGGATGCAAATTTTCATGTCTTTTTCAAACTCCATCTTAAAACTAAACTTTAAACTTTGGATTTGTGTGTCTCCCTCTTTCCATTTCTGTGTTCCAGAAGTTGATGCTTCTCTCTCTCTTTTTGTCTTTCAACTACTCCTTTCATAAAGAAGTCAAGCTCTATTGAGGGTGGTGAAGTACTTGACATTAAATGGTCTAGTATAATATTTTATGACTCAGAGCTCCTGATAAATGTGATTTATTAGGGATAAAAGCTTTTTCCTAGGTCAGATGTCTGGACTGAAGAGACAGTTCATTATAGAGGATCACTCATATTTAGCGATGTAATAGGAATGAAGCAATTTTTTTATCATAGTGGTCCAAATCTGACTTGTACCACTACTGTTCTCCTCTTCAGCCAGAGTTAATTGTCAGCTGAACAATGAAGGTACCTGGAACTAATTTATTTAGGAATATGTTCCATCTGTAAAGCCTCTGCTAATGGAGTACAAGAGGCCATGACTAAAGGATTCAGGTATAAAGTTTAAGACCTTAGATAATTACTTGCAGAAAGTATCATCAGCTCTACGTGTCAACTTACACAAAAACAGAACTATTGAACCTTTTAAAAAGGAGTATTGTGTCCACAAAACTAAAGTAACCAGGACAATTTCTATTCACCATAATGGTGGAATAACATGGTAAAAAGAGTTCTCTCTCTCATTGCAACACACAGAAGAAAATAGATTCTAACCAGCTGAGATGAAAAGATCTGACACTCTTTATAACTATAACCGTAGCTACCTACATTGAACCAGCACCACGACAAATACCTTGAGAACATTTGTGGAAGAACTGTCCAAAAAGGAAAATTAGAACATTACAAGTCTAATTATTATTTTGGTACAAATAGGTGCAGTACCTACAAACCTCGCTTTTCATTTTGTCAACACATTGTGCGTAAAGCTTCTGATGGAACTACTGAATTTCACATGGGAGCTGACCCCTGAACATTTGAGCTCTGAAGCAAAAGAATAAATGGATTGAAAACTGGACATATGCCGTGTGGCAGCTGATCTATATTACGAGCACTTATGCTCTGGATATTCTTTTGTACTACTTTAGGACTTATTTACAGGTTTGCATCCAACTCAACTACGAAGAGGGATTAAGTGCAATAATGGAATACCTTAATCTGTGCTGCTCTAAATAAAATTAGGAATTAATTTTATTTAAAAATAAAAATAGATTGTATTTGCATTTTCCTGTACAGATTAGTGCAGTTAAAAGCCTTTCCATGACAATCTGAAACATGTAGCCCGAATGTCCTATTATATAAAAAACTGGATTTTTTTTTTTTTTAATTCTTGCGAAAGGAGAAATCTCTGCTGCTGCAAAGTTCTTTTAATGAGATCTGTTTAATCTTTCTGTTATTTGGTTTTATTCCATTTACTATCTAGCCTTATTATATTTGCAAAATAGCTTGTTTATCTTCATTCTGGGAAAGTAGGTGCCTATAATTTGCAAATATGTTAGTCAAAAATAGACCAGTAAGATGTTCCTGGTTGGCACAATGTCAAGGCACACAATGAGGGAGGCTCCCTTCTTTCTCTCACACACACTCACACACACTCCTTTCTCTCCCACATACACACGCTCAAAAACGTATCCAGTAGAGTAAAATATTCACATTAATACTGGAAGCGATGGAGAAGAACCCTGGTCGACATCCCATCTGTTCCCTTGAATTAAATTTAGAATTCATATGTAATATAGACATTTCTGTCTGAATATCATAAAGCCCTGACACATTCAGGGTTTCATTAAAAAGCTCTGAGATGTGACTTGAATAACAATCTGTCTTAGCTAATTAGTATTTTCAGTTTAGCATATTCACTTTCAAACGTATTGCTGTTTGCACATGGTAATTTAGGTAAACAGAGCCCATCCACAGCTGCATCAATTAACACTGCTAATCAAAACTGAATTCAGGTAATTAGGCACATTTATGCAAAAAATGTGTAATTTGTGGGGAAAGCTAGATTCTTCAGTAATATTTCAATAAGTAGGAGTCTCTTTTTGCAAATAAGGCAAGAATATAGTGGTAAATCAGCTCTAACATATACATGATACATAGTCAGTCACAAATATCTAAATTAAATCTCACTAATTGGTCTGTATTTTCAGAAATTTGACAATATTTTTTCCACATAAATGCTTTCCTCAGTGTTTCTACATGAAAGAGTGGATTTGTTTTCAACAGAAGTTTTAATGATTTTAAAAGTTAATGTTTTCTCAAGCGGTTTTTGAACTGTTGAACATGATGGTCTGAGTTGTTCTATTTTCAGACAGGAAAATTTTAATGAGAAAGCCCTCAACTCAATTAAAATTTTAATTTCTTCAAAGAAGGCACATTTTGTTTTACTTTAAAGAAAAGCTAGAAATTTCTACCACTATCCATTTCAAGAATGTAAAGTGGTAAATACCTCAAAAATATCCTGCCTTGACCTACAAAGTTTCACATCCTTTCCTTCACTTTCTCTCACTTAATCCAAAATTTGAAACCGTCCAAAAATTACATAAAAACCCCAAACCCAAGCAGTGTAAGAAACTGCATATTCATAAGAGAATTTTAATTTCTACTGAAATGGAATGAAGAAATGTTCATTGAAACATTATACTCCAAGAGTTTTCATATGCAGCTATTCAAGTCATTCAAATTCAATTCTCTGTTATGCACACTTTCAGAAAGCTACACAGGTCTGATGAACAAGGAATGCAATTATCAACTTGCAGCTAATTTTCCATGATGAAAAGAAATACCTAGGCAATTGCTGATTTTTAACAGAAGCCTAAAATTAATCTACAGTTTTTGTATCTTCTCCCTGATTTGAGGCTAACTCTGGGGGAAAATATGCAATACATTTCATGCAGATTTGCAACAGGGAATAGATAGCTTCTGCTAAATGCATCATTGCAAAGAAAAAGAATTCTTTACAACTTTAAGGTCTAAGCCTAAGTAGCTACTGAAACTGCAGTGTGTTTTCCAGTTATATGTGATGCAGTGCATGTCTCACTACTTAGAAACTTTTCTCAATACAGAAAATTGCAGTTTGTTCCATTATAAAAAATTTTTTTTTGATGTTTCAGTTAAAATGGCTTTAAACCTCCAATTTTCATTTAGCCATTGGCTGAGTAACATGTTGAAAGAATATTGAAATGAGATGGAAGAGGAAAAATGAAGCCTGTGGCAGGTGTAAAATTTTGAGGTGTTTTCTTCTCAAGTAATTGTAATGACTACTGCTAATGTTAGAAATGCTGAACAAGATAATTTCTAAACAATTATCCTACAAACATAAAAGTATATGTGGTTCCCTATGCCATTTGCACTGGGACCAACAGTGGGGGCAAACAAGGTTTTAACTGCACCTTTTTTTGGGCTTTTTTCCAGGAGAGAAACAGTCACCTATATGACATATCACATGCTAAACACCTCACCAATCTCTCACGTGACTTGTTAACCTTGACATACAGTGAAGATCATCAAAACCATCTTATGTGACCTTTGTCAATCCTATGTCTTTGAAAGAACCTGCTTGATGAATGCTTTTTCAAAAGAGCAAAGCAAAAGGCACAGCGACTAACGGTGTTTATTTTAGGTGTTACAGTCTGTAGGAAGTGAGGACAGTGACACCATCCTTGTTGAGGGAGGAGGTCCCTCCTCCACCAGCCATATTGTTAGCACTTTTTTTTGCCTAAAGTAATCAGGTATAGTATTCCAACAAACTTCCCAGAAATACTTTATTACACTGGCCTGTCTATTCAGCCTGACTGCCTCAGAAAATGTAAGCAGACACAGTTAGGAGAATCTCGTCACTGAACACATGTGTGTTCAGAATATATTATTACCTCATCATGAATTTCCCTGATGCACCTCCCATTTGAAAACTTTATATCATGCTAGAGCATCATTATTTTGTGCGATTTGGAGGGATTTTTTTTGCAGAAGTTTAATAAATCTATGGCAGTGTAGCAGACAAGGAAATAATGCCTATCTCAAAAGAGAAAATGCTATATATGAAAGTTGGCTGGTAAATAGGGATTTCTGACAGATGTAGCTCCCTTTTTTTTCTGTCCTGCATTGCTCTACTGTAAAATATGGAAAATAATTGAGGCATCTTTGTACTAAAAATTTTAAAATTGGATTTTACATTCCAATTACCGTTAATTAAAATACAATGGATATGTATGACTACAAAGAATCTATAAATACTGTTTTCCTCAATTTAAAGAAAAGTTTCATCCTATTACAAGCACTTCAGAGCATTCCAGAATTATAGGCAAACAATAAATATTTGAAGTTATTTATTTTTTTCACAGAGCATGCAACTCATTATTCATAACATAAGAACTGGTGAAATGTTTCATGCTCCAGGTATTCATATGGTTAATTCAAGAAGATGCAAAAATGTTTAGTTTGAGAAAAACAAAAGCAAGAGCCAACAATTAGTACTCTACACTTTACATGAGGAAAAAAAAGCTCAATAATTTGCAAATGTTGAAGGAAGTGCTAGTTCCATAATTAAAAATCAGCCAGAGATCCTTTTGGCAAATGGATCTCTTTGTTAAACATCCCACTAATCCAAGCCTGAAGGTATAATTCAGTACCCTGGAGGATCCCCTCTATACTTCTGCCAGCTGTTCCATTTAGGTCACTCCACCACAAGTTTAGCTTTTATCTATTCCTCACTTTCTTTGCTGGGTCCCAGAAGCAGCAACCCATCTCTCTGAAGGCTGTTTAAAGTGTAAATGAAAAGACGAGACAGAAGTGAGCTGCTACCTCAGGGTCCTTAATTTCTGAACTGCAATTCCTTGGACTTCCCTACCTTGACAGATGCAATATGAAATCTTCCTTGATGAAAAGTGAGGAGATAAACTGAATATGGAATGCAGATGGCACATTCATTATCATTTTAATGCTTTACAGCTGCATGAAAGAATAGGAAATTTTACTAGGCAGAAAGTCCACTCAAGACCAAACAGTTGTAGAAGCCCTTCTGCCCTTCAGCCCAATTCCCAGCACTACTGCTGCTGGCATGCAAGCAAAAGCCTTCAAAGAGCTATTTTATCTCTTCTCAGGTGGTCAGGGAGAGGTGGATTCAAGCATAGGAAATAAAAAGAAAGAAAAAAAAAAAGGCAAAGAAAAAAAAATATCCATCATAGTCTGATCCAGTACAGCGTATGCCAAAGACCATGAAGATTCCTGGGTGCAGACCTGACTCTCTTGCCTCCCTCTTCTGGACCAGCAGGTGAAGGAAGGAGACAGTAATCCTTGAAGGACTTGTTCATGCAAGATAAACCAACCCCAAATAACAAAACTACTTCTAATTTACCATTATTTTGGTGCTTTTAACAAAAATATAATTTCCTAAAATAAGCAACAAAAACATGTGAACTGGATCCATTAATAACGACTGTAGTCAGTGTAACTGTAAGCCCTCAGAGAGTCATTATAGTCCTCCAGAAGGACTTTTTGACAGTATGCTGCTTTATAACAGCACCCTGATCTCTTACTCTGCAGAAGTGTAATTCATTATAAAACAAATCACTGCTCTGACATTCATTTTTCTGCTAAATAAAAATAAAGAGTCAGGCCGATACTCTTGGAGGAATTCCTAAGTGTTTAACTTTTAATGAAAGATTTATGAAAAATTCAGCAAGCATATTACTGAGGTCTTTCCAATTCAATATTAAGTAATAAAGTTTGCACACCAAGATACAAACTGTAATGTGAAGCAGTATAAGATCTATTGGAAATTAACTTTCTAGATTTTTTTAAGTGGTGTTCAGTAGCACAGCCACAGCAACTTCAACAACCATCTGCAAGACTTCACACATGAGAGTAATCCCACAGGCTTTAGACAACTACTAAGATCATGCCCTGATCCTACCCATCCAGCACGACATACTGGCTACAGCCTAAGAAGCCGCTTGCTCGCCCTTGCAGGAGGGATGGGAATCACATCCCTGAAGCAGCGCAGCAGTTCACACACCTGCACTCAGCCTGCGCTGGAGGAAGCGCTCTGTCAGTCAAAAGTACAGTTCTGCAAGCTCGCGCAGCTGACGTTTAAGGATCGGGGAGAAGGAAAAAGCAACTCAAAGAACATGGATGCAACTTAATTTCTAATTCTGCCATGTCTGGCACAGGTGAGCGACCCATCTCTGACACGCCGTCCCGTGAGGCTGGGCAGGGACCCTCACCTGTGTCCCCTGCACGCCTCACCCGGCCCGGGCTCTCCGCTCGCAGCTCAAGCACATCCACAGTGACTTGCACCGCTTACCTCGCTGACGCTTCCATGCTCTCCTGCCGGCATTCCTGCACGCCGAGGTTCATTGCAGGCAGCTGCTCCCAAGTTCAGCATCCCTGTGGCACGGCTGCTCCGGTGGGAGCCAGCAGAGCAAAGGCAGGTTGCCACTGGCCGGTTCCACCACAGCCCAGCCGCGCGCTGTCTGCAATCACATCTCACTGAGTGCAAAACGAAAATTAAAACGTTTTTTTCTCTTACACTTAGAACAGTATGCTATATCATTCGTGTTTGCATTTAAATTGGACAGAATAATTTACTACTGGCTTTTAATTTCAGAAGGGTTAATCACCTCAGCAAAGGTCAATCAAACTTTAATCTCCAATAAAATTGCAGTAGCTTCAGTCACTTGCAGGACATTTATTATATTCCTATTTCCATGCAAAAGGATGCATCACTAATCTTCTAATTCTTTACATTAGCACATTTGCTATTAACATTTTACTAAAATTATTAATTCCTCCAAAACTATTACAAGGGCTCATTTCTACACATCTCAGAAGATAATCCTGTTAAAAACCAGCCACATCTACTGTGACATTGCTTTAGTTGTCTGCTCTAATCCTCACAACCATTTGATACTCCAACTGAGTTCTAACAATGCACGAAGTCTCAATTACAGAAAATATTACAGGCTTTAGTTTAGAACAACAATATACTGTTTTAGTAACTTAATCTTCCCTTTTGTCTGCAATCACAATACTAATCTATTTTGTCACTGCTCACAGCGTTTTCTATTCAAAACAAAATATAGATTTTTAATTTTGTTAGCAGCTCTTGAAAAGCAATAGATTTACAAGGATAACTCAAAATCCATTACCAAGGATAGGAATAATAATGATGATAAGAATATGTTTCTGGCCTGCAGAGAAGTATTTCCTCACAAAACAGAAGTCGCTTTTGGGGTATAACCCATTAAAAAACAAAGACATAATAAAAAAGAGTAGCTTGTTCTTTAAATTTGATCTACCAGTTAAGAACAATTTATCTGCCATTAAATTGACTGAGAACTGCAAACTCCCTCTGAAAAATTCACATCAGTATTAGTTTTAAACTATCATTGCAATAATATCAGCTCAAAATGAGAAAATTGTTTAACTCGAAACAGAAAATTATCCAATATAAAAGAGCACATCCCCTCAAAAATGTTGGTTTTAGATAAACATCTGCTATGCTAGCTACTAAACAATACATTCCTTCAAAAGTCTACTGCAACAATTCCATCTGAATGCTCAGAACTAGTTTACCTCTAAAGACACAGAGAAAAGCAACAGAAAACTCAGGGAGAGCTTGTTACAGAACCGAAACAAAACGCAAACAATTCATTTCCCAAATTTTAGAAGCTGGTACCAAAAAGTCAGAAATTTTGGGCAGAAAAATACTAATATCAAAAAAATAAACGGGTCTCCCTTATCCTCTTACCATGGTCATATTAGTTCCTGCGAGAAAGAAATCTTGTGTCTATTTAAAATGGATTTTTTAGCCATAATAACATTTTGACATACCGTAATGTAAACAAACTGTTCTTTCCCATCCCAATATTTCCTTCTCTGTCTCTCTGTCTCTCTCTGTCTCCGTCTCTCTCCTCTTTTTGTTTTAATATATGGCACACAGACAGACACACGCCCCCGTCACTGTCAATATGCACACTCATTAGCAATATGTCAGGCTGGCATTTTCAACACACTCCAGAGCATAACTGAACTACCACACAGTGCACACAGACACACACATGCGTTAAAATACAATTGCAGAGAAAAAGAGCTCAGTGGAACAATGTTTAACTTGGAAAACTAGGTAAACGTACAAAAGAAGTGAGATTCTCAGGCAGCATTTTACAAAGGGGCTGTGAATTCCCAGCTAACATCATCAATGCTCCTCTCTTTTCACACACACACTAACAGACACAAATACACATATACAAAAGAGAGCATTTTAGCACGACATTCTAACGCTGAATTACGGATGCAAGAACACAGGTTTTCCCCTGGTTTATTCTTCTTACTTTTTAATGCCTTTAAGTTACATTCTAACTTGAAGTAATGCATGAAAATAAATGCTGAAAAACATAAACCCAAGCTGAATGACAAGTTCCTAGAACATTGACTGTCAACAGCATTTCTCAGCTTCCAGCTGAGAAAATTAGCTACAAAACAAATGCATCCGCATTTTTTGCAAAAAGCATCCGGCAAGACACCGAAGACCACTTAGAAAGCGTGAGTATCACTGAACTACAGTGTTGATTATTCACCTCTTGACGCATTGATAAAACATATTCTAGATTGCTATTGCAACTGCTTTAAAATACGACAGAATAGCTTCACATGGGACCCTGAAATGAAAGGCATCCTCAAAGAACCGTGCACTTTATTTTTCAAAAGAACGAACAGTGGAGAAATGTATAGGGAAAGAAACATACCTTCAGTTATCCCAGCGAACGACTTTTCAGCACATCTACATAGTCCTGCAGCTCCACCAGTGCAAAAGTCAACACTGCTGTGCTTGTGATCTCCGTGACAATGGCATCATACTGCCGGCAATTTTTTCGATTAAACTTCTCAGACATGGTAGCAACTTTGTTAATTATGATATTAGCCAGCTGGCGGGTACAATCAATCATCCACTGTAAGAAAGCCAGACAAAGAGACATCTAATCATTGCAACCAGAGCAGATAAATTTTGTTCCTTTCTTATACGTGTCACAGATTCTATCCCTCCTGACCCTCTACACAGCCATCGACTGTCAAATTTAGATTCAGCAAGCTCCCAGCTTTCCTTTATCCCTGCCTTAGATCTGAAACTCCTGGTTATCAGGAAGACAAGCGTCACCAGCTGTCTCAGAACAGGAAGGCAATCAGGTGAATAGTACTTATTATCTCTCATTGCCTTCTGAGGAGCAACAAGATTGATTTTGGATCAACAACGCATCAAGATCTCAGGCGCAGCTACTATAGTGTCAAGTCTAGAATGCAGGGCATACATAAAGCTGACCTCAGCCTTTATTAATACTGCATACCAAAAGTTTGAGGGCTGCTCTTTTTTTAGTTTTCTTTTGTGTTGAGTTTGTTGGTTTTGTTTTGTTGGTTTTTTTATTTTTTTCCCTAAGAAAACTCTTTTTTTTTTTTTTTTCTCCAAAGCTGCACTGGATATTCTCTTATTCCAGGCCTCCATCCCCCCACCTCAGAAAACCAAGGCAAGCAGACCGCACCGTTACTCCGGGGACTCTGTTTCACAGTTGGATAGTCTTAATTGGGCCCACAGAAGCAGTTAGCTACCATTAAAGGCTTCTCTGTATACATCTTCCTCTCAACTAGTCTGATCGTACATAAAACCCCACAAGTGAAGCCTCTGCTTTGGGAAGGTTAAACACACAAGTGTGTTATAAACCCAGAATATAAAAGCATCCTAACAGAATCTGAGCTGTTGCTGAATTTCAGCATTGGTCTAGAAACAGGAATATATTTGAGCTATTCATTTAGAGCAGCATTAAACAACCATGCACTCGTACTGTAAAACGGTTTTTAACACACCAAATGCATTGCCAAGTAGTGGAAGGTGGTTCATATGAAGTAGAAACAAAGGTTACAATAGAACAAAAGCTATCAGAATAATGCATTCTGGTACAAAAAGCCCCACCAACTAACTTCATACATTTTGAAATGCCTGCCGACAGTTCCATTTAACTAAATAGAGTATAATAATCAATGAATACAAATTTATAGGGATGTGAAAAAATTTTCAGCATCTGTTTTGGATTCTTGGTACATTGGTCGCCCTGGCACTTGGATCAAAGACTGCTTTTCCAAAACTATTTATTTTCAGAAAAGGGAAAGTAAACACAAGATCACCTAAGTGAAAGCTAGTTTCCATTTAAAGTGGTATCCAGCAAGATCATCTCAATCATGAATAAGATTTTGTGGACTTTACAGCAAAAAATTACCTCTTTTTAAAATAAATCCACTAAAAACAATGCATTTTTCTTGAAAGTTTTCACAGGCAGTTCAGCTGAAATTTTCATGTTTTCTTGACATGCAAACAGAAAATATCAACAGTTAGAAAATAGCAGCTAGTGGGAGCCACAATTACATCCTGACCTTGCTGCCTTGAAATTAAAGTATTGCAGAACCTTCTATAACTTTCAGAAGTCAAATTTTTGTCCTGTGTGACTTCCTCATTTGGAAAGTTTAGGAGGCTGAATACAGGAATAGTAATAGTGTTCTTAATTCATTATTAAACAGAGCTAATTGCTTTCTGATATTTGTTTGAAAGGATGAAGACAAGAAAATAAATTACATTCTCAAATGTGATGTCATTGTTTCATTCATTTTCGGTGACTGCAGTATCCAACCAGCTTCTCAGGCAGATATTGAAGGCTACATCAGTTCTGCTTTGCATTGTATATCCAAATTGTTAACAAATTGAGATCTAGCTCAAGTACCTCCACAACACATTGTCACTAATGCAATGGCAGACACTGTTAGAAATTCCTGACTAATTCACTTAAAATATCTACCACCAAGAGGATTTTACTCAGAAAGAAGACCTTAATGAATTATTTGTTCTCATTTTTAATACTTTACTCAAAGCAGATCTTGCTTTATTTAGGCAGCAGCTAAATATGAAGAAATAGTCTTGGTTTTAGCACAGAGGTTTAAGGCAAGAAGTAATAACTGAGCATAGCAAATGAATGAGGGACTTAAGAAGCACACAAAAACAGGAGGCTGCCATTACTACCTATTCATTTTTCTGGAGGGTTAACCAAAATCATCAGATACATTAGCCTATCCCTAGCAGTATCTCCAGTCAGCCACCAGCATAGACCTGACTAAGTTTCTAAGGTGTCAGAACAGATCTGAGCTGGCAAAACTGGAAAACAAAGAGGAGGGTGTCTGACAGATACAGACTGACCTGACCAATTATTCTAAAGATGCAGGAATGAAGGATCAGACTTGGGACCCCAGAAGAACATGCTTTTGTCCATTTTCAACAATTGCATCTTATTCACACTTTTTTCCCTTTTCATTACTTCAGAGTTTACTATGGGAAAATATGGAATTAAGTTCATGTACCCTCAGCTATAATAAACAAGGCAACTGGGCTTTTCACTATGCTCTCCTCTGTCATCACTAAGATAGACAGCATGACAGGAATCTGCTGAGAATCAATTATTTTACCTATTTACATACTTGAATATTGGTGGAACAACTTATACACTGGATGGATGTACTAGCTCTCTGTATTAGCTCTTGTGGAGATTGCAAAACTGGTCTGAATTCAGTTTTGACCCTGCTTGAAGGAGGAGGTTGGACTAGTTGACCTCTGGATGTCTCTTCCAAATTGAATTATTTTATTTATCTATGAACTGTTTAAAGGAAACACAAAATAAATAGTAAAAATTATGTGATTATCCAAATTAAAGAAATTCAAGATGTAATTTTTACAGGAAGTCAGGGCACCTCCTCTGAGTACTTTGGCCCTCAATTTCTTAAGCCATTTGAAAAACCAGCCATATTTGGTTGGGGGGTTGTTTCCCCTGTCCATTGAGACAAAAACATTAGAATTACCAAATCCTCCATACAATACAATTTCAGAGAAAAGGAAACATATCAAGGGGAATACACAGCAGAAGTGAACAAAGACCTCCATGGAAGCAACTAGACAATATACTTTGATATTGGAGGAGTAAACTCAGAGTCAGGTAAAAGAAAAATTTCATTAGAATAGAGGGTTAGAATAAAGGCAATGGTTAACTAAAAGTATATTCAGTTTAAAAAAGAAAATGTAAGCCATGGCCATAATAATGGTGGTACAGGCTCTAAAGAGAGGTTTATTTTGGTAAAGACAGGATTACTCCAGGATTTCCACAGTATTTGCTACATTCTTACATTGGGGTTGGTGGGGGGAGGAACCCAAAACACCAAAAGAAACAAAAAAAACCCCTCAAATCCCCAAGATCCAATGCAGAAAAAAGAGTAGGAGCCATTATCTAAAGAAAAAAAAAAAGCAACAAAATAAAACAACTTATTTGTAAGCTTAACTTTAAAAATGTCCATCTAATAAACCGTCCATTGTACTCTCATAAATCCTGTAAATCTTCCATTCAGTACCTCATTAGAAAAAATTAAGTGAAATTAAGCAATAATATATGCAAATTATACATTTAAAATAATGAACAATATAATGAAAGGAGCACTCTTCACATTGCAATCCAGTGGGCTTTTAAATTAACTTTTAATGCTCAGCAGCTGCCAATTAATAAGGAGCCTACATGTTTGATTCTGCTAGAAACCACAAACTAGGAGAAGGAAAAGTGTAACACAAGGGCACAAAGCCGGTGCAGGAGGGTACACTAACACAGTGTGGAGCTTTAAGGGAACACACACAGCAGAGCCTGGGTCCAAGGACCAAAACATGTCTGCAGTGAAGTTCTTCCTGAAAAGAGGAGCTTTTAAGGCTTTGGCAACACACTGACCCTCTGACCCACCAATTCTCCCCTCAATACAAGAAAAAGCATATGCAAGCACAGAGACCTTATGGTATGGTTTCTCATTTTGGCATGTTATATGCACCTGAAACAGCCACGGATATTTTTTCTTTTCAATTTTCTTTTAAGCAGCTGGCCAGCAGTTTAAACTGCACATACATTCAACTGAAAATAATGAAATAATAAAGTTTCCCAGTGCAGAACAATGCCTGCAAAGGTCACACGTAGCTTCTCGAGGGGGAAGCGCCATGAGGCAGATGTGAAGAGGCCACATGTTGTGTCAATTCTTAGCACAGAATGAGCAGAGGTGAAATATTAATGCATTGCAAGGAAAACAATCTTGCCTATATTCTAGGAACTGAAAAAGAAAGAAAGAGGGGGAAAAGACCATTTCTCCACCCGCAGTGTGATGAACAGGTCCAGTTTTATCCCACTTTAATATTGTCAGGACACATGAACTAAAGGAGTTTCATTCTGTCCTGCTGTGGCCAGAGGCTGACAAGACTGAAAGCGGTAAATGTTTTTTCCTTGCCACTCTGCTTCACCAGTGCTCTGCTGTTTTGTTACCTGCACTAGTAGTCTGACATACCTCTTCTTAAACTGACCATTAAGAATACAGACAATACATATATAAGCTCCAGTATCCTGCCTTTGACAGCATCCAGTAGCAGGTGTCCAGGAAAAAATGTAAGGGCAAGCAAGGAGTGATTTTCATTCCTGGTGTCTGCTCCCAGCTTCTACTCATAGCATGGAAGCTAACTTACCACAAAGCCAGGATGGCTTAATGCAACACATTTGACAAGAATTTCCATTCTGTTACCTATATAACAGAATGATCCAAAAAATCAGTAATTGGCAATATATCTGTAAAACAGAAATGTTTGTTGGAATAAGAAAGACTGAGCTGAAATCAACAAAAAATTAATCTGTCCTAAACTATTTGTTTGCCTATTTTTTAAAAAATGTCAAGCTGTTCATTAGCATTCAGACTAAAAATTCCAGATTTGAAATGGAGTTGGGGGTTGTATCCTTCTGTAAAGATGAGGCAATAAAAAAACTTGCCTTGTCCTAATGGAATGACAGCATATAAAAGCCCTTTCCCAGAGAGCCTCTCACTGGCTCAAGTGAAACATCTGAGCACCACAACTCCAGGAGTTTGTAATACTTCTTCCCCAAAGGCAGTGTTTGCACTGTTTTACAGGAAACTCATTCCCAATGTTGTGGTTAAAAAGCCTTTTCTACAGCCTGAAGGCATCTCCTATGCAAAAGCTCTCACCTGCAGTAAACTGGAACTGGGATTGCAGACACCCACATAGAACAAAATAACAACTGAATTAAAGAAATGCTTGTTCTGGAGACAACAAACACAAAACACATTGGAGAAAACATATTGCCATGTTACAGCAACACAATCTCTTTAGATTATATGGCACTTATGTTTAATGTGTCATTTTATATTTTTCCCCAAAATAAAAAATGCACTTACAGCTGAAATAATCTCATAAAGTTATCCATTTTGTCTGAATAAAATTGAAACCTGTAAAACACTAATAATGTGGCAGAAACAAACGCTAGCGCATGACCTATTAGAAAGGTTGTAACTTCAATGATCCAATCAAAGTGACATAAGCCAAAACCCAACAGACAGGAAAAAAAAAAGTTACATCCAACAACATAAACCACTAAAATTGTCTGATAAAACTTCATTAAAAATAGAGTATGGAGTTAATGTAGTTAGATTTTCAGTCTAGATTCGGCAAATACAGGTCTCAAATTGTGAAACTGCCTGACACGGGCATCCGGGATATTAATAATTTTCTAAATTCACTCAATGAGCTTCTTTCAATACAAATAGTTAATTTCCTGATAGATAATACTCTACAACTGCTTCCTTTCAGAGCGGCAAAAAAGCTCCAAAGGCAAACTGAAAAAACCAAAAGATAACAAGGAGGCCAAGTCAGTCATCGTTTTTTTTTTCCTAAATTCTGAATTTCTTCCTTACATATCTTTAAACTGGTTTTGCCATAAATGTCAGTTATCTATTATTTTCAATATTAGATGACAGAGAGCTCTTACAGAGTGTTATGCCAAAAAGTATAGCTGAAAGAAGACGATCTAACAGCAAAAGAAGCATAGTTTAGGGTTTGGGGGGGGGGGGGGGGGGGGGGAAGGGGGACAGGGGGGTTTAGTTTGCTTGTTTGAGGGAAAGATATTTATTATATCAGGCAAAAATTATCAAATTTTATGTTTTGGAACAACAGCAGATGTCATTGTATTATATCAGATTCAGGTCTCTTTTTACTTCTTCATTACCGAAATTATCACTAGTAACAGCGTCATCTACCTATGTCACAGTGAAACCAAGCCTAAAATAAATAAATTTGTGAGGCTATGGTTCCTTTTAAATAAAGCCTAACAAATTCAAAATTAAAAATGTTGTTCTTTCCCAAAACTTACTGGTTTATGGGTTTTTTCCCTCACTTATAGAGATGGTATTTGCACAAGGATGCTAAAAGATTCTCCTGTAATGTGACTGAATGGGTCATATGTCATTGACCAAAGAAGAACCTCTGGAGGATGTGTCTCCATTTTTAAATGTAGATTTCCCCATCACATAACAATCAACTGCCCCAGGTTTTACCACACTAAACAGTAAAGTGGAAGTTCTGCACAAGGAGCCTTCTCCAGAGAAAGAGTATTAAAAGAAACCCACAAAAACTTTAGTGTCCAAATGCTGGATATTCCCAAAGGGACAAAATATGATCTGTATATGCAGCAAAATAGGGAATGGCTCTGAATGTGCCATACATGTGAGATGCTAGACTGGAGTGAAATAGATCAAACCTCTTACCAGCAAAGACTCAAGAGTTTTGCTGCTGTAGACTTTTTTGCTCATTTGAAACGCTCTCTCCACTCTAGCACTATTGATCATGAGAAAAATTAAATTTCTGCTCTCACTTAAAGCTGAACACTGATTTAAATCTTTTTAAGAACAGAATTTAAACTCTATTGTATGAGTAGAGGAATCAATCATACCATTAGAAAATGCTCTGTTGGTGGTGCTAGTTTCAACTGAAAAGTATAATGAAAATTGTCAATTTGCTGGCTTCATTTGGAAAAGAGTAATCCCTTGCTGGTTGTCATAGTTAAATTTAGGATTGGGGATGGGGGGATAACCCAAAATAACCCAAAATGTAACTTTTGCTCAGCATTTGACTGAACTAGAACATGGAATTTTAAATGTCTTTAAACTCCCTGGAGTAGAATAAACCCACAATTAAGAAAAAGTGTAACTTCTTAACAGTTCTTAAGGAGCTGGATAATTAACAGGAGTTTAGAAGGAATGAACTTAAATATATAAGGCCACGTTTTGGGCTGCCAAAGTGATATACCTCAAGAAAGTTCTGCATTATACCAGCTCTGCCCACTAATGCTCAATGCCACTGTAGTTCAGGTGTCAATACCCAGTAGCAGGCTGCTCCAAATGTGTGTACTGTCCCAACCTATTTCTTTGGCATGTCCACTATTTATCACCACTATCACCAGGTGCAGTAATCTGGAAGTTTATAAAAAATTTACGCTAATCCCTTTTAAGGATTCTGGTCATGGCTCTAAAATGCAAAGTGCCAACCCTGAAAACGACATGGCTCTCAGAGTCTTTGCCTGTGTTCTAAATGCCCATACCAACTTAATTATCATAATGTTAAAGCTGTGCAATCAAGTTCATTGAAAATAAAAAGTCATGCTAAAAGAACAAAATAAAATTGATGCATTCAAGTGGAAAAAGGTAAAATAAACAAAATAAAGCATTAGCCAGAAGTTAGGGAGATCACGCATTAAGATGAAAGATGAAACAGATGCAATACACAGCAAAGATCAAAGAGCTCCATCAATTCATTCTGAGAGTCAAAATCCAGCTGAGCATGGGAGCCCTGTCCGCATAATAAGAAAGGTTGACTAAAACATAAGGATTAAACAGATGAGCTGTCTCCAGTGAATGTATGGCACAGGAAGCCCTGCTGAGCCACTTGTAAAGACACTTTGGAATTGTACACCTGCTACTCCACAGTGAAACCTACAGGAAGCCAGCACGCAAGGAGAAAGAAACCCACTAATGGACTAAATAGCTATCTTTAAGAGGAGAAAAAAAGAGTTGATACAAGAAAACAGCGGCTAACAGATTTCCTCTTTCCCCTCCATTTCATTTATTTACCAAATATTTCTACCACAAATGACTATAAAGAAATTGTTATCACCACCCTCTCACTCCCTCAAAACAAAAGAAAACAGCTTAGTACTCAAACTCTCACCACAACCATCCATATATATTACAGGGTCAGCCTAGTATTCTCAATGATACCGTCTGTCACAATATTACTGGTTTGGAAGCTCTTATTATACTCCAGCACTTGCGTAATTTGGCCAAATCTCTAATAACTTCAGTGCGTGGGATTAATTTTAAGGGTGACTAAATTTGTATTATTTCTAATGCTGATGGCATTTGAAATAAGGTTACATCAAAATCTTAATTTTTCTCGTCCAATTTATGGATAGGGATGGAGACATTTCAATCAATATTTATAGCTTATGACTAGTTTCTCTTTTCTTATCATCGGTAACAAGAAACAAAACTAGAAAAAAGTTAACAGGTAAGAAATGCTATTCAATTAATCAATTCATTCATTAACTCTTACATTAAAGTAAAATCCCTATGACATGCACGTAGCCAAAAACACAGTCCTCTCACAAAAAAAAAAAGGGAAAATGTAGGGCTAGCAGCTACACCATGACTCAAAGAATCCAAAGTGCAGGGGTTTCCAACACCTCTGACAGGATGAGTGCTATCCATTACACCTCCTCACAAAGAATGGGACAGGGATGCCCTCACATCATAAGATGGCAAAGTACAACTTAAAACAATCAGGAAGCAAAGCCCACAAGTTTCTTAAGCCTTTGTTTTCTGACAGATGTACAATTAATGTCCACTGCGGGCTACAGGTGGTACCATATTTATTTTTCAAATGAATGTTACCAGCCTGCTTGTCCCACAAATGTTATTTACAATCACATCTTTTATTCTTGTTTTAGCTGACAGGACAATCTCCTCAAGGATCTGGGCAGAGCTGATATATTTGATTTTCAGGTTATCTACTGCCTGCAGATACAAGCACTTTGATTGTTTACAATGCAGGAGTAATTGGTAACCATTAAATAACTCCAGAGAGTGATTTAAGAGTTCTTCACCTACTGCATGAAAGTAGGGCTTCATCCCACAGTCCCTAATCTGGCTAAATACTTTAAGATTTCACTACAAAAACAGGATATTAAGAAATTAGCAAATGCAATGATAATTTAATCATCAATCACATACAAGCCTTATATTCGGTTTTAATGATTTCAAAGCAATTTATATTTCAAAGTGGAAATTAAAAAAAGAAACAAGCATGTTCCCTCATTATACTTCTGAAATCAGTTAAAAAGATTAATTTGTGTAGCTCAGTTTAAAGCAGAATTTCCAGTGCTGCTTTCAGTGTCTCAAGCCAAAGCGAGGACACTAAAACACAATTCAGCCAGTATTCCTCTGAGGAATTTCACATGTTGTTTAATTGGCGATACATTACTTGTGATTACATAGGTTCAAGTTGCTGACAATACTTAAAATAACTTTCAGAAGCACTTGCCTGGTCTTGCACAGTCAAATAGAATTACTTAGCTATAAACAAATCTGACAAAAAGTCACAGAGGGCATTTTGACTGTTTTCTGACACCATTTAATTGTCACTGAACTTTCCTGCTTTACAAAATGGCATGGAAGCACAGCACTGTCAGGAACACACTGTTTGTCGGCAGAGCTCCTCTGAACTCGCATTTTGTGCTGGAAAAGAGCAGCGAAATGCATCATTGCAGACATTACACATTACCAGCCAGCACCATCGTAGATGGAGCCCAAATCAGATGCTAAAGCACACTGTGGGAGGCCATCCAGTCAGCACTGCAGTGAGCTCACCATGGCTGTGTTTAACTGCAGAGCCCACATTTCCCCTGCTTGGAGGAGCAAGGTTGCAGTAAGCAGCAGGAGAGAGGGATATCTCTCTCCTGTCATTCTCTGCCCCTCTGGCTTCTTTGGGGAGTGCAGCACCAAGTCTTCTCCCCTGCTTCCACGTGAAAGTAATGTGGATGTTTAAGGGCTGAGAGGAGCAGCTTCCCACAAGAGCAGCTCCACCTGTTGTGGATGGAAGGAGACACCGGTGGCAGAGCATCCACACCTGTGCAGCACTGCAGCCAGCCTAAGGAGTCACAGGATCCTCTTCTGCTCCACATAACTCCAATGCAACCCCTCAATCTCAGCCAGAGAGAGCTTTCCTCCCAAGCAGAAAATTTAAGGAAAACTGAGATTGTTCCTAAATAATTAACAATGCCAATTTTCTGACTACTTGTTACACAAACATACGTGTTAGCACACTGTAAATTAGTAAAGTGGAAGCCCAGTGTTTTACAATTTACAGCCAGCACCAAATGACACCTGGACTCCTGCAAATCCCAGGCACACATCCTGCAAAAATCACAAAAGATATACAGCAGAGACTGAGCCGAGTGCTCTTCCAAGCAAGCTGGTGGATATACTATCACAAATTTTACCAGTCATGGGCAAACCATAATACATTCAGACCAAATCACAGCTGATCTCATAGAGACATTTCAAACACTTTTCTCCAAAGAGAGAACTGCCACTTTGAAAAATTTCAGCCTGTTTACCCAGCTGTTTTGGCCCTACAGCTGTCATTTAAAAGGTCATAAACATTCATTTTTATAATGAGGTAATGATTTTACCTTCTCCTCCTGCTCAACAGTTTTCCCTAAAATATTGAAATAACTTTTGTGTTGAAAGTTTACCATTGAAAATTTTAGAACAGCATGTGAAGAGTTCAGAAAGTCATGATAAGTCAAATACAGAAATTGTCTCTATTGTTAATTTAACCACTAGGCTTCTATGCAAATTCCACAGTGGGATGTATGTACTCATTTCTTTGTTCTGCTTTTACATCTGAACACTACATCTGCAGCTCTGTTGCTCTGCATTTTTTTGACATATATGTATATAGAATGAGCAGGTGGCAAACAATACATTATCTCATTCTTTCAAGTAAAAAAAAACCTCGCAACAAAAATCCTTTATAAGCTTTATAGTTAATGTGGAACTGTAAGAAAAAATCCAAACATTTGGACATACCTGTAAGTAAGCTAAATGAGGCAAAAGGTCCACCCTCACACCTAATTCTGAAACATTTCTTCTTTGTGTCTCCCTCAAACAAGGCTTATGTTTGGTTCAACACTAAATAGGAACTTTGAAAATTTAAGACTTTTTATATAGAGGTAGGAGCAAAATTTTCAAAGTTGTACTCACATGTTCGTGTGTGAAAGAGACAGAATTGATTAATTTATCATACTAGTCTGGCATACCTCTGTAAGCTTGCTTTTCTGAATTTCATTTCCTAGACTAAAATTGTAGCTCTTCATATTTCTCAATGGAGAAAATCACAGAATAAACTAATTGCAAAAGAAAGTGTCATTTCAGAGACTGGAGTTATTTGCATAGCTTTTTTCCTTCTCCATCATACCTTGCAGTTTGTTTAAAAGTCTTACATGCATTGTACTATAACCTTGGTTTTCAATTATACATCAAACAGAAAAATATATTCTAAGGTAAAAAAAAAATTAAAATTGATAAAAGGTTGTTGAATGTGAAGTGAATTTTACAGTCATATCACACAAAGAGAACTCTGTCTTATACAAAATTATCTGTTAACAGGTTTTGTTTTGTTTAAAAATAAGATAACACATAACAGCACAAGTAAACTGTATATATATGTTGTTATACCCTCCATGTTATATCCTGTTTTTACCCTTTACTTTGACACCATGTCACAAATAAACAAACTCTAGGTCAAATCTAAATACTCAAGTTTCATCTTGATCCCTCACTGTCTCTTGATCCAGCTTCGTTTAGAGTGGATAAGGTGTGAGAGAAGAGTAAAGGAGTTCAACCTGCAGTTTGTATCTCCAGCAAAGAATATAATGTGAGATGCAAATGAAATTATTAGTAAAAAAAAAAGCAACCAAAATAAATATATTTCCTTTTAGGTTTTCAATAGATGCCCCTATAAAAAGCCCAACAATATTTCCTCGGTCTTCCAGGTTCAGCTTCCCCTGATCAAGGTAACACAGCATGATCCCACATACGTCATCATGCATGGCTACATGCATAGGAAAAACTATTAAAGTTTTATAGAGTTCATAGTCTGAGCCCTTCAAAATGGATTACTAGCATTTCTTCAAGTGATTTCAGGCACCAAATGCTACAAACACATTTAAATCTGCCTGACTTTGGCAATGATCATGCATTTACTGTAGTTTTCATTATATCAAAAATACTTCAGCTTCATTAGAAACAGATGAATTAATTTTTTTTTATTAATTCAAACGATCTTTTTTTCCAATTTTTTGTAAGCCCCAAGGTTCTTTCAGCAATATTGGCTCCTTCTCTCTTCCATAAAATTGTAATCAATCTCTATTATTGTCATGAAAATGGTAGTTGTCACTTTGCTGAGAAAAAAACAATCAATACGTCTCGCAAAGTAGAATAGGAATTTAATGCAGTGAATTGATGTCTGTTAGAGAAATTTAGCTTGCCAGCAGTTTGGGACAAGCTAATAGAAAACCAGAAAATTCACTGAAGGTTGACAGATGAATACACAGACATGCCACAAAAATTAATATTTGGGCACTTTGTATAGCCTGTCATTTCATATGCTGGAGAGAAAATAGACGTAGACAAGCATATCCCTCAGGAAATCCTTTTGGTTTTAAAAGGCAAAAGCCAAAGGCATGTAAAAATGAATTCTTCACTGTATTATTTTTAGGTTTATGTAAGTTTCTGAAAAATAAGTATTCTGAAACAATCTTCCATTTGAATACTTTGCATCAGACATGATACTGAATAAGAAACATGATACTGCTGAGTGATAAAATAACAAAGTTTCTGAGGCAATACTGAATTCATGATCCTTCTGGATAGCACCGCATTGCAAAACTAAATCAGCATTACTTCAAAAATTAGTACGGAAACTGAACAATAGGACTGCTCACAAAATGTTCTGGATCGTGAAGAGAAAAAAAAATAAAGCCCAAGTAAAATTTTCATAACCAATACCTAGAAAGAGATTCAGTCATACATTTCATGACAAATACAATATCCTCAAAAGAGCTGATAGAATTATTTGAGCATTATTTTAAAAAAAAGTTACATTTTAGGAACATAATCCTCCTTTCTGTCTATTGCCATCTGCAGAAGCTGTCAAAACACTCCACCTTCCAATTACACGCTTTCTGTCTTTCACTTGCTCCAACATAAGCCTATAATCTGTTTAATTCCCTTGTTTGGTTGGTTTAATAAACAATGCTTTTAAGTAGCAGGGCTTGATAAACCCAGCATCCACAACAAGCAGGCTGCATTATCCCTCCCTCCAGGAGAGCATCAGCACCACTGACTGCAGAGACAACACGCTGGCCACAGCAGGAAGCAGCATAGGGCACCCAGCTTTGGAATTCTGTGGCACCACTCTCTGAATTCCAGTCTTCCTGTGAAAACTGCTGATTCTATACCGGATATAAATGGGACACAGTCTTCAGGGTCCTGCCTCTGGTTCCCAGAAAGCTGTAAAAGGATGAATTTTAAGACCTCAAGTCTTAAAACGCACCAGGTCAAAGAGAAGCAAACGGGTCTCTAAATGCCTAAGGCAGCCAGCTGATTGTTTGTGGTAAAAAAGTTCATGCTGTCATTCCAGAGACTTCAAGTAAGCCTGGCATATGAGCTCTGTTTCAGTAAGAGGAACAGATTTTTATCATGTGCAAAAGAGCATTCTTGGGCAAAAGGATGGGATGCTAAAGATGTCAGTAATTTTTCACAGAATCACACGTTTAGACATAACAGAACATAAGGGACATAATTTAACAGCTCCTTTACTGTAAAACTGAAATAAGACCAGACAACAGAGGTCTACAATAAGGTGGATATTGAAAAAAATCTGCATCTTCTACTGCTTTCACTATTCTGTCATGGATTTAAAAATACCCATGTGAATTAGAGGTCTCCCCTGCCACTCCTGCATTCCTTTCTGATCACAATTCTGCTAACCCTCCTTTTTGGTGACATCAGAAATTTGATTCAGGAAGTGAAAAAATGCTAACGTTACTGAGGTTCTCCAAAAATAGCGAGCTTAATCTAATTTTGTCCTAATTTGTAAAAGAATTTGACCTTCAACCTGATGAAAAATCAGGTCAAGTTTCCACCATGTCAAAATTTAAGTGAAACGATAAAAAGGAAATGAGCTTCTACAGAGACTGTGCCAGTCACAATTTTGCAAGCCTAATAGAAAGCAAACACTAAAACAACTTGTAAGAAAGTTATGCATTCTTTAAAAAAAGGATGTCATACTCCATAAGAATTTCACAACACTAATGTAGGAGGTCCCTAAAAGCCAACCGCGTGGTCTTTATTTCACAACTGAGTTCCAGCTGCTATTGTACATTACAGGATCATGCAGCTGATGGTAATGACAAGAAATCAGTGTTGCATGGAACTGTCAACTTTTCATGACTGCAAACATTTGTGGTTCACCCTAGGAAAGGTAAAGGGTTATTACAGAAGGTGACAGAGTATTAGCAGAGCTAGTTCAAAATAGGAAATGTTCTGTTGTACACTGTCAAGTCTGATGCTTCCGATTTGCATGTGTGGTGTGAAAATGAACACACATGTTATGCCCTGGGAGTTACACATGTATTTTTGTCAGAAGTGCAAAGCAGAGTTTGGTGTAAATGCAAGCTGTTAAAAAATTTATCAGAGCTGTAAGCATTTGCAACATCGCTGGCTCCACATGAATGTATACACTGAATCTCTTTCAGTAAATTTTTGTGAATATATAAACATAAATTCAGTATTAAGCATGGATATTTTTTGTAATCAGTATGGTGGATCCTGAGGGAAATATTCCCATTGAATTTTCCTTGGGCTTTCCAAGAGAATTTGTACAAGACTGATGATGAATTTGATCAGGTTTGAAAGCTCGGTCCCGCTGAGGAAAAGGGTAATAGGTATTTCCCAATTAAACCCTTTCAGATTAGCTTACTGACAAAGGGACATAAATTTGAACTCACAGCATACATTAAAATTAGATGAGCTTCTACTGAAGATAGTACATTTTCAGATTTTTTTCCTAATTTCACAAATACTTTTCAGTCATTTCCACAGAAACAGACAGAAATTTTGCTGTACTCATAGAACAGAATCAAGTAAAAGCAAGGGCTTGGAAATGCCTTCCATCTGTATTATACTCCCCAGTTATCAAGTGAGAGTTTGACCATGTAAACCTTTCTAGCACTTGCCATTAATGCAAATACCATCTATGTGAATCTGTTCTAATTTAAAGTCTTCTTCCTCATTCTCTAAACATAATCATAATGCAGTCTGTTTTCTCTGAAACACGAAACATTTCCAGGGTCTATGTGTATACTTTTTCCAGTAAGACTCAATAAAATTATGATGCAAGGGCACATGCTCCTCCATCCACTGAAGCTAATGAAAAGTGTACTCTGGTTTAAACAGTACAGAAAGAACATCTACAAAAAAAAAAAAAATTAAATGCAGCCAAAATAGTGGACTTTCTATCTAATATCTGGCCTCATTTTCCACAAGGGTCAGTCATGAGCATTAGATAAATACAAATCAAATGCCTTACAAAATTCCTGCAGCTTCATTTCCCATGCACTCCAATGTTCATTAATATCAAAAAATACATCTGCTTCGGGTGGAAAAGAGTTTTTCAAAAAGACCAAGTAGTCATCATCTCAATTTCTCATTTTGCTATTGACCAAGCAATAACAGTTGACTGCTAACTACTGAATCATTGCTAGTTGAATTTGGATCTGATTTCTTTAATGAAATAAAAGGCTTTATACCATACAGATTTTCTTCTGAGTAATTTCTTTCTCCTCACTTCATATTTGCAAATGAACTTAACTGATCAGCAGACAAGGGTTCATACGGTGCTAAAGAAAAACGTATGATAAAAAAACTTTCTAACTTCTTCTCAAAATCTTACCTTAATTTTCAAGAACAACCATCATAGTCACTTTGCATAACATGCCCTTTAAACACTATATTTAGTTTTAAGAGCAATCTTTGAATGGATCCTCATTCAGGATTCATTTCTATTCTGGTTTTTGTAGGAGGCATTACCTTAAACCTGTTTACAGAGCAACAGCAAAGAAAGGTGGTCATGTACACCCACAGCTATGAGCAATTAAAGACAGCAGTGATGCCTTCTAGCAAATAAAAAGTTGTCCTAGTTCTGTTTTGCTTCCCCTGTGAAGTGTGCTAACACTTCTCATTTGGTTAAGAGATTTTAAGTCAAAGGATCCCCAAACTTGTCTGTTTGCATATTCATTGACATACACCAGAATGTTTCCCCTTTTGATTTTTTAAGGAAACTGCCTGCACTGACTAGTTAGAAATACAGAAAGACATTTGACAGCAGACAAAATGGGCTAGACAACACTCACACCTCCTCCCTAAGCTTCTCTTTTTGTCTTCTCATAAATGATGTTTGCTGCCTAGCCCAGTCCTGTCTTTTCTGTGGTTCTCTCCTGCTCAAAGGTAAGTCAAGGAAAGCCTCCACAGACATCAGCAAGAGGAACCACACCTGAGCAGGAGGGACCAGTTTCACAGGGTTCACCAGATGCCTCCCTGTATCCATCCAGAGGGATCCATGAGTCAGACCTCACTTTCTCCCACAGAACATATGGATGAAGGAGATGGCCACTGGGGGTCAGAGATATGATCCTCATCATGTCTTTCACCTTCCCAGGAAAGTGATTTCAGATCTTAACTCCTTAAACACTGGGTTAGCAGATAAACCCACAATTTAGTAAACTTCTTTGACAAAACTTTTGCTCTGTATATCGCTGAGAAAATGATGATAATTTAGTCAACTGAAATATGTGAAAAACTCACCATAACCTTGAATTGCAGATTGACATTTATTTTAAAAACAGTTTTGTGCAGGTATAGTTAGTAAATAAAACGTTTTCAATGGCTAAGGGATCTAGAGGTCAGGTTTAGATTTGATCCTGCAAGACCACAACTAAAATTCAATTGTTCACATTTTAAAAAAATTTCAACCTAAATATTTTGTGAATTTAAATTTGAAAAAGCTGAAATTAAACCAAGTTAAAAATTAATTTCAATTTACGTATTTTGGGAATTATTTTTATGTATAGGCATGTATACAAGATATGTACAAGATACATGAAGTCAGGTCAAAAAAAAGTAAATGAAACCTCTCTGTTGATGCTTTCCACTGATTTTCATGAGTCAATAGGATAAGGGAGAATGGATCCAAGAGTCAATATTAAAATTAATTGAGTATTTAGCCAGAAGTTCAACAACTTTGATGGCCATCTGCCATTGTGCAGCTGCATTGTCCTGAATACCTGCTGTGGACTTTAGGTAGATGTCCACAGATGAAAGAAGCTGGTGTACAAAGAAAACCCTTAATATCCAGAGACACTGATCTTGCTAAGCACATCCTCCAACAAGTCAGTTGCAGAACCTGCTGTAGCTCAAGGCCAGTTTATAGTGCACTTGGACAACTGTGTCACTCTAAGAGAGGTGTTTGGGATATTATCAATGTTATCCCGCTGCAAATTAAAGTTTGAGTTAACCTAAACTGGAAAGTTTTATTTCATACAAGATTTAATCATGGCGCTTCAGATCATTAGGTATCTGTCATAGCAAAGAGAAACCTAATCCCAAAATTATCAAAACACCTTGCCACGGAATATATTCTTTATATCAGAAATAAAAATACATACAAAGGTTTTAAATAGACTGTTAGTCCAGAACCACAGACCAAAGAAAAACAGAAGCAGGTTAAACAGGGAAACACACAATGAAGATGCCACAAAAGCTTTAACTTTGGACCATATATCTTCTTAAAACAAAAGAAAATATGTGCAAAACCAGAGTCAATTTACCGTTCAATACTGAAATTTTTCAAACACAATAGTGTTATACTTACAGGACATTTTGATTGGATGGAAGCAAGACAGGTTAGATGCTGTAGCTGTAAGTTCCTGTATTCTGTTCAGCACACTTTTTAAAGTAGAACTTCAAGCATGAACACATCAAACGTTATGTTTAAATTCCCAACTTGAAATACACATGAAAAAGTTGACTCTTCTGTTCTATGATGGCATCAATTTACCAGTAAATGTTGTTTAAATGATGTCATGAAATGCCATGAATAGAAATCTTTTGTATCATTTTCAAACTGAATTAAAATTCTAATGAAGAAGGTAAATACAATGTTAAACCACTTTAAGCATTAACTTCCTCCACCTTTCTGAACACTGGTAAAGGTATCCATTTTTATATGGGTTTATTCAATTTGAAGAGCAGAAGGATGCTCAAAGTTTATATATAATGTGTGAGAACAGAGTGCTGCACTTATATTATACCTACCTCGTGATTCAGTTCTTAAATCCATTACCTTACTAAATGTGACATGCTATGATTACTTCTCCTGAAAGGACAAAACAAACCCTGTATCGAAAACTTGCATTCTCTTTGGTGTTCTGAAAAAGCTGCCTGATCTGTGCCTCAAACATCACTGATATGTTTCTTTCCTAGCTCAAAGGAGGGGAAAGATTTTTAATTCACAGTTTGCCTCCCTGCTACTTGCGGGAAGCCCACACGAGGACTTTTGCTTTTGTTTCGCTAATAACAGCACGGAAAACGAGGTGGTTGTCAGAAGCTGAGGGAGAATGCTTTCTGTGGGCTGCTCTCAGTGAGGCTCTGCTCCAACTGGGGGAGAGAGGGAAAGGAGAGAAAGACAGAGAAAATGGCAGAGACCAATTAGTCAACACAGCCTGTCAAGCAACCTAGCACTGGGAACCAGGAAGCTGCCTCATTGCACACCCTGCCGCAGAAACAGCAGGTGGGAAAAATGTATAATTGGTCAAAGTAAAGTAGAACCTAAATGGCATTTCTCACACAAAGAAAATAAGATAAGGAAACTATCTTTTTATTGCTGTTGGAAAAAAAAAAAAACAACAAACATATAAAAAGAGAAGCGATAACCACAAAGTTGGAATCTGATTAAGACCCTGAACCTGTGATGCTGACGTTTATGGAATATGAAAAATACAACTAAGAAAACAGAGTACTTGGAAAAGTATCAGTGCCAAGGACAGCACTGATCTATTTGTCTAACTTTCCTACACAGCAATCTTATCACTTTGCTCAATCTGCCAAAATCAGCTGTAAAAACAGTGCTCCAAATGTGAAAAGTGGCTGCAGCAAAACCCTGCACATAATGCCTTCTCACAGAAAACTACAACGGGGAGAAAAACATTTAAATGTTGCGAAAATTATGGTGAGAGGTAATGGTTGAGAAAACAATCTTAAAAAAACCCAAAAAAACCTCAAAACATAATTGTGTGTGTGCGTCTACCACAGCAGCAGTTTCGTAAAGGACAAGGAAAAACTCAAATCCCCCTCTGAACCAATGTTTCAGGGAGAGAGAACCCAAATAAAGTGGGGTAAAGATAGTCAGATATTTAAGGGCTCTGCAAGAGGATACTTTACTTTGTGTAACATTCATTCAGGCAAAATAAAAGAATGAGGCAAATAGACCTGATTTAATTTGTTTTATTTTACTACTGAGGGCAGAAAAGACAAAACTGATCTGGGCTCACCCATAGTTCTTTCATTTAAGCAACTAACTTCCATGAAACAGTTCTTGGAAGAGCAGCAATTAATTCCAAAGAGAATTAATTTTTCTTTGCCAAATCAGATCAAAAGCTGTTCTTTCTCTGAAAGGTTATTAAAATTTACTGGACTTAAAACATCCTTCCTTGATCTCTTTGCAAAGTCACTTGCAATCCTGCTTTAACTGCATAAAACTACAGTTTACTGTTGTTAGTCAGATAGTAATGACACATGGCAGAGAAGACACAACAGTGTCCTCCCCCTATTTGCCTAGTTCTGATCTGCAAAGTAACAATTAAAGTGTCACTGTGGATGGAGGATAAATGCTGAAATTATGCTCATTTCTGAAGTTATAAAAATAGAGTATAAACTTAGAACACACAAACATCCATTATAAATAAGACCCTTTTTAAAATGTTCCCTCCATGCATTTCTCTACCTATACATACCTTATTCCCCATAGGGATACTCTCCATTTCCAATTCCACTCAATGGATATAATTTAAATAGGGACTGACTTTGAGTTCATCCAGATTGAGAATAAGATACTAAAACAGTTTTCAAGTATTTTGACTCATTCAAGCATCAATAACATTTGCAGGTGATGGGTGAAGGAAAATTATGTCAAAGCTGGGGAAAAAAATTAACTTCAGAAGCTTGAAGCTGTTGTTCAAGTCATGCTAAGTACATAATGTGACAGTAAACGGTTTTATAGTTTCAAAGACTTGGCTTTATTTGGTACTTTGGTGATTAAAAAGTTAGCCTTTTAGGGACCTAAATGGCTTGGAAAATATGCTATACTATTTCACAGAATTATGGACTGAGGCAGTAAAAAAAAGAGCATCTTACATCATGGCTGTCTCTAAAATTAATTTTAACATCAAATAGATGCAAAAAACCATACACATACATATTTAAACCACTCTTTCAAAATATCAGGACATCTGTCTTGTAGGAGTTATTGCTCTTGGTGAAAATACTCACAGCAGAACAGGGGCTTCTGATAATTAGTTGAGTCAAAACAGGCCTACTTATTACAAACAACAGAAAATAAGATTATTTCTTACTTCCTCCTTCTACATTTTGAATTTTTTTTTGCTCTTGAACAACAGGGCATTCCCATTGTGATACCCTGAAAAGCTGAAATGTCTCCTGTGACTTTCAATCATAGTATCACAAGCACATAAAGAATACTTTTTCTGACCTAAAAATTTACCTAGAGTAAGTATAGAACTGTGAAAGTGGTATCTCTCATGATTACTATAAAGCTAAAAGACACAAGCAGGCTACAAGCATGCAACAGAAGCCCTACTACCCGTGATTAACCGAGTAGAAATTAGTATTCTCACATGGTGCTTCATTGCACACTTGCAAGAAATAATACCAAATAATTCAATAAAGCGGTAATTAAAAACCTGTCTCAATTCTCCTGGTACTGTGGCAATCATGCTCCCACAACCTCGCAGCTGAGCACGGAGCACTCAGCTGCCTGCACTGCCCTGCAAAGAAACAATCCACCCACCACTGACTCCTGTTGTTTCATAGGGGATCCAATTACTGATATCGTTCTGACACCAGAGATTAGCTGATTGCCAGTTCAGTGTGCTTACAAAATCTTATGTGTCACAGGAGGCCCTTTACTTGTTTCTGTAAGACAAACAGTGGGTTTTTTTAAAATCTATTAAAAACCCACTAGAATATATTCTCTCTCATGTGTAGTTCTTCAGCCCCATCCTGTTGGACTCAAAGCAAATTCCTCCTCTAAAATTGTCATAGAATTACAGTGTGGTGACAGTAGCAGTAAAAATACACTTTTAATTGCGCTTTTCAAAGAAGAGATTTAAGAGAGGCAGAAGCTATATATGCCACTATTTTAGCGCTCAGACCACAGATCTTTGTGAAATCTGAGAGCACAATTAAATTTTTTTCTAATTAAAAAATGTTAATGCCACTTTGCACTGCTCTTTTTCCAAATCTAACAGCACATTGGAACAAGCACTTGTGTGGAAAACAATGGTTTGGTTTTTGTTAGAAAGTGTTTTTCTAATCCCCAATCCTGTAAATAAAATTCATTAGGACTGTACAATATCAGTCAGTTAAATTCTTTTACCATTCAAAGGAAATATATCAGTGGGGCTCCAATACAATTTTCCTGTTACAGCTCTTGAACTGAAACAAAAAGAAGAAATGGAAAGGCAAACTACAGGTTGGACAAATTAATATGAAGGCAAGAAAGGTCAGATACCAAGGAAAAATAAAAAGACAGCAATGAGTAAAAAATACTTCTATTTTCTCACCACCAACACCAGTATTCCTACAGGCAGACATTCTAGTGACTCTGCTGGTGATTCAAGTGATTAGGCTGGATCTACATATGAGAAACCAAGAATATCCTTTTTAATGCTCCAATGAACTTTACCATCCATTCTAGAGAACAGTGTCTTCATCAGCTGCGACAAGACATATTTTATTACTTTGAATACCATAGGATTTTACTGTAAATAACACCACCTCTAGAGAACAGAAGCTTAAATTGATGTGGGAAATGATGCAATGTTGCATAGATTTAGAATGAAAAGGACTTTATTTATTTATGCTACGATATCAGAAAAAAAAACCAGAAGGGTGTTTTACAATCTCTAATTTAATTAATTTCCACAAATCTTCTTTAAATAAAAATGAAAGCTGACCTATAAATTTCTGGGATTTAATTTTATCTAATAACAATACGCAAATTTTGTTTCAAATTATTAGAAAAATATTTCATTCACAACATATGAACAAAGAATACTGCCAAATAACACAAAACCAGGGCCAAGATAGTATTAAACAGACATGCCGCATTTTCTTTAAATACCCTTCTTGGGTATTAAAAAAAAGCTGTGGAAACTTGCTGGTCAAAAGCAAGGTTTTTATCTTATAACCTAACAAGAGCAAAGTAAGAAACACAATCATAAAAGAGATCAAGATAAAGAAGCCACTGTAATTCAAAGTTTTTACCCTCACTGCCTCCCAAGGACAGTATAAAAACAGAGCTGACCTAGACAGGGTGAGTAGGGATGCCGCGAGTCATCTTTGCCACCCCTCTGCTCTCAACAAGGATCACTAAACTGCCTCTGACAGAAGTTTGCCTCATTCCCAGCATCTTCAATAGCGATGCTGCAGCATCTCTAATCCATCAGCTGCTGTGCTTCACTAATTTTACCCTTACAATGGTTTCCCCAATGTCTAACTTAAATCTCCTTCACTAGAATGTAAAAACATTATTATTCTTCTCCTGTTCCCCATAGACAAAAGGACAGTTTAGTACTTTCCTCTTTGCAACAACCTCTCATGTCTTTGAATCTCAATCTGAAACTTTTTTTTCAATTGACTAATTCTTTCAAATTGTGGAAAGCTTTCTAGAATACTGACCATCCAAATCCTAGTTGATTTTCTTTGGACTTGCATGGAAGCCATAGATCTACGAAAGTACGATAAGGAACTACAAGCACACTGCTAATTTCCACAGCACTGTGCTTTCCATGCCAACATACACAAATGGTACCAGCCCACTGCACTTAGAGCTTGCTGAGTGCTGCTGTTTTTCAACTAAAACTGTACCTCAGCACTTTTTACTAACAAAACTGTTGAATGTGCAATAAAGACAAACATATGCCTAACTTAAAATCAATTTAACTGTAGAAAGCTCTAAACCAGACCTCATTAACTAAAATTTTGCACTCTGTTTTGTGGTGTGACTTACCCTTGCCACATCATCTCACCTAGCCAAGGCACCTTGTTTCTAAACAGTATTATTTCATTAGGTAAGTACTTATTAGGTTGACAGACGTTTCACGTACACCCATTGCAAGTTGCTGTGCAAAGTCAGGGGGAACAAAAATAAACACCGTGTGTTCATACACCTGAAGAAAGTTAAATCTATTAAATAAGAAATATAAGGAAGTGCATTATCTTAGATCAGTTTCTTTTGAAAGAGGTGATAATGACAGTGAGCTATAAGCAATAGGAATGTTCTAGATTGGAGGGATCTCTTGCTCCTTAAATCTCATATGGATTAGTTGTCATTGATCCCCCAGGTCTTGTTAAACATTATCAGCTAAACTTGCTAGACAGTGTTCCCAAGGCAGGGCTCCTGGAGCTTTGAACCTAAATCATCAAAATAAAAGTGAAGTTACTATAAATTAACCATAGGTGAGTCCTTTGTTAATGTTAATTTTAAACTACATTATTGAATTACATCATCCATCATTAATGAAACACCAAGCCTCTGACTACATATCCTTCACCGATTCAATGTGTATGTGATTAGGAAGAGTGATTTTTTTTTTTTCCACTGAAACAATAGCTCTATTTTGATGCTTGCTCCAAGTATTTTGCCACCCCATATCAGCATTGTTGTGACTTCAGCAGAGCGTCCTTGCTCGTCAAGGTTACGCAGGAACCCTGAGCAGATGTACTACAGAATAGAAATGCGTGTATGAGATAACGCATTCCAAGTAGGTTTGCCATTCTGTGGCACGAAGCATTTCCAACCCCTCATCAACTGTAGAGTTGCTATTTGCATTTTGTACTCTGTACATGAAAGCGCTACAGCTGCCTGTGGCAACAAAGGAAATGCAAAACTTGCTGGAAGAAAATAAATAAAATAAAACCATTTCCTGTGGGACAATTCAAAGTCTCACCTCATCATCCTGAGACATCAGGGATTCTGTGTTGCCTCTGTTTTTTATTAATAATGCAGCAACAGTCTTTCAACCACTCTTTCATAAGAGGAGCCTTTCCTTTGGAGGTGATATGAGTCATGTGATTACCCCAGTCATCTGGAGTCAAAGGCTAAAAACTGATAGAGGTTCTCGCTATCAACTAGCCTATAATTTGGCACCCAGAGAAGCAGTAATAAATGAGTGTTTATCTACTCAATGGGGAATTTCATTTCACTCTCTGCCCCCAAAGTCATTACCTGCACAATAGGAATGAGCAATGGAAATTCACAACATAATAAACTATTACAAGCTTACTGCTTAAACAGCATCTCAAAATCATTTTCTGGACCGGAAGCTATAAGCAAACTGTGCTCCACAACATAAGAAAAATTTGTTGATATGATGAAACAAAAGGTATTTGCATCTCCTTAGAACAGAGAAGCATTTTGCACTCCAGATAAACAGTTTCTTCTGTTCTCAGTATTGTTTTCCCTGGGTGAAGAGAAACATTAAATAGTCCTAATTTTCTTTTTTAGAAACCATTTCAATAAAAGTGTCATTAAGCAATATTTATATAAGTCTTTTTATCTAACTGAAAGTTGAAAGACATTTTCTATCTTGTTGAAAAAAACTTATGTGATCAAAAGGATAATTAATAAGAATATATTGATCAATTAACCTGGTATTTACACTGGCATTTACACTTAAGTATATTGCCAGTAAGTAAAAAACCAATACTTTTGGTGTAAAATCTACTCAAAATCCTGCACAAAAACTTACTCTGAATATTAATTTTTTTTTCTAAAATTGGCATCTTACTACAGAAGAAATGAAAATATTTGTAAATATAACAGCACTTAAAATGGTCAAAATTAATATTTTTATTCAGTATTTTGTGAAATGTATTGGTGTATCATTTTAAAACTAAGATATTAAAAGACAGTTTCAAGGAATACCTCTCCACTGTCTTAATCTTAAAAAACAAGTCTCTCATCACTGTTATATTTGTTCAAGCATGAAAACATAATATTTTACCCTTTTCTTCACATTCTGTTGAGATATTTCAGTCTAGAAATCTAAGATTCTCTAGTCCAGTACTGATATGACTGAAGTAACTGTGCAGTCATCCTGTGATCCTATGCAAGGAAACGCAGCAAGAAAATTATGTAGTCATTAAGGGAGCAACAGAAGCCACTTACATAAATTACTGTACAGTAATTCAAAAGAATATGAGGAGAAGAGATGCTTGGGGCTTATGCTTCTTTATTCTGTAAGCCTTGAATGTATTATTTGCCCAAACCTTGGGTAAGAGACCACCTGGTATCGCCTTTTTAAGCTTAAGTGAACAAATCAGTTTTTCTGGTTTTTTTTCTAAAAAGAATTTTTTTTTTTAAGCAGATAATATGGTATCTACAGTTTCTTACTGCTGGTAAAGTGACTGAACTAATATCCCTCAATATTAAAATAAGTAAACATCCTAGCTCACCATGGGGATTTTCTGTGTTTTTTTAAGTCACAGGGGAAACCAGAAGTGAGGATACCATCCTTCCTCTGACCAAAGGAAAGCAATTTCTTCCAAGAACATATTTGGTTTAATGAAAATAGTATGTTTCCTTTCCTAAAGCCTACTGACATGATAACTTACTCATTTTAATTTTTCCCTGTCTATAGGAAAATAAAGACCACAGAAAGGAACAGACAGCTCCAGAAAATTTGCAGTGAATCAAGATCAAGTCCTGATCACAGAAAGTACCAGCTACATGCACAAGACATACAAGTCCCCCCAGTCTGGCTGCTTTCAGTCACCATGAAAAACTCACACCCTGGATTTTTCAGTCTTGCCTTCAGGTTCAGAATAGAGACAATTAAAATATTTCACATTATTCAAATTATTTCTCAGGCAGAAAAATTAAGTCAATCAGATGTTTCTCTCCAAGCATCAGTGAAGTGTGATCCCACTGTGAGGTTTAAGGATGTCATTCTCAGCAGAGGAGAACACAACTCTGCAAGTTTCAGGGCATTCCAACACCATCAGCCTTTGTTCTTTGACAGTCTAGAATGTGGAACTATTTTTTCCCTTTTTTGTGCACATTTTTTGACCAAAGGAATAGTGGATTTCAGCCTCTAGCTATGAAGTGTGCACTTTACACTGACCATAAAATTGCAAAAGCTTCACATTGTACATGATCATAATTATAATAGCCTAGACACTGGCATATACATGAAAAGTGTCAGAATTGCTTATGAGGCCTGGCTTGTGTTTTTCAGAACTTGACTCATTTTTTTAATCAAAACTTTACTTTTACCAATCACTGACTTGTGATTTATCAGAGTATATTTATGCTTAGAATCAGCATTCTATCTCTGTGCTCTGATACTGACTATCTGGAATGGGACTTTCACTAAGAAGTCATCAGAAAGGCTGAGGGAGATACAGGAAGGTGCAGCAGAGAGCAGGAGAAGAGCAGGATGGATCAGACCTCAGCATTTATTTTGTTGGAGAGCCTGAACATTTAATGTTGCTCAAAGTCTCTGAAGAGGAGCAAAAGGATATCCCTGATATTATTTTCTTAACAATTATTTCAGGACACACTAAATAATTTTTCTCTGATAAGAAAGAGGAGTAGGCAACCTAAATTTCAAAATTTTCAAATTATCTGTGTGAATCAGAAGGCTGCCTGCATGGAGGGCAAACACTGACATTTATTTTGTATAACAGTGCATGTCTTGAGATGAATTGCCACTGGAATATTATTCCCACTCTGTGTGTCAAACATTAATATAAAATCAATACGGAGCCATGTTCCCAACATTTTTCACACACCTGTGTTACCTCCCTGGAGGGTTTTGCCACACTTGGCATTTGGCTCCCCCAGGACATGGGAAGAGGTTCACTGCAATCTTCCTGCCCAGCACAGCCTCCGAGCATCAGCAAGGGCTCAGCAAGACCCCGGCACCTGTGGAGGGAAAGGGCAAGGTGAGACAAAGGTGATTGGTGGTAAATTTGCTGCTCTGTCAGCTAGTTCTGAAAAATAGAAAGTAAAAAGGGTGCCTTCCACAGTACAGATGACATCCTCATTTGAAATTCTACAGTTGGAGTTGCTTTGTGACAGACACGTTCCTTTCTATCTTTAGACATGATAGGAATAAATCCACAAGAACAGCTAACCTGCAAAATACACTTAGGCTCACATAAAAGCTTGACTTCATAGATCCCAATTTTTTCCCCTGAAAACATAATTTCCTTTTGAACTCATAGTAAATTAGCCTTCATTGCATAGCAGAGCCAGTTTTCAAACAGGCTCTACACTTCAGTTTACCTCATGATCAGACATTGTCAAAAACATTAGTTAATCAAAAGCATCACAGTTTTGGGGAAAGAAAACCCGAGAAAACCACACCACACTATTGTTTTCTTCAAATAGGATGTAGCAGATCTCCCTCCATGTTTACACTCTCCTGGAACACTGCTCAAACAGCTGTTTTTGAGCTCAACATTCCAAAACTGCTAGTCTCAGAGGAGCTTCGTTTTTTTCCCAGAGTATGTGCATCTCGGTGAATCATAGGCACCTTTCAAACCTGGATTTTAAAAGATTCCTATCTAAGTCAAAAGTTATTTAAGGGTACAGTTCTAACATATTTCTTCTAGATCAGGTATAGGTATGCCAACCTGTTTTAATGTATATAGTCAGTAAGCTACAATAGTCTATCATCCTCAACTGAAATGACACCAGCTAAGGCCACTGCTTACTCCTTGTTGCTGATATACTAGATCATTGCTCCTAAATATGGTGACCTAGTGCTAAAAAATACACTCAAATTCCCATCTGGATTTTGTTTCTGGATATTTTGCTTTATGGAATGGAGCTCAGTTTCCTTTCCTTTTTCTCCACCTCAAGCTTCCAAAGCTCAAGGCCAACATTTTTCTGAGGCCTGTGGGAGAAAACCACAGCTAATTTCCATGGCACAGATGGGAAAAAGATCATAACCACAGCTCCTTACCTTCACTGGCTGCAAAAGACACCACAGTCAGTTATCACTGGCGGGCTGTTAGATATATTCTAGTCCAATGAGAACAAGGTGGGGACTAATCAGAGAAGCAGCTCCTGCACACCTCCTTACTGAAGGTGAAGAGTCAAACATTATCCCAATATCATAGGAAACACACGTGGCAATTTCTACTGTGGCTTCTACTGCTAAGACTCAAAATGAAAACTTGTTATCCTGGACCAAAATATTTGTCTATTTTTTAAAACAAGATTTTCAGAAGAAAAGGGGTGTCTCTGGAGAGATGACAGCATGTTTGGTCTCATCTGTGGATACATACAGGCAGCAGATCCTGTATGGGAATGTCAGATGAACTCAAAACTTGTGGGGGCCCATGGAATTTATTGCTTTCAGAGCACAACAGCTTTTAGAACTAGTAACCCTATAGTCTAAGACCCTATAAACTAAGGAAGTCCAAGGCAAGTTTAAAACCTACTCAATTTGTGTTGTTGGGTAATAGCACATGATAAGAAGTCATGGTGCCACACCCATTTCTTTAACGCATGAGATCTTTTGTTTTAATTGAGACTTGCGATGCTGCTGAAAACAGATGGAAACTTCTCAAAAAATCTGAGAGGATCTTACGAATCAGTGCACAGACTAGTCTTTTCACCAGCCACTGACATGTGACTTCAGGATGGCTGGTAGAAGAGGAGGGTGAGTGCAGGTTATGGACCAGTGACTAGACAGAAGTTTGGCCAAAACGGCTTACGGTTATAGAAAGAGCCACATCTTTCAAAGTCAAGAGAATCCTCTATTATAGGTGCCAATAAGAACAGCCTCCACAGGAAAAAAAATCTCACCAGAGTCCATTTTATAGAATTTACACAAGTGAAGGACCAAGCAATCCTATCCTGGAATCAAACTGTGATTTTAGACAATAAAAGCGTTTCAGAACTCATTGTTTAGATACAATTCTCCCTCAAACTTAGGCTGAAACTTCAACTTCCCCCACTACTTCTAAAGAAACACAGAGAATGAAATATCTCAAGCAAAAATTACTGTATAATGTAGGGAATTTATAGAGATGTACTCAACATTAATTAAGTAAAATAATCACCACATCTTTTATTAGTCAAATTTTCCAAGAACTCAAAGCTCCCAACTTAAACCCCACTTATCATGAGCTGAGAAGTTAGCTGGTTCTTATTCGTAAGAGGCATGGGAACTCCTCTGCAATCTATTGAAAATATCATTTGTATGTGCACTGGTACTTACTTAACTAAAAGAAAGCTATTGAAAGAACCAATTCTGCTAATACTAATTTGCTACAACTTTTTTTTTATGCATGAACAAAAAATTATTCTTCTATCCCAGTAAAACAGAAACACAAATTGCAGGAAACAATTCCTTCAGTCCTCATGGAATAGGCATTAAAAGGTTCAACAAAAGTTATTATCTCAGACTGTACATTTACTATTAAATTATTGATGAGCTGCTTCTATTGTAATTTTTACTTCTGTTACCAGAAATTATAGCAAATTTTAAATTTCTAAATACACCATGACTAGGGAAAAAAATCGTGTTAATAGGCACCAGGATTCTCTGCAGTCCCAAAGGAATTTTCATAATCTCACAGGTATCTTCAAGTCCTAGAATTTGCATTCTGCTTCTCGGCTCAGCTTGCAGATGTTTAAAAATACATGCAACAAGACAATTCGCTTTTGGCTACACATCTAAGAGGCTCAAACATCTGAATTATTCTGTCTGAGGTCAACTACGATTTATGTGCCAAATTAGGTTGAAATCAAGCTAGGAAGAGCTACGAAATACTAAGATCATTGGTGCTTGGGAACTTGAGGCCATTTCTGACCAATGTGAATCATCTCAGATCTTCCAGGAAAAGGATGCATTTTCAGGAACCAGATATGAAATATACACTTACAACTTCTGAATCTCTAGGCTTCAGTGATTTAAAATTTGCTGTGCAAACAGATATAAAATGTGGATTAGAAAAGCAAAATTTTGTAAGAGTGTTCCTTGGATTTTGGAATTCTAGAAAACAAAGGATGCATGTGCCATCATATGCACTTGCATGCCAACAAAATTTGCAATAAAGACAAAAAGACATGTTCCCCTGGGCTTTAACAATCCATATCACTGTACTGTTTAATACAAACAGATAATATTTTCCAGGAACTCAGGTTCAAGGCTTAAAAGAGGTATACATCTAAATGGTATAATTCCACCAAAATTTTGGATGCAGTACTAATTTTATATATATATACTTCAATATAATTTAGCCAGTTAACAAGACAATCAATGTTTATCCTAAAATATATGGGCTATTTTTTGCACAATTCAAAATTGCTAACGAGTAACTCAGGTAAGCTTACTATTTTTACTCTAAAATAATTTTCCATAAACATTTAAACGATGGCGGATATTTCATATAACTATCTCCTGAAACTTTTCAATGCAATTAAGGTAGAGCTAAAGAGAGCTCAAGTGATTTTCCTCTTCAGGGATTCATGTTTAAGTAAATTCCCAACCCACAACCTAAAGCAATCTTTGCATTCTATTTTCTTGGAACAGATAACACCAATATTAAAACTAGTCTTGGGAGGGGACAACTTGAAACAGAATTATCCATTAATGAAAATGCTAATTAAATTAGCATTTTTTCCTTTACTAAATATACTAAACTTCAAAGTCCAAGAAGGGATTTTAAAAATCTAAAGTAGCTATCAGCCTTCAGTACTGTTAAAGTCTCTCTCACTCACTAAAACCCATCCCCACCAGCTTCCGAGTCTTATCTTTCTTCTTCCAGGAACTGAGAATAGAATAATGAAAGAACAGTGAGGAATGGACTGAGATACACTGGTAGATATTTGTTTTAAGACTGAAGAACTCAACAGCATAATTCACTATGTGCCAGCCATATTTTTCAGAAATAACCAGCATAATACCATAAACCTGGAATTTAAGCTTCAAATATGTTTTAATGGGCTGATTCCAAAAACATTGAAGATTGCCATCAATCAAGAAACTACAAAAAAAAAATTTACTAACAAGGAATTTCTGGTATTTTTTCTTTCCTTATTATAAAACTTTTAATAGAAATTCAAACTTTAAATAGATTGTATTCAGCCAAAGCCCTCTTTCTGTACCAGTACAAAATTAAAAAGGAAAAACAAGTCATCCTTATCAGGGAGAGAAAGAGTCAGAATCTATTAAATCTATCTTGTCTGACACAAAATTACAAGTGTGATGTAAAAATCTAGCTAGCCTGACACAAAATTAAGGTGCTCCTGGTTTAACTGTAAAGAACACAAACCATCTCAAATGCAAAAGAGGAAACCACAGGATTCAGCTTCTAGAAGCACAAAATCCCAGCTGAATTCATTCTGTAAGCACCGAGTGCAATGATAACGATGTAACTGAATTCCTACAATTGGAGCTGCACAAAGAAAAGACAACTCTGGTAAAAGATCCAAGTTGCCTGATCAGTACGAGTTCCTAATGAACACCTGTGCATTGCCTCCTTATGCAAATCAGAGCAAAGGATGAATACTATAATTAAAGAATTCATTTCCAGTGCAACCTTTAAAAAATACAGAACTAAACACTGAAATAAGCATCTCATTTCTGGAGAAAAATATCCAAGCCCCCTGACCTGCAAAAATAGTCATGCCAGTGCTGTGTGTGCTTGTCCTTGACCATGGCTCAGAGCAGGCAGTCAAGGAAGATTATAAAACTAGGACATATTCCTCCCCCTTTCTGGTTAAACTGGAGATTTAAACTTGAATGAACAGGCTACATGGTGACAGTTACATTTTACAGCCACTGTGATGTCTACCCTCCAAGAACCTTACTAATTCCATTTTTAACTTACACCTTTGTCCTCCTTAATTTCCTCTGGCACTGAGTTCCACAACTCAGCTTCACACTGCCAGCAAGAGTTTTAAAACTTGTTCTTCCTGGGAACAACTGGCTCTTCTCTGGTCACCTTCTCCTCTCAATGTCCTTGTGTAAGGAAAGCCAAATCTGAAGTAAGTGTATCATAGAACAGGGAGACTTCTCTTCCTTCCCCTCTGCCCCGGCCCCCCAAATTCTTGTATCAACCCATTCATCCTGTGAACACAGCAGTAAATTCCTTTTCTAAGAAGCTCTCTCCTCCTAGCACACTCCTGCCAGGAGGCTTATGACTGCTTAGCAGTGAACCCTGCTATGTCATTTTGGTCCACGAGTCTTTCCTGAGCTGATTCTATTTAAATTAAAGTTATGGCTGTATTTAAATTAACCATAGCATCTGTGAACATTGAAATCACCATGCAGGAAAGCCCTCTGACCTGCTAGCTGATTCCTTTACCTTAACAAATATTCAACCTGGCCAAAACTGCCACTTTATATACAATCCCAAGAAAGCTGAAGGCTCAGCAACCTGCTCAGAGGAGGTAAAAAAACTCCTCTGAGATCCAGTGCATTTATCCTGAGCACAACCAAAAATAATAAAACAGAGGGAAAGGAAATAGATGGAGAAAGATCAAGTTCAAAAATATGACACAATTTCTTTCAATTAGAGAGAACTGATGATAACTGAACCAATGGCCAAGGGAACACATTAGTCTATATTTCACCAGATTCACTGAATCACTTAGTGTGACATGGAAGATATGATAGTTATAATGAGATAGCTTTAAGAAGGGAAAAAATAAGATTGAACAGTAGAAAACAGCATGGGTTAGTGAGAACTGCTAAACTAAGAAATGGTCCTCTCTGTCAATGCCCTTTAGATTTCTGAGAATATTTAAAGACAAAAGATAGTGGAAAAAAACATTTAAAGAGAGAATTCCACATGAAGGGGGGAAAAAAAATTAAATAGATTTTCCAACAAGTTGCTCTCCCACTCTTCTAAGAAAAGCTGTACAAATCTGACCTCTGCCTGAAACAACCTCTACAGAGTTGCAAATGCTGATGGATGGCTATCATATACTCACCAGGCAGACAGTCCTGAGGAACACGGATAATTTGAGGGATGAATCAGATTAGCTCAAGTTGCTTCAAAGCCCCCTTCTCTCTCTCTGATTCTCTCCCTCCAAGGGCACTATCTCACATGAGTGCAACATTCCAGAACAATGACATTGGTAAAGCAACCAAAGAAAAGCCCATAAGAATAGATTAAAAACAAACAAACAAACAAACCTACACAGAAGCAGAACCAAGGATGCAAAATTGCTTCCTAAATATCTCTTCCAAAAGAAACATTCAGAGAAAAAGTTAACATTTGCTCCCCGCACCCTGAAAGTGCCCTGCAGTAGTACTACCATAAATTAACACTTCCCTTTCTACAGACATGTGTTAGGACCTACCACACGAGTATCTAAGAGAATGGTATCAAAACTGTTATCTTTTTCTCCCTTGGTGTGACTCATGCCAGCTGGACTAATCTAAATATTATTAAACATCATTAAATATATTAAGTTTGAGCTTAAATTGTGCCAGCAGGGACAGTTCAGAAAAAAAAAAAAAAACACATAAAAATAATATTTTAATTAATTATATTCCCAGGCTGTGGTGATGGGTGCTACCCTCACTACTTACATACAGTCACAATTATTTTCCACAAATTGATAGGTATGTCTACCAATCCTTCTGGCAGGATTTCCACTGATGTTGCGTGGTGCAAGATTTAAAAGGCCATCCAGGAAATTCTATAATCTGCTATAAAACTTAGGAAGTATTTAAGTGCCTAGATTACCTTCCCAGGGGACTTTCCATGCTTACCTGGCAAAATTTCGTTGACTGTCCCTGGAAATTGACCTGCTTTCTCTACTGACCCTACTTTTATTCTGGCATCTCTAAGAGATACTCAAAACAGCACTTACCAGGCACGGTGCTGGGGAGGACCAGAGGGATTATTTTACAGCAGTAAAAATCTACTGAAAATGGCTTTTGCATATTATGGTTCCTACACCGTTGCAACATTCAATATTTTTATGAATATTCTAAACTTATACCTGTGTATATGTACAAATATATGTATATGTATGTGTATGCGTATGTGTATACGTATGTGTATGTGTATGTGTATGTGTATATGTATAGCAAGCTGTAGCAATTGATGTGTTTGGCAGTTGGTTTTGCTGTTGTTGTTTTTTATGAAATAATGATGTTTATAGTCTTAGAAGCTTTCAACAGTGACAAACACAGTATTTTAAAAAGTCAAATTGTGTATTGCATGTCAAATCTAGCATGCCTCTGGGAGGACAAATCAGCATGTGTTACACTTTCAAGTCTGCAAGCACAACTGTTAAGTATATTATGATCAACAGGAGGAATGCAGAGTACATCAAAGGGAAAAATAAAATTCCTGGTAGATAGTAACAATTTTCTTCTTTTCTGTAGGTAATACTAAGACGCTGGAAATTGCTCATACTTAAATCACTATTAATTAAAATAAGCCTTAGCTACTGCTTCCTCAACACCTTACTCCTTTTCCTCTCTCTGCTTCCAAATCAAGACTGAGAAAAAATGAAATGTCTGTGTAATGGTGATCTACCAAACCTCCAACAATTTGCATTTAGAGGTAAATCAAATTTATTTGGTTTATACTATAATGGCACTTCAGTTTTGGTAACTTTTTCTAAAGGCTATTGAATTTTTGTATGACACTTAAGAAAAAATTTTTGCTAAGTGCACAGAGTTCAAATGCCCTCCTTGTGCATACGCCCTTTTCCAGCAAAATAACTTTTTTCATTCAAATTAACCAAACACTTTGTTCTCTGCTCCCACTTGTCCACACAAAGAGATTTTTTCTCTAAAATTTCAGAAGTGCCTCTCATCTGAGGTATGAAGTGAAGGAATTGATTCCAGCTGAACTTTACCTAAATCAACCAACAGTGCTCCCAGTTTCTACAAACAGCTGATTTCTGATCTTTGCCACCACTTTGTTTCTCTGGAGAGTTTTCTCAGCAGCATCACACTGCTACATACTCACAGACATGCCCATCAGATGCACAAGTGGCCTTGGGGAGCAAATCAGACTCTGGGTACAATATGAAAAATAGGAATATTCCTGTGCACATGTGATAGGACAGAGAAGGCAGAGACCACACTACTTCTGCCCCAGGTTTCCCTGGCATCAGTCAGAGGGATATTGCAGGACACCAGTCTGAGAAGAGGCACACAAATGCAAAAGGATATCAACAACCTGGTCTTCTCATTCTGGTTAAGCATCAGTATGGATCATTATATTAAGCTGTGGACTTCCCACCTCTCTTGAGTGTAAGATTTTTCCTTTGCTTTTAATTTCTCAACAGATTTTTAAAAATTTATTAAGAAGCTGAGTTGCAATCTCATCTAGTTTCTGTATTCCAAAGGTTAATACAAGCATCCAAGCATCACATTAACATAACAGCAGCAAAAATCAATCCAGCATGAGACTGAAAGCACAAAATTCGCCCTTAATTCCAATTATGGCCTGTTGTATAAGTTTTAAATGTTATGTAAGGAATTGATACAATCATAATTTCCCACCTCCTAGACCCTTTGAGGAGAAAGAAAAAAAAAAGAAAGTAAAATGGAGACTTGGCAAAGAATTCCCTTTTTCACTGATACATGATGACCTTCTTCTAAGACCTTTCTTGGGAAAAACTTCATAAATTTTTTCCTGAAACATTCTAATGTCTACATTAGAAGTTGTCAGTGTAGGTACAATGCTGTGAAGGTTAAAGAGAAACAAAACAGATTAAAGGGAATAACAACCTAGATCTTGCTTGCCATAGGGGTAAAACACACCAAAAAATATTTTGAATGCAGTAAAATATACATATATTTTGCCACAGTTAATATCTAGTGCGAGTTCATGGCTTAGAAAGAGCCTTTGTGCCATCCTTGAAATTACTGCATTCAAAAGGACAAAAACAGGGGTGAAAAACACCTTTAAAATGCATTTCACGTTTTCTTCTAGTCCAAAATTACAATTACTACACACTTTATAAGCCTGCAGCCAGTTTTAGTAAACTGCTACTTACAGGTCTTGCATGACAGCCAACAGATGAAAGTGGTATGAGTGAGAGCTCTCATTCACTGCTGCAGGCAACCCACTGCCTTTCTGATTTCTTTCTTCAGAAACAAAGATTAGGTGGGGGAAAATAAGGTAAAGGGTTATTTTTAAAAGTCCTCATTTTCAAATCACTATCCAGAAGCTGTCTGAGTTGGCCTCTTATTAGTTGTCTCTCATCTTCCACCTCTGTCTCCATAGAAACCTTGCAGCAGCATCTCCTGCCTCTCTAGCCTGAAGTCTTCAGATTTGGCTGGTGCCAAGCCTGGCTGGGCAAGCTGGGGGAGGATCGTGGCACCCCTCCAGGGCTGAGGTTCCCGATGCTGGCCCCTGTCACATGGAGACCTTGTGTACAAAACAGAGGAGTCACCCCTAACCCACGGCACAGACTGCGGCAGACGGCTCATCCCAATCCCAGCAGCTTCCCTTTGCTCTGTCACCCTCGCAGAGATGGATACGTGGATTGGGATGAAGGAAACACCTCAGACCTCATAAACTAAAACCCCAAAAGCTGGAAAATAAGTGAGGTGGAGGGATGGTGAGCCATGTAATCAGCAAAGGGAAAGCCAGCTGGCTGCAAAGTGGGGCACTTCTCAAACTCTTGCCCAACTCTCCCTGCTTCCAGAAGAGTGCAGGGGACACTATCAGGAAATGTATTTAAAAAAAAGAAAAAGATCAGTCTGAATATTCAGAGGTAGGTTGTGATACCCCTCGCTTGTGGAAAAACACACTTGGAAAGTCTTTTTTCCATTTAAATGGTTTTTCTATTTAAATGGTTTATCTAGGAAAAAGCCCACTTTTTTCTAAGGTCAATCTCTTGTTTTAGTTAGAGATATGCTGAGAATTAACTTGTATTTTTTTTTTTAGCTTATATGAATGGCCTGCACATGAATAAAATGGTACTTTTTTTTTTTTACCTACTTCAACCTTTCCATCATTACTATCCCAATTGGAATATAACAAAAATTATCATTTTGATGACAGCTATGAGTCATCAGGTGGCCAAAAGTGACTAGTCAAATGCGAAAGAAGTTACTTTTCTCTACAGACTGCCCAAAGGAACTACTAAAAACTCTAAGCTGGAGAATTGCTCTCATCCAAAGGAGAGGGCATGTTTAGGCAGACAGTCCCTCAGAATGGTTCTCCCTGCCAGCCCAGCTAATCTCATTTCAATTTGAGTAAATTGTTCTTAAAATAAAAATCTCTGCTCTCAGACGCACAAACAGGAAACAAAAACATAATAACAACTTCTAGCAACGCGCTATCAACAAGGGAGCCTACAAAACACTTGGTATTGAGTAAGAGGTAACAAAATGTATCCCGTGAAAATACAGTGAAAGGAGGGGTTATCCTCCCGTGTTTGAGAACTACTGCAACAGAATATGAACACAATTTCTCCCCTTTGTAGTTATTAAGCCCTCCAGAGAGTTTCTGTTCAAGAGACGTGTGCACGGTGTGCCAGAACTCTGAACAATCTAGAAGAAATAGAACTGAGTTTTTATTTTTTATTTTCAATGTATTAAAGCCTCAACCTTTATATGAAATATGTACTTACTGAAAAATCAAAACTATGCATTACAGAGCCGATTTGGAGCTTTGGTGTGTGTAAGTCTAGAGGTTGTACAATAAACTGATGTGAATATATATATTAATATATACATGCAAAGGCTAGGTAGTAGATAACCTTTTTCTATTGTTTTTAAGCAAATGCTAAAGCAAAGTGACAATCCAAATGTTTATCATTGTGCAAAGAATATATCTGCATATTGGTTTTTATTATATCTAGAGTTGGGAAGAATTTCTAAATATAAAGAATGTGTAAGGACAAATATTAGCTTTAAAGTTCATTACATGGACATGGAAGGTGGTGAACAGAAAGAAAAATGTCAGATTTGTGCAATACATTTGAACCAATGTGCTGAATGCAGACAGCAGGGATCACAAGTTACTTGCCACAACGATGGTTATTTTCTTCAACATCAGTACACACTTACTCACATAGGCAACATTTTTTATCAGAACCACTTAATAGTTCCTTCTTCCAGAAAGCAATTTTCTAAAACCATGCACTTCAAACTACTAGCAAATAGTTTATTTTCTAATAAAAATTTTCAAAGGCATAATTTAGGGGGAAACAATACTCTGTATTATGCTCTTTTTTAGTGTCTGTTGCACTTCACTCAACGTTAGGTGTGAATCTGTATTCCTCTCATAGAAAGAAGAGCAGTCTGCTCAAATCAGCATTCCTGGTATGGGACAGTACAGTTGCCATCTGTGTCAATGCAACAACCCTGCCAAGACATGCCAAGCTCATAGTTTAATTTGACAGAGAATCTTACAGTGCCCCCATCACATTCACTCGCTTTCAATTTACCATACTTCCTCAGTGACGGAAACCAAATGTTAAACAGCAAAATGAAGGCTGGTTCAGTTTCCAACAATGAGATCATTTTTCAAACCCATGGTTTCCAGCTGATGGCCAAGTGAAGGTCTTGGATGCCTTAGTTCTCCATTCTTAGATGCAAAGGCCCTGTCCCAATAACAGGAATACGTATTTTTAAGAAGATAATAAACAGTAATGAACATAAGATAGCTACTCTATTTATTTGTAGAGATCATGTTCCTGCCTATATAGCACAGTTGCTGTAGCAAAATTTAAAAATTTAAAGTTGAAAGCTGAGAATAACACTATAAAAATTAATTTCTCCATTCAAGTCCATCAGCCAGGAGTACACTGCCACCATTTTCTGATGCCAGAGGCCCAGAGGAAGATGACAGCTGTTATTGAAGATAAAGATGATTTTGTAGAAGTGCTTGAGGATTTACTAGCAAGAAATGAAAGAGCAAACTTCTCCTATCTCTTTAAAGCAGAAGGCTGGAACCCATGCAATCAATAACAGTAGACTGAACAAAAGCAGAAGAAGCTAAAGGAAATACCTTGACAGACTAAAAAAAAAAATAAATCACAGAGGTAAAAGACACCTCTGGAAAATGTAACCTATCAATTTTAGTAGCGCACCTGCAATTTAATCACAGCGTGGCACATTTAGAGCATTGAGAATTGAAACTAGAATTCAAGGGGGTCTACATTCTCATTCAGGTTCAAGGGAATAATATCTTTGTCTAACAGATTGACCCACAGACTTTTTTTTGCAAGAAATGACACTAAGAGTGTGGAGCAAGAAACACTGGATCAGATCTCTTTCAAGACACAAGTGCAGAGAAGAGAAGCATCCTAATCACACATCCTTTGACACTCAAAATCACCAAGGCAGGTGGCTTTCGCTCCAGAAAGTGCAGGAACGAGAGGGGCAGGAGTGTAACAGAGCTGCCTGTCCACAAACACAGTTTTAGCTGCTGCTGAGGGCTCAGGATAGACCCAGCCCAAAGGGCTGACCTGCCCTCTCCAGCCGTGTGCCCTGCTAGAGCTGCCTCTCCAGTGCAGGCACCAGGATGTGCGCAGCCACAGTCAGCTGGACCAAGCGATTGATCCAGCTGAAAACTAACCCTACCAGAGAAAGGAAAGGAAGATCAGTTTTCAGTTGATCAGCAAAGCCTTAGGAGTCCTTTCTTCAACAAAGAGGAGACAAGACCAGCCGTTTCTCTGGCATTGCTGGCCCAGGTCAGCAAAGCTGCTGCAATGAAACGCTCCTGCTCTCTCCTCCATGCACACAATCACAGCACTGCCAACAAGGTGACCCTTCCTCAGGTGCCTCACATCACCAAGGGATTTAGTTTAGTGGAGGACAGCTTGGCCTGCAGTTCAAGCAGACTCAAGTTAGAAAGCAAGTGGCCTAAAATATCTCCAGCCAAAGAGGTGGTAACTACTTCTTTCTTGCATTCTAAAGAGAGAACGACATGTCACCCTGCACTTGAGGCCTGAAATTTTTTTATATAATTGGTCAATAGTATCATCAAGATGATTGAAGATGATGGAATTGATAGAGAGAGACAAAGCAAAGTGCTCTCACTCAGCCAGGCTCTGGTAGAATCTATTGATTTGCAGCAAACCAAACAATGTCAGAAATAATATCCAGACAGCCTTGTGCTTGTATTTTGGTTGCCAGTTCATTTCAACAAAATGGATGCTATTCAAAGCAGCAATTCTCACAAACTTTAAGTTAACCACATACAAAATCTCTAGATATAAAACCACAGAAATTAGTATTAAAGATTATGATAGAAAATACAGAATTTTCAAATAAACAATAAGAGAGGAACCAATATTAAGGCTGATGATGAAATCAGAACTGGACCTCATTATAACATGTTTAATTACACGACCATCTTTTACCTGTTTTGGATAGGACTAGGTGCACAGGAAGACTCTTACTGAATACTGGATTATTTAATCCAAATTACTCTGCTCTCAATTATCTTTGGTCTGCAGAGTGATACACAGACAATAGACTCGATGAGAAGGAGAGGAGGGATGGCACATTGATACCTGGATCAACCATCAGATGTTAAAGGGGTTTGTTCTGTTCATCATCAAATTTGAAAATCCTTCTCTGTAGGCAAAACAACAACGTGAGCCACCGAGACATTGCTTCAATCCTCCACAAAACTTGAATCAATAAGATATCTCAAAAGAGAGGCAAGAACTGTGGACAGTCAGACATTGAGCTATGGCAAATTACACCAAGAAATTAAGAATAAAAATACATTGGTAGCCTTAGATCAATTAGGTAATTACAAATGCATGTGTGACAACAAACGTTGACCATGATAGAGACAAATATGTGGTGTTTGCTTGTGTGAGAGCAAGAGGATTGTCCCCAGCCTCAGGTGGGTGACTCTGTTGTCCCAGTTGAAGGGAAGAGGAACCAAGGGCTTTTACCAGTAAACCAAATACTTTGCTCAATATTTATGGCCAGGGGCAAGAGCAGGATGGGTAAGACAGACCTTATCTGGAAGCTGCCTCATTTGGTGTTCCCAACATGTGAACTGTGCCAAAGGAAAGGGGGAAAAAACCCCAGCACATTTAGTTTATAATTCCATTTCGCTATTTTATAGTGTATGACCTATTGTAGCCTAGCAGGTGTAGAAAAAACCTTAGTCAAAATTAGTGCACCTTTCAGAAACTTATTGTTGCACAGTTTTGGCCTTATCCAAAATTCAAAAAGTCGTGGGAAGTGGTTTTACATATCACAGCTTCTTGACTCTGGGTACATGTGAGAAAATATGTGCGCTTCTCATGGAGAAGATGAGGGAAAGAAAAAGAAACCAGCAAGATTTGTGATCGTGTACTTATTTATACATAATGTTATTACGTAATCCTTTATTTTTCTTGCAAAGCAGACTATTAGTTTGCTATTAGTGAACTATTCTCTATTAGTGGACTATTATAGTTCATAGTGAACTATTATAGATCATAATGAATATATCCAATATATGCACATGTTACTGGACAGATTACATGCAAAACCATGCATTTAATAGAGAAAAAATACAAGGATTTTTCACTGCTTTACCTTTATTTCAAAACCAGGACTACAAATCAGCTAAAAAGGCAGCTGTTGACAAGAAATGATAATGACTTTATTCACGTATGACCACTGATTAAAATAAGCTTATAAATTTTCCTGTTTTCTTGCAACAAATTGCAATTTGATGGATCTTGCCTATACATTTTCATAAATGGAAAGTCTGGTACAAAAACTGAAACTGTACTACCAGTAAAGGAAACTAATTTCATAAACTGAAGGAACTCTCAAAAAACAGCAAGGATTTTTTCCTCTCGCTTAGGTACTGCACCGAGGGGGTAGTGACATTTTTGCCAGTTAATCCACATTCTTTTATTAAGCTCTACTGGAATACAAAGACAGAATGTCTGCATTCGCTTCTCTTAAGTGGAATTCTGTAGCTTTGAAGAGACTATTTCATAATACACTTGCACTTTAGATGACCAAGTACTAACAAGAAGAATAAGGATATATTGTGTGTCCTGATCTTACAAACATTTATTCCAAAAGCAATTTATGCCTAAGCATGCATAAACCAATTAACTTAAATGCAAGTGTGCAAAAGACAAAAGATACAAACTCTTCTTTAGTTACTGTCCTATTAAACAAAAAATTTTCATAAGATCATCAAACTAGCTATTTTTTCCTTACATTTACAGAAACAATTAATAAACACTGAAACATACTATAGTAACAACATACTCTTGATTAGTATTTTTAAATGTTTTTTCCTAAGGCATTTCTCTTCCAAAAACATGGTCTTTTTGTTTGGTAGTGCTTATATTAAATCTCATAAATCTACTTCCAAGTGTGAAGGACTGATTTAAGAGTGTCTTATTGTATAAAGCAGTTGGTAGGTGAACATTAGACTATTACAAAGCACCTTAATAGAAAAAAAATCCAGGTTTGTTCTGTAACTAACATCCCAGACCATTTTTAGGAATAGCTGCTAATAACTCTTAAAAGCCCTGAAGCAGCAGCACTATTGTGAACTAACCCCAAGGAACTGCCTCTGCAAATTCTGCTATCAATCTGATGCTGCAAAGCAGCTCAGTAGTTCCAGCAGCCTTTGTACATTCCATCTCTGAGAATTGATTTCAACAACAATCATCTACTGAGTATATGGGGAAAATCTGTCACCACTGTAGATTCAAATGTTAAAAATCCACCTCAGGAGGACTAAAAACTGCTCAATTAAAATACTTACCTTCACTGTAGCCTAATATTAAAAATAAGCTATGAAAAGAAATCAGGCTTCAGGAAATAGTACTTTTCTTCTAATACACTACTTTTAAAAGGCATACAAATGAAGAATGATTTCTGTCCAAAGCTATGCTGAACTCGATTATTTCCAGGTAATCTTTATATTTTAAAAAAGAAACAGTTTGGGGTTTTTGAGCAATATATTTATAATACTGTCAAGTACTAAGATCAGCAATTGATCTGACTTTTCCCTCTACGGACTAGTAAATCTACAGCAGCAAATTTTGCAGAAGCCATTTTAACATCCAGCTTTGTATAGTTTTATATATTTAGTACTATATATCTGAAAAGAAATCCCTAACAAAAAACTAAATAATAACAATAATAATAATAATAATTACCAAAAAAACAGCAAAATCTGTTGCTTTTGCTGCTATTCCGTATCACATCTGTTCAGTGTATGCACATCTTGAATGGCTACAAGTAATTTCAATGCAAAAAATGTACTACTCATATCATGAAAACCACTCTATATTCTCAATTACCTCTTAGAACAGCTCCTCCTGAAAGAAGTTCTAATATAGATGAAAGACTAAGCACCACTAAGAACAGCACAAGTAGTACATGTCTGGAAGTTTCATGTATCTGCTATTACTCGAAAACAAGGAACTTGCCTAGGAAACTGGGAATTTCCTGCAGCTAGGACACAGTTTATTTGAATGCAATTACTTTTGCAGTTAGTGATAAGAAAGTGGCAGGCAAATAACATAAGACATCATATTTGTGACTTTTTAATATCTGTTCAGAATAAATCAATTCATAATTGATCAATTATATATTCAGGCGGGGAAACACAATGCTAGCCTTTCATTGTCCATGGACACACAGTCTCATCACCAGAGAGCACAAATGAAATGCTAATGGCAGAGAAGATGAATGCCAATTTCCTTCACTTTGCTCCAACTTTCAGTGGCTCTCTACAATAAAAGATAGCTGTTTGTGGAGACTGGCTTGTTCCATACCATTAACTCAGAACAAAACATATTTTTAGTGGGACAGCAGTGTTTACTTGTAAGAACTGATGAATTGTACACCACCATTTATCACTTGTAGACAAAGACATTCAGGCACAATTTTGGACATAAATCAAGGTACATGCTCCTAAATAAAAAAGGGATTGCTTAAGTCCCTAAAACTGCATAGATTGAGGTCAGATTGGCCATAGCAACCAAGAATGGTACTTAGGCCTTCAGTAAGACTTAGCAACCAATAAATGAGCTCAGATCTCTTTTCATCTCCACTGGTGTGAAAGCCAAAATTAAAAAGATTAGATCACGCTGCACCCATCACAATAGACTTCACAGTGAAAAAGTCATTTCTAGCCTTTGATTCACATCCAATAAATAACATTCATCCCTTCCATAATGAACAACTTTCAAAGTAAATTGAATCTCCATAGTGCTGCTTTCCCTTGCTGCACCGTATTTACATAACAATATATCACAGGAAGCTCAGAGTGGGTCTTGCAAATGGAAGACACGTCTTTAGCACTGATTACGCTACACTCTGCTTTAAAATGCTTGCCATTTAAACATAATGCACAGGAGATTATAATACATAATAACCAACACTTTAAATCTTGCGGTATGAAACTTTGACAATTTCAATATGGAAATTTCATAGTAAACAGCTCCCTCCCCCTTTCCTTTGAGTCCTTCCATTTGAGGATATTCAGCAAATTCTACTTTCCAGGAGCACTGATGGTACTATCTGTCTCGTGTTTCCAGGAAAAGGGATAGTACAGCATTTCAATTTTACTGCCTCTTTTTGCACTGCTCCTCTTCTCTTCTATATATCTTTTTAAGTACTTGAACAATTCTTTTTAATGTTCCAAACACATCAGTAACCTATTACTCCAATCTCACACAAAGCACTAAGTATTGCTCATTTTCCTCTCCCTAGAGGAGTAGTTATTTGTAAATAGGTGAAGCTGATCACAGCTGCAGGAATCTAACACAGATCTAACACATGAAATAAAAAACGCATCCAGCAAATGTTTGTGTTGCATTGCTACTGTATGCCCTGTATTTCCCGTGCTCAGTTTGTCATTATTACAAATAGATTGTCATTCCCTTCTTACTGCAGGTTGCATAAATTGATGTTTAAAGGAGTGTTTGACAGAAATATATCGAAACAAAAATTCTACACCTAATTAAAAACATGCAGGAATAATTTCAGCTCTCTGCAGCAACAACTCATGTAGATTATACTATGTGAACTCAGCAGGGAACCTCATCAATTTTTAAAACTCTCTGACCCTAGTGCAGTTAAGGGTGTAAAAATAATTACAAATTAGGGTTGAGGGAGCACTGTTTTATTATTGCATGTGTGCTATCAGCTACACAACATTTTATCAGATATGGATATTTATGATAGCTAAGCATAATTTTAACAGAGCCAAAAATAAATTTTAAAAAGGCAAATATTAGGGATCTTATATTCTCAAGAACACAACTACAGTAGCCACCACTACCACAAAAAGAAAGCCTGTCAGCTCTCTGCAAACATTCTCATAGCACAAAGCACGTCAGTTACAGATTAAACGCTAGTAACAGCCTGGATACGACAGTAAACTAAGATATTTCTATAACAAGGCATGTTCGCAATCTACCAATTTCTAACTTATTTAGAAGGCTATAAAACACTTGGCAGAGGGTATAAATAGTCTCTCTTACCTAAAACTTGTCAGAAGAAAGATCCTTCTCCATTGTTGTCACCTCCAGTGCCCCCTCTTGCCACCATGGAGATTGGTTCTGCTATGTTTATTGCTCTGTGCCTCAGTTACAGCCGTGACACTAATCTGCCTGCACAGACCAGCACAGGGGTGCGTGTGGGTGTGCGGGTGAGAAAAGAGAGCCTGCTGACTTCAGGACTGGGAACCTAAACCTCAGGCCAAGTCAAGGCTGAATGAAAATGATCAAAGCTCTGTCCCTCATCAACAGAGTAGACAAGATTTCTCTCCCCCCTCCCAATGAGAAGCAGGGCTGTCATTAGGGATTCCCACTAAAAAGCCTCCAACGGAGGCAGACCTTCTCCAGACTGCTAGTGCCTGCCCAGCAGCCCGTGCAGAATACAGGTAGCTATTGTTCCTGAGACAGATATGTAGCCAGCCACTCAGACTCTGACAGATCTCAACAAACCAGTGAGCCTGCCTTCGGTTTAACTCTTTATTTACTAGCCGTTCACTTTTTACAAAGATCTCCTTTTGCCCTGGAGAGGGAGGGACAGGGAAGGTAAAAAAAGAAAATCAGTAAATTGTTATGGCTTCGTTAAGAAAAATGTTTCATGTAGATAGGGAGTAATCCTGTACAAATTTAGGAGTAATGACTTTCATTTTGAAATCTCATCTAGTCTGGTGCTGGACAATGCAGCAATAGCACACTTCAGCAGTAAAACAGGATTCCAATCCTGTAAGAGAAATAAGTCCTGCTCTGCCTTCCTCTGAATTTTCATAATTCATGGGGAAATAAAACAGTTGGAATAGATAACACACATCCTTGCTCAAATAATCTAGGTATTAAAACCCAGAGAAATTTAGTGCAAAAGCTTCAGCAGTTTTTCCAACAGACGTACGTTTTAAGCATTTACTGAAAATGAAGTTAGCATCTCCACCAGCAAATTGTGCTAGAGCAAGTAGATAGTAATTAGCTGGCATAAAAAGCAGAGATACTAATTTTAGTCTCATAGTAGTTATATATTTCTAGTGGGAGATTTTATGTGCACAAAAAGTTCTGGGATTTTTAAATTTTTTTATGACATGGAGCTTAATCATTTATTTGCAAAGATGTGGTCAATGAAGCTGTTGGAGGAAATATCCTGACACACTCTGTGCTTGACTTTAAGGAAGTAATGCATTTTTATATGAAAAGCTGTGTGCTTCATTCTGTATAACTCTTGTATAAGTTTCAAGCCAGGTGCAGACTTCAGCTTTAAAACACTTTTTTCCCTTCTTCTGTGTTAGTCATTCTTAATTTCATTTCAGGCATATTGTAGTAGGATGTGTATATGCGTGAGTATACTTGCCTTAGGTTGGTTTGCTTGGATTGCTTCAAAACAAGTTTAAGGCTTAAAGGTTGAAGATTACCAGCAACATTTTCATGTGCCAATAAAATCAGATTGATAAAATGCACAGTTAAAAAAAAATTAAAATTGAGACTGCTAACACAAGAGCAAATGAGAGACATGATGTCAAAAGCAGTATTTTACCCTGACAGACATTATCAACTCAGAGAAGCCTTTCTACCCATTACAAATAAACAGTAATTTCATCAGCAACTTCCAAATGGCATGCTAAAAAAACTGCATGTGATTTAATTTGAAAGTTGCCAATGGTCACTTTGGAGTGTTTCAAAGCAACCTTTTCTGCACGTTTGAGAATTTAATTACATTCCTACCAAAATGCCAGGCATTCAGAGCTATTCACAATTCTTCCAGTGCAGTGAGGAAACAAACAGACAAACAGGAAAGCAAACCAGTGTTATTCAGTGTAACACTCCCTGTGTGGCAGAATACCTCTAGCCTACTCCATGCATTTTAAAGAACCAGGACTTTGCTTTCAAAAACCTTGTTGCTGTTTAATTCCAGAGTATCTCTTTCATATCAATTGGAATATCAGTCTTTAATGATAGACTTACTCTTTGGACTGTGTTTTTTATCATCAGTTTATGTAAATGCCTGGCTCTATGTAGGAAAATAGCTTTCAGTTATAAATGTGTTTGCTATTTACTAGTGTTCTTAGACAAAAAAAAAGATTAATTTACTATGAATTCTTAAGCATTGTGCACCAGTTTCCCTTCTATTTGAGTAAACTAGTAACAAACTCCTGCCATTAAATGGAACTTAAAATTTCTGGAGACATCTGTGCCAGGAAGATCCTCTGCATCTGGTGTATAGCATGGAAAAACTGGTGAGAACATGGCCATGGAGCTGCAACAACAAAAGCCTGTGGGAGTGCATGTCACTGTCTGGAAACCCCTACCCTGCCCAGCACGTGCACTCTGCTGCCAAACAGAGACCACCAGTACCATGCCACGGAAAGGCTGTTTGGAAGCCCTGCTAAAGACCATGTGACAAGCTCCTGAGCATGGTCAGGTTTGATTCCAACCTCTGGCAAGGCCTTGCCAAGTGTAATAACCCTGGGGTATTTCACCCTGAGTCTTCCAATGCTGTGTTATCCTGGTACGTGCTCGTCTGCTGCTGGCTCTGTAACTCCATGAGCACACAGGCCATTCAAAAGCATTGGTAAATAAATACCCCTTTATGGGAGGAGGAGAATGAAAACTTTCTGGAGGGAGCTCATGTTGGAGCTGGGCACTTTGTGGGAAGGAGGAGAATGAAAACTTTCTGGAGGGAGCTCATGTTGGAGCTGGGCACTTTGTGGGAAGACAGAGAAGTTGGTGCTTGCTATGAAGGTGTGATTTCCTCCTCCTCCTCAAAATCCCTCCCCATTTTTACTGGAGCAATCCTCAGACTGCAAATGTCTTTCTTCATCTTTGGAGAGAAGTATTCTGCCCAAAGACTTTCACAGTCTCTGGAGGTAACCTTTGAGAGAGGCAATGGCCACTCTTCCCAGTCAAGTCTACCCCACGTCACCAGTAACAGATTTCTTACTAAAAAGTGTAAGTTATGGGATTTATGTAAAGGATGATGTTTGTTTACAGTGATTTGCCCTAATTATTATTCTCTCATTGCTTCTATTTTCTTTTTTTTAAAATTCTAAACAGCAAAAAACACACAAGCACTAAGTAGAAAGGGAAAAGGGGCCACTTAAGGGGGAGGAAAAGCAAGGCTTTTTTTCTTTTTAGTTGTGTAAGCCATCTACTAGAAGCAGGCATTATAGGCACAAAACTGGGTAACTAATCTCACATACCATCAGATATTTGAACAGCTTGAATTTTATTCCCAAAAAGAGAACATAAAGAAAGTCAGGTTTGTCTTGCATAGCAATTCTGCATCTGAGAAATTTGCTTGAGAACAGACTGCTGGAGTCATTTCTTTCAGCTAACCCACACAGCCCCACTTTGGCAAACAAAGGCACACACCAGTATCACATATCCATTTTCCTTTGGAGATTCCATTTTAATGATTCTGTAGTATTTTGTATTTAGAAATTATTCATACCAGATATGAAAAAAAATAGTGTTTCAGTAACTCTCTTACAGAGGTGAAATGCACATAATATATTCAAATATGCAACCTCAATTAACCTTTTGCCTCACTTTGTGGACAAACCTATCCATAAAAAGTGAGCTCCCTCCATGATCAAAAGTCAGTTTTACAACTTCACATTGTTTGTGCCTAGCTCCCTATATAAAAGAACGTAACAGGAGGTAATCTTCATGAAGTGTAATTTAAATTTAACTCATTGTTATTCTTGATCTTCATTTCCTTAATACAAAAGCTACTGTAAAACATCATATAAGACAGCCTTGACTTTTTAAAATAAAAAGATGTTTATTTATTACGTGGTAACTAGACTTCAATTATCTCATAAAATACTGAAAAATGTAAGAGAACAAGCATAAAGATATAAAAATATTTAGACCAAAGCCAGTACCTATTTTGCTTTGGACGTAGCCAAGTAAAGCTTGTAGTTTAAGAAAGAACTTGCAATTAACATACATTCAACTATATTTGTATACATCAATATAAAATGACCTGGAATTACAGTCAATAAAGAAACCTTAACATTCCAAAATTTGGTATGCACATTATTAAAAAATTGGTTTTCTTTAAAATGCTCTTCTAAAGAGCACAACTTTTTTTTTCCCCTCAACTCTTTCATAGAAACATAATTAGAGTATTGCATTCTCCACTAGATGCTTTGTCAGGGAATACAACTCAGCAAGATAATTACCGACATTCTACATAAAGGCATAGGAAACCAAGATCAGTGGTAGATTTCTCCAGTTCACATTCTTCCTACAGATTACATTTTTGATATGTGATCTGTTGAAGAAAATGAGTAGAAGGTGGCACTATCTTTTTTTTTTTTCTCCTCCAATTACTTTAGAGCTAACATCAGCAGACCAAAGCACTGTTCAAATAATTAATTCTCTTTCTGTAAAGTTTCAGATTCTGAGTCCCAAATACATCCCCTCCATTCAACACTGAGCCCAAACATTTGTCTGGCTAACTAGTAGTACATTAATTACAGCAACAGGGCATATTCACACATTTAGAGTGAATTAAACCATCTCTTTTGAAAAAGTTTACTTTGTAAGTCAATCTTGTACCCAGTTCCAGATCAAGACAAGAGATAAATAAACAGAATAAGATATTGTCTTTAAAAAATCCCCAAGCAAATAAAAAACCCACAAAACATACCCCAAACCCCCTAGAAAATATTAACACCACCCCAAATGTGTTGAACATTAATAGGAATTTTCTCCTTGCTTCCTTAAGAGCAGTGATTTAAGTAGGAACATTGCGCTACAGATATTCCAGTTTGCCAATTTACTTGTTAGCAGGAATTAATATTTATCACTGGTTTTCATCACCTTGGATGGATTTGGACCTACCGTTTTAAGCACTGATCCCTGGGAGTTGCTGTTTTTCGAAGGGACACTTTTTGAAGTAAGGTAGTTGGATGGAGAAAGGCAATTCAGAACTGCCCCTGTGGCTTCAACCTGCCGTGGATAGTTTTCTTCCTTGGAATCTTTTGATAAAAGCCAGAACACAACCTGATTTATTAACGTAGCAAAGTCATTACAATTCAGAGCTAAAAATGTTATTGGACTTCCCTCCAGCTAGTGCTGTTTAAGCAAGCCTTTAAAAAGCAATTTAATTCCATTCCACAAAGTCAAATTCCCTCCACAGATAATTGGTTTTCATTGTATATATAAAAAGCTGCAATGAAGTCAATAAGTCAAACTATATATTTTCTTAGAGTTATATTTATTACTGAAAGACTGACCTGCTCCTGACAGAATTGTATTGTCTCTATTTTTCTACTGTTAACCTGGAATCTTTCTGTTAATAACACAAGCATACTCTACAGTAGCATCCACCAATGCACTATGAAATCTGAACATAATCAAGAATTCTTCTGGCCTCTCACTTTTATAGCCAAATAACTTTATGCTGTCAGCTGTCATAGATTAAATCTTCATATATAAACTTATTGAATAAGAATTAAAGCATTCACACCATTTTGAGAGCTTAAAACAGTCAGAAAACACTTGCCTGGCTTGGGTCATTATCAGTATATTTGAAAACTGCCATACTAAAAGAAATATTAAAGCCTGTTTTTGTGTATGTATATATAAATAATATAAAACAATATGTATTACTCATGGGCATGTTCGTATTCCAAGAACCTGGGAACAACAGTGCTCTTTTGAGCATCTTGAAACATCAGACTTGGAAAGCTTGCACACTAATAACAGCACAATAGCAAAACAAAGAAATCCAAAAACTATCAAAGTTAGAGATGCAAAAATAGGCATAAAATATTTATATAACTAAAAAACTTCACAAAAGCCCCACACTCATTCAAATCCTGTTTATAGCAGATACTTATGACTAAAAGCAATCTTCCATCTCAAGCAGCCAAATACAATAAAAATACTTACCAGACATCTTGCCTTGCTTTGAATTAATGTATTTCTCTTTATTTTTCTCTTTTTTTTTTTCTTAATAGGACAAGGAGATTCATATTTAAAAGCTGTATTAGTTACTGTCCTCCTGCTCCCGCAGCTCTTCAGTTGTAGGAACGGAGGAGCTTGGCTGGTATTGTTTTGAGATAAAGAGAATGGCCCGTGTGAGCCAAGATATTCTGTACTGTCTGATGATCTCTGCAGTGTTCTTAAACTCCTCCACCAAGACAGGTTTTTTTTTTTTTTTGCTGTTTGTTGTCCAAACAGGTTCATCAGAGCTCTAACAGCCACCTTCATTTTTCGGTTGTGGAGGCCCTATGTGCTGAGAGGAGAGAGGTTTCTTTCTCTCAGTATTTATTTGCTTTTGGATTGGAGGAAGAGGCTGAGAGATTTTCAATTTGAGATCAAAGACAAGCACATGCAATGGGACGAAACATAGTTTTCTCAATTGTGCTCAGAATAGTAGTCCCTGAGTTCCCACACTCGGTGCTCTCAACTCTGTAAGCTTTGCAGGGTAAAAAAGATGGATAGTTATATATACACACACACACAGACGCACGTAGACACACACACACACACATATTTTAAATATATTAGTTTTCCCCCTTGCAGCACTGCAGTCTCTCTATTGTCAAATAATAACTGTATCTGAAAAGAAAGCACTTAATAAGGCTAAGGTCAGACTGCTTAGACTTGGCATTTGCTGCGATAACAAATCAGAGATGATAGCGTCGTACAGATTTATGAATTTTTTGCCCCCGCAGTCACAAACATCAGACGTTTACTTTATAAAGAAAGCTTTTAGATTCTTCCTGCAGTTTCCATAGTGATTTCATTTTTTCTCTTTTATCACAGATTGGCTGAAGTACTGCTACCCTTTGTGCTTTAAAAGGCTTGTGCTACCAACTGTCGATATAAAGGCACTGTAGCTAAAGCACACATGCAACACAAACTGTCAAAAATAATTGAAACAGATAAATACTGGCTGAAAAAGGTTTTGGTATTTTGTCTGCTTGTCCTGAAGAGTACAGTAGAATAGTATTTCATTTGAATAAATGTAATTAACTTGAGCCAACCACACTTCTGTTCCATCTCCCATAACCAATGATACTTCTATTAGAGCACTTTTACACAGAAAAATTACTTTCTTCACAAACAGTTTTAATACAGCCTACATCGAGCAAAATGGCTATATTTGTTAGATATAAATGAAAACACATTCATTACTTTTTGGAATCTTCTAAAAACACTGCTTTTGCCAATTATATTCTTCCTCTAAGAAGTTTATTCCTTTAGAGAACAGGATGATTTAAGGAAGAATTACACTGTTTCTGGCAAAGCAAACAATACTCTCTCTTGCTGGAGAGATAACCACCTTTCAAAGTAAGCCTAAAGGATTAGTTTCTGTTTAACCCCTTGCTAAACAAATGAGACCACCATCTTCTCCACAAAACAGAACTCAGCTAAGTAAACACATCTATTCAGTTATCATTCCTTTAAAAATGTAGTCTTTAGACTGCAGAATGCAAACACAGTATTTCCCTACCCCTCTTTTAACCAGCTTAGTAGAAACTGGGTGTGTGGCTAACCCCAGCCATTTCCTTCACTCTCATGAGTTTCTATACTTGTGAGTCAAAAATGGTCTAACTTATTCAAAATACTGAATTCCTATTATGTAAAGACAAATGTACTACAAAAATCTTTTGAATTGGAGGTGACTATAAAAATAATGAGTTTCCTTACTTTCATACAATAATGGAAAAGTTAGGACAAAATTCACATGGACAAATATCTTAAAACCCAACAGAAAACAGTAGAGTTTACAAGACATTTTAATTTGGAGGAAAAAAAAGAGAGAGAGACAGAAAAACCAGACATTTTGGATGCATTTATGACAACTAATTATTTGTTTCCAAACAGATTATCTACAGAAAGCTACCTAACTCCCTGTTTTATTGTCATCTACTTATACAGTGAATTATACAACTGACTTCTGCTTTTGGAATATTAAAGTTGACAGCCACAGCCACTAAATAGGCACTAACTGTGAGCATAAAGTATGTTAGTACTTACAATAAAATTTATCGGAAAAAAGAATTTGCAGCAAGGTGTAAGTGAAGAGGTAAATTTAAACAAAAAGCTGAGAGTTACAAAGACTTTGTTGATTACTGAAATACTCCACAAGAGGTCCTGGCCAAAACTGGTACAGAGAGATGCAGCAGTTTCTGGAAAGATGCAGAGACAACTGTTGCTGTCCTGGAACACAAGGGTGGGCTAGATGAGCTCCCTAAAGTCCTGTTACCCCTTGGCAAGCAGCCGCTAGACTGCCCCTTGTAGCAAACCTGACAGGCTCTGAACCTACACTTCATGTCTATTTTCCCCCAGAACCCTCTCAGGGACCATTTAATGAGTGTATTAAGCACTGTGTTCAAATAATCAACATTATCTGACTCACAATGATAAATACTGTCTTTGTGCAGATTTTTCCTGCATTGGAGAAAAAAAAATATGCCATGCAAAAAATGAGTGAGTAGAACCCTGACTTTCCAATAAGATTATGACTTTTCACACCCCCTATTTTAAACACTATAGTTATTTTAAAATCCTCTATGCACACATACCTCAGCACAAACCTTGAATCACCAAGGAGAATTTCTATGCAACAAGGGGGAAATGCAGATCCTTAAAAATAACTCATCAATAAAAAGAAATATGAAAAGCTTTTTCTCTGAAGGGATAAGAAATTTGTCTTTTACAAAACAAAAATCAAGATGGTTTCATCCTATTTAAAAACACTAAATCATGGTCTCATAGTATTTTATTTCCAAACTTTACATATATAAGATGTTCAAATGGTTTCTGCAAGATTCACAAGGCAATTGGCTTTCTGGGGATTGTATGAAACTCTTGAACTTATCCCCAGTCTTTCCCTAAGCCAAGTTACCCTCAGGAAATTACTTTTTTAGAAGGAAAACACAAACTAAGTTGCTTTCTTTTTAACTCACGGAGACTAAAGAGGTCATTTGAAATGAAGAGTTGACTAACAGTCTACATTAAAAAAAAGAATTTCATGCTTCTTTGCACACAGCTCTGCATATTCTCCTTGGAGAAAACTCTTAAATACAGCAGGAATGTGCTAACTAAAGTAAATATTTGTTGCTATACTCTCTTAGTTAAATCTCTTTTAATATAAATGATTCTTCAGTCATACAGCTGACAGGCATCCAGGACATTCAGTCATTCTCTTCATCAAATAAGGAAAATAGGTCAAGCCCAGAGTGTGACAATCCTTCCTCCTGTCACACTCTGCAGGTAGACCTCATGCAGACATCGTTTGTCTTTTAGCTTAGGCAGTAGAGGCCAAGACTTTTAGATCTCACATTTATTCATAAAATTCAAAGTAAAAAAAAAAATTAAAATTGACAGAGAATTCCCCTTCCTTCAAAGTTCTTCAGCAATGAGACCCTTTTTCTCATTGTCCAGATTAGAAGGGAAGGGGCAGGAGCACGGAGTACATGGCTAAAGAAACAGGCTATATCATTACTGGCTTATTAGCTTGAAAACTACCTACAAAAGAAATTAAAAATACTTTTCCTGGACACATAGGGAGGGATCATGTTCTTTAAAAGATAAAAGAAGCATCCTTTGTTTCACTCATATAGTGCTTTCTTAATTTTTCCTTCTGGGGAAAGCAATTTGCTACTTTCTCTGATTTTCTAAAACCATCTTCCACATAAAATGTGCTTAATCAAATACTGAAAATCTGCAACCTACTGTGAGACATGAACTATAAAATATTTTAAAGTTTGCAGTCCTATTTCAATCAGTCAAAAACTCTGTAGTCTTAAATCACAGAATATCTCAAGTTGGAATGGAACCATAAGGATCACTGAATCCAACTCACTGCTCCTCAGAGGACTACCTATAACTAAATCATATGACTAAGAGCTTCATCCAAATATTCCTTGAACTCTGTCAGGCTTGGTGCTATGACAACATCCCAGAGAACTCCATTCCAGTGATCAAACACCCTCTGGGTGAGGAACCTTTTCCTAGTGCTAACTCTGAACTTCTCCTGATGCACTTTCATTCCATTTGCTCTTGTCCAAATGAACTCCTGATTTATTTACCCACCAGCATGAGAAGCCAGTAGCATATTTTCTATCTGTCAGAACCAATGCCAGCAGCATGAGGAATTCCCTGTCTAAGGTATCCATCATTTTATGAGAAAGACAACCAAAAATCTCCACTGACATCTTTAAATATATACTTAGAAATAAAAATAAGGCAGACTTTTAGACTATCTTTAGGATCACAAAGACTTTTTTTGTACAGTAAGTGGAATCTAAGTCACTTGCTTCCTAACAAAAAAGAAATAGCAAAGTACAGGGGGTGAAGCACAAAGTCAGTCAGAGCCAGTTTAACACTCCTAAACACTTCATTTGGGTCAGTGCTAGAGAATACAGAAGTGCTTTGCAGTTTCGTTTTCAGTGACATCTCAACTTGATAAATATGCAGATATAAAATAGTTTGCTGGAATCCTCCCTAATGAATGAGAGCATCAGATGCATCCAGAAGAGAGTCAGCTATAAATCAAGGACATAACTAACTGCTTATGACAGTTAAGCAGAAAATTTGCACACAGGTTTTCCCTTTCAAATAGATGGAGAGACAGAACTGTACTACACAGAAAGTCCTTGAACCTATCTCATTCTTCATCATAAAAAGACACTGCAAATTTTTGCTAGAACACAATATTCTGAATGCCATTACTGCCGTACCTAAAACTGCTCCAGTGTACAAGGGCACCTTCTTATCATTGGAAATCAACAACTAACCACCAAGAGATAAATCCTTTTTAAGCCATGTCTACCTGAATATTTGTGTGAGCTTATGCATGACCAGTTCTGTACATCATCTGGCACAGCTGTGAATGCAACTATCTAAAGTTACTTCAGTGCATGCATTGAAAACAACAACAACCATGATGAATTTCAGCACATCAGCAAGTACACATTGAACTGCTGTCTAAGGATTAAAGTGAAGGGAACTGTGGTGGATTCCATTTTATTGTTTCCTGTATACTGTTGTTTATTTACACTGGCAAGTTAAAAAATGTCCCTAACTATGAAAAAAGACATTGAAACAAGATTTCAAATATGATTCCTGGCTTCTGGGACAATCCCAGAGCCTTGATATGAACCCTAAGGTTGAGATGATTTTTAACACTACTAAAGAAGCTTACCTTGTAGAAAAAGAGTGACATTTGCAACCACATTTTCATCCTGGAGCTTTAGACAACTTAGATTAGAAGAATTCATGGGAGGAACTTTCTCAAAATCCCTGATTTAAGTAAGGCTAATTTAATTAGATACCACAGTAGGAAAAAGTGGCCTCAAGAAAAAGTATAAGAGCAGAGAAAGGAAAATCACATTCAAAACACACACAGGACTAACTTTACAATAGACAAAGTTTCTCTAGAATGCTCCTCTTACTGTTCTCTAAATTTTGCAGAATACGTATTGCTCCTTGGGCTTATGCTGCATATTTTAACTTCATTGATAGAATTTTCCAGAAATACCTCTGATCTATATTTAAAAAAAAAAAGTACTTCCTCTTTGAGCAGGTTTGAAACAAGAAGAGATAAGAAAAAAATACAATGCTTATCTTCCAAGGAATGCTGAGAAAGGAATCAAAAATGAGAAGGCCCAAGTCCAGGCACCCTAAACTGCCAATATTTTGCTCTCCCAACTTAGAAAAACAGAATCCATTTCCTCTGCGTAATTTTTTTTAACTTGTGAAATGTTGAAAGAATGCATGTGAATTTTAAATAATATTCTTTCTGTATACTGGAGTCTGAAGAAAATAATTTAAGAAAATATCTGCAGAAAAACATTTTACATATGGTAATACATAACAACCATATATTCTTCAGATGAAGACGACCTGTACAACATTTGCATTTCAAAGACTGTCATTCAAGAAAACTCTGATAATGTGCACAGCTCTAAGAGTATTATGCAAGTACAAGTTAGCTTTTTATTAAGAAGAATTATAAGTGTTTTCAAGAGTTATTTTGTTAAATCCCTTATTAAATTCAGGACAGGCTTTGTGAAAGTCTAAGGTAGTCAATACTGAACCCTAACTCATAAAGCTGTGAATTAAGATCCAAACTTGATCATTTTAGAGAGCAATAGATCTTTTAAAATAAAACTTAGCATTTATTACTTATACTAATTAAGCTTCAACATGCCTGTGAGGCAGGCAAGTAAAGCCTCATTTTACAGACAGGAACATTTACAGCAGACAGAAAGGTTATGTACATTGTCACTGATTAGAAAGAAGAATCTCTGACCCATAGTTGAAATTCTTTGAGCAAATTATGAGTACACATCCACTCTGTCAAGTACCTCCTTCAACAACTTACACAGTTTGCATTAAACAAAGAACAAGGAAAAGTTAGACAAGTACAGAAATGCATGCATATTCTCAAATCAAAAAACACTCCAGACAAATAATACTAAAAATGGCCAACATCATGCCTCTCTTACTCCCACTTCATCAAGTTAAAGGAAATACAAAAGTAGAAGGAAAATGGAGAGAAATATATAAGGATTAACAATCATAAAAATGCCAAATCCTGTCTGGATTCATTCAAGGACTTGAGAATAATTCTTCGTATTAGAACTCTGTGATTACCTGTCAAGGGTCAGAGACAGTAGAGCCGAGCTCACAGAAGCAACGTTGGATTCTACTGAGAAGAAAAATATCCTTCAGGGAACTAGTTTTCTCTTTTCTGAAACAATACAGAAAGCATTTGTTGTTCTTTTGGACAGATAGAAAAATCTATTTGTGGTGTTCGCTCCCCTCTGAAAGAGTGACTTGATTACTAAGTCTTTCCAAAGTCAGCTGTATGAAGAGCTGCTCCTGTTGTTAACTTCATGGGGATGTACCCTGCCTAGTGCATACACTGCTGCAGAAGTGATGGGCAGGTGAATGTGCCACTTTCAATGACAGATGGCCTCTGAGATGAAGGATCTGAAATACACTCCATTGTGGCAATTTATGTAACACACCCACAGTGGTGCTGCGCTGGAAAGAAAAGGTTTAAATGTTAGTATGACAACTCAGTTTAAATTCTTTTACGTACAACCAGATCTCCACTTGATGAAACCTAAACATGGCTAAGATTAATTAAATTCTTCAACGTGTTTTGAAGACATTGTCTAGAAGGTGTTTAATAAAACATGGGCAATCACTTCTATTTCTATGTGCAGCCCCTCCCATCTCCCAAAGAAGTCTTGTACTCAGTGTGACAAAACAGTAGTACAGAATTGGAAACAAACAAAAAATTAAAAAAACCATGAGGCGTCCCAGGTCCTACATGTCCAACAGTGTGTATTCAAATATCCCAAAACAATACCTTGAAAATTGGTATTGCAGCACCCGAGAAGTGCAGAGACCTGACAAAATCTTGGATCTTCATAAAATGAGAGAGAATCAGCCTGCAAAGAATCTGTAGACATTCTGTTTGTCTCCTCAGCTAAAGAAAAATGGTATTTGTGTCAATGTATTCACACATAGGATTGCTAAGCAAGAAGGAAATTTCTGAGTTTTTTTCTTAAAGAAAATTGAATCTTTTAATAATCTACAATACTTCTGTTACAGATATGGACTAATTTATGCCAAAATCATGAAATATGTCAAGCAAAATAAAGAGTGAAATGGAGAAGTCTTATGCAGACTAATAAAACTCAAAGTGGAGACAGGCATTTCCATACTGATTTCAATTAGACCAAATCACAGAAAGCAAGTCTCACGCTAAAATATTCTTGCCAGCTCCTTGGGCTGTTGTTAGTGCCCCTCTTGCCTCTGTCTTACATGTGTCAAGAGAGCAAAATAACCACAGAAGACAATGGATAAACACAAAACTGAACAAAGAGAACTTGAACGTTTACAATTCTAGCATGTCAAAAGGCAAAGTAACATATTTAGGACCAAGATAATTTTACTTTTCTCATATACTTGTTTGTTCAAATGACACCTGCTTCACATCCTCATTTGGTGGAAGAACATTCTAAGAAGGCAGCAGTGTACTGAGAACATTATGAAAGCCTTGAGCAAATTTGAAGTAACTGGTCTGCCTAGGCAACATGCATACATTTTGTTAAATAAATACCCAGTAGTTTGTTGATATCAACAGGTAGAGAGTTCTTCCATAGCTACAGAGAGGATGGTTCCTTAATTTGATCAGAATTAATACAGAGCAGCAGTGAGCAGCACTGGCCTTGTGAAAGAATGAAGGAATAGCATGACACACAGCCCAGTCCCTGCCTGGGTCATACAAAGACAGTAGTCCCTTGATACAAGGAAGGAATACTCCTTTCAGCCTAGGCTTTGAGATATTTCAAGGCTGGGATTTGAAACATGGTTCAAGGGTAGCGTGAATCTGATACATCCTAACTCCCAAATTGTTGCTTAGGCCGCTAAACCCGTAGAGAGTCAAAATCTTCTCTCAACATTATTTGAAGAAAGCCTAAATGAGATTACTGCTCCTCTGTGCTGATACTTGTATATTCTGAAGAAGATTAATGTCTCAGCTTTATATTACATTTGCATTCTATGTACTCATTCCATGGAAATAATGCATTAAGTAGTTAGCACATAATTTGGGTGCATATCAGCCAAGCGTGCATCCTACTCTCAACATTGGCTTCCCACATTAACATTATTGCTAGACACTGAAAAGATTAACTACGTAAGTGAAATATTCTCAGTAGCCTTAAAATGATCATAACAGATCTACACCATATCTTCAAATTGCTTTTCAAAGCCTGGTTTCTATTTTTATAATCAATTTCCTAACTAAACTACATTCGTCATTATGAAAACAAATCAAGTCATCCACACATTTTTGTCTCCTTGTGACAGACATTGCTTGAGAAAGGAACAACTAGTTTCATCCTCCAGTAAACAGCTGGTATCCTTAGATAAGAAAATCTCTGCACATGGCCAGGCTTCCAATATTGTGGAAAAATGATGCACTGAAAAGAAAAAGACAACAAAAGTCCCAAGTGCTTACATGAGACAACGTAATTTATAACCAATATTCATAGCATAACTTAATTATCACTGTGGGGTTTTTTTGTATTCTGTCACCAAACTGCAACCACAGCTTCCTTTGGCATCATTGGATTTGTTCCTGGGAAACTAAAAGGTATCAGAACAGGAAATATTTTCCTTTAGTATGAGCAAATCAGAGAATGATTGAAGGATAAACTTAAGCAATAATCAAGCTTTGATATGTGACAGCTCACCCTTCATGACTCAGTCATAAGATCTGCACGATCTGAAAAGTCAGAGCCAAGTTCAATCCCAGTACCAATTTAGCAAGTATCTCAGGGTAGAACTAGACTGTCTGATTGTCATTTTAGCATAAATACCGTAAGAGTAATTCAAATTCCCTGCTTAGAAATCTTATTGCTGCATTGAAAAATTTTCAAGACATGTCTTCTACAATGACTCATTCAGGTATCAAATTGGGCAAATATACAAAGAACAATAAATAATAAAACATTAATTATTGTTCAAAGTCACATTCTGGCTGATTTATAGGAATGGCTTATAACAGGCCAAACCAGATTGAAGTGACCACACATACACTTCTTTCAAAATAAATTAATGAGGAAAAACATCACTTAGTGATGAAAGAGTAAGAAGCAGGGGATTTCTTTGCTAATATAACCCCTTCCCCCTTTTAGTATGGTGAAAAAGAAAGAGACACAGGATATGCTAAATGAACACCTTAAAAAAAAGTATTTTTCATATTTTCTACCAAGGTAAAAGAAAAGCTGAAGAACATTCTACACATACTTAGCAGAGACTAGGCCATCACAACCCTTAATAAATGAGGGACAGAGTACTATAATCTCCTTATTGGCTCCCCCTTTTACTTCAGAATCACCAAAGAAGCTGTTGTCCCTTCTGTGCAGTGCACCATACTCTTGGCAAGCTAGGCAGGAACAAAAAAGTAAGCATGGTCCTCCTTCAATTAAGCACTCAGGGCAGACAAAGTGGCCTTCAGCTTCCATAATTAAAGAAGAAAAAGGCAATTGGCTCACAGGCCATAAACCCTTGCTGAAAGAGTAGCTAAGATATGAAAGGAGTAGGAAGAACTAAAGACCCAGATAACAAAGCTTCTAAGTAGAAAAAAAAAACAAAAAACCAAAAAACCACCAAAAAAAAAAAAAAGAAACAAGAAACAAAAAAGAGGAACAAAGAAAAATCATTCATATAGAGAATTATCAAGAAGGGCATTTTAAACTCCTTTTTTGGGGGGGGGTTGTTTGTTTTTCTGTCCCTTTCCATCAAATTCAATTTATTTGAATTTTTTTGAGACATGTAATCACTTTTCAGAGATAATTTTCTTGTTTAAAGTAAAAATTTAAGCTTTTGAACTGTTCACATCAACAATAATGAATTACACCTCTAATATGTTCAGTCAATGGTACTCAGCCACAGTTTTGGCTATACTGTGCCTCATGTCATTCTGGAGGTGCTTTTTTACTGTTCTGTACTGAAGTATGATAGATGACAGCCCATAATAAATGGTTGCTTGATATGTTTTCCCTACTCTTCAGGAAAAGGTCATTGTTGTCAGGGTCTACTTGTGGGATAGAAACAGGGATCTGGGACTTTATGAGTTTGACTACTGATAAATATCTTACCACTAGAACTGTCCAGGAACACCCCATGCACAAGAGGCAGCAGGAAAAAGAATAGGATACTACTTCTCCGAATTCTGAAGAAAGAAAACACCAAACCATAATCTCCTTTTCTTTGGGTTAATTATGAAATAAGGTGTTGATTTCACATACTGTAAATCCCTAAAGGACCAGATGTTGCACTGACTGAGTGAAAAAAAATCACAAGTATTCTCAAAAAAACAGACTTTTTTTTAGGTGCCACAAGAAAATGAAAAGAACAAGAAAGATACTGAAGTCATAGAGTCATATTTGTTCTTTACCTATGCAGTAAGCAGAGATCTTTAAACAGAAGCTGCCTTTACAGACTCCCTACAATGATACACCAGTAGGCTCATTTGGTCCAACACTTCATCTGGAAAACACCTAAAGCTCACTGCTGCACAAAGATTCAAAAGGTTTTATCAGACGAAAAAGCCAGCACAAAGAAATTTATCCTGATCCAACCAGAAGCATCTGCTCACACTGTCTGCCAGTCTGTTCTGCAGACCTAGTAAAAATGTACAGCTGAAGAGACAGACTTAATTTCAAATGCATTAAATCATAGCCAGACTGCCATTTGGCATAATGAGAGAGACCTTCCCCACTCCTTTTCTGTTTATGTATAAAATGCATTTGTATTGCCTGTCATTATTTAGGCTGACTGACCTTGAGGGTTTGTGGTTTTTTGTTTTGTTTCTGTTCCTTTTTAATGTGTATGCTGGATAAAAACACTGCACAGTGTGATACAAGCAAAGACTTGGATAGGATGAGTTCTCTGGTTTGGTAGAATAGTACACATCATGGCTGTGCTGCTGTTCCATGATGGGATTAACTGCTGGTTTAGACTGCTCCTTTTCAACACATGTGAATATAACTGATTAATTTCAGTCACTGACGCTTATATGTCCTGCTCATAAGCATTTTAACACACACTCCCCACAGTATTCCATTCCCTGGAAGTATGATATGACTGCTGTGGCACTGCAGCTGGGAGGCTGAGCAAAGCTTCCTTCAGAAGGTTAGCTTTCTGAGAAACAGAAGCACATCACCTGCCAAGGCCATCTCCTGTCTGATATCTAGCAGCAGCCAGTGCTGCAGAAGTCCTTACACTGAGATGAACACAATGCACCCACAACACAGTTGAAACCAGAAGGATAATGAATGCCTGCGAGGACACTGGATTATCATTCCTTAATGTTTAATGACACCTATGAACAGCCAAGGTCCCAGAAACCTCTCGTGTAGGAGAAAAGCTGCAGTGCATGAATTAGGGAAGATCATGTGTGTGTGTGCACATACAGGCTGCAGCCAGACCTGTACACACACATCTACATTACACAGAGATGTACAATCCTCGTGTTACATGCTCACAGCCAGCAAAACTGTCATACCACATCCAGCTGTGATGACTTGCCTGTGTTTTCAGAGACCACCTCTTCTGAAACAAAAACACTTTTAGAATTCTTAAGTACACCAGTCAAAACAAAGGAAGCAAAGTTGGAGCAGAAGCGTTGTGCACCACGAAACCAAGAGACAGTTATGAGTAATTCAGTTTATAAGAGAGATGGAAACAAGCACCAGTGGTTGCCAAAGACATGCAATTTGATGTAGAGTGAAAAAGAACCAACACAAGGGAATGTAAACAAAAGGAGTTGTAAGTGTCTGCCTGGAGTACTGTGGGTTCTTCTTTCACCTTACTCATAGTGTGTGTGGTGGTGGATTGGGCAAGGCCTGGCCCTGAAAAGAATTTCTAACTATATTGTATTACCTGTAAAGTCTGTTGGGTAGAAAGCAGTCTCATTTGAGTTTGAAGTCCCTGGAGATATGCATTTAAATTCAAACCAAAGGTTATTCCCATGGCTTCAAAATCTTCAGTTGCTATATCTGAAAGGAGAAAGTTTTGACAACTGAAATTTAGATCTTTGAGAAAAGATTCACTTTGAGACAGTGAATAAATGTCTCTGAATACAACACCACAGGGGTCCTCCTCACAGACAGAAAGATACCCAAATAACAGCTCTAGACTTGTTCTTATCTAATATTCTTTCTGCTATCTTCTTATAAAAAGGAAAATTCACCATCTTTAATTCATTTTTAGGAAATAAAATGGATCACCTTATTAATATTGAGAAGAAGCAAAATCTACCAGTCCACGTGATGAACTGCAGGGACAAAAAGAGTCCTGAGGGGACATTTTTTAACCGCTTGACCTTCAATTAGCCATTCCTTAATGAACCTGTGGAATTCAACTGTTGTAATATATCCTTTTCTTTGATCAATATTAGTAATATTACATTGCAGCCTATTTGCTATTCTTTTCCAGTGGAAACAAAGGAGCAAAACCCTTCTCTCTCCTTTCTTTGTCACATTTCTTAACAAAAATCAACAATTGCAAGTCTCCTCCTCATTATTAGCTACTCTTGGCATTCACATCCATTAAAGAAGGAATCAAGGTCTCTTAATTATTCACTTTTCATATGTTAAACAATTCAGCTTCCCAACTCCTACAGAAACAAAATGACAAAAAAATGTGAAATATTTAGGCTGCTATTGCAGTTCATGAACCTTAACACAGGAGGGGAAAATTTACAATTTCAGGGAGCAGCAGAAGTGTCAAATACTGAATGGGAGCTTATTTTCTGAAATCCAAGCCGAAGTTCTGGAGTTGCCATAGGTCTTTTACAAGACTTGAGAATGTTAAAGCATTCTCTATGTTGACTTTTCTCCAGCACAGTTTTTATTCACTTCTATTTTCCCACACAAGGCATCTCCCCCTCCCTTTCTCCTGACAGTCACTAAGAATTGTCATCAGACCTGCAAAGTTCAGACCCACACTTTCTTTTCTGTTGATGGTAAATCTCACTGTATGGGTTTCAGAAGATGCCAACAAGAGACAAACGCTACTTGGGATAATTTCCGACCGGTGCCAAATCCACGTGTCCTGGTTCCATTCTCGCACCGTTTCTCGAAAGGGAATGAAGAGACAGTAATTAAACTCTATTTACACTGGTACATTCCTCTCTAGAGAGAAGGGCTATGGCAGAGCCCTGCCTGAGGCACAGAGCCATCCTGCAGCCTTTCTCCTGGCCCATCCTACAGCTCACTCCGTAGCACCGCTGGGTGACCCGGGGTCGGCTGCTGGCAAAGTGCTGCTGCCTGGGCCCCTCAGCTTGGGAGCTGCATCTCAGCTCCAGCCCCTGGCGTGTTCCCGTGCTGTGCTGCAGGCAGACCTGCATCTTGCTGCTTCTGGCTTGGCCTCATCTCCATCAGCCCTGGCCCTGCAAAGATGCTCCTGCCCCGGGGCCCCATGAGCAGAGGCTACAGCGAGCAGGGACGCAGCAGCAGAGGGCAGCACACTCAATGCTCAGGGCACCTCTTCATTCCTCACAAACGCAGAAAAACCCCGAGGAGAACTTTAAAAAGCCCTTCTGCATGATCTCACTGCCGAGCTTGCACCGGTCAGAGCAACTCGCGAACACAAACACGCAGAGCGCAGTTGAACTACATGGCAGTTTTAATTTATACATTTCACTTCTCTAATTTCTATTCAGAGTGTTGGCAAATAATAATTGTGGCTGATAACAAAATTGAGGGAAGGGGGTGGAAAGATATGTGAGCTGTGTGTGATGAAAGGGAGGAAGATAAGGCTGCGATGCAGACCTGAGTGAAGCACAGGGTATCGAGTGACTTAGCTGCTTATTTCTTTGCTGTTTGCTCCTGCAAACACAGTCTAGCGCATCTCACTCGTGCCTTATGACATTTTCTGGATGTATTGTTTTATATTTACATTTCAAAACATATACACAGTTAAAATTAAGGTTACATCAATATCATCCCCAATCAAGACTCAGGAAATTAAAACCCACTTCTACTAATTGAACTGTACATCTGATCCCTTAATCATTGCTATTAGAACTGTTTAGCTATTGACAGTGTACAGAAGGCAGTGTATACCTTGCAAGGAAGGGAATTTCTTCCATGCAGAGCAAAACAAATGGTAATATAATAAGCTTTAGAAATCTACTGGGGGAAAAAAAATCTATTTGTGCAAAGAGGCTGAGCTAGTGTTACCCTGAGAACATTCCTTTTTCTATTTCCTGACTTGAGTTTCAAAAAAGTTACTTTTATTATAAAAAATTAACCCAAATTTAAGAGCCCTTTCAATTCAGTTTCTCTTCCAAAATGCAGACAAGCACCACCACAGATGAGAATGCTAATCTCCAACTTGTGGTTCAAAAAATGTACAAACCCAAATAGCTCCTCAGTTTTTTTAATTAATTACGATGGGGATTGCAAACAGAGGAACATCTGCCTTTTTATACCTCTATAAGATGTTAGAGTCAAATGCTGTGCTCCTTCCAAAAGAATTTGAAGGAGAAAAGGAGGAGACTTCTTATTTTAGATTCAGCATCTCCTGTATCACTAAGAGAAATAAATGTTTTAAAAACAAGCTTTGCTACCAGTTTCCAAGTTCCACCAGAATGAGGCTCATTCATTACAAGAAATTATCTATGAATCACTACAGTACAGCCAGTCTGGGGGCAGGATGATGACTTAGTAAAAGGCTGCAGTGAAAGCCAGCCTATCTACCTATTTATATCACATTTATCATAATGGCATACATTTTCTTTGGAACTATAATTTACTGTGAGTGATTCTCACTTCCTATACTACATGACAAGGAGGCATTAGAGGTTATATTTAATTTTTATGGTTTTTTTTACCCAGTTCCCTAGTTAAGCAGGTTAATGAAGTCAATACTATCTGCCTTGTCAGCCTGCTTACCACCCTCATTAATCACTTTCTGAACTGCTAGTTTTGCTGAAATTAAACTTTGGGGTGGAGAGGTTAAACACACTGTTCCCCCAGGTACTGTCAAAAGAGACTTCTGGTGAAAGGAACACACAACCCCTAAAGAGGGACAGGCTGTGGCCTGAGTGTATGCACCAGAGAACACAACATGGGAAAGAACTCAGATACAAAACCTATGGAAATTTCAATCAATGTTTATGTCATTCCAAGGCTCCAAAGTAACATTAACCACAAGATAAATCAGTAGAAGAAATTTCATTAGTACCAGCAGAACTGGCACCGAGGAACTAATGGCTGTTATTACTTCACAGGGTATATGAGGAAGAGAAATGGTCTTCTTACACAAGAAATAGTGTGTTTATCATTAAATGAAAAAAGGGAAATAAATGGTAAAATGGTGTTATTGTAAACAAATTTGTATTTCTGTTGCATCTGCTGGAAGGACATAAATTCTGTCATACTAATGATTTTTAACAGCATTTCATTAAACACCAAGAAAGGACATTGCCAGCCTATTCTTTCTCTTTCCAATATGTGTTTGCCAACAAAAGGGAAAATTTAAAAAGCAAAGACACTATTCTTACCCTTACAACTTCATAAAAGCCTTCTATGCATTGAATAGGGACTGCTGTTGCATTAGTATAGATGACAGGGGAGTCAACAGCTAAATGAAAATAAATTTGAAGAAGTTATTATGAAGTATACAGCTAAAACTATTTTAAAACATAAGAATCCCACGTTCTACATAGGAATATATATATCTTTATCTTTTATTATTCTAGCCTTTTATATTTCTTAATAATTGTGTTCATTTTCAAAAAGAAATGCTGTTGCTTCAACACCCAGGTGGTAGCATGTGGATGACACAGATCTTTGAGGTTATCACAGAGGCAATGAAACAGTCCAGGTGGGATTTTTTAAGCCTAAGTCATAACTAAAGTTCTACTATATACCAAGAAATCTCATAGGAAGCAAATAAAACTTTCAGAGGGAGACCAATATTGCCTGTCAACAAAAACAGACTTGGCAGAATTTATAGATGCACAAAACTGCAGAAAACAGAGGATAGCCATAAGCCAAAACCCAATCTTTTAAGAAATTATTGCTAATTTCATTTGGTTAGACAGTTTAAAATGGTTTTGTGAAACACAAATCTCTATTTAGCAGCTAGTATTACTTCTATTTTAAGTCATTGATAGAAATTTAGTTAATGTGTGATCCAAACAGAATCACCCAGCATTGTTTTGTCCTCAGGTAGCGAGAGGACAAATGCAGCAAGCAGGCTCTGGAGCAGACACTATGATTCCTTCAAGCTTATTAAAGCTCTACAGTGAAGAACACCCCTAAAGCACACAGCAGAGCAATCTTACCAAGCCTCTCTTCTGAGGTGTGCTATTGCTCTGTAAAACTGAGTGTTCTCTAGGAAGATCCACACCAGGCTGCTCCTGCTGCTGCCCATATCCAGCTCCTGCTTAGGGCTCACATCCAGAGCTGCTCAGATAAGGTCTGTTTGCTGTAAGACAGGACGTCCTTACACCTCTGTGGTCACCAACCAACGGGATGCCTGGAGTGCTACAGGGGAGTCACAACCCAGATACATCCCATAAGCCTCTGAGAAAGGAGCTTTTGGGACTGTTGTTTGGGTCATAAAAATGAGAGTATAGTCAGGAAGGATGTGGACACAAAGCATCAGAAGCAGGTTGGTATGCAGGTCCTTGACACAAAAGGCAAAGAAAATGAAGAGAGAAAATAGAATATGTCTCGTCCCCTCAGAAGATTAAAATGTGTGCCTAAAAATTAAAATATTTATGTTTGCAGCAATCCTGCCATAATGGGCAGTTAAATATGTAATTAAATGCAGTTTCCTTCTCTCCACTTTTCCCTTTACTGGCTTGACTGATGAAGACTGATTTCCCCTATTCACATGGAACTGCCACAGTGCAAATCTTGCCTTCCCTGGGAAGGAAAACCAATGCCTCTACAGTGTTACAGCTCAAAAGATGATTACAGGTACTGAGCAAAGCACCTCCATGCCAGAGCCCTTCCAAACCCAACACCATCACTTAACATTGGAGTACTTTAGTTTTTCATTACAAAATAAGCCCAAATGGCATAGGGGTCTAGAAAAAGAACAAGGAGGCTGCCAGACCTGCCCCTTACTGCACCAGGCAGAAACACACTACAGACAGTTAAGGATAGACCTTCAAATGCCTGGTAACAGCCATAACTTAACTTCAAAGGCTGCTGAGATGACAGTTCAGAGAAAGGGAAGAAAAGTCATCCCAAAATGTATCTAGCTTTAGACTTTGGAAGCAAAATCAAGGCAATCTTCAGATTGTTTCAAGACTGACTCACCCACAACAGAAGGATGTAGTAGGAGTGCAATATGCTAACAGAGCATCCCTTTTATTTGTATGCAGATGTACAGAATTACAGGCATAATGATGTTGGGATGTACCTGAAGTAATATATTTTCTCCCTATAAAATATTTATGGCTAATCTAATCTTACATTAAATTCTTCTTAATAATGGCAAACATTTGAGGCATTTTAATTGTTGAATTGCTAGGAAATGTCATGAAACTAAATGCTTAAGATGTAGAAATTACCTTTAAGTCATCTCATTTGAATGAAATTATAAAAAATCATATTCTATTCATTATTTTATGTATGTTTCATTATAATAATATGGTTTAGTTTATGTAACAAAAGGATCCTAATTAGATCTGTCTTAAATAGATACAAGTTTATCAGTTAGTGTATCCTGGGTAAACCATTCCAACTAATGCAGCTTTTGCTGCTAATGCAGTGTTTTAATTCTTTCCAGTTGCTAGAGGAGTTATTTATACGCACAGCATGGAGGCTTACACTCATGCTTCTTTGACTGCACATGAAAATAAAGGACATTCAAGTAGAGAGAGAGGGTAGAAAATGAACAATTTTAGATCTCAAACCAACCCACATTTTCAATAAAGGAAAACACAAATAGATGAACACACCATGATAAATAAAACATGTGCTTTGACATCTCGTGGATTTAGTAGACAAATTGATTTATATCTCTCAAGTAAGAGACAACAAGGAATACTCGCTTTTTGAAAACTGGCACACTATTTAGGAACCAGAATGTTTTTATTTAATTATGGTAATTGTCTATTAACATTCTAATGCATGCTAAAACATTAGAAGCTCTTCTTTGCCTTTCTTCTCCCATCATGACGATAAATTCATCCAAATTCCCTTCCTTCCAACTCCTTTCTGTCAACACAGATGAAGTTAAAGAAAATCAGTGAGAAAAAGAAGAGGAGGAGAATCATTTTGTTTTAAAGTGTCATTGCCTATGTTACAAATTCACAAGTATCAAAATACATGAGGACAACTGACGAATTTTATATGTGATTCACCAGCAAACAATCCTCACTCCCAGGCCAAAAAAATCTTTAGTTCTCTTGGAAAACACAAAATGCTAAACACATTTCTATAGTTCCTTCTTAACAGCACCATATCTTTTTGTCTTAACACTGATTTCTTAGTAAATTAGGCTTAATGAGATCAGGGTTTTTTTCCCAAGGTACAGTGATTTTTTAACTTGTTGGCCAACTATAATCAAATCCGAGAATGGGATAGTGATCTCATAGTAGTATTAGAGACAATTTATGATATAATTAGCTTATGGTGGTAAGGTCAGCACACTTTGGAATAAAAACCAACATTTCCTCCAATGCATATGCCTTCTGAAACCCAACAGTAAGCCCTCGCAAAAAATCCCAAAAAGAAGGGTTTGTGTACTTTTACTTACCCCTTATTCTTACTTTTAATGAAAGATAACTTTCTTGAATTTGTAACAGGAAAGAAAATTGTAAAATAGTATCTTTTCCACCAGAATTTTAAGCACCAAGTGTCACCTGGTTATTCTGGAATTTCCAATCAAGTTATTATCACAGTCCATGAGGTAAGTTTTATATTTCTCACTTACTCATGATGTAAGTATTATATACATAAGACTGTGTTTTACATATATGAATATGTATATATACACACATTTGCACATCAATATGTGCCAGTTGAAACATTTCATCTTTACTTAACTAAAAGATTTTCTGTTTGTACTATAACATAACAGCTTAGCATTTCTAGAAACAATCAGATTATAGAAAGGAAGCTCTTCTAAAGCACTTACAAACAGTCATAGAAAATACAAGGTGTAATGGGTACAAGTTATTCCTGGGGAGATTCTGATTGCTCACATGAGGAAAATTTTTCACAATGAGAACAATTAGGCATTGGTATAACTTCCCCAGAAAAGTGATGATTTCCCCACCACTGGACACTTTGGCAGGATGTGGTGCTGGGCCATTTTGTTGAGACAGCGCTTTTGCTAAGAATGGTTTGACCAGCTGACCCTTGTGAATCCTTCCAACAGGGTATTCTTTGTTTTTTGGAAAATGTTCTTTACTGAAAATGTGATTAGGAACTGAAACAAGCTCACCAGTGAAGTCATGGATCGAAGCCTGCCAGTGTTCAAGAAGTATTTGAACAACACTCTTAGACATTAGGTTTAACTGTTGAGTTGCCCCATGTGGAGTCAGGAGTTGATCCATGAGTCCCTTCCAAATCAGGATAGCCCATGATCCTATGATTCACTATCATGGCTTCCTGGACAAATGGCAACACACACCAAATCGATTTACCTGGTGAAAACATAGGTTTGATACACACAAAAATGAGGAACTTGAATAGATCACAACACAAAATAGGAAAGTGTATTACACAGAAAGGAAATGTATTTCCTTGTATTGCATTACAAGGAAATGTAATACATGTGAGAAAATATAAGCCAAAGACCCAAATCAGGGGACTAGTCCTACTCCTCATCACACAGTGCCTTTAAATTGTCACTCACCAGTTTCAGAAGCAAGGTCTTTGTTCCACTTTAAGGAATAGTTGCTTTTCTGTATTGTCTTCAGATATAACACGGTACTGTTCAGCCCTCCCAAGCCATTCACTGACCACAGGTAGGCAACTCCTTTCTTTGCCTCTTGACATATTATCATCCCACACTGTTTCCCCTCTATTTAATTGCAGTCTATATAAAAAATGGATTCTCCCAGATATTACAACATGTGAAAATCTAGGAATATTTTCTACCAAAAACAATGAAAAAAATCTACACAATCTTAAGGACTAGGGTCAGAATAATCTTACATGAGTAATATAAAATGTAAATTTCTGTAGATTAAGAAAAGCAACATGACTAACTCGAGATTCAGGGCCCATTTTTGAAGAGATATGGTGTTTGATATTGATAAAGAATTGATAATTGAAATTGATAAAGAATAATAGAGAACATGCTAAAAGAGAAACATTTTCTCAGTGCAATATTTCCTCTTCAGCTTTGTCCTCCTACAATTAGGTAGTGGAACATACTTAAATAAGGATAGGAGGTAGTATCACTTTAAGTATTAGGAGGGTATAATTTAGCAGCACTACTACGCTTTTGAAAGTCAAGAAATGAAATTTAATTCACGATACACCTAAATAAAAGATCTCTGCTTATGAAAATAACATTAGCAAGTGTACTACCCAATAATGAATCCTGGGTAGCACATTTTAAACAGATTCCCAAGAGCAGCACTGTCAGTTCACTAAAAAAGAATAAATTCAGAAAACTATAACATTAATTCTGTTAAAGCAAAATGAATAGACGGCATGAGTACATTTACCCTCCCTTGGACAATCCATTTCTTCACATGGACAAGTCTAAAGCACCTTGATTCCTCTGTCTCTTTTAATCACTTTTTCCTAGACAGAAAAATAGCAGAAGTAATGAACTGAAAAAAAAATTACAGATCTCAAATTAAACAACAGAGACCTATTTAAAATAAAAAAAAGTTATCCATTTATCACTACAAATTTGACACTACTGTGCCAATATGAACTAGAATTTCAAACCCTGTGGTCAATGAAGCATAAAATAGATTGTCAGAAATACTGTCTGAAATATGAATCCACTGAAGAAAAATGCTTGAAAATACCTAAGATAATATAAGAGAATCAAAATTGGCTGAATACACCTCTTAAAAGTCTCTACCTCCCTTTTGCAATTCATAAATGGTTTTCTCCTAGTGACTGTTTCATAGAAGTAGTAAAAATAAGCTTCTGATTTCTACATTTGAAAACACTGTGCATTTCTGTGGTAAGCTAAATCACATTCTATCTGGAAATTATTTATTCTCTAATAGAAACTAATCACAAAATAATAAGCTTTCCCCTACACTAAGCAATCTTCTTGGAAAATTCAGGAGGCTGTGTTTGAAGCCCATGCTGTGCTAACCATGACGTTGTATGAAGCAGAGCATTACCACAAAAATTGCAAATTAAGAGGCACATTGAAATTAATTTTTTCTAGCTTTAATGCAAAACAGAAATTAAAAAAAAAAAAAAAACTTCAGGACAAAGTCATACTTGTTATATGCCAGTTGAAAACAATCATCCCTCAAAAAACATCTGAATTTTGGTCAGCCTGAACCCTACTGCACCATGTTAAAGCTCACTAAGGATAAAGATGGCTACAGCAAGCTACAGTGGTTCTCTAACCAGGTTGGTTGCCTCAGCTAAATATCCTCCATAGGAATACTTCCAGGGTTTCTGGACTAAACCACGGTAATGAAATGCTGTGTGCCCCTCGTAGCTCACATTTTGGCCAAGGTGGTTTTGGCTCTGCTGATACAGTTCTGCTGGGCTGCTACTCTGTTTTGATCATCCTTTTTTCTATTTAATGAGAATGCTACAGAACTAAAGTAATCCAATCCTAAAATAAGAGCAATTATGTTAAGGAGGTAAATGATAACAAATATCTGTTTATATATTCCCTAATAAAAACAATAATTAAAAACAACAATTAAACCCAAAGAGCAAGCTTGGAGTTTTTCCTTATCCTTAGAGCTCAATAAAAATGATCACAAGCTAACCTGTGATATAGTAAATAATGGGGGGGAGGGGAGTCTGTATATTCTAACTATATTTTTCCCTGCAAGAATAAACAGAATGGAATAGAATCTGAAAAATAAATATTTAAATTTGTTTGGGATTATTCATAAATAAGACAAAATTAATAAGGAATGAAACAGGAGCTGCACTCACACTGAAAAATATTAGAATTATCTCAGAACACCACAACTGTGGCTTCATTCAAAACACTGACAGTCTCCAACAGAGAATTCCTGAATTTGTAAACAATCTCTCACCTTTATTTTGGGCAGTGGACAACAGTGGCTGGTGAGGGAAGCATTCAAACAGATTGCAAAGAATGAAGACTCACTGCCTCTGAAAGATGGCAAGAATTCAGGGTTAAAACAACTCTGTTTCTTGGTATCAGTTGATGGAGAGATGTATTATTTGCAGCTGGAACTGGGGAATGTCTGACCACTGACAGAAAAAGACCTAATGGCCCAGTAAAAGAAAGGAAATGAAAAAACTACCCTTTCATTGTGCAGATACTAGAAGGCACTCCAACGCTCCAGGTGTTTTTTTGACATTTTTCCCTTCATCTCCCCCACTACATTTAGTCCCTGTAATCAAACAATACTAAGACTTTAGTCCAAAACATTTTCCAGATATGGAATCAGGAAAGGAGGAGTTTGGGCTTTTGTTCCCCCACTCACTGTATTGCACTAAATAGCTATATAGTTGTTTGCACTGGGTGTTTTGGCAATTTGGCTGTCCATATGACTTGTTTGTTTTATCACATGGCTTGTTCTTCTGCTCTCCTATCACATGGTTTCTCCCTCACCCACCCCTGTCCCCAATACCCCCCTGGTGGTCTATTCCCTGGTCAGTCCCTCCCCTCCCTACTGGTATTCCACTGGCCATGGTCCTCCTCCTCCTCCATCGAGACACGGTTTTACACTCACTGACCCCATCTGACAAAGTTTGGAACCCTTTTGCAATATTTACAGTGATTTAGAAGCGGGGCTTTAAGAAGTAGGATTAACCTTGATTTGAAAATCTGAGAGGCAAGCTAGGAATGAGTACCCCACTGCAGCTTTCAGCCCACATTCAGAGGCAAAGACATCCAATAATTCTCAGCAGTAAGCCCCAGGACTGTAAATATAATGGCAATCTGAAATCTTCATGAGTTTCCATTTAGTATTCTTACATCGTAAGTAGGAACACGATATTTACCAGTGATTGATATCCGAGGAACATAATCTGTCTTACAGGAGGTTATTTATTTATGAAGAGTCCTGCAGCTGTGCCTGGAGACAGAGTGGATGCTCTGTGAAATGGAATGGATGTGTATATATATGCCCTGTATTCTATGTCAAACTGTGACATTTTATCTAAAATTCCTTGGGTGGTGCATCTTCATATAATCTCATGGCAATAGCTTAATGATGTTAGCAAAAGAGTGCAGCCAAAAACTCCTGTCTTGTCCTCCTAGTTCAGATTCCTTCCTGGATGGGATTCTTCTTACACACGAAAACAACTGGCAGTATTTGAAACGTATCTTCTTGGTTTGCCATATCTGCAAACAAGGCAAGCAGTGAGCTCAGGAACACCACACATGAGCAGGGTTATAGTCAACTCTTACTCTTCTGCTTGAACAAAAGACAAAAGCATATTTGCAGTAAAATTCAAGTTTCATTATTTCTATGAAAGGAAAATGAGGGAAGGTAATGTATGGGTATCTGTAACTAAGAGCATTTCAGAGTTATCAGCTGCTTAGAGGGCAATTGGGTCCATTCTGAATATTAAAAGCATGTTATTTAAAATGTTATGACCTTTAGATTAAGGGATAAATCCTCAGTAAATTCCTAAGTAAACTGCACTAGTGACAAGGATTCATATTCAGTTTTTCATTCTTTTGATGAAAGGACCTAACACAGAACTCCTACACAAGCTTACTCAACATATTAAAGGACAATATCCAAAGTTCAGAAAGTCGCAAATCTGAGTCAGGTAAGTCCTTTGGTTTTGCATCATAATTATTTCTGGGAGAATCATAGGAATAACTGAAATAAATAACTAAATAGAAGGTTTTATCTTTAAATACCTCAGACTTCAGAAACATACCAGTCTACCTGAACTCACATTAATATATTTGGCACTTATGAAATTACCATCAAGCTCCTTCATGGCATGCTATTGTATGGGGTATCTTTATATACATGTCTTAAGACAAGGACTTGATCTCCCTGTGATTGATAGAGGCACTCACCACAACAGAATCCTAATGAAGACACAGATCCTCTGGAGAAATAAGAACAAATAATAATGACAGTAGTGCTTTAATATCCAACTAAGAGGGAATCATCTCTGCTTTCTTGAAGTGGACATTTTTCACATTTTTTCCCCTGTCATTTACATACATGAAATGTTGGGGCTAACTGGTATCCCTATGAGCACACTGGTCTTCTGCAGAATACCAGACAGAACCAGACAGCAGTGTGATGAAATAGCATACACATTAGTGAGTCTGGGAGTTTTCATAGAAATACTTCTACAGCAGAATGATTTGCCTACAGAGCAGAGCGGAGAAGCTTGAAAAACCAAAGGATTATTTTATCATTTCAAAAAATCAAGAGCCCCAGAATTTTAGACCACAACTGTATGTGCTTTCTGAAAAGATACATCTGTGAATTCTGGGGGGACAAGGGACTATAACAACCCAAAAAGATTTTCACCTTTGGAGGTATATCAAATGTGTTGCTTTAGGCCAGTGGGGAATGGCAGATGAAAAGCCAATGGAGAAAGTCTGGGTAAGGGGCTGGATTTAGGATAACAATCGTACCAAATACTTGAGACATTTGCTGTCATCCTTCTCCTATGAAGTACATAAGACACCAGTATTCCCTGTTAACCCCTGCAGAATGCAGATAAGACACAATGTTTGATGCAGATAAACTCCAGATATTTCAAAATAAAAACACAACTAAAAAGATAAATATTAGATGGAAGGAATATACCTATGATAAACAATTCTGTTGATGAAATGCAATTAGTAATCTTATTAGAAGATTCTGGAAAACATGTTTGTTCAGAGCCTGCAATAAACAACCAAATGTTCCTTCATCAGAAAGTGCAAATCAGCCAACTTAGTTAAGAATTATTCTAAGAACACTTAATAGCATCCAGGTTCAGTGACTGATTTTCTATCTTAAGCAGGAAGAGAGGTACAGCACAAACAATCTGGAGGATAAAAGCCTGACAGCAAAACCTCCACACATACCAAAGAAAATAACGTGCCTATGACAGCTACAACAGCAGCAATTTTCAGCTTCTTACACTGCTCATGCGACGCACTCTGCAGTCACCCCTCTTGCATAAATCTGTACGTTATAATTTTGCGTTCCAATGGATCGGTTTGTGTGCTCCGTATCTGCAAATGAGCCAGATAATAGGAGTGTGAGAAGTGATTTGTGCTATCAGTGACATCAGGAGTTTTGCAGCTGTAGTTATTAACAGATTTTTTTTTCATCCAGCAGCATTGACTAAAATCAATCACTCTGATAACCAGGCATGGCATGAGCTGTCCGCCCTGTCATTTCAATCTGATTAATCACACATACACAGACCTTTACCTTAAAGGAGCAATTGTTCACATTTAATCACAAAGATACATTCAAGCATACCATCATAGATTACTAAATTTAAGTGCAATTTATGTCTTATAGTTTGGCAAATACGTTTATGATAATATGGTTTTGGCATATAGATGTATTGTTTCATTCATTTTACAAACATTAAAATCTAATCTAATGTGTTGCACTTTGAATCATTTATCACATCAGATTTGCAGCTCTTGAAGCTTCCATTATACACGTATCCTTATCTGCAGATTTATCCTAATAACCCAGGTACAAATAAGTTATTAGTTATTATGGCTTCTTCACACTGTGCTCGCTTGACAGTAGGCACCTTCTTCATCATGGATGAAATGACTTTATTTTACCTAAACATCCTACATTCTATTAAGTGGCCATTCTTTTGTTTCAATTTTCCTTTTTAACCTCAGAACAAAGCACAACTCTTCCATTAAGAGTTATGCAAGACCTTCAGTCTCTTTTGGGTTTTGGGGTATATATATATTTTTGTTTGTTTTTTCTCTTCAAAAGGAAAGGCATAAAATAGAGTCCTTACACAATTATAACATTCTTCAAGTAAAAAGCAGGCCACTCTGCAAAAACCCCCTCCTATCCAAAAAAAATGTTGAATTTAAGATCTTTTAAACCAGTAACATATCTGACTTTGCCAAAAACACTGTACATTCCAGATACTTCTTGATTAGGCCTAAGCCCACAAAAGCATTCAAGTGTCCTGGGGTCCACCACCATTGAGGAATCTAAGTGGGCATAGGCTCCACTTTCAGTCCCGAAGCCAATGAATTATAAGATTATGCTAAAAAATTGAGTATAAGTCTAAATGTTGTGCTGATAAGATTGCACAAACCCATAATCTTTGGCTGTGTTGCTGAAGTCATATGCAGCAGACAGGTTATTACTTGCTGTGCATGTTAAGTAGGTGACTCCTTAAGCTTTTAGCTTCTTCTGTAGTATTAATGCACCAACATTTCAGAATTGGGTGTATTTTCTGAAAAGCCAGATCCATATATTAGAAATTGGTTTTTATTTACTGTTTCTCAACTAGATAATACTTATCTTTTAAAATAGATTCTTTTTCAAAGACTGTTGTATTTAGATCTATATAGAAATTGACTGAATAACATTTTTATGTTTTATATTGAAACAAATAATTTTAAAAATATTTTCATCAAATAAGGCAAAAAACCTTTTAGTTAAATATATAACATGGTGAATATAAAGTGAACCTTCCTTTTATTTGTAGCACACTGTGCAGGAGGCCCTCAATAGCAGCCTCCTGCTCTGAGTGGTCCCCAACTGTATTCTCAGGAAATGGCAAGTTGGATAGGTTGACAAGCAACCAACCTCCTGAAGGAAAAGAGTAAGCATTCTTTTGCCAAAGAATTTTAAAAGAAATGCCAAAGTCTTGGAGGCAACCAGAGACTTGCTTATGCTTAAATAAATGGCAGAAACACAGATTCATCAGCAGACTACATGTAATTACTCAAAACTTTACAGTGCATTTATTTCCTCAGTCCAAAATCGGGATGCAGAAGGATATTGCTTTCCACCACATGTCATGCACCAATAGTATATACATAATAAAGCACCCAGAGGTTCAATTGTCATTTTGTAATGCAATATCTAGGGTTCAATCACCACCAGAAGTTTTAATATAAATACCCCTTATACAGAAAAGGCTGACTTTTAAAAACATTCCTCCTCATGAAATCCTAGAGTATTTTCCAGAGGAAGAACAGCTGTTAACCTTATTGTGCCCACCCAGTTTAGCAAAACTCTATCATCTTTATCAAGTAGAACACAGGCAATGAACCACAGAGCAGCTCATACTTCATGTAGAGTGTTTTACAGGGATACACTGCAGCAAGTCATTTTGGATCTTAGGCTCTGGAAAAAGATTAAAGTGTTGACTTTTGTACATATATTCATATTCAAATTGAAAATCTAGAAAAATGCAACTGCAGATCAGAACATTAGTCCATCTGGTACACAGTCCATCTCCATAGCTGCTGCCGTCAAGGAATGTGCAAAAGACCTGTCAGTAATTAATGAGGATAGTATCTCACAAGTCACAGGTTGTGCCCACACAATTGTCTTCAATAGCTATTCATTAGCCCCCTCTTTAAATCAGTTTGTACTTTAGACATCGAAAATAGTAGAGGTGCATTCCACAGTTTAAATTCTGTGGAACAGTTTCCACAGAACCTGTGGGTTAGGGGTTTTTCCTCCCCTGTCTAACCCCACCAGCCCACAGGACCATGCTTGTCCCCTCTGCAGCAGCCATCTCTGTATTCACCTCTACCAGAGTACTTCCCTTCTGCTCTTCAAAGTTCCAGTCTGCTCAGCCTGCCCTTATAGACCAAGTCATTTAAGTACACTGACTTCACTTTTTCTGAAGACCATTTGGTAAAGAATTTGTCAAATAGTCTGAAGTTTAAAGTAAATTAGATTTAACAGTCAAAGACCTTTTAACTATTTCCTACTATACCACATTTGATTAACTTGGTTTTTTTTTTAGTACCACCAGTAGCTTTCTGGAAGAACTCTTTCAAACATTTGGAATTTACCACCTCACCTTCCTGTTTTACTGAATAATCTGTTATTAATTAAAAAATGCTAACCATAACTCCCAAATTCATCTATTTGATAAGAAATTTCAGCTTTTTTTGCTTTTGCCTTTTAAAAATGTCTTTAATGCTCATGTTTTTCTGCATTCTTTCCAACATTTTTGTACTGTTGATACAATACTGCACCAAGCATTTTCAATGCAATTCCTATTGCTGATGTAGAAAGGCATATTAACGGGTTTGCACTTATTTATTCTCATTCCTCATGTCTTATACTCTATTTATTACTTTCCACCCTGTAATTAGAAAACTGATTTCCTCTTACTGATGAAAAAAAGGAGACAATACAGGACATGATACCTTTCCCTCTGACTGCTCGAGACCTCACAGGTGGTCAGGAATTTCTTAAGGTAGGGTGTCCATCAGCAAAAATAAGAAAATAAATATGCACATTGTATAGAGTAAAAATGAGTGGCCAATTCTCCTCAAAAAACAAACAAAAAGTAATTTTTGACTGTAGTAATGCATTTTTAGCCTCTTGAGAAGAAACGCTTGCTTTTACTGTACAAATTTATTTCAAAGATTTGAACGCCACACAGCATCACAAAACCCATGTGTGTGGCACTGGGCCTTTCTTTTTCTTCCCAGACCAGCATAAGTATCTTTCAAGAGAGGACCCAAGTAGGTATCCATTAACAGGATAGGAAGAATTTCTCTCAACAGATTCCTTTATTGTCATATACTCTTCCAAAGTGCCCAGAGTTTCAACTTATCTGTAACTGTCATTTTTTTAAGCTCATTTCCTAAATGAAAGTACATTTAGGAAATAAGGAAGGCTGTATTTTTCAGAACTGAATATGATACATTAAGATGGTGTAAGACGTTAATTGAGGAATACTAAATACAGACTATTGCTACAATCCTATTCCAGTCTAATGCAGCTCACATAGACAACATGCTTTTCTAAAAATGTAAAAGAGTTTTTTCCTATTTAACATATATCAGGAAGTCAATATTTTATCCAACTTCTAAAAAAAATCCTAGGGGAGGAGATGTCTAATTTTTTTTTCAAATACACTGATTTTCTCTAGAGTCTGTTAAAGATTTGTCACAAGAAAAACAATAAAGAAAGAAGATGATGCACTGAACTCTCTCATCATGCCCTCATGTGCCAAGCCCCTAGACACAAAGACATTAGAAAGGAAAGTTCTTACATTGAATACAATGACTAGATGGAGAAAAAAATTAAAATAAGATATAAAAACGTTCTCAGAATCTGCAAACAGTACTAACAGTACTATTAATTGGCGGGGGGGGGGGGGGGGGGGGGGTGTGATGGGACATATCCAAAACATTATTTCAAAATAAGGCCATGAGACACTTTTTGTGCATATTGTATCATTAATTGATGTAAATATAGACCAAGAAAACCTTTACTTATAATGAAGTAAAAAAAAATTTTAAAAATTGCATGGTATATTCTAACTGCTTTGAACTGTCAAGTGAGATGTTGATAGTGAGATAGGTCTGAAAGAGCCTGTATAAACTTTTCATTTTTTCTTTCTTTTTAATACATTTGTCATTATGACATTAAATTCAACTTCAATAACATAACTGAAATTAAGATATTGCTATATATCAAGAGCTGAGCAGGCCTTTCCTTTTAGTTCCTTAGCAGTGAAATGGTCATAATTGACATTTTTGTCACGTTGCTGTGTTAAGTCCTGGCTTGAGCTGCACAAATGCACAGAAATTCAGCTGCATTACACTCCTCTCTTTACCCTACCTACCATTTCACTTTTTGCTTTCTTCCTCTCTGTATTTTCCTTCCAGTCTTTCATCACATGTGAGAATTATATAGTTTTTCCTCTGTTTGTTGACATGGAAAAAGAGGCTATGTCTGCATACTACCTGGTCCTGAACAAAAATCAGCAAAACTGCAATCAGCATCCAGATAAGGTTCTCTAATTTCATTCTGAATATGATAAGGATAATTTAAATCACAACACTGCTAATGCTGAAGGTAAAAACAAGCAACACACATGACTAAAAAAAAATAAATTGAATTCTAAACCCAAAAATACCAGGATTTCTTATGAAATGACAGAATCAGAGATGATTGATGCTTTACACCTAAATCCAATTTTTATAGAATAGATTGAAGAAAGGACACATCAACCATATTAATATTCAAGCCTATCCCTTTAAGTATCACGCAGCCACTAATCAGAGCTGAAGGGGACTGAGCTTTTCTCACAGTTTTCATTCTCATTTTTAAATGACTTAGTTTTGTACTATTTTATATTCAAAACACTTTTCTTTATCTGGCATGTAACCCCTACAGTTCAAGTACTTAAACAAACAGCACCTAATTTGATATTCTGTAAAATTAATTTCAATAGAGAAGCTGATGAAAAAGAGAAAGGGTTTAGTATTTTATAGGTATTACTAAAGCCTGTCCCTCCAGAATTAAATCTTCACAGCAGTCACTTCATAAACAAGATTCAGGGGTTTTGAGGTGTTACTTACATGTGCAGGAGAATATATGTTCCAGAACATGTTGTGATACTGACATATAAGCATATCTTAAAGAAACTAAACAAACAGTTATTGAAAAGCAAAGATTTCATCAGAGAATTACAGAGCAATTGTGGTACCTGAGGCCAAACAGTGCTCCTGTCCCTACAACTTTCAAACATGTGTTCTATGCAGTGGCAACATTCCCTTCACAGAGTTATCAGCTGCCATCCATCTGATACTATCAGCTAAGCTTTTGCTTTTATAATAGGCCCACTGAAGCTGTATCTAGTGTTTGAGGTGTTTTTAAAATCACCACCATCTCCTGATTCCCTGTATTTTAGTCTTTTGTCGTTGTTATTTTTGGATTTCTGATAATAAGATTCAGCTCATCTTGTCTCACTTGAATTGCCCAAGATAACCCTTGCTTTCCCAGGCTAACATTGGTCACAAACCAGAATTATCAGTGTGTGCAAAAGGCAATTTTTTACAAGTTCCACTCAAACATCTGGACTAACAGGATTTTTACATTTGAAAACCATGTAGAAATTTAAAGAATCTAAGAAGAGAGACAAAACCTTTTCTACCAATTCAGAAAGAGGCAATATTAATATCCTAGCTATTTTATTACTTTTCAAAAATCAATTATGTAGTATTTTATGCATACTGGGCCCAGCTTAAAGACACATCTTCGCAGCAGTTTCAGACAGCTTCTCACAGAGTTCACAGGAGTGGTACGAGTTCTTCTCTCTGTCTCAACCCCAATAGCACTCTGAAAACGTGGTTGCAAAAGTGTGCAAGAGAGAGCACTTAGCCATCAGCACTCATTTCAGTCACTCAGGTGACTGAGCCATGCCCTGCTGTAGGAGAGAAGCCTCAGCTGATTTTACCAGAGAACACAGCCTCTGAGGATGGAGATGGCTGTGACAACAGTTCAGAATGAACCTTTCCCTACTCCAGCAATGCCAAAGAAAAACCCCTCCTGCCAGCTCTAAGACACTGGGAAATCTGTTGAGATATTGGGAACGCAGAATTGTTTGCATTTTGAAAAATTGTCTTATGGGTGCTTTTGTTTTTGTCATTTTGTGTTGATTCAGTTGATCCTTCAGAGAAGCTTTCTTAATAATATAAAAAACAGGGAATTGTGGAGACCCTGGAGGGGGGTATTCCCTGGTCTAGGGAGACACAAGAAGCTTCCCTCAAAAAGCTGTTAGACCCCACTGGCTCCTCCTCCTGTCCCTATGTCCCTGAGCCACTCCTCCCTATTCCTGGTTGACCCTCATCTTTGTACCGCTCCGAGGCCGGGGTCAGTCCCCAGGCCCCTGATGGAGAAAGCTGGACCCTGAGTGTGTGTGAGTCTGGGACCTGATCACCTCACCACGCAGCTGAATGAAACATCTGTGGATATTATGCAAAGGCCCTTTTGCTTCCTTACCCTGGACTATGCTAGCAGCAATTCAGCTTGCTACAAAAGGGATCCAGTTCAGAAAAAGGAACATAAACTCATCATACTAAGCTAGCAGAATGATGGAAATGATTTCCCAGGCAATTACTACATACAGCACTCACACTAAGATCTCTAAGAGACCCTGAGAGCAAGTACCAATGTACACAGAAGGAGAACAGCCAGCTTGCCTCTGAACTGCCCTTTCACACATATTGAAATCCAATTGAATGCATCAGTCCCACCACACCATATTTATTTCTGGTTCCACTTGCACAAAAAGACAAGGAGTCTTTTTGGCAGGAGACTCTCCCTGCCTGCTTTTCCACATTGCTTGTCAAATCACAGCAGACTTCACCGTGGCAGAAGGAAATGGGCAGTGAGATTCTTTCCAAATCTGGACAAGACAAACAGACCCTTCTAGAATCTCCTAGTTTCTCAGTATCATCTACAACACTGGCATTTTGACATCAGCCTCTGACATATACATCTTCTCTCTTGAAACCCACACATTTCACCCACCTTCTCTCTCTTTTTTGCTGTGTCTGCTTGGCCAGAGAGCACAGAACTCCATGAAGCTCCTTACACCGTAGGAGGACAGCAGCAACCACTGAACATATTGCAGAGGTTAAATGAAACTTGAATAAATCTTTTCCCTGTGAGCTTTCAGAATAAGTAAGAATTCAGAAAGGAGGAAAACAGTGATATGGATACGAACAGTTATTGTTTTTTGAGCATATCTTCTACCACATTTCCATCTTAGAGTAATCCAATCACTATTCTACTTTTTACTGAAGATATATAAATCTCACATCCTCATTCTCTGATCAAAGGTATGTGCCTGCATGGATACATTGGCTGTACTCTCTTTGTCCCTTGAATTTGGACACTGGTACTTTCCCTTCAAAAGCATCCTATCAGCACTATGTATAGCCTTCCTTGCAGCAATGGCAATAAATCATTTTAGGGACTATAAACCATTGGAAGGAGAAAGAGACTTTCCTAACAGCCCATATTGATGCCCAACTGCAGTACATTCCTTTGATTCCACCCACAAAAACAAACCAAAATGTTCATCCACACTTTTTGCTTCCTCAGGGACACCCCCTCTCCTATGGAGCAAACCTTGCTTTTTTAAGAAACAGCATCTTCAACCTCCAGTTTTTGTGCCTTTGCTGTACCAACACTGTCTCCTCATGAATGAGAAGTGTCTCTCTTTGAGTCCCTTTTACCATTTCTTTTTTTTTTTTTTCATTGAATTGCCAGCTCAGTCACAGAGAAGCAACTCTGTGTGCAGGTGTAATAATGAAGTCACTCCAGTGGCAGTGTTCTCTCCACATGCATACCAGTGGAGTTTATGTTACGCTCATAAAAATTGTTGCATCTTTCTTGGGTTTTTTCCCACGGAACCTGGGAAAAGTTGCACATCATTTAATACAATAACAGAAAAAAGGATCCTCCAAAACCTGCCCCTTTACCTACTTCACTGTTTGGCTGGTTTCTTACTGATGCTACTTCATACTTATCAAGGTGGTCTAACCTTGTCTGTGGCACTGGGCTGCTGCCAGACACCTCAATGAGCCCCACAGAGAGGCACATCACAGCAACCTCCCCTCAAGTGTGTGCTGCTCTGAGTAGCAGGGATCAGTGCCCAAACATGCATAAGAGTACTGAGCAGCATGTGACAGCTGTTAGATTTCGGGAAGTTTAGGTGACGACGCTTCCCACCCACCTTGCTCACCTGTGTGAGACCAGAGCAGTGAAGCAAGGCTGGCTGGTTAGAGCACATTGACAAGATGAATGCGTGCCCTTGAAAAAGCCCCTCTCCTATTGACGTCAAAAAGCAATGGATTGGGTCCCCTGTCAGACACAGAAAGCAGACATCTGCTTCACTGCAAATGCGAAGAGGAATTCATTAAGTCAAGCATAGCCTTATTCCAAACCAAACACTATTAACATTTGAAGTCCTTAAAATTTTGAACCGATGTAAATTCTCTTCAATTCTCTTCTTGATTTCCTGTGTTAAATAATGATAAATATTCAAATCAAGAAATCTATTATTTCTTATTCTTTTATTTTTAAATTTTGTTGAGGCTTTTTGATACTTTCCCTGTGCTGCCCCCTCCTCATTCCATGCATTTCTCCCCCCTGCTGTGTGCATCTGCTGTGTCTCTCTCTCACTTGCTCTCTCCCTGCTGCGTACATCCACTATTTCTCCCCACCACTCCTCTGTGTATGTTTGCCATCTATCTCTCTCCCCCTCCTGCTGAGAATATTCACTGCCTCTCCCCCTCCCCCCAGTACGTGCATCCATCCTGCATCTTCCTCTACCACTGCAGTGCACATGAGCCTTTTCTCAGCAAGTCCTACTGGCATTCATACACACCTTCCTCTGCCTGCCTTCCCTCATGCCCTCTCTCTATTTTTCATCCCCTCCTTCGTGCACCCCTTATCCTTGCTCATCTTTATACTATTCTCCCTTCCATCTTTTTGATATTCTGGTTCTTTCTGTCTCCTTATCTGCACCACTCTTCTCTCAGGCTCCCCTTTGTACCATTTCTCTCCAGTTCTCTCTGATCTGTTCTCACAAATTGATTCTACAGGAGAAATGTTCTTGTTTGCAGGGGCGCGCAAGCCCACATTGCAAACCATTCAGCACTGTGTCAAATCTGAGGTAGTCAGCTTAATTTGCAGAAGAATCCTTGCTTCCTGCCATCACACACACAGGGTAAAGTCTCCCAAAACACTTTCCTCTGCTTTTTTTTTTTTCTCATATGACTGCCCTGCACTGTTCATTTGCATGTAATACAAAGTATTCAAGATACGCCTTTGCATACCTGCAAGGTTCTTATTGGCAAAAGAAGAGGATATGACACTAATCCTAACTGTCGTAGTTTAGGTCACAAAAAACTAGACATGTGCTTTAATTGGTATAATGTAGTGGGGCAGAATCAAATCCAAATGCATCCTATGGTTTTCCAGCTCCCTTTCAACTGATGTAATGAGTGACTTAGTCATTCAGTGATCAACTAAGTCAGCTCTCTTCCTTCTCATGAGAAAATTTCATCAACCTGCTCTCCAAGTAAGTCACTTGAAAAATTTAAGACTAATCACAAAACTCATCCTCCAAGAATTGCAATAGGAATACGTACACAACCCTGTACTTTCTCGTTCAGCACTAACCAGTGCTATCTTTCATTTAGCTAATCACTTATATTACTTATGCATATCCCCAGTTTTCCACTTCTGATTATTAATACCTAGCCATTCCTTAACAGATACCCAGTACAGTCAGATGATGCAAACCAGACCTCCTTGGTCTAGAAATTCATTAATTTTAGCAAAGAGAACGTCGCTGCCTGGCCCAATGCACATTTAGTAAGCCCTTCTAGCATTTATCCCACTTTGAATTGTTTTCAAGCCTTAAATATTTATATTCTCTGTAAAATGTGTCCTATTGTCTTGCTAGGGCCTTGTTCAGATTTTTCTTTTTAGAACATAGACAATAGATTTGCTATATGCTCAAATCTACCTATTTTATTGGTCCTACAATAACATACTCATTCTTTTCCAAAGTCAAAGATGAAAATTATGCAACATTTAGGGAAAAAAACCAGATCATCTCAATTTTGCTTCTGCTAACTTTTACGTAAATGTCTAACCTGCTTTCACTTATTTTAGTGGAAGCCTAGTCTAGTCACCCTTCCTTTGTCACTTTTGTTCACCGTTGTCACCTCCACAGGTACCTATTTTGTTTGGGATAGAAGTCCTAGGCAGCTTGCTAACTGTCCTAGCCCTCCTCTAGTGCATCTTCCCCTCCCACCCCTGCAGGTGCCTGCCTCCAGCTAGAGGGGCACGGTGGCACAAGCAGGGTTACTGGGGCCCCCGAGCACTTGGTGCTTTCAACCCCTGAAATACGACAGAGTTTTTCATTTCACAGGCAAGGAAGCTGCTCTTGGTCATGTTGCTCCTGTGTGCCTGTGGTGTGTCAGCCCTAGAAGCACTAACAGTGCCTGCCAGAGGCTGGCATTTGAGAAGGCATGTACTCATGAGCCTGGCATCCACACGTCTAAGTCTTGCTCAGGTTTTCTAGATCATCAACTGCCTTAAAACAGATGCTCTCACCTGTCAGTTCTGACCCTGAACTTGACTAAATAGTTTCTGCTCCGATTTTTGTCAAAGTCTTTTGTAATTGCGGTACTTTACTTGACAAATTGGAAATACTTCCACAGCAACTGACAAATTTTATTGAACTGTGTGTTGAAAAGACTTTCAGTAAAATATTCCTTGGTATCAAATTCAATTTACTTTCATCACAGAGGTCACTGCTAATCTCCTTTTTTTAAAAGCAAAAAGAAATTAGGCAGAACTTCATATTCAAATGCATAAACCCATCTGCTTTACATTTTGTATTAAATAAGCAAATTGAGTTTTAAAAGGGACTTGTCAACATCATTGCAGCAAGAGGAAATTTTGGCAGTTGAACAGAAAAAATGGATGAAGGATTTAGTGCTCCAAATATGACCTGGACTTGAGAAATAGGCTCAGTTGGTGAATACTTCTGTGAAAGTGATCAGCACAAAAATGGATAACATTGCCACTGACATTTTTATCACACAGTTTGAGTGTTGACACTCCAAAGAGATAATAAGAATGGTCCAAAAGATCAAAGTTCCTATTGCAGGCTTTCTGCACTTTCAAGGAGATGATGGCACATCCATTTATACATGTTTCAATGTTTGGAAATGTTCTTTTTCTTTCTTTATCTAAAGAACTTTAAGACTCATCTACATGACATTGTGCTAATGAATAGATTCTACAGAGAATGACAAAATAGGCAGGTCCATACCTATACATAAAAGCTTAAAAAGAAAACTAGGATATTTCTAGTGAAAAGCACCTTAGAAACATGAAAGAACAGTGGGAAAATATTATGGATGTTCTTTTCCACATAAAAACACCTGCAATATTTTTGTTACCTTACTAAAGTTAAAAGCTCTATTTGTATTTTAAAGAATAAGTTTCCACCATATCCCAACTAGACTAAAAGTAATTTTATCTTGGTCATCTAGAAACAGGTCAAACCAGTTTGAATTTCCTGTTACTTTTGCCAAACAAACGCTCTTCATTTGAGAATAAATTTCCATGCCCTGACGGAATAAGCAGCTCACAGGAGAGTGATCTAACAAAAATGACTGAGGCTCAGGATATGAATGTAAAACTGATTGCTTGACCTGCTCTGTAACACAGCTCGTATCATGCATATGCACCTGAGAAGCTATTATGATTTGCACATCTTCTGTCTGAATGACTGCCATCCTATCTGTAATAACTTTACCAGTTAAATCACCATCTGTTTCACAGGCTTTCTAATGTTTATATCTCCCTTTTCTGTCCTAGGAAAAGAACAAAATTGTTTTCCTGTACTGCATGAGAACAAATATCCCTGCACTCAGCTGGAGAGCTAAGCTAACATATCTTAACTATCTCTGTCAAACCAAGACATAGATTTTTAGCATTCAAATGAACCTGAATGAAATCCATTATATGCTACCCCTATAGAGGGCAAGATAGAACAAGAAACACATTACATGTTTTCCTTTGTCCTTCCATCCCATCTGGCAATCTTGCTTAAATGCTGATGTAACTGGTGATAATGAATGTACAAAAACCAGAACCCTGACACATAGCAACAGAGATGAGACAGCTTTTACAAGGATCCCAAATAGATCCCAGGTCAACATACCCAGATGAAATTTGGATACTCTCAGATAAGTCATAAGCTTTGGAAACTATAGGATCTGTTCTTCCCTGAATTATAATAATAAACCAGAGTTTAAACATACTTCCATACTGCTACTCAATTCTTCATTATTTAAAAAAAAACAAAATACAGCAAACCAGACATCTCTCCCAAATTCAAACACCAAACAAAACCAAACCCAAAAAATCTAAACTCCAATAATTTGACCTAGCCTTGCCTGCAAAGCTCAAGGACATAGGTAACACGCCCTCCACCATCGGGGAAGTCCATAAGACATTTCTTACATTTTTACTACACAATAATAAATGCAGACAATGCTGGCACCTGCTATAAGTAACTCAGAGATTAAAACTGTGCAAGTCAGAGACTTACAGAAGTCTGACAGGAGGGGACTCTAAGGGAACCTTTGCAAAAATTTATCAATATGGATTTGCAGAAGCATTCTGGAACAGTGAGAACTGCTATTCACCTCTCAGGACCCTGGATTAAAAAGTCAGAGTGGGGATCATAGTGACTATAAATAAAATCTTTCACAATGGGCAAGATTGGGATTAATCAGTTTGTCTCTCTTTATGCCTCTCCTGGACATTGACAAGATCTTTTGGGTTTTGTTAATGCTGAAAAAAAGTGTTAATTAAAATAACAAATGCGCATTAGAAAAGGAGCTTCCACTATGTTTGTCTATTACTCAGTTTTACTGACACAAAGAAAAATTGCTTTCCACTAGTTGTTTGTCATAGTCTGCTCCCTTTCTTCCCCATACAAGCAGTTCAGAGTTAGCAATACGGTGAAATCTATCAGAATGCACAGAGGAAAAATGGTTTTGAAATCACTTTCCTAATACACATACATGCTTAGTTATCCCCTCCTTCCAAGTCCCATACATGCTTTTTGTGTTGGTGAGATTTAAAATTTACTTGTAACAGCCCCCATATCCAGGATGGATAAAATTTTCAAATAAAGCAACAATTGAGCAGCAAGTCCTTTCTCTCCACGCAACAGTTCTATCCTCCTCAAACTGATAAAGTGCCTTCAGAGCATTCAGTTGACAACTTAGAGATGTAGGCTTAACACCCATTTGTTGTAACACCAAATTATGCTGGCAGAAAAGAAAACAGCCTAGGAATCCCCTTGCCTGACCCCAGGCAAGACGGGGCAAAACCACAGAATGTCACAACAAACACAAGGAGGAGCCCCGGGAGCTCACATGGCGCTTCTCTTGCCCTGAGGCATGGTTCCCTACACCTGCCCTTTCCCCAGCCAAAAGCTACCCAGCCTTTTATCAAAGACTCCTTGATAGCATTTCACTCACATCCTGAAATTGCAACCTCAAATCTGAGTCACCTTTACCACAGCCATTGACCAAAAACATTCCCAAGCAAGAATTAAAGCTTTCAAAAGTCTCACTGGCAACAGCTGCAGAAGTTGCCAGCACAATAGGGAGGGGACAAGATGGGAACTAGTTCACAACAAATTTTGATAAAATAATGGTTGAGAAAAGCTAATCTACTCAATAAATTAAAAACAAAGAAATCTCAGGGGAAAACGAAGAGGGAAATTACTACAGCTTAGAACTTTCTTAACCTATTACTATAAGATAACAGGAGTTCTTATGCTACTTTTAAAAGGCCACATAGCATTCTCAATGGAAAGTTTTCTGGGAACCTGAAACCAAAGCAAAGCTCCCACACAATAGTATTCCAGGACCAAAAGCAGGGCTCTGCAAGCTTTGAGATGTTAACCTCTCTTTCTTTTCAAATTCTTTTCTAATTGCAAGGCTAGTAGTAGGGAGAGTATCTTGGGCATGCAGACTTTTATAGTCTCCAAAGGAAAAAAGTTCCAATTGTTCAAGGGGAAGCTGGAAGCTGGCAATGCTACACTGTCTTCTCATCTTCAAAATGAAAGCAGTCATGTACAAAGTCTGTGTCTTCTTGCTATTAAATCAAGCAACAGGTGAAAAACTCAGCTGCACGAAGAAACTCTACTCATCTTCCTTGTAGTCACCTTTAAAAGTCACCTAAGATTTTGAAGAACAGGGCACTAAAACAAATGTTCAGTGTCTTTTAAAGTGTCCAGAAATGAATGAGCTGCCAGACTCATCAATTTCTAGAAACCAAGGTGACAGAACTATCAAAGACCCAGAGAAGTAACCACTGCATTGTCTTGCCTGACCTTCTGTGATGATGTGCAGAGGAATGAAGGAGCCACGGGCCTTATTACAGGGAAAGCGCTCTTTGTTCTTGCAGCTTTCAAAACAAAGTACAATGATCTTTTCCACTGCAGCTGAAGCAATTCCATCACCAGAGTCATTTTTTCTGATGTCTGAGCTGCCTACTTCAGAAACAGTTCTCTGCCTAATCACAAAGACCCAGTGAAAAGACAGAACATGGGTAGCCGGGCTTTTGTCCACAAACCTTATTAAAGGAAGGATGCATACTGAAAGCTATAGTGATGGTCTGCATAAGGCCATGTTTATTTGCTGTCAGATGCAAGTCCAGATAGGGAGGCAGCTAAGCACACAGTCCAGGTCTCTTGCAAGTCTAAGAAGCCTGCTGCTTGGACAGAGACAATGGGATAAAAAGACACCCTGAAATCTGGATACCATTTTTTTATTGGCACTCAATTGCCCCGATCACAAAAATGAGCTGGAATAATCTCTCAGGACAAACTGTCAGAAGCCTGCTCTGCCCTTCCCACTGCATTTCTACCCACTCCCTTCACTGCAGTCTTGGCCTTCTTACTCCTCCTTTGTCTGAGGGTTTTTTTCCTGTCTCCTTTTGTTTCTGAGACATAAAAAGAGAGAAAGAAAGATGATGGGTGACCTGAGGAAAGGATCAATCTAGATGCTGAGAGAAAAGAGGGCTGACATGGTTGTCAGTAGATGACACAAAGAGGATGATCTATAGTGCATAGTGCCCAGATTACCTGTCCTGCAGCAAAAGAACATTTTAAAAATAATTATTCTTAGAGAACAAAATTAAAATGTGACATCCAACTCAAATACATAGGGAATAATTCACGTACAGGTTATCTGATTGCAAATTCACCAGCTTTACCTATTTAAAAGCAAATTGAGCTCCTTAATAAACATCCTAATTTATATGAAAATTTTAGACAACATATAACAATTCTTACAGTAGTCATGTCCAGCTACAATATTAAAATAATACGAATAATTTATTATCAGACTGTTTAGTGGTATGCTATTGCTTTAAACATGTGCAAGAGAAAGCCTAATTTAAGCTAGTTTAAATTTGAAATAATAAACAGGTAGTCAGGGAATTATTATTGATATTTTTTACTTCCCGAGATCAGTAAAATAAATACATCATCTGGAAGGAAATTTTTAAAAAGATACTTTTAATGAAAAGAATGCTTTTTAAATAGGCATATAAAGACAAGAATAGTAATGGTTAAGACTGCAATAATAAAATCTGACACATCAAGGAAAATTTAAGCTAAGATTTCAACTGTCTTTTTAAATTAAAGTATTTTACCTCTTAAAAGACATATCATTGGCACAAAAGAAGTTGAACTGCATTCTGTTCTCAATTGCCTGCCATAACCTGTCAATTCATTGTGAGATAAAACAAAATGGTATCCATAAGTGCTGAAACACTAGACCATTTATTAATCAGTCTGCTTTTTGAACAGAGTTTGCTATTAATATATTAGGAAATCTAATTTTGTTTTACTTAGAGAAGCATGTGTAAAGTCAGTAGCAAACACTGTTAGAGCAAAAACATTTAATGCTTGTATATACAGCATAAACTGCTGTTGCAATTAAAAGAGCAGATGTAAAGAGCAACAAAAGTAAAACAGTACAAGGTATTAAAAATCCTAGGAAAAAAAATTGTACAGATTAATTACAAGATTCAACATATTGAACTCCAATGTTCTCTCTCGTACATACCTCACCATCTTTACCCTGTAATTCAAATCACAAACTTCCCAGATAATATTACATATACACTATGCCTATTCCTCTTTACATACACCTATATTTGTAAAAGTACAGCTCTCTCTATATTCATTCACTACTGTTTTTGGATACTGACATAATTTTCTTTTATTGCATTCATTACAAGGTTTATTCTACTTTCTTGGCAAAGGGGCAGAACTTTTAAGGAAGCATTGGAAGTAACACAACTGTTAGGCAAAGTAAGATGTGTGCCCAGCTGTGTCTGTCCCCTACCCCTGTACTGACTTCTCCCACTTACTTTCCCCTTGGGTTTATTAGAATAAATAAAGTCCCTTCCAGCTACTTATTAAAACAATCCTGCTTCTGTGTAGGTCACCTGGTAAAATGAGAGACAACGAAGTGCTTTATGTGCTTGTTTAATTTCTTAATGATTGCTCACCTTTAAAGGATCCTGGGCTTTCCAAACTAAAAGTAAAGCATGACTGTAGGCTGTGCTGAAGTTAAGGACCTCACCAAATTCTGTTACCCAGTAGGCCTGTACAAATCTCTTTCCCTAAATGCCATGACTCCCAGATCACAGCTGTGAATGGAGCCAGATGTCCAAACTCCTCCTACACCCCTTTAACCAGCAGTGCTGCAGGCAGTTCCTCCCAGCCTGCTGCACAGTGCTTGTGAGGTATCCAGGCAGCAACTTCAATTACATTGAATTTCAGCAGGAAAGACCTCTCAGGTGTAACAAAGAAGATATCACAATACCTAAACTTAATCCTTTTTACCAGATTGCCCTACATTGCTTTGGGTCCACGACTTAGAGTAAGAGGTGACTGCATGCAATTTCCTGAGGATGAAAATGACTGATATATAACTAGCAAATAACACCTAAAATAAAAAGTGAAAGAGATGGTCCACCATCACTTTGTTGAGACAAACAGCAATAACCTTTCCCTAAAAGGAAAAAAAATCCCTTTGGGAAGAAATTTTCTCACTCCACAATACCTCCAGCACAGAGAGGATTTTTATTTTATCCCCCTTCCCTTTGGGACTGCATTTTTCCTCAAGAGAAAACACCTCCTGCCACCACCTTCCTGTCAGATGCTTTTTTGGCTGAAGCATGGCAGACAGCACCCTCAGAGTGGAGATGTCCCAGAATCCTGTCCTTGTGGTTGCCACAGCTCGATAAAGGAGGGAATATCAATGCCAGTGCTCAAGGACTGTCTGCATCCCTGTCTTTTTTTTTTTCCACAGCAGCAGCAAAGGCATTTCAAAGGAATGGCAATTAATAGCAGATTCCTTGATTCAGCCTGACTGACTATTAGGAGCCCTGAAGAATTGATACCACAGTCATGGAGACAGATCCAGAGACATCACATGTCCCCCCAGTCACCGATAATCTGTGGCTTTTCCAGAAATATCCATGTGCTTACAACATGTGAGAATCAGGAAAGAAAATGTAGAAACTCCTAACATATAAATTAAGGGAAGAAGCTTTCCCTTCATCCCTTTACAACAGATAAATACCTGGGGGCATAATACTGAGGTCAAGTAGAAAATTATGCTCTTATACCAGGCATTTCAAGCATTATTTGATGCTTCTTTTAAACAAACAAATGGAGAAACAAACCCCAAATTAATTTATATATCCTAAGTGCAGCAATAATTATTACTTACTGAGCTTCTGCAGTTTACATGAACACGTACCTCAGCAGGATAAGCATGACAAACTACAGAAGTATGTTTAAAACTGTATTCACCACATGATTGTGACTTCATTACTTATGATTAACATGATCATTTATATTGATCAATATTGGTTCTGTGACAGCATGCTTCACAGTTCCAAACATCTGTTTCTATGGGACAAAATTACCCCAAAAAGTAAAAATAAAGCCTAACCCATTCAGGAAGTATTTTTCCTTTTATTCTCAAATATGTAAATTAGCCCTCATATTGTATTGCCTTTAGAATTAGATGGTCACCATTGATTCAAATTTTATATTTGTTCACTGTATCACAAAAAAACACAGGATCTATTACTCTTTTACATTCTCTCCCTGATAGTAATCTAACAGGTCACAAAATCCCAGACCTCAAATTCTTCCATACTCCATGCCCATTGTTTTGCACAGCCTCTTAGGCAAGCCTTTGGTTATACTGCTTTCTTCCTAGTCCCTAACTTCATCAAACAGTAAACCTAAATAATTCTATTGACTTCAGAGATCGATTTAGGGATTCAATACAGTTCTGGATGAGGGTCAGGGAGAGGAGAGGGGCTACAAGGGGACCCGGGAACCACAGTACTCAATAAAGTAACATTGCAGTACTGCATTAGAAAGCACCATGGCCCAGAGTTATAACGCTCTGAGGAGTTTTTTTGTACATGTACAAGTTTTGTGCTTTAAATAAAATAAAAGCTGATTGCCAAAATGCCTATAGAGTCAGGAAGGCTCTTTGTGAACTGCCAAACAGAACAAAGACACTGGAAAATAAGTGCCAGTGTGGATCTTGCTGACAGTTATTAGGCAAAGAAATAACACAACCTGCACAGCAAAAAACACCTTGCTTCAAAATGGACATAGAAACTCTGAGTATATATGGGTATCCATAGACAAACCACCTCTCAGCTTGTTAACGGAGGGTTATGTGTCCTGGTGGGTCTCTGGAGACTGTTGCACAGACTCAACACATCTTCACAGCAGTTTCAGCTAACAGGCCTTTCTACTTCCTACTGGGTCCAAACAGATCTTTCCAGATACAGGCATCTTCCTTTCAGCCAGCTGAAGCTTGGCAGGTGACCCACCTCCACAACATCAGCACAGATTATTTGTATGTGCCCAGTTTGGGTAAACTGGTCAATAAAAGCTTTCTTAAATCACAATAAGGGCTGGCAAGAAGTCACATCAAACTACAGAAGTTCAATACCAAACTGCAGAACACACAGATGGATCCATTGATCATCTGAATGGCCCAACTCCCGGTGGCAATTACCAAGTTTGCTTGAGACGACTTGGCATCCTTCAGACCTCATTCACACATGACAAAAGAAGCTAGAATTACTCTAAGCAATATTATTTCACAGTCTCTTCTGTAAGCAAAAGGATAACCACCATACATAACTAAAAAAGACTAAATACATTCAAGCATAATTAAAAAGGAAACTAAATAAGAAACCCAAACCGCACACTAAACCAGCTTATTTGTACATGGTACTCTATGGGAAATGATGGGGAAAAAATTCTACACTTTGATAACTTATCCTCTACAGTTTACAATTAAAAAGCCCTAAGAAATACTTCTCTGCTGGCATTTTGGATAAAATTTTAGCAGAGTCTCCAGTCTGTCTAATTGCTATGATAGCGTACACAGCCTGCCTCAAAGCCCAGAACATATGGCATCCTCAAAGGATTTGATATCATTTTTTCTTTAAAACGTGCAAGTCAGTTGGTCATTGTTATCCCTCTGTGGAATTACTCTAACAGCTGCTACCTTCCAACTAATAGGTAAGAAAATCTTTGTCTTTTTTGTGGCTGCTAATTTCACTGACACACTTCTGTCATATAATGAGAGTGGGTAATATGGCTATAATGAATTTTAATGTTGCATATTTGATCCATGGTGTAAACAACGCTTTGTTGAAGACTGACATATACAAAAGGATGCATTTCATGTTGCTAGCAAGGTAATCTGAATCATGAGGCACACATTTAAAATTGCGTTTATAATGCATATAATACATTGTCTTTAGAAATATTTTAAATTCTTTATCACCAAATAGATAGTTTCTTTTAAATTGTCCTTTACTTACCAAATATTGATTTGCTAAAATGTACTTCTAAGTTATGATTGGGCCTGTGACACCTTATTCATGCTACATGCAACAAGGTTACAAATTTAATAGTTTTCTGAGTTCTTATCTTCCACGGTTCACAGATCCCATCTATCCTTGATCATCAGGCTATCTCCCCAAATCGAACCTTTGGTTTTTTACTTTCTACTCTTTCAAACTGAAAAACTTTTCATTCTCTACCAGAAGACTAATGAAACCATAACCAAAATGAGAAATAAAACACACTAACAAAAGATACATAATTAAAGGACTAAAGACCTAAATCTCAAAATGTAGAGAAAAAAATGTTGATGAGATTGTAAAAAAATGATGAGGAGATAGTAAAATCACGATCATGCACCACATGTGAAGCATATATGAAACATCACATCCTCATGCATGTGATGGTTAGAAGGAATGTAAGAAAAATGAGCTGCCCATATTTTCATATTAAGTCACATGGACATTCTTAAATTAAACATCCTAAATCTAACAAGACAATTGGCCAGGTTTTGTTTTCCCTACTTTTCCCTTCTTTTGAGTTTTAATTGTAAGGTCAGGTTTCTTCAATACACATATGAGCTTCTCTTCAGGTGGAAGAACAGGTAACAGTTAAAACTTTCCAGAACCAGCAGATGACAAGCATTATTTTTATAACCCAAAGACTGCATCTTTATTACATTGTACTAATAAATAATTAACACTATTTTAGGAAAAGTGCAGAAAGTTCCTCCTAAAACCTCAGAGGGTCACATTAATCCATATTTTCAAAATCTTCATTAATTCCAACACACCTAAATGGAAGAACAACCTGTTCTGACAAAAAACTATCATTTTTACTATGTGACAAGTACCAACAGTACATTCCTGGCCCTGCAACAGACATGAGCAAAGAGGCAATAAATTAATGAAGAACACTACCTATGTAAGTGATACAAAATGACACAATGAAGAAAGAATGCCCAAGGCATCCCATCCTCAACATAAAAGCAGTGGAAATCATCCCATTAACTTCACAGACTTTTGGATAGCTGCTAACAGATCTGCAGAAGTTTTAGTTTAACATAATTGCCTGCCACCTCCAGCTCCACCTCCTCTGCCTCACCTTCCCCAGTTTCAGGTGTAATGGGAAGGGCAGAGGACATACAAGTTCAATGTGTAACAGGTTAAAACTTCAGCAAACACAACTTTCAACAGTTCCAAAAGTATCAATTATTAAAAGAACTTATTAGAATTTATAATATGTCCTTTCATGGTTAGAGTCTGCCCAAAATTCACTAGTATAAAACACTTTAAAAAATAAAAATAGAAAAATATTATTGGGCTATGAGGCACCATTCTTCCTAGACTTTTATAGGGGTTTTGGTTCCTATATTCTCATAGAAAGACATTCATCATGATTTTTATCAAAACCATCATCTTTTTATCAGGGCTCCTTCCCACAAAAAAATCTATTTAGTTTTTCTTTTATGAATGTAGAGGATTCTTAAGAACATCATAATCATTTCACTGAGGTCTAAGTTACAGGCACAAATTTTTTTGCCAGGATGTGAAACAGGTGTTTTTCAATTATTTCCAATTTCAGGAGTTATAGAAGATAGCTAGATACATGCGCATAAGAAGATAGCTAGATACATGCACATAATAATTTACTTTATATGTAGTATATAGAAAGGATATATTCTTGTCTATAAAGTCCATCATCAGCTTGAAAGTTAAATTATTAGTGAGGTGACACTATCATTCTCCTATGGCAAAGCCAAGGAGTTCCAGATAATTATCATCATTTTACAATTTTCACTGATGGAAGTCAAGAGTTTCTATGGTGCAGAGAGAGACATTTTCTTGTCAAATCATTTGTAAGATGTGTTTGGAAGAAGCTTTGCTACACACTTTTCCAAGCATTATTTGCACTAAAGCCTGATTGAGTAGGGAAACCAAAGAAAATTTAACAGCTATACTTCAGGCAGTTTGCCTGCTTATTAGACTGCGAGAGTTTAGTTAACTTTAAAAAAAGAAAATAAAAGGAACCACAATGCATTTATGCAGCTCCTGAAATTAAGGGCTTTACAACAAAGAAATTTTACCATCATTTACTTAATGTGTTAGTGCTGTACATGAGCTCAAAAGCAAAAACAATGTTGCACGTAACACTTCATTACACCTCAAAGCCTGCACAAAAAACAAAGGGAAGAAATATGCAGACATGCACACAAAGGACAGCTCCATCCCCTAAGTGTCCCCCTTCTGCTCTATGCGGGCACGTTGGGCTTTGGCTTCTCCATCAGAAGCCACACTTTTCATTTTTCACCTGCTTCTAAACAGGGGTAGGAACCCTACTCAGAAATGTGCCTTCTGAGACACAAAACCAATCAAACAAGTATTTTGACAGTTCATCAAACAAAAAGTCAGAACTGAAACGTCACACGCTCCTCCAGTAGTGTCAATCAGGCTGGCATGGGGTGAGAAGAATTTCAAGACTTCAGCACATAGCTCAAAGCCCCTTTTGCCCAACTGAGTGAGTGATGGCCTTTCACTGCTGATGACACTGTAATGGGCCTTCCACCTTTGTGAACTTTCTTCATTAAGTGCCAGAAACCTCCTAAGCAAATGGATTATCTACTTAAGTGACTCTTAGAGTGGGGACAGACATTTCTTTCAGCACTGCATATTGCAACAGTTTCATGTCCTCCACCATCCTTCTCCTCCCACCACCAAAATTCATTCCCTCTGCTGTACTGTCCTGTCACTTACAGGAAAAAAACCTCCATATTTGTTATTTCATAAGACAAAAAAGAATTCTGAAGGATGTCTGGTTTGAACCATCATTACAGACTGATTCCTCAGCCACTTCTGTATCAATAATATGTTAACTGCTTCATGCAGTTAACATAACACTGTAGCTCAAAAACATAGTTCAACAAACTTGAAAAAGAAAAAAAAAACCCCAAAACAAACTGAAACACAAATCCACCCGTGAATGTATAAATTATTTTAAAATACATCCTTCAGCAAGGCAGAAAAGAGTAGGATAGGGCTGTTAAATAGCCATCTCTAGGGCTGTGAGACTGCAGCACAGAACTTCAGCCTGCTCTGATCACACATGGATTGCAGCCGGCACTCCGCACATGCAGGCAAGGCATCACCCGTGGCTTCCCAGGTTACGCACAGAGAGGAGGGAGAAGCTAACACCTCCCCTTCTCACATATGGCACTAGCATATGCCAAACAGGCACCAGAACTGCAGAGCTACAGACAAGGAAGTGAAAAGCCCTGCTTTGATCCGTGAAGGAAACAGGGTCAATTCCAGCATTTAATACCAGCAGTTTGCCAAAATATGGTAGACTGAGCTCCTGTGGTAAAATGAAGTAGGGACTTAAGTGATGATCATCTGGTTGACAGCCTGCAGGTCACACTGTTGGTACTTACTGGTAGGATTACGCCAAGGAGACAGATAAAAGGAAGGCTGCTGTGAGTTAAAGTAAAACCATAAAATTCTTAAACCTATTTTATTATGCTGGAATATTAGAAAACAAGGAAGTGTTTCTGACCTCTGTTTCTGAGAAACCAAATGACAAAGCAGAGAGCTCTAGGCCAGATCATGGCAGTGGTACCTAATATTAAAAGACAAAATACTTTCAATTTTAAATATTTTTGGCTTAAATATTTCAGCTCTTGACTTCTTTTTCTCAGTAGGAAGAAGTAATCCACTGTTCACATGGTGACATGGCAAATGATGGTTTAGTTTCATGTTACTGAATTCTGTACTTTTACCATGGCAGGGGGTAAAACCAATTAAAAATATGCCGAGTACAGTTTAGAATGTTGCTAGTTTTTATGTGCAACTCACAAAGACATACCATGTTTGCAGCCAAAGAATTTATTCTTGCTATGCAGGGATAACACAGAGTTCTTGGCTCCAATCCAGTGTGTGAGGAGATACTGATTTTTTTGTATGATCAAATCACAGCTGTATGTCTGGTTACTGGCAATCAGAGAAAATCAAACAGGTAGAAAACTTTTGCAAGCACTAAGTGCCAAACCTAAGTACCTAATAGACATGGCTTCGTCCCAGCCCATGTTGTCATACTGGCCATCTTAATCTGCTGAGGAAGGGCAAGGTTTTACTATAGTTCTGACCAAGTAGCGACTGTCAGGGGTGACCGTGCTTCATTGGAGCCCCTCAGCTCTCAGGAATGCAGTCAGGATCTTTTCTTGGCCCAATTTGCTCAAGTAAGCTGATCTAGATTTTTAAATCGTGAAGAAGAAATTCACTTTTCCCCCCGCTTTTTCCATAGATTAATTTTCTAGCAGTGAACTGTTGTGATTCACACAGGATCAGATTCACAGTTCCCAGCAAGAAAGCCAGAAGGCAGCAGTCTCAGCAGCAGCAATCCATTAGATCTGTCTGGTTGCTTTTTGCAATCTCAGCCTATGTTCAAAAGGCCAGCAATTACATTGTTAGCTGTGGCCAGAGAAGTGGGGAAATAGCAAGGAAGACATCTACTAGAAGGCTTTAATCCAGTCTTTCACAGCAATCAGTGAAGTATTAATTCTGCCCATTTTTTTGCATAGGCAGGCACAAAAGGGATTTTTTTATAGCTACAGACTAACACTTAAATTTAAAAGCACTACAGAGACACTTTAGTACAGAGCACAAAATTGACAACTATAGAAGCAGCAAGTGGGTTCAGATGAGGAGAAAGATTTCAAGCTTTATTACTAACTTGGGTGGGAAGCTAAAAAAAATTGAAAGCAAAAGCAGTGTGACAGATGCCAGAGAAACAACTGAACTGAGGTAAACTTGGAAGTCCATTTCAGTTGCACAGAAAGCTAAAAACAATTTTATCCCAATTCGTTGATATCCTGTTCATCCAGAGGGAAAAAGAAAGTTTTGAAGCCCCAAGTCAGAGAAACCAGGGGTCCAGCCACAGAGCAGCTTAAAAACCAAAATGATTAAAGAAACTGACTGTACACCTTCCTTCAAAAACCATAAGCTGTATGTTCCAGGCCTCACAAATATCATGGTCCTTACATTAGAAGCAGTGCAGCTTAGAGAAATCACTAGGCTGCCTAGCTCAAAGCTTCAAGTCAAATAAATAAATAAATACCTTGGCTTTTAAAAACAAGGAGAACAGTGGCAACGTAAGATCTCACAGAGTTGAGAAACCTGCCAAAGATCAGCTTTCAGGACTTACAAAACATTTCAGGGAATACACACCTCTACAGATCTCTACAGGACGTGCAGCTTTGTTTGTGGTACCACGTCTTGAAGTGCACTTCCCCCACATGAATCCTTAAAAAAACAGCACCAAGGGTGGGATTCTGTGTTTATTGCCTCCCAAGGATCCATTATTTATAAGTGAAAATACAGTATTTGCCATAGAGTAAGCTCCAGATACTTTAGCTTCTCTCAGGATCTTGCACAGAATGCCAGTTCCTTTTTTACATCATTAATTAAAAGGAAACACATCTCCAAAGATGATACTCTGGCACAGCTGAGTAGTAATTTCATCATATGCAAACTGTATTCTCCATTTCATCAGCACAAAGAGCCTCCAAAGATTTTGCACAGCGATAACTTGCAGCTATGTATATAATGTCACTAAATTAAAATAAACTAAAGCATCCATATACAAACATGATTTCACAAAATAAACACATTTAGGGAGAATAAAGTACTTTGTGGAACTGTCTATTTTAAAATCAAAGTTACATGATGACCATTCTCCATAAATATACAGAACTACCCAGAAACCATGCTTTATTCAGCAGAAAGAGAAAGCAACTCACTTTACTGTGCTCAGGTGATGTCAGATAACAAAGATTAAAAAACAGAGAAAAAGTGCATAAAGGAAATACTGGGGATACTGGCAAAAAAGATGAGAAAAAAAATGATGGGAACAAAGAGAAAAGGAAAATTTACTAAATTAATTTACACTTTCAATCCAAAATCTATAGTTCTAGGAATAAAGACAAATACAACTGAGTGTATTTCCATACCTTAAATAATAATATACTAAATAATAAAATAGTAAATAAAACTTATTTGTGATGTCAATATCAGAAAGCCAACTGCAACTGTGATAAACTGAACAGTGATAAATTCAATATCAGCAGTCCACAGAAAAGTGTGTATATACATTGTGCATACATCTCTTACTGTTTCCATCACTAAACAAATTGATGCCCAGTTATACACAGTTACCAGTCCCAGTTGCTGTTAAAAATCCACACATCATCAATCAAGCTCAACTGCTCTCACAGAATGTATTATTCGAAGGTCAGTGTAACACTGGACAGCCAAGGTAATGTTGATGAGAGCAAGATTATAAAGTAAGTTTGACATTTTTATGCTAAATCAATTCTGAGAGATGTGTGGATAAAAAATTTAATTTATCCCTAAGTGATAAATTACCACATCTCCAATCATTGCACAAAACAGCCTGGGCAGTTATCCTCACATTTTCCACAAAAAAACTGTGTCCTTCCATGGATCTACATATAACCCATTCTGTGCAGAAAAGAACTTCCCATACACTACAGTTTGCAGGTGGAATAAATCAACCTCAAGTTTAAGCTGATAACTGTTACATAAATTAAGAATGGATCACCACTGCATTCAGAGAGTTATTATTAGCATTCCTTAAAAAAACAAAAACCAAGAAATCCTACTTTTCAAATATAAAACCACTAGAATCCACAGAAGAAACCTATTGGGTGGTTACTATACAAGATTGAAGAAGCTCAAACAAGATAAAAATACCCAAATACATACTTCACCTAAGCCTTCTCCATGGCAAACTCCTATTGCATCAGTCTCATGTCCACACTTGATTGTTTTGTGTACCACGGATCCAATACTACCTCTCATCTCAGCTGGAAGGTTGACAAACAGTTGAAAAACTGTGAAGAGAAGCTTTTTTTAGCCATCTTGCAGCACAAATAGGCCAGCATTTTTCGGTCTAATTCAGAACCTGGACTGGCAGCCTATCTCAGCTAGGATGCCACAGCTAAGAAACAAGCACTGGGAATTGTGGCTGCAGGAAACACACTGTATGTTCTACCAGGAGATCAGGTCCTTGGTCCATTACCTTCATCTTACTGCCCTGCCCCAGAGCAAGGATATAAAGGGTCACCTCCAGGTCTATACAAGGAATGCCAGGGTCCAAGAGCTCCGTACAGACACAGCCAAAGACTACTGACATCCCTCCTTTCATATGCAGTTTACTGAATCAGTCTGCAGATGCACCAGAGAGAAGAAAAAAAAAAATTAAGTTTTTTAATATTGCATATAGAAGACATGCAGTCACCCATCTACAATATGAAATAATTTTTTGAAAAAAACAACATAAGTAGTGGAATATCAGAGAAACACAAAAGTGACTGTCTGAGCAGGAAAAAAAAACCCCATATATTTTAAACATATGTTGTACAGAGACTAAGGCATGTCAACTTCAGCTAAAGGAAAAGAAGGACTCCAATGATGACCTGAGAGGATAATGACAGTGGATTACTCAAACTCTTATAGAACTCATCTTGATATGACATTCTGCAGGTAGGAGTGCTGAAACAAATGAATGAAGGAACGTAAACAAACCAAAAACATACTAAAACCATATAGAGATCTTGAGTAAAAGCATAAAATCAGGGTGATCAAAACAGAGTTTCTGTTCCTAAAAGTCAAATATTCTGAAAAATCTCTTCTGTAATCAATCAAATATTAGAAACACCTGATTTAAGGAAAAAAATCAGTCTGCCAAGACAACCACACTGCCTTGATTCCCATGAACACAGCTTGTTCTCCATGATGAGAAAGGGTAACTGCACAGAATTTCTGAAAGCCTCTCACTAGAACTGGGATTCCAACACTTCTTAGGCTGCTTGCCGAGACATGCAACAACTTCAGGAGACTGCAATTAAGACCAAGTGCTGATGATCTTTAAGCTTCCTTCCAGCCCAAACCATCCTATGACTCAATGACTTTCAGGCATGGAGCAAAGTCAAGGAAGACCATAGTCCTCATGTAGCTCACTGTAGCAAAACACATCCTCTGGCAAAAGCCTGTGTAAAATTGAAACATTTGCGCTCCTCTGACCTAACATTTTTAATAAAAAAATTACTTTCTTCAAATTTCAGTAGAGTTTTAAAAGAATTACAAACAACAGGAAAGTTATAAATTCAAAGTCACTCAACTCTTGAGTGGAAGAGCTAGGAAGAAAGCTCTGCAGTCCCTGCCATCTGTAGTTGTGGTCTCTTACTACAAAATTCCTCCTCATAAAATTCCCACCTGCTGCTTTTCCCATCCTCTCATAATTTCTTAGCTTTCTGTGAGGGCACAGAAGGCTTGGAAGCTGGTCTTGTTTGGTATAAGAAATACTAAAATATGAGAAACACTTTGTTTCATTTTACCAGGTTGCTTTTCAGATGGATCAGTTCCTTAATTTGGTCACTGCACTGACTACACCACACTTCTGTCAGTAAAGCTGGTCAACAGTGGGAATGGACATCAGGGAGCAGCAACATCAATCTGATCCTGCCAGAACATGTCACAACATCAAACTACAGTCTTTTCAGTAAATTAATTAACCTTGATTTAATTAACAAGTGAATTAAATCAGTCCTCTTTCAGAGATGAAAAGCCATGTTGTCAGTAAGATCCTAGACTCGCGACAAGCTTGGATCCTAATGTGCTACATCTGCTCTTGAGCAGACACTGTAAGCAAATAGTATTATTTAAGGAGGTCAAAATCTGTCAGTGTCATGGGAGTTTGTAACACTTTACATCTCTGCATCTGAAGCCCTCAGAATACCTGAAATGAAGAAAAACCCCTCATTTTCCTGCTGTAGCTACACTGCCTTTTAGGCCTGGAACCTGCTAGCTCAGGAGAGATCTGCACATGTTCTCTTGTACAGGCTGAACGTGCAGTGACAGGGCAAGGGGCAACGGCCCCTAACTGGAAGAGAGCAGGTTTATATTAGATATTAGGAAGAAATTCTTCACAAAAGAGGGACGAGGCACAGGTTGCCCAGAGAAATTGTGGATGCCACAACTCTGGAAGTTTTCAAGGCCAGGCTGGATGGGGTTTGGAGCAACCTGGTCTAGTGGGAGGTGTTCCTGCCCATGGCTGGGGGGTTGGAAATAGGTGACCACAAAGGTCCCTCCAAACTGAAACCATTCTATGATTCTATAAAGTGCCACTGCTGCCCCCAACAACCTCAAAAATGCTTGAGGTAGAAATATGGCTACGAAATTTAATTTGATTATTAATATAATCTTTTCTGAGAACAGAAATAGTACAATTACTCAGTGTTATACTTGGTAAGTTGCCTCAGGCAAGAGAAAGTGTATGTCTGTATATCAAGTCTGCAGATTCTCTTTGCCATCTTTTACATTTATCCTTTACATTATGATTCCCTTTTATTTCTTAGGAATGCTTTTCTTGGGTAACATTATAATACATCATCAAGTATCTTTTACGCTTGTGCAAGTGCTCATATCCTCAGTCTTAATTCTTCATTAAAATGACTGTCAGCTGTTGTTTTGTGCAACAGAGTTTTTTAAACCAGAAATAAAAACAGATCAGAATGACCTCATGTTTTAAAACTAAAAGAATGGTTTAACTAAGGTAATCACTCCTCCAGTATTCTGCATTCAAAGCTATACAAAATCAATAGTGAGAATTATCACTAGACAAAATTATACAATGCTGATAGATTATATGTTGATTTACATGAACATCAACATATTGAGAAACATTACAAACCATTTAATCTACCATCAGAGTAGAGAACATTTACGAATGAAAAAAGACCAATAGTGCTTCATACACAATTTGGCTTTAGGGACCAGATGTGTTATAGCTTCCATATGTCTCAGCCTACTAAATGCATTTTTAATGGCAAGTTCTTGCAGAGCAAAATCTGCACAGTTGCCTGGGTAGTCTGTCAAAAGGCAAAATTTGCCCTGAACTTTATTTCAATGATGCTTCTACATGTTCTGGGAGCCCCACAGAGGTCACAGTGGGACAGAAGCATCAGACTCAAACTATAATAAGCCATTTTGGATATTCTATGAATTTCTAGGGCATTAAACTCAGATTATTGTTCTTATGACTCAGTATTTCCAGCCCTACTGATTAAGCATTTTGAAATTTCTCCTAGATAGTGATAGATCAATAGTAATGGAGGACTACCAGACCAATCACACACTCATTTATCAGAACAAAACTGTTCCAAGAAATTGGCCCTCAATCAACCGGGTGCTACAGTTCCTCAGGCCTTTCAAATTTCAGACACTTTTTTCTTGTTTTCTAGTGGCTCTAAAGGGCCCAAAGACCCCCATTGGAATGAAGTCTAGCAGAGTCCTACACTTCATTGTACAAACAGAAGCTCGGGACCAAAAAGCACAAAATATTCTCACGTGAAAATGACTTTTTCCAAGAGGAACGAAGGGCAAAGCAAGTGTTAATTGGTGCACCCAAATGTGCCATTTGGCACGTAGTGGTATTGGGATCTCTTCCAAGTTCCCCAACACATATTGTTCATTAAGCCAACGTCAAAAAAAAAAAACATGTTTTGTATGTTTTGCATGATAACTAGCATTCCTACATTTTCAACAATGCTTCAGTGGTATAAAGATCAAACTTCTATTTTAGTAAAAACTATCCAGATGTAAAGGATAAACTCTAACCTAGTAGGACTTAGAGTCTAAACTCTATTTGAAATCTAGTAGGACTTAGAGTTAAGAAACACTGCTAAGGGTTACCTGAATGGGTTATATCATCACCCAGCAGGTTATCACCAGACAGGTGAGCCTTTATAAGCTTTTACAGGCACTTAGAGAATCACAGAACAGAGTTGGATGGAACCTCTGTAGATCCTCTAGTCCAACCTCCCTGCTAAGGCATGATCACCTACAGCAGGTTACACAGGATCCAGGTGGATTTGGAATGTCTCCAGACAGCCTTCCTGGGAGGCCTGTTCCAGTGCTCTTAATGTAAGGATGTTCTTCCTCATGTTCAGGTGGAATTCCTTAGGTTTTAGTTTACAGCAAGTTTGGGTTTTTTTTTTAGTTTACTGGTATATCTGGTCCCTGGGCACTACTGAAGAAGGTCTGGCACCATCCTTTCAGAAATTAACATTTGTTGATGAGATCCCCTCTCAGTCTTTTCTTCTCTCAATGAAGCAGGCCCAGCTCCTGTGGTCTCTCCTCATATGAGAGATACTCCAGATCCCCAGTCAGCTCTAATCCACTGGACCGTGTCCAGGAGCTCCTTGTTTTTCTTCAACTGTGGAAACCAGAACTGAACACACTACTCCAGCTGTGGCCTCACTAGGGTGGAGTAGAGCAAAAGGATCACACCCTGTGACCAGCTGGCCACACTCTTCCCAATGCACCCCAGGAATCCACTGGCACCCCTGGCTGCAAGGGCATTGCTGGTTCATGGTCAGTTTGTCATGCACCAAGACTCCCCAGTCCTTCTTTCAGAGCTGCTCTCTAGTGGGTCAGCCCTCAACCTGTACTGGTACTTGGGGTTATTTCTCCCCACGTGCAGGAAGCCACACTTGCTCTTGTCAACTTCTTTTGGTTTCTCTCTGCCCAATTCTCCAGCCTCCCAATGACTGGCAGCACAACCTTCAGGTGGATGAGCCGCTGCCCCAGTTTCATATCGCCAGCAAACTTACCAAGGGTACATTCTTCCCCTTTGTCCAGGTCATTGATAAACAAGTTGAGTAAGACCGGACCCGGTGTTGATCTCTGGGGAATGTCACTGATTGCAGACCTCCAGCTGGATCTTACTCTGATGATCACAACCCTCTGAGCTCTGCCATTCACCTATTTCTTGATCCACCTCACTGTCCTTTCCTCCAACCCTCACTTCCTGCGCTTACCTACAAGGATGTTATGGCAGAGCTTTGCTGAAGTCAAGATAGACAATATCTGTGGCTCTCCCCTCACAGACCCATCCTGCCATCAGAGAAGACTACCTACCAGATTGGTCAAGCATGACTTCCCCTTGATGAATCCATGCTGACTGCTCCTGAAGAACAGTCAACACTTAGCCAGGTTTGTAGTGCAAAGGCAATTCGGTCAAAGTACTCCAGATCTGCTGCATGTTACTGGGGTGTGTAAGGCTGTTCACTGCAGTGACTTTTAGCAACTTTAACATGACAGCATACTTGATACCACAGAGTAATATTTCTACATGTCTAAAAGCACGGATTCAAGATGTATATTTTTGATCAGTCATGTGAGAGCAATTTTAAATATGGACAAACATTAATACAAAAGTTTCAGTGATCTTCTTTTGCTACCAGAAAAAAAAAATTAAGTTAGGATACATGAAGGGGTAATTCTGTTGTAACTTCTCAAAATAAACAGATCTTTAAACGCATGGTTTTGTAGTCCCTAGTAAGGTTAATTGCATGGACAATTTTCAAGCCAACCTGAAGATTCCAGTAAAGGCAGTTGCATGTAGGAAACAGATTTTCACCTTAAGACACTGTCATGGGTTATAAAGTAGATCAAATTCCACTGAAGTCAAACAAAAACTTTACTACTTTTTGAATGTCAAAGATGGCTTTTTCCTTATCTACCACCTGCAATAAAATTCTATCTGAAGTACCTTAGAGAACATTCAGCCTCTAATTGTTATTTTACTGCTTTTAGAATCCTGTAGTGAGCAATCATTGAATTACTGTCAGTGATGGTAAGTTTTCAAACAAATACCCTCTTAAAAAAGCCCACATGCATATTTCATAGTCAGAAACATGCAAACACCTTCAAACTCATGAGGAAAATAAAAGTTTCAGCTACAATGATCTAATCAACCACTAGATTTACAAGACACCTCACACAGACTTACACTACTAAATACAAGCTTCTTTGCAAGTGATTTAACATTACTGTGATGCCTCTGTATTCTGCAATTTGCTCTATAATGGAGAAACGTCACCATTTTGGACCTGCAAAGTTCTGTTTCTGTTTAAACAAGGATGCACTTGCAAAAATCAGACAGAGTGATGGGGATATCAGCTGGCCAACAATTAGTTAAAAAAAAACCCCAAACATATACTTTAGCACAGTTGCCAATTACTCTGAAATTAAAATTCAACACCCAATCACTCAATGTAAAAAGCATAAGGGACATACATGGAAAGAGATCATTTCGAGGAGTTTTGTTGTTGGCGCTTTTTTTTCTTGTTTGCTGCAATGGAGATATGTTCCTCTTTTTGTATTGGCTTGAAAAACAGAAGTGGTCAAAAACATTTTTTGGTGGGGGGGATAAAAATGGGGAAAACTCCCAGCATACCTGCTTCATTGTTCAGCAAAGGCCTTTCTAAAATGAATATTGCAGATTTCATGCTAAAGTCCCATTACTATTTAGTTGCCTTCACATTAAACATGAGTTCCTGTTTTCTCTGACACATGCTTATTGGATATTAGAAAATGTATACATTTTATCAAAGACAGACTTTGTACTTGGCACACTCCTCAAAAACATCACATCTGTCAGACAGAGGTTACTTATTAAAGTTAAATCAAACAGCCCAATAACTAAGAATTGCCTTTCTCCCCTCCTGTGAATGTTAGCAGATTAGTCTATTTATTGTTGAAACCTTCACACATATCAGATCTTGAACCTCTAAATATACCAGACTCTTCAACATGTTTGTTTCTTAAGGAAACTAGGAACAGTGAGAAAATTTTGCAGTAGTTTGGGCTTGCTTCAAGTGCTGAAACAGATCAGGGTGGCTGTAGCATAGTAGCATAGTTGCAATCAAATACTCTGTAACAGTATCTTTTAAATTAAATGCAAGATGCTGTTTTCACTTAATATTATTTCAGTAGCATGACAAGCACATTACCTCAGATGATAAAGGCCAAGGCCCTGTGGAAATACACAGCAAATGTATTATAGCTAATTTTGCCATCTCTGAAACTAAGTATATAGGTCTGCACCATTTACAGAAAAAACCTTATGAAATGAGATACAGCTTCTAGATAAGTAGCTAATATCAACTAAATTTCTTTAGAGACATGGAAGAAGTAAGCAGGTCTTGTTTCTAGCAATGTGCATTATCTAAACCATAAGATTATGTCAGGTTTTGTTCTTAAACAGGTTTTTCTATTTTATTAAACAACACAAAACCAACTTCATTTAAAAGTAAGAATCAAATAGGTCAGACTGAATTCAAATATGTTCCCCCATTCAAGAAGTTCTGTGAATTTAAGAGACTGTCAACACTTAGTCTGAACATTTTGAAAACCTTCTGTGCATTCACCGCTATCTGCTTCAGTCTGGATAGGAGACATGAGACTCAGTGACTTGACTTCTCAGCCTGAGCCTTAAATCTAAGATGATATATGTGGTGTTATTTTCAGAACTCTAGATTCCTACACACTTCTATATTAAAAACTGATTATTGTGTTTTAAGTTATAGGGATTAGATTTGCTTGTTTGTTCAGAAGATATGTTCCCTGTGAACAAATTAACTGGAGTGGAAGAAAATTGCTTTCTTGTTGACTTACGTAGACAACTCTTCAAAATTTTATTGAACATATAACATTTTGTATTTATATAAATACCATCATTAAATTACTTTACAGCTTTATAGAAAAGCTTGCACCATTTTGCTTATATAAACTGCAAGTGAACTAGTCTTTTCCTCAGCTTTACCCTTCAAACTCTTCTAGTCAACTTGAAAAGGAAGTGTGGTGCAGAGAGAAGAAACAATGAAGACCTATTTTTGAAGCAAGTAAATTCTAATTTTTCTCCCATTTAAAAACAATGTCTCCAAAGATAAGTTGTTCACAGTATACATGCAAAACAGGGACACTTATCTGAACTTCCCCAGTAAGCTGATAACAGGACTGTTGTTAAAGCAGTCAAATGGATTTACAGAGTTTAAGAAATGCTTAGGCAAGAAGGATTAATTACTACTAAAGTGACTCCCAAACCATTAAATTTTATCAAATGCACTTCCCTTGATCAGATAGTTCTTGACAGCTGTCAAAATGTTAAGCTTTAAAAATATCACTAAGCTTAGAATTACCTCCAGAGGATTTTGATTTTCTTATTAACATCCCTGTAAGGATGGCACTATCAACTTCATACTGATAATTTTCTCCTTTTCAACAAATTATTAGTGAATAAAGGTTAAAGATATATTGCAATAATGAAAGAAAACTCGAATCAGAGTTTCAGAGTTAACAAAATGATCTGGCAAACATTAAAATACAATTGATCAGATTATCACAGGTCTCACACAGCGCCCACAGATTGCTCCTGCTGAGTAATGACGATGTCTGAAAGGTAACAGGGATACAAGAGTTGGGTAGTGTTACAGCATGATCACTGTGACAATGCTCCAGCGATTGCATTTTGCTCAGCTATTCAGTCATTCAGGTAGGGTGCTTAAGTAGACTGCTGACATGTGAAAACACTGCTTCTTTGAATATTCTAAGTGAAGCACTTATCCTGCAAATGTCATTGTTATTTTGACCGTGGTGTTCACAAAACACTGAAGGGCTAATGGAAGCTCCAAGTGAGCTCAATGCAATCCAAAACAAACAAAAAGAAAGTCTCTGAATTATTACTAGCCTTCTACTTCACTAGATAACAGAGCTGTGGCTCAGCACGACATCCTGCACCTTACCCAAAGCCTTATGCTAAAATAACAAGTTACTCCGAAGTAACTTTTCTCCAGTTTTACTTAGTACATGTTATATGTCTACTAAAACACACAAAACTACCTCCTCACAAGACTTTTTAGCAAGTCTGTCCCCATTCAAGGGAGAAACCAATTTTCAAGCACCTTCTCAAGAGAGAAATTTAGGAGGAAAATTTACTATTAAAAACTGTATCTATACACGTCTAACACATCACAGTTTTGTTCTGTTTATGAGTATTTTATCTTGATGCATATACATACTGATAAATCACATAAATTAAAATTAATTGTCCTGATGGTGCATCCTTAACTGGTTTATTCACATCTACCTTAATCATATAATTGTCTTTTTGGGTTGTTTTTTTTTTTTTTTTTGAGCAATTACAGAGAAATTTCTCCTAGATTAAACCCTGACAGAAACAGATTCATTTGTATTCCCTCATCTTCATTAAATCCCTTTAGTCCAAGATGCAGAACCAGTAGCAGACAGATTTAATATGCCAAAGACCACTCTACAACAAAAAGGCAAGCTACATATCATTGGAAAAGACAAATTTCTGTCACTGGAAAGGTAGGAATCAAGGCCCTTTGCTGAACTTGCCGGCTGTATCGTGAAGACTATTTGATAATTATGTTCTCTGACGATGAACAAAACACTGGATTTTTGTTCCTGTTTACAATGGGAACTACGAGCGTTTGCTTAGGATCTAAAACTAGAATCAGTGGAACGAGCTGAAAAAAATATTTTTTAGAAAGCTATTCTAAAATGGTTTGGGAAAAAAAGATAAAAATTCTTCTTGCTGCCGTTGTCTTTTGCAAGGGCTGTAACAGAACTGTCTTGTGATTTCATGCTGTAGGATGGTAAGTGGAAGCCAGGGTCCCCCACTGAGGTACCACACAGCCTTGTCATTGACCTCACACCCTACCAGACCCTCCAGCACAGGCTGGGCAGAGTCCCAGCCCCAGAGGAGTGGGAGTCTCCAAGTGCTGCCATCCCCAAGGGCTCCTCTCACAACAGCGGCTCTGTCCTCATCTTGACTGCTATGGAGACTGCAGGAAAACCCACAGGAAATACTGAAAACAACTAAGTAACAACCAGCCTGGCCCACATTTACTCTAGAAAGCTCCCACTGGTGGAAATTTCACTGATAAGAAAATCAAGTTGTAACTTTAATTTGGTGAAGTGACCCAGATAAGTATGAGAGACTTTTTTCTTGCTTTGCCTTAAAGATTTTCACTGAAACCCTGGATGAAGATATTTTTCAGGCAGCATTAATGTCTGGGTACACACCTCTACCATGCTGCAACTGCTAGCTGAGAGCTGGGGGCACATTTTGCTAAAAGACTCCATTGATGTTTTGTCAGTCAAGAAATCCAATGCAGTCCTGAACAAAACCCCAAACCAATACACTTTAGCCAGAGATCTAAAAAGAATGAAAGCAATGAACCTACCAGTGATGAATTCTTATAAAAGAAAAGGTTGTTTACATCAGTAAAGGAGGGGTGGCAAAGACTACAATTCAGATTAAGACATGACCAGATGCATGTGAAAGTAAGCAGCTGAAAAGTAAAAGAAGATACAACAACAACAACAAAAAAAAAAAAAAAAAAAAACCCCAAAACAAAAAAAAAAAAAAAAACCACAACCAAAAAAAACCCACTACAATGCAGAAATAGACCATTAAAAGTCAATTAGAATCCCAAGGAGAAAAGACAGGCAATGAAGGAACAGATTGATAATTATAAACTGCAAAATGGAACATTAGGTTAGCAAGATGATAATGCTGGATAGATGAAAAGGAAAATTGTTTAAAAATAGCAAGTCAACAACAAGAGAGAGAAAAACAAGGTAAGTTAAAAAGAAAACATCTGCAAGATGTGAAAAATCTTCTGTGATTGATTTAGTATTTACTTTCTTTGTTTCTAGTTTTATGCTTTCCCTTACAGTATCACATACATAGAATTCTTTGCTCCAGCGAAGAAGAAAGATAATGATCACCCCTTGTACAACAATTACAGCTGAATTTTTCTTTTTATCCTGAGAAACCAGTGGTGTTGATCTCACACCTTACACCTCCCTTCCCCGACACAAAGGTGCCTGTGCATGGAGCTTCACTGTTCAGCCAAGTGAGTCTGATGACCCCAGACAGCCACGGAGAGCTGTGCACTCAGCACTGGCATATTCATCTGCTCAAGGCACGCAAACTAAGCAGTTCTTAAAAACCCCAAACCAAACTAACATCACCACTGCCATCCCTCACAAGTTTCACAAGTCTCACTCCCTCAAACTGCAGACTATATCACACAAGCTAAACGCTCATTTAGAATATGAGACCAGACAACAGGATTGGATCTACTAACACACTGTGTCTGTGGCAGGTAATTAAGTTAGCTTAGTTTAGCTAAGTCTCGAAAACACATTTGAAAATCCTGCACATTTTTTCTGCCAGCTGAAGATCTGTCAATGGAAGAGTCATAAGTAGGAAAACAATTAAAAATTGAGGACCTTTCCGTAAGATCTTTGTCAAAATGCGTCTCTCTGGCCTCATCCATTATCCATTTCTGTGTAATAAAACACACTGGACAAAGAACTACATGTATTCCTGATGAGTTTGTCACAAATTAAGTTAAATTGGGCTGTCTACTTCTCATCTCTGGCCTTATTTTCAGTACTAACAGCCTTCCTCCATAAACCTGACCATCACCTGCTACATCCTGTAGCCCAAGGTCACTAACACTCACCTGGAGCTTGACAGCTGGCAACTCTGGAAACTGTGGACCCTTAAAGGCTCTGAATTGGTACCTCTGTTCTTTAAGAGTCTTCAAAAACTTTCTTTGCAGCCTCCACAGGAGCAGAATGAGGTAATTGCATTTAAAGTGGCCAACAGACTTCCCCTTGGCTGCCGTCTCCCCCGGCTAGGAGCCGTTGACAACAAAATCTCTTCCAAACCGCAAAAGCAAGTTTATCCTCAGGCTGCAGCAGCGTTATCACAAACAGAGTCACTGAAGGATCGGCCACTTGACAGGCTCGTGCAACAAGTAGGTGTCATTTGCCTCTTTAATAGCTTCCTTCCCAGCTTTGGGTTGTAACTCTTCCCCCAGAACTCGGACGATGTCAGGTGTGCTGTCTGCAGTGGGCTACAGGTGACAAAGAGGATGTGACAAAAATTTGTGTTCTCTCACATAGTAGCCCATCTAATGCCGAAACCTCACGCACTTCCAATCTGCATCAGTCTGGGCAAGCAACGAAAATGGAAGAATCCAGGATCCTAAAGAGGCTTTTGACAGACAGTGTGTTTTTGGCAAACGAACATCTGAAGAACAGTACAAACATTTTGATACTACTCCAAAATAGCTCAAAGTCTGTCTTGAGAAGTATCAATAACAAAGAGCAAAAGCCTCCAGAACATAAAAGCTGTTGACAAAACTGTCAGTGCTGTGCTGCATTTGACAAGAAGTACAAGAGCCAGCCTGGAGCTTAGAGGGAAGAAAATGAAATCCACCACCCAACCCACAGTCACCCAACAGTCACCCCTTAACCTGGAATCAAGCCTGACCCTCACCACTGCCCTACCCATGCACAGACAGTGAAATCCAGCAGACACATTATACAGACAAAACTGTCCCCACAACTAGACTTGGATAAAAACCTTCATAAAAGAGTGATCATTCACTTTATACTAACATTGCCCGATGAAAAACAAAACCTAGTATCCTTTAAAGACAAAATAGTTTTCCTTCTTGCATTTTAGACTGAAGTACATGTAGAGCACACTTCTTAGAATACCATTTCTGTTTTGAATACACATTCATTTCAGAAACATAAAGGAAAAGTTCATTTCATCTTTCTGGTCAACGACAAAAAAGAGAACTGACTAAATGAATCCTTATTTGCATTACAACTGTTAACAAAAAATAATTTTTCTTCCATTGTTAATAAGCAAAAAGTCCCAATTCTTTCTTTGTAGGTCACTGTTTTCTCTCCTTTTATTAGAAAAGTGAAAATAGATTGGAGTGGAAAACAAAAATAGGGGAACCAAAAATTAAATAGCAATTTTCTACAATTATCATAAAATTATAAAGAATAGCTTGAAAAAAAATCTTTGTTGTTAAAGACCACTAGGAAATGAAAAATTGCAACCAATTCTATAATGATACCCACTAATCTCCTAAGACTCATAAATTAATTCAATACATTCATCCTCTCAGTATGAACCTATTGTGTTGCTGCTTCTTAATAACTACTAGAATAAACATAATAAATTTACTTATAATTTCAGCTACACATCACACTATACTATATCTTCATTGCACATTTTTGGGTTTCTAGAATATTCAAACTATGCTAGGCTATTTCATAGCATTTCTATATAATGCTTTTATCACCTCAAAAGTCCTGTAAAACCAGAGATTTAGTGGGGGAAAAAAAAACTTTCTTCTTCCAGTTAAAGTTCTCAGTCGTTTACAAATGTTTTTTTGATTCCCCTCAATCTTTTTTTTCCAGCAAGGCTTACTAGAGATAAATCTCCCATTGCTCTGTTTGAAAATGGAATATATTGAAAAGCTGACTGAAAATGATTTTTATGATATAGGATGTGGTTTATTTTTAGGTGTTGATAGTTTAGGCCTAGTGTTTCATTCACATAGGGTTTTTTCCACTTGGATGTCTAAAAATGAGATTTATTTTGGTTTTTCATTAAAATGAAGCAGCAATGTTGCTTCTATAGCTTAAGTAACATGTAGTTGAGTCACAAAAGAGCTTCTGTTTGACTTCCTAGTTGTAAGGAGTTTGGGGAATCTAACATTATTCCCTTTTGGTCATGGAGAGAAGGGGGAAGAGGTTGCTTTTGTTTGTCATCATTCATATGACAGAACACACTCAATTTCAAATTTTTCTGCACCTCTGATATTTGCAGTATTATGGTTTACAATTTTATTGTGTTCATCATCATACTAAAAGACCCAAAGTAATTGGTTCTGTATAGAAAACTAACAGAAATACAGACTTTTCAAAAACCAATCTTGATTTCTTAATGTTCAGCAATATTGAAGTTAAAAAGGGACGTGAAGATTTTATCTGAACAGTAACATTGACTCTACTAAACAAGTAAGAATAATCTTGATCAAGAACTAAAATTTCAGGCGAGTCTGTTGTCAAAATTCTGTGCAACTGAGAAGAAAGCACCAGAGGAAAAACTTGCCAGAAACCTTGAAAGATATTTTAACATCCCTTATTTACAGATAAGGAAATTATGCACAGATATTATACCCAAGGAGGATATGTACTTAACTGAGAATAAACATCCAGAATTAGCAAGCTCACCTCTGAATAGATATATTGCAGAGAAGCACTCAACCCACACCTGTGTAATTGCATCAAGCAGATATCTTAGGTAACAGGCTTGTTGCTAGGATTCCTAGGGATCTCTCTCAATGTGCTCCTCACTCTTTAAAGCCAATATTTGTCTTAGGATGCTTTCAGAGAGAACTTGCTTGTCCTGTTTGAATGAAGATATTTCTAGCTCGCAGACACATTTAGAATTGACATTTTTTCCTACATACATTCCCTCTATTTGTTTCTGCTGAACCAATGTTATGACTCTGGTGCATAAATGCCTCCTGCTTTTGCTATTGCAGCTGATGGAAAGGTGACAATGGAGGGCAGTAGAGATGTGTTACAGCATTTAATGCAGGCAGATTAGAGTTCACTGGCAGTAGTGTCATTGCAAAGACTGAAAAGACAAAGCAAAGCAGCTACTGCATAATTCAGCTGTTCAAGGACCTTGATTTTACCAAAACTTGCAAGCCTAGTAGAAGAAAACAGTGCTTGCGCATGGCTGGTGTGCTACGATCACAAACAGCAACAGAATCATGTAAGAAAGATTCCCATTCTTGGACCTGCTTGAGGAATTTGCCATGACCCATGTTCACAGAGAATGTAACACACTTCCAGGGGTAGTCTGTTCACTGTTAATAAGTCATGTGAGGAGATCTTTGGTTTGTTCTACAGACGTGCCAAACTTACTGCTTATGAGAATGCCATTATACTGGCTGTTAGTGGCCTTCTGCACCTCTCTGAAGCCACCAGTTCCACAGGAATGCCTGCTGTTCTCCAAAGACACAAACTAGCAACACTCAAATATACCGAGAAAGGAAGGGATGCAAACATCGATGTGAGCCATACACAGCTGGCCACACCACCTTACAAAGGAAACCCAGGATTTACCTGCTGTGTTTTAGATCACAATTAGCCAGTGTGTCTGCCCAAACTTTTAATGGGACCCTGCCTTGACACATAAACATGTACTCCAACATCCAACCACAGTTGCTGTTCTCTTTGTGTTTTCTGTATTACTAGTAGAGCATCTGCCATTCTGCAGAGCACGAGAGGCCTGTGAAAGGTACTATGCACATTAAATCCCTGTTCATTGCTCTTCCAGCAATTCCAAGAGGATAAAATATATTTCTCTCACTTTACTTCTTGTTGCATGTCCATTCTTTCAGATTACAGATCGTCTAACTTTTTAAGAATTGAGCAAGGTTTTTTCACAGTCTCTATCCTCTCATCCTCACAATATTAAACAAAATCTGTCCTAGATAGGATTTTCTTTCTACGTTAGTAATATATAGAGATCTCCAGGTTGCATGTTAACTATAATTTATCACATTTCTAACAATATAGTCAACTTTTCCACAAGTACCCTCTCAAACATCCTGAGAAAACTTTTTAGATTACATATGCATGTGTAAAGGACTTAACAGGGATGATACTACAAGTTTTATTATTTGATTCCAAATTAGTTTTAATCTTTGTTTATGTGGAAGATTTTAAAATGCAGGAAACAAATTTATTAGTCTAGGCTTTCACATTGCCCTAGATTAACAAGAGAATTTACCAACTCCCATTTTTAAATTTTGTGCTGTCATTTCCTTTACATACTGCATTGCTGTGCCTTCTTTTCATAAATTGGATCTTTACCAATCTTCTATCACGTTGTGCTTTTTACCTGTCATAAGAATGTCTTCAAAACTTCTAATTATGTCTTTTTCCTTCTGGACCTCGTGATTTCCTGACTAGCCATCCTAACAGTATTCTGCAAGTGGAAAACCCTTTCTCCTCCATTAGTTAGATATGAATAAATTCTGCTATTTATCTCCTAATTATTACACAGTAAGTACATAACTGTTGTTTTATCTGTTTAAAATCCAAACAATCTGAAAACTGCATCAGAAGATGAGGGTAAAGCCAGTATATAGTAACTTCACTTCCTCCCCCTAGCAGCATATTCTTTTGCTACCTAGAAAATAATTAGCACAACACAATCACACATTTTCTGTATAATAAAAAAATGAGTTTCCTAGGAGAAAATAAATTATATCATGAAACATTAGCCACTGCTTAATTCCAGTTTTTATGTGATGAAGTGCTTTGGGAAGACCTCTCATTCGCTACTCCTTGCCTGAAGCAGTATAATCACGCAAGTTATATAAAAATCTGGGGCAATTCAAATTACTCATCTATGTTGCTGGAGTTTTGGGGTGGTTTTTGTATATACTTTTCATATTATAACCTTGATAAATGATCATTTCGAAGAACTTTTCTCAGAAGGACATACAAAAGAATAAAATCCAGTCAGAAAAATGAACTCATGGGTACTGTCTAGTTACAGTGCACAGCAGGAATTTACTACTTACGTATGAAATACATATAAAACATTTGTAAAAGATACCTTACTTCAGGTAAATCAACACACCCAGTTTTCATTATGGCCTTTTGCACATGCATTTTTGAAAAGGTTATTTTTACAAGCAACAAGAGTCCAAACAGGCTATGAAATACAGTATCCTGAGTCCAAAACTAGTTTTTAAACAGACGCTAATTAAGTGGTTATCACTGAGTGTTGAGACTGTGCCAAAAAAGCACTGCAAAAAGTTGACAGCAAAGCTCACAGCAAAATAGCCTGAGAATAAAACCTGATATTCCTCTTCACAGCTCCCTGCTAATAAAAGCATTAACTTAAGAGCACATATGAAGGGAAGTGAGGACCTCCTGCTGCCTCTCTGATACGGTGTTGGTGGCAAATGGGCAATTTCCATACATGTGACAATTTACTAGTGTTACAACCCATACCCAAATGCCTTGAGGCACTGAAGTGCCAGTCAGGAGAGCAGGATCAGCATTAACATATCATTATGAAACAAACAGCAAAAGGGAAAAGGGAAAAAAACCCCTCTGAACGAATGCTTCAGTGAAAGTTTCTTTGTAGACATGCTTTTAGAGGCAGGACCTGAAATCTCATGCTCTCAGTGGCACAATGCAATTCACTCTTTTATGAAATATAAAGCAAAAGCAGTAACCCTTCATTTCCCTATGACCATTCCTCCGAGTTTGCAAATAGCCAGATTCACCCTGAATTAAGCAAGCTGTAGCTAAAGTAAAGAATCTATTTATGAAAGGAGATGCATGTTTTAAAACAAACCAAAAAAAGTTTGCAAGAGAAGGGATAAGACTCAGCCAATAGGATTTCACGAATAATTCAAATTATCCTGTGCTTCCCTGAGTGAGGAAAATAACACAGGAAAGAGATCAGTTGTCCCCTCTGTTTATTTATCACATTGTAATGTCTGGGAACTGTTTACCTCTCTTTTTAATGCACAGCTCCGGATGATATTAATAAGACCCCAAAATATTGAATACAGAGTCTTGAATTTCAAGGCACTGTGAAGTGAAAATCCCCTTTGTTAAGAAAGCTGGATCTTTTTACATATTGTCAACTAGCAGTGTTAAAAGTGGCATCTAATATGCCACTGCAGGTAAGAGGAGGTACACTGTTCAAATTTTTACAAGTTTATCCAGACTTTTCAGTTTGTTCACTTCATATAATTGGCAACTTGACTATAAACAAGTGGATGTTTTTTTCTGTGAAAAACACCTAATCAAGTTCCAAACCTACTCCCCACTCGAAAAGTAATTAAGGGGGGAAAAAACAAAACAAAACGACAAAAAATACAATATAAATTTCAAGTTCATGAAACATTCCTTCTGCTCAGGGGCCAAGCAGACTATTTTACTTCTTGACAGAATTTTTCTGTCCCATAAACTTAATACATGACTTTTATTCTGTATCAAAACCAATTAAAAAATGCACATACATCCCTTTGCATATTCTTAGGGTTTTGGGGTTTGCTGGACTGCAATGACCAATTACATTATCTTCTAAATTGTTCATTCTAGGCCACATACCTCTCAAATACACTTTTTCTCCATGGGACACATGCCTGGAGTTGTGCTGTGCAATAGCCCAAAGCACAGTCCTTGCCACATCCTGAACACATAGCACCTCTTCCTGGTTTACAACACTCCATCACGTTTTCCTACATCCACATACCCAATGGCTGATGGATGATTCAAAAAGTAAATGCCTTTCCTCTGCACTTTCTAAAGCAAATGTCAGGTGGCTTTCACTGCTGTATGATTCCTACTGGTTCAGGACACAAATCCAACTTCACATCTCTTCCAATATTCCCATTGCTTCCTAAATACCAAGCCTGTTGGATGAAGCTGTGCTAAACAGAGCTGTAGCAGGCATGGGCACAGGTACACCCCAGGAAAAACACTAATAATTACCACCTGTTCACTCAAGTCTTGGTGCATTTTCAAGGGAGATCTGTTTTATGCTCAACATACAGAATACCCAACCCTGTAATGTTCCCAAAATTCCCACACACATTTTTCAGGTGCAAAAGCAGTATCTAGAATGTCTAGGCTGCCTGCCACCCCTGCTACTTCCTACAGCGCAATATTTGAGGAGTCTGTTCTTATCTATTAAGTATTAGAACACAGAAAAGGCAAAAATTTGTGCTCTGAGGAATTTGGCAAACAAGCAGTAAATATTTACCAGCTGCTAAGATCAGCTGGCTGTTTTGAATTTAATCTAAGTATAATTAAACAAACAAACAATCAAGATATTGAGATTGGATTTAACAGTGTGGAATAAGACCATTCAAACACTCTTCCATTTAAAAATTATACCAGCATTAATGATAATCAATGCAAATTCTTCCTTTTACTGCTAGACAAGTATTAATTTTTGGTTAACTAACAACACCACAATAGTTTCATAAATCACTGCCAGATATCTGTAAGGATGCCATCTGAGAAGAATTTCATTTTTAAAAGTTTGCTGTCATAACATTAAAATGGTTTGTCAAAACAACCTTGCCTCCAAAGGAATCATGGCTTTGTTTAAATGAACATCAATTCTTCATTTAGAAAATATTTTCTAAATGAGAACTATCAATTTTTGGCTTGCTTTCTTAAACTGGAATTTTGCCTAAAGCATTTTCTTTATTTATTTAGGAAAAACTCTTCATTTTAGTTCTTTCTTTAAAAAAAAAAAATAAGCATTTGAAATTTCAATCTCAATTCTCAATTTTAAGGCTTTCATACTGCAAGCCATATAATACTAGAAGGAGAAGGGTTGAGCTTTTAACAAGTCCCAACTTTTTCAAATTTAGGCAGGAGTTAAATAGATGCTAGTAAAAACAAAACACCATAAGGTGCTCTAATCCTTTTAACCATTAAATTCCAGTAGTATTCTAGGCTTCCTCTAGACATGAAGTGCTGGTAAAACCAACCAAACAAACAAAAAAAACCCAAACAAACAAAAATACCCAAAAATATTCTCCACCCTAGGTTAGTGTTATAAGAGATATAACCATTATCTTTATGGAAATCTGAGCCTTCTGAAATAAGAAGGACTAAAATATCTTTTTTACAGCTCTGGAAGGCCTAAAATTTTCTGGCATATTTCTGAAGAAAAATTTGTACATATGCTATGCCTAGGATTTCAACTACAAAATACTACAGTACAGAACAAGAAATGGCACTTAAATTCCATGGCAGCTAAATTCCCAGTGCATTAGCCCATCCCTTCTACAATCCCACAGTGCCTGACTTCTGAGGATACTCCTATACAAAGTTCAGGAGGAAGAAACTGTTAAAAAAAATGGGCTGAGAGAGAGAAAACACATTGTTGTCTACTGCACTTCTTGACTGGCATTTCCAGCTGTGGTTAGGGGCTTATTAGGGGAATATTGCCGTGTGCAGAATACAGAAAACTACGTGGATGCACCACTTAGAAGCACCTGGTTTCTGGAAGTGAGCTAATTAGCTCCTGGATACCAATGATTCAGATTCAGTACAGCTTTTAATTTCACTGTATCTCCATCCTTGGAGACACCCAAAAACCATCTGGAAAAAGTCCTGGGCAGCTTGGTCTAGGTGGTTCTGCTCAAGGAGGGATGTTGGACCTGGTGACTTCCAGAGATCCCTTCCAACCTCAGCCCTTCCATGATCCTCTGATGAAGAAGTCTCACCAACAAGAAGAAATTAAACCTGTGCCTCTGCGAGGGCCTTCTGGCTCAGCTTCAGGCATGCCCCAACTCACCGTGGACTTGGTGGGAAATCACTGCTCAGACTCTGCCCCTGAGCACTGTCTCCAGCCCTGGCTCCTCACTCAGCACCCTGGCTCCTTGCTGTGATAGTCACCTGCCTTGTTACAGCGTGGGGCTCCCAGCCAGCCTCCACTGGAGGAGCAGGCAGGTCCTCCTGCCCCACAGCAACACCAGCAGAAAGACAAATTCATGTAATCAACAGGAAAAAATTAAGAAAAAACAGTGGTATATCAGTACTAATTGTCAAAAGTACAGGGATTGAGAGGACAAGCAAGCCAGTACTACTATCATTTATGCTACAACCATTTGAGATAGTACAATCATATCTGCAAATACACTAGGAATTCTCAGTGCGTGGTAATATGTAATAAGGATAATACAACTTGCAATATAATAAAATATAAATACACAGAGGAGAAAAGAATGCCAGATTTATCTGGTAATGCTACAAGTAATGCAAGATAATAGCACATACTATATTTAAATAAATACTTTATTTGGAATTTGAGGGAGTTTAAAATACTCCAAAGACTATAAAGAAATCACAGTGAAAGTATAAAACTGGTATTTCTTGGCGTGGGTAGGTGTGGCCAGCCAATGTCACAGTAAATTATCACAGGGAAGGAGAAAAAATATCTGGTTAAAACATCAGGACAACCTCCTATTTTTACAAAAGGCTCCCTTTGATCCTTCGTGCCTCTGGAAAAAGAAGGGAAAAAAAAAAGGCAGCAAGTTTTTTTTCATTAGAGAAATGAAAAGGGGAAATCCTGAAGTTCTTACAGAGTAAACTTCAGTTTTCAGTGAATTTAATTCCTTGGGAAAATATATCAAGTTCACTCAGATGGAACTGATGGAGAAAAAAGCAAAAGGAGATATTTCTACAAGCTTCAAAAAGAAAATATTTCTTTTTACCTACGCTGTCCTGAGATTTGCTGAAAATACAGCAACCATGAAGAAAATGATGGTACTATTGAACTTCAGACCAGCCTTTATTTTAATGCACTGTAAATTAAACAGAAAAGCCAATTAAGAAAAATTATGAGCTCTTGCTTTTATTACAGACAGCTTTTATTCCACTTTCTAAGAGCCTGAAAAATTTGGCAGTTGTCAAATTTTTAAGACTCAACAACATTTGTGAGTTTTGTGCCCTCATAACTTGCTGTAGGCATGCACTCTTTACACCTTTCAGAATTAATAAATAAGAAAGTATTAGTGGGGTTCTGTCCCAAACAGCAGTTAAAATTTTCATATTAATTTGATTTTATATGTTATATTTTAATCGTAGATGTTTAAAATCCAGTATTTAAATACACAGTCAAGCTTTTGAGCAACAAGAGAGGCAAGCTTCAGAGCTAATTGTGAATTCCCGTGCCCATGCAAAGCAGAACTGGAGAGGGAAGGGGAGGGCTCTGCTCAGAAGGGGATCTGACATTTCAGTGGGCCACAATATGACACTTGAAAAGTGATTGTCTCTTGGCCCACACCTGTAACCATGAATATGCCTGATGACCCAGGCTCTGGGCTGACCCTGTGCCAACCCTGGTCAGCCCACAAGTAGCTGTTTTCATACTCTTCTCACATCAGGAGCATATTTCAGTAAAGGGGGAACCATTGTTTTTGTGGCTTTATGTGCCATTTCTAGGTTTTGGCAGAATTTCTCTGAACTCACCAAAGCTCCAAATGAGATTTTTGTGAGTTGAGAAAAGCAGTAAGGACAAGACAATGCTTCTTCCCCTGCAGCTGTTCCAGGTATTTTTCTACAGACCTTTAGTAAAAGATTTCCCTGACACACTTTCAGTGGAGCATCACCTTCTGACATTTGACTAGATGCACTATAAAACCTTCTAGTGGTGAAGGAAAGAGGAATGCACAATGAGGAATGCCGAAAAAATTAAGATGCCAATATACAGAAAACAGAAGCATTTAAATAAAAAAAAAGACTTTTAAATGCCTTCCAGCTTCAAAGATATCTTTGTAATTCACTTCTGAAAGCCTGAAATGTCCTACAGTTGGTATGCAGAAGGCATATGCATTGCATATGAAAGAGATTCAACACCTTTATTTTTATAAAATAAACAGACTCGTTCTTCTCTTTGTGGGGGAGCCTTCTTTGCACCCAATTCAAAGGGGACTACATTGGGGAAAACAGGACAAGCAGAAATTTACATAGTCCCACTCAGAAGCTAAATACAACCTGTCTAAGATGACAAAAAAGCTACTACAAGGCTTGAAGTTCTTGTGCTTGGACCGCCTCAACTTGTGTCTTAATTAAAAATAAAACAATTAAGAACAAACAAATAAACATCATCACTAGCAGACAGCTAAAATCCCCTCTCAGTCTGAATATTAGTGGGGCTTATGCTGGAACTAAGGAAGTGTGGAAATGGAAGCTGCTGCCAGACACGCATTCTCTCTCACCTCACTTGTGGACAGCCTTGTAGAAAAAGAAACAGCAAATACCCCAGCCAGAGAGCAGATGGGATTGTGGTCATTTTGGAGTCAAAAGAGCTTGGCTGGTTTCTGGTTTCGTTGGGTGGGGTTTGGGGTCTGTGGAAATGTTTTTAATCACTAAGCATCTATGTACGTCTTGCTCAAAGCTACCAATTTTATCTTATGGAATGAAACAGGTAGCATTGCATTTCCCACTCATGATCCAAACTCAGAGATGATTCGGAACTACAAATACCCCAGAAACAAGGGGGGAAAAAAACCAAAACAGGTCTAGCATAGTCTAGAACTGGCTGGCAATGTGCAACTGTGTGGGAATCAAAACATTCTGCTGTTCTCAGCTTTTCTAAACATTACCAACTGCCAGATGCTCTCCTGAGCTATTATGTGTATCTTTAATATTACTGAAAAATAGAGATTTCCATTTTCGAGCTAAATGGACTGAAAGACTTGCAAAGCTTCTGGGTAGAAGAATGGTAAATTTTAAAAAGCCAAACTATTGCACCTCTTATCAGCCATTTGAATTTGCTAATTAACATGCAAGTAAAATCCATCCACCACTTTCCTAACATGATCCTACGAGTCCTTCCCAAGAAGAACTCAAAGAAATGTAACTCCCCCAAATTCATGACAATAGAGACTTTTCAAATGACAGATAGCCTTACATATTCCTTGAACTGTACATTATATGAATTTCACTCATTATTAGGTTGGATCACACTCACATTACTGAAGATTTATGGCCTTTAGCTTTTAAAATAGTTATGGCTAATAGCTGCATTAAAGCTGAAAACTTGAGTGGGAAGGTTCTGCAAAGACACCTGCCTGAAAAAGTACAGAGTAAGCAGTGCTAAACAATAAAAAACTTCAAATACACATAAGTATTATCCTTCAACACAAATCTCACACAGAAGATTACAAATAATCCCAACAGACTGGCTAAAGCTTTATTCCAAACTAATCCTAAGTATTTTCTTCTTCTTCTTATATGGATACAGCCCTGTAATGGTTTATATCCTCTAAAGAAAAGTTTAGAGCATTTATCCCAAGTAGGGGTATCAAGATAGAAAAGCAGTGTGGACCTGGCTCAAAGAGAAAAATGGAATAAGTGGCAAACAAATCTCTCATATACACCTACAGTACAACACAGTCAAGAGATACACTAATACTGTGCACACGTACTCTACAGCAGTGAAAGTGGGGCTATCCACAGCCTTCCTCTGCCATCTGTGAGTTCTAGCTTATGGTAGTTAGTCCTGCTTTTAAACCTTTCCACCACAGTTTCTTCTCTCTATCTCAACCATGAGAAGGAAAGCGAACAAAAAAAAACCTAAAAGAAAAAAATAAAAAACAAACAAACAAAAACAAAAAAACCCACCCAAAAAAACCCAAATTAAAAAAAAAAAAAGCAATGTAGCCAAGAGAAATGGGCTGTTCTGAGAGAAAAGAATTGATAGGTGACTGTGAAGAGACTTCCCAAAATGTTACCTGTTTAACTGTTCAAGAGATTTTTTTCCTGCACCTTCCTTGGTTACTCTGCTAAAGAAAAATCACCTCCTCTACACTTGCTGTTCCAATTAATCCCAGATTTCTCAAGGTGATGCTGCTAGGTGCTAGGAAAAAAAAAACAAAACTGTGCTGAATTAAAAGGTTTGGCAGATAAGACTTCTCAGTTTGTTTGGCAAAATGATACTAAAGAGTAAAGAGTTTAATAAAAAGGAATGGCTCTTCTGAAATCTCATTAGAATCCGTGACTTATAAATTAGATGTAGAACATGGAATACCTCTAAATAATACTTAATATGCCTGCATTTAAATTTACTATTAAATGGTTAATGAAGAAGACTGTCTTCATCTTCAGCTTGGTAAATGTATGATATTTTCCAGCTGTCACAATATAGTAGAAAGCATTTGTTCAGTTCTAAGCAGTGCTAATAAACAACATTTCCTGCCATTTTCTAGCAAGACATGCTACCAGCTGTCACCTGGATAATGTAAATACATGCATACAACTTAGACACACAGGGACAGAAAAGGGGTGTTAAAATACTTCTTGATTTAAAAAATAACTGTTCATTGCCTTTTTATATATGTCCTCTGGGATGATCTTTAATTTTTGAACAGTGACAAAAATCTAAGAATTTCAACAAAAAATATTCAGGTGAAGAATTGCTTTTCACTGCCACCTTCTCAGCTCATAGAACTTCCTGTCTGCAGCCTTTCTCCCCTCCCATAATTTCACAAAATCCACTTAGTTGTAGATTACTTTATGGGATAATTAGCCTTTGAAAGCTTAAACCAGATGCGTCTTCTATACTTCATTATTTCACATACACACAGAGATCAGCAGTGACCTTCAGGGTTGAATGCATGAGGAATGCACAGCCTCTAAATTACCTTACAAATATACTAGCACTAGGATCTCAGGCACATGTAACTCACATATGTAGATGCTTACTAGAAGGAAAATCTACCTTTAGGATTGAGTAGGGAAAAATTTTAAAGGATCTTATGTTTTCTAATCTTCTAGAATGCAAGTAGTCAGAAGAGCAACATATTAAAGAATGCCCATGAGATAAATAGAGCAATAAATTACCAAATAATTTTATAGAAAAGCTAGGTCATTATTACTACTTAGGATTAAAAAGAGAGAATTCTTATATGATCTCTTAATACTCCTACAGATTTGTATTAGCTTTCCTGGTCCTTGGTCATAGCAACTCACCCACCTGCAAGAGATTAAAAATTACTCCCTAAACATTTGATATCCCACAGCATCATGCAGTGCTTAAAGGTGTTTTCCTCCAGAAGTATTTCCTGTGCACGTTGCAGTTGCTTGCTATGATGCACAAACTTTCCCTAAGTTTCCCTCAAATTCTGACATCACTTTCTTCGCCTAAGGTCCCTAAGGCATAAAATAAAATTGCATTGAATATACATTTTAAAACCTGAATTTATAGAATTGAAGAGTCACATTTTTCTCAACAGTCAATATTTTTCTATCATTATGTGGAAAAGTATCCACAATATTTGTCACTACTTTTAACAAAGAGCAAGTAAAAACATTAAAATAAAGTAGTTAGGAATTAAACTGAATATCACCCATGCTGCTGAGGTGTGGTTTGCAAATAATTACTGATATTTTAAAGAGCAGCATTTTAAACTCCATTTAAAAATATAAATTCATTCATGTTACTATATTAGAATATAGAAATAAATAGAGATAACATACGAAAGGCCTCTTTCCTAGGGACTGACCTTTTCAGGCATATTCCAGTACTTTACTTGGTCCTAGTTATTGTTCAATATTCCTTTCCCAAGAGCACATTAATAATAATAAAGGAAGGCTAACAGCTTTGATAGCTGATTTAGAGGTTCAGATTCTTTACTGCAGCAATGAGATGGTTTTTAAAAAGGCAAAATGCCAGTCATGAGATTCTACCAGGCTATTGGTAAACTACTGACAGCAGCACTACAGCAAATCAATCAACAATGCAAAAAGCTGACAAAGAAAGAAGAAAATAAAGGCTTGAACAACTTTGCAGTTTACAAGCTTTTGTTGACAAATTGTGCTGCCTAATGACATTTTATCTTGCATTACAGGAAAATTCCAGATTTTGGTGCTAGACCACGTCAACACAATCTACATAAATTTCAAATTTAGGACTACATGCAAAAAATAAAATATTCTTTTCAGACACACAACAAGAAGGCTTAAAGAGAACAACGTTTCAAAACAGAAATAACTACTAAAAGGGGCTTTTAAAACAAAAGAGTTTTGGCAATATTTTTTCCTCTTTTTTTCAGGTTTCTATTATTTGCATTAAACTTGAAATCTAGTTGGAAGTTAGAAATACCTCAGTTAAGGCTAATTGACTTTGCCTCACACGCATAAAAACTCACTAGATTAAATGACAAGCAATCGGTGGCATTTTTCATCTGAAACAGCCCTCAGTAAGCCTCATTTATAAACAAACAAGACACAGCATTATTAATTTATTAATGGACTCAGTGTAGTATATAATGGCATCATTAATACCAAAGTCACTTCTGTTCATGTAACTAATCAGAATTCCAGGAGGGAGGAAACCAACATGACAAATGTTTGGGAGAAAATATGGAGACCATACGCATTCAAAACAATTTTTTAAGGTGCCAGTTGAGGTCAGTGGCTGACAATGCCCGGACGAGGAACGGCTGTGCACAGCTGCCGAGAGGGAATGGCAGAACCGGCCTGCCCTCGGAACCGCCCCCAGATCACACCAGCACAAACCAACTGCCTCAAACACTGCCAGTAATTAGCTTTAGAAAATGTCAGTGCTAAGTAGGGCTGCTTATTTCTGTCAGGACCCTTGGGACTGTGAAACGGGTGTGAGGGTCACCCTCAGCTCTCCGTCCCTTGGGATCCACCAACTCTTGCTGCTCCCTGACAATTTTAACTGAAACAGACAAGAACATCAAAGTGGAAGACAGATGGTGGAGTACTGAAACAAAGAGTTTATGTTCAGAGAATAAACAGAATTTCCAGCTACATCTGCCGATGCACACGTTTAAATAGTTTAGATTAGGACGCAGTTTTTTAAACTGTACTGCTAGATTTTATTACTTACTTGCAATAGTCATTTTACAAGGATCTACAGAAACTTTGCAGACCTCAAGTCCACAGTCAATGTCTTTAGCACCTTCATTTTAATTCATGCATTTTTTTAATATCTATTTATGCTGACTACTTTAAAGTTATAACAAATTCCATTACATGTTGCCTATTTTTTCTGTCTCAAACTGCATGCTTGGGGAAGATAACATCTTCCTGTTCTGCTGCCCCTGCCAAATCTGCAATTTTCCCAATTCTCAGACTTCAGCAGGAGACACCACAGCAATGTACGGCCAGCATCTCCTGCAGGTGTGCCTCACTCTCCATGCAGCTTCCCAGTGACTCTCAATTATTGGAATACCTCCTAAGCAGCCATTATTTTAGGATCAGTCATCCTGCAGGAGACTCACCTGCCTCTTTGAGGGCCTGGCTGATGGTAATGTATGCACCCAGAAAATACTCTCAGGTTGGTAATGAGCCCTGCATGGCAGGTGTGGAGAACAGCTTCCCCCAGACCTCTTTGATGTGCTACTTCTCATTCACCGCTGGCTTTAGGAGAGCACTTGACAGCCAGAGTAACATTCTCTTGGGCAGACATAAAACAGAAACACAGAATTTATTTTAAGATCTTGCAGACCGTTTCAGTGGCAAAAAGGAACAAGTGAAAGAAACAAAGGTGTGCAAATTAAAGCAATAATTTATAAAATAAAGGTCTTATCTACCCAATAGCTTTCCAAGTCATATCTGTCTTCTGGTTTGACAGATCCCATGTCACACAGGACCCTAGAGAGGATGCAGGGCAGGGAGAGAGCAGACAATGCAGGAGTTAGAAGAGGCTAGAATTAGATGGGGAAAGAAAATGCGATAGAAATGAGGAGCAGAAGCCAAGCACTGAAGAGCTAACAGCACAGGTAAGCAGAAGATGCTGCCCATATTGCAACAGCTTGATAAGTTATGCATTTTCAGCTATTAAAAGTCAATTGACAGCTCAGCCTCATCCTCTTGTTTCTGGTGCATTTAGAAAGGAAAGTTCTCCCTCTTTCCCAGGAACATTCCCATTTTACATGCAATTTCAGATTCCAGTTGCTATTACTGTCTCTGTTACAGAAAATGCAGCTCCACCTGCCCCTAAGGTCTGCCCACCCACCTGATGTCACCCTCACACCTCTCCTTCAGCTGCCTCATGCCTCAAATACTCCTGCCTCACTCAAACACCTACTGCCAGTACATGTGCCCCTGTTGAGGCTGAGGCAGAAGAGATAAAGGCCTGTAAGCCCACTGCTCAATTTTTACAAAAAATGCCTGTGAATGCAGACTCCAAACTTGTAAAAATAAAATTTCTCATTTTATAGGAAATATTTCAAACTTGGAGCAATTCTGTACAAAGGTAAGGACAAGGCAGAAAAAGAAAAATGGGGACATGCACCTACACAGCAAATGTCTGATGCCATATTTCAGATTCTTAATTTGTCCAAGAACTGTGAAGAGTACTGTGTGCATTTATCTCCATTACTGAGGGCACACATTAGATCTTTCCCAATAAACACAGGTTACTTCCCTCCATTAAACCAATTCTGCAAACTTTGTATGAACCCACAGATATATTCAGCCACTGCTGTCAGTTTTCCCAGAGGGGAGAAAACAAAAAAGTTAGAATAAGGAAAATTCATCAAGGCAGCTGGAAATATATATACATATTTCACCCTTAAAGAAGGGCAGAGACAGAGAAAAGAGAAATACCCATTTATTTTTTTAGAAGCCATTCTAACTTAATTTAGTCTATAAAGCTCAAACCTGCTTTCGTACGCTGGACTACTGTGAGGGTTTGTCTCTCTCACTAAAGGAATATGTTAACATTTATTCCTGTATAAATTATAACAGCAATTGATTCCTCATTCCCATCTGTAATTGGTCTGAAAGAAGATGCAACAGAACAAGTCCAGAAAAGCAGGGTAAAGTAGTGTCCCTAAAAAGAACAGGAAAGTCACTGATTTAAGCTAAATATGAATCAACCAAGGAATCAACTAATTAATGTTTCCTGCACATAGCCAGATATCCTTCATGTTTTGGAAGAAGGAATGTAAGGAAATGCCAAAAACAAGAGCATGAGCTGTACTTGATGGGCTTTCTGTAGCAAGAAAGATAAATTCCCTTCTATGTCTATACAAACTAAAAAGCATTTCTGTACAATGTTCTATGCATTTTTTTAATTATGCAATTTTAAAATTTACCTGCCGACGATAAATATTAAGTCTGAAAATGCTATGCATTCAATAAAGCAAAAAAAAACCCACTGAATAACAACCAAAAATATTGTGTTTCTTATTTATTGTTGTGAGAATATGCAGTCCATCTCTTAGTACCCCAGAAGCTACTGACAGGAAAGAGATTGAAATGCATTCAGGATGTGTGATACTCTCTGTGACAGGGAAATATTTTCTGGTTAATTCCATAAGAATTGTCCCTGCTATTGGTGGCCTAAGTGGTTGATGGAGTCACAGAGTAATGCAGACTGGAAGGTCATTTGGCCCCAAATCCTCCTTCGAATTTGTTGTTGAATCTAACTTCATGTTATTAGGGATAAGCAATATTCAGTTCAGCTTTGAGCATTTCCAATGATGGCTATGCCCTTGCTGGGCACTTTTCCTAATGCTTAACCATTATCACATGTGAAAAAATAGTTTCTTCTAATAACTAATCAGATTTCTCTTGTGCCCATTGCTTCTCACTCATTATTGCACAATCCTAACAGGTCATGTCTATAACATCCCATCAGATAAGATAACCCCCAAATCTTCTCTTGGGCAGACTGAATAAACCCTCATATATCCTTTCTCCAGCACTCAACTTGGTGACCACATGCTGGACTCCCTATGAACATCTTTCTTGCACTTGAAGCCCAAAGTTGCACACACTTATGCAGCTACAGACTCACAAGTGACAACAAAAAGTGGGAAAAAAACCCCCTCAACCTGCTCTCTACATTCTTCCTTTTACAACTCAAAACATAGCCAGTTTTCATGACACAGATGCACCTGTGTTCAGCTTGTCCAACACAAAGCCCAGCCCTTTTTTTACGGAGCTGTCTTCCAAATTGCCTGTACACACCCTGTGCCGTTGCATGGGATGAGTCACTGAACAGTAAAGCCACCACAACCTTACCAATGGTTTTCACCATGCCAAAGACCTGAAAGAGAAAGATGTCTGCTTCAGGATTAACTGACATGAAGTTTAACAGCTTTGCTACAGAAAGGTGGATGGACGCTCTCCCCCAGCATCTTTTTTTTCACAGGTCTATTCCTGTCCCTAACTAAACAAGCTAAATCCAGAACCTGACCTGAAGCGTATCTAATCTTTCTATAATTCTGCAGAAAGTTGTTCCATTTGAATGCAAAATACCAACAGAAGAGGATTTATCATCTTTTGTCACTGTCAGATACTCATTCAACATTTCAAATTTTAAAACTGAGGACTGAACACAAAATTTTAGCTAACATATGGAGTAAGCAGTGTAAGAGACCAAAGCAAAATATTGATAATGTGTGTATGCCACAGAACAGGGTGTCAGGATGGGAATTCAGAGATACAAAATCCAGCCATACAATTTCCCCTTGTGAAAATGCAATAGATGGGGTAACCAGGCTAAGGAGAGGAACTTCACATGCCTTATCCCCACGTTCCTTCAAAGTGCAATACAAAGAAGAAGGTATACATATTCAGTACGTATATTCAGAAAATTACTTCTATCTCGCTCAAACATCTCATAATACATTGTTACTTCACTTCAGATTCAGTGGGGTATTTTACCTAGTGGCTATTATAATTTCAAAGTCCTCCCAACTTCGTGAAGCTTTATTATGATCATAATAGGGTCTATTTTAAATATTTTCATATGATACAACATTGCCCAAAGAATACAACCTTTACAAAAACACTAATGGATCCTATTCTTTAAGCAGAATTTTCTTTTTGCACCCTATTTAGTATCAATTGCATCCTTTTGGCACAGCTTATTATCCTAATAATAATGAATAATAAGCTTATTATCCTAATAATAATCTCTTTACCCATGACAAAAATTAATGAGGTCCCACTTTTTATGATAATGGATTAAGCAGTGGAGTTGGACTTTCCTTAAGGACGGCTAAAGTCTAGGCTTGCTAGAAAGGAGTGTAGACCCTGTCAATGTGAATGTATTCTTTAGCTGAGCAAATAGGGCAGACTTTTTAAAATTCTGTTGCCAGCTAACACATTGAGAACAGTCCAGCAAACCCTTTACAGAGAAAAAATATGATCTGTATAAAATGTTAACATGAAAGCTTAGCCAGGCTGGTAGCATAACATATAAAATGGATAGATGAGTAGCTAGCCGTGACTCCTGAGCTTCTAAAAATTATAGTTAAATCCCTACACATATTTTGCTGCTATATTATATTTCTCAATCAATGGAAACCTTTAACTACTCTATATGAAAGAAGAAGTTCTAAACCCCTCAATAGTGCAGCTTTTTGGTATACATTGAAATTTCTCTCAAGCGCACCTGAAAAGACAGTGGAGAAACATAGGAATCAGAGAGCAAATGCAACCAAAATTTTGTGTGCAATAAAATGAAAATGGCACACAGAACAGCTGAGGCTGGAAGGGGTGCTGGTAGGCTCATTTAGTCCAACCCCCTGCCCAAAGCAGAGCCAACTACAGCATGTTGACTATGGCCATGTGCAGTTGGGTTTTAAATGTCTCCAAAGACAGAGACACCATTAGGTCTCTGGGCAGACCAGACTAGTCTTCAACTACTCCCACAGCAGTAAAAATTTATGTTTAAATTGAACATCCTGTACTTGAATTTGTGCTCTTTGCCTCTCGTCCTGTCTCTGGCACCACTGAGAAGAGCCTGTCTTAGTCTTTTTTACCCCCACCCCAACACACATGTGGGGCTAGGGGGAACCAGAGGATCTGGAAATTATACTCACTATTTTTGAACCATAGTTTTCTTGACTGCATTAGACTCACACAAAATATGGGCAGCATGCTGACAAATGCCCTCCTCCACATACTTGCGTTTAGACACCATTCCTCATTCTCCAGGAAAATACATGTAGCTATGTCCTAGGGTGACTTTACGATGCTTGTATCCCCAGTCGTCTGCTCTGCTTATGTTGGATATTAAGTTTTGCACCTTTACGACTGGTTCTGAGAGTGAAGGGGAAAGAAAAAGTGCAGAGTTTGTTTTCAGAAATTGCACTCACTCCTCCACATTTCTACTCCTAGACTGTGTTGTCTGCCGCACAGACAGACAGCAGGACAGAGCTCTCCTTTGCTCTTAGTTTTTAGCTCGCTGAGGCAGAGAAGTTCCCTGGGCTGTGGCTTTTCTTTTTTTTGGAACCGATCATCCAAGAACTGCTCTGGGGTGAAAACCCAGAAAAACACCAGGAGCTCATAACTGTGGCCCACCAGGGCCTGGGACGTGGCATTTACCAGCACAGGAGGGACTGGTAAGAGATGGAGTGAGCCGAGCTACAGCCCATGACAAGGACTTTCGAAATTTGCCATTTCTTCAGAGCAGCAAGAGCATTCATTGTTTAATATTATTCATTTTTTCATGTTTGTGAGTACTTTGCTCATTAAATAAACAGTTTTTTTCCATTTTTCTCCAAGGGAATCTTTCCCAAGCTGGTAGCAGGGGGCCCCACTTGGATTTGCTTTCTAGAGGGACCCCATTCAGAGGCTTCCTTCCAAATTTGCCCTAAACCAGAACAATCCATAAATATAATCTATCTTGCATACACTATAGAATATAACCAGAGTGCTTGTAGGCTTCCTAGGTAAGGTAAAAGATGCCACGTGTATGACAGAAATAGGCAGTGCTCAATTACAGAATTTCACTCCTTTCAGTGACAAGAAAGAATATTTCAATAATTAAAAACCTAGTTTAAGTAAACTTAACTTTCATATTTTATTGAAAGTCTTTTGATTCTACTCAAAGTCATGTCGGCTTCCTTTTGACTCTTATTCTTTGTGTTTTTCCAGTAACTTTCATATTTCTATTTTCCAGTAAAAATAATTACCTTGAGACTACATAATTACTGAAAATTACTGGTTTTCACCTATACAAGTACTCCAAATAAACACCGACCTAAGCCTTTTTTCAACACTTTAGATTTTAGTGAAGTTTTTGTTTGGTTTGCAGGAGGTTGTTTGTCTGGTTGGGGGATAAAGGAAGGGGCTGTTTTGGTTTTTCGATAGAAACTATTCCTAACCTAATGGTATTGCTTCATCCTGTCACAGGAATGTGCATCAATTAAATAAACATGGCTCTACACTCCTGACAGATACATATTTCCCTGTGCCATGACACTTGTTTACCAACCTGTAAAGACTGAGGAGTCATGAAACTGTTCAGGTTAATACGCAAGTCATAGCTACATCCAGGTAAGAAAGGGGACTTCACCCATGAACCAAGAGAGACACTACAGTGATAAAAAAAAAAAATTTGATAATTCTTATTGCATGTAGAACAAAGGAGCTGTACTCCTTACTCTCAAATAACACTGCTAGAAACTAAAACCCCATTGATTTCTTGAAGTTCCTGAAGTTTGGAAGGAATGTGGTTAGCAATACAGTCTATTAGATCTGTTTCATGAGAGATTTTTTTTTTCAGTTCAGCTGTTAAAAAACGAAATTCCTTAAATAAAATCCTCCAAAGGTCAGCTTTGATAGAAGTAAAACTGTCAGGTTTCCCTTCCTTGCTTAGTAATTGTGCACTTGATGCAACTGTAAAATGCTGTATCCACTGCTGCAAGCTGTTCTTTTCAGTGAAGTAAAAGAACAAAATTTTCAACTATTTGCAAGCTACAGATCATTAAAACCATCTCAAAAACCAACACCAGCAGCATCTACAGTTACAGTGTTTTCCTGATTCTGTTCTGCAAACTTCAATTACTCTTTTTAACTTTAGAGTACAAAGACATTCTGCACACAAATTTTATGTTACATAATAATGCTTAGGAAGAGCCTGCACACATTTCTTTAAAGTTCTCCAACTCTTTAAAATTACACTGACACTATATTAACCCCAAAAGCATCAAATATTTCTATATTCCTTTCCTTGTAAACTCTGACTTCACACATTACACTTCCAATAGATTTCGTGCATCTCGTACAAGCTAAAGGGGGGGGGATGAAAAAAAGGAAATCTGTGAGGGCCACCTGAAGTTCTCAGAAGTGTAGGAAATCAATAAAAAGTAATTTTCTGGCTTCAGACATTTTTCAGATGGAGAAAATGTATCAAATGAAAACTTGTACTTCATAATAAAATATAACTACAAAGCTCTATCATGCAACAAAAGTCAAAATACCTGTTTCCTCACCGACAAATACTGCGTTCACAAACTCCGTGGGTTTCAAATATCTGGCAGAGCCACAAAACTTCTGTAAAAGCTGAAACAGAAAAGTCCAGCTTCAAATAGAGGCTACAAAATATTTTTGAGTTGAGCAGTATCACCAACTCCAAAGGGGAGAGTTAGATAAAAATCTTCCAGACAGTTTTCTTGACAAGTCTTTTGGGAAAGAAAGGACAAAAAATGAGTATAGCAGCAGTCTCTACCCACTAGCTCCGCCACTGCGGGATCGCAGCAGTATCTTCACACCAACAAGCAAAAGACTTCCAGATCCACATTTTTAAGAAATCACTCAAACTAATTTACTTCAACTACCTAAAAGTCTCAAAAGCCAATTAGTTGTTTTTCAGAAGTATTCCAGTTTGAAGTTAACCTATCTTCCACTAGCCTTCGTACTATCCCACTCCTTGATTAAAATAAAAGTAGATGCTGTCAGTTTAAATGCCCAGGATTTTTCTGCTTTCTTGCCTTCTGTAGGACACACACTCTCTCTGAGAATCCTTAATCCTCCCAACTGCACATGCCATTGCTTTTCCCTCACTGTATTGAGAAGGGTCAAAAATCCCCATTCTGCATTTCCTCCTCTGTCCAGTTCACACAAACTCCATCTGTCAAGCCAGGCCCCCTTTTCCTCCCTCTTTGGGCTTATGTACACCTGAATCATCTCCTCACAGTGGCAAATCATTCCTTTCTTTCGGACTGAGGAGCTAACCATTACGTGAATTAACATTTTAGAATGGCAAAGGGAATGGTGATGCTTTTAAGATGAAAGGTAACCATTCAGGGTAACCACTGACTGTTTCAGCTTCTACAGGCATCAAGAGACAGCAAAGTTGATGCTGGAGCTACTCTTCTATTCTTCCAGTCATCACCAAAGTGAATAAAACTTCACTCAGAGATGCCTGAAAGAACTCAATTGAAAACTGATCAGAGCTTCTAGAGTTGGTTTACCAGGGACTCGTACAGAAATGCCACTCAAAGCAAACAACCATTTCAATCAGGCAGAAAAAGGAAAAAAAATCTTCAAATGTCAAAACATTTCTGGTTCGTATTGCTGTCAACACAAGCCTGAATATAAAATAATGATAACATAGAAAACTTCCATTCTAACAGTCATTGTTCAATAATTCTCTACAATTTAAAATCATAGGTTTAATAATCACACCTGAGAATGAGCAATATCATACTACAAGCATCAAATAAACATGAGTTAACATTACACAAATGAACAATCAGTAAAAATATCTTATTTAAATTTTAATAAGGAGCTCTAAAAAAACTACGACAAAAATACCTAACTATTCAATGGGAAAATTAACAAAGCCTGCACAAAAACATTTAAAATTTCTTGCTCTCACCTTTATTGTAACTAATACATTAATCAAACTAAAAAGTAAAATAAATTGTGAAAAACTCTGCCTCAAACAACTGATGACTCTATCATCAGGGTAGCATTTAAGGAAGCTAAATATAAAGGAAGTAAATAAAGCCCTCTGCTAGCTTCCTTCTCTTCTGCTGGCAATACCATCCTGAAGCTATCAAACTATCAAATCTCTGGATGCAAGGACAAAAAATTGACAAACATTTTTACTGTTTGTTCTGCTGACTTTTTTCTATCAAAACATCTGCTACACATCCCTCCTGGAGATGGGATATAACATAAAGCTAAAAGCTGTACAGACATTCTCATACCACTGTAGGGTGAAAGGATTCACTCCTCTCTCTGAGACATCTTCCTTTTTGATGAGAACAGGAAAGAGAAAGGTAACAGCGCACCGAATGAAAACCTGTTTGTAACTCCAATTCCGCAGAGATCGCTGCCTGCAACTCACTGCCCTGGGAAGCTCCCAGCAAAAGCTGACACCTGTGTGCCAGGGCTGGCTTACAATCTGCTCATAGTCCAGCTTGTGGAAAAAAGGATGGATGCAGCCCTGCAGAGCCCTGGAACCTCAGCTACCCTTTTGTCCTACACAACTCGAGCACCAGCAACACCCCAGAGCCCAGGCAGAGCTCTGTGCTCATGTTGGCAGCAACAGGACTGACAACCCTGTCTGGTCCAGGGTTGGTTACTGCTTTCTTCCTCAAGACACCAACATTTACATCAACAATAAGTGCTACCTCCATGAGCACCTTCATGGGAGAAGCTTGGATGGATGTCCCAGAACACATCTCCTCCTCACAGCTTTCCCAAAACAAAGTGTGATTTCCCACACTGAAAATATCTACAGTGGATTAAGTAATAAGAAAAGTCATGGTTTTCCTAATTTGTCCTTTAATTATATTAATACCACCTGTGGCTTTATGGTAAAAAAGTAAATACATTATATTTTCCACGGATTTTCCTTTTTAAAAAGTTCCAAGAACGTCAGGAAAACAGAAGGGATTACAAATTTGTATCAATATTTACCTGGGAGAAAAAAAAAAAAGGCAATTCTTATAATGATGTCTTCATGCTGCCTACTTAACTGATAAGGCAAATCTATTAATCTTCAGTTTCATATAAAAACTTGAGTAGTGATTTATAGCATACGCCTACTTCTGCGTATTTCTACATACACATCGCATAAATCCTTTGTTTTTAAAACCAGGTAGACCAAAAAATACAAACTAGACCATCATAAACCCAGAACAAAACATGATCCTGGATTTGACAACAGGTGGGAGTAACAGTACCCATGTTTGTCTGGTTTTGCATATACAAGAGCAAATAAAACACACATTCTGAGGAAAATTCATCCCTAGTTGTTAAAAAAAATATATTCATATGAAAAGTTAATTTTGATAGATAAAAATGAGATATTTATTTGGGCTCTTCAAAAATGTGTGTCTGAATGTTAAAGTCCATGACAGATTAATGGGCAAAATACAGGCAGGGCAGCTGGGAGTTAATGGTAAATGAAGTACACAACACATCTGATAATTTTACCATTGCACGTAGTACATATATACACATACACTCATTTACAAAGCCCTAGTGGTTGAATTAAATGAAACCATTTTCTAACTCCTAAATTGGCCAATCATAAGAAGCTTGGCTGTTGGATATATTTTAAAGAAAGGCTCATTAAGCAATAGCCTCCATTTCTTTGTTTGCAAGACACAGGGAGACACAGTTAATGATTTGAAAAAGAATCTGTAGGCTGCAACTAACGATACATTTGGGTGAAAGTTTCTATTGAACTTGTTTATTTCCATTTGCAAGAGGTTTTATTGTCTTCTACAAAAGATGCTTACATTTCTTGGCTGATGTCCTTTCACCATATCCAATGACACTTGCATGTCCCATGAAATATGCATACTTTTGAGTGTCCTCATCAAAGACCTTGATAGCAAAATTCTTTTAATTTGATGATACATGTTACAGTGCAATCTAGTGCTTCACTGCTTGGAAAGTACTTACAAGGACCAGATTCCTCTAAAGTTACTTTCTCTTTTGTATACACACGGGATAACTGTGGGAAGCCTGTTAGATACCTAGTGGTTTTCAATATGTTAACTGCTTCAAGGCAGATTAATATACATCTTGAACATACATAATAACCAAGGAAGAGCTTTATGATGAGGAGAAAAGCCTTGATTAAGCTAGCATAATCAGCCCAACATTACATGCATAACCACAACAGAAAGTTTCCTGCAACTCTAGGTACAGACATCGAGGTGATCCTGAACTTGCACAGGTGGAGAGGGAAAGGTGAGGAGACCTGTAACAGAACAAGTGATCAGATGAAGGGGAAGGTTTGCAATTCGTCTCCAAGCAGGATACAAAAGGTAAACCTTCCCACTCATTTCCAAAGCCACATGATCGTGGACACACCTGCTCCGAGGGAAGGTTTTGTTTTAAGAAGCTACTGAATTTGCTGTATCTAAACACCATCATAATGCTCATTATATTTAACATCACATTTTCAGCAGTCTTCTTAACTGGGGGGGCCTAGCTGGCAAGTCAGCATTTAGTTCTGTCTCTCTGTTCTTTAAAGATATCTGATGAAATAATATCAGAATTCCTCAAAAATCAAGTTTTTCTTATTCCTTCATTCATTGATATTGCCATCAGATGTCACATACATATGCATACATATACACACACAGAGGTGTGTGTATATATATTTATACACGCTCACTCATGATAAATCTCAGACCAATTTTGATGTCAACATTTCAGCCCAAAGACACCACAAACATTGCTGCAGCACTGCTAACCTTTTTTCCTTAAGGAAACCAGAATGAGTTAAAGCAACAATTTTAAAAACAAGGAAGGTGAGCCTAGAAGCCATTTGTTAAAAGCTAGCAATTTTTTTGATAGGTAGATTTCTTACCAGATTGCTATGACAAGCTTTCTGCAAATATTTTTTTTTAGAGTACATATAGCTATTATTATCATTAGCTCTCTCTTGCCAAAATATGTCTTTTCAAATTTTCAAAGCTCCTCTCAATTTGTGCTCCTTTAGAAAAATATGACTCCATGAAGTTATTAACAGTATCAGATCATATACATATATGCATACTAAGGAATCTGTTCCAAGTAGGTAGTTTTCTTTCCTGGGGATGAAATAACTGATGCAGAAAAAGCAGTGATACTGGTAAAGCCTCTTGTTTACTGAATAAACAGGGCTGAGTTAAAGGATGCTGACTGTGTCAAACCACAATGGGACACCCTAACTAGAAGGAAAACTTAGATGGAAGTCAAATGTTTACTTTCCATTTTTCTTCATTTTGTTATATGTCAGCTGCAAAAAATTCTGGTTGTAACACACGGCCTCATTACCAGTTAGAATTACTATCTTCTTTTCCACATTTTTTCCATATTATCACCCTTTCAGTTTCTGATAACTACTAAATATAGAGTTCTTCCAGAAAACAGACAGGTCAGAGCACTCACAACTTCAATAAATTGTAGGAGTATGGACTGAGCGCCTAACAAAATTGTTGTTTGCCCTCCTATTAAGATCCTCATCCGATATAAATGATCCTGAACTTTATATCACAACTTTGACTGGATTTCAGCATGCTTACATTCTGCTTCCTCTTGTGGGATGTTATTAACAATCATTACAAACAACTTCTCAAAAGGAACATAACATATCCTAATACTCTGGAGCACTGTATCTGCATGTTGCAGGTACCTCTATTCTAAATTATCCTCCCACTCCACTATTACCTCACCTCCCACTCTCTGCAATAAAAACAAGATTTGCTTGATTTATAAAGGAAGTAAACATAGCGTTTCTGTAGTTTATAATAGCATAAAATGGACTGAGCACCGTTCAGTGATACATCTGCACAACTGCTTGATCTATAATTTAACCACATTGTATTATTTCAGCTTTACACTTTAATTGGATTTGAAAGAAAGGTAGAGAAACTGTATTTTTTATGCTGCTTATGCAAGATGGAGTCCCGATATTTTCTAACACACAAAATGACATTTGAAATAGTGAACAAAAGTCAGTCTCAGAGGACACCAAATGACTGAAGATTGCCATTATTCAGACTCAACGGGAATCTCATTCCCTTCTTTAGATTTGTATGAATAAATAAGGATCTCCGAGACTACTATTCACCTTGTATAACTTGTTTTATTACACATCAAGTAAAAAAAAAAAAATCAAAATATTACAAATTTCCCAGACCAGTTTTTCCCAAGACATCCATACCCTCATGCACATTTGCAGTTCTGCCAAGGTTTCGGGGTTTTTTAATTTTAAAAAAGCTAACTAAAACTCAGTCCATCAAAATAGATTTTTCAGCAAGATCAGACCCCTTTTCTGTTCACAATGAAGCTACACAATGGTTGGTGCATTAACCAGGTAGGGGTATGGGATGTCTACAGAGGAAAGCAGAAGACCAGGAGAAAGGAAGGGGGGAGAGGAGGTAGAGAGAGAGAGGGGGAGAGAAGAGAGAAAGAAATAGCACATTGCTGTGATTTTGATGGCAGTGCCAGCTTCAAATCATGAGGAGTTCACAGAATTAATTTCCACGAACTACTTATTCATTGCCCTGCTTCACACAGCTGTTCAAAGCAAGTTTTGGTGAAAAAATAGGTTTCAAAGGAAATTATCCGCTGGAACTGTATGGTCAGCATCTGCTAGTCCTTCCCTCCTAGACTTAGAACCACAGCATAGACCTGTGGATGTCATCTTGACCAAGTCCTCACTCAAAGCCAGGCCAACTTCTGTGCTGCATCAGGTCACTTAGGGCCATGTTCAGTCAAGTTTTGAATGTCTCCAAAGGAGAACCAAAGAGAGACAGAGACTGTGCATCTGTAATTTAAGAGAATACCTGGTGCAGGCCAACTGCAGATTAGCCATTTGCACCAATCCTCCATTTTATTAGTTTTATTTATGCTCACTTATTTAAATAAGTCCAACTTCTACTTCTTGTCACATTGCTGAAAATGATGAATTCAACACTTCAGCTCTCAGTAATGTAAGGATTTGGGGTTTCAGCAGAGAAAAAAAGAAAACAACCATCTTTGAATAACTGAAGTCCAATTATTTTAAGGGAAACAGAATGTTCTCACAGTCCTCTGCATCACTTTGCCCTAATTAAACAAAAAGCAAACAAAGACAGCTCACATTCCTACTACGGAAAATGCCACAGCTTAACTGAAAAAGCAAGCTATAGGAGAAACAAATTATTATGGCCATTAAACACAGCCCAGTTTTGAAGCAAGTTGGACAGCTGCTTCTCTGAAAAATGACTCGGTTATTTTAGCTGTATTTAAGCAGACACCTCTCACCAGCCTAAATAAATCTTAACACTGGGAATTTGAGGAAGCTGATGGGGTGGCTCCAGTGAGAGCAGAGGAAAGATGAAGAATGGTGGAATGAGGCTGCCTCTGCCTCATTCACTCCTATTTCCTTCCAGCTCCTGTCTGCAACAGCAAGTGAAAATGGAGCAGTGGTGACAGTGCCACTCCAGCAGCAAGAAAAAAGAATTTGGCACCTGAGACCAGAAAAGCCCCAGGTGCACCAATGATACTGATTACCTTTCTCCTACTGCAGCCCATAAGAGTTGGAAGAAAAAAAGTTTGATTTATGCTGCTGTGTTTGTTGAAAACACCTTTGTTGATTTGAGCTTAACATATTTATAGCTTATTAAGTAAATTGGATCGTTCTAACAAAGAACACGCCACTGGGACATATTCCAAGGAGAAAAAAAATACATAAAAACAGATGCTTACAATCAATTTAGTATGCTTTCAGAACTATATAGTAAATGCATAGTTTATAGTAGTCCCCTTTTATTAATTTATTTCATCTTAAAGAAAAATTTCAGGGAAACTAAAGCACTTCACATGTAGTTAGTGGGACAAACAGCTATTTCACCTGTACCTTAAGGTATCCTATCCTTAGTCCACATTGCTAGGGACTAAAAGAGATTATCGTCTGACATCTTTTCCTTGACTTACACAGCAGAGTACAGCAGAGTCAAGGCTGGTCAATGCTCAGATGTTCAGCACAGGAAAATGACTACAGGGAAGTCCAGAAATTTGTTCATTTTAATAATAAATAACGAGCATACTAAAATGGCACATACCTTTATGAAACAGTCTCTGCAAATAAGCATTTTTTTTCTTACATAAAGAACAAAAAGCCTGCACACTAGGGCAACTGATACACTTGTGGAATTTATTAAGTTAAGCATAAATGCTAAGACTAAATGAGCTTCTTTAATTTCCATAATGAAATTGTTTTTGTAAAGTTAAAAATACTGTAATGAGGCCAAAACGGTGTGCTTTCAGAGACTCCCATGGTGAAACAAATGAGATTTTAGCTTCTCTAATTGGGCATACTGCAGACTGGGCTTGATGCTGTCCTCAGCACAGGATGTTTGTTATCCCTAACAAAAAGAGGTCTACAGCTGTCAGCATAATATCATATAGCTTCTCTGAAGCCAAGCCATCAGAAGGAAGGCTGCTGCTCTCTGACTGGGACCACCCAAAGGGAGAGATCAAGTAGAGAACAGCTCTACTCTTCCCTGATTAAGAAGTTATTCGTAGAGGTAATTTGTTTACAGCTATCACAGAGAAGCTTTTGAAGCGAGGAATGAGTATTCCCAAAATCCAGCAAGAGAATCTGATTTGATTAAATAATGAATATGGATATTCCCTTTCTCTTTCATTCCCACCTACCCCTTTTCCCCTTGGTTATTAGATCTCATTACCTGTCAACACAGGCCTTCAGAGCTTGCCTGTTCCAGCAGGAAAAAGAAAAACGTTAGAGGAACTGTGTTGCATCTCTAGTGTCAGAATCTGCTGGTTTGATGACATGTGCAACACTGTAGTGACACTCTTCTAGCCTTTAACAACTTCAGTCTCATTTTCAATCAATCCATTTTGGTTTTACCCTTTACTAAAGTTCAAGTGTAAAGAACTGGGAAAACACTTAATCAACTTAAAAAAAAATCACCAACTTAATAATCTGGCAGTAGTGAAAACAAGCCACTTAGTTCTTACACAACTAAACCATGATTTAATATTTGAAGCAAGAACAATAATTCTATAGAGAAAAAATGTGACTATACATACCTTTAGATGCCTTATACAAGGATACTTGATTCCAATTAGTCATATGAAGAAGAAAGACTTCTTTATAAATGCACACTGATGGAGATTTCTACTCCTTTGCTTTAGACCTAAGGTTTCATTGGATGATCAAACTGTTTAACCCATGCCAGAACATTTTACTGGACTAAAAATGTCAAGCCATAATTTCAAAGTGACTTCCTTACTATTTTAAATTTTCTCAAATGATTCTAATAATTGTTTCACTGTAACATTTGGAATACTATTGTCTCTTTATATCTAGCCTTTCACTCCTTTCCTGCTATCCTGCTCTACCTTTCACATCTCAAGACTTCAGTTGTCAACCTGCCACAAACAAAAATTGTGTTTGCTTTACAGAAAGGCTTTCAGAATCCTGATAGTTATCACATGTTCTACAGCTCACCCCTCTGCTGACTCACAAAAAGATTGAGAACATAAGCTTTTTAATGAGAGCAAAACACTTCGATGAACAATAAATAAAAGTGAAAAATTACTTTAACAGAGGTTTAAAAAAAGTAGTATAAAAAAATGGCAGCAGAGAAGAAACAATAGGCAAAATTTTAAGTCATCAGAATGGATGCATTTTTGTGAATGGCTTCTGCTTCTTTGATCATGTTTTGGTGAGTGCAAAAGAGCGTAGCAAAAATTGCACAGACAGAATGAAAAATATGATTCTCCAGCAGCAAACAGAACTTTCCCAGAATTGTATAAGGAATCAATTTAAAAATATAGCTTAGCAGGTAAAATCTGAAAAACTCTTGTTAGATTGTGCTCTTCAACCTACTTCCAAGAGCCCTGTGCACTGCATTAATGCTTGTAAGGGAATGTAGAGAATTAGCAAAAGATAAGTGAATCATCAAGTTTTTTCATTTTAATTCAAACTCGATTCATTAAAGCCTCCCAAAAAAGCCTCTACAGTACATGAATCAAATTCAAATAATGAGATATTTTAATTAATTTGAACTTGGAACTTTACTTTGGATCACAGAAACCTTCTTAGAAGATGCTCAGAAGACCAGCATGAGGTAAAAGCAAAATATCAGATTACTAGATGTTCAAAGAAAACCTATCTTGAGAACCTCCTACAAAGAAAAGGATGATTCCAAGGAAAAATAAAGAATAGGAAAATTCTTACAGGCTTTTTTACAACTAATTTTGAGTATTCAAGAATACCTATTGAGTATTCAAGAATACAGTAGGCTAAAAAAAAATTATATATATATTGAACAGAGTTTATTGCTATGTGTAATAGGTTATTCAAAGTATATCCTTTCAGGTTTTGAAAGAGCAGAGAAAGTCTGACCACTGTGCCTCTGTATACCTGCAATACACCATGAAATGTTATCAAGTTGTGTATCTGCATTAACTGAAACTAAGGTCAAGATGATACAGCCTAAGGAACAAATTTAAAGATTAAAAAACTAACAGCCTCCTGAAATAGGCATAAAACAGATTGTAACTGGCAACTGGCTGTCAGCTTCCAGAAACATCACCACTAAATGATGATGTATTGAAAAAGTTTAAATATGCATCATCTTCATGTCAAAAATACCTACACAAGGGGTTTTTTTCTAAACTGTGTATGCCTTATTATTTAATTTACATCTAAAAAGTCTACTGATTTATTTTAGTTAGTCCTATAAAAAATAGGATATCTTCTAAAAACCTTCCTGTTAGGCTTGGATTGTAAAAGGGGAAAATGTTTAAGGTGCAAAGTATCTTTGTCCCACTGTTTTCCTTTAACATATTTTTAGTATGATGAACAAATTACATTGTCCTATCAATCAGCACATCTGAGCAACATCAGTTCTGACACAAAGCAAATAATAAATCTCCCCCTGTAATGAATTCTTCTTTCTAATACATTCACCCATTATTTTAGTCTAGAAGATTAACTGTTATAAAATCTATAATATGAAGCACAGATAAAACATACATACAAATATACACACAAACTTTGGGGTTAAACCACATTTCGGTATTCACATTATTTCACAAATAACATGTCACCTTTATTTAAGCTGATCAGGCCAGCATTTCCTTTCTATCAGCTGAAGCAGCTAATTTACTTTCATTGACCATCCAGCAGTATAATATACCACCTGCTTATTGTGATTCTCTCTGGCTAGACATTTAGGGAAAAAAAAAAAAACAAAAAACAAAAAACCAAACCTGCCTTTCTCTCTCCCATTCTGTAATTTAACTTTGTACAAATGTAATCTTAAATTCTTCAAATCTCTCAGGCATTTTATGAGTAGAGATGCTAGGATTTTTACAGCGCTGCATCTGTGCATGCACATTGTGATTAATACAAGAAAATCCTTCAGGCATATTGCAATTGATGCAGCAGAGCTGAACTTATTTGAAGCACTGCAAAATTATCTGTTTCTTCACTGTTAATTTATTTCTTCACAGCCAGGCAGGTATAGAAGATTAAGCCCTTCTTTTTCTCTTTGCTGTATAAAAGTAGAAGATGCACATATGGTGGTAAAAGGGCAGAAAACAGCGTTATGATCTGTTCTAATATTTTGGAAAGGATTTGCTTTGCAGACCAGTTTAATATTTTAAACACTTTATGTGGTTTAGAAAATCTAAGTCATATTGCAGTGAGGAATCCTATCTAGTCAGGTTTTCATTGCTATTTTTGTTACCAGCTAAGATAATTTTTATTGGTCTGTAAACATTTGCAACCCCACCAAATGCTAGTTCACACTTCCTGATGAAAATCAGAAAAAGAAGCCAGAAACTTGTTACGTTCAGTCTGCTACTTCATTTTGGGTTAAGAGACTACAGTTTTGACAGTAGGGCCATCTGCTGTTAACTTTCCTTCTCATCATAATACCAGTCCAGTCAAAAGCAATTAAGCGTGTTTTGCCATTATAATACGTGGATAATTATGATAAATTACAGTTTTCAAATCAGCCTCAAATTATGCATATGGTAGATATTTTCCTTGCAGTTACTGATGAAAAAAATATTCCCGCGTTTTCAAAATATTTCAGCTATTTTATTGATGGTATTATTTCTGTAATGAGATATCTACAAGAAAATTTCTTGGGCAGAGAGCCTGACAGCCATTAGAAATCTATTTATATCTCAGCAAGACATTTTGCCAAGTAGATAGAGTCATAACATTCTGCACTGCCATTACACAAAATACTCAGAAAATTGTCTATTTTGTTTACTTGTGTGTCACAAAAAAAAAAATTAAAAACATATGCAAACACACAACTAAATAGCCAGAAGAATATTTTATGTTTTGTTACAATGTGGAATGATTCAAGAGTTTAATGTAGGCTAAAACACATGATAAAAACATCACTTTAAGGAACAGCACACTGCTGTTTTGTGTCGAGCTGTCTTTGTGATTGCTCAGGTGATCCCTGGGATTAGCCAGTCATACATAGGCAACAATTTCAAAGTGCAGTCAATAAAAATTCATCCTCTATGCCAATACTGGATTTATCTTGAGGATACATTTTTTTTGTATGGATGGGAGCATACTGTCATACTTTCTCTGAAGTTTAACTGAAAAATCACCACTGTTAATATTTTAACTTTTTTTATAATGTTTCCTCAGTATTTCTTTGCAAGTGAATGGACTTCCTGAGAAATAATCAGGCCCTACAATGCAACAACATGCTCTTCGTGACCAGACCAGCACTGAGTGATGATCCAGGGTGCTTCATCCATCTAGTTCTTGCCAGGAATGCGAGACCCACTATGAAAGATGGCTCATAAATCCTGGACTCTAACAGCAACCAGGAGCACCTGAGCCATGGCAGGCCACAGAGGAATGATGAGGAAGAGAGGAAAGCAAAAGAAAAAATGACACAATAATGCCAGCAGCAGCAGAATCAAATCTGAGCTCTGCTAAACACAGTGACGAGGTTTGCACGGCAACGGCCTAATCATCTTCTCATCATTGTGGGGACACAGTGCTCAAATACAAGTCAGAGAGATAAAAGTTACTGAAAGACATCAATCCAATTTCAAGTTCAAAAATGTGCGGTCAAAGACATGACTGTTTGATATGAACTCATATTTTAAATCCTTTCCCTCAAACAATGAAGTCTAGCAACACTTCCATTTAGCAGCAACACAGAAGGAAGACCAGTAGTGAATATCCGCTCTACTTAAATGTCAGCTAGCTCGCTCTTCAGCTGTGCTTGCAATAACCCCATAGACTCAGAAACAGGAGATAGCAACAAAACAACAGCAGAATATCCCTTCCTCTGCCTTCTGATTCTTAGCACTGTAAGAAAAGGATAAGATCTTTAACGAAGGGGAATGGAGCCTTTACATAATTCTGCTTGTACAAAAGCCATGTGTTCTCTCCATATCCCCCTGGTAGCTGCTGTTAACAGCTGCCAGTGCATTACCATACTTCTTCTCTCCTTGGCAGGATGGGCAAATTGCTCCCCACAGATCAGATGCCAGTCAACATAGCAAAAGGAACTGTGTTGAGCATAATTTCTCTTCCCGTAACACTAAATTGTTTTCAAAATGTTTGGTTTCCATCAAACCACTGGTTGGGGTAGCTTTTGCTTCTAGAATTTTCTTTTGAACATAACACTAAGTTTTACCCAATTTCTATAATCAATTGAGAAAATGCAGTGGATGCTTTTATTTCAGAAGTGCTGCAAAATTTAACAAACCATTCAAATGAAAAAGCTCTTGTTAAAAAACTGTTGAAAACTTAATGTTTAGCTAATTTATGTTTTCAAGATTAGCTTTGCACAGTATCACAAAACCTAAAATTTATTACTCAATATAATTCCCTGCAAAGTTTTTAAGAAGAGGATATTTGGATTGCAAGGCTTCATGTCTAACACAACAAGATATTGCAACTTCGAGTTGGGAGGGCTGCATCCAGCCTATAAACAATGGTGTGTAAATGTACAGACATATAAAATATTATCCATATCTCGGCTGCTGCTTCAAAATAAATTCCTTGCCCTTCATAAAAAAGTCCATTTTCTGAATAAAACCAAGAACTGCACTCTCTACTTGACTAATCAACTTGAATTCATGCACAAGCCAGTGCACCCTCAATATTAATGCAGGTGGCTGCTCAGAAGCATGCAGAATGACAAAAGCATTCACTGAGTCTTTTTGGAAGCAGAAATGCTGATTTATATCTTCTTAAAAGTGTATGTCAAGAGCCAGAAGAGATAAACAGAAATGCAAATCAAACTCAGCAGGAAGAGTGTTCCCTATAAGCAGAGAAGTTCTCAGCATAGTTTTACCACAAATCTGCTCTCAAAACACAACCTTATGATGAAATATAATTAGCACCATAGCTAGAATTAATAATGAGTTAAGAGAAACTGACTTAAAACAACAATCTAACAGACTTGGCGAGGCCATCTTAGTGGGGATATTTCTTTTTAGTTACAGCATTGTATGTGCATTTTCAGTGCTGAATGAATATAATTAGCATGTCTGTATTCCAACCAAGAAACACTAATCCCCAGTTAAAGTTTAAACAAGTCTGAGGTATCCAGTTTACAAACAAAATTTTTCTTGTCTATCATTTGATATTCCAGCGGCGGGCCAAAAGGATGTCAAGGTAGGAAGCACATCCACAAGTACTTAGAAGTGGGCACTTAAGTAATTCCCCAGTACAGATACAGGTCCCAACTCTTACAGATCTGGGGAGAAAAGGTGAAAAAAAAGCCAAACCAAATGAAAATTCTTTCACTCTTGTCCTCTAAAAGTGAGATTGTTTATTATTAAGACAAGTGAGGTACATAAGATAACGCCTTAAAAATATCATCCATCTTTAGTGGCTCCATGACCAATTCTGTCAGCTAAGGCAGAGAGAAGATGTGCTCCCTATAAAGCAATGCCTTGGTGCTCTATGTCATTAAAACAGGAGTCTGGATCTTTGTGAATGCATCAAGGTCATATCTGGCCTTCAGGAACCAACTTGGAAAGTGAGTTTTTTTACAAGTTCAAAAGTAGATAGGACATTTGGGTGAAACCATGTCTGGAATTAATCTCTTAAATCTAAATAGTAAAAGACAAAGAAAGTTAAAAATTGAAATTCTTTGAGACTGAATTTGAGAGACACCATTCTTAACCATCTTCACCCACATCAACTGTATATTCAAATTTTGTCTAAGTGCTATTAATCTCCCTTCCATGGCATTTCAAATATTTTCCACAAAGACCTATTGTGAGTTGTAAGGATGTGGCATGACAGTCTGGTCAGAGATAGAGAAAGCTAGATAAGCTTTCCCATAAATCAGTCTGGCAAGCTTTAGGGAGCTGGAGAGAAAGAATGATAATCAAATGGTAACAATCTGCAGGTGGTGTTTATAACAAGTTGTTTTTCTCCTAAGTTGTTTACACCAAAGGGGCGTCCTCTTAATCAGCCAGTCATGTGAAATGTGTTGATTCAATGACCAATCAGGTCCACCTGTAGTGAACCAGGGTATAAAAGAAGAGGATTCAATAAACAGGCTGGCTTTTAGCCCTTAGCCTTCTGATGATTCTCTGTAATTTCTGACTCAACAGCAACATAAAGATCTACTAAAAGTTTTAGCATATAGTAATGACTGAAAAATCATAGTATTTTTATTTAAAAAAAACAGCTTTCCAATTTTTTACAACACAGAGGACTTCTTTATCAAATAATCTGTGGTACAAGTCTCTAAAGGACTCAGAGGGAACTATTAGCATTTAATATCTTTAAAAGTCCCTTCTGTAACTGCTCCCTCTCTTTTTGTCCATTATCCCTCAAGAGTGGCTTCATCTGCCTGAAAAAAACCCTTCTGCCAGAAACCTGGCAGCCAAGACCCCTGCAGCACTTTGAGGGAAGTACAAAGCAGGCTGGAAAAACCTCTGGCACAACCTTTCAAAAAGATATCACATCAATCTCTTCAGGGCTGTCAAAGACAACAGCTAATGAGACAGAGCAATGTCCAAGCACACCAAATGATGGTAGGGGGAAAAAACTCCCTACATTCACCTGGTTAGTTCACATAAAAAGGAGATAAACTCAACGTCGTGTAAATGCCACTGGACTTGTATTGTTATCATCCATTCTCACCTTCCACTGAACCAGTTATCTTCATTCACAGGCAGGCACAAAGACCTTGAAGCTCTCAGTAGCATTAGCAGTGCAGTCAGTACCTCACAGGCAGCAGGTTCCCCCCATTTACAGATGGGCATCTGTGATCACTAGAGCTAAAACACACAAAGCACACTTGCTGACTTGCACACTTTGGCACAAGACCTGTAGGTTCTGCCCTCAGAGCACACCATATGCCTGAAGTGCTTTGAGATAGAGCAGGAATCACTACATCCCCAGGAAAAATAACCGCAGCTGTGTTATTGTCCCAAATCTATCAACTACTAGTGGGACTTACAGAAACAAATTTACTGAGAAGTTTAGAGTGTCGAGTATATCTCAGCATAGACAGCAGTGAAAGTAAAGTCTCTACCTTTTTCTGTTTTCAAACCTGCCTAAATAGCAGATGAAGGAAGGAGATGATCATCTTTGGACATACAGACATACAATGCAACGTCTCAAATATCTTCAAAAATGCAGACACTTCCTGAGAATCCTTCTTCTGAAATAGAATTTTGCTAGGAGAGGGTATCATCTTAGCTTTCAGTTATCCAACATCAGAAAATTGTAAGTATTTAAGCAATGCAGGAGGGAGGAATAATGGCTGGCAGCACTGTCCTTTAACTCAGATTCAACATTAGCCCTGGCAATGCCCACTTCCAGTACATGGTAATATATTAACACAAGATAAATGGAACTTCTTGGTATTCTTTTCACTATTTTTATAATATTGAATCAGATTCCTGGCAAAAGAAGAATTCACAGTAAAAGTAGAATATTCACCCAGAGTATCTGAAAAGTAAAAACAAATTTCAAGACAGTTTGTTCATGGTTAGAAAAAAAATCTGCTGACATCTGATATGGATCTACTGGCTGAATTGCTTTGATTACTAATCTAAATCCAAGGGGATTTTTATTTATTCATTTACTCATTTATTTCATGGTTATAAAAATGTGTTTCATAATAAATATGGAGAGTGACAACACAATGCTGATTAAAAAATGTGATGTTCTCAATTTCTTTAACAGATTTCATTTTTTAAAAGGAATTGTGTATTTGCAAGATTTTCAGTCCTAAATTTTATCCATGCCTTTGCTGTCATTACTTGGTTTTGGCTTTCTTTGGATATGCTAAATTTATAGGTGTTGACAAAGTATTAAGAACTGCAAGAAGAAAGTGTCTCTGTAGAGCACTTCAGTGCTTGTGAGGCCACACCTGGAATACTGTACTCAATTTTGGTTCCCACTATAAGGAACAGACACAGGCAAGCTGAAGAGGGCCAACAGAAGGGCCACAAAGGTGATCAGGTATCTGGGAAGCCTGCTATGAAGGGAAAGGCTGAAACAGCAGGGTTTGTTCACTATTAACCTTGAGAAAAGAAGTCTTAGGGGAGATGTTATCACCATGTTCCAATATTTAAAGGGTGGCTACAAAGAAGAGGGAGACCCCCTTTTTATAAGGGGTCACGTGTAAAAGACAAGGAGTAATAGGAACGAGTTGCTCTTGGAGAGATTCTGGTTGGACACAGGAATAAATTCTTCACAATGAAAACAATCAGCCATTGGAATAACCTTCCCAGGGAAGTGATGGTTCCCCAAGTATTGGGCACATCTAAGATTCAGCTGGACAAGGTGCTGGACCATCTATTCTGGAACCCAAATTCTTTATAAACTCTTTTTAGACAATTGAAGACAACAATTAGAGTTATGGCTCAAACTTCCTCTTCAGTCTCTTATTTTCTATACTTAACCAATCCAGCCCTCAGCTCTTTTGCTGCTTTTCTAGTTTGGTGTTCTGCAAAGCTGCTTTCTAGCCAGACAGCTCTCACTGTGTAGTGTTGCATGCAGTTGTTCCATCCTAACTGCAGAAATTTGCATTCGCCTTTGCTGAAGGCAAGGTTCCTCCAAGCCCATTTTTTCAGCCAGCTGAGAGCACTTTGAAGAGCAGCCCTGTGCTCCAGCAAATCACCCACTTCCAAAAGAGCAACACTGAGCAAACTTACTGAGATTGCACACAATACAACCATAATCAGGTTGTTATGAAGGAGCTAAGAAGTCCTTGCTCTAGTGCTGAGCCCTATGGACCTTCCAGCAACTGGTGATCAGCTGGACTTCACACTGACCCTAAGCCTTTAGGTCCAGCAGTCAGGTTTGTTTTCCAGCTACCTTAGTCTCTGTAAACAGCATCTCATCAGTTTAGCCACCAAGGTGTTACTGAACTCTGAACTCCAGGATTCTAATCTTGCTATTTACCTTCCTCACCACCACCTCACAGATGTGCAGCTGGGGCTACCACTGACCTTCCCTCACTTCACCAGGTCCTCTTTACTCATGAGCAGATCACCTTCTGTGCCTGATGGGGGAGGACTTCCATTAAAACAGATCCTCAATACATCCCAAAAATCTCCTTGATGTCATGTACCACATCATATTATGCCCTCCAGCAGATGTTGACAGGTCAAAGTTGCTCACAAGAAACCGTGTTCTCAATCAAGCTTCCTCCTGTCCTCTAAAGAAGGGTTCAGATAATTGCTTTCTTCTCCCACTCAGTCAGTAGCAGATGTTCACTGAGAGGCATTTATGTTGGACTCTCCTTTGATCTTGACCAGCTTATTACTCCTTCCAAAGCAAATCTGGATCTGTAAATTTGAGTCACCGTTGGAGCATAAATCTTTCTTATATCTTAGCACCTGGTACTTCCAGAAGAGTCTGCATGGTGTGAGCCATCCCATACCACATTTCTGTGCCCCTAAAGAGGCACCCAGGTGCTACCCAGACTTTGTGTTCCTTGTTGGTTCCTATGCACTGTGTGTTTCTGAACAGGTAGTTGGGCCACCAGGAAAAGCATCAAAGGTTTGCTTATAATTCTGCTATTCAAGTACTTCTCTGGCCCCTCGTTCCTCTACTTCTATTTGCGTTTCAGTCTTCATTTCCTGAAACGAATGCTCTTGAAAAATGAAGTTTCATTGAAAGTGGTGGTACCCTAACTGAGGCTCAAACTCTTCTCCACAGGTAAACAAAAACATACACGTGTAAGAGAGCAATAACCCTGCCACCTTCCAGCCTGGCTGCTCACTTTCCTTCTTTCCTACAGTCAGAAATAATACCTTGGACAATGTGAATCTAACCCATGTTGGTTCAATGCTACCTGAAGCTGGAAATTTCCTGAAGGCACAAATCTAAAAACTACTCATGCAGCTTAATCAAAGCTTTTTAGACAGATATTCAAACTTATGATCATATGTGAAGCATTCTTCCCCAAGGATGATCCTCACATTAGAAGGACATTAATTTATGTTTATATTTTTGAAGAACAGATCAGCAAAAATCACAGAACTCCAAAGGTGCACAAGATCCGTGACTGCTCTTGTGATGAACTACTGAAATTAAAGGAATACAAATATAGATGGTTTGATTATGAAATGAGATAAGGATGTATATTACCCTTTTACCATATGTTCTAACAATGCTCCCTTTTCTACATCATATCTCTGTGAAGAATTTTCTAGAAAAGCTGTTGTTAAAAACAAGTGCAGTAACCTGCTGAGTACTGAGAATGAGCTACTTTTATGTCTGAAACTTCCTACTGCTCGTAAACAGATTTGTGACTCCAAGCAGACTCATCTATCTCATTAACAAGAAGTACTATTAGGGAAAAACAGAAACCTTTGAATTTAATTAAAATTCAAGTACATTTTGTTCGAATGCACATTTTTATTTATGTTTCTACATACAAAAGGAAAAGCATTATAAAGTTCTATCTATGCCCTTGTTTACAGAGAAAGAATAATCAGCCAATATTTTGAGGGAGGGATATTCAAATAGCAGGGGAAAAGGTACCAACTCTTAAAATGTGTCAGCTCCTGGTTATACCTGATCTTTGCATGCCGTGGTCTACTCCAAAAGTTACCCAGTGGAAAAGGATGCATCTGCTACCCTAACTTCAGTGATACTCAAATGTGTCATGCTGTTAATAAAAACAGTTGAGATGCAGAGACACATGAAAATCCACTGACAAATTTTAGAATGGTTTGGGTTGAATCCCAACTCCTGTTAACATTATGTGACTAGAATATAGCAATCTGAAAGTCTTAATCATACAAATATATTTTGAGTAACCTGTAAATTTCAGAGGACTGCTTCACAGTTGGTTTCAATAACTGGTGATCTTTTTAGACTGTTTTCATAAGGTGAAACACAAAACCTAGCCACTGTAGGATTTCTTTTCATTACATGTTCAGTGGGTATTGCCAAACCTATAATCCCATTTCAAAAGTAAAGCTTCCAAAAACATAAATTACCCAGAAAATACCCAGAGAAAGAGAGAAAAGTGTTGGGGAGAGAGAAGAGCAGAAGGAAACTTTACAGAGTCCTTTAGTTACAGAAGAAAAAGCAGAATAAATATAGGCCTAAACCAGAGTAAGTTTCAACTGTTCTTCATCTAAATTCCAAAATAGTTCTACCAATACCACTAAAAGCACGCTTATCTTTTTCTTCTTCCCCACAGTCAGTAAGGAGAGGGATTATCCAGAGAGGGACACAGGACTTAAACTGGTAAAAAAAAATTCTGCCTTCATGCTCACTGTTGTACATTTCTGTTTTCCAAAATAACTGTCAAACATAACATTCAAATAAATATCCACTGAATTACAGATGCTCTACCCCTACCAATTCCCACTGACTTTTACTACTTCTTTGATGAAACAGTATCAAAGGAGAGACATATGTCTTGTTCCTCTTCTGAATTCAGTTTCTTCACATAATTTCTGTGCTATCCAACCTCCAATGGGAGAAATTGCTGAGGAGACCCTTTGGTCATACCTGCACACCTGAGGTGGAGCAATTGTGAATTCCAAGAGGCACAGCTACCAAGTACACTCCAAGACAACTTCTGGATGCACAGCTCCTGCAACCTGAGCACAGCCACTGGACAGCAATAAAGGTGACCCTAATTGTGACTGAGTGAAAATTTCTCCCTGACTCAGAGCTTCATCCTTAGCAAGGAGAACAATAAAACTAATTTCATCTGAGCAAATTGCTACTATGACACAATGGGAAAGAAAGACAGGGTGATATGACCAGCCCCATGTTTAATGACTGCTTCTGAACTAGAGAACATACACATAATGGACTCACCCAGCCTCTCTCTGGAAGCACACACTGCCCAGTCAAAAGCATTCCATCAATTTACCCACATGCAAAGTGACTTCAGTGCTAACCACAAGCTCCTGGATTGCAGTCACACTGTAGCTTGAAAACAGTGATATCCTGGAGTCAGACCAACAAGGTCCCAGTGGTAGTACAGAACTGAGTGTTAAAGAGATCAATACCCAGGCTCAGAGGCCATACCTCAAGGGCCCAAGATGAAAAGGGCTGGAAGCCCAGTCTCAAAGCAGGTTAGAGCCTGGCCAGGAAAAGCAGCAGCAATGGTGTCCCTGTAATTTATCAGGTTTGAGATTCAACATTCCAGATCAGGCTCTAGTAAGAGAGAAGGCCCAGCATAAGTGATGAACCTCTCAAAAATCATCCAATCAGCTTTTTTTTTTTTCCCCTCAGATCAAGAGGCCATCTAAACCAGCAGAAGAGAGGTCATACTTGGAGAGGGAACATAAGAAAGAAGGCAAGTATGGAACGTTCATTCTCATTACTTTCTGGCTTCCAGTGAAGACCATTGCTTTCTTTACACTGTAGGCAGTCTTTAATTCTACCCCAACAGAGAGCATTGGAAGCTATAAATACCAAAGCAAAGCCACAGTCACCTTTTACCATTTCCATGGCTAAAACCAGCTCATATTATAAGAGTAACAGCCTTCTAGCTCCTCAGGTACAATACTGACTCTCCTTTGTGCTGGCAACATCAATTCAGTACCACACTGCCATGAGCCATTGATTTGACAACTTTTTAACTTTCACATATTCAACAGGGGCTGACGTTAACCTGTGATACATAGCATTCCAGACAGGACACCTTACTTCTGAGAGTTCATAAGTCTTTTTTCTAATAAAGAATACTGGCATTAAAGTTTCTCTCATAAACCTAAGTATTGTATGCCAAGGAAAATACTTTTCATTTTCAGAAGAAGCAGGATCCTGTGGAAAAGAAAAAAAAGAAAAAAACCAAACTAAAATAGACCAAAACCCAATTTACAGCTCGCACAAACAAACACAACAAAAGAAAACCCCATCCCACATACAACCACCTAAAAATCTGTACTGTTTAATTAATTCAGGAAGCAGAGAGAAAAAAAATTTGAAAAGGACCAAACTTCAAGGGAACTTATTCCCTCAAGTCAGGGTCCCAGAAACTTGTTCAACTTTTACTTGCAAACTTCACAATTTAGAAACTTTGGGAGTTTCCCACTGCAGCAAAAGGCAGAGCTTTAAAAAAACCCCAATACTTTAATTAAACATAAAGTAAGAGCCTTTTCCCAGTTCCACCCCCTAGGATATGTTCAAACAAAGTTGTATTTAAACTGGTAAACAGCATTCTGGAGAAGGAGCATTAACTTTCAATACTTTTCTTCTACAATCTGACAAAATCAGGCAAGTTGGAAAACTCTACCAACATGTCTCTGAAATACACCACAACATTTTGATGAAAACAGTTTTGTGCTTGTATCTTTGATCTAGGATCAAAGTTAGCACCCCAGATGAATCTGAACCAAGTGTTCAGGTATTTCAAATGCTGAATGACAGACCAACTGAGGATTAAAGGTCAGGCCAATAGCTTGAAATGCAGTAAAACCAGACAATGCTGAAGTACACTTAGATCTTCACGTGAAAAGCCTTCAGGCTTGCCATGAGTTTACTCAAAGTGAGGCAGCATGATCTATTCAAGTTGTGCTCCAGGCTGGATGCTGCAAGGCAGGGTTGTGCTCATGACTATGGTTTCAATTTGCTGCATGATCTATTCTTTTGGATTCAGCTGTATCTCACTACTGACAGAGCAGATTTATTCTGCAGCTTTACACAACTATCATGGGACTAATTCCCTATGGGATCTATATAGTTCTGTTTTGGACTTCTTGTTGTCTGTCCAAAATGCTTTCACCTGCTGATTTTTGTGCAGCTGGAAAAAAAACCTGAGGCTTCCTCAACAATCGTGGTTCCTCAGAGCCCATATAGGAAATTGTTACTGCTCACATAATAAATTCTCGGAGGACAGGATATTAATAAAGCCAAGAATGCTCTTTCCAATGATTTATTTAGCTGCTGACTTCAAGTTTCCCTTCCATGTAACAGCTTTTCTGTTGTTTAACCAGAGATAAACAAGTTTCTGAAAGGTTCTTCCCCCCTTTGGGTTATCAGATAGGTAAAGCACTAAAAATAATCCATTAAGGATCATTCACAGTCTTACTCAACAGGCTTTGAATGAGATTTCAAAACATCACAGCCTTTATTACAGTTATGTTGGAGCAACTAAATATAAGCAGTAACTTGGCCAACATGCCCAGACCCTCTCTTTTACTAATGCATTTGTGTTAATTCCTGCCTGCAATAACCCATCTGCAACAAACCTCATTCAGCTGTATGTGCTAACCAGTATTCCTTGGTACAATATCACAGGAAATAATTAACAGTACCTCTACTCCTAATATCCCTTTGACACTAGGACTGGATGGATACTGCACAGATACTACTTCAAAATAAAAGCATATTAACAAAAATAGCCCAGGTACACACATAGAAAAAAAAATGCAAAAAAAAAAAGATTAGTAACAATCCCATCTTGAAAAACCAAGCTTTTTCAAGTTTCCAAAGGGGGTAGTATTCCCACCACTGAAGCTAAGGTGCTTACATAGGCAGCTGGTATCCTGTGGCTCCTCAATACTCAACAAAGTCTTCTCCAGGAACAATTTCAGAGCAGAGACCCAGTATAAGCACTTTGTAGAAACAATTTCTCCTAGAAGTGAAGAAAACATAGAAGAAGCACAAGAGAAACTATCTCACTGAGGCTTAGTGGTTCACACTGGAACACAGAGACACAATAAAAATCCTCATTCTATCATACTGTCCCTTCAGGCTAGCAGAGTTCAATGAATCAGAATTCCAAGATGACTGGATTACTGCCTTCTCATATTCTTTGAGGAGTCCTGGTCTCAGCAATTCTGAATGATGGCCACAGGAAATAGATTTCATGGATATTTTGATGAGTAGAGTAACAGAGGTCATATCACCCCAGTGTAGAAACAATGTTTATCTAGTGTTTGGCTTCTGCAGTTATACAGTTTAATTAACCTCATGGCAATACCAGCATGATATGTGGCAGAATATAAGATGAGACTTCAGCTGTCCCAATGATTTCAGTTTTGTTGTGAAGTTTCAAAGCAATGATTTGTAAAGTTGAACAGAAAGAGTGCTATCATATTCTATGAGATTTCTGAACAATCCGAAGTCATACTGTGAATTACCTTCAATACACAAACTACTGCTCAACTATATTATTTGTTATTATGCCAGTGCAGGGGATATCTTTTAATGTTACCAGCATATAGATTGGCATTGTCAAAAGGAAATAATGTAGGTTTATGTCATCCAAGAGTCAAGGGTTTCAAGGACTCCGGGATTCATGGATGCCCATCACCTGGGTAGCTAATCATTTTATTCGCGGTCCTGTATTCGTTTAGAGAGCAGATATCTTCAAGATAAACGACTTAGGTCCTTGACTTCCTTTTATGTAAATCATTAGATCATAAGTATGAATTATGCATTTTTCAGGAGACATGCTTTTATTACAGTTTGCACTATGAAGAGCAACTGTAACAAAATTCACCTTGAGAACACCTGAAAGTGAGTCAGAGCATATGGCAAGTAATTCACTGTAAGTGGAAGATAGAATGGAGAAATTCCTGAGGAATGAAGATCACATCTCCAGCCCTCTAGAATTTCAGACCTTTCTCAAACAAAAGACTTTATGATTTCCTAGTATTATTCAGAAGGTATAACACTTTCTAGATGAGTTACATTATTCAGGAATTTTTAACAATACCTTGCTTTTTATTTTTAAAGGAAAAAAGTCAACTCTTTTAATTAGAACAAACAAAAATATAAAAACTTTGACACTATTAGACTTTTTCAGTTAAACCAGTTGATATGCTTTTGCTTAATCCTGGCCCAAAACACTTCTGCACCCAGCTATAACAAACACTTGAGATTCAGCTGGGTTGCATACCATATAAGAATCCATAATCCTGGCTATGGCAGTGAACATCTCCAGATATTAGTCACAGCCAGAATGGCTTCATAAAGGGACAGCCTTGCCTATTGAGGCTGATTTCCTTTTGAGACAAGGTAACCCACCTAGCTGATCTAGGAAAGTGAGCAATGTAGTTTCTTTGGACTTCAGCAAAGCTTTGACACTCTCTCTCACAGCATCCTTATGGACAAGATGCCCAGCTCACAGCTGGATAACCACATCATGCAGTGGGTGAGCAACTGCCTCACAGGTTGGGCACAGTTATAATGAATGGGGGTAACATCAGACTTGACCAACTATAAATGCTGCACTTTCACAAAGCAGCAATCTCCCAAATGTTTCCCTGGAAACTTGTGCAGTTTCTCCCTTGATCCCAAGTAGGGATGCCTACTTGTCTGTTACTTCCAAAAGGTTAAATGAAGAACTCTGTGTATATTATCATCACTCTGGTGGTAAGTTACATTCAACTCCTAATCAATACGACTTGTTTTGCTAGTTTTAACATAGGAACCTTGATATAGTGTACTGTTTTATGTAAGTTTGTGATCTGCTCGGAGTTCTTTATTTCTATGCTCTGTAGTAATTTTAATTAAGATCTTTCATCTGTTATCTCTTTTCTGTTTAATATTCACTTTTATAAATAGATCTGGTTTGACATCATTAGAACTTGCAGAGTGATTCTTTCATTTTAAAGTGTGATCAAGTTCTGAGGCTAAATCAGGGCCTCCACTCATCCCATGACAGCTGGACAATGAGATCAGATAAGCAATCTGCCTAATACCATGTGTTGGATACAGATAGTAACGTGTTATGCCTCATTTCTTGTTTTAATTTTGTCTGTGGATTTGTAAGGCTGAACTTTTCTATGAGTGAAGTGATTGCAAACATTTGCCTTAACCTTTTCCCTGCCCTCCTGCCCCCCAGGTGTTCTCTAATGCTTGCTGTGGAAGAGCAACTGATGACTAACATTTCTTAAATGCAAGGGTAAAAAAATGGTAAATGCAACCACAGAAGTGCTGTAGTGGCCTGGAACAATTTCAGAAAGGAAATGGAATGCAGAGAATGAAATATTCTGTACTGTATTATAGAAGTTTCTTCAGTTCAACCAAAGAATAATCAGAATATCATAAACAGTCTTTTTGGATTAATTGGCAGCCCATGTCTGGTCATCTGTGACTTGATTTCTATCAATAGGAGGAACAGTTTCAGGAACAGAAGAACAAGTAAAGGACCTTAACTAACTGTCCTTTGAGCAGCTAAACTATTTAGCCTGGTGTCTCCCATGTCCCTCATCAACCTCAGTTTTCCTTCATATTCCTGACATCTGTCCCTGTAACAGCCCATATCCGCCCAACATGCCCAGAGCCACACCCAGTCCATATAGACTTCTTGTTTCAGACTAAGCCAGTTGATATACATCTGCTCAATTCTTGCCCCAAACACTCAGCACACAGCACCACATACTCAAGTTTAATCCCAGACTCCTCAACACAGGACTCCTGCTTCCTTTTCCTCCAGAGACGCATCGAGCCGCTTCTAAAAACACATACTGAAAGCAAAGGTCACAAGAGCAGAAGTCTCCCTTCCTTCTCACAATGGGGGCATAAACATGGATTTCTACTCTGTGTCATCACCAAATTTCATGCAACCTCTAAATCCTCAAAATTTTTAAGATGTTGCTTTAAATTAGCAAAAAGATGCATTAGCTATTAGAGCGCAGATAGAGATGGGGTAATGGCATACGCCTCATTTCCTTAGGTAGGCAGGCAGGCAACAGATTAGTTAAAATGATGGATTTTTCAGAAAATGTTTATGTCACTCTGTTTGCCATCTAAAATTTTTGAATCTGTAACTTATCACCTAATGCACATCAATTTGAAAATGGCAGACCAAGGAAGAATGCTAATATAAAAATTACTCCAAAAGGTTTTTGAGGCATAGTGGTACACATCCCAACATTATGCAGCTAATTTAAATAAATAAATAAAATCTGTAATATTTAGCTAGATAACAGCAATAAAATTACTAGTGATATGCTTTGCTGCCTTGACAGTAAATCAACATAAAAGATTTCTTAAAATGTTTCCTGTCACGTAAATGAGCTAAAATGCTGCTTCCTGAATAATAAATATTTGGATTGTGCTGTGTTACAGCAAGTCCCTGTAAACAGAATATGCAGTTAACAATAGAGATAATGGAAAAGCTGACACCTAAAGCACTTTTTTATATTGCATTGTTTTCTGAAAGACTAGAGTAAAGCACTGTATGACACGCTGCAGAGAAGTCCAAGGAAAGAACTCGGCATTTAAATTTCCCAAATGAATGACACTTTTGACATTTCCCTTAAGAAAGTTCATTATGTACAGTAGTTTTTGTTCTGCTTTCTGCTAGGAAAAAATGATCACAATAATGATAGTAATTGGTAAACAGATGAGTGAGAAATCCCAGAAGCAATCTCATATTAAAAGGCCACACCACATATTACTGAGGAATACTGCTCTACAATATTTTTGGTTGACTCATAGATGGATTTTTTTGCTCTGGGTTGTTTTTGTTGGTTTTTTTTTTCTTCACATAAAACTTTCCAGAAAGCAAGACAACGTATTAAGAAGGTCTGAACAGGTCATACAATCCCTGGTAAGACCAATCACTTCTGCTACAGACATCCACACAGCTTTTCTAACTGAGGCTTCCAGCAGCAGAGATCTCCACAACATTCCCCAGGCATTAGATGAGGTCACCTACCTCAGTCACTTTCAAAAAAGTAATTTCCTAACATCTAACCTGAATCTCTCTCAATGCAAATTAACTTTCCTTTTCTCCTGCTCTCAGTAGGCCTGGTAACTGTTCTTTACTCTCTCTACTTTTCTTATTTTCTTGATTCTGTTGTTTATCTCACTTTTCTTTAAATTCAGTGTCCCAAACATGACACAGAAGTTCTGCCATGATCCTATGATACATAAAATATTGTAATGCTATTTATAAATTAGTGTTAAACAGCAGGACAGTGTGGGTTCACATTTAGGGTAACTTTATCCAATACAGTTACCATAAGCTCTTCGTCAGTATTTTCTAAGCAAGGGTTCCTTCACCTTGTGATTGTGCAGCTACTTGTTCCAAAGGGTATCACATGCAAAAGTCCTTAATAAATCTCTCCCAACTTTTTGTAGACTGTTGCTCCAGTGTGTTCATTCTAATCCTGTTCTCCAAACTTCTTGCTGTTTCCCCCTCATGGCCACCTGCCAAGTAAAGAAGTATGCCAAGCAGACCCAAACTAAACCCTCCAGACACACATTCAGTCCCCTATTCAACAGCAGATGCTTCACACAATTAGTCTGCACAGACTCCTAACTACTGGTTGATTCAGCTTGCAGCTGTTTTATCCACCATGCATTTTGTTTTTTTCTTAAAAGTGCGGCATGCAAAAAAAAATGTCCAGGTGTTAAAGGCAAGTTGCATCTCACCTACAGCCTCTCTGACTCTGAAAGGCCTGGCACTTTTATAAAATTAAATTAGACTGGTTTGAAAAGAGTTGCCCTCAGTCAAGATGTCTTGTATGGGTTGGTTTTATTTAATTTTGTCAAAGATTGTAAGCTCCAGCACTTTACTTGAACTTAAGTTAGGTAAATTGTCTGCAATTCCTGGATCATCTTCTTCCATTCTCCTACTTTTTTTCCATCTTTCTATAAATTCAACATCTTCACTGAAAATTCTGTCAATGTTTTCAACAGGACTATTTTACCCATTTCTCTAAATGGGATGACATTCATCAGGATCAGCCAATAAAACAGTAATCTCTTTCTTCCTCTTTCTACACCTACTCATTGACAGTAATCATGCTAGCTACGTGAGAAGTTCACCATTAATTCCCTTTTCCACCTATAATGATTATCCATAGATTTCCGTGCTCAAATTAAGTGGCAGTCTGGACCTCAGAGCATGTATAACCTTGACAAACTAATGTCACTCCTGTTAATAAGGCAACATAAATATTCAAGCCCCTGAATCACTTTACCAGATTTTTCATAGCATGTAACTTTGACAGTTCTTCCTCTTTATTTCTTGCATATCTGTATGGCATTTAGAAATTTAAGATGGGCAGCAGACTGCTGCTTTTTTTTCTTCTCTTCTCTCCCACATTAGCCCAGAAATCATGAGGTAGATCTCAATATGTCCTGGTGTTACCAAAGATACATATTTCAATTATGCCGTTTTTTTAACAACATTACATTGACTGTCAACTCAAGTTCCCAGAAGAGATAAAAGCCACATTCCCATCCCAACAACCACTAACTCAAAGAATCTTAATCAGCATCATTCTTACCTACCAAACTAAATTTTGACAATAGGAATCCCAGAAACCAAAGGACCAGCTGGAAAATGCAAATGTACATCTTGGCTCTAACAGCAATGTCTCCTGACCCAAGCTGGATCTGCCTCTGATAAACCAAAGCAGCTTTTCATCTCCAAGAAAGGAGACACACAAACCATATCTATGACACTTTCACCATGTCCTTCCTCCCTGACATACAAGAATTCCACTTTTCAGGCTCCCAGGCAAAAAGCTACATGTGGTGTGCACTCTCAAATGTAAGCAACTAGAAGTATTTTTCATTGAAATTAGAACAGACTACAGCAGTAGTCACTTTGCAAAGAGTATTTCCAAAACTGAAAATGTAATACAAAATATTTAAATTCCTATGAATGTATGTTAGAAAAACTAAACAATGAATCTTCAATTCTTGTTGTCAAAAAAGATAAAAGGAAAGAAAGTTAGAGCTCGTTGTTTTGTTGTTTGGCATTTTTTTTAAACCTTGACACTTCCAAGAAGCCATATCCCAAGAAATCCTGCTCAAATAACCTTAATTCAGTTAAAAAAAAAAAAAAAAAAAAAAAACCCCACAAACAAACAAACAAAAAAAAAAACCAAAAAAAAACCCACCAAAACCCACAAAAAACAGAGGGGAAAAAAAAAAAAGGCAACACAGCCCTAGACTTCATCTCTGCTATTGACTTTTAGAAACATGTAGAACTTACTGAGGCTGTAGTTAATTATGATTTAGTGTTTTTTTTTCTCTACACCACTTCACACACTATACTTACTAAATAATTACAGCAAATTTCCCAAGGTCAGAAACCAATGTCTATAAAGACAGTGACAAGCGCCTGCAAGCAGCGAGAGATATCACAAAACACCTTTTTTTTAACAGAAAAAGCACACATACGCTTTACAAGCATCCATAAACCCCACACCAATCACACAGAGTACACATGTGGATGTGTACACACAGAAATCCACACCTCATTTTCTTAGTAATGAACTAAACCATTGGGAATTCATAGCAAAGGTTGTTTTCTCTCCCGTAGGCTGTTGGGTATCTGTGGTGCATGCCCAAACTCATTCTTTTATAAATCTGTACTAGATCGAGGTCCAGCCTGGTGAGTAGGAAAAAGCCTCTGCAGTGGTTGCAGTATCCAGTCTCAGGGTATCACAAGCCCATTACTCTGCACATGGCCCAGGTTTACCTAACACCTTTATCTCAATTTCCACAGGTGTTGTACTAAAAAAAAAAAAAAAGCTTCAGTGGAATTTGGGGCAGCAAGTATAAGCAGGAGTGTTAAAACAAGGAGCTTCAGGAGCCATATTAAATTTGAACATCCAGTAATGGCAGGGTTTAGATTTGTGAACTGGTGGGCACAGGAAATTCTACAGAAAAACAAATTTCTTCTTGTTTTTCTCCTTCCCCAATAATACATATTAAATCAAGTTTATGTATAAAGATAGTGCTTCTAACCGTTCTTTGGGAAGGGAGGAAGGGTTCCCCCTTTTTCCCATTAAAACTATAATACTGTAATTTAGAAAAAAGCCATGAGAGATTATATGATGGATAACAAATAAGGCAATGGCAATAACTGTTAGGAATTACTAATAGGCAAATTTTTCTTGCCTGCAAGAGCACAGGATATGGGAATTTGTTTGTTTGAAGTAGCACTATCTCAGCCATATTATTTCCATGATTGCCTCACCCAATAAGATGTAACTGTCATCTCAACCATGAGACTAGCCAAAACTTAGCCCCTGAACTGATTAATTTGTTTATCAAGATGTGGAAAGCCATTGGATTGCCTCTAGCCCACCTGTAGTAATTAATTATACAAACATGCCCCACAGAAACCTTACAAGGGGATTCTAACACCCACGCCCTCACAATCCATTCTCAAATGAGGTGTTAACTCCACCAAATACACAAAACTTCATTGAAACTGTTAATGCAAAATGCAATTGCTAATAAGAAACATTAGTTCACTGTTAATGTTCACTTTCATTCCCTGAATCTCAAAGCCAGGCAAAAGAGAAGCACTAGGCAGATTTCTACCCTTTGAGAATTTCTCTTTTGTCACTGTCTTTGTATTGCTTCAACGTAACTCCTGTATTTGGGGTTTTGTTTGGTTGTTTTTTTATAAAAGATGTTTGGCAAAGTCCAATATCACTCACAATATACCAAAAGCATAAATATTAGAAACAAAAAATTAAATTATATGAAATACACTATAATATCAGCAAGGCTCTTTCTTCTTACTATGTAGAGCCTTTTATTAAAATCTAATACTAACACCAGATTAATGTGACAGCCATGAGTATACAAACCAAGTTACAAAGGAAATAAGCTTTTATTACTTTTCCAAAGATACAACTAGCTTAAAAGTAAGCGAGGGATGATGAAAATCGCTCAGAGCAGTAAAAAAAAAACCCCACAAACCAAAAAAACAGTGGTTTGGGGAAAAAAATTCAAATTGTTGAGCAGTTAATTGGATTTCCAGGCTTACATTTAATACAACAATCCTCCTTACACAAAGTCTTTACTCAGGCTGTGTATTTCCCCACGTACAAGCCAAGTACAAGGAGATTTAAATAAAACTTTAACATTTGAGATGTTTTAGTTTTTATGATAGAGTTAAGCACTAGTACACAATACCAGTACAGGCAATAACCAGGGCCAGTAACAAAAAATAGAACTGGATTAGTCAGATGCCAAAAACATGCATAACACACCTCAAAATAGGTTGTGTCCTGCTGGAATTCTCCAGCGAAGTGCTATGACTTCAAGTGCAGCAGTTGCAGAGCTCCAGCTGGAATCATCCCTCTCAAAACTCATCAGATATTGAAGTGAGTCACTCTATCATTCACATTAACAACAGCAAGTTTTAATGCCATTAGTGAAGTCGAACATTAAACTTTTTCTAAGCCATTGAACAGATGTTCCAGCCTTTAAGCTAGCATGACTTTTTTCCTAGTTGCCTCTGTTATATCCTACCAGAAACCTGTTGTTCTGGCAACTCCGCACACGGCTTGAACTTCATCCCAAACTTTTCTGATTTCCTTCCACCTCTGCAATTCCTTTTGCCAGCTCCCTCGCAGAGGGCAGCAGCAGCCAACACCTGTGCTGCTAACAGAGCAAAGTCTCACAAGGAGATGGAGAGACAAGGCTACAAAAGAGATGGCAGCAGGGCATAGGAGGGACATTTTTCACGGGTGCGTCTGAGCGCCAGGAAAGCACAGTGGTGGGATGGGATGGGATGGAGCACTGAGCAGGAAAGGGGCCAGACACAGCTCCAGCTATCCTGTTTACATTTCAGAAATCCACCCTGATAGTTTAAGAACATACCTTCAGAATGAGCTGTAATTAAGCCTTTTCTCTCCTTTATTCCTCCTTGCCCTTAAAGGCCACTCACTCACTGCATACCTTTCTGTCCCATTGGAGTCCCACGAGGCTGGGAATGAAAGCGACAGAGTTCCTCATTTCAGAAGACATAACTGCAAATGGCTTCCAGCTGAAATATTAGAAATCTTTTCAAGTAAAGTGACTTGATATGACTCATTTGCTAATGTCATAAGCCTGTGGCACAAAACATCTTAAAAAAATATAGTTTTGTCTAACTGCTTATTAAATAGAGTCAATTTTTATATTACCATCTTTTTGTTCTCCTTCTACATCCCAAATAATCTAATTTCTCAACAATTAAGCAGTTTGCTTTAATATACTCCTGCTGATTTAAACAGAAAACAATAGAAGTAAAAGGGTATAATCTTTATTAGGTCAGTGATACTTTCAATAGGTTTCAGCAAATTAAAATTTTCATGATATGCAATTGAGCAACTTTATTAATATAATTGCCATTTTCCTCAGTATTTTGGCTTAGCATATGCCAATAATTATATTAAGACATACACTCATTCATACATATTATTTCCACCTACAGCCTCCACAGTACTTGGAGGTGAGAATCAGTAATGTGCTTCTGAAAGCCAGTTAAGAAACCAAAGCTAAAAAATAACTTTTCATCCTGGAAAACAGTGTAAGAATCACTCTTTAGCTGTGTAACTAAAACACATGGGAGCATATATGTACTTAATTTTCCTAAGAAATCAAATCCTATTTGTTTTCCAGCTACAAAGCCTGGACATGATTCAGAATCTGAAATACCGCAGCACAGTGCTGCTCCCATACCTGACAGAATACCAGTCTGCTCTAAAACTTCCTGTTTCCAACTTTGTAGAAGAGGGAGTTATGTTATGAAACTAGTAAAAAAAAGTCCAAAAATGTTATGATTGTCTATTTTGCAGAAGGGAAGCAATTTTCAGCCAAGTAATTGGTACATTTTCTTAGTGCATTATGTTTCTCAAAACATGTTACTGTAGGTGGAGATTAGCATCCCTTTTCTTCAAGAGGAAAATTACTTGTCTTCTGTAGTGACTGGAGCTGTCATTCCAAGAGCTGACAAATGTTAACCATCTCTGGAGGTGTTCTTTACAAACATCTCAAAAATAAATAAATATATTCAGAACAAGGATCCAATGACCAAATAAAGGTTATAAATAGAAGGAAAATACCACTGTTTGAATATTCAAATGCATCATGTATCCATCATTTCCAACATAAGGAAAACTATTTTAAAATAGCTAAATTGGCACATTAACAACTAATATAGAAGATTTCCAGGGAAAGAACACAAATATTATTTATTAACAATGAAAAAATTTAGCTGTATCTCCCATTTTGCAAATAACATCAAAGAGGAAATGAAAATAGACAACAGTTCCATTCCAGCCATCCAATCTAGTAATCTGTGCAGACAGATTAGCAAAACCCTTACATCTGCAATTAGAAATCTGCAGAGATATTTATTTTTCTTTAAATCTTTTTGTTGTTCATCACATCCTCACTGCAGTTTCTTGAAACTGCTTCCAGTGCTTGCACAACAAAACATGAAGCTGCACCTCCTTATCCCACATGCTGAAAGCAGGCCCACAAAGTCCAAACAAACCAATTTGCTCAAGTCGATTTATTAAACCACAGTAACTACCATAATGCCATTACCCTGTGACACTGCCTATATGTATAGCACACTTAAACATTTAAAATTTCAACCATAAAACTCATCTTGGTTTAAAAAACTTATAGCAATACACTAATATATGCAACATGAAGGGACACAAACACTTTTCCTTTTTATTTGCAAGAAACTGTCAATCACAGAACAGAGTGCTTTACTGAGATTTTGACTGAGAAACTCTTACCCTTAGTGTAATATTTCAGAATAGCAGCATTCTCCTGTGCATGGCCAGGAATTGTACTAGGTGATCCTTGTGGGTCCCCTCCAACTCAGTTTACTCTGAGATTCTGGGATTAAAGTCAGAACCAAGTAGAGAAGCTTCTTTTCCCAAGATGAGACAAATACCAACATGTTTTACTAGGAGACAAATACCAGTATGTCAGAAAACCTCAGCTAAAATTACAGCTATACAGGATGTAGGACCACCTTCAGAGAAATATAACCTAAATAATAATCAAAATAACTGAAAAAAAATTAGCAGTCATCTCACTAGTGTAATATCAAAAAAAAAAAAAAGGAAAAAAAGAGCAGTCTAGGAGAGTCTCATTATACTTTCAAAACTTTTCATTTCTCAATCTCCCGATGTAAACCGAGGATTTAATTTTAATATAAAATTAGTGCCCTATCAGATGAATAACAGAAATATAAATAAATCAGCCTTGCAACTAGTTTAGCCCAGGGTTATAAGTAGCTCTTCTAAACAAACTAAGAAGCACACCATACAATTCCCAATGCATTATGCATTTAAAGAACTTCCTTCTCATGAGAGATGGACCTTCTTCACTCTGCTCAGGGTCAGATTTGAGCATGTTTCCTTCAAGCACACGATCATCACATGATGGGCTCTGCCCAGCACATAACCCCCCAAAAATTCATAGGCTCTAAACAATGGGATTTAGAAATAGCAGATGAAAAATTTGCTGTGGGGAAGAGGGGATGGAAGACTTAATACCTAATTACTTCAGTCTTTCAGAAAAAATAGCATCTCAGGTGATAAAGGAAACAAAGAAATACAGACTGAGGGCAAGCAAGCAGGCAATATTTTTTTGTGTCAGTCTTTACCTGCTTTGTGCAGTAAACCAAGAAATGACAGCTTCCAACCAAGAGCTGCAAAACACCCCACTGGCTGCGAGGCAGAGCTTCATGTTTCTTTAGCCCTTCATCTTACCCATTACAAGGTCTGACATTCACCAGAGGCAGTGTCTGATTTCAGCATTTTCTTTCAGACACTGTGGAGACAGATCAGGATTACATCCCTCCATTCCACAGGGGGAAGGGACACAAGGCAGCCCACTATGGATGAACTACTCCTGCCCCAACTAAGAAATATTTCTCATGAATCCTCCCACACATAGCAAATCATCTACATCCTGCAAAGTTTAAAAAGTGGAACTATTTAGCAGGACCAGATTTGTAGTAAAAAGGCAAACATAAAAATTTTCTTCTCCTGATTAGATGTAAGAACAACTTAGAAGAACAACTTAGAACATTTAAGCCTCTGAAAGACTTAAATGAAAGATCCTTTGTTATTGAGTTCATTCAGTCTGTTACATGAAAGTTCATATAGTGAAGAAAGGAAGGAAGCTGTGATACCTTACCATTGAAAGGCCCTTATTTTAAAATTAGAGGCAATTAATGAAAAGAATTGTATGTATTGTAGAAAATAATTATGTCATAAAATATGCAGTACTATAGATCAAATACATTCTGCCAGTATACAGGTTAAGAGGCTAAGAAAAATACTGTTTCTTCTAAAGACAGAATGTCATACCCATACAACACTCATATTCAATAGTCAAACCTATTTGATAATTTTTTATATATTTATGTAGGACTGGGATTATTCATTAGCTGACTGAAGTCTGCACTGTGGTACGTACAACTTTGTGCAATGCTCATTATTACTGAGTCTTCTGATCATACAACTACTTTGTTTGCAAATAAGGACAGCTTTTTGTCATCAGCCATGGTAAGGTGCCAGTTTAACTCATACTGGAACAAGGAAGATGTGGGAGTAAGCCAAATTTAAAACTTTGTGATACTAAACAGCAGGTTGCCTGCTGTCTTCAGCATTAGCATTTAAGTTCACTGCAGCTCAACTCATTTTGTATCAGAGGAGATTTAGATCAAGCTGTGGGAAGGCATGCCAGCTTCTGGTTCTGTCTTACAGAATTACCATCAAGAACACAGACTATAAGAAGCAAAAAATAAAAGCAAACTTAGGGAAATATTTCATGTGCTACCAAAACTTGTAAAGGTTACCCTGGTGCAAGAATTACTTTTTAAACATGTTGCTCTTCGAGATGCTTCTTGAAAAGAGATTTTCTTTCCTAATTGAGGTGTATAGTGAAGTGGAATTCTAAATAAATGCAAGCCAGTATCAAACTACATAATTTGCTTTGTCTTATGCCATTCTGAAGGAATATTTACTGTTCATTTGTCCTTTTGCTGCCTCCTTATGCTTAGATCCCCAAAGGTGTAGTGCCAACTGCAAAAATTCACAAGGAAATCTTGACCATAGTATTAGACTACTCAAATGGAGGGAAAAAGCACTTGAGGATGAAACACAGATAATTTACATCCTGAAAAAGAAAATGTGATTTTCTATCTGGGATACAACTGAAACCCCAAGTTTTCTATTTCCTCTCAGAATATTACTTTATTATAGTAGCTCTTATGATACACTGTTTCATAAGCAAAACTATTTTCGATAGCATTGAAATATTTGACTGTGCAAATACAGAAACACAAGGAAAAAAAAATCTCAAATTTTTTTTCTTTGTTCAAATATTTAGATGTGAATGTGCATTTTCAAAGACAGCATGACTACTTAAAATTTCACTGCATTAAGCCAGAACTACTTTACTGGAAAATGTTTGACATCTGCAAGTCAAAAAGAGCCCACACAGAAAAATCCCTCCCTATTGTACTGCCTTCCACTGCTGTTACATCAGCCCAATACCTGTGACAAATTAACTCTACCCTGCAGCCAAGTGAATTTCTGTTAGCGACTTCTTATGGAGGAAAGTAAAAACAGGATAATCAAGAGCTCTGCCCATCAGACAAAACCAGCTGTCATTCTGCTTAACTTCTACAACAAATGTCCTCAGACCCACAGGAGAGAAAAGAAACACCATTTGGCATTTAAACCTGAGGTGCCAGGATTCATTAAAGTGGAAAACAAGTCTGGATTGATTACTCCAATTTTAAAAGGTCATGAATTCCTAAGGTTTTTTTGTTTCTTTTAATGCATATTTAGTTATTTTACCAGGCAATTGTTTTAAATTGTAAATTATGACCCTGTATAATGGGTACTGCCTTAATTAGATTTTAACTATATGCTAATCTGAAAGGGGGGGAGATTGTTTCATGCTTTCTCAAGGTCTGCTAATATCCCTGCATATCCCATAAAAATGCTAATTGAGAATCAATATAACTAACTTTTATAACTGAATGACTTAAAGGTGCAGAGCTTCCACAAACAATGGCCTATTTAAAACATTTAAATTTCATTTGAAAGTACCATTTTTGCTTCCATTGCATGACCAGTGATTTATATCAACCATTTTCCAAGTAGTCATGGAGAGAAAAGGAGTGCAGAGAAGAACATAACTATACTAAAATAAGTAGACCAACTTATAAAGGCTTCAGTTGTGCTGTGTGGTTACAAGATACAGCATTAAAATCAAAGTTTAACTTGGTCTCAAAATCAAACCTAAGACCTTCTAGAATCAGCAGTTAAAAACTTTTCCACCTTCAACATTTCATTCAGACTTTGCTCATGGACTCACACAAACTCATAACTGTCTTTTTTTTTTTACAGATTGTACTGATAATTTTATTTTTAATCCTAACAAATTTACCACAGTGATGACCAAAGAAAATTTATATAAATCTTATCAGTACAATCAGCTATTTTCACTCAAGACCTCATCTTATAAAAAAAAAAACCACTCTTCTTCAAAAGCATTTCTCCTTAAAGAAAATAAACATTCTTCAGGCAGTAATGTCAAATTTAAGTAACTGGAAATGGAGAAGAAATAAGGTCAGCACATCTTATGCATCCATAAGATTAGGAGATTAATAACATCCAACCAGCCTCTCCCTTGAGTGTCAGATGTGGGGTGGCAGATCCCAGCACCAGAGGAGCATTCAGTCAGGAGGGAGCAGAGGACAGCTGCACAGCTAATGGGATGTGCCACTCCAGTGCAGCAATCAGCTGATATACAGCCATCATTGAAAATTGCTCTAATGTGGTGCTTATCACCTATCTTGCTAATATCTTGGTAACAGGACGAAACACAAATATGTGCTTAAATATGCTGCCCACATCACACAAAAGTGAAGGCTCATCTTACTTCCCTTACATCAATTACTCTGATAGAAAATTGGTATGGAGGCAGTTCTGTTGAACCTGACCTTCGCACCTGCATCACTGTCTGCAACCACTGACCAAAATTACAGCATGCTGACTATTCCATTTCTTCCCATATCTCAATTTTCCATGCACAGCCACCAAATTTCATCTTTGGAGTTTTAAATAATACAAGTATTATCACATGGATTAAAATGTATTTAAGAAGTTTAGACTTCACTGTTTCAGAAAGGCTCTGTGTTATAGCATGGTTTGCAACTGCTTTAAAGGTAAAGCTGTCCCTATACTGTGCACACAGAACCTGTGAATAATCACTAATACCTCCTCATGTTGCAAAAAAAGTTGATTAGATCAAAAAGATTTAATAAAAAACCAAAATAATACCCATACACTTTCCCCCATTATGCATCTCTTCAGAAGTTCTCTTCTGGAACAAAATGCATCTTAAGTTACTTCTGGAGGTTTATATGTTCACAAGTCCAAAAGGAGCTCCATCAAAATGCTCAAATAATCTCAATGTGCTTTAAAATCTGAGCAAAGCTGCACAGGGACACCAAACAATGTGATGAGTTGCAGGAAGCAAATTAATTGTAATTTGCCAAGGATGCCCACCTGGAGCTGCCAGTCATTTCTACATGTAAACTGGAACTTCAAAAAGGACCGCTGTAAAAATACACATTCCTCTTGAAGATATGCACATAACACCCATCTTAGAAAAAACTTTCTTTCCTAAGCATTTCAGACACTATACCCATGACTTCTGTTTTGGCTTCTGTTTTGTTTTGTTGATTGGGCTTTTTTTGTTGCTTTTAGCTTGAAAAGCCCTTTGCCCTTACTAAAGCGAATTGCTCCTTTCCAGAGTGCACTGTCAGTGACAATCCTGCATACTAAAATGGTATTAAGTCTTCACAATGAGATTTTCTGTTGGTGCCCAGAAACACATCTGCAAGAAAGGGTTTATTCAGAACAAGGTTTTTACACTAAAATAATAATGTTCATATTCCCTCTCCCTCACAGCTGCTGCTGATTACAGGCTCAAGATGAAACAGCAGAGGCAGGTTCTGAAATACAGACCTTAATAATTACCCTTTTTATTTAACTGTTTACCTTCTGATCTGACTCTTGGCATCTGCAGTTTATGATCAACAGACAATTCTAAAAGCTTTCATATTTTAATTACAGATGCAGGCAGAAACAGTTCAACAGAACGTAGGAAAAAAACCTTTTGTGCTCATCATGGGGCTGGCACTCTCTAAAACCCTGCTTGGCCTACTTTAGCCAGCAACAGGCAGAGTGCTGTTGGATGGGAATTTATCGTGTCCTCAGGTGATAATAACTAGAATTTCCCAAGGTTAGACATACACCTGTGCTCGGAGTCACCCATGCAACACTGCTGTGCTTTCTGCACGTGGCCATGTGCCTGTGGAGCACTTCAATGTGCTGGACAGACTAATTTCTGAAGCTCTCAATGAAGCAAGCATATACTCAGCTTCTAGGAACCAAAGGACCTAGAGTTTAAGTGCACCATCCTCAACATGCTGGAAAAAAGCATTTGTTTGATGCATAATGCATCAAAGTTATGCCTTTAAACATAACTTCTGGATGCCAGTGTTACATTAACAGCGTCCACCATCAGTCAGGATGAAAGAGTAAAGAGAACCTATAAACAATTAGCAATTTCTTTCTGATTAACTTAACAAAAGCATTCATGTTGGAAGGGAACTCTGGAAGTCATCCGGTCCAACCCCCTACTCGAAGGAGGGCCAACTACAGTAGGTTGTTCGGTGCTGCATCCAATCAGGTTTTGAATATCTCCAAGTATGGAGATGTCACAAACCCTCTGGGCAGCCTCATCCAGTGCTCAGCCACCCTAAAAAGAATAAATCTTTACCTCATTCAGGTTTTCCCTTATTTCAGCTAGTGCCCATTGCCTCCCATCCTGTCAATGGGCACACTAAGAGCCTGGCTTCATCTTTACTCACCTCCCCATCAGGCCTTTACACACATGGATACGATTGCCCTAAGCTTCCCTTCTCCAGTCTGAGCTCCCAGCTCTCTCAGCCTCTCCTTGTATATCAGATGCTCCAAGACCTTTGATCCTCTCCATGATACTTTGCTGGGCACACTCCACTCTCTTGGAGCGAGATAGACAGCACTAGACAGAGCCCTCCTGCAGTGCCTCACCAGGGCTGAGCAGAGGGGAGCAGCAGAAGTGAGCATGCAATTTTAACTAATTCAGTGTTGCACACACCCTTCCCACACAGCTGAGAGGGAATAACCAGTCTAACAGAGAGAGATATCCTTTCTCATACTTCTGAATTACAGAATTTGAATTTACACTTCAAAATGTTGTCAATTTATTAAGTTCACATTGCTGTGAAAGTAAAACCACTTGTATCCTGAGGTGTAAATCTGAATTAGCAAAATCTCTAGGCTTGTTACACAACCTATAAAGTAAGACAATCACAATTGTCCTTTCATTTGTCCAAGCTTATCATGCTGATGCCAAAAGCATGGCAAAGAATATACCTACAGCATACATTTGTAAGAGAATTACAAAACAAAAGCAAATCATGATTCACATAAAACTATTGTGACCACCAGCCTTCAGACCTGCCAATACAATAGCATCAAATTTACCCTTAGAGACTTTTACTAATAGTTAACCTAAAAGCTAATAGTAAAAGCAGCTAATGAGAAATCTAGAGGACTCAATTTTTATATTTTATGTATATAAATTACACACATATCCACATACATGATTCTAAAAAGAGGCCCAGTTCATCTTAGATCAACTTCTGAGCAAGCACAGGAGTAAATATAGCTAAGTTTGAAACTCTTCCTGTGGTGATTCATTTGTTTTTGCCATGTGTCTTGTGCAATGGGATCTACACATTAGGACAAGGAATCATCCTTCCTCTGCGTGGGCAGAACGTAGCGTGCTGTCAAGGCTACTGAAACACAAGCAGAAACAAAAAGATTAAAACCAGCTTTTGAACTCAAGATATTTTACATGTTATTTAGAATAAAGTCTCCCTGCCTTTTTTTTTTTTTTGTTAAGGCTGAACTCCACCTTTCCAGATCACACAGTTCAACTCTTTGCACCACAAATATATGTAAGACCCTGCATTATAAAAAGGACGGAGGTAAAGGGCATTTTTAAAAGATCACCAGGGTAGTTTTTAGGACAAACCCACTTGCACCCTAACATCACTACAGGTTCAGATTGCCTTTTTTTAAAAAAGCTGGGCTTCTAACTCCATATACACTCTAATTTCCTGATCCTTAACATTTTAGAAGACAAAACAAAACAAAAAGGCAAAACACATCCAATTTTTATACTACAAGGAGAAATCCCTCTAAAACCATGTGAACTCATTTTGTGATTCAGGTAACACCATATGAATGGATGCCTAGAATCCTGACAAGAAATGCTGGAGTGACACGCATTATCCTTCTCAGGAGACAATCTGCTAAATATGCATCTGGTTAACATCAAGTAGATGTCCTTTTTGGGATTATAATTTTTCTTTGTCATGTCTAACTATAGATATATCTGTATAGAGAGATACCTCTCAGCAAAGGTTTACAATTACAGCAGTAGGCAAGTGCAAGCTTACTCTGTCCATGCGCTTGGAGGACATTTCTTAGTGTGACAATTTCAGTTAGCACATAGCCTCATGCATCATATATGCACCAGTCCCATGACCATTCTGGCTCATTTCTAGCTCCAATTGTGCACCAGGCACCCCATGCCAAAAAAAACCCAACAAACTAATTTGGTACCTATTTTTATGTTTTATTTACATATTTTACTCTGCTTTTTGCTTTCTTTAGATTTTTCCAGTTAAAAAATACGAGTTAGTCAAAAATCCAATTTTTCTAGCAGTTATTCATAAAGCAGGAGTTGAAAAATAAAAATGCCCATACAAGCCTTTATGCCTTCTTTACCAGCTCGTAAAATCCCAGAGTTAAGTTCCATTTCATGCCCAGTAGAAGGTTGTAATTATGAAGCAAGCAGGACAAATTATTTCAAGTTAAGGTAAGACTGCCAATGCAGTTCAGTCAAAGCAGAGGGTATTTTCAGATCCAATCCTAGCAGCATTTTACCTACCTGCCCTCGTCTCCCCGGTCCCCTGCCACCCATTTCTGGTTCTCAGGTCCATGTACCTGTATAGAACTGACAGCTCAGTTCAGTGGTAAATATGAAGTTTTTTTGAAAAGTGATTAATTCCCCACAGTTATTGAGTACTCCATAGTTACTCAATAGAAAATAAACTCTCACTAGAATAACACTGTTTTTTAGTATAGATACTGCTTACATACTTCTTTGTGTTACAGGATCTTTGGATACAAATTTGAATTTGACTTCTCCGTTCTTTACAGAAAGAACACAAATGATGTCAAATCTCTTTTTGTTCAGGTATAAAACTTGCTGCTAGAGACTAGCTAGAACACTGAAGTTTGAAGGCACAGCCTTATTAAATATTAACATTCTGCTGGATTTTTATATTCCATTTCAATATATTTGTGGCCAATAACCATCCATTTTCCCTCACTTGCAGAAGCTGAGCAGGTGTGCAGGTAGCTGGTTACCAAGACAACATACTGGCAAGGGATTAGAGCAGACACTTGTATGTGTATAACTCTGAATAATGCAAACACTGCTAAGTGATACATTTTTCATTATTCGAATATCACATGATGTTTTATGCCATTTAATATTTTTTTGCCTGTTGAACATGCTCCTGTTAAGAACCCAATTCAAACCTCACAAGCAAATGTAATTATAGTTTCATTATAACAATGAAAATACCACTTTACGCATTTCTTCTATGAGCTCAATAAGTAGTTATACAAACATCTGTTCCATTTCCTACATCTCATATTTAGAAGAACTAAGAAGCAAGAAAGAGACATTTATAAAAACAAAAGTGAGATGAAGAAATGTATCAGAACTCTATCATATATACAAGCACTTCCCCAAGAAGGCTGAGTACTTCGACAAGGCATATCTTTGCAGTAATTCTGCCCTCATTGCTTTAGAGACAGATACCAGTCCTTTAGCAATGCCTTAAATTCTGTTTTGTTAAACTGTGGAAAGCACTGCAGAACATTCTAAAGTGTTTTATCAACAAACTATGAATTACAATGTTATCCAACAACCTTTAATAAAATAAATGAGCAGAGGTAAATAGAAACCACATTTTAAAATGTCTTTATCTTCTTAGAGACAATTTGAAATGCACTTATTCAAAACAAAGCCTTGACAGAGATTTGAATATATATCACCACATCCTAATTTTAATGCTTCATTTTAATTTTATACATACTGCCAGAGGACAGAAAACCTATGGCTTCCTCCATAGTTCTCATAGTAATAGCACATTTCAGCTGCACCAAAATGTGTTGAGAAAAGCACAAAATAATGAGAAATGGCTCTTTTTGATCCACTACATACAAGATCAAACAGCTGCATTTTATAATTCAGAAAACCTCAATCTCCACTTTACCCATGACAATCATCCATAATAGGAGAGGGAGAAATGCTGAAGTTTCCTCATGTAGATGGAAAATGTTAAGTGCTACTGTCATTCTGTTTTCTGCAACATGAAGGAGAAATGGTCCTTCCAACAGGTATTTCTAGGACTGAAAGTAGGAGGAAAAGGTTCAAGTGTCATCACTTTAAATTCGTAGATTTCAAAATGAGGAAGATAAAACCTGATGTATTTTAATGGATACAGCTGGGCTTTTTAAAGGCAAAGAAGAACAGAAAAGACAAGTTCATGTGCTTTTCATCCTCCTTCTATACTGTAACTTCTTCCTGCTATGAGCAAACTGCCTACCTTTGCCCAAAAGTGTAGCAACACTTATTCTGCCTCAACCAACATTTTCAGGTATGTTTCAGAATCAGATCTCCAGAAAACAATTAAAATCACTTAGGTTTTATCTGATTTCAAACTTTTCACTGAGCTCAGAAGATATAGAGGAAACTAGAGGGTATTATAAGCACTTCTAGTAATTGAAACTATCCTCCTTTGCAATACCTAGTGGCTAGATAACTCACCTGTCCTGGTGCCTTGGAAAGGCCTGATAAAAACAAAGATGCCTTTGAAAAACCTGCACACCCAGGATCTAAGGGTAGGAGGGAATTAAGGGTACTTAATTCTGAGTAATTAAAACAGACTTCAACTGTTGAAGTTTGTGGAGATGAAGAAAGTGTTTATGTATTTCTCAGTACTGTGACTTTAGGCTTTCAATATCCCAAAGTCAACAAAAATTAGACTCCCTGAACTTGAAGAACCTTAGCCTAGATCTTCATAGATGAAAAATGCAAACCCTGGAAACACTTCAGCACAGGTGACTGATCACTGGAGAAATCCCATTCAGTTCAATGAAGCAACTTGCATGGCCAAAATGATGTTTTTAATTAACTATTTCCAGGATTCGCATTTTTAATTTGGCTACAGCCTACCCAGAAAAGATGAGAGACTCAACCTGTCAACTGCTTAATTAGACTGGGTTTCAATTCTCAGACTAGCTTCCTCCAAAGGAACAGCCATCTGTTTCATGTTGCAAACCCCCTAATGTCTCTCCTGGCTTGATACTGAATTCAAAATAAACACTTGTTAAAATCAAAGATCCAACCATGCAAAGAGATTCTCATAGGGTTAATGCCTCCATAAGCTCACTGAAGTCAGAGAGACTTTACAGTAGAATTAATTTTTTTCACCCCATAGCCCTTCCCTGCCTGGCCACTGGACTCACTACCCATTAAGGATGGGAGATAAGAGACAATAGAGATAATCAAAATTCCAGATAAATTAACATGTATTGAAATTTAAAATTCTACAAGTCGATTTCATAGTATAATTTTTAAAGAATCAACTAGCTCTCTGCTCTTAATGCTTTTCACAGAGTATTTGTGCCTAACAGCAAAACAGAGGCATAACACACAGCTAAAGTTTCTTGTTATTAGAAGGTAGACCTGTATGCACCTCTTGACCCACAATAAAGTATTGAAGAAACCATAAAGACCCAAGCATAAAGTACTGGAGAAACCTCAGCAAACAGCCAAATGCCCACCTAGCTGCTTGCTCACTCCTCTTCAGCAGGAAAGGGGGAGAAAACAGGATGACAAAGCTTGTGGGTGGAGATAAAGGCAGAGGTATTGCTTACCAATTACCTTCACAGGCAAGACAGATTTGACAGATGAAAACTCCTTCAGTTTATTGTCAAGGGAAACACAGACAAACATTAAAGGAACATCCTTGGTTCTTTACATTCTGGACTCAATTTCACTCCTCACACTCCTCCACCCCCTGAGCAGCACAGGGGAAACAGGGGCATTACACAGGGGCTCCCCTCTACCACCCCTTTCCTGTTGTCATCTTATTGCAAAAGTTCCATACCTTCTTGGTGACTTCTCATGGGCAGCTCCTTACAGTACTGACTCCTTCCTCCACAGCACAGCCAACAAACCCCAGCTCTCTCCTCCACCAGCTAACCCACTCTTTCATAGCACTCATCCTCACTGGACACAGCTGTGGCCCATTAAGGGCAGGCTTGCTCCTAATCTTTGGTGATTAGTACAGCTGCAGCTCCTCAGGGGTGAGACTGCCTTCTGCACTATCTCTATTTTCTTACCTTCCATGCCCCCACACCTTCCCTCTTTGCTCTTCTCCCTTGCTCCAGCCCAGCCTCTTCCCAAAGGCTGCTGTTCTTAAGGAAAAATTTGTCTGTAGTGTGGGCTCCTCCTCAGGCTACAGCATCTGCTAAGGTATCAGGAAACATCTTTCTCCTCCTCTTCCTTCTCTGACCTCTGTTTCCCTCTACTGTTCGTCACACTTTTCCCCTCCTCCTTTTCCCGTCCAGCATTTTTTGCCCCATTTTAAAATAGGTTTTACAGAGGTGCCACACTCATGGCTGATGGGCTCTACTGTGTCCTGTGGTGAGTCCACTGGAGCTGGCCATGTCCAGCTTGGAGCAGCCTCTGGGCCCTCATCACAGAGACCACCACTGCAGCTCACCCACCTTCAAAACTCTCCAGGGACACCCAGAGCAATGCCAAACACCTAGAAGCTCTTGGAAAGAGATAGAGATTAGAGTATATCAAAGTCTCAAATCTCAGCCAAAAATCAAACGCTGCGACATCGCCCTCGAGGAGTTACAGATTAGAGTGGGGCAAGAGAGGTAAACAACCCTTGTGATAAAACAATAAAGCTCTGGGGATGTTCATGGCAGCACAAGAGTTACCTCTTTTGAAATAGGACCATAAAGAAAGCCACTTCATTTTAGCTCTTAGGGATGAGGGAGAAAGTTTCCTGAACTTAAAATCCACTCATCTTCACAATATAACCACAATTTCTCAACTGCATTTACAGCAGTAGCGCTGCAAAAGGCTGAGCAGCGCTGACCTCAGTAGCAGCACAGAACTGTTCGTGCTGGGGAGATCACAGGCCCGTGAATAATTACCCACTCTGCTCCAGCCACTTCAGAGACATTGCTTTATGAGATTTTGTGTTTCTTAACCCTTATGTTATTGTGCTCATATCGTGATCAATTATGTAGGTTTTAGGTTGGCACACTTGCCCAAGTGTTTCTCATTTCATCTCTGCTGTTGTTGAACTTTGGTCTCTAAGATTTCTTCATTAAACAGCATATATTTGTATCAATATCCACTGCATTTGCCTACAGCATTTTCCTTGCTAAAGGGGGCTCTCTTACATGCCTTCAAAGAGGGGCTTTCAAAGATATAACATAAACATGACTCTGCTCAACTTAATTACAAAGGAAGGAGATATTCCCCATGGTCTGTGGCAATCCAAACAGAGCAGAGACTGCAACTAAGAGCTAATCAGATTTTTAAAAAACTTGCTGGCAGACAATTTTGGTTTAAGCTTCCATAATACTCCAATATGTTATATTTCATTTTCTTGAGGTTATGTATGTTATCTATTTAAGAATTTAATTCCTCATTTTTAATAATAAACCTAAAGCATTTAAACTAACAGCTTTAAAACATTCAATACCATCAACAGCCACCCTATTAGTCATTATCACACACACATAGCTGCTTGTACCAAGGGTGATGGCCTCCAGTAAACAAACTGGAAGAGAAATTAAATTTTCACACTAATATAAATACAACTCAGCAACTTGTCTTTCATAAATGATACTGTTTATATATCAAAGTGATATTTTTCAGGCAAAAGAAATTATAATATCCAATAGTACCACTTTTCCATATGTTTTGGGTGGGTTTTTTTGTTTTGTTTTTGTTTAAATCAAAGCACTGCTCTAATTTGATCTTCTAATTTATTACCATAGCCTGAAACTTCTGAATTGCAAAACACTAAGTTCTGCATCCTGCTGTTGATTCTTCTTTAATGAAAGAGAGTAAACATTGCTGTTCATCCTCTCCAGCCTTTCAAATACCTTTTACATAATCAACGTCATAGTTCTATTGAATCCTGCAGAGTTAAACTGCAGGATTTCTGATAAGGTTTTTTATCAAATCCAGTGCCACTCCAGAAACTGAGCATTAGCACTGCTTACAAAACTGCTCCACCATTTCCTCCCACTAACAGAGGAAAAAAAATAAGCCAACTATGAAATCTAATTGTCTTCCATAGATTCAGTGTCTGAAAATGGACGAATTGCAGTTACTTCAAATCTCTTTCTTCACAGCAAGAGACAGTTACAGACACCTGTAAAGGTAATATTTTCAAACAAGGGCTCTTAAAGGTGTTGTTTTTCCTGGACATCCATTTCTGTCAATGCACACACGAAGATGATGAGTGCTGCAGCACACAGTGACAATTTTCTCATCATGTTTCCCTAACATGTCTGACCTCATCATCCAGAGGGGCAGCTAATTGATTTTATAGTTTTGGCTGAGAAGAGTGGCTAAAATTTAGTCTACTTGAAACTGAGGCAGTATGGACATAAAAAAATTAAAAACTTAGTAAGGATGTCAACTCATGCCTGAAGGGGTATGGTATGACTCCAGTGTGCATACATGCTGAAACTGCGTTTGGATACTCAAATGGAAAACAAGTAACTGCATTTTTTCTGCATTCACAATCATCTCTTCTTTATGCTCAGATTCAGCACAGACTTAAGACTGCCCAAACACCCTAAAAAAACCTCCAGTTGTAGAGCAGAACAATAGAAGACACAAATCTGTTGAGGAACAAAATAGTCAGGAATCAAGAACACTGTCAAATGGGCATGGAGGACCTGCAGTAGTAGGGAGCTAGTCAAGTTTGCTTTCTTTGATGATTCTCAATATAGACAGACATCTAGGATTGCATCTACAGTGAAAAAAAAAGGCAAAATCTTGTTTAGTCCTGCTGGCTCCCAGTAAGCAAGCAGCAGAATGCTTGAAGCCTACCTAGAATTTTTTATAATATCATCGTGGTACAGACACACATAATAAAACATTTATTCCTTTCCCACATACTTAGTAAGCAGATAGCTAAAAACACATAGCTTAAAGCTCTGGCTATTGGCTCCCCCCTACCTGCCAGAACATACTGAATGTCATCTTAAAAAAAAGCCATCACACAAACACATACACCAGCCTTGGCAAGGTGAAACAGACACCTGCTGCACATGTAGTTCCAGCTAATCCAACCTACCTTTGTGTTATAGTGTCTGAAGTTTGCCCTCGGAATGGGAATGCTGCTTTCTCCAGCTGGTTACCTTGGGAATTTTTTTTTTTTTTTTTTAACTGAGATTACAGTACCAGGGTACCAAACCTTTATAGTAAAAAGCTGTGGCTTTCTGAGCAAAACCACTATGCACACACAGTCAGCTCAGGTTCACAGGGTCTCCTGCCCTCATTTAGTCAGAACAGGCTGATTCTGATGGATCTGCAGTGGATCTGCACTTTAACACTCCAGTTCTAGGGAGACTGGCAAACTTGGCATTAGCATCGCATGAAAATCTGTATTCATTTGAAGTCCAGTGCTCCAGCCTAATGAACACCCTCAAAAGCCAAGCAGCTGTTTGTGGAGCCAGCATGGCCCTATCAGCCCCACATGCTCAGGCAATGCCCAGAAGCAGCAGCACTGCTGAGATGCCTCCAGAAGGGCTTAGCTCAGTCTGAATCTCACCGTACTGGTGCTACCAAACCCTGCCAGAACTGAGCAGGTTCTTCACAAGGCCAGCCCTGCTTACAGTCTTTTGTTGTCTGATCACACACTGGCAGCTTGAACTCGACTGTGTCCCTGCACCAGGACAAAAGATGTTGACATCTTCCTTCACCCCTCAGCACTATCTCCTCAGGTCACAAACTGCTTCAGCTTCCAGAGTGCTGCAGTTTGTCAGGTGGAGGGTTCACAGCGAGTGCATCTTACACGTGGCAGCAGACACGGATCTTTGAGTAAAGCTAGCAATGGCAGCACACCACGTACAATTTTTTTATCTGTGCTCTTTTAAGCAAGGTGCCCTTATTTAATTCCTGTGCCCCACAGAAACACTAGAAGAAAACTAAAAATACATCCCTGCTGCTTTGCAGTTTAAATTTTTTTCAGAAGATAACAAAGAGTCCATGAATTGTCCACACAGAATTTAATTGGTGCAGTTTATATGAATTCAAAAACTCACTGTATAGTTACATCCTTGGCATGGAGCAATTAGAGCTGGCTAAAATTTTTTAAAACCCACGCTGCTTCTGCACCCACTCCAAGACTGGGTCATTCTTTGTTATGTGAACTATCTTCAGAAAGAAAAAGCTGACATTGAAAGTCTGCAAAGCTCCTAATTGCTAGACTTCTAAAAGAAGCCAGAAAGATAGATCAATTTAAATTCTCCCCAAGAAAACCACTGTAAAACTCTGGGGTTTGTTTTATGATCTGTGTCGCTGGCAATGGAATTACTCTGGAATACTTCAGAAATATTGAGCCTCTTCCTCAGCAGGGATCAAAAGGCCCAATACTAAAAAGTATCTAGCATCAGATTAATTAGATGTTCTACCTACAGCCCGTAGTACTTTTTACAGACATAGGTGCTTTTATTGTCTTCTCTTTTATTGTTTGAAAGACAACCTACATCATCCTTCTGCTCTCCCACAATCCTTTTCTTTACTTCCACAAAGTCACTAAAAAAGCAGAAACCCTTCAAGAGGTGTGCAGCGATGCTGAATTTCTTGAAGGAAGCGGTGACAGAGCTATTACAACAGCTTTTACCCCAAGGGCAGAAAGTCTGGTAAGAGAAGGGTCCAGCACAAGATAACTTCAAAAGAAAGAGTAAAAAGAGGTTTTACACAATGAAAACTGTAACTGCTGAATGTGTTCTGCTGTCCCAAAACTCACAAGCAGGAGACAGATATCAGATAGCAGCAATGTTGCTGAAGATGAACCAGACTGCTAAGAGAATACAGAGAATGAGACAGTCCTTCAGACACATTTTAAATATGAAAAGAAGCAAAGAAACAAAAAATCGCCAATAAAACAAAAACCCACAACAGCAAAGAAATTACCACAGCAAGCACATGAAAGAATCATTAAGTTCTTCACTGGAATAGGGCAGCCTTCCTGTTAAAAGTACACATACCTCCCAAAAGAAATTACTAGCTCCACTCATTTTCAAAAAACCCCTAACAGATGCTGAACAGTGGAGCAGACACACGACAGCTAATAAGAATGAGTTCTCAGGGACAGAAATTACTGAGATAGGAGCAAAATCCAAAGAGCTTATTGCTGTCAAGTCTGGGTGGCAGAACCATCTTAATCACAGAACACCGAATGAACTGGTACATGAAATTTTAAGTCTGATAGCACAGATATTAAATAAATCCATCAAATGAGGGAGTACCACATGACTGAAGAAAGCCAAATATGGTGTCTATACTTGGAAGGAAAGAGGGGAAAAAAGTCATTTTGGTTGCACAGACACATCAGTCATCTACAGATAGCACACAGATCTTGACAAAAGAATGGAAAACAAAAGCAGATCAAATACATTACAGAAGACTGATCATTGCATACTAGTCCAAAATGTCTCTTTTCTATTTCATTCCCACAAAAAATGTGAATGCAATTTGTTTGGATTTTAATAAATCATTTGGCAAAGTACTCCATAGACTAAACTAAAAAAAGTGGGAAAATTCAGCAAAAGTGTAAGATGTATAAATCAGACAAACTATTTAAAAGATAAACAAGAGCAAAGGGAAATTACTAGGCAAAAAGATAATTATTAAGGAAGTTCCTTCAAAGTATTCTTTCAGGATAGAGTTGAACATCAGGAGTGAAGAAAAGCATGTCAATGAACACAAAACAAGGTTTAGCAGTGCAAGATGTAGTGCCTGTAAGAACTGAGTGCAGGATGATTCCAAACTATCACTGTGGTTTCATCCTGAGACCAGGAAAGTGCAGGCAAGAGACATGATGTTGCTTTCAGAACTGTTTTGGAGAAGGGCCCTGACATTAGCCAGAGGCTGGAAGTGAATCTAAAGAATTCTAAAGAATCTAAAAATTCTAAAGAAGACCACAAGTTTTCTGCAGCAGACTTAGGTCTTCAATCTCCAGAAATCTAGGTTCTATTAAAAAAACCCAAAAACTAGAATACTCAGAATTAATCTGGTCACCTGATACTGACTTCAACCGTGGCAACTGTGTTGCAACAGTCTGTCAATGAGGAAGCTCAAAGGTCTGTCAGGTGTGTCTACAGAGGCACACTTGCAGCAACAGCTCCACTGTAGGCGTGCTCCTAAGGTAGAAGCTATGCCTTTTCATGCAAGAAACACTGTGATTTGTCTAAAGCCAAAATGAAAAACATAAAACCATCCTTCAAACCAGAGGACAACATGGTCATTTGTTAACATGGGAAAAAATTACTTTAAACTAAAAATGACAAGGATTTGACTGCCAAAGGGTTTGGTTCTAGAGCAGCTTTTCAGTAAAGTGAACCATAGGGAACTGTTTGACTAAAGTGAGGATGAAGCCAAGCTATTTCTGAGGAGAAGCTTTACCTGCAGAGGACTGTATGTTGCACCTGATAGTGTCAGCTGAGACTGAACCTGGTGATGGGGTAGCACTGCCCACCAACTTCAACACCAGACCAAGCCACATCTGACCAAGCCATCCCACTCTCGCCCCCTCTTTTTTCTCTGCTTGAGTGTGTCACTTACCTGCTGTGTTTTTCTCCATTCAGGTGGCAAGCCCTCCAGGACTGTGACTGTGACTTACTAGGTATACATATGGCTCCTGATAGGAGCCCCAGTAAAGCCTCAAGGCTTTACCAGACATGGTTAGAAATGATGCAGCCATGGATGAAGCAGTGAGGCTCAGCAGGTGGGCAGGATCCATGAGGACAGTCTGTGAAACTGATGTCTAACACAGCAGTGTAGGGGGAATTTAAAGCTGTTAGATCACACAATTTGTATTTGCTGCCTCCTGTATGGAGCTGGTAAAATTCATACTACAAACTCAATCACATAAAATATTAATCAAAGAATTAATATTTGAAGACATAAGAAAAAAAACCTCAAGACAATTCCTATTTTGAATAACTTTCATCCTATTTAAATTATGTCTCAGGTTTACATCTACTAATAACAACTTGTTCTCCCAAAACAATGCAAGAATGGAGTAAAAAAAAAAAATATATATATATATAAAATCAAAGCTCAAATAAGGTACACATGAACATTTTCTAAGACAAAAAGTACAAACATTGTCTCAATCTCAGTGCCAATAGACACTAATCTCTGCGTGACAGAACTCTAACAGCAAATGTGGTGGCAGAGTTTGTGTAATGCAGACCAGCAGAAACAATGTGCAAAACCTGGTGCCCAGCCCCTGCTCCAAAGACAGATTTTGGGTTCTCACAGGGATCCTTTCCTCATGCTGATATAGCTCTTTGTAGAAACCAGGGAAGGATAAGGGTTGAGGACCTAGAAAAGAGGTTCAGAGACATCTCTGAGCAACCACAGCATCTTCCAGTAGAACTCCCATCTTCCCAGGCAACTTCCTTTTCCACTCTGAGTCACCCGGGCTCATGTCCAAATTCCTCCTGCTTCCTTCCTTCCTTCCCTCTTTCCACCTCCTGACACAGCCTGGCATGTGTTTCACCTGCATTTAAATCACCTGCTGGTCACTGGGTACTTTGGAAACAGAAGCTCCTTTTGCGTTTCAGGATGTGGTTTAACCTGAGCCTGCAGCAACAAGGCGCTGCTTAGGGAGGTCTGTTCTAACACACCTAACCGTGGGCTGCAACATTCTTGCTTGCTCAGCCAGGACGGGACATCCACTCCGTAACTGCACAGAGATGACAGGTAAGCTTCCACAATTTTATTATTGACACGTGTTTTTCAGAGACTTCTAAACTTGGCAAGAATTAAATAAAAGCAGCAGAGCGTTTTCCTCTAAAATGCCAACTTCTGCCAAACCTACCCTGCAATGCCATGACAGAAGGGGCTTTTGCAAGTGACAAAGCAATACATTTTTTTTCCCCACGCGTTCATTTTTAAAAATAACCCTAAACATTTTGATGAGGTATCAAATAAAATGGCAGATGGTGTGAAAAATTTCAATAGTAATATTTAGGAGTTTACTACAGCTTACCAGGAGGGAGCTCCCAGGTCTGACAGAAAAAAGAGTATTGCCATCTTACGGTTCAATAAGCCAAAATTTTTTGATGCCCTGAGTCCCATATCAAACTCACTTCAAAAAACTGACTACATGTTGAGCAAAAGATGTTTACTCTAGCAGAAACATCACAGACTATTTCAAATTAAGAAAACTTCACAGAGAATGCTTTCTTTTTAATTTTGGAAAATATTCAATAAATCCAAGAAGGCTTATCTGGTACAGATGAAATTGGAATGAAATTTTAGGCCAGGAAAAAAAACATAATCAGCACCAGGAACTACTTTTAACTTTATGGAAACCACGAACAAGGCTCAGAGAACAGAAATACCAGCTCAATCAGCTCCAGTGGGAGCCACAGTCAGCAGAAATATTAATTCCATTGTATTAAGTGGGGGGAAAAAAAGGAAGAAAAAAAAAGCACATTGACCAAGATACAAACACTGTGTTCAAAAAACTGATAGTATATGCCAGCCTGGTAACCAACAAACTGGTTCTTTCTGTATACTTGAAATCACAGTAGCACGCTGAACACACTGCTTTGACCAAACTGCATTATTGCAAAGCCTACACTCTAAAGAAGGACTGAGGCTGGCCAGTGCATATTACACTAAAATTCCACTTATGAAGGGACAAACTTCTCCCATTTGGTGAGGGTTAGGCAGTGTAACAGTAAATGTAACGATGAGTAGCCTGTGCAAGTGCTTCCATTTTTTATGGCAAGGCTAGAGGTGAAGCAGCACTAGAGGAAACAGCTTAACAATGACAGCAGTACCCACACAGTGGAGAAGATGGAACCAGAAAGGTCTTTATTGCTGCTGGTGACAGCACAGCAAGAAGCCAAAACCAGCCTCTCTCCCAAACTGGCTGAAAAACAGACCATGCTGTCTGACAGTGCTCCTCTAGTAAAGTCTGAGCCTAGCATGAGTTCAACCACCTACAGCACAGGGCCCAGAGAATCCAAGGAGACAGAGCTGAAGTACTGTTCCATGATTTGAGGTATGCATCAGGAGGCTGAAAGTAATGGTGAGCAGCAAGAGGAAAATGAGAGCTAGTGAAGTATAAGAGCAGCTGGGGAGTGGTGGATGATGGGCATCAACTTCAGTGAATAGGTGGAGAAAACACTGTAGGAGACCACACTTCATTGACTCAAATATTCACAAATTATTGTTTTCTCAGTTGTTGTGGTTATGTCCTATCCAATCCAAACTTGCTGCGGTGAGGGGTACAGAGAGAGGGGAAGAAATATAACATTCCTTCTCTATCCCAGTCCAAAAGCCTCTGCATCCAGCCTCTGCTTCCCATGCATGCAGGCTTTCCCTCCTTCACTTCTCTCCATGATGTAGTTTATATAGTTTTATATGGGTATAAGAAGAAAAAAGACTGCTGGAGCACACAGGTGGGACTCTCACATCTAATAACTTCTCAAATATTACTGCAAATCCCTTGCCATTCTCTCCAGAGACATCTTACTCCACTTATTTCATTTCCTGTTTGTTCCATTGTAAGTTTCCTTTTATTTAATTTCATGCAGCTTGGCAGAATAACATCAAGCAATTAAAATGAGGCACATATAACACTCACAAAAATACTGCAGAAGTCTCCAATGTTCTCTACATTGTTTGAATTAATTCACATTTCACATATACCGCCCTACGATGCCTCTTTTACTCTGCACTTCACTCCTATTAGCAGGTATTATAGTTAAGTTATGTAATTGAATCATTATTCATCAGTAAAACATCTACTTACTCACCAGTTTTATACCCTCGATGTCTCTCATGGTAGACTCAGCCCAGAGATGAGTCCCAAGGCAGGACAGTCTCAGCAGCAGGAATGCAACCATTGATCTTGGCCCACAACCACTCAGTAGGTTTTAGCTCACTGTAGAAATCACTGCAGAAATTTCTCCTTGAGTTTGGGACCAACCTCACCACACAAAAACACAACCTTTAATTTGAAAACAAAACACATTCCCTGTTCTCACAGTCATGAAACCGCCGACACGGATCAAATGAAATCCAGCACAATATCATCTTCCCTACTCTGGAGACATCCTGAGCAAATCTGAAAAATTAACAACAGAGTTGTTCAGCTAATCAAGTTGATGCAGAAGCCTAAATGAGGGAGGGCAGGTGGGGAGGTAGCGAGATCTTAATCAATTCTGTGTCCCTGATGAGCTGCTTAGGCACATCCAGTTAAAATTGTCAATCTAAATTCCAAACTGCTGAAGTGTTCACCATCATTTACAAAGCTGTAAAAAGTCAAAACTCTTTCCAACTCCTTTTCCACCACCCAGCAATGTCATAAAGCAGTGTCAATATAAAAGCATAGCACCTTGGCAAGAGAACATACAGAAAAATTACAGGAACTGCAATTCAGTTCGTAAGTTTCAAGCCTCTGTTTATAAGTTGCACTCCTCTAAGTATCTGTCTTGCTTTGCCATTAGAAGTTGCTAAATGGTTTCTAGTTTACTGCAAATTAGACCAGGGTATATGTCAGACCTTCTATCACATCTTTGCAACCCAATGCTGGGGAGCTGAAAACTTCAGCACAGTAGCCTGCAAGGAAATTTCCACTGCAAGTCTAGTTTTCCCAGCAATCATGCAATACAGAACAATTGCTCTGAACCCTGTGTTTCGAGCTATCATGCACTTATTCACTCAGTCCTTACAAAAGCACAGTTAGAACACTCATGAGAGGTTTAATTTCTGAAGCCACTAACAAATAGGATCGTCAGTAACTTCAAATCCCAAGGGGGCACCACGCTCACTGCACTATTTCAGGCCAATTAGCACGTTGTTTGGGAATTAGCTCTTAAAACAACCAGTGCATTACATCATGAAAATAACAGTTTCCCAATTGTTCTAATGAATACAAAAGAGGAAACTGGAACAAATCCTCTGCTGGTATAGACCCATCTAGTTCAGCTGAGCTCTGTTACAAAACATTTCAGCTTTATTACTTAGAATGTATGCAAGTAAAATATCAATCCATTTGAAATGGAAAAAATCCCTGGCACTTTCTGTGAATCACCACATGATTATTAAGATAATAAAATTAATCACAGGTTTTCTATCTGAGCCTTGGTGGTTTTCATGGTTTCCACTGTTGTAGCAGTGAGACTATACTTACTCTCTGTAAGCAAACAGTAAAACACTGTCTAGAAGTTAAAGCCTTTTCCTGAGTCTCTCCATTATCACAGTTATTCCCAGACTGTGAAACTCCTACGCTTTGTACCTGTTGGTTATGCCTTTCCCCTAATTTCAGGATAACACATAATGCAGCTTTATGATCTCAAGAGTAAAATCCAGCCATTCATCTTCAGCCAAGGAATCAAGGAACACAATGAACATCATAAGTTTCACTTTTAAAAGCTACTGTTCCTTAAATTGGGGTAATGCTTGTTTCAAATTTATTTACAAGTTGTTTATCCAACTCATGCAGCTCAATAAAATGAGAGGTTCATTACTTTGCCCTCCCTCAGCCACATGCTAGGTACTTTATTTTCAGCTGAAACCACAGGTTCATCTCTGCTTGCTTTCCTAATACATTTCAAACCAAATAACCATCAACCTTCACATATGGTCTCAAGCATACTTTTGACTTTGTTTTTGTTTTCCTCTGCTTCCACACCTCCTCAGATTAATTCTCTCATACCAAACACTGATTACCATCCAGTCTTGTTTTATTTACTACCTCCTCCTGGGTTTCACCCACTTACATCTCCCTTATGGTTCTTCCAACCTGAAGCTGTCTGGTGCCAAGCACACAGTGTTTGTTTTTCCTGTGCTACAAATTCATGCTACAAACAGCAGTGTGACTCAACTCCAAACAAGTATTAGAACAGTAGTTGCATTAATTGTTGGTTATTCCTGGCAGCCCTGGAGAGTCTTCACATGAAGTAATGGTCTCTTGAAACCATTTTAAGCTTGATCCCCCATTACATGGCAGCCAGAGGCCAAAACAAACAGAAAGAAGTAAGAGGGTACATATCCGAAATGCACAATAAAAAAATAGTTAAAAAAAGGAAACAAAGGAAGTGCCATTCTACTCTATTTTAACAGAAAATGCATACAGTGAAAATATCATAAATCCAGCAGACATTTTTTTAGAGAAAAACAAAACCACTTAACTCCAAATTAATTGTCATAAAACGCCATGTTCTTATAGACAACTGTTAAGATTAACAAGAGAAAGTAATTTACATTGAAGGTAAAAAGTTACACATTATGCTATTTTAAAATCAGTTTGTTCTTTTTTGTTTGTTTGTTTTTAAAGTCTTTACCCAACAGACCCAAGGAAAACCTTCCTTCTGGCCTTGCTATTCAATAATCAGTCACCATACCATGTTTCACACTGACAAACTTTGCTTTTCTGAAAATTTTGTCAATGTTAGTTATTGCTTTATTTCAACCTATTAGTCAGGAATACACTGCTTTTCTCCAAATAAACAGATTAGTCCTCTACTACATTTTCTAGAAAAGAAAATCAGAAGCCTTCTGCTCGGTGTCATATGAAGTGTGGGTGAAATGAAATCCCTTCTTTCCGATGTAAATGCCAACGGCCATTACCATTAGTAAGCAAATGAAAGATAAAAACAGTCTACAGGCTGTGGGGAAGAATAGGAAAAAGGGAAGAAAAAGTCTTTCAGTCATATGAAAATGACTCTTTCATGACTTCACAGGCCCCTTGCTCTTCCCATGCCCTCACTCCTTTAAGCCCACGACCCTACAGCAATGTTCAGCACAGGCAGCAGCCTGAAATGAACCTGGACCTGCCTGCAAGTAGATGAAGAGCAGGATGTACATGCACTACCCAACTCTGAGCTCTTAAGTTATTGACCTGGACTTCCAGTCATACCCTCAATGGAGAGAAACACATCTTCACTCGAGGGAGAGGATGTTGCCCAGGGATGTTGCTCTAGGCTCCATCTCTCAGCTCTGCAAAGAACACAACTGGTTGGAAGTCTCTCCCTCAGTGAAGAGCAGAGAAACAAAAGCATCTATAATATCTATGCCACTTATTGAGACTTTTTTTACTCAAGGACCACAGCTGCATCCTATCAAAACAAAGTCTGCCCCTGGAGAAACCAGTACCCTTCATGGCATCCACAAAGCCACCTAACTCCCTCTTGAGAAATGCGTGAATGACCACTGCCTTTAGAAATTAACAAAAAATTTCCTCTCCCTTCCTGAACTACAGCCGTTTCACACATAAACACAGTCTCAGAAGAACTCTTGTCAAATTGAAACAGCTACAAAAGAAGAAAAAGGTGATTTGTCTCCAAGGAACATGCTCTGCTGTGCACTGAAGCCTAAAAGGGTAGCAGCTAGTGAGTCAGAGGCTTTAAAACCTCATTGTTGCCTTGGACTTATTATTTCCACTCCTACTGACCACAGGCTGATAGGAAATTCTATTATTGTTAAAAGACACAAACAAGATAGTTAAAATAATTCAGAATCCAATCGATACCTTACATTGTGGCCACCACCAACAATTCTAATCACAATTCCACACCCTGTTGAATTAGCTTGAAGGTCATCTGGCCCTAATCTTGGTAGTTCTTTTCCTATCACATTGCTAACTCTTTTAATTTATAAAGAATAGCCTGACCTGAACTTTCAACCAGTAAAAAGAAGCACAAGAATCCATGTTAAAACTCCAAGACCGTTAAGTACTTAACTGCATCTGAGTATAAAAGGTAAGAGCTAAAGTTGCCACCTGGCTTCTGTTAGCACCTGGCAGACCCCTGTTCTCTGCTGTGAGGCATATGAAGAACCACTAAAGTCTGACAACACTGAGCTACCTTATGCCATAGTTTCTATCCAAGCTTTGAAAGGCAACAAATATTGTCCAATGAGTGGGGTCAAAGGACAAGAAACAGCATGAAAACTGTATTTATACATATATATGTATATGGTCTGCTCAAAGGTGGCCATCAAGGTTCTATAAACAAGACTCCTTTTGCAGTTGAGAGCTGCCGTCTCCAAATTCTTCCAAAACCTACATCAAAGGGAATGGGAAAAGGAGACTATATGTTCTCACTCCTTTAAAAGAAAGGACTGAGCTACAAAGAGCCTTAATTCCCCCACAGTTTGCACCTGCACACATGCTGATACAGCCCAGCCTCCCTGGAGTCACGTCTAGCGCTCTCTCAGGGTTATCTCGCACAGGTGTGGCATTAGCAAGGATTGCTGCTCTCCAACAGCTGTCAGACCTTGTGTCAAGGTGACTATTTCAAGACTTAAGATAACTTCCCTGGTAAATGAGAGTGAATTCGACAATGACTAAAAGCTCATGACAAAGATGACATGTTCAGAGGCTACTTATCATGACAGAGGAGTATTTTACCTCTAGTCCCCGCTCTACCTGAATTGAAACAGAAATACTGACTAATATTTCTGTTTGGCTGTCTTGATCTCCACTAGTAACATTTTCTTGCAGCAGAGAGGTGAAGCAGGGCACCCCACAATGTCAAAGTGACTCGAGACCTCCGACTATGGGGTCATGTGAAGTCTCATACTCTTATTAGAGATGCATAGCTACAACAACACTGGGTTAGAGAAGGTCTGGTCCGCTAAGAGAGAGGTTATAAATACTCACTGAAATAGTTCAAACTACTTTTCCCCTTGCTTTTAGCTTTAGGAAGTTTACTATTTTCACAGTGGAAGGAAATGAGCCACCACAAAAGAGGTCATCTGATAGCATCCTATTCTTTCACTTCTTCCTTCTGCCCCTAGAACATAATGTAGGTCCTAGTGAATATTTCATATCTTAATTACCGAGAATAATTATCAGTTAAAAAAATTTATTAAGGGGATATTGCTTTCATGTAGCTCTGAAATGAAATTTAAATCGCTTTTCATCTCTTCACCATAAACTGTTGGAATGAAAACCTATTTATCAGGCTTCTTCAAAGCGGACCTACCCTGCTACGCCAGACCACCGTGGTGACGAGCCCCCCTCAGGAGGATGGGCACGGACACCAGCACGGCCGTTCGTGCCGCGGTGGTCACGGCTCATGCCAAGGGGTCACTTACCGCTCGGCTCGGCTCGGCACGGCACGGCACGGCACGGCTCGGCTCGGCCGGGGCTCGCCCGCGCTCGCTGCCCGGAGAGAGGCCGGGCCGAGCCGGGCCCGGCGCGGAGCGGGGGCGCGGCCGCAGCCGCGGGGCGGCCCTGCCCTCTGCGGGGGCCCGGCGGTACTGCCGGCCTCCCGCCGCACCTGCGGCCGCGCCGAGCCTCGGGCGGGGCGGCGCCGCTGCCGGGGACTGCCGCGGGGTGCAGCGCGGCGCCGGGGACCTGCGGCCGCCTTCTTCGCCGGGCACGGGCATCGGGCTCGCCGCGGAGCGGTGCCCGGCAGCGCAGGCAGCGCACCTGCAGCTGCCGGCCCGCAACCGAGCGGCCCCGGCCCCCCGCCCCCGGACAGCGCAGGCGGAGGGCGGCGAGCGGCGGAAAGTCACCCCGTGCGCTGCTCCCGGGGCCGCCCCCCACCGCGCCCCCATCAAGGGCTTGTCAGTCCGTCCTCCCTTCCACCTACCCCGCCAGGCAGGGAACAGGCTGTGCTCGGGCGGCAGCACCCCAGAGCCAGACTGCTGCCGCCTCCACGGCCGCGGCCGGAGTGTCTCATATCCCGCAAAGCTGAGCGAGGTCCTACTCTGCCCCTTAGCTCCATCCTTCCCTCCACCTCTTTCATGTCAGTGTTCATTGCACAACCCCACAGGTATCAAATTATATTCTTGTTTTTAAAAAGAGCCCTCGGACAAGCCCCCTGAAGTCTTATTAAGCTATCCCACCCTCGGGGATGCTAATTTGATCCTCGATACAGAAATAGTACGAGTAGCTGTTCTGCTTTCTCCTTCAGAGTTTGCCGTGGCATTATCAGGAAAACCCAATATGTGGCCGAGACAAGTATATGGATAGAAAAGTTTGTTTACGCTTAGCCTTGGTGTGATGGAGTGGATGCTCATTGAAAGAAGCATTTCAAGGGCCTGGAGGGCTCCTGTTATTGAATCCTCAGTGCTGTGACTCAGTGTGTGGTAAGGGCTGTAAATCCTCTGAGAGTTGTTTTCATTCTTCGATGCTCTTAACACACAGCAACAGTGGAAAGAAATGTCTCCATCTTTTCTGATGCAGCTGAACTGGCTTCTATTAGCCAAGCCTTGTGGTCCCTAGGTTAAGATACTACCTACCGATTTACTAGGAAAAGCAGCTTCAGTGAAGAAAAATATGAAACAGCTCATCTGCTGTGTAATGGAGGCATTAGAGGGAATTTTTTTAAGCCCGTTAGCTGAGAGGAACAGTTGCGCTAGTAGTCAGGGTTTTCTCTTCAATTGTAGATCAGCTTCAGGGCCCCATCTTCAAAGGAGATTAGCAGGTGAATCAGGTTAATTGCTCAGGCATCATTAGGTCTGTTTCTCCCTCTTTCTTAAGCATGCTACGATCAACAAGTAGTCGGGTTTCTCTAACCTAGTGTTATTCCTGGGAAAGATACAAGATACAACACAGCACAGTAATTTGAAATGTGGACTCTCCCCGTAGGCACTCTCTGTCCAGAAAGGACACCGCTGAACTGACTGACAGCACAGCAACCCACTCCCTCAGAAAGACAGCACACACTCCCCTAATGACTCCGGTGTGTTGTATGCAGAGACTGAACTGATGGGAACAGGCGAAAGTCATTAGCAGAATAAATCATCGGTGAAATCTAAGGACTAGATACAAAATATTTGGTTTCTTTACTATTGAGGAATACATTCAATGCAGATAGCTCGGTTTGCAAGCTGAGAGAGCCTCAGGCAAGGGGCCGTAAAGTGTGTAACAAAGGGCTGGGGGACCTGTGACGCTGGCCAGGGGACTGGATCCTCAGAGACAGGACAGCAGCCCACCATCCCGTCACTTGACGCACTAAGACTCTCCAAGGGTAAAAGCCCAGGGTTTTCTTTGTTCCTGGTTCCTCCTCGGAGGCACCAGCTCGAGTTATTTAATTATAACACCGAGATTAAATTGTTTTAAGGATAAGGACGTCTGAGACTCTGCTATAGGAAAGCTAGGGACCAGCCGGTAAGGAGGTAAGGAAACCGGTGTGACCGTGTTGAGTGCAGGGTGTGGAACTGAAAGGGCTTCAGTCCCAGCTCAGGTGGTACACGTGTGACTGCCAGGGTACCAGCTGAATGGTCGGACAGGAGAGTTTCCTTGACATTTACCTTATCCTGAGGAGACCTCTTGACAAAGATGATGATGATGATGATTAGGTGGTGGTGGTGGCGATGAGCTACCAATTCTCTCAGTACAAGATGAGTCTTCCCATGGAGTTTGCCACACAATTGCCACTTAAGTGAAACTGAAACAAAACTAGCTTTCAGCAGTGAAATGAACGCATAACCTACATGACTAGGCATTAAACCTGTGAGAGGTCAGCAACAATTAACTGCTGTCAATTAATTAAATGAGATCAATGCGCTTTTCAACTTTACAAAGACAAACACTTTTCAAAAGGTGGAGTAATGTTTATCTTGTTTGATCCCAGTTGCACTCCCATGTGGGTTTCATACATAAATCCCTATATTTCTGAAAAACATGGCATATCTTTCAGAGCATCCATACCACTGATCTCTATATCGTACTTAGAGGATACATAGCAGTCACACCAATGCCACTGCTTTTAATACCTTGTGTAGAAAGTAACCTTCAAAACAAACCCCAAGACTACAAAAAATATATAGCCAAATCAACTATGGGATGGGTAAATATAGACATCATACTATTATTGGAATGTCATCATAGCATGACTGTCTGGCATACCTGGGATTTCTGGCATTAGAGAACAGCATAGGGCAACACAAATATATGTGACTGAAGTGCTGTTACCTCCCTGCAAGTCTCCTGTTGTTCCTGGCTTTTTTGTCTTTTTCACTCTGAAGCATCAAAGTTACCATGGAAACAAGCAGTGGCATTTATGTATATTTGTGAGCCCTACCCATACAGGGCATGTGAGTTAGTCTCAGTTAATGGTGTGACCTGAATCTGGTGGAGCACATCCTGTGGAAGGGCACCTGCAATGGGATTTGGGCACTGGCAGAATGAGACAGTGCTGAGCACCACCCTGGAGAGGGGCTCTAGGAGCAGGGCCAAATGCCTCCAGGGAAAGGAAACTTGTAATTCCTTCTGCTGTTGCTGAGTGGCAGGAGTCAACAGCTTTCTCAAAGCTGGAGGAGCTGATAAGAGATAGGGGTCTGGGGACAAGTATTTTGGTCACAGTGCAGTGACTTTTTTTTCCCACCTAATGGGGACAAGCGGGAGTGTGACCTCCAGCACCACATGCAATTTTAGACAAATGTGTAAAGGAAATAATTTTAAGTATCATGGCATGAGGACATAGGGTCTATTTAATTTAGGCTTGCCTTAATTTGCTTACTTCTCTTGTCAAGAGGGTGTATGAAATAAAATAACTAGAGGATAAATCTGCAGACACTTGTGTAATGTTGGAAATTTAAAACTTGAGTGGATGGCAGTAAGTGGCAGACCAAAGTGCTTTGATTCTTAAAGCTTTGGAGAGATCTTGCATCCTTCTGTTTATTCAGATGGACTTGGATAAATTGCATCAACTTCTTGACTCATAAAAAAGTCCAGTGATGAGAATTGGAACAGCAGAAACCCGGAACTGCTTCAGTTTAGATGCTACAAAATTAGGGGGACAATTCCATCTACTTGGCCCAAAACTTTCAAAAGTGATGAATCAGGTTGGTTCGTCCTAATTTTTGATTGGCCAGTCTAAGACCTCATGAAAACATGAAGAATTGCTATACAGAAAATACAGCTCACCCTCTGCAACCTGATAATTATAAAAAATATCCCCAGCTGGACACCTCTGGGTATTCAGGCATTCTGGTAAGTAGTGTTACAGTAATGCAACCGAGCACTGGTATTTATTTATAGTACTATTTTTTAAAATTAATTCTGGAACACTTCTGCCCTGTGTTAGTTAATGTGTATTTTTATAACCAGTAAAGGCACTTGTATGTAAATAACCTGTATGGGAAATTGTGTTCTTTTCTCATGCGTCCTTTTCTCTCTGTAATTTCATTTCTTCTCCATTACTCAGAAGACAAGTAGGGATGAAAAGAATAAATCAGAATTATCATTCTTGCAAAATAACAGGCTGAAAAAGCATTGTCTCTCAGTGATTTCCATAAAGAGACAGAACTTTGTGGTGTAAGATATTGGAAAGGAACCGTAATAACTTTCCATTATGTGAGCCTTGGTATTTTAGCTAGAATGAGAGAACAAATGAGGAATTCAGGAGAGAGAGCTCAAGGCATGAGCATTTGTCCTGCAACTCACACATGATAGAACTAAGGGAGAAAAATATTCTGCTAGTAAGAACAGAAGCTTCTACTACCAGAACACATCTCAGGTGATCCTCAGAGGTATCATGACAATTTTAAACTCCCTCCAAAATTATGTCTGCAACTAGGCCAACAGCTGCATGGGACAACTGTTAATACAAAGCTTGGCAGTTGTTTCAGAGAACTCCTGTTCTAGTACGTGATGGACAGTGGATGGCTTCTAACACCCATCAGCCAATTTTAGAGCCTCAAGCCAGACACTTGGAAAATTCTAACATGATTTAGCCCAAAAACAACATGTGCATTACTGTTTATGCTGCAACTGCATTTTGAGGCCTGAAGTGGTTCAGCATAGGCACAGTGCACAATAAATAGGGCAGTTATTACTCCACCAAACATCTTCAGTCATGATACAGTCTCTCCGGAAGAGGGAATGCTATTTCCTACTTGAGTTCAGGTCTGGGTGTTTTGAGTACTCATGAGGCTAAGGAATAAGTATCAGCAGTCTACACTTCTCTTTCCTTCCTTTTTGGTCAGCTGCTGTTTATATCCCGGTGAAGACAGAATAACCTCTAAGTTTCTGCTGATTTAGTGGACTGTTAACTTGCACTCAAAATCAAGTGCCTTCTAAACCTAAAATAGGTTTTTTTAGGTCATCACCCCCATACCATCTCAAAGATGCTCTTAATAATCCACAGTTTATTAAATATGCACAGCCTCAAAAGTTTCTGTTTATTTTGAAAATATTAGATATGAATTCTAGCTCTAGGATACCTTTCCACACACACAAAAAATGGAAACATCTCATATAAGCCCCTAACAGTAGTAGAAGTGGCTCTGTAACAAAAAGTGTTATTAGCAACTGCTGTAGACAGCATACTAGGTATGACATTGTCCACATCTGAAGAATTGTGGCTCTCATTTCCACAAATGTATCACCATTTCAACTGCCAAAATCAGCTAACAAGAGATGTGCTTTCCATGACTTTTAGTTATTGAGTATGATTCCACTGTTAAGTTTCCCTGTCCTACAGCTGTGCCAGACAAATACAAAAATGTGAAGTGCACCAGTACTGTCTGTACTTCCATGGCTGGAGAGAGACATCCAGAATCACAGTTAATCCTGAAAACACCTCGGAACTTTTTTACTCTTGTCCCTCTGGCCTTATTACTTTGGCAGTGCCTGGGACAGGATGCTCAAGGAAGAGTACAAGATTGTTTCCACAGCTGAGAATTTGTTCATCAGCACTGCCCAGATGCATGGCCTGAGATGATGTGAAAATGGCTGCACTCAGCCTGACCAGAAGGTGCAGCTCTTGACGTGCGCCATAATGACACACAGACACAAGTGCATTGGTGGGAAGCAGAGACACAGAACCTGCCAGCCTTAAGCACTCAGCAGTATCAGATCTGTTACCTTTATATACAAATAATCTACAACCATTTTGCATCTTTAGTTTTAGTATCTAGGGTAGCTGCTGGCAAGGAGCTGAACAGTTTGACAAGGTAGTCTGTAAAGCACGCTCTTCTAGTACACCATGCTCCTTGTGCAGGAGGGGCAATGTGCAACTTCCAAATTCATCCTTGTCGTGCTTATGAAGAACAGGGCGTGTGTATCAGACACTGGTGGACTGCTGCCAGGAAGCAAGAACATGCTGGCATTTTGCATTTTAGGAGAATAAATCAATTAGTCAAAATCAGTTTTCAAACTCCACATACCTTGCAAATAAACTTCTCATCACAGAAAGTTTGTATTAGCATGAGAGAAGGGAATTAAAAAAATTAAACATCCATAAGTTTAACATGAAGAAAACACAGGATGCCCAACTCACCGGGGTCTTAGGAGAGAAGATTATTCCCCCTGCCCAAAACATCTGCCTGAACATGATTTTTAGCTATGAACATGATCTCTCTGGCATGACTGTAACAGTTTTCAATTTGGAAGGGGGAACTGCTCATCTGTTCGTTACTCTGAGAGCATGAGGGATTGTGAATATTTCTGTGGAAATGGCTGGATGGTCTACATGAAACCACAGAGGCAGAAGAGAAATTACTTCAGAATTTCAGGTAGATGGTACCTGATGAGATGGTACCTGATGAGGCATAAAAATTACAACACAGATTATTCTCTTTAATAAGCAGGTCACCACAGCTTTTTTTCTCAAAAAGGTTGAAACAAGCTTTATTTTAACATACAAATCAGAGTGTGTACAAGGCAAAACATACCCTTATAGAGATAGGCAAAGTGGGTCTCCACACACCATGTGTAGCCACTTGCACTACAGTAATCCTGAGACATGGACAAAAGCCCAAAAAATCTTTTTAATCACTCTTGTTATAGTCACCTCCATTTGGGAATTAAAAACATTATACAGTTCAGTGTCAGGAAAACAAATTACCTATAAGCAAAATACCCAAGATAATGGTCTAACTTCCTGCTGTCATCCAGGTACACCAGCAAGAGTTCAGAACTTGAACAAATCAAGAGATGGAAATATGCAAGATTGTTTCATTAACACTGAAAAACATACATAGAAGGATGCTAAGATATTTTTGCTACCTTCAACTACTACTGTCTTCGTGAACTGTGTGGTCTATGTGTCAAGTTTACATATCCTACAAAACTTAACAAAGAGGTCTCTACACTGTGTGATAAGTTAGTAAAAAACCCCAACTTTCTTTGCTTCCTTTCAATATGAAGTTTTATGTGATATAGAAATATTTTTAAAAGCTTTAAAAGCAGTAGAACTACAGACATTTAAAGTCATTTCCCTAATATTAAAAGCTACTTGAACACTGCCATTTTCTACAAGACTGTTTTTGCTTAAATGATATCAAAAAAAGGAAGTCTACTTTTTAAAAAAAAGTTCAAGGTAAGGAAACATTATAGACATGTTTGGAGTTTTTCTTTAGTTTTGCAACATATAAAAATAAGTTACACTATATATTATGGCTTTCATGTATTTATCTACTCATTATTAGCAGAGTGTCATTGTGGATTTAAACACTAGATGACGTAAATAATTAACCTGCCATGTTCTTCAGACTTTGCTTGAGTTTTGAATTTGTGAAAAGAAAAAAGCAAACATTAGAGGGAAAATTAAGAAGCCTCCCAAAAAACTTACATAGCAAGAAGCATCTGTAGAAGAAGTCTTTCAGAGAAATCTGTAACTCAATTTAAAATTTTCATTTGATTTTTAAAGCAATTTAAAATTGAAGTTTTAATTTAATCTTCTTGGCAAAATAAAGGCCAAGCCAAATCATATCCCATGCACTTCAATAGTCAGAACTTCCTACTGAGCTTCATTTCAGAAATGTTGACATACCAGTATGCTACCATTATGCTACTGAAGTAATGATTGCTCTTTAATGGTTGTTAATAATACAAGATAATAGATTTGGTATGCAGCTATCTGAAAAAGGCCACAATAATGGTAAACCAACATGCCTCAAAACTGCAACACAACTGCTCAATATCAAGTGCTGTTCACTACCAATGGAAGGGGAGGTTGGGCACAAAAGGTGCTTGAATCAGACTGAAAGACTTCAATTACACATTGCTGTATTATTAATGGCTATATTATTAATATACTTACATTTTGAAGACTAAAGTTGCATTCAAATCAGACAAGCTATGACAACATTCAAATACATGTAAATAAGAAGAATTCTAGATTCATAGCCAAAGTAGTAACAAAAAATCTCATTGTGCAGTTGATGTAGCATTTGCAACAACAAACTTATGAATTCAATGAGAAAGACTGTGGCACCGAATTTGGGAATATTTTCAAGCTCTAGTTTTACTCAGGACAGAAGAGTTGCCAGCTGAATAAACTTAACTGACTACTGTACTTTCCAGCTCTTTGTAAACAAGACTCCATGTTGTGCACAAAGAGGAGCTTTCACTCCCCTTTTTCTTCAAGGAAAGTATCTGAAAAGGCAAGCTGTAGTGATTGCTTCTGACAGCAGTAGAATAAAGAAGCAGATAGAAAAGTAGGTATATATAAAAAAGTTCTTAGAGTAAAAGCATCTGTCCTGGTTTGATTTTATTTAAGAAAAGGCACTTCACGTATTGCTAAAACTCCAGTACCATACTTGTCCTTGGAGTTTTTCTGTTAGAAGGCTGCATTGTAAGGTGATCAGCATGAGGATGCAAATGTTCTCTACACAGTGCCTATCTGCTACAAATTTTATAATTACACAAAGTATCTTACACCAGTTATTTAGAAGATAGATTCATGTTCAAAATAGTAACAGGTCTTCAAACAATACTTCAGTGATGACAGGATCTGTCAGAGACAACACACCACCTGTAGTGAGTTCACACTAATAAAATCAGCAACGTAAATCTTTCAGAAGTGAGTCCTCAGTCTTTTGTTTTCCTCTCGCAGTCTCTCTATTTCAGCTACTAAGCTTTCATTTACAGAGTATCTTTCAAGTAAAGCATGCATTTCATTCTACAGAAAAGAAAAAAGTCTCAATCAGTAGTAATAAAGTTAATAATTCCAGTTTTATCCTATTGACTTTCACATTTCTTTTAAAAATGAAATAACGTAGATAATTCTGTTTTTAAAAACTTTTGATAAGAGAAGTAAGATTTTCCCTTTTAAGCTGACATACAGTATTTTGATCATTAATACATTAGTGAATATTTTATCAAAGGATATTTTGCAGTTCTTCAGGACGAGAATCTACTAGTGCAGATTCCATTAAAATGCTCAGAACCCAGACAAGGTCTTTTTAATGCAGATCAAAAGAACAAAGATTCATAAAAAGGTGAAGCTAAAGAATACAGAACAGCTCAGTATGTATACAGTATCTACAAGTGAAGCTTTCTATTTGAATTCCATCTATCTTCTCCTTACCCCAGCCTTTGGCCTTTTCCAAAGGACAGCTGAATTTCTTTATAATTCCTGAAATATGGAATTCATACCTACTCAACCCCTAGATTCCCTTTACTAACCAAAGAAAAAACAATGTACCAGATTCCCATTCATACTTTCCCCCTCCTTCACATGAAATCCTCTCTTTCTTGGTCTTAATAAACAAAATATATTTTCAGTTTTGAGATAATATGGCATGCCTTAGTATTACCAAAATTGAAAACTGAATACATTCCCATCATGGTCCTTGTACATACCAACTGCATATGGAATTGCTTGATCATCTCCACTTGCAAATTCACAATATCTCGATGGCATGCTTCTCTGGGGGAAGAATTGCAAAAGGAAGATGCTCAGACTTACTTAGGAAAGAGTCTCTCTCATACCCTCAGCACCCAAAAATCCACAATTCCTCACTTTCACTCTCATCAAAAGTCTAGAAACCCTTAAACCATGAAACAATCTTCAACACCTTATTTTAGAATATTTTTGTTATGATATTGATTTTTATAAATACCATTTTTTTCAGCACATAAGAAGATGCAGGACTTTTCAGTTTATAAACACATATATGTGGTGATATCAAGATTCTTCTTCACTTGCAAACTATAAGCTCCTCTCATTTTTACCATTCAAAGCTAATTTTCAATCCCTTGATCATAAGCACTGCACAGAAAGATATTTTTCTCTACTTGAAGATATACCTTTTCAGTACATGACTTTCAACAGTCTTTTGTAAAAGGGCCCAAAACATCAACTGTGGTAAGTGATACATTATTCTCAATACCATGGAATAATCCAGGTTAATCTACATAAAAAGCAGTGGCAGTGTTGTCTGTGAAGTGGATATGAATTTGTTAATTCACGGACAACCATTCCACACTACAAAAACCAGTCGTGAAAATAGCCTCTGATCATGACATTAATACAACAGTTCCAGGAGCTGAGGAAGAACAAGGAGAACAGCTCACAGACAAGCAGGCAAGCTGACAAGCTCTTCCTGAACAGTGCAGAGCAGTGCAGCTGTCTGGGACTGAGTACTGTGCCACAGGTACCATTGGCCTGACAAAGTAAGGTGTTTCTTAAGTGGACACACAGAGATGTTACTTCATTTTCCTTTCCTCAAACATACAGCAAATCCAAAGGTAATCTCCACTTCTTCTTTCCACAGATTATTGTGCTACAGAATTCCTACTGGAGGCAATCATCTTCAGTGTATCAAGTACAGATGCCAACTAGCATCCTATAAATCCAAAGATGTAGGTTTATCTCCCAAAGACAGGGAGATCAAGAAACAAACATATTTTTGGAACCAAATGAATTATGTATTATTCCTGGTCCTTTCCTCAAACTTCGTGGTTTTTCTTCCCACTTCACTTGAAGAGGAATTAATTTCAGGCAAGGAAGATAAAAATGCTTTCCTCAAGTTCCAGCAGGTAAAAAGTAGTTACCTCAATGGGAAGCTTACAACAGTTCACATCCCTCTTACTGACTACTAGTACTAACAATAAAAATTTGTTTACTAAAGTTTACAATTAACTAGTAAAACCAAAGTACTAGCAATCTTTCATAATCAGTTTAAATGTATCTGCAACTTAAAACTGGGAAAAGAGCCAGCAGAGCCTTCCAGCCACTCCAGAAAGTATAAGTCAGAGGAGAAACACAATATTTAAGGCTCCAGATCTGAGGTACTGGAAGTAAAAGACTGCTGAGCATAACTTCTAATTCTGGGGTGCCTGGACATAGATTTTAAAGAAAACACATTTACAATACATAGACTGCATTTTAAGTTACATCAATTACATGTGTTCATCAGATGTGTGTTTATTACCAAAAAGTCCCAGGGGAGTTTTACCATACTACATTTCTGTAAAGACATTAAATAAGATTGGATGCATTTTTTTCTGTTGGCAGCCATAGTACACAGACCTACTAAACTAGCTTTGCTTTGCTTTTTGTCATCAAGACAGCAGCAGTTCCCCTGCCCTGCAATTCTTCTCCATTATCTCTATTCAACCTACTTCATCCTAAACATGGGCTGGGAAGTGATGCCCTAGATAAAATTCTCTTAACTTCTTCACCTTCTTCAAACTCCACTCTAAATAGAACTGTGCTAATTTGACCTCTTTCAAGCCAATTGGAATGTCTGTTAGATATCCACAAAGTAAGCTCACACCAACCATCACTTACAGCACAGATGTTATTTCAATGAAAGCTCCACCAGCAGAAATACACACACACAGTTTCACCTTACACATGCCACAAAAACAACAATCAAAGCCAACACAAGTCAACTGGCTATGTCAAACTCTCCTCACTGTCAACTTGAAATTTCTCCTGCTGGGATAGGGAGATGAGCAAGGAGGAAAAGAAATCAGTGCAAGGCTGTAGGAAAAGAGTAGAGACCTTGCTATGCAGACTAAATTTACCATCTGAGAAATATTCACTCATTCTAGAAACATCAGCAAAGTCATACACTAACAATCCTCAGAGGCATCAGTCTAATTAGTCATCAGAGCTATTAAAAACTAAGTTTCATACCTAGTTTTTCAGAAATAGGGCTATGAATGGTGTAATTTTCTAATCCGAAGAGAAATTTGTTTGAGCAGAAGCTGAAACACCTCATTAAGAAAACATGTCATTGAAAACAAAACACTCTGCAGGAACAGCAGTACCTGAAGTCATCCATTGTTTCTTGTATCATATTCTGAATGAAGTTGATTTGAATTGCTGTCAGAGGTGCATTCGGTCTGCTACTCCCAATAGTTTCTACTATTTTTTCTGACAACGAACTTGCAACTCCAGCAGTGACAGGTGATGTTATCTTTGAACCTTTACAATTGAAAATAAAATACTGAGAACCCTCATGACAAATAAAACCCACTCATATACCACATTACTTTTTAAACATAAATATTTATTTAATTAATTTTATCTCAAATATTGCTCAGTAAAAAAAAAAAAAAAAAAAAAAACAGATTTAGAATGAGTCTTCAGAGACGTTTTAGGAGGGTTGGCTTGATTTACAGAGCCAAGATCAAGTCCATTTTATCAGATTTCATGTCAGTTTACAATCAACCACACCTAGAACTGGGCCAAAATTATCAACTTACTTGTTGAGGTAGTACCATTTACTGGTAGATCATATGCAGGATGGGCCTGAATATTCTTCATTAGTTTCTCATTTGCATCAGGAGTAGATGATGGTGGAGAAGGTTCTATGCTTGGTAAGCTTGATTTTGAAACCTGACAACAGAATTTTTTTTTTTTTTAATTTAAAGATTAAATCTACTAGTTAAAATTGTCTAATTGCACTTGAAGACTAAGTTTTCCGAAATGCACCTTCAAACATTTTTGCTTTTAGGAATCTGCTCAGAAATACATGCTTTTCATTTCCTAGCAAGAAAGATATCTGAAAAATAGATTGCTAAAACATTCCAAATTGCCTCGAGTGGGCACAAAGAAGCAAGTGCAAAAGGCGGGGGCCTCTAATTTTCACATCAAAAATGTTGTGACTAAGTTGTATCACTCCTAGCAAACTCAGACTTCCCAAGAGCAATACAAAAGTAGCTAAGCTCTGTGCAGAGACATATCAAAGATATCTCAAGAAAAAGAGGGAGACAGAGAACAGGGAAAGAAGAGAGTGGAACTGACCTAACAAACAATCGATCATACTGGTGCAACCATCTAGTGATCCTTCTTGATTTTCTACAAAAATCTAAATATTCCTCAGTCTACCTGTTTTGTTTCATGGGAACTTATGTAACCTGATCTTATTTAAGACAAACATACATTTATCTTCCATTGCTAAAGGCCAATTCATCTCAATAACACAAGGTTTTATAGACTTGTGTTAATAGTGTGAACAGAGTTGCAAAATAAAATCAGATTGGGCATTATTCAATATTCTTTTCTTCAAGCAGTAATATTCTGTCAAGATTCTAAAAACAGCACTCATAACAAGAATACCTGCTTTAAGACATCTTTAGATTCTTGTTTTCCAAGACTTATTTTCTTAGAGTCAGTCTCTGGATGTTCCTCCTCTTCTTTAATTGGAGATCCCACAAGTGCATGTAGTGGACTAGACTGTGTCCCTTGTGCACTACTGCCCACTAGGTTTCTTTTTACTGGAAAGGCAATGGTTGGCTGTGGGAGAAAATCCAAACCCAATAGGTAGGACTGAAAATCCAAGCCTAAAATGAAAAGAGAAAGATGAAACACACAGGTCAATAAACACACACACCACATCTATCTCACAATTTAAATGCCTGCACACTCATACAAAACTGACTGACAAAAGAAATCACTAAAAAATGCACTCCACAAAAAACTACATAATTTCATCCAACTTATGGTGCCTTCATCCTTATAAAAGTAATAAAACATGAAAAGCTTCTGTATATCACTATAAATTGTATAAAGGAAAAAACCCCATCACTTTAGGACAATACTCTTGACTTCCTGTTACCATGTTGTCTCTCTCAATGTGTGTCTCTCAGAGAATTCCCAGAAAAGTTGTTTCAGTGTCTGCTTTGGTCATTTGTTTTTTTTTTTTTCAAAGATACGACAAAATCAACATGTGAGAACTAGCACAGACCTCCAAAGACCTATCACTGGCATATGCTTACCATTTCCTTGAGGATCTTCAGTCACTTTATTTGCAATAATATCTACAAAACAGCAGAACACAGACAAATGAAGTGTTTATTTGTATCACTGCATCAAGTTCATAATCAAAGACAAATTACAATATCAAGTAGGTAAGCAGTCAGTAAGTCACAAGTGACATTTTGTCACACTACATGCAGAAGAATGATGTTTTAGAAATTCCAGTATTAGTAACTCACCATCTCTGACTGGAGAAAACACGTCTCCTAAACTACTTCGACCCAAATCATCAAAATTACTTAATTCAGCACTTCTCCCATGATCTGCTTCTTTAGATGGAATGACATCCAAGCTGGAACTATGGGGAAAACCTTCAAAGGGCAATATCATTCCATTAGTAATTGACCTTTTCCAAAAATAACATACATTATGGCTAAACAATCTCACACCAAGCATGATACTTGGGAAGTCCAGTAAGCACTTCAGAACCGTCTGCGGATGCCAGTTAGAGGGTCAATATTAACTTCCTCATTTGGGCTGTCAACAAAGGTGACTACAACTAAAAGCTCCAGAGGAGGGCTGTAAAACTGGAGAACCCACCCATGCTCAGAGAAATCTATATGATGGGAGCAGCAATTTTATGGTATATCAAGTCAAGTGAAACTAGTGACTGCACCTTCTGCTAATAAAGTAACCACATTCAGATGATAAAAATTTAAATTTGTTCTGCAAGAAGAAAAATTTGCTGCACTAGGGCCATTAAATATTTCAAGGGAAATGATATGAAACACCTTTTTTAAAGTTTATCTAGTGTTAGTATATTCTCTGCTTATTTCTAACATTAGAAAATCAACTTATATATTCTAGTATTAGAAAATCAAATTGAAGTTCCAATTGAAAGAAAAAAAAAAAAAAAAAAAAACAAAAAAAAAAAAACCAACTCAACCAAATTTGTTCCTAGACCTTTCTTCACTCTACCCCCAAGCGCCCCTTCCCTGACCTAATCCAAGGGAAAAAAGCTTTTTATATGCATGTTACCAAGGACAGTTGTCTGAAGAATGGAAGCCTATCTTAGTCCAAAAAAATCCCCAGTAGTTATCCAAACTACAGTTTTTAGAAAGGGAATTGAACTGCTCAGACAAGCACCAGAATAACTTTCATAATTTCACAAAATGTTCATAAAACCTATGAGTACTTCTCTAGGTGGGATCACTTGTTGAAGTGATCCAAATATGACTGTGTGGATGACTGCAATTAATCATGTCCAAGTATTTACATTAAGTGGAACTTGAGTCATGTTTACGATTTCATATTTAAATGTATTAATAGATTACATTTTTCACTCCTTCAATGTGTCAATTGTGACACCAACACAGGCTTGCACTTGCTAGTTGAGTAAATATCTGGTATACTGAGTCAAATCCGAAGTGCAGCATCAACCTATGCATCAGAATTTAGAGGATCTATGTGGAAAAAGGGTAACATAAAACTGGGCCAAAATATCTTGTACACTTTTACCTATTTCCAGAAATACAAATGTAGTAAGGTACTTAAAGCAGAGAACAGTTGGTAAATGAGAGTTTATGGGAAGCCAGCTCAAAGTACATCCAAGTTTCACATCGCATTCTGATTTCATTTATACTTTTGTACCTTAAAAATACCTGTGACAAAAAGCCTCAATTTTGCTTAAATATGTTATCAGATTACTTTACTGAATGTCCCTTATTTTCTCCAAAGTTAAATCCCATGAACAGGTTCAATGAAAAATTCCAGACAACAAATGAAGTTTGCATTCCCATTTTTAACCTTAAAGACCATATCTTCTGCAGTATTCAGAGGTTTTTACTTTTAAATTGAACACTCAGATTAAGGAAAACTGTTTTGCTTGGTAAGCCTTTACTTTCTTAAAACATTTATTTATTATGCAAGGTCCCCTATAAGGGGTAACAGCCATTACAGCCATCTTTATCTTCAAAAAAAGATAATAAATCATATGCTTTAACCAAAATAAAATTTTCCACACCATTCAGTAATGTTGATTAGCAACAGTTCTTGCATACACAGGAAATATTCTACTTTACCTCATACTTCACTGCATACCCAAGGGAAGTCATTAATACACATCCCTATGGACTGCAGTGGCTTATTGCCTAATTACTGTTACTAAATGTATTTCTCCTTATTTAAAAGGGAGGGGAAAGTGCTGTTACATTAAAATGGATTGAGGATTTTTTTCAAAGAATCAAACTAGCAAACTGTTACTGATTTTATATTTTCAGAACTATTGAATTAAATAAAAATTTAAGAGTACATTTCACACAGTGGCAGTTTTGGAATGCTCAGAATTCTTACAAAGAACTTGTCAATTTCAGAGGTATAGATAGCAAGTACAGTTATACAACTAATCATACTTGACATCTTTCCTACCATGTGATACTGGAATCATGCCTCTCACAAAAATACAGTTCAGTTGTCACTTGGGTTTTTGGACTAGGTTGCTTTTTTTCTCTGGGTTTTCCTAGGTTGTTTTTTCTTGGGTTTTTTTTTTTTTTTTTTTGGATGAGGTCTGCTACTCCTATTCATTACAAGAATTACAAATCTTTAGCTCTGCATTCCATGCAGACATTGCATCAGAAACTACATTATGTACATAATGATGATCTGCAAGAAGTCAGAATGCAAGAGGTAGTCCCACAGTACCACCACAATTTTAAGACTACAAATGTCTTAAGCTTATAGTAGGACCCAATTTACCTCCTACAGTCTCACAGCATGTGTTACACAGTGGGGAGAGTAAAGAACTATTTGTATGTGCAGGTACATACACACAGTACTTCCTAACAAATGCCCTTCCCTCAGTAAAATTTTTAGACTGTAATGGTCAAAACATGAAACACTGCTTCCATCTTCCCCATTATGCCAACTATTGTAAGAGTAGGAACACAACATTACCTGTTTTCTCCTGAAAAATCTCTCCTCCCTTATTCTCATTTGTCAATGCAAGATGAGAGGAAACTGTTGCTGATGCTTGAGAGGCAATGTTTTTGATGCCAGTATTTTGAATTCCTCCAAGATTACTACCAGCTTTGACTTCTACTCTTTTGGACACAGGCTTATTTGAAGAACCTGTGATGTTAGACTGAGAAAAAATAGAACCAATTATGAGAAGTTATTATTCCTTCAGCCTGAAGTAAAAATACAAGACAATATACTTTCCTTTTTAAAAACAGTAAAAAAAACTCAGTTCAAGTTGCAAAGGTTGCCTAGGAGATATGCCTTTAGAAATACAAAAAAAAAGGTATCTTCATGTAACTTCAAAGAGCATGGGAAACATCCGTGAGGACCTCCACAAGGACAGCAACAATTTAACAGTGGAGTGACCCTGCATGATTCAATTTTGATCCCAGGTTTAGACACAGCAGAAAAAAGAGATTACAGTATTAGGAACTCCAAATTTTACAGGAATAGTTAACCACTAGCAGCAAGTGTGCCAAAGGACAAGGAAAGTCTCTGAGTGGTAAATAATCAATTTCAAAGGTCCTCTCAGTGTCCCCTAAATGGAAGCACAGGATTTCTCAATACAGTAGAGCCTAATTAAGTCTTGGAAGAACCTCTTAAGTCTTCTCTATTATTTAATTAACTTCTACACTGTTTATATGTGCTAGCAAAAATCCATATATAGGACATACAAAATATCTTCAGATGAGCAGCCCTGTGTCTTCTCCTTAAGCAGAAGGGCCATTACAGACCTTTCTGCTACTGCCTACAAATAAACAGAGGTGCCATAAGCTGATCTGCAAAGGCAGCATATCCACACCAGAAAACCCAGAAGATTGCAAGTTCCACTTATTTCTACCCTGAGGCCAGGAGTGGGGGGAATTCCACATTAACAATGCCTAAAACAGCAGTTAGGACTAAGCAGTTTATAATTCCTATGTTGGTATGATCCCACTTTGTTGGCATCTGTAATGCTTAGAAACTGAATACTAAACTTTTTTTAGAACTTAAACTTTTGCTTTGCTTTCATTAATCTGTATACTGAGCAATAAAAGTACCTTGGAGAAAGTGCTGCTGAACTGAAGACGTATGCATTTCACACAACCTTTGTGAGCAGTAACTGCTTTCACTGGTGATGTCAGTTGCCTTAAGTCATACTGGCAGATCTTTCCCCGGGAACATCCTATAGCCAAAGTAGTACCATCAGGCATGAAGTCTACTGTGGTCAGAGGAAAATCAGCTACAACTGTTTTCAGTAACCTTCAAATGTGAGAAATGACAGGATGAATCTTTTAGAATTCACAAGTTGGACTTCTCAACACAGAATATCTAAAAGGAATATATATATATATAAACTTTCATAATTCAGCTACAGGTCAGTAGTTCAACTTCTCCAGTACCAAATAAATTCAGTGAACTATTTTAAGAAACAGTGGATTAGGCTTACACTAAGCATTCATGCTTAACAAGAAAAAAATTGCATATGCCCCAAAAGACTTTATGAGGACAGGATCACATTGCCTTGTTAATAGCAAACACCAACGTTATTTACCGGTATAATCATTTGCAGCAGCAATCATACTACATACATCCTCTCATCCTCTAGCTTCCCAAGCCTATCAACTCTACCCCTCCCACAGCTCTAGGAAAAACTTCAGGTCTTAGTTTACATCCCTCTACTGCATCATTCCAAAATGCAAACGGACTCCTGCTGCTACGAGGAGCTAGAGTAAAAGCACTACTCACGCCAAAACCTATGTCCCACAATACCACTTGCCATCCCATCCTCTTACTACAAAGTCCATCACCTATTTCCCATCCTTCTTGCTTTTTCATCCAACATCCTCCCCTGTCTCAGCAGTTCTGTGCACCACAGTTACATCTTTTATCTTAACTAGAAAAGCAGGCAAGCTAAGCTCAGGTGGCTGACACAGGCTGTACTGCCCCTCACAGAAGTTAACTGCTCTCTACCATACACAAGCACTGGAGAACATTACCCATAAACCAGACTTCAATTACTTCCCACATGCCTTGGGGTTTTTCAACAGTTTGTTTGTTGGTTTGTTAACTCAGAAAGCAAAACAAACTATGGGACAGGTTCTCCAGTAGCAATACGCTAACCACTTCAGCCATTCTGCATGGGGGCTGAATGAAATAATTCATGTCATAATTAGGCCTGTTTTTTCAGTTTATAAAACCCACATAAGGAACCTTCTAAAATCAAAAGGTCTTTCATATACTCACTTTTTACCTAAAGTGTCATAGAAAATAATTCTTTTATCCAAACCTACAGTTACAAACAGCAGCTCATTGACTGGAGAAAAGCAGATTTCTGAGGCTGGTGCTTTATGAGTATTTTCAAAATTATGATATGGGTTCTGGCTATTTACATCCCAGAGAGTTACATTTCCACTGTCAGAAACAGTGCCCAGCAAGGATCTCTTAAAGGATGAATATTTCAAGTGTCGAATAGGCTGTAAAACACACATAAAAATGTATTTTAATAGCAATATTAAATATGATAATAAATTATTTTCTAAAGACACAAACAGATTAGGAATACAAACTTAAAGTAGTCTACAAAGGCTCCCAACTCTGAAATATAAATAGTAAAACCAGAAAAAATAATTTTGCATTAAAATGCCATTTTTGCTATTGGGAGTGAGACTTTCTTTTTTTATTATTATTATGGGGTACCATATGAGCTGATCAGCAAAATTAAGCAGAAGAAAAATGAAACTTCCAGAAAAGTTTCTCAAATTTTCAGCAAATATCATGCCTTCATACAAAAAATCCCCACAACACATCTAAAATTAATGGAGTGAAAAGGCACATTAGTTCACCAACTAGTCTTCTGCCAAAAATGTTAAACTTAATTCCCCTTCACTGACTTGAGGTATTTGGATATCAGCCAATTTGATAAGCACACTGACTCCAGAGTTAAGCAGGTATGTAGGTCCTGCAGAACTGAATTCAACCTGTGGACTAAGAGCACAGAAGAGGATAATGTGTGGTTTATCACACGCAGCCAAGCTATAGCAGAACCAGGAACTTAACTTGCCTTTCAGAAAAGATATTTTGTTTCCACCACACTGCTTCAGAGGATGTTTCAAAAGCTCACTGCTCCAATACTACAGCATTCAATTTCCTGATTCATTTTACTAATGACCCAGCTGTACCTATTTGCTCCTGGGACCATGATCTCCTTACACTTAAACAGTTTCCTAACTCCCCAGTGCTGCTATCCCATTTTAAAGAACAGCAAGCTCACCCTCCTTTGGACTTTATTTTGCTATTAAAAAAAAAAAAAAAAAGAGAGTCCCCCAGGACTGTTTTTTCAGTACCATCACTCTTTTTTGCAACTCTCCCAGCATGAATCTTTCTTGAATATGGACAACTAAGATATTTTATGATCCTCAAAATATCTGGCTCTTATTTGAGTCTGTTTTAGTCATTGTCATTTTATATTAAGAAATCCAACTCCTTTCGCTTGGGAATTTTGAAATCCTACTCCAATAAGAAGAGCCTCAGTTGTCCCCTAAATCTGGTATCTGGATTTCTACTCTGTCACAGTTATTCCTGTGTCTGTAGTTTCAATCATTTTTTGATACTGACACAATCCTCTCTTATGGGCAAATGCCTTCCCACTGGGTTTCATCATAGCTCTACCTAGAATCACAGAATTGTTAAGGCTGGAAAAGATCTCAAAGACCATCAAGTCCCAGCCTAACCCCAGCACTGCCATGTTCACCACTAAACCACGTCCCTAAATGCTATCTGTTTCTTGAATGCTTTCAGGGATGATGATTCCACGCTTCTCCTGGGCAGCCTGCTTCAATGCCTTACTCACTACCCTTTCAGAGAAGAATTCTTTCCTAATATCCAATCTAAATGGTGCAACTTGAGGCCATTTTCTCTTCTCCTATTGCTTGTTACCTGTGAGAAGAGACCAATCCCCACCATGCTAGTACCTGTTTTTCAGGTGGTAGTAGAGAGCAATAAGATCCCCTCTTGAATCCTTTTCTCCAGGCTGAACAACCCCAACCCCCTCAGCTGGTCCTCACAAGACCTGCACTCCAGACCCTTCCCCAGTTTTGCTGACCTTACTTCTACTATCATAAGCACTACTGAAAATATTAAACGAGACAGATGATGAAAGAAAATATTTGTTTGATTTATCAATATAATGAGTTTCTTACCCATCCTATCTAGTATTTTCTCACAAAGTACTGAATCAAGTACTTTACTCAATTCCAGTCCAATGAGTGCTCAAATATTGAATTTGCCTGAAAATGCTCTCAAAAAGCTATTTTATTCTGGCATAGACCACACCTCAATGTGTGTACTGGCCTTAATCCTATTTCTGTCTTTAACTTTCTTTTGATGGAGATATGTGTTGCTTCATATTCCCCCAGCATCACTTCCAGCCCTTGTATTGTGTGTCTTGCTGGAAGCCAAATTGCTTCAACCTGCTTTAAAGAGGTGGCACCTTCAACTGCATATTCAAATAGGAACAACTACGACTCTTCATCATTAATATGGTCCTCTACAGGTCACAATTTTATCACCTTTTTTCTCTTTGTTTACATTGAAAAAAATACTGAGAGATTTAGGAGTAACAGCTTTAATTACAAACAGGATCCACATGGGAAATATTCCTGACCCTCACAGTTCTCTCAATTCTTCACCTCCTTCCTCCTTACTGCCCCGGCATCTGCTCATGTTTCATCTTCTTACTCCAGTCCTTCTGCCCACCAAGATTACTTGTTTCCAGCTCTTCTCAAACTTCCTTTGCTATCCTACCAAGTCAGCCATTTCCTTTTCTCCTTTATCCTTTTAATCTCACAGGTCTGGGCAAGCTCTGCATTTTCTTTCATATGCCTACACTCCCCATATTACCACTGCTCCCCGCTTTAAAAGCTGACAAACTTTTCACTATATGGAGTGGCCAGAATCCATCACAGTCCTATACAAATCAGCCAGCTGTTCAAACAGCTAAACTAAATCCTGTTGCTAGGAGAATTGCACCAGGCAGTGAAGACTTGAACAAACATTATATTTTGAAACAAACCTTAATTTATCCTCACAACAGCAAGCAGATAAGAATCTGGTAGTCTAAATGAATGCCAATAGCAAAGACAAATTATGGGATCTGCAAACAGCTCTGCAAGAACTCAATTCTAATAAAACACAAAGGTGTTCTAAATTAAAATCAATTAACAGACTATAGGCCAATGCTCCTATGAAAAGAATTTTGTTTAAAGTCAGAGAAAGCACGGCAACCTTGGGCTATTCTACTACTTGTAGAATCTACACAACATGAGAAATTAACTGGCATGGAAACTACATTCCAGCATGCTGAACATCAAACACAGACAAGCTAAATTTTTTTAGGTTAGTTAGACTTCACATTCCTCAATTCTAAAAAAAGTCATTATGGAATGGTGACCCTTCCTAAGCCAGAAAACTAGTACCAGGATCAAACAGTATAATATACTGTTTATCTATTCATGTTTACTCTCAAGGAAACCCAGCCCTTAAGCTATAAATCAAGTAAAGGCTTTTTAAATTTAACAGAATTACACAAGTCTTCAGATATTTTCTTCACTGTAGAATCAATTCTCCAATTCTCCAATTAAAACCCTAAACAATAATAGAGCCATTTCTGCACATAAAAGTAAAGAACATTTTTAGGATCAAAGACAAGCTGGTAAACTGGGACATCCAACTAGCCAATTCATTACAAAATCATAGCTCGATTCCACTTTAAATGAAAGTTGTAATCAAGTAACTGCCCTCCCTAAGAAAATATTGTAGACCCTTTAGAATGTGAACAGGAGCTCTTTGTTTGCAATTACTTTAACACATCAAATAGCTTTATCCATCCTAAAGGTCACTCAGCTTTGCAGCAGACTTCTTGATTTCATCTGACAAAATAGTTATTCACGGCATATCTCTTACTCCTAATCACTTTCTGGTGGAAAGAACTGAATATATCAAACAGGTTAATGCAAATCATCCTCACAAGAATTTCTTCATTTTCCAATTAACTAGCAGCACTCTGAATATTCACCTCAGCTCCATAATCCAGCCATGGACCTCCCTGCTCCTGCCTCACATACACATTCCTCATAAGACTGTAACAATCAAGTCAGAAAAATGACCTGACTATACAGATAGATTTTTAAGATCAAACCAAGTATGAAGGACGATTTTGCTTCAATATAAGTATGAGCTTGGTGATGGATCAAAGACACTGCAGCACCTAGGAGCAGAAATAGTTTAAACTTCACAGAGATTTTTCATCAGAAAGTATACCATAATTCCTGAGATGCTGTGAGATTGTAAGAGATTTTTCACCACGCTATACTGTTCATGCAAGACAGGAGAAGAATTTAATTTGACACTATCTGCAACCTAAGAATGAAAAAGCTGTTGCAGTAACAGAAAAGGAATAAGTCACAACTTCAGCATTCCTTGCAACATTAAAGGTCAGGTTTAGAACCAAAGCAACAGTTCTGCATCCCCTAGGCAGCCCCTAGCTCTGTAAAAATGATTCAGTAAAAAATGAAAGCATGCCTAGAACTCAAATACATGGCTATCCATAAGACAAGACAATTCTCACTAAGAGCACACATTGGAATTTCCAGTGGGACAACACAGCTCATTTACTACTGCAAATACTCTTGTATCAAGGAATTCCCCTTGTGATACCCACTAATTCTTTTAATATCTTTTGAACTGGCAGAAAGGATTTGCAGTGGCAAACCCTACCAAGGTTCTTAGGTAGTACATATGCTTTGTGTTTGCCTTGTGCACCATCTTCCTTCAAACTAGTTCTCCCACATACTAACTAAACACCTAAGTAGGTAAGATAAAACCTCATTATTTTTCTCTTTGAGCACCTGTGCAATTTTAACCTCCAGATTAAATAAACTTATTTCCAAATACAGACTTGTATTCATGCTTCATGTACAGATAGCTTTGAATAAGTTAGAACCCAGACTGCATGGTCTTTGCCCTCTGCAACAATATACACTGAGTGGTGACTTGAAATCTTGTTTTGGTTTGTAAAACCAACTGTGCTTTAATCACTTCTAAGATATCTAAAAGTTTGTTCTTGAGAAGCCAGTGTCTACCAAGTAAAATTTGCTGTAACCCATATAGAAAAAAAGGCACTTGAGAAATTTGTATTTCAATGCTACCTAGTATTTAAAGCTATAATGCACACAGCAGTCTGCTTTCTCCTTTCCTTAAGGGCACTCGTAAAAATTAAAATGAAACAAAATACCAAAACTTAAAAGCTCATGATTTGTACTTTCAATTTCTAAAGACTGCAAATTAAGCTTAGTACCTGAAAGGAACAACAGAGATAGCCTACCTGTCGGCTGCCATAACCAAAGGGACTACTTGATAAATTGGTGGTAACACTGTGTAGGATGATTTCACCACTCAAAGATCCAGAAACAATATAGCCATCATTCCAATTATACGCCACACACGTGATTTCATCTTTATGCTCCTGTGGGAAAGGGAGGTTAGAGGGAGAGTGTTTAAGACATTCTTCCTAATTTACGCTTTTGCAAAAAACTTCAGCTGATTTGTTTCTGACTACCTGTAACATTTTGAAAGATTTAAGAGTTGTTATGGAATATCACAGGAAACAGCAGCAAAACATACCAAAATCAATCATAACCACTCTCTGATTGTTCGCATTGGGTGGTTTTAATAAATTAGCCAAGATGAACATATAATTATATACAATATTTTAATACGACAACCACAGATATTCACCACAGGTGTTATGAACATCATTTTAGAAGTGAAGTCTAGAAACCAGTGATACTTGAATATACTTCCTGTTAATCTGATGTACTACTGTGAACTTCCTCTTCTGTCACTTTCACACCTAACACATATATTTACCAACCAGCTTTTCAGTACAGTCATTTGCAGTGAAACATTGTGTATAATAAACATATTATTTTTTCCCCTATATTCCTATATAGGGGAAGACAATGAGGTACTTCTAACCCAAAAGTTAGGAATAGATATTTAAAGTATTGTATTGGATACCTAGAGGTTTTGTTTCCAACTGGAAGTCCAAGAAAAAAAGGATAAATCAAAGCTGAAGTTTCATAGTCTCTTAAAACAGAGGCGCTAAATAAGGGCAAACCATCTACTGTAGGCACGTAGGAAAGACAGTAAACCATCCTATGTTTTGTGCATCATAAAAAAGTTCTAGAGAATTCATCCTGGATCAGTTAAAAGATAACCATCCCAGTTTTGCACAACATTAGTTCTGCTACAGTATTCCACAAACAGAGAAGAGTTTTCTCATTCAGTGTATCAAAAACAGCGATTACTTGGAATGCAACTCCTGGAAAAAGTCCCCATCAGACAACACCAACAAAAATTTGCAAAAATAAGAAGCCTATTCTGGAAATTAAAACACATATTATGTGTTTAAATTGTAATTTTAATTTCAGAATTGCACTCTGAAAACACCAAGTTACATACGTTCGGTAAATTTGCTATTTACAGCACATAAAGAACAGAAACTTGAACAAGACCCAGATGTGTGCTAGCTCCTATCTGTGACCTTGATCCAGACAAACACTAGACTTAGAGAAAGTACATTTTTTACAGCTGGCAGCAAAACCTAGGAGTGGAAAGCTACGGCTCTTCTTCAGCCAAACTTACCTTTAGGCTACGGTAAATCTTTCTGGACTTCAAATCCCAGATATTAACTGTGCTATCAAGGCCTCCACTGACGAGATACGAAGAACTAGAATTCAAGCTCACACATGTCTGTTTTGCCTAATGGAGAAAGAAGAAAATGTAAGCTTAAGGGGATAATTAAGGGATTTATTCAAATCTACTTCAAAGCATATTGATGTGCGTTTCCATTTTCATCAGTACAAACAGTCCCAATGACAGACAGACCTATTCATACTCTACAGCCATTTCCTATCAAAAGGCATTTATAATCAATATATGTTTGGACATATATTTAATATACTTCAACATGTAAGCATATTAATTAATAAACTTTCAAATACTCGCATTTCCCCATTCTCATTTTGAATTCTTTGGCACCTTCTCCTCCAATATGCACTCTTTAAATTATAGTTCTGTAAAGAGTAATCATAGTATTTTATTCAGGTACTCAGGTTTTTTTAAGAAATCCTAAGTGAAAGGAAAAAACTCTTAGAAGAAAATCAAGAAGTTGTCTAAGTTACATACTTCACATTCCCTAAACATTACAGGGAATATTATAGCAGCAAACCTCATAATTCAGTTAAGTGGTTCTTTTTAACATAATCACTGAAGTAACAGTTTTTGCAAAAAAAAGGTCAATCTTAATGATAGACCTACATTGAGGACAAATTATTATTCAGTTCCATCACATTGAAAATTCACTTTCAAGTTTTCAAAATTTGAGTGAAGAAAAAACAAGTCCATCTAATTACTGACATGATAAAATTGCAAGGGATTACATTAGTTATAGATCAAATTTAGTGAAATCACAGGACAAACACTCCACCTTTGAAAGGGTTTGCTTCAGCACCCTAAAAGTGAGGTTTACACAACTTTTCAGAAAATTTCCAGTCCAAATTAGCATTACAAGAGCTATCCAAGGAGAATAATTAGAATGGTTTAGAACACTAACAAGCCATTTAAGTGACCATGTGAAGAGACTCTTCTAAAACTAAGTCCACCTTTTTGAAGTGCCACACTTCCTTCTAACTGGAGAAAAAAAGCCTTGAACACAACACAAATTCTCCTGTTTCTTGCAATACAGGCTGGCACATATATTCTCCAAGAACAACCCCTCCACAGACTCTTATGTTTCCCAGTGTACAATTCATAGGCATGCATAATACTGACAGCTCAAGCAGGAAAATGAAGTTCAAACTTGAGCTATTCTATCTCCAACACATTAGATCACACCTGAATCACTGACTGCCTCAAGTTATCACAATTGCATAACTGCATCTGTGTCTTACTGACAGAACTATTTTAAAAGCACTATTGCCCCCACTCTTTATATGCGTTTAACAATACACGGGGAGATGTTTTTACGTACATGTCATAATTCTAACAATACTGAAATTACATTGATCCCAACATGCAGAACAGATGTCAGACACACATGGATACCAGGTGAACTGGGGAAAAATGAGAGAAAAGCATTACTCATACTTACTCCTTCAGCTATTTCAAAGAGTGGGACAGGTTTGCTTTTACAGCTTGAAACAACTATTTTATCACCAGCAGCAGAAGCAGTAGCCAGGTATCTATCTTTGTCACAAGTTAAGGAACATAATTGTAGGATACTGGTGATTAATAAAAGCAACAGGAAGTTCCCCTTATTGAATAGAAGACAGATTGGCTAAACAGTCTAAAGCACTGGACCTTGAAGGGACCTAGAAACAGAAACATAAGGCTATTTTCCAAGCCTTCATTAAGAAGCTCTTGAATTAACTACAGCCCTTACTTGCCAATACAAGACAGACAGCAATTTCTTTGATAGAAAGACGAGAAATATCTGCCAGGTATTATTTAAGAGCTCTTTTACCACTAAGGCAGTTTATCCAGCCTACAGTTCTGTTTCCCCACACCCCCAAGTAAGAGTACCATTTATCACTAGTTCAAAGGAATGGCTGTTAGCACACTATGGATTTAAAGAACGGTCCTGGTCATGACAAATGTTAGATTACTTCACTATACAGTTTCTAGAGCACAAAGAGCAGTTGCCAGTTTCTCCCACTCTGTACTGAGAAAAGAAAAACAAAAGCCCAAAAAGAACCTTTTATGAAACCAAGTACCCCAAAGTAATAAGAACATTTATAGAATTACAGAGTAGGAAAACTGCATCTGCACCACCACCAAACAAACTGAGTAATCATTCAGTTCTGGCCAATGCCCATTGTGATTTTGTATTTGCTCATTAAAGGATAACACTGGTTCATTGGCTGGATTTAACACAACAGAACCAGCAGGCAGAATAGTGCTTGCTATTGCTTTCATCATTTTAAGGCACTTTTGTATAATTTCACAGAACTATGTGTAACCAGAACTAATGCTTTATCCCTAACAACCTAACAAGCTGACAAGTCTATCAAGTACTTCATTGTTTCAGTCTTGGGAGATGAAGAGGAGACTTGGTAGAAAAAAGCATGTAAGACAGACTGTATATAAAGTTTCCTAAACACATACTAGCGTGTATGCATACACATGAAAACATTATATCTGTGTTTCAAATCCTCTGCAAGCTCCATAGCTAAACCATTTGTTTTCCAATTGGTGTAACTTTTTTTGTCACGCATGAACTTAGAGGACAGACATTCAGAACTTGCAGGACTCATACGCTGTGTGCCAGCATCCTGTCCTCCTTCTACATCAAGATGAGGCATCACCATCTTCTCCTGTGACAGCTATACAAGCCGCTCACCCAACACTCCACTGAGATTTCTCATATGTTCATCTAACACTTGGCCCCTCATATCATTATCCAAGACTTCCCTGGCTTCCAAGTCAGGGGTGAAAGACCTAAATGGGTCAGATCCATTCTGGTGACAAACCACCACCATCCCGTGAATGTTATCCAACACAACAACATGTCTGTGCTTCCTCTCCAAATACTACAAGCAATGGAAAGAAAACGAGTGCTTAGAGGTAACTGAATACTATCAAAGACTATCAGAATCAACAAGAAGCTGTCCTACCAAAAAAATAAAAATATTTGATTACAATTTTCCTCACTGCACTATGTATAGAATTTTAGTACACAAGCAATTGCTCTGCTCAAGCTTGTAAGTTAATTAAGCACTGTCTTGAAAGCGAGTATCATAATCAACTACTGAAGAAACAAATGAGTAAGCTTAACAGTTGGCAGGTAATTCAGGCATGTTACAGCCATTATAAAAGTGCTGGCTCCTGAGATGAGAAACTTCCTCACAAGTATTTACCATCATGAACTCATTCTGTAAATCCCTTCAGCACGGGAAAGCACAAAACTCTGGTCAAAATATATACCAACATTTTTATGCAAGACTTCAAAACACATCAGGCCTGTGTTTTACAAACACTTCAGTAAAAAAGGAAAGAAAATAAGCACTGGAATTTTGCAGAACACCCACAGAAATATGACTGAAACTGTAAAGGATACTATTGCTGGCCCAGCACAGTGAACTGACTGGATGTGAGACTGTATGTGGGTTGAACTGCTCCACCACAGTGAAAGATGAGGAATCCCATATTTTAATGTCATCTCCTGATGATGCAAAACGTATGCTTTCTTGCATGGCTGCACGTGTTCTGGCAAAAATAAATGAATAAGTGAAAATATATAAAATAAAAAAAATAAACCAGGCAACCTAACAATTCAAAATGACAATTGAAAATGGTACAGGTGACATTTTCTTGATAACTGCAACATTTACTTGGAGAGTTAAACAGTTAGTACCGTTCAGCTGCATACACGAGAGAAAGCAGCAGACACTCCAAGCTTTTGCTGCTTAAACTCTGGCAGGAAATCCGTGGTTTCTTTTTCACAAAGCCAGCCCCTCTACGGCACCAAGAGACTAAAAGGAAGCCTTTATCTCCACAGTTCACAGCTGCCTACCGGGAAGCCCTGAGTATCTGGAGGACCCATTTCCCACCAGCAGATGGGGATATACAAACCAGAATCAAACTGTTGCAGGGCAAGGCTGGCAGTACGGACCAAAAGGACTCACTTCAGCGTTCATCTCAACACTCCAAAGACATCCAAGAACCCTTTAAACTAAACCCTTGACAGTAGAATACGAGCGACAGTGAGTCACCTTTCATCGCACCTTAAAAAACATTACGAAGCAAAAAGGGCAAGAACAACGTATTGCTACTTATTTTGACTGACATCTTTTAAGACTTAAAGCCAGGTTAACCGATGCCTGGTTTGAAACGCTGACTCTCAGCTTTCTATTCCTGGTAATTTTAAACTATCAAGAGACCAGGACTGTAAACGTGAGCTTTCGCTTCAGCTGAGAATACAACCAGCCCTTAGCCAAAGTTTGCGGGACGTTTCCACACGGCTTTAGGCCATTCATTCTTACTGCCAGGACTGTTAACACTCACAAAACTACCCAAGAAATTCGGGGTCCACATACGCCTTCAGTGGGTAGCAGCCCGCGGAGCCGCTCCTCGCTCAGAGCTTGTCTCCCGCCCCGCAATTCAGCCCTGGAGGCCGCGGGAGGAGCCGCACCCGCCCCTCGGCTTCGCCACCGCCGGGCCCCGGCCCCGCTCCCGCTCTCTGCCCGCGGCGCTGCGCACCTGGCCGGGCGGACACCGGGCCGAGCCCCCGCTGCTCGCCTCTAGGCCCGGCCCAGCGCCGCCTGAGGGACGGGACCGGCCCGGCCCCGGCTCCGCCCGCCCCGCCGGGCCCCCGCACCGCCCCGGCCCCGCGCGCGCTCGCGGCCCGACTTGCCGCGCCGCGCCCAAGTTCACACGCTCCGTCCCGGCAGCCCCCGCGCGCCGCTCCCGCCGCTACGGCGGCCCGGAAGGGCCCTGCGGCGGCTCCCGCGCCGGGCAGGGCCGCGACGCGCCCGGATCCGTCACCGGGGCCTGGCCTGGCCGGGGCGGGACGGAACGCCGAGCCCGCACGGCACCGAGCCCTCCCTGGCACCTGTGGAGGGAGGGGGCGCTGGCCACGCAATAAACCCGCCGAGATTGGCTTTGAGGGGCACCGCATCTGCCGCGTTTTGAACTGGAAATGCGGATTACAGTGCCGAGCAAAAGGCATCCAGCACAGCCGGCCTCTGGGGTGTCCGTGCCTCTGGGACACGGGGACATCACGGCCGCAGAGCGAAACAAATGATAGCAGCTCATACATTACCGACACGAACACCAGCTAACACAGAATTGCGGCGTCTGTTTCCTGACTTGCAATAGAACTGTTACCTTGGTCATGCTCCTGAATTTTACAGGAGGAGGGACTTTTTTATTATTTTCGTCCGGTAAAATAAAAAGTGGCAGTTCCTTTAAAGTGATACTGTTTGCACTCCTGCTTTCTACCCCTAAACACAAAGTTATACACTAAATGTAAAGGTGAGTTAGACGTGGAACCTGTAGCAAAACTTTCCGTAGAGATCTGCCTTTGAGTGAGTCTTTAGCCTGTGTCCCCTCAGACGCGGTCGAGCTGAAATGCCTGATTTACTTTCCTTTTCTGATGGAGTCTTGATTTTCCAAGTTCATTTCATATCTAGTCTGTAGAAGTGAACTCAGAATCAGGAGAAATCATGCCACTGTTACACAAAATGCCATCATTTCCCCAGAGCAACGAGGATCACGTCTTTATTGCATGTTAATCCTCATAACCCAACCATTAGTCACAATTTACATCTTCAACCACCTGCCTTCTCAGCTGAGTGTTAAGGGATCCACAGCATTCCCTGCAAGTCTTCTACCCTCACTCCACTTTATAGTCCTAATTTGCTGCTAAACCTGTCCTGTTTCCCTTCTGAGGCCAGCACTTGTTATTCCATCCCAGCTTCACTACACAGAGAATCTAAAGCCTTTTCTTTACCGCAGCCATATCCTCTGGCTTTTTTTCCTTATCTCCTCACTGTGGAGCACAACTGTTTTTAAAGACAGACAGGTGAGCACCTGCCTGACAAGTCCTGAAGCCTTGAACAATTAAAAATTCGGGGGATTTTAAATAAATATGATCAGCGTCTTTTGCTTCATTCTATAACAGTTAAATGAATTTTTCCTGCTGGTAGGACCTTTGCTGGCATTTTTAATGCAAGCACCTGTGCTGTGTTTGTTCTTGGTATTTGTAAGGATCCATTGGGACAAGTTGGTGTGTCTTGTTCGGGGAAAGGGCCGCAGCTATAAGCCTAGTCCTTAAAGCCAAAGTGGTGTTGCTGAAAGACCACCTGGGCAAGGCTGTAAAAACAGTGGAAGTGTGAGCAATACTCAAGTGAAGAGAGGCAAAACCAGTTTATATAGTATTTCTTTTCCCATAATAATTACACCTGGATTGATAGCAATTCTTGGATTAGGCCAAGATTTCAATTGTGCTAATACATTTTTGCCTTTAAACATAGAAAGGTTTCCTCTTTGCCCATAAACAAGGTTTTCATTGCAGGGGCAGTGACATTAGTTTCTGAAGGACTATCCATAGAGTTCCAGGGGAGTAAGACCAGTCAGGACACTAGGGAAAGAAAGGCCTGAATTTCTTTATGGTTATAATTGGTTTTTAGAGCAGTTTGGAAACCACTTAAAAGTGGGCATTATCCCATTTGGTAGTGGAATTGTAGGAATGTGACAGAGATAATTAACACACTGCACATTGTATGATGATAGAATATATACAGTAATTTCATATGATAGACAGGATCTTGATTTTCACTGCTAGCTCTGCTGTATAGTAGCTGTATGATGCAGAATTCCCAGGGAAAGAAACAAGTATCACTGCCAAGAAGCACGGAGCTTTGCCTAGGGCATTGGTGGCTGCTGAAATGTACTTTTCAACTCAATGTCTGGCCAGGAGCTAAACCAGCCCTGTAGGTGCTCTGTGTATTCACAGACTTTCAGCCTCCACACAGGACCATAGGGCTGGCTCAGTCAGCTCCTGATTATTTCTTAGGTAGCGTATTCTGGCTCCACGCTGAGAGTTTTGGTGCCGTTTGCTTCAGCACATCCTTTCTTTTTTTCTTTGCACATTAAGTAGAATCCTAAATCATGCTGGGATGGTAGATAAATGAGAATAATTATAATTATCTCTGGGGTTTCAAAGTGGAAAATTAAATTGCAGTGGTAAATATTTGACTTCAGCACTTGCCTCTGGACCCTTTCACCCACTCTCTTTTAAAGATTAACCTATGCTTCATATTTTCACTTCTCTCATTTAATGATGTTCTCAGTATCTTTAACTCAAAGAAAACCTTTGGCAAGCATAAATGGATCTCTCTGCTGGCTTAATTAGTTCAGCATATTAGCCAACAATTAATTCTAGCTCCATCATTATTCTTTTAAAGAATCTTCCTTCTTGAATTTCACTGAAATGGACTGGAAACAAATGACTGTTCCAATACAGTGTGTCTCAACTGAATAATAACATAAATAGCCTTCCTCTTTCACTCAAGGATCTGAAAACATTTTCCAAATGTTGATGCAGAAAACTTAAAATCCCTCACTGATGAGGGGATTACTGTTATCTTCAGATAAAGAAACTGAGGCATAGTGAGGGTAATTACTAGGATTATTTTGTTAGATTGATGTCATCCAGAAAATGGATATATTCTTTGGACAAGAAAAAAATATTTTGAATTGTAGCTGTAGTGGAATTTAAAAACCAGTCACATACAATTGGATAAATCTGTGTGAAATTACTGATTTCCACATCATAAAATTAATTTAACCAGAAATAATTTCAAGTTACTCTATATTTGTAGGCATGAGAAATCCTGTGAATACAGAACATCTTTCAAGGCACCAATATAACTTAAAACTATATTGAAACAGTATTTGAAAACTGAAATATTCTAAAATCCATTCAGACCTTTCACTGTTAAGCTCCCTGTTCAAATTCAATTTGAGCTCCAGCATGTTCTTGATGATACAATTTTTAATTACAGGACCAGAAGCTTTTTTTTTTTCTCAGTATTTTTGCTTCATTCAGTTCACATAACAGAAAATACTGAAATAATTTAAAAACCCCAAACACCTCTTTTTACTATTCTTTAGTTGGGCAGAGGTCTTTCTTGTCCCTCACCCAAGGGGATGCACTGAAGATAAAACATCATTCTTTTCAGAATCTTTCAGTTTCTCCCCACAGTGTGCTCTCCCTCTATCTCTCTCTCTTTCTCCTTGCCCCATCCCACGATTTATCAGATAGGGAAATACTATCTATTCCTTCCACAGATGTAGAATGGAGAAATATTTCAGTTAAAATTTGAAAAGAATTGGTAAACATGCCAGTGGTTCAAAGTTGTCAACATGGTAAGGAGCTCTTTGGCATTGTTGTATGGGGCAGATTGTAGAGAAAAACTTCAAATAGCAGGAAGGTCTTCCCTTACAAAGTGAAATCCTCCTTCCTTCTCTTCCTTTTTAATTTTGGAGACAGTGACACAGATAAGTTTTCTATGCAAATCTAATTCAGCATGGTGCTGACACAAATCTATTCTGGTTTCATATATTGAAGTCTCCATTCTGTTTTCACATATTTAGTCTCCATTTACTGGTAAGGACAAAAACCCGACCCAACTACTGCAATACATGGCCAAGAAGCAATTTGCTTTGCAATTGCTTTTATACTTTTTTTCTGTGTGATTACTGGAGACATTCAGATATGAGCTTTCCTCCATACAAGAAGGTTTTAACTAGAGTTTAATTATATGCTAAAAGAAAAATGTTTTTTCCAATGTTTCTTCTGAAACCTGCATTGAATACTTCATCTTGTGTTTATGAGAATAAAGTCTGCTGCCATGGATACAGTCAGGTCAACATTTTAATGTTATTATTTCACTGTGCTGTGTTAAAGGATAATATTTTTCTTTAAAACAAAAATCTTAGAAAATATGTATTATAGGAAAGTAAGTATAGTAATGTATTTTAAATGAATAGGTAAAGGCTTTTATTTAATATTTCTCTTTCAAGTACAGAAAATATAACAAAGTCCAGACAGGCAGCACTGAAAAAGGACCTTGTCTGTAACAGAACTTCACTTCCATTTTCACCTGATGCCTATAGCATGTTTTACAAATATTAATTAGGCCGAATAAAAGTCCTATGACAATCCTGAAGGTGACCCCAAACAAAAAAGATAGGTTTTTAGTTTGTGCAAAGCACAACAAAAGACAGAACACCTTGTTTGTTTTTTAAAAGCTGCAATTTCCTACTTCCTCCTTGTAAAAGAAAAATGAGTAATATAAATTTTTATCTTTCCTACTTTTTGAACAACTGCAGAATAATAAATTCTTTTAATGAAAGAATAATGCTAAGGAGTTTCTCCTCCAAACTGGCTGTTAGGCAGTCGAGTTAAATAATCATACTAAGTCAGTTTTAAAATTGTCTTGCAAAAATAACTGCCCTATCAATTACTCACTTTTTCCTTTCTTTTCATCATTGTATCATTATCCTTCTAATTTTCCTACTACCTACAGCATTCCAGAAAAGTGCACACAAAATAAAAAGCAGCACAACTTTTAAACAGCTACACATAACACAAACACATCCAGTCTTCTTTCTTTTATAGGAGCAAAGAGAAATAGGAAAGAACTTTATTCCCTTTCTTCCTGCACTGATCACATTTAGGATACACATTATTCAGAATCTTACCTCTCTCTCCCTCTTCCTCCCTAAAAGAAATTCAACCAGGTAACATTTTTCTGAAAAGCACAAGACAAGGTAAATCTGCAATTTCCAAATAACTCAAAAAAGTTTATTGTTTTATCACTGGGTTACAGTACAAGGAAGTGAAGTGAAAGGGACTGGCATTTTTCACAGGAAATGAGCCCAGGAATAGTAAAAATTAATGCTGAATTTTCCTGGAAATACAAAACCATAACTACTCATAGGATAAGTCTCACAGGGTGCCTGCCCAAATGTACTGGGATTTTGGCTGTTTGTTGCAAACAAATCAATACAAGTAACAAAGGAGGGCCTGGCTTTGGGATGTAAGCAAAACCAAAGGGCCACAGCCCCTCTCTGGTTTGCTAATTCACTTGTTCATGTCAAATTCTCCATTTCAATCACTGGAGCATTTCAGATGCTCCACCCATTGAGATGGAGAATATGCTCGAGAATATTGCCTCAGGTGGTTGTTTTTAAGACTCATTTGTATTTCTTGAGTACTTTAAAATAATATTTACAGCAACATTCAGAAAGGTTCCCTTAGCTTTTTAGAATTATTTTTAAAATATCCAATATTGTACCATTTTATTCTTTGTACTGCCTTGTTGAGGGGGGAGTTGTTTATTTGAGGGGATTTATTTGGTTTTTTAAAAATGCTTTGAAATTATGAAGACATCTGAGTGATCACTTGCACCCTCACCAACCTGAAATGCTAGTTTCCAAACAGATGAATAAAAGAACAAACTCAGTGATCATTTTAGCCCCCAAAAAAATTCTCAGCTCCAGAAATAATATCAGCTTTTGACAACTGCAAAAACAATTTAAAAATTGCTGATGAGAACACAACTTCAGGGGAAAAAGGAAATCTATTAGCAGGAACTAGAAGGCTAAAATTCTGCTCAGCTTTTGTAAACAATAAGAAATTATTGAATAGCTAGAGAATCCTCTTATAAAGAAACTACTTACAAAACGTTAAATTCCTTAAAAAAAATTTTTATCTTAGAAACTACTAATGCTTAAAAAATTTGAAATAACCTAAAAGTGAAAATTATAAAACATAACAGGAGCCAAATCCGGGTGTGATTAATGAAGTTGTTACATTAATACTAGAACTTAAGTCTAAGTCTGTAGCATTCAGCTAGTAACTGATTAAGTTATTGCAAAATAGCATTTAGTGAAGCAGAGAAATGATCCAGTCGAAAAGACTTCCATCACTTATTATACATCCATTGGCAAGATCAAACATATCTTTCAAATCTGTTATTGATTGCAAATTAACATCAAATGGGATCTGAAAAAAAAAAAACCTAAATTAATAACGTTATTAAGCTTATAGGTACCAATAAGTACACATATACCTATATATATATACTCACATATATATATAGCACACATATATATACACACATCTG